>NC_139681.1:2500-1202500 GCF_964106915.1 Podarcis gaigeae
AGTCTCTGCAGGACCTCCTTTACGTCCCTCTCATGAGCTTCCTGCGATTCCGAAAAGATCAGGATGTCGTCGAGGAAACACACACATTTCTTGTAGAGGAGTCCCGCCAGCACGTGATGCATAAAGGCTTGGAAGACGTGAGATCCATTTTGGAGACCAAACGGCATAACTCTGTATTCATACGTGCCCAGAGGCGTTGTCAGGGGTTCAGAAGGAGAGACACAGGAGGGGGAGCAAATGGAGAGTGAGGAGGAGGAGTACGAGGGGGGCGCAGGCAGTGACAGTGGCCAGAGTTATTCCACAAGCCTCTCTAGCGAATCGGAGGACTCACAGAAGGGAGCGCCGGTGGCCAGAGCAAGGGAGATTCCAAGGGAGAAACCTCAAGAGGGAGGGGCCAGCGGGGAGTCCCTGAGCAGCAGCTGGAGATCAGGGCCAGCGTCTCCACCAGAGCGCAGTGGGGAGGGGGAGTCCCAGGAGTCGGGACCAGTGTCCTCACCACCAGAGGGAGGAGAGGAGTCAGGTTTGGCAACACCCACATCAGGAAGCGGGGAAACGGTCAGAAGGAAAGTCACCGGCTGGGCACGCGCGCCAAGTTCAAATGTACAGGAGCGCGGCACAGCGGGGAGCCCGGGAAGGGAGCCAGGTCCTAAAGCCCGCCGGAGGGAGGGGCTAGACTCAGGAGGCTCCGCGTCAGAGGAGTCCAGGAAGGAGGGAACCCCAGAGGGCAGAAGGACCCAACGCAGGAAAGAGCAGCGCAAGAGGTGGAGCCGGGCTAGAATCTTAAACTGGTGTGGGTGGAGCAGTGAGTCAGAGGGGACTTAGCCGGTCTAGCGTTAAGACGTGGGCCTGCGCGCCCAGAGCTTGGAAATGGAAACTAAACTTCAATAAAGACTTTTGTATATAATATCCACTGGGCGTTGGTCCTCTGTGAGCTGGGACCTAGCGGCAGTCCTGACAGGCGTGAACATGGCCGTCTTCCACTCATCGCCCTCCCGGATGCGTATGAGGTTATACGCTCCACGCAAATCCAACTTGGTGAAGATCTTCCCTTTCCGCACGGTCGCTAGGAGATCATCAATCTTGGGCATGGGAAAGGCCTTGGGCTTGGTCATAGAATTGATGGCCCTATAGTCCACAATGAGTCTTTTCTGGGGCGTGTCCTTCTTCTTCACAAAAAAAACAGGACTGCCCCCCACTGCTTTAGATTCCCGGATGAATCCACGCTTCAAATTATGCTCTATGAACTCTCTGAGTTCCTGCATCTCGTCCTCAGACATGGAATACAGCTTCGCAGTCGGCAGCTGCGCCCCCGGCAACAGGTCGATCGCACAATCATAAGGTCTGTGGGGCGGCAACCGGTCAGCTTCCTTCTCGCAGAAAACTTCCAGGAACCCCTCGTACTTGTGAGGTACTGCCTGCACCATGCCAAGTCGCAGCTGCTGCTCAGCCCCCTCCTCCTGGCAGGACTGGATGCAATGTTGAGCACAGTACGATGAGCAAAAGGTGATCTGACGTTGGTACCACGCTACAGCAGGACTGTGTCTCTCCAGCCAACTCATGCCTAATACTATAGGCGTGTCAGACAGGTGGGTGACATTGAAGCTAATGACTTCTCGATGATCTCCAATCCGCATCACCATGGGAGGTGTCTGTTGCACAACTTGCCCTCCAAGCAATTTCCTGCCATCCACCGTGAATACGTTCAGAGGCGTTGTGGCGGGCAGAAGCGCTATGCGATGCTGCTTGACGAATTGCATCCCCACGAAATCCGCGTTGCTCCCAGAATCGATCGTGATGGGTACTTCTAGGGTGGTTCCATTAGGCAACTGAAGTGTTGCAGTGAGCTGCACCGCTGCCTTGGGTGGTAAAGGGTCTGTGGGTCGCAAAGGCGCTGGGGACTGCTCTATAGACTCGCCTGGCTGAGCCCCAGCAATTCTGCTTCCAGCCAGGCACTGTCGTTTCCCTGAGGTTGCTCTTCTTGGATCACTTCTGCTGCTACTGTTGCTAAAGCTGCAGTGTGCTTCTGGAGCCTCTGGGGGCACTCTTTCGCCATGTGCTGTGCACTGTCACAGATGTAACACTTCCTGGTCCCTCTAGGAGGCTTCACCTTTACTGCACCGGAAGCTGGGGCTCTGGCTGGTGCTTGAGCCCTAGCACCACCAATTTCCATCGGCTCCTCTCCCTGCCTCACCAGAGGCGAGGGATGTGCCTGGCCGAAGTCCCTGGGGATGAAAGGAGGCGACCTTGCTGGTGCACGCGCCTGGCGTCCTTCCTCATTGTGCCAAGGACGTTCCTCGTGTCGTATCCCTATCGCAAGAGCCCTCTGCACCACGTCCTCCAGGGTCTGAGGTCTGTCGCCCCTGGCAAGTTCATCCTTTATGGGGCCGCTGAGACCCTCCCAGAACAAATCTCTCACAGGTTTGCAGTCTTTTTCCCAGCCCAACACAGTCAGTAACGCGAAAAATCGGGAATGATACTGACGCACAGTGGCTTTGCCTTGCTGCAGTCCATGTATTTCCCTGCGCGCAAGATCAAGATCCACGGTTGACTGGAAGCAGGCATCCATCGCTTTAATAAATTCATCAGAATTGCGGCGGGCAGGGCCATCTTCGCGCCACAAATTGCGCAACCAAGCTCTAGCTTCCCCATGCAAATGAGAAACAATAAATCCCACTTTCTCCTCCTCATCTTTAAAGTCATTACGAAGCAAATGCAGTGCATACAAGACGTCTGCTCTGAAACTTGGGTAGTGCTTCAGGTTCCCATCGAAGTGGGTGACTAGACTGCCCCCCCGCCTTCCAAGTCCAATTCCCTCCGATCTGGACCCTGGGAACCCTTCCCTGCTTGCACGCTCCCACCTTGTTTGCAGGTCTTGGCAGCGCTTCTCCATTTCGTCATTCTTCTTCTGAGATGCAAGGACTGCAGCGGTGAGTTCGGTAACTGCAGTCCGCAGCGTTGTCAGCTGTTCCTCCGCACTCATGGCCGTTACCGTTCGTGAGCTTTGCAAAAAAATTTTTGCGTTCTTTGTGAGGGGACTTACTGTCAGAGCCACCCGAGGTCCCAGCTCACAAGAGACCAAAGTCCAGTCCGGGTTATATACAAAAGCTTTTATTGAAGAACATTCTTGGTTTTACATCCGAGCTCCGTGGCTCTACGTCTGTTACCCTTAGACCGCTGAAGTCCCCTCTGAGTCAGTCCCGCCTCTACACCAGTTTAAGAGGCTTGTGCTGGTCCACCTCTTCCTCTCCTTTCTTTTCCGCAGGGTCTTTCTGCTCCCCTGTGTTCTCTCCCTCCGGGACTCCCCAGAGGCTGAATCCTCTGACGCCTGCTCCCCCCTCCTTCGCGCTTTGGGACCAGGCTCCTCCCCAGGACTCTCCTCACTTCCGCGCCCCTCCACATTTGAACTTGGCGCGCGTACGTTGCTTCTGACCTTCCTTTTGACAGTTACGCTGCTCTCGGTACTACTCTCCGCCCCTTCCGGCAGGACGTCTTGCGCTGATCTCCTTCCCCCCTCTGCTCCCTGTTCTGCTGCTTCTGACACACTGGTAACTCCACCCCCTTCACTCCGTTCCGGCGGAGAAGCCGGTCCCGACTTCCAACTCCCACTGGGAGTTCCCCCTTCGTTCCCCTGCTCCTGACTGCTTCCCACTCTAGCTCCCCTTGGCCTGACCAGGGGGGCTCCTCTTTGGGAGTCCTCCGATTCACTGGACGGACTCATGGACAACCTCGGGTCATTGTCATCCTCTTCCTCGTCGTCCTGGGATCCTTCCCCCTCGCTCTCTGTCTCCTCCCCCACCTGCGCCTCTCTTCCTGAACCCCTGACACTAACCCTAACCCTAACCCTAACCCTAACCCTAACCCTAACCCTAACCCTAACCCTAACCCTAACCCCTAACCCTAACCCTAACCCTAACCCTAACCCTAACCCCTAACCCTAACCCTAACCCTAACCCTAACCCTAACCCCCTAACCCTAACCCTAACCCTAACTGTCAGGGTTTCAGAGACAGAGAGCGAGGGGGAAGGGTCCCAGGGTGATGAGGAGAAGGACGACAACGACCCGAGGTTGTCTCAGAGTCCGTCAAGCGATTCGGAGGATTCCCAAAAGGGAGCCCCCCTGGCCAGGCCGAGGGGCGATAGAGGGGGAAGCAGTCAGAAGCAGGAGAGCGGAGGGGGAACCCCCAGTGGGAGTTGGAGATCGGGACCGGCTCCTCTGTCGGAACGGAGTGAAAGGGGTGGAGTTACCAGTGTGTCAGAAAGAGCAGAACAGGAAACAAAGGGGGGAAAGAGTTCGGAGCAAGACGTCCTGCCGGGAGGGGTGGAGAGTAGCACCGAGAGCAGCGTAACTGTCAAAAGGAAGGTCAGAGGCAACGTACGCGCGCCAAGTTCAAATGTGGAGGCGCGCGGAAGTGAGGAGAGTCCTGGGGAGGAGCCTGGTCCCAAAGTGCGAAGGAGGGGGGAGCAGGCATCAGAGGACTCAGCCTCTGGGGAGTCCCGGAGGGAGGGAACACAGGGGGGCAGGAAGACCCTGCGGAAAAGGAAGGAGAGGAAAAGGTGGAGCAGTACAAGCCTCTTAAACTGGTGCAGAGGCGGGACGGATTCAGAGGGGACTTCTACGATCTAAGAGTAACAGATCCGGAGCCACGGAGCTTGGATGTAATGCCAACAATGTTCTTCAATAAAACCTTTTGTATATAACTTGGACTGGACTTTGGTCTCTTGTGAGCTGGGACCACGGGTGGCCCTGACACTAACCCTAACCCTAACCCTAACCCCTAACCCTAACCCTAACCCCTAACCCTAACCCTAACCCTAACCCTAACCCTAACCCTAACCCTAACCCCTAACCCTAACCCTAACCCTAACCCTCTAACCCTAACCCTAACCCTAAACCTAACCCTAACCCTAACCCCTAACCCTAACCCTAACCCTAACCCTAACCCTAACCCTAACCCTAACCTGATTTAAGGTCTAAGACGTAGGGCTGCATGCTCTGGCGTTGAAATGGAAACTAAACTTCAATAAAGACTTTTGTACATTACATCAACCTGGCGTTGGTCCTCTGTGAGCTGGGACCTAGAGGCAGCTCTGACAGTAGGAGAAGATGACAGTGGATCGGAAGATTCACAGAAGGGGGCGCCGGTGGCCAGGGCAAGGGGGGTCCCAAGGGGGACACTCCAGAAACAAGGGGCCAGCGGGGACTCCCAGAGCAGCAGTTGGAGATCAGGACCACCTTCCCTACCAGAGCATATTGGGGGGGGGGGAAGAGTCCCAAGTATCGGGGCCAGTGCATTCCCCACCAGGGAGAGAAGACGAGGCAGAGCTGACCACGCCTCCATCGGAGAGTCGGATAACGGAGGGGAGGTCAGATCCGGCCAGTATCCCGGAAGAGGGAAGCAGTGACAGAAGTAGTGTAACGGTTAGGAGAAAGGTCACTGGGTTGGCGCGAGAGGCAAGTTCAAATGTACAGGAGCGCGGGACAGCAGAGAATGAGGATTGGGAACCGGGTCCTAAAGCCCGCCGCAGGGAGGGGGAGGAGCTAAGCGACTCAGCGTCAGAAGAGTCCAGAAAGGGCAATGCCCCAGCGGGCAGGAGGACCCAGAGGAGGAGAGAGCAGCGGAAAAGGTGGAGCAGGGCTACGATCTTAAACTGGTGTCAAAGGGGAGGAGACTCAGACGGGACTTCGCCGATCTAGAGTCCAAGACGTAGTGCTGCACGCTGTGGCTTTGAAATGGAAATTGGACTTTAATAAAGACTTTTGTACATTACAACAACTTAGCGTTGGTCCTCTGTGAGCTGGGACCTAGAGGCAGCACTGACATATGTGTAATGAGTCCCAAATAACACAAAACCGTCTTTTCGCTTCCATATGCGTAGAAAGAAGACGAATAAGGATTGATAGGGCTTATTTGAATTCGCATGGTGCTTTATGGGTGTGCACCAGAATCACCTCCAACCAAAGCAAAAATGTGTTTTGGGTTCCATCCACTTAAAAAGAAAGACGATAAAGCTCTGATTGGTTTTGTTGCAAATTGGTGTTTTTGGGGTTAGAATGCACATTCACCCAAAAATCTCAGAGTGAAATGTTTCTTAACAGCCGTAATCAAGCATAGGTGTTTTGGTTCCATGTCAATAGAAAGCAGACGAAAAAGTTTGGATTGTTCTCTCCATGTTCTTTCCACCCACAAATAGCAAAGCGAAGTGTAATGAGCCTAAACCTCCCCAAACAGGTTGTTTTGCGTTCCAGCTACATAGAAAGAAGAATTTTGGATTTCGCTTATTTCAAATCGTGTTCTGTGGTGTTAATGCTCATTAACCCAGAAATCGCAAAGTATGTGTAATGAGTCCCAAATAACACAAAACCGTCTTTTTGCTTCCATATGTGTAGAAAGAAGACGAATAAGCATTGATAGGGCTTATTTCAATTCGCATGGTGTTTTATGGGTGTGCACCAGAATCACCTCCAACCATAGCAAAAAGGTGTTTTGGCTTCCATCCACTTAAAAAGAAAGACGATAAAGCTCTGATTGGTTTTGTTGCTAATTGGTGTTTTTGGGGTTAGAATGCACATTCACCCAAAAATCTCAGAGTGAAATGTTTCTTAACAGCCGTAATCAAGCATAGGTGTTTTGGTTCCATGTCAATAGAAAGCAGACGAAAAAGTTAGGATTGTTCTTTCCATGTTCTTTCCACCCACAAATAGCAAAGCGAAGTGTAATGAGCCTAAACCTCCCCAAACAGGTTGAAAGAAGAATTTTGGATTTCGCTTATTTCAAATCATGTTCCGTGGTGTTAAGGCTCATTAACCCAGAAATCGCAAAGTATGTGTAATGAGTCCCAAATAACACAAAACCGTCTTTTTGCTTCCATATGTGTAGAAAGAAGACGAATAAGCATTGATAGGGCTTATTTCAATTCGCATGGTGTTTTATGGGTGTGCACCAGAATCACCTCCAACCAAAGCAAAAAGGTTTTTTAGGTTCCATCCACTTAAAAAGAAAGACGATAAAGCTCTGATTGGTTTTGTTGCAAATTGGTGTTTTTGGGGTTAGAATGCACATTCACCCAAAAATCTCAGAGTGAAATGTTTCTTAACAGCCGTTGTCAGGACTGCCTCTAGGTCCCAGCTCACAGAGGACCAACGCCCGGTGGATGTAATGTACAAAAGTCTTTATTGAAGTTTAGTTTCCATTTCAAAGCTCTGGGCGTGCCGCCCCACGTCTTGACTCTAGACCGGCTAAGTCCCCTCTGACTCACTGCTCCTCCCACACCAGTTTAAGATCCTAGCCCGGCTCCACCTCCTGCGCTGTTCTTTCCTTCGCTGGGTCCTTCTGCCCTCTGGGGTTTCCTCCTTTCTGGACTCCTCTGACGCTGAGCCTCCTGAGTCCTGCCGTTCCTTCCGGCAGGCTTTAGGACCTGGCTCCCTTCCCGGGCTCCCTGCTGTGCCGCTCGCCTGTACATTTGAACTTGGGGCGCGCGCCCAGCCGGTAACCTTCCTCCTGACCGTTTCCCCGCTTCCCGATGTGGGCGTGGCCAAACCTGACTCCTCTCCTCCCGCTGGTGGTGAGGACACTGGTCCCGATTCCTGGGACTCCCCCTCCCCACTGCGCTCTGGTGGGGAAGCTGGTCCTGACTTCCAACTGCTGCTCAGGGACTCCCCGCTAGCCCCTTCCTCCTGGGGCTTCCCCCCTGGAACCCCCCTCGCTCTGGCCATTGGCGCTCCCTTCTGTGAGTCCTCCGATTCGCTGGAGAGGCTTGTGGAGTAACTCTTTCCACTGTCACTGCCTCCACCCCCCTCGGACTCCTCCTCCTCACTCTCCATTTGCTCCCCCTCCTGTGTCTCTCCTTCTGAACCCCTGACATCCATCCCCCCCTCGAAGCCCCCCCTTTCCCCCCTCCCCCTCTTCAGGTGCGGGTTCCGGGTGCTCCAGTGTTGTGGGGGTGAGTTCAGGATACAGTTCGTCCCCCGAGGTGTGCAGCCATCGGGATAACTCCGGGAAGTCCTCCATGGGCTCGTCGACGGCGATTTCCTCCGCTTCCATCTCCTGGGCGGTGTGTTCGAAATCTGAAGCTGCCCCCAAATCACCCAAGACCCCCTCTCCCCCTGTCGCCTGAGGTGACGCCACTTCCCCGGGTCCCTTCGGCAGGTCTCTGTGCCAGCCCACTTCGGGTTGGTCCTCCCACCAATAAGATCCCCCCGTGCCAAAACCTGAAAGTGATCCCTCTGGGGAACTGCCTCCCGGAGTCGATTCCTCAGCTGAAGAGAAACCCCAGAAAGTGCTGGCTGAGAGTGTGGGTGTGAACAGACAGTCGTCGAAAAAGCCCGCCGGCATGGGCTTGTGCGGGAAAAGTGTATGGAATTCTTCCTTGAGCCACTGCTCCTCTAATGCGTAATCCGGCACCCACCTGTTGGCGCTGGCCGGGGTGTCCTCTGTGGCGAGAAGATATTCAATCCCGTCCTCCCCCCACCTTGAGTCTAAAATCTCTGTGGCTTTATTGAGTGGCGCCCTTCTCGGCGACCCACCCTTTTTGGGCGCTTCCCTGAGCGGGTCTGGCGCTGTCCCTGGTGCCTGAAACCTGTGGGGCTCTCTGTGGGGTGTGAGCACTGATCTATGACAGACTGGGTGCATTCTGGACCCCTCCGGGAGTGTCAACCGGAAGGCCACTGGGTTAATCTGCGCCTCTCCTTGGTACGGCCCTAGCTGCTTGTGCCCGAGCTTCTTCTTGGCCAGCGATCTGGCTGGAACTGCCTGGGCTGCTAACCAGACCCAGTCTCCTACCCGGATGTCTTCCCCAACCCTCCAGTGTCGGTCTGCCTGCACCTTGTAAGCCTGTTTCGCCACCTCTAACTGCCTCCTGAGCTGCTCGTGGATCTCCTGCAACTCCGCTGCCACGGCCTCTGCTCCCTGCGGCTCCCCCTCCCTCACTTTCTCCAACCCCGGGAAGGTTCTGGGATGCCGTCCATTGTTGGCGAAAAACGGTGTCACCCCCGTGGACCCGTGCTTCGTGTTGTTGTAGGCAAAATCGGCCAATGCTGGATAGTCCACCCAGGTCGAGGGCTGCTGGTTCGCGTAGCATCTCAGGTACTGCTGCATGATGGCGTTGACCCTCTCCGCCTGCCCGTTAGTCTGCGGGTGTCACGCCAACGCCAGGCTGACCTTGACGTTCAGAAAGCCCATCAGCTTTTGCCAGAAGTTGGAGATGAACTGGCGCCCCCGGTCGGACAAGATAGACCGTGGCAGGCCGTGCACCTTGAACACGTGCTCTATAAACAGCTTAGCGGTCTGCTCGGCCGTGGCCACCTTCGCGCAAGGAATGAAGTGGGCCATCTTGGTGAACAAGTCTACTACCACGAGTACTGCCGTCTTGCCTCTCGAGCTGGGCAGATCCATGACAAAGTCCAGGGTCACCCTCTCCCACGGCTCGAACGGTGTCTGTAGCGGTTCCAACAGGCCCGCCGGCGGCTGGTGTACCGGCTTTGCCCTTTGGCAGGTGTCGCACCTATTGCCGTAGTCCGCGACATCCCCCCGCATCTTGGGCCACCAAAAGTATCTGGCTACTAAGTCCACCGTCTTCTCCTTGCCGAAGTGTCCCGCGCTGGGCGCGTCGTGCAGCTGTTGCAGGACTTTCGCGCGGAGGTTGTCTCCCGGTACGTAGTGGGCTCCCTTGCGGATGAGCAGGCCATTGCGTACCTGTAATTCGCCGTCCCTCGCCGTGCCGCTACGCACCTCCTCCATCTTGGCTCGAGCGAAGGAGTCCGTCTGCAGCGCGCGACGCACCGCGTCCAAGTCCACCGTGGCTGATGCGCATGCCCACGCCTGCGGTGCGAAAATGTGCTTGGCTGCCGCCGGTGCCTCTTCCTCGAGATACTGTGGTTTCCTGGATAGCGCATCCGCCATGACGTTGTTGTTTCCTGGGATGTATTCTATCCTGAAGTCGAAATCTGCAAAGAACTCCGCCCACCGAATCCCCAGTAATGTTACAGCCCACAGACCCCCTCCCACCCAAACCAGTAGTGCAGCTCACCGCATCCCTTCAACGTCCCAATGGGCTCACTGTGGAAATCCCCATTACGATTGACTCTGGGAGCAATGCAGATTTTCTAGGCATGGACTTCATCCAGCGACGGTACCTCTGAACGTCGTCACGGTGGACGGCAGGGAGCTACTGGGAGGGCAAGTGCTGCAGCAGACGCCGCCAATGGTGATGCGCATTGGTAATCACCGCGAAGTCATCAGCTTCAACGTCACCCGCCTGTCAGACACGCCCATTGTGTTGGGCATGAGTTGGCTGGACAGGCACAGCCCGGCATTGGCATGGTACCAGCGTCAACTGAACTTCTGCTCCTCCTACTGCGCAGAACACTGCATCCTCGTTAACCAAAAGATGAGGGGCACGAAGACGGACCACAGCTGCACTTAGGCATGTTGCAAGCGGTACCCAACAAGTACAAAGAGTTTTTGGAGGTCTTCTGCGAGAAGGAAGCGGACAAGCTGCCTCCCCACAGACCCTACGACTGCAAGATTGACCTCCTGCCGGGGGCGACGCTCCCGACGGGGAAGCTGTATTCCATGTCTGAGGATGAATTGCAGGAGCTCAGGGAGTTCATAGATCACAACTTGAAGCGGGGATTCATCCGAGAGTCCAAGGCGGTGGGGGGCAGCCCTGTATTCTTTGTAAAGAAGCGGGACACGCCCCAAAAGAGGCTTGTAGTTGATTACCGCGTCTTAAATGCGAAAACCAAGCCCTCAGCATTCCCTATGCCCAAGATCGATGACCTGCTGGCGACGGTGAGGAAGGGTCGCATCTTTACCAAGTTGGATCTGCGCGGAGCGTACAATCTCATTCGCGTAATGGAAGGTGACGAGTGGAAAACGGCCATGTTTACGCCGTTGGGCACCTATGAATATAGAGTTATGCCTTTTGGATTACAAAATGGCTCCTACTGTTTTCAAGCATTCATGCATCATGTCTTGGCGGGTCTTCTCTACAAGAAGTGTGTCTGCTTCCTGGACGACATCCTCATCTTCTCGGAGTCGCCGGAGGCTCACGAGAGAGATGTCAGGGAAGGACTGCAGCGGCTGCGGGAGCACCGGCTTTACGCCAAGCTGGAGAAGTGCCAGTTCGACAAGACGGAGGTGGACTTCCTGGGCTACAAACTGTCCGACGAGGGACTCGCCATGGACAGTACCAAGGTACGGGCAGTGCTGGACTGGAAGAGCCCACGCAATCGAAAGGAAGTCCAGAGGTTTGTCGGCTTTGCCAACTTTTATCGCAAGTTCATCAAGGGTTTCGCCATGCAGACAGCGGCCATCACTGACACCCTCAGTTCCAAGAAGAAGAAGTTCATCTGGACGGAGCAGGCAGAGCAGTCCTTTCTGAAGCTCAAGCACCTCTTCGCATCCGAGGAACACCTGCTACACGTGAACCCCAGCAGGCCCATGAGAGTGGAGACGGACGCGTCAGACAGGGCCGTGGGGGCCGTCCTGTTGCAGGAAACCCACCAGGGGGACTGGAGGCCGTGCGCTTTCTACTCCAGGAAACTCAGCAAGTCGGAGCAGAACTACACCATCTGGGACAGGGAGTTACTGGCCATACATGCAGCCTTCAAGGCGTGGCGGCATTTCCTCGTCGGGGCCAAACACACAGTACAGGTCCGTACAGACCATAAGAACTTGGAGTACTGGCGCACGGCAAGGTTCCTGAACCAGAGACACATCCGCTGGGCGGAGTTCTTTGCAGATTTCGACTTCAGAATAGAATACATCCCTGGAAACAACAACATCATGGCGGACGCGCTGTCCAGGAAACCGCAGTATCTCGAAGAAGAGGCGCCGGCGGCGGCCAAGCATATTTTCGCACCAAAGGCGTGGGCATGCACGTCAGCCACGGTGGACCTGGACGCGGTGCGTCGCGCGCTGCAGACAGACTCCTTCGCTCGAGCCAAGATGGAGGAGCTGCGTAGCGGCACGGCGAGGGACGACGACTTCCAAATACGCGACGGCCTGCTCATCCGCAAAGGAGCCCTCTACGTGCCGGGAGACAACCTCCGCGCGAGGGTCCTGCAACAGCTGCACGACGCGCCTAGCGCGGGACACTTCGGCAAGGAGAAGACGGTGGACCTAGTGGCCAGAGACTTTTGGTGGCCCAAGATGAGGGGGGATGTCGCGGAATACGTCAGGAGGTGCGACACCTGCCAAAGGGCCAAACCAGTACACCAGCCGCCGGCGGGCCTCTTGGAACCGCTACAGACACCGTTCGAGCCGTGGGAGAGGGTGGCCCTGGACTTTGTCACGGATCTGCTCAGCTCGAGAGGCAAGACGGCAGTACTCGTGGTAGTAGACTTGTTCACCAAGATGGCCCACTTCATTCCTTGCGCGAAGGTGGCCACAGCTGAGCAGACCGCCAAGCTGTTTATAGACCACGTGTTCAAGGTGCACGGCCTACCATGGTCCATCCTGTCCGACAGGGGGCGCCAGTTCATATCCAACTTCTGGCAAAAGCTGATGGGTTTCCTGAACGTCAAGGTCAGCCTGGCGTTGGCGTGACACCCGCAGACTAACGGACAGGCGGAGAGAGTCAACGCCATCATGCAGCAGTACCTGAGATGCTACGCGAACCAGCAGCCCTCGACCTGGGTGGACTACCTACCGCTAGCCGAGTTTGCCTACAACAACACGAAACACGTGTCCACGGGGGTGACACCGTTTTTCGCCAACAATGGGCGGCATCCCAGAACCTTCCCGGGTTTGGAGAAAGTGAGGGTGGGGGAGCCGCAGGGAGCAGAGGCAGTGGCAGCGGAGTTGCAGGAGATCCACGAGCAGCTCAGGAGGCAGTTAGAGATGGCGAAACAGGCTTACAAAGTGCAGGCAGACCGACACAGGAGGGTTAGGGAAGACATCCGGGTAGGAGACTGGGTCTGGTTAACAGCCCAGGCAGTTCCGGCCAGATCGTTGGCCAAGAAGAAGCTCGGGCACAAGCAGTTAGGGCCTTACCAAGTAGAAGCGCAGATCAACCCAGTGGCCTTCCGTTTAACACTCCCGGAGGGGTCCAGAATGCACCCGGTCTTTCATAGATCAGTGCTCACACCCTACAAAGAGCCCCACAGGTTTCAGGCACCAGGGACAGCGCCAGACCCGCTCAGGGAAGCGCCCAAAAAGGGGGGGTCGCCGAGCAGGGGGCCACTCAATGAAGCCACTGAGATTTTAGACTCAAGGTGGGGGGAGGACGGGATTGAATATCTTCTCGCCACAGAGGACACCCCGGCCAGCGCCAACAGGTGGGTGCCGGATTACGCATTGGAGGAGCAGTTGCTCAAGGAAGAATTCCATACACTTTTCCTGCACAAGCCTATGCCGGCGGGCTTTTTCGATGATTGTCTGTTCACACCCACACTCTCGGCCAGCACTTTCCGGGGTTTCTCGTCAGCGGAGGACTCGGCTCCGGGAGGCAGCTCCCCAGAGGGATCGCTCTCAGGTTTTGGCACGGGGGGATCTTATTGGTGGGAGGACCAACCCGAAGTGGGATGGCGCAGAGACGTGCCAGAGGGACCCCGCGAAGTGGCGGCACCTCAGGCGACAGGGGGAGAAGGGGTTGTGAGTGATTTGGGGGCGGCCTCAGATTTTGAACACACCGCCCAGGAGATGGAAGCGGAGGGAATCGCAGTCGACGAGCCCATGGAGGACTTTCCGGACTTCTCACGATGGCTGCACGCCTCGGGGGACGAACTGTATCCTGAACTCACCCCGACAACTCTAGAGCACCCGGAACCCGCACCTGAAGAGGGGGAGGGGGAAGGGGGGGCTTCGAGGGGGGAATGGATGTCAGGGGTTCAGAAGGAGAGACACAGGAGGGGGAGCAAATGGAGAGTGAGGAGGAGGAGTACGAGGGGGGCGCAGGCAGTGACAGTGGCCAGAGTTATTCCACAAGCCTCTCTAGCGAATCGGAGGACTCACAGAAGGGAGCGCCGGTGGCCAGAGCGAAGGGGGGTCCAGGGGGGAAGCCCCAGGAGGAAGGGGCCAGCGGGGAGTCCCTGAGCAGCAGTTGGAGATCAGGACCAGCATCTCCACCAGAGCGCAGTGGGGAGGGGGAGTCCCAGGAGTCGGGACCAGTGTCCTCACCACCAAAGGGAGGAGAGGAGTCAGGTTTGGCAACACCCACATCAGGAAGCGGGGAAACGGTCAGAAGGAAAGTCACCGGCTGGGCGCGCGCGCGCCAAGTTCAAATGTACAGGAGCGCAGCACAGCGGGGAGCCCGGGAAGGGAGCCAGGTCCTAAAGCCCGCCGGAGGGAGGGGCAAGACTCAGGAGGCTCAGCGTCAGAGGAGTCCAGGAAGGAGGGAACCCCAGAGGGCAGAAGGACCCAGCGCAGGAAAGAGCAGCACAAGAGGTGGAGCCGGGCTAGAATCTTAAACTGGTGTGGGTGGAGCAGTGAGTCAGAGGGGACTTAGCCGGTCTAGCGTCAGACGTGGGTCTGCGCGCCCAGAGCTTGGAAATGGAAACTAAACTTTAATAAAGACTTTTGTATATAACATCCACTGGGCGTTGGTCCTCTGTGAGCTGGGATCTAGTGGCAGTCCTGAAAATGGTTTTGTGTTATTTGGGACTCATTACACATACTTTGCGATTTCTCGGTTAATGAGCATTAACACCACGGAACACGATCTGAAATAAGCGAAATCCAAAATTCTTTTTTCTATGTAGCTGGAACGCAAAACAACCTGTTTGGGGAGGTTTAGGCTCAGTATACTTCGCTTTGATATTTGTGGGTGGAAAGAACATGGAAAGAACAATCCAAACTTTTTCGTCTGCTTTCTATTGACATGGAACCAAAACACCTATGCTGGATGTCAGGGGTTCAGAAGGAGAGACACAGGAGGGGGACCAAATGGAGAGTGAGGAGGAGGAGTACGAGGGGGGCGCAGGCAGTGACAGTGGCCAGAGTTATTCCACAAGCCTCTCTAGCGAATCGGAGGACTCACAGAAGGGAGCGCCGGTGGCCAGAGCGAAGGGGGGTCCACGGGGAAGCCCCAGGAGGAAGGGGCCAGCGGGAATCCCTGAGCAGCAGATGGAGATCAGGACCAGCGTCTCCACCAGAGCGCAGTGGGGAGGGGGAGTCCCACGAGTCGGGACCAGTGTCCTCACCACCAGAGGGAGGAGAGGAGTCAGGTTTGGCAACACCCACATCAGGAAGCGGGGAAACGGTCAGAAGGAAAGTCACCGGCTGGGCGCGCGCGCCAAGTTCAAATGTACAGGAGGGCGGCACAGCGGGGAGCCCGGGAAGGGAGCCAGGTCCTAAAGCCCGCCGGAGGGAGGGGCAGGACTCAGGAGGCTAAGCGTCAGAGGAGTCCAGGAAGGAGGGAACCCCAGAGGGGAGAAGGACCCAGCGCAGGAAAAAGCAGCGCAAGAGGTGGAGCCGGGCTAGAATCTTAAACTGGTGTGGGTGGAGCAGTGAGTCAGAGGGGACTTAGCCGGTCTAGCGTAGAGACGTGGGTCTGCGCGCCCAGAGCTTGGAAATGGAAACTAAACTTTAATAAAGACTTTTGTATATAACATCCACTGGGCGTTGGTCCTCTGTGAGCTGGGACCTAGCGGCAGTCCTGACAGTAAGTCCCCTCTCAACATTTTCCACCAATTTTAAAACCTCGTGGAGTGTGGGAAAGCAGCGAGGGGTGAAGATTGGTGCTTCGCGAGCTCACGAAAACCAGGGAAATGACTACCGAAGAGAAGATAGCGAGTCTGCAAAACGCAGTGACACAGCTGAACGCAGAAATTTTGGCGTCCAGAAAGAAGGAACAGGAAGCAGCTGCTGCCTGCCAGGATCTGCGAACCAGGTTAGAAGTGCTAACTACACAGAGGCTACCGGCCACCAGACCAGAAGGGATTGGGCTGGGGAACAGAGGAGGGAGCCTTGTGTCTCATTTCAATGGGGACCTGCAGGAGTATCCTAACTTCAGAGCAGATGTACTATATGCACTGCAGCTGCTTGACAAGGACTTTAAAAATGAGGAAGAAAGAGTGGGATTTATTGTTTCGCATTTACGGGGAGAGGCGAAAACGTGGCTGCGCAATCTCTGGAGAGATAAGGATCCAGCCCTCCAAGATGCGGGTGCCTTCCTTAAAGTGATGGATGCGTGTTTTTTGTCTGAGATTGATGTGGATATCGCTAGGAAACAGATTCACGGACTAAGACAAGGTAGAGCCACTGTAAGGCAATATCATTCACGTTTTTTCGCATTGGTGAACGCATTGGGGTGGGAGAGAGAATCGCCTGCCATCAGAGATCTGTTCTGGGAGGGGCTGAACGGAGCTGTGAAAGACGAAATTGCAAGGGGGGAGAGACCCCAAACCACCAAGGACATTGTGGAGAGGGCACTCACCATTGGGGTTAGGCTGGAAGGACGCTCTTGGGACAAAGAGGAAGTGCATTGGTGGCCGCACGCCAACGAAAGCACCACCCCCCTTTCCCAAGGAAGCGGCGCGCGCTCGATCCATGCCTCCGCTGGGAGGAGGAGAGGAGCCGATGGAGATAGGTGGTGCTAAGGCTCAGTCCACAGCCGGAGCCCTAACGCCGGGAGCAGTCAAAATGAAGCCTCCTAGAGGGACCAGGAAGTGCTACATCTGCGACAGTGCTCAGCACATGGCGAAAGAGTGTCCCCAGCGGTTTCACAAGCACACTGCAGCCGCAGCGACAGTAACAGAAGCAGTTCAGCAGAGTGAATCACAGCAGGAAAACTCCACTGTCTGGCTGGAAATGGAGTCACTGGGAGCCAGCCAGACAAGTCAGTGAAGCAATCCCCAGTAATGTTACAGCCCACAGACCCCCTCCCACCCAAACCAGTAGTGCAGCTCACCGCATCCCTTCAACTTCCCAATGGGCTCACTGTGGAAATCCCCATTACCATTGACTCTGGGAGCAATGCAGATTTTATAGGCATGGACTTCATCCAGCAACATGGCATAGCCCTTCTGCCAGCGACGGTACCTCTGAACGTCGTCACGGTGGACGGCAGGGAGCTACTGGGAGGGCAAGTGCTGCAGCAGACGCCGCCAATGGTGATGCGCATTGGTAATCACCGCGAAGTCATCAGCTTCAACGTCACCCGCCTGTCAGACACGCCCATTGTGTTGGGCATGAGTTGGCTGGATAGGCACAGCCCGGCATTAGCTTGGTACCAGCGGCAACTGACCTTCGGCTCCTCCTACTGCGCAGAACACTGCATCCTGGCTGACTTGGACGATGAGGGGCACGAGGATGGACCACAGCTGAACTTGGGCATGTTGCAAGCGGTACCTAACAAGTACAAAGAGTTTTTGGAGGTCTTCTGCGAGAAAGAAGCGGACAAGCTGCCTCCCCACAGACCCTACGACTGCAAGATTGACCTCCTGCCGGGGGCGACGCTCCCGACGGGGAAGCTGTATTCCATGTCTGAGGATGAATTGCAGGAGCTCAGGGAGTTCATAGATCACAACTTGAAGCGGGGATTCATCCGAGAGTCCAAGGCGGTGGGTGGCAGCCCTGTATTCTTTGTAAAGAAGCGGGACACGCCCCAAAAGAGGCTTGTAGTTGATTACCGCATCTTAAATTCGAAAACCAAGCCCTCAGCCTTCCCCATGCCCAAGATCGATGACCTGCTGGCGACGGTGCGGAAGGGGCGCATCTTTACCAAGTTGGATCTACGCGGAGCGTACAATCTCATACGAGTGCCGGAGGGTGACGAGTGGAAGACGGCCATGTTTAGGCCGCTGGGCACCTATGAATATAGAGTTATGCCTTTTGGATTACAAAATGGCTCCCACTGTTTTCAAGCATTCATGCATCATGTCTTGGCGGGTCTTCTCTACAAGAAGTGCGTCTGCTTCCTGGACGACATCCTCATCTTCTCGGAGTCGCCGGAGGCTCACGAGAGAGATGTCAGGGAAGGACTGCAGCGGCTGCGGGAGCACCGGCTTTACGCCAAGCTGGAGAAGTGCCAGTTCGACAAGACGGAGGTGGACTTCCTGGGCTACAAACTGTCCGACGAGGGACTCGCCATGGACAGTACCAAGGTACGGGCAGTGCTGGACTGGAAGAGCCCACGCAATCGAAAGGAAGTCCAGAGGTTTGTCGGCTTTGCCAACTTTTATCGCAAGTTCATCAAAGGTTTCGCCATGCAGACAGCGGCCATCACTGACACCCTCAGTTCCAAGAAGAAGAAGTTCATCTGGACGGAGGAGGCAGAGCAGTCCTTTCTGAAGCTCAAGCACCTCTTCGCGTCCGAGGAACACCTGCTACACGTGAACCCCAGCAGGCCCATGAGAGTGGAGACGGACGCGTCAGACAGGGCCGTGGGGGCCGTCCTGTTGCAGCAAGACCACCAGGGGGACTGGAGGCCGTGCGCTTTCTACTCCAGGAAACTCAGCAAGTCGGAGCAGAACTACACCATCTGGGACAGGGAATTACTGGCCATACATGCAGCCTTCAAGGCGTGGTGGCATTTCCTCGTCGGGGCCAAACACACGGTGCAGGTCCATACGGACCATAAGAACTTGGAGTACTGGCGCACGGCGAGGTTCCTGAACCAGAGACACATCCGCTGGGCGGAGTTCTTTGCAGATTTCGACTTCAGAATAGAATACATCCCTGGAAACAACAACATCATGGCGGACGCGCTGTCCAGGAAACCGCAGTATCTCGAAGAAGAGGCGCCGGCGGCGGCCAAGCATATTTTCGCACCAAAGGCGTGGGCATGCACGTCAGCCACGGTGGACCTGGACGCGGTGCGTCGCGCGCTGCAGATGGACTCCTTCGCGCGAGCCAAGATGGAGGAGGTGCATAGCGGCACGGCGAGGGACGACGACTTCCAAATACGCGACGGCCTGCTCATCCGCAAAGGAGCCCTCTACGTGCCGGGAGACAACCTCCGCGCAAGGGTCCTGCAACAGCTGCACGACGCGCCCAGCGCGGGACACTTCGGCAAGGAGAAGACGGTGGACCTAGTAGCCAGAGACTTTTGGTGGCCCAAGATGAGGGGGGATGTCGCGGAATACGTCAGGAGGTGCGACACCTGCCAAAGGGCCAAACCAGTACACCAGCCGCCGGCGGGCCTGTTGGAACCGCTACAGACACCGTTCGAGCCGTGGGAGACGGTGGCCCTGGACTTTGTCACGGATCTGCCCAGCTCGAGAGGCAAGACGGCATTACTCGTGGTAGTAGACTTGTTCACCAAGATGGCCCACTTCATTCCTTGCGCGAAGGTGGCCACAGCCGAGCAGACCGCCAAGCTGTTTATAGACCACGTGTTCAAGGTGCACGGCCTACCACGGTCCATCCTGTCCAACAGGGGGCGCCAGTTCATATCCAACTTCTGGCAAAAGCTGATGGGTTTCCTGAACGTCAAGGTCAGCCTGGCGTCGGCGCGACACCCGCAGACTAACGGACAGGCGGAGAGAGTCAACGCCATCATGCAGCAGTACCTGAGATGCTACGCGAACCAGCAGCCCTCGACCTGGGTGGACTACCTACCGCTAGCCGAGTTTGCCTACAACAACATGAAACACGTGTCCACGGGGGTGACACCATTTTTCGCCAACAATGGGCGGCATCCCAGAACCTTCCCGGGTTTAGAGAAAGTGAGGGAGGGGGAGACGCAGGGAGCAGAGGCCGTGGCAGCGGAGTTGCAGGAGATCCACGAGCAGCTCAGGAGGCAGTTAGAGATGGCGAAACAGGCTTACAAAGTGCAGGCAGACCGACACAGGAGGGTTGGGGAAGACATCCGGGTAGGAATCTGGGTCTGGTTAGCAGCCCAGGCAGTTCCAGCCAGATCGTTGGCCAAGAAGAAGCTCGGGCACAAGCAGCTAGGGCCTTACCAAGTAGAGGCGCAGATCAACCCAGTGGCCTTCCGGTTAACACTCCCGGAGGGGTCCAGAATGCACCCGGTCTTTCATAGATCAGTGCTCACACCCTACAAACAGCCCCACAGGTTTCAGGCACCAGGGACAGCGCCAGACCCGCTCAGGGAAGCGCCCAAAAAGGGGGGGTCACCGAGGAGGGGGCCACTCAACGAAGCCACTGAGATTTTAGACTCAAGGTGGGGGGAGGACGGGATTGAATATCTTCTCACCACAGAGGACACCCCGGCCAGCGCCAACAGGTGGGTGCCGGATTACGCATTGGAGGAGCAGTTGCTCAAGGAAGAATTCCATACACTTTTACCGCACAAGCCTATGCCGGCGGGCTTTTTCAATGATTGTCTGTTCACACCCACACTCTCGGCCAGCACTTTCCGGGGTTTCTCGTCAGCGGAGGACTCGGGTCCGGGAGGCAGCTCCCCAGAGGGCTCGCTCTCAGGTTTTGGCACGGGGGGGATCTTACTGGTGGGAGGACCAACCCGAAGTGGGATGGCGCAGAGACGTGCCGGAGGGACCCTGCGAAGTGGCGGCACCTCAGGCGACAGGGGGAGAAGGGGTTGTGAGTGATTTGGGGGCGGCCTCAGATTTCGAACACACCGCCCAGGAGATGGAAGCGGAGGGAATCGCAGTCGACGAGCCCATGGAGGACTTTCCGGACTTCTCACGATGGCTGCACGCCTCGGGGGACGAACTGTATCCTGAACTCACCCCGACAACTCTAGAGCACCCAGAACCCGCACCTGAAGAGGGGGAGGGGGGAAGGGGGGCTTCGAGGGGGGATGGATGTCAGGGGTTCAGAAGGAGAGACACAGGAGGGGGAGCAAATGGAGAGTGAGGAGGAGGAGTACAAGGGGGGCGCAGGCAGTGACAGTGGCCAGAGTTATTCCACAAGCCTCTCTAGCGAATCGGAGGACTCACAGAAGGGAGCGCCGGTGGCCAGAGCGAAGGGGGGTCCAGGGGGGAAGCCCCAGGAGGAAGGGGCCAGCGGGGAATCCCTGAGCAGCAGCTGGAGATCAGGACCAGCGTCTCCACCAGAGCGCAGTGGGGAGGGGGAGTCCCAGGAGTCGGGACCAGTGTCCTCACCACCAGAGGGAGGAGAGGAGTCAGGTTTGGCAACACCCACATCAGGAAGCGGGGAAACGGTCAGAAGGAAAGTCACCGGCTGGGCGCGCGCGCCAAGTTCAAATGTACAGGAGGGCGGCACAGCGGGGAGCCCGGGAAGGGAGCCAGGTCCTAAAGCCCGCCGGAGGGAGGGGCAAGACTCAGGAGGCTCCGCGTCAGAGGAGTCCAGGAAGGAGGGAACCCCAGAGGGCAGAAGGACCCAGCGCAGGAAAGAGCAGCGCAAGAGGTGGAGCCGGGCTAGAATCTTAAACTGGTGTGGGTGGAGCAGTGAGTCAGAGGGGACTTAGCCGGTCTAGCGTCAAGACGTGGGTCTGCGCGCCCAGAGCTTGGAAATGGAAACTAAACTTTAATAAAGACTTTTGTATATAACATCCACTGGGCGTTGGTCCTCTGTGAGCTGGGACCTAGCGGCAGTCCTGACACTTGATTACGGCTGTTAAGAAACATTTCACTCTGAGATTTTTGGGTGAATGTGCATTCTAACCCCAAAAACACCAATTTGCAACAAAACCAATCAGAGCTTTATCGTCTTTCTTTTTAAGTGGATGGAACCCAAAACACCTTTTTGCTTTGGTTGGAGGTGATTCTGGTGCACACCCATAAAACACCATGCGAATTGAAATAAGCCCTATCGATGCTTATTCGTCTTCTTTCTACGTCGATGGAAACGAAAAGACGGTTTTGTGTTATTTGGGACTCATTACACATACTTTGCGATTTCTGGGTTAATGAGCATTAACACCACGGAACACGATCTGAAAGAAGCTGTCAGGACTGCCGCTAGGTCCCAGCTCACAGAGGACCAACGCCCAGTGGATATTATATACAAAAGTCTTTATTGAAGTTTAGTTTCCATTTCCAAGCTTCGGGTTCGTCCTCCCACCAATAAGATCCCCCCGAGCCAAAACCTGAAAGCGATCCCTCCGGGGAGCTGCCTCCCGGAGCCGAGTCCTCAGCTGACGAGAAACCCCGGAAAGTGCTGGCCGAGAGTGTGGGTGTGAACAAACAATCCTCAAAAAAGCCCGCCGGCATAGGCTTGTGCGGGAAAAGTGTGTGGAATTCTTCCTTGAGCAACTGCTCTTCCACTGCGTAATCCGGCACCCAGCTGTTGGCGCTGGCCGGGGTGTCCTCTGTGGCGAGAAGATATTCAATCCCGTCCTCCCCCCACCTTGAGTCTAAAATCTCAGTGGCTTCATTAAGTGGCTCCCCTTTCGGCGACCCCCCTTTTCTGGGCGCTTCTCTGAGCGGGTCTGGCGCCTTCCCCGGTGCTTCAAACCTGTGGGGCTCTCTGTAGGGCGTGAGCACTGATCTATGAAAGACCGGGTGCATTCTGGAACCCTCCGGGAGTGTCAACCGGAAGGCCACTGGGTTGATCTGCGCCTCTACTTGGTAAGGCCCTAGCTGCTTGTGCCCTAGTTTCTTCTTGGCTAACGATCTGGCTGGAACTGCTTGTGCTGCCAACCAGACCCAGTCTCCCACTTGGATGTCCTCCCCAACCCTCCTGTGTCGATCTGCCTGCACTTTGTAAGCCTGTTTTGCCAACTCTAACTGCCTCCTGAGCTGCTCGTGGATCTCCTGCAACTCCGCTGCCACGTCCTCTGCTCCCTGTGGCTCCCCCTCCCGCACTGTGTCCAAACCCGGCAAGGTTCTGGGATGCCTCCCGTAGTTGGCGAAAAATGGTGTCACCCCTGTGGACCCGTGCTTCGTGTTGTTGTAGGCAAACTCGGCCAACGGTAGATAGTCCACCCAGGTCGATGGCAGCTGGTTCGCGTAGCATCTCAGGTACTGCTGCATGATGGCGTTGACCCTTTCCGCCTGCCCGTTAGTCTGCGGGTGTCTCGCCGATGCCAGGCTGACCTTGACGTTCAGGAATCCCATCAGCTTTTGCCAGAAGTTGGAGATGAACTGGCGCCCCCTGTCGGACAAAATAAACCGTGGTAGGCCGTGCACCTTGAACACGTGGTCTATAAACATCTTAGCGGTCTGCTCGGCCGTGGCCACCTTCGCGCACGGAATGAAGTGGGCCATCTTGGTGAACAGGTCCACTACCACGAGCACTGCCGTCTTGCCCCTCGAGCTGGGTAGATCCGTGACAAAGTCCAGGGCCACCCTCTCCCACGGTACGAACGGTTTCTGTAGCGGTTCCAACAGGCCCGCCGGCCTGTTGGCAGGTGTCGCACCTATTGACATAGTCCGCGACATCCCACCGCATCTTAGGCCACCAAAAGTCTCTGGCTACTAAGTCCACCGTCTTCTCCTTGCCGAAGTGCCCCGCGCTGGGCGCGTCGTGCAGCTGTTGCAGGACCTTCGCGCGTAGGCTGTCTCCTGGTACGTAGAGGACTCCCTTGCGTAGGAGCAGGCCGTCGCGCACTTGGAATTCGTCGCCCCTCGCCTTGCCGCTGCACACCTCCTCCATCTTGGCTCGGGCGAACGAGTCCGTTTGCAGCGCGCGGCGCACCGCGTCCAGGTCCACCGTGGCTGACGCGCATGCCCACGCCTGTGGTGTGAAAATGTGCTTGGCCGCCGCCGGTGCCTCTGCCTCCAGATACTGCGGTTTTCTGGACAGCGCGTCCGCCAAGACGTTGCTGTTTCCTGGGATGTACTCAATTCTGAAGTCGAAATCTGCAAAGAACTCCACCCAGCGGATGTGTCGCTGGTTCAGGAACCTCGCCGTGCGCCAGTACTCCAAGTTCTTATGGTCTGTGCGGACCTGCACCGTGTGCTTGGCTCCGACGAGGAAGTGCCGCCACGCCTTGAAGGCTGCATGTATGGCCAGCAACTCCCTGTCCCAGATGGTGTAGTTCTGCTCCGCTTTGCTGAGTTTTCTGGAGTAGAAAGCGCACGGCCTCCAGTCCCCCTGGTGGTCTTGCTGCAACAGAACGGCTCCCACGGCCCTGTCTGAGGCGTCCGTCTCCACTCTCATGGGCCTGCTGGGATTTACGTGCAGTAGGTTCTCCTCGGAAGCGAAGAGCTGCTTGAGCTTCTGAAAGGACTGCTCCGCCTGCTCCGTCCAGATGAACCTCTTCTTCTTGGAACTGAGGGTGTCGGTGATGGCCGCTGTCTGCATGGCGAAACCCTTGATGAACTTGCGATAAAAGTTGGCAAAACCGACAAACCTCTGTACTTCCTTCCTATTGCGTGGGCTCTTCCAGTCCAGTACTGCACGTACCTTGGCACCGTCCATAGCCAGTCCCTTGTCGGACAGTTTGTAGCCCAAGAAATCCACCTCCGTCTTGTCGAACTGGCACTTCTCCAGCTTGGCATAAAGCCGGTGCTCCCGCAGCCGCTGCAGTCCTTCCCTGACATCTCTCTCGTGAGCCTCCGGCGACTCCGAGAAGATGAGGATGTCGTCCAGGAAGCAGACGCACTTCTTGTAGAGAAGACCCGCCAAGACATGATGCATGAATGCTTGAAAACAGTGGGAGCCATTTTGTAATCCAAAAGGCATAACTCTGTATTCATAAGTGCCCAGCGGCGTAAACATGGTCGTTTTCCACTCGTCGCCTTCCCGCACGCGAATGAGATTGTACGCTCCGCGCAGATCCAACTTGGTAAAGATGCGACCCTTCCTCACCGTCGCCAGCAGGTCATCGATCTTGGGCATAGGGAAGGCTGAGGGCTTGGTCTTGAGGTTCAAGACGCGGAAATCAACGACCAGCCTCTTCTGGGGCGTATCCCTCTTCTTTACAAAGAACACGGGACTGCCTCCTGCCGCCTTGGACTCCCGGATGAATCCCCGCTTCAGGTTGTGATCTATGAACTCCCTGAGCTCTTGCAATTCATCCTCAGACATGGAGTACAGTTTCCCCGTCGGGAGCGTCGCCCCGGGCAGGAGGTCGATCTTGCAGTCGTAGGGTCTGTGGGGAGGCAGCTTATCCGCTTCTTTCTCGCAGAAGACCTCCAAAAACTCCTTGTATTTGTTAGGCACCGCTTGCAACATGCCCAAGTTCAGCTGTGGTCCATCCTCGTGCCCCTCATCTTCCAAGTCTGCCAGGATGCAGTGTTCTGCGCAGTAAGAGGAGCCGAAGGTCAGTTGCCGCTGGTACCAAGCTAATGCCGGGCTGTGCCTATCCAGCCAACTCATTCCCAACACTATGGGCGTGTCTGACAGGCGGGTGACGTTGAAGCTGATGACCTCACGGTGGTTTCCAATGCGCATCACCATTGGCGGCGTCTGCTGTAGCACTTGCCCTCCCAGTAGCTCCCTGCCGTCCACTGTGACGACTTTCAGAGGTACCGCCGCTGGCAGAAGGGCTATGCCATGTTGCTGGATGAACTGCATGTCTATAAAGTCTGCATTGCTCCCCGAGTCGATGGTGATGGGAATTTCCACAAATAGCCCATTGGGGAGCTGAAGGGATGCGGTGAGCTGCACTACTGGTTTGGGTGGGAGGGGGTCGGTGGGCTGTAAGATCCCTGGGGATTGCTTCACTGACTTGTCTGGCTGGTCCCCAGAGACGCCATCTCCAGCCAGACAGTGGAGTTTTCCTGCTGCGACTCCCTCTGCTGAATTGCGTCTGTTACTGTCGCTGCGGCTGCAGTATGCTTGTGAAACCGCTGGGGACACTCTTTTGCCATATGCTGAGCACTGTCGCAGATGTAGCACTTCCTGGTTCCTCTAGGAGGCTTCATCTTGACTGCTCCCGGAGTTAGGGCTCCGACTGTGGAGTGAGCCTTAGCACCACCTATCTCCATCGGCTCCTCTCCCCCTCCCAGCGGAGGCATGGATCGAGCGCGCGCCGCCTCCTTGGGGAAGGGAGGCAGTCCTCTCGCTGGCGTGCGTCCCAAATGCCCTTCCTCCTTGCCCCAAGGGCGTCCTTCCAACCGAACCCCAATGGAGAGTGCCCGTTCCACAACGTCCTTGGTGGTTTGGGGTCTCCCCCCCCTTGCGATTTCGTCTTTCACAGCTCCGCTCAACCCCTCCCAGAACAGGTCTCTGACGGCAGGCGATTCTTTCTCCCAGGCTAGCACATTCACCAATGCGAAAAAACGTGAATGATATTGCCTCACAGTGGCTCTACCTTGTCTTAGTCCGTGAATCTCCTTCCTAGCGATATCCACATCAATCTCAGATAAAAAACACGCATCCATCACTTTAATGAAGGCAGCCGCATTTTGGAGGGCTGGATCCTTGTCTCTCCAGAGATTGCGCAGCCACGATTTCGCCTCCCCCCGTAAAGGCGAAACAATAAATCCCACTCTCTCTTCCTCATTTTTAAAGTCTTTGTCAAGCAGCTGCAGTGCATAAATTACATCTGCTCTGAAGTTAGGATACTCCTGTAGGTCCCCATTGAAGTGAGATACCAGGCTCCCTCCTCTGTTCCCCAGCCCAATCCCTTCTGGTCTGGTGGCCGGTAGCCTCTGTGTAGTTAGCACTTCTAACCTGGTTCGCAGATCCTGGCAGGCAGCAGCTGCTTCCTGTTCTTTCTTTCTGGAAGCCGCAATTTCTGCAGTCAACTGCGTCACTGCATTTTGCAAACTCGCTATCTTCTCTTCGGTAGTCATTTCCCTGGTTTTCGTGAGCTCGCGAAGCACCAATCTTCACCCCTCGCTGCTTTCCCGCACTCCACGAGGTTGCAAAATTGGTGAAAATGGAGAGGGGACTTACTGTCAGGACTGCCGCTAGGTCCCAGCTCACAGAGGACCAACGCCCAGTGGATATTATATACAAAAGTCTTTATTGAAGTTTAGTTTCCATTTCCAAGCTCTGGGCGCGCAGGCCCACGTCTTAACGCTAGACCGGCTAAGTCCCCTCTGACTCACTGCTCCACCCACACCAGTTTAAGATTCTAGCCCGGCTCCACCTCTTGCGCTGCTCTTTCCTGGGCTGGGTCCTTCTGCCCTCTGGGGTTCCCTCCTTCCTGGACTCCTCTGATGCTGAGCCTCCTGAGTCTTGCCCCTCCCTCCGGCGGGCTTTAGGACCTGGCTCCCTTCCCGGGCTCCCCGCTGTGCCGCGCTCCTGTACATTTGAACTTGGCGCGCGCGCCCAGCCGGTGACTTTCCTTCTGACCGTTTCCCCGCTTCCTGATGTGGGTGTGGCCAAACCTGACTCCTCTCCTCCCTCTGGTGGTGAGGACACTGGTCCCGACTCCTGGGACTCCCCCTCCCCACTGCGCTCTGGTGGAGACGATGGTCCCGATCTCCAGCTGCTGCTCAGGGACTCCCCGCTGGCCCCTCCCTCTTGAGGTTTCTCCCCTGGAATCTACCTTGCTCTGGCCACCGGCGCTCCCTTCTGTGAGTCCTCCGATTCGCTAGAGAGGCTTGTGGAATAACTCTGGCCACTGTCACTGCCTGCGCCCCCCTCGTACTCCTCCTCCTCACTCTCCATTTGCTCCCCCTCCTGTGTCTCTCCTTCTGAACCCCTGACAGAAGCGAAATCCAAAATTCTCTTTCTATGTAGCTGGAACGCAAAACAACCTGTTTGGGGAGGTTTAGGCTCAGTACACTTCGCTTTGATATTTGTGGGTGGAAAGAACATGGAAAGAACAATCCAAACATTTTCGTCTGCTTTCTATTGACATGGAACCAAAACACCTATGCTTGATTACGGCTGTTAAGAAACATTTCACTCTGAGATTTTTGGGTGAATGTGCATTCTAACCCCAAAAACACCAATTTGCAACAAAACCAATCAGAGCTTTATCGTCTTTCTTTTTAAGTGGATGGAACCCAAAACACCTTTTTGCTTTGGTTGGAGGTGATTCTGGTGCACACCCATAAAACACCATGCGAATTGAAATAAGCCCTATCGATGCTTATTCGTCTTCTTTCTACGCATATGGAAGCGAAAAGACGGTTTTGTGTTATTTGGGACTCATTACACATACTTTGCGATTTCTGGGTTAATGAGCATTAACACCACGGAACAAGATATGAAAGAAGCGAAATCCAAAATTCTTCTTTCTATGTAGCTGGAACGCAAAACAACGTGTTTGGGGAGGTGTAGGCTCAGTACACTTCGCTTTGATATTTGTGGGTGGAAAGAACATGGAAAGAACAATCCAAACTTTTTCGTCTGCTTTCTATTGACATGGAACCAAAACACCTATGCTTGATTACGGCTGATAAGAAACATTTCACTCTGAGATTTTTGGGTGAATGTGCATTCTAACCCCAGAAACACCAATTTGCAACAAAACCAATCAGAGCTTTATCGTCTTTCTTTTTAAGTGGATGGAACCCAAAACACCTTTTTGCTTTGGTTGGAGGTGATTCTGGTGCACACCCATAAAACACCATGCGAATTGAAATAAGCCCTAGCAATGCTTATTCGTCTTCTTTCTACGCAGATGGAAGCGAAAAGACAGTTTTGTGTTATTTGGGACTCATTACACATACTTTGCGATTTCTGGGTTAATGAGCATTAACACCACGGAACACGATCTGAAATAAGTGAAATCCAAAATTCTTCTTTCTATGTAGCTGGAACGCAAAACAACCTGTTGGGGGAGGTTTAGGCTCAGTACACTTCGCTTTGATATTTGTGGGTGGAAAGAACATGGAAAGAACAATCCAAACTTTTTCGTCTGCTTTCTATTGACATGGAACCAAAACACCTATGCTTGATTACGACTGTTAAGAAACATTTCACTCTGAGATTTTTGGGTGAATGTGCATTCTAACCCCAAAAACACCAATTTGCAACAAAACCAATCAGAGCTTTATCGTCTTTCTTTTTAAGTGGATGGAACCCAAAACACCTTTTTGCTTTGGTTGGAGGTGATTCTGGTGCACACCCATAAAACACCATGCGAATTGAAATAAGCCCTATCGATGCTTATTCGTCTTCTTTCTACGCATATGGAAGCGAAAAGACGGTTTTGTGATATTTGGGACTCATTACACATACTTTGCGATTTCTGGGTTAATGAGCATTAACACCACGGAACACGATATGAAAGAAGCGAAATCCAAAATTCTTCTTTCTATGTAGCTGGAACGCAAAACAACGTGTTTGGGGAGGTGTAGGCTCAGTACACTTCGCTTTGCTATTTGTGGGTGGAAAGAACATGGAAAGAACAATCCAAACTTTTTCCTCTGCTTTCTATTGACATGGAACCAAAACACCTATGCTTGATTACGGCTGATAAGAAACATTTCACTCTGAGATTTTTGGGTGAATGTGCATTCTAACCCCAAAAACACCAATTTGCAACAAAACCAATCAGAGCTTTATCGTCTTTCTTTTTAAGTGGATGGAACCCAAAACACCTTTTTGCTTTGGTTGGAGGTGATTCTGGTGCACACCCATAAAACACCATGCGAATTGAAATAAGCCCTAGCAATGCTTATTCGTCTTCTTTCTACGCATATGGAAGCGAAAAGACGGTTTTGTGTTATTTGGGACTCATTACACATACTTTGCGATTTCTGGGTTAATGAGCATTAACACCACGGAACACGATATGAAAGAAGCGAAATCCAAAATTCTTCTTTCTATGTAGCTGGAACGCAAAACAACGTGTTTGGGGAGGTGTAGGCTCAGTACACTTCGCTTTGATATTTGTGGGTGGAAAGAACATGGAAAGAACAATCCAAACTTTTTCGTCTGCTTTCTATTGACATGGAACAAAAACACCTATGCTTGATTACGGCTGTTAAGAAACATTTCACTCTAAGATTTTTGGGTGAATGTGCATTCTAACCCCAGAAACACCAATTTGCAACAAAACCAATCAGAGCTTTATCGTCTTTCTTTTTAAGTGGATGCAACCCAAAACACCTTTTTGCTTTGGTTGGAGGTGATTCTGGTGCACACCCATAAAACACCATGCGAATTGAAATAAGCCCTAGCAATGCTTATTCGTCTTCTTTCTACGCCGATGGAAGCAAAAAGACAGTTTTGTGTTATTTGGGACTCATTACACATACTTTGCGATTTCTGGGTTAATGAGCATTAACACCACGGAACACGATCTGAAATAAGCGAAATCCAAAATTCTTCTTTCTATGTAGCTGGAACGCAAAACAACCTGTTGGGGGAGGTTTAGGCTCAGTACACTTCGCTTTGATATTTGTGGGTGGAAAGAACATGGAAAGAACAATCCAAACTTTTTCGTCTGCTTTCTATTGACATGGAACCAAAACACCTATGCTTGATTACGATTGTTAAGAAACATTTAACTCTGAGATTTTTGGGTGAATGTGCATTCTAACCCCAAAAACACCAATTTGCAACAAAACCAATCAGAGCTTTATCGTCTTTCTTTTTAAGTGGATGGAACCCAAAACAGCTTTTTGCTTTGGTTGGAGGTGATTCTGGTGCACACCCATAAAACACCATGCGAATTGAAATAAGCCCTATCGATGCTTATTCGTCTTCTTTCTACGCATATGAAAGCGAAAAGACGGTTTTGTGTTATTTGGGACTCATTACACATACTTTGCGATTTCTGGGTTAATGAGCATTAACACCACGGAACACGATATGAAAGAAGCGAAATCAAAAATTCTTCTTTCTATGTAGCTGGAACGCAAAACAACGTGTTTGGGGAGGTGTAGGCTCAGTACACTTTGCTTTGATATTTGTGGGTGGAAAGAACATGGAAAGAACAATCCAAACTTTTTCGTCTGCTTTCTATTGACATGGAACCAAAACACCTATGCTTGATTACGGCTGTTAAGAAACATTTCACTCTGAGATTTTTGGGTGAATGTGCATTCTAACCCCAGAAACACCAATTTGCAACAAAACCAATCAGAGCTTTATCGTCTTTCTTTTTAAGTGGATGGAACCCAAAACACCTTTTTGCTTTGGTTGGAGGTGATTCTGGTGCACACCCATAAAACACCATGCGAATTGAAATAAGCCCTAGCAATGCTTATTCGTCTTCTTTCTACGCCGATGGAAGCGAAAAGACAGTTTTGTGTTATTACACATACTTTGCGATTTCTGGGTTAATGAGCATTAACACCACGGAACACGATCTGAAATAAGCGAAATCCAAAATTCTTCTTTCTAGGTAGCTGGAACGCAAAACAACCTGTTTGGGGAGGTTTAGGCTCAGTACACTTCGCTTTGATATTTGTGGGTGGAAAGAACATGGAAAGAACAATCCAAACTTTTTCGTCTGCTTTCTATTGACATGGAACCAAAACACCTATGCTTGATTACGGCTGTTAAGAAACATTTCACTCTGAGATTTTTGGGTGAATGTGCATTCTAACCCCAAAAACACCAATTTGCAACAAATCCAATAAGAGCTTTATCGTCTTTCTTTTTAAGTGGATGGAACCCAAAACACCTTTTTGCTTTGGTTGGAGGTGATTCTGGTGCACACCCATAAAACACCATGCGAATTGAAATAAGCCCTATCGATGCTTATTCGTCTTCTTTCTACGCATATGGAAGCGAAAAGACGGTTTTGTGTTATTTGGGACTCATTACACATACTTTGCGATTTCTGGGTTAATGAGCATTAACACCACGGAACACGATATGAAAGAAGCGAAATCCAAAATTCTTCTTTCTATGTAGCTGGAACGCAAAACAACGTGTTTGGGGAGGTGTAGGCTCAGTACACTTCGCTTTGCTATTTGTGGGTGGAAAGAACATGGAAAGAACAATCCAAACTTTTTCGTCTGCTTTCTATTGACATGGAACCAAAACACCTATGCTTGATTACGGCTGATAAGAAACATTTCACTCTGAGATTTTTGGGTGAATGTGCATTCTAACCCCAAAAACACCAATTTGCAACAAAACCAATCAGAGCTTTATCGTCTTTCTTTTTAAGTGGATGGAACCCAAAACACCTTTTTGCTTTGGTTGGAGGTGATTCTGGTGCACACCCATAAAACACCATGCGAATTGAAATAAGCCCTAGCAATGCTTATTCGTCTTCTTTCTACGCATATGGAAGCGAAAAGACGGTTTTGTGTTATTTGGGACTCATTACACATACTTTGCGATTTCTGGGTTAATGAGCATTAACACCACGGAACACGATATGAAAGAAGCGAAATCCAAAATTCTTCTTTCTAGGTAGCTGGAACGCAAAACAACCTGTTTGGGGAGGTTTAGGCTCAGTACACTTCGCTTTGATATTTGTGGGTGGAAAGAACATGGAAAGAACAATCCAAACTTTTTCGTCTGCTTTCTATTGACATGGAACCAAAACACCTATGCTTGATTACGGCTGTTAAGAAACATTTCACTCTGAGATTTTTGGGTGAATGTGCATTCTAACCCCAAAAACACCAATTTGCAACAAATCCAATGAGAGCTTTATCGTCTTTCTTTTTAAGTGGATGGAACACAAAACACCTTTTTGCTTTGGTTGGAGGTGATTCTGGTGCACACCCATAAAACACCATGCGAACTGAAATAAGCCCTAGCGATGCTTATTCGTCTTCTTTCTACGCCGATGGAGGCGAAAAGATGGGTTTGTGTTATTTGGGACTCATTACACATACTTTGCGATTTCTGGGTTAATGAGCATTAACACCACGGAACACGATCTGAAAGAAGCGAAATCCAAAATTCTTCTTTCTATGTAGCTGTAACGCAAAACAACCTGTTTGGGGAGGTTTAGGCTCAGTACACTTCACTTTGCTATTTGTGGGTGGAAAGAACATGGAAAGAACAATCCAAACTTTTTCGTCTGCTTTCCATTGACATGGAACCAAAACACCTATGCTTGATTACGGCTGTTAAGAAACATTTCACTCTGAGATTTTGGGGTGAATGTGCATTCTAACCCCAAAAACACCAATTAGCAACAAAACCAATCAGAGCTTTATCGTCTTTCTTTTTAAGTGGATGGAACCCAAAAGACCTTTTTGCTTTGGTTGGAGGTGATTCTGGTGCACACCCATAAAACACCATGCGAATTGAAATAAGCCCTAGCGATGCTTATTCGTCTTCTTTCTACGCCGATGGAAGCGAAAAGACAGTTTTGTGTTATTTGGGACTCATTACACATACTTTGGGGGACGCAGGTGGCGCTGTGGGTTAAAGCCTCAGCGCCTAGGACTTGCCGATCGAAAGGTCGGCGGTTCGAATCCCTGCGGCCGGGTGCGCTCCCGCTGCTCGGTCCCAGCGCCTGCCAACCTAGCAGTTCGAAAGCACCTCGGGGTGCAAGTAGATAAATAGGGACCGCTTACCAGCGGGAAGGTAAACGGCGTTTCCGTGTGCGGCTCTGGCTCGCCAGAGCAGCGATGTCACGCTGGCCACGTGACCCGGAAGTGTCTCCGGACAGCGCTGGCCCCTGGCCTCTTAAGTGAGATGGGCGCACAACCCCAGAGTCTGTCAAGACTGGCCCCTACGGGCAGGGGTACCTTTACCTTTACCTTTACACATACTTTGCAATTTCTGGGTTAATGAGCATTAACACCACGGAACACGATCTGAAATAAGCGAAATCCAAAATTCTTCTTTCTATGTATCTGGAAAGCAAAACAACCTGTTTGGGGAAGTTTAGGCTCAGTACACTTCGCTTTGATATTTGTGGGTGGAAAGAACATGGAAAGAACAATCCAAACTTTTTCCTCTGCTTTCTATTGGCTTGGAACCAAAACACCTATTGTCAGTCCTGACACCTATGCTTGATTACGGCTTTTAAGAAACATTTCACTCTGAGATTTTTGGGTGAATGTGCATTCTAACCCCAAAAACACCAATTTGCAACAAAACCAATCAGAGCTTTATCGTCTTTCTTTTTAAGTGGATGGAACCCAAAACACCTTTTTGCTTTGGTTGGAGGTGATTCTGGTGCACACCCATAAAACACCATGCGAATTGAAATAAGCCCTAGCAATGCTTATTCGTCTTCTTTCTACGCCGATGGAAGCGAAAAGACAGTTTTGTGTTATTTGGGACATTATACATACTTTGCGATTTCTGGGTTAATGAGCATTAACACCACGGAACACGATCTGAAAGAAGCGAAATCCAAAATTCTTCTTTCTATGTAGCTGGAACGCAAAACAACCTGTTTGGGGAGGTTTAGGCTCAGTACACTTCGCTTTGCTATTTGTGGGTGGAAAGAACATGGAAAGAACAATCCAAACTTTTTCGTCTGCTTTCTATTGACATAGAACCAAAACACCTATGCTTGTTTACGGCTGTTAAGAAACATTTCACTCTGAGATTTTTGGGTGAATGTGCATTCTAACCCCAAAAACACCAATTTGCAACAAAACCAATCAGAGCTTTATCGTCTTTCTTTTTAAGTGGATGGAACCCAAAACACCTTTTTGCTTTGGTTGGAGGTGATTCTGGTGCACACCCATAAAACACCATGCGAATTGAAATAAGCCCTAGCAATGCTTATTCGTCTTCTTTCTACGCCGATGGAAGCGAAAAGACGGTTTTGTGTTACTTGGGACTCATTACACATACTTTGCGATTTCTGGGTTAATGAGCATTAACACCACGGAACACGATCTGAAAGAAGCGAAATCCAACATTCTTCTTTCTATGTAGCTGGAACGCAAAACAACCTGTTTGGGGAGGTTTAGGCTCAGTACACTTCGCTTTGCTATTTGTGGGTGGAAAGAACATGGAAAGAACAATCCAAACTTTTTCGTCTGCTTTCCATTGACATGGAACCAAAACACCTATGCTTGATTACGGCTGTTAAGAAACATTTCACTCTGAGATTTTTGGGTGAATGTGCATTCTAACCCCAAAAACACCAATTTGCAACAAAACCAACCAGAGCTTTATCGTCTTTCTTTTTAAGTGGATCGAACCCAAAACACCTTTTTGCTTTGGTTGGAGGTGATTCTGGTGCACACCCATAAAACACCATGCGAATTGAAATAAGCCCTAGCGATGCTTATTCATCTTCTTTCTACGCCGATGGAAGCGAAAAGACAGTTTTGTGTTATTTGGGACTCATTACACATACTTTGCAATTTCTGGGTTAATGAGCATTAACACCACGGAACACGATCTGAAAGAAGCGAAATCCAAAATTCTTCTTTCTATGTAGCTGGAACGCAAAACAACCTGTTTGGGGAGGTTTAGGCTCAGTACACTTCGCTTTGATATTTGTGGGTGGAAAGAACATGGAAAGAACAATCCAAACTTTTTCCTCTGCTTTCTATTGACATGGAACCAAAACACCTATTGTCAGTCCTGACACCTATGCTTGATTACGGCTGTTAAGAAACATTTCACTCTGAGATTTTTGGGTGAATGTGCGTTCTAACCCCAAAAACACCAATTTGCAACAAAACCAATCAGAGCTTTATCGTCTTTCTTTTTAAGTGGATGGAACCCAAAACACCTTTTTGCTTTGGTTGGAGGTGATTCTGGTGCACACCTGTCAGGGGTTCAGAAGGAGAGACACAGGAGGGGGAGCAAATGGAGAGTGAGGAGGAGGAGTACGAGGGGGGCGCAGGCAGTGACAGTGGCCAGAGTTATTCCACAAGCCTCTCTAGCGAATCGGAGGACTCACAGAAGGGAGCGCCGGTGGCCAGAGCAAGGGAGATTCCAAGGGAGAAACCTCAAGAGGGAGGGGCCAGCGGGGAGTCCCTGAACAGCAGCTGGAGATCAGGGCCAGCGTCTCCACCAGAGCGCAGTGGGGAGGGGGAGTCCCAGGAGTCGGGACCAGTGTCCTCACCACCAGAGGGAGGAGAGGAGTCAGGTTTGGCAACACCCACATCAGGAAGCGGGGAAACGGTCAGAAGGAAAGTCACCGGCTGGGCGCGCGCGCCAAGTTCAAATGTACAGGAGCGCGGCACAGCGGGGAGCCCGGGAAGGGAGCCAGGTCCTAAAGCCCGCCGGAGGGAGGGGCAAGACTCAGGAGGCTCCGCGTCAGAGGAGTCCAGGAAGGAGGGAACCCCAGAGGGCAGAAGGACCCAGCGCAGGAAAGAGCAGCGCAAGAGGTGGAGCCGGGCTAGAATCTTAAACTGGTGTGGGTGGAGCAGTGAGTCAGAGGGGACTTAGCCGGTCTAGCGTTAAGACGTGGGCCTGCGCGCCCAGAGCTTGGAAATGGAAACTAAACTTCAATAAAGACTTTTGTATATAATATCCACTGGGCGTTGGTCCTCTGTGAGCTGGGACCTAGCGGCAGTCCTGACAACACCCATAAAACACCATGCGAATTGAAATAAGCCCTAGCGATGCTTATTCGTCTTCTTTCTACGCCGATGGAAGCGAAAAGAAAGTTTTGTGTTATTTGGGACTCATTACACATACTTTGCCATTTCTGGGTTAATGAGCATTAACACCACGGAACACGATCTGAAAGAAGCGAAATCCAAAATTCTTCTTTCTATGTAGCTGGAACGCAAAACAACCTGTTTGGGGAGGTTTAGGCTCAGTACACTTCGCTTTGCTATTTGTGGGTGGAAAGAACATGGAAAGAACAATCCAAACTTTTTCGTCTGCTTTCTATTGACATGGAACCAAAACACCTATGCTTGATTACGGCTGTTAAGAAACATTTCACTCTGAGATTTTTGGGTGAATGTGCATTCTAACCCCAAAAACACCAATTTGCAACAAAACCAACCAGAGCTTTATCGTCTTTCTTTTTAAGTGAATGGAACCCAAAACACCTTTTTGCTTTGGTTGGAGGTGATTCTGGTGCACACCCATAATACACCATGCGAATTGAAATAAGCCCTAGCGATGCTTATTCGTCTTCTTTCTACGCCGATGGAAGCGAAAAGACAGTTTTGTGTTATTTGGGACTCATTACACATACTTTGCAATTTCTGGGTTAATGAGCATTAACACCACGGAACACGATCTGAAAGAAGCGAAATCCAAAATTCTTCTTTCTATGTAGCTGGAACGCAAAACAACCTGTTTGGGGAGGTTTAGGCTCAGTACACTTCGCTTTGCTATTTGTGGGTGGAAAGAACATGGAAAGAACAATCCAAACTTTTTCGTCTGCTTTCTATTGACATGGAACCAAAACACCTATGCTTGATTACGGCTGTTAAGAAACATTTCACTCTGAGATTTTTGGGTGAATGTGCATTCTAACCCCAAAAACACCAATTTGCAACAAAACCAACCAGAGCTTTATCGTCTTTCTTTTTAAGTGAATGGAACCCAAAACACCTTTTTGCTTTGGTTGGAGGTGATTCTGGTGCACACCCATAAAACACCATGCGAATTGAAATAAGCCCTAGCGATGCTTATTCGTCTTCTTTCTACGCCGATGGAAGCGAAAAGACAGTTTTGTGTTATTTGGGACTCATTACACATACTTTGCAATTTCTGGGTTAATGAGTATTAACACCACGGAACACGATCTGAAATAAGCGAAATCCAAAATTCTTCTTTCTATGTAGCTGGAACGCAAAACAACCTGTTTGGGGAGGTTTAGGCTCAGTACACTTCGCTTTGATATTTGTGGGTGGAAAGAACATGGAAAGAACAATCCAAACTTTTTCCTCTGCTTTCTATTGACATGGAACCAAAACACCTATTGTCAGTCCTGACACCTATGCTTGATTACGGCTCTTAAGAAACATTTCACTCTGAGATTTTTGGGTGAATGTGCATTCTAACCCCAAAAACACCAATTTGCAACAAAACCAATCAGAGCTTTATCGTCTTTCTTTTTAAGTGGATGGAACCCAAAACACCTTTTTGCTTTGGTTGGAGGTGATTCTGGTGCACACCCATAAAACACCATGCGAATTGAAATAAGCCCTATCGATGCTTATTCGTCTTCTTTCTACGCATATGGAAGCGAAAAGACAGTTTTGTGTTATTTGGGACTCATTACACATACTTTGCGATTTCTGGGTTAATGAGCATTAACACCACGGAACACGATCTGAAAGAAGCGAAATCCAAAATTCTTCTTTCTATGTAGCTGGAACGCAAAACAACCTGTTTGGGGAGGTTTAGGCTCAGTACACTTCGCTTTGATATTTGTGGGTGGAAAGAACATGGAAAGAACAATCCAAACTTTTTCCTCTGCTTTCTATTGACATGGAACCAAAACACCTATTGTCAGTCCTGACACCTATGCTTGATTACGGCTGTTAAGAAACATTTCACTCTGAGATTTTTGGGTGAATGTGCATTCTAACCCCAAAAACACCAATTTGCAACAAAACCAATCAGAGCTTTATCGTCTTTCTTTTTAAGTGGATGGAACCCAAAACACCTTTTTGCTTTGGTTGGAGGTGATTCTGGTGCACACCCATAAAACACCATGCGAATTGAAATAAGCCCTAGCAATGCTTATTCGTCTTCTTTCTACGCCGATGGAAGCGAAAAGACAGTTTTGTGTTATTTGGGACATTATACATACTTTGCGATTTCTGGGTTAATGAGCATTAACACCACGGAACACGATCTGAAAGAAGCGAAATCCAAAATTCTTCTTTCTATGTAGCTGGAACGCAAAACAACCTGTTTGGGGAGGTTTAGGCTCAGTACACTTCGCTTTGCTATTTGTGGGTGGAAAGAACATGGAAAGAACAATCCAAACTTTTTCGTCTGCTTTCTATTGACATAGAACCAAAACACCTATGCTTGTTTACGGCTGTTAAGAAACATTTCACTCTGAGATTTTTGGGTGAATGTGCATTCTAACCCCAAAAACACCAATTTGCAACAAAACCAATCAGAGCTTTATCGTCTTTCTTTTTAAGTGGATGGAACACAAAACACCTTTTTGCTTTGGTTGGAGGTGATTCTGGTGCACACCCATAAAACACCATGCGAATTGAAATAAGCCCTAGCAATGCTTATTCGTCTTCTTTCTACGCCGATGGAAGCGAAAAGACGGTTTTGTGTTACTTGGGACTCATTACACATACTTTGCGATTTCTGGGTTAATGAGCATTAACACCACGGAACACGATCTGAAAGAAGCGAAATCCAACATTCTTCTTTCTATGTAGCTGGAACGCAAAACAACCTGTTTGGGGAGGTTTAGGCTCAGTACACTTCGCTTTGCTATTTGTGGGTGGAAAGAACATGGAAAGAACAATCCAAACTTTTTCGTCTGCTTTCCATTGACATGGAACCAAAACACCTATGCTTGATTACGGCTGTTAAGAAACATTTCACTCTGAGATTTTTGGGTGAATGTGCATTCTAACCCCAAAAACACCAATTTGCAACAAAACCAACCAGAGCTTTATCGTCTTTCTTTTTAAGTGGATCGAACCCAAAACACCTTTTTGCTTTGGTTGGAGGTGATTCTGGTGCACACCCATAAAACACCATGCGAATTGAAATAAGCCCTAGCGATGCTTATTCATCTTCTTTCTACGCCGATGGAAGCGAAAAGACAGTTTTGTGTTATTTGGGACTCATTACACATACTTTGCAATTTCTGGGTTAATGAGCATTAACACCACGGAACACGATCTGAAAGAAGCGAAATCCAAAATTCTTCTTTCTATGTAGCTGGAACGCAAAACAACCTCTTTGGGGAGGTTTAGGCTCAGTACACTTCGCTTTGATATTTGTGGGTGGAAAGAACATGGAAAGAACAATCCAAACTTTTTCCTCTGCTTTCTATTGACATGGAACCAAAACACCTATTGTCAGTCCTGACACCTATGCTTGATTACGGCTGTTAAGAAACATTTCACTCTGAGATTTTTGGGTGAATGTGCGTTCTAACCCCAAAAACACCAATTTGCAACAAAACCAATCAGAGCTTTATCGTCTTTCTTTTTAAGTGGATGGAACCCAAAACACCTTTTTGCTTTGGTTGGAGGTGATTCTGGTGCACACCCATAAAACACCATGCGAATTGAAATAAGCCCTATCGATGCTTATTCGTCTTCTTTCTACGCATATGGAAGCGAAAAGACAGTTTTGTGTTATTTGGGACTCATTACACATACTTTGCGATTTCTGGGTTAATGAGCATTAACACCACGGAACACGATCTGAAAGAAGCGAAATCCAAAATTCTTCTTTCTATGTAGCTGGAACGCAAAACAACCTGTTTGGGGAGGTTTAGGCTCAGTACACTTCGCTTTGCTATTTGTGGGTGGAAAGAACATGGAAAGAACAATCCAAACTTTTTCGTCTGCTTTCTATTGACATGGAACCAAAACACCTATGCTTGATTACGGCTGTTAAGAAACATTTCACTCTGAGATTTTTGGGTGAATGTGCATTCTAACCCCAAAAACACCAATTTGCAACAAAACCAATCAGAGCTTTATCGTCTTTCTTTTTAAGTGGATGGAACCCAAAACACCTTTTTGCTTTGGTTGGAGGTGATTCTGGTGCACACCCATAAAACACCATGCGAATTGAAATAAGCCCTATCGATGCTTATTCGTCTTCTTTCTACGCATATGGAAGCGAAAAGACAGTTTTGTGTTATTTGGGACTCATTACACATACTTTGCGATTTCTGGGTTAATGAGCATTAACACCACGGAACACGATCTGAAAGAAGCGAAATCCAAAATTCTTCTTTCTATGTAGCTGGAACGCAAAACAACCTGTTTGGGGAGGTTTAGGCTCAGTACACTTCGCTTTGATATTTGTGGGTGGAAAGAACATGGAAAGAACAATCCAAACTTTTTCCTCTGCTTTCTATTGACATGGAACCAAACCACCTATGCTTGATTACGGCTGTTAAGAAACATTTCACTCTGAGATTTTTGGGTGAATGTGCATTCTAACCCCAAAAACACCAATTTGCAACAAAACCAACCAGAGCTTTATCGTCTTTCTTTTTAAGTGAATGGAACCCAAAACACCTTTTTGCTTTGGTTGGAGGTGATTCTGGTGCACACCCATAAAACACCATGCGAATTGAAATAAGCCCTAGCGATGCTTATTCGTCTTCTTTCTACGCCGATGGAAGCGAAAAGACAGTTTTGTGTTATTTGGGACTCATTACACATACTTTGCAATTTCTGGGTTAATGAGCATTAACACCACGGAACACGATCTGAAATAAGCGAAATCCAAAATTCTTCTTTCTATGTAGCTGGAAGGCAAAACAACCTCTTTGGGGAGGTTTAGGCTCAGTACACTTCGCTTTGATATTTGTGGGTGGAAAGAACATGGAAAGAACAATCCAAACTTTTTCCTCTGCTTTCTATTGACATGGAACCAAAACACCTATTGTCAGTCCTGACACCTATGCTTGATTACGGCTGTTAAGAAATATTTCACTCTGAGATTTTTGGGTGAATGTGCATTCTAACCCCAAAAACACCAATTTGCAACAAAACCAATCAGAGCTTTATCGTCTTTCTTTTTAAGTGGATGGAACCCAAAACACCTTTTTGCTTTGGTTGGAGGTGATTCTGGTGCACACCCATAAAACACCATGCGAATTGAAATAAGCCCTAGCAATGCTTATTCGTCTTCTTTCTACGCCGATGGAAGCGAAAAGAAAGTTTTGTGTTATTTGGGACTCATTACACATACTTTGCGATTTCTGGATTAATGAGCATTAACACCACGGAACACGATCTGAAAGAAGCGAAATCCAAAATTCTTCTTTCTATGTAGCTGGAACGCAAAACAACCTGTTTGGGGAGGTTTAGGCTCAGTACACTTCGCTTTGCTATTTGTGGGTGGAAAGAACATGGAAAGAACAATCCAAACTTTTTCGTCTGCTTTCTATTGACATGGAACCAAACCACCTATGCTTGATTACAGCTGTTAAGAAACATTTCACTCTGAGATTTTTGGGTGAATGTGCATTCTAACCCCAAAAACACCAATTTGCAACAAAACCAACCAGAGCTTTATCGTCTTTCTTTTTAAGTGAATGGAACCCAAAACACCTTTTTGCTTTGGTTGGAGGTGATTCTGGTGCACACCCATAAAACACCATGCGAATTGAAATAAGCCCTAGCGATGCTTATTCGTCTTCTTTCTACGCCGATGGAAGCGAAAAGACAGTTTTGTGTTATTTGGGACTCATTACACATACTTTGCAATTTCTGGGTTAATGAGTATTAACACCACGGAACACGATCTGAAATAAGCGAAATCCAAAATTCTTCTTTCTATGTAGCTGGAACGCAAAACAACCTGTTTGGGGAGGTTTAGGCTCAGTACACTTCGCTTTGATATTTGTGGGTGGAAAGAACATGGAAAGAACAATCCAAACTTTTTCCTCTGCTTTCTATTGACATGGAACCAAAACACCTATTGTCAGTCCTGACACCTATGCTTGATTACGGCTCTTAAGAAACATTTCACTCTGAGATTTTTGGGTGAATGTGCATTCTAACCCCAAAAACACCAATTTGCAACAAAACCAATCAGAGCTTTATCGTCTTTCTTTTTAAGTGGATGGAACCCAAAACACCTTTTTGCTTTGGTTGGAGGTGATTCTGGTGCACACCCATAAAACACCATGCGAATTGAAATAAGCCCTATCGATGCTTATTCGTCTTCTTTCTACGCATATGGAAGCGAAAAGACAGTTTTGTGTTATTTGGGACTCATTACACATACTTTGCGATTTCTGGGTTAATGAGCATTAACACCACGGAACACGATCTGAAAGAAGCGAAATCCAAAATTCTTCTTTCTATGTAGCTGGAACGCAAAACAACCTGTTTGGGGAGGTTTAGGCTCAGTACACTTCGCTTTGCTATTTGTGGGTGGAAAGAACATGGAAAGAACAATCCAAACTTTTTCGTCTGCTTTCTATTGACATGGAACCAAAACACCTATGCTTGATTACGGCTGCTAAGAAACATTTCACTCTGAGATTTTTGGGTGAATGTGCATTCTAACCCCAAAAACACCAATTTGCAACAAAACCAATCAGAGCTTTATCGTCTTTCTTTTTAAGTGGATGGAACCCAAAACACCTTTTTGCTTTGGTTGGAGGTGATTCTGGTGCACACCCATAAAACACCATGCGAATTGAAATAAGCCCTATCGATGCTTATTCGTCTTCTTTCTACGCATATGGAAGCGAAAAGACAGTTTTGTGTTATTTGGGACTCATTACACATACTTTGCGATTTCTGGGTTAATGAGCATTAACACCACGGAACACGATCTGAAAGAAGCGAAATCCAAAATTCTTCTTTCTATGTAGCTGGAACGCAAAACAACCTGTTTGGGGAGGTTTAGGCTCAGTACACTTCGCTTTGATATTTGTGGGTGGAAAGAACATGGAAAGAACAATCCAAACTTTTTCCTCTGCTTTCTATTGACATGGAACCAAACCACCTATGCTTGATTACGGCTGTTAAGAAACATTTCACTCTGAGATTTTTGGGTGAATGTGCATTCTAACCCCAAAAACACCAATTTGCAACAAAACCAACCAGAGCTTTATCGTCTTTCTTTTTAAGTGAATGGAACCCAAAACACCTTTTTGCTTTGGTTGGAGGTGATTCTGGTGCACACCCATAAAACACCATGCGAATTGAAATAAGCCCTAGCGATGCTTATTCGTCTTCTTTCTACGCCGATGGAAGCGAAAAGACAGTTTTGTGTTATTTGGGACTCATTACACATACTTTGCAATTTCTGGGTTAATGAGCATTAACACCACGGAACACGATCTGAAATAAGCGAAATCCAAAATTCTTCTTTCTATGTAGCTGGAAGGCAAAACAACCTCTTTGGGGAGGTTTAGGCTCAGTACACTTCGCTTTGATATTTGTGGGTGGAAAGAACATGGAAAGAACAATCCAAACTTTTTCCTCTGCTTTCTATTGACATGGAACCAAAACACCTATTGTCAGTCCTGACACCTATGCTTGATTACGGCTGTTAAGAAATATTTCACTCTGAGATTTTTGGGTGAATGTGCATTCTAACCCCAAAAACACCAATTTGCAACAAAACCAATCAGAGCTTTATCGTCTTTCTTTTTAAGTGGATGGAACCCAAAACACCTTTTTGCTTTGGTTGGAGGTGATTCTGGTGCACACCCATAAAACACCATGCGAATTGAAATAAGCCCTAGCAATGCTTATTCGTCTTCTTTCTACGCCGATGGAAGCGAAAAGAAAGTTTTGTGTTATTTGGGACTCATTACACATACTTTGCGATTTCTGGATTAATGAGCATTAACACCACGGAACACGATCTGAAAGAAGCGAAATCCAAAATTCTTCTTTCTATGTAGCTGGAACGCAAAACAACCTGTTTGGGGAGGTTTAGGCTCAGTACACTTCGCTTTCCTATTTGTGGGTGGAAAGAACATGGAAAGAACAATCCAAACTTTTTCGTCTGCTTTCTATTGACATGGAACCAAAACACCTATGCTTGATTACAGCTGTTAAGAAACATTTCACTCTGAGATTTTTGGGTGAATGTGCATTCTAACCCCAAAAACACCAATTTGCAACAAAACCAACCAGAGCTTTATCGTCTTTCTTTTTAAGTGAATGGAACCCAAAACACCTTTTTGCTTTGGTTGGAGGTGATTCTGGTGCACACCCATAATACACCATGCGAATTGAAATAAGCCCTAGCGATGCTTATTCGTCTTCTTTCTACGCCGATGGAAGCGAAAAGACAGTTTTGTGTTATTTGGGACTCATTACACATACTTTGCAATTTCTGGGTTAATGAGCATTAACACCACGGAACACGATCTGAAATAAGCGAAATCCAAAATTCTTCTTTCTATGTAGCTGGAACGCAAAACAACCTGTTTGGGGAGGTTTAGGCTCAGTACACTTCGCTTTGCTATTTGTGGGTGGAAAGAACATGGAAAGAACAATCCAAACTTTTTCGTCTGCTTTCTATTGACATGGAACCAAACCACCTATGCTTGAATACGGCTGTTAAGAAACATTTCACTCTGAGATTTTTGGGTGAATGTGCATTCTAACCCCAAAAACACCAATTTGCAACAAAACCAACCAGAGCTTTATCGTCTTTCTTTTTAAGTGAATGGAACCCAAAACACCTTTTTGCTTTGGTTGGAGGTGATTCTGGTGCACACCCATAAAACACCATGCGAATTGAAATAAGCCCTAGCGATGCTTATTCGTCTTCTTTCTACGCCGATGGAAGCGAAAAGACAGTTTTGTGTTATTTGGGACTCATTACACATACTTTGCAATTTCTGGGTTAATGAGCATTAACACCACGGAACACGATCTGAAATAAGCGAAATCCAAAATTCTTCTTTCTATGTAGCTGGAACGCAAAACAACCTCTTTGGGGAGGTTTAGGCTCAGTACACTTCGCTTTGATATTTGTGGGTGGAAAGAACATGGAAAGAACAATCCAAACTTTTTCCTCTGCTTTCTATTGACATGGAACCAAAACACCTATTGTCAGTCCTGACACCTATGCTTGATTACGGCTGTTAAGAAATATTTCACTCTGAGATTTTTGGGTGAATGTGCATTCTAACCCCAAAAACACCAATTTGCAACAAAACCAATCAGAGCTTTATCGTCTTTCTTTTTAAGTGGATGGAACCCAAAACACCTTTTTGCTTTGGTTGGAGGTGATTCTGGTGCACACCCATAAAACACCATGCGAATTGAAATAAGCCCTAGCGATGCTTATTCGTCTTCTTTCTACGCCGATGGAAGCGAAAAGACAGTTTTGTGTTATTTGGGACTCATTACACATACTTTGCAATTTCTGGGTTAATGAGCATTAACACCACGGAACACGATCTGAAATAAGCGAAATCCAAAATTCTTCTTTCTATGTAGCTGGAACGCAAAACAACCTGTTTGGGGAGGTTTAGGCTCAGTACACTTCGCTTTGCTATTTGTGGGTGGAAAGAACATGGAAAGAACAATCCAAACTTTTTCGTCTGCTTTCTATTGACATGGAACCAAACCACCTATGCTTGAATACGGCTGTTAAGAAACATTTCACTCTGAGATTTTTGGGTGAATGTGCATTCTAACCCCAAAAACACCAATTTGCAACAAAACCAACCAGAGCTTTATCGTCTTTCTTTTTAAGTGAATGGAACCCAAAACACCTTTTTGCTTTGGTTGGAGGTGATTCTGGTGCACACCCATAAAACACCATGCGAATTGAAATAAGCCCTAGCGATGCTTATTCGTCTTCTTTCTACGCCGATGGAAGCGAAAAGACAGTTTTGTGTTATTTGGGACTCATTACACATACTTTGCAATTTCTGGGTTAATGAGTATTAACAGCACGGAACACGATCTGAAATAAGCGAAATCCAAAATTCTTCTTTCTATGTAGCTGGAACGCAAAACAACCTGTTTGGGGAGGTTTAGGCTCAGTACACTTCGCTTTGATATTTGTGGGTGGAAAGAACATGGAAAGAACAATCCAAACTTTTTCCTCTGCTTTCTATTGACATGGAACCAAAACACCTATTGTCAGTCCTGACACCTATGCTTGATTACGGCTCTTAAGAAACATTTCACTCTGAGATTTTTGGGTGAATGTGCATTCTAACCCCAAAAACACCAATTTGCAACAAAACCAATCAGAGCTTTATCGTCTTTCTTTTTAAGTGGATGGAACCCAAAACACCTTTTTGCTTTGGTTGGAGGTGATTCTGGTGCACACCCATAAAACACCATGCGAATTGAAATAAGCCCTAGCAATGCTTATTCGTCTTCTTTCTACGCATATGGAAGCGAAAAGACAGTTTTGTGTTATTTGGGACTCATTACACATACTTTGCGATTTCTGGGTTAATGAGCATTAACACCACGGAACACGATCTGAAAGAAGCGAAATCCAAAATTCTTCTTTCTATGTAGCTGGAACGCAAAACAACCTGTTTGGGGAGGTTTAGGCTCAGTACACTTCGCTTTGCTATTTGTGGGTGGAAAGAACATGGAAAGAACAATCCAAACTTTTTCGTCTGCTTTCTATTGACATGGAACCAAAACACCTATGCTTGATTACGGCTGTTAAGAAACATTTCACTCTGAGATTTTTGGGTGAATGTGCATTCTAACCCCAAAAACACCAATTTGCAACAAAACCAATCAGAGCTTTATCGTCTTTCTTTTTAAGTGGATGGAACCCAAAACACCTTTTTGCTTTGGTTGGAGGTGATTCTGGTGCACACCCATAAAACACCATGCGAATTGAAATAAGCCCTATCGATGCTTATTCGTCTTCTTTCTACGCATATGGAAGCGAAAAGACGGTTTTGTGTTATTTGGAACTCATTACACATACTTTGCGATTTCTGGGTTAATGAGCATTAACACCACGGAACACGATCTGAAAGAAGCGAAATCCAAAATTCTTCTTTCTATGTAGCTGGAACGCAAAACAACCTGTTTGGGGAGGTTTAGGCTCAGTACACTTCGCTTTGCTATTTGTGGGTGGAAAGAACATGGAAAGAACAATCCAAACTTTTTCGTCTGCTTTCTATTGACATGGAACCAAACCACCTATGCTTGATTACGGCTGTTAAGAAACATTTCACTCTGAGATTTTTGGGTGAATGTGCATTCTAACCCCAAAAACACCAATTTGCAACAAAACCAACCAGAGCTTTATCGTCTTTCTTTTTAAGTGAATGGAACCCAAAACACCTTTTTGCTTTGGTTGGAGGTGATTCTGGTGCACACCCATAAAACACCATGCGAATTGAAATAAGCCCTAGCGATGCTTATTCGTCTTCTTTCTACGCCGATGGAAGCGAAAAGACAGTTTTGTGTTATTTGGGACTCATTACACATACTTTGCAATTTCTGGGTTAATGAGTATTAACACCACGGAACACGATCTGAAATAAGCGAAATCCAAAATTCTTCTTTCTATGTAGCTGGAACGCAAAACAACCTGTTTGGGGAGGTTTAGGCTCAGTACACTTCGCTTTGATATTTGTGGGTGGAAAGAACATGGAAAGAACAATCCAAACTTTTTCCTCTGCTTTCTATTGACATGGAACCAAAACACCTATTGTCAGTCCTGACACCTATGCTTGATTACGGCTCTTAAGAAACATTTCACTCTGAGATTTTTGGGTGAATGTGCATTCTAACCCCAAAAACACCAATTTGCAACAAAACCAATCAGAGCTTTATCGTCTTTCTTTTTAAGTGGATGGAACCCAAAACACCTTTTTGCTTTGGTTGGAGGTGATTCTGGTGCACACCCATAAAACACCATGCGAATTGAAATAAGCCCTATCGATGCTTATTCGTCTTCTTTCTACGCATATGGAAGCGAAAAGACAGTTTTGTGTTATTTGGGACTCATTACACATACTTTGCGATTTCTGGGTTAATGAGCATTAACACCACGGAACACGATCTGAAAGAAGCGAAATCCAAAATTCTTCTTTCTATGTAGCTGGAACGCAAAACAACCTGTTTGGGGAGGTTTAGGCTCAGTACACTTCGCTTTGCTATTTGTGGGTGGAAAGAACATGGAAAGAACAATCCAAACTTTTTCGTCTGCTTTCTATTGACATGGAACCAAAACACCTATGCTTGATTACGGCTGTTAAGAAACATTTCACTCTGAGATTTTTGGGTGAATGTGCATTCTAACCCCAAAAACACCAATTTGCAACAAAACCAATCAGAGCTTTATCGTCTTTCTTTTTAAGTGGATGGAACCCAAAACACCTTTTTGCTTTGGTTGGAGGTGATTCTGGTGCACACCCATAAAACACCATGCGAATTGAAATAAGCCCTATCGATGCTTATTCGTCTTCTTTCTACGCATATGGAAGCGAAAAGACAGTTTTGTGTTATTTGGGACTCATTACACATACTTTGCGATTTCTGGGTTAATGAGCATTAACACCACGGAACACGATCTGAAAGAAGCGAAATCCAAAATTCTTCTTTCTATGTAGCTGGAACGCAAAACAACCTGTTTGGGGAGGTTTAGGCTCAGTACACTTCGCTTTGATATTTGTGGGTGGAAAGAACATGGAAAGAACAATCCAAACTTTTTCCTCTGCTTTCTATTGACATGGAACCAAAACACCTATGCTTGATTACGGCTGTTAAGAAACATTTCACTCTGAGATTTTTGGGTGAATGTGCATTCTACCCCCAAAAACACCAATTTGCAACAAAACCAATCAGAGCTTTATCGTCTTTCTTTTTAAGTGGATGGAACCCAAAACACCTTTTTGCTTTGGTTGGAGGTGATTCTGGTGCACACCCATAAAACACCATGCGAATTGAAATAAGCCCTATCGATGCTTATTCGTCTTCTTTCTACGCATATGGAAGCGAAAAGACGGTTTTGTGTTATTTGGAACTCATTACACATACTTTGCGATTTCTGGGTTAATGAGCATTAACACCACGGAACACGATCTGAAAGAAGCGAAATCCAAAATTTTTCTTTCTATGTAGCTGGAACGCAAAACAACCTGTTTGGGGAGGTTTAGGCTCAGTACACTTCGCTTTGCTATTTGTGGGTGGAAAGAACATGGAAAGAACAATCCAAACTTTTTCGTCTGCTTTCTATTGACATGGAACCAAACCACCTATGCTTGATTACGGCTGTTAAGAAACATTTCACTCTGAGATTTTTGGGTGAATGTGCATTCTAACCCCAAAAACACCAATTTGCAACAAAACCAACCAGAGCTTTATCGTCTTTCTTTTTAAGTGAATGGAACCCAAAACACCTTTTTGCTTTGGTTGGAGGTGATTCTGGTGCACACCCATAAAACACCATGCGAATTGAAATAAGCCCTAGCGATGCTTATTCGTCTTCTTTCTACGCCGATGGAAGCGAAAAGACAGTTTTGTGTTATTTGGGACTCATTACACATACTTTGCAATTTCTGGGTTAATGAGCATTAACACCACGGAACACGATCTGAAATAAGCGAAATCCAAAATTCTTCTTTCTATGTAGCTGGAACGCAAAACAACCTCTTTGGGGAGGTTTAGGCTCAGTACACTTCGCTTTGATATTTGTGGGTGGAAAGAACATGGAAAGAACAATCCAAACTTTTTCCTCTGCTTTCTATTGACATGGAACCAAAACACCTATTGTCAGTCCTGACACCTATGCTTGATTACGGCTGTTAAGAAACATTTCACTCTGAGATTTTTGGGTGAATGTGCATTCTAACCCCAAAAACACCAATTTGCAACAAAACCAATCAGAGCTTTATCGTCTTTCTTTTTAAGTGGATGGAACCCAAAACACCTTTTTGCTTTGGTTGGAGGTGATTCTGGTGCACACCCATAAAACACCATGGGAATTGAAATAAGCCCTATCGATGCTTATTCGTCTTCTTTCTACGCATATGGAAGCGAAAAGACAGTTTTGTGTTATTTGGGACTCATTACACATACTTTGCGATTTCTGGGTTAATGAGCATTAACACCACGGAACACGATCTGAAAGAAGCGAAATCCAAAATTCTTCTTTCTATGTAGCTGGAACGCAAAACAACCTGTTTGGGGAGGTTTAGGCTCAGTACACTTCGCTTTGCTATTTGTGGGTGGAAAGAACATGGAAAGAACAATCCAAACTTTTTCGTCTGCTTTCTATTGACATGGAACCAAAACACCTATGCTTGATTACGGCTGTTAAGAAACATTTCACTCTGAGATTTTTGGGTGAATGTGCATTCTAACCCCAAAAACACCAATTTGCAACAAAACCAACCAGAGCTTTATCGTCTTTCTTTTTAAGTGAATGGAACCCAAAACACCTTTTTGCTTTGGTTGGAGGTGATTCTGGTGCACACCCATAAAACACCATGCGAATTGAAATAAGCCCTAGCGATGCTTATTCGTCTTATTTCTACGTCGATGGAAGCGAAAAGACAGTTTTGTGTTATTTGGGACTCATTACACATACTTTGCAATTTCTGGGTTAATGAGCATTAACACCACGGAACACGATCTGAAATAAGCGAAATCCAAAATTCTTCTTTCTATGTAGCTGGAACGCAAAACAACCTGTTTGGGGAGGTTTAGGCTCAGTACACTTCGCTTTGATATTTGTGGGTGGAAAGAACATGGAAAGAACAATCCAAACTTTTTCCTCTGCTTTCTATTGACATGGAACCAAAACACCTATTGTCAGTCCTGACACCTATGCTTCATTACGGCTGTTAAGAAACATTTCATTCTGAGATTTTTGGGTGAATGTGCATTCTAACCCCAAAAACACCAATTTGCAACAAAACCAATCAGAGCTTTATCGTCTTTCTTTTTAAGTGGATGGAACCCAAAACACCTTTTTGCTTTGGTTGGAGGTGATTCTGGTGCACACCCATAAAACACCATGCGAATTGAAATAAGCCCTAGCGATGCTTATTCGTCTTCTTTCTACGCCGATGGAAGCGAAAAGACAGTTTTGTGTTATTTGGGACTCATTACACATACTTTGCAATTTCTGGGTTAATGAGCATTAACACCACGGAACACGATCTGAAATAAGCGAAATCCAAAATTCTTCTTTCTATGTAGCTGGAACGCAAAACAACCTCTTTGGGGAGGTTTAGGCTCAGTACACTTCGCTTTGATATTTGTGGGTGGAAAGAACATGGAAAGAACAATCCAAACTTTTTCCTCTGCTTTCTATTGACATGGAACCAAAACACCTATTGTCAGTCCTGACACCTATGCTTGATTACGGCTGTTAAGAAACATTTCACTCTGAGATTTTTGGGTGAATGTGCATTCTAACCCCAAAAACACCAATTTGCAACAAAACCAATCAGAGCTTTATCGTCTTTCTTTTTAAGTGGATGGAACCCAAAACACCTTTTTGCTTTGGTTGGAGGTGATTCTGGTGCACACCCATAAAACACCATGGGAATTGAAATAAGCCCTATCGATGCTTATTCGTCTTCTTTCTACGCATATGGAAGCGAAAAGACAGTTTTGTGTTATTTGGGACTCATTACACATACTTTGCGATTTCTGGGTTAATGAGCATTAACACCACGGAACACGATCTGAAAGAAGCGAAATCCAAAATTCTTCTTTCTATGTAGCTGGAACGCAAAACAACCTGTTTGGGGAGGTTTAGGCTCAGTACACTTCGCTTTGCTATTTGTGGGTGGAAAGAACATGGAAAGAACAATCCAAACTTTTTCGTCTGCTTTCTATTGACATGGAACCAAAACACCTATGCTTGATTACGGCTGTTAAGAAACATTTCACTCTGAGATTTTTGGGTGAATGTGCATTCTAACCCCAAAAACACCAATTTGCAACAAAACCAACCAGAGCTTTATCGTCTTTCTTTTTAAGTGAATGGAACCCAAAACACCTTTTTGCTTTGGTTGGAGGTGATTCTGGTGCACACCCATAAAACACCATGCGAATTGAAATAAGCCCTAGCGATGCTTATTCGTCTTCTTTCTACGCCGATGGAAGCGAAAAGACAGTTTTGTGTTATTTGGGACTCATTACACATACTTTGCAATTTCTGGGTTAATGAGCATTAACACCACGGAACACGATCTGAAATAAGCGAAATCCAAAATTCTTCTTTCTATGTAGCTGGAACGCAAAACAACCTCTTTGGGGAGGTTTAGGCTCAGTACACTTCGCTTTGATATTTGTGGGTGGAAAGAACATGGAAAGAACAATCCAAACTTTTTCCTCTGCTTTCTATTGACATGGAACCAAAACACCTATTGTCAGTCCTGACACCTATGCTTCATTACGGCTGTTAAGAAACATTTCATTCTGAGATTTTTGGGTGAATGTGCATTCTAACCCCAAAAACACCAATTTGCAACAAAACCAATCAGAGCTTTATCGTCTTTCTTTTTAAGTGGATGGAACCCAAAACACCTTTTTGCTTTGGTTGGAGGTGATTCTGGTGCACACCCATAAAACACCATGCGAATTGAAATAAGCCCTATCGATGCTTATTCGTCTTCTTTCTATGCATATGGAAGCGAAAAGACAGTTTTGTGTTATTTGGGACTCATTACACATACTTTGCGATTTCTGGGTTAATGAGCATTAACACCACGGAACACGATCTGAAAGAAGCGAAATCCAAAATTCTTCTTTCTATGTAGCTGGAACGCAAAACAACCTGTTTGGGGAGGTTTAGGCTCAGTACACTTCGCTTTGCTATTTGTGGGTGGAAAGAACATGGAAAGAACAATCCAAACTTTTTCGTCTGCTTTCTATTGACATGGAACCAAAACACCTATGCTTGATTACGGCTGTTAAGAAACATTTCACTCTGAGATTTTTGGGTGAATGTGCATTCTAACCCCAAAAACACCAATTTGCAACAAAACCAATCAGAGCTTTATCGTCTTTCTTTTTAAGTGGATGGAACCCAAAACACCTTTTTGCTTTGGTTGGAGGTGATTCTGGTGCACACCCATAAAACACCATGCGAATTGAAATAAGCCCTATCGATGCTTATTCGTCTTCTTTCTACGCATATGGAAGCGAAAAGACGGTTTTGTGTTATTTGGAACTCATTACACATACTTTGCGATTTCTGGGTTAATGAGCATTAACACCACGGAACACGATCTGAAAGAAGCGAAATCCAAAATTTTTCTTTCTATGTAGCTGGAACGCAAAACAACCTGTTTGGGGAGGTTTAGGCTCAGTACACTTCGCTTTGCTATTTGTGGGTGGAAAGAACATGGAAAGAACAATCCAAACTTTTTCGTCTGCTTTCTATTGACATGGAACCAAAACACCTATGCTTGATTACGGCTGTTAAGAAACATTTCACTCTGAGATTTTTGGGTGAATGTGCATTCTAACCCCAAAAACACCAATTTGCAACAAAACCAATCAGAGCTTTATCGTCTTTCTTTTTAAGTGGATGGAACCCAAAACACCTTTTTGCTTTGGTTGGAGGTGATTCTGGTGCACACCCATAAAACACCATGCGAATTGAAATAAGCCCTATCGATGCTTATTCGTCTTCTTTCTACGCATATGGAAGCGAAAAGACGGTTTTGTGTTATTTGGAACTCATTACACATACTTTGCGATTTCTGGGTTAATGAGCATTAACACCACGGAACACGATCTGAAAGAAGCGAAATCCAAAATTTTTCTTTCTATGTAGCTGGAACGCAAAACAACCTGTTTGGGGAGGTTTAGGCTCAGTACACTTCGCTTTGCTATTTGTGGGTGGAAAGAACATGGAAAGAACAATCCAAACTTTTTCGTCTGCTTTCTATTGACATGGAACCAAACCACCTATGCTTGATTACGGCTGTTAAGAAACATTTCACTCTGAGATTTTTGGGTGAATGTGCATTCTAACCCCAAAAACACCAATTTGCAACAAAACCAACCAGAGCTTTATCGTCTTTCTTTTTAAGTGAATGGAACCCAAAACACCTTTTTGCTTTGGTTGGAGGTGATTCTGGTGCACACCCATAAAACACCATGCGAATTGAAATAAGCCCTATCGATGCTTATTCGTCTTCTTTCTACGCATATGGAAGCGAAAAGACAGTTTTGTGTTATTTGGGACTCATTACACATACTTTGCGATTTCTGGGTTAATGAGCATTAACACCACGGAACACGATCTGAAAGAAGCGAAATCCAAAATTCTTCTTTCTATGTAGCTGGAACGCAAAACAACCTGTTTGGGGAGGTTTAGGCTCAGTACACTTCGCTTTGCTATTTGTGGGTGGAAAGAACATGGAAAGAACAATCCAAACTTTTTCGTCTGCTTTCTATTGACATGGAACCAAAACACCTATGCTTCATTACGGCTGTTAAGAAACATTTCACTCTGAGATTTTTGGGTGAATGTGCATTCTAACCCCAAAAACACCAATTTGCAACAAAACCAACCAGAGCTTTATCGTCTTTCTTTTTAAGTGAATGGAACCCAAAACACCTTTTTGCTTTGGTTGGAGGTGATTCTGGTGCACACCCATAAAACACCATGCGAATTGAAATAAGCCCTAGCGATGCTTATTCGTATTCTTTCTACGCCGATGGAAGCAAAAAGACAGTTTTGTGTTATTTGGGACTCATTACACATACTTTGCAATTTCTGGGTTAATGAGCATTAACACCACGGAACACTATCTGAAATAAGCGAAATCCAAAATTCTTCTTTCTATGTAGCTGGAAGGCAAAACAACCTGTTTGGGGAGGTTTAGGCTCAGTACACTTCGCTTTGCTATTTGTGGGTGGAAAGAACATGGAAAGAACAATCCAAACTTTTTCGTCTGCTTTCTATTGACATGGCACCAAACCACCTATGCTTGATTACGGCTGTTAAGAAACATTTCACTCTGAGATTTTTGGGTGAATGTGCATTCTAACCCCCAAAACACCAATTTGCAACAAAACCAACCAGAGCTTTATCGTCTTTCTTTTTAAGTGAATGGAACCTGTCAGGACTGCCGCTAGGTCCCAGCTCACAGAGGACCAACGCCCAGTGGATATTATATACAAAAGTCTTTATTGAAGTTTAGTTTCCATTTCCAAGCTCTGGGCGCGCAGGCCCACGTCTTAACGCTAGACCGGCTAAGTCCCCTCTGACTCACTGCTCCACCCACACCAGTTTAAGATTCTAGCCTGGCTCCACCTCTTGCGCTGCTCTTTCCTGCGTTGGGTCCTTCTGCCCTCTGGGGTTCCCTCCTTCCTGGACTCCTCTGACGCGGAGCCTCCTGAGTCTTGCCCCTCCCTCCGGCGGGCTTTAGGACCTGGCTCCCTTCCCGGGCTCCCCGCTGTGCCGCGCTCCTGTACATTTGAACTTGGCGCGCGCGCCCAGCCGGTGACTTTCCTTCTGACCGTTTCCCCGCTTCCTGATGTGGGTGTTGCCAAACCTGACTCCTCTCCTCCCTCTGGTGGTGAGGACACTGGTCCCGACTCCTGGGACTCCCCCTCCCCACTGCGCTCTGGTGGAGACGCTGGCCCTGATCTCCAGCTGCTGTTCAGAGACTCCCCGCTGGCCCCTCCCTCTTGAGGTTTCTCCCTTGGAATCTCCCTTGCTCTGGCCACCGGCGCTCCCTTCTGTGAGTCCTCCGATTCGCTAGAGAGGCTTGTGGAATAACTCTGGCCACTGTCACTGCCTGCGCCCCCCTCGTACTCCTCCTCCTCACTCTCCATTTGCTCCCCCTCCTGTGTCTCTCCTTCTGAACCCCTGACATCCATCCCCCCCTCGAAGCCCCCCCTTCCCCCCTCCCCCTCTTCCGGTGCGGGTTCCGGGTGCTCCATTGTTGTAGGGGTGAGTCCAGGATACAGCACGTCCCCTGAGGCTTGCAACCATCGAGATAAGTCCGGGAAGTCCCCCATGGGCTCGTCGACGACGACCTCCTCCGCTTCCATCTCCTGCGCGGTGTGCTCGAAATCTGCGCTCGACCCCAAATCACCCAAGAGCCCTCCTCCCCCTGTTGTTTGATGGGGGTCCACCTCCCAGGGCCCCTTCGGCATGTCTCTGCGCCAGCCCACCTCGGGTTGGTCCTCCCACCAATAAGATCCCCCCGTGCCAAAACCTGAAAGTGATCCCTCCGGAGAGCTGCCTCCCGGAGCCGAGTCCTCAGCTGACGAGAAACCCCGAAAAGTGCTGGCCGAGAGTGTGGGTGTGAACAAACAATCCTCGAAAAAGCCCGCCGGCATAGGCTTGTGCGGGAAAAGTGTGTGGAATTCTTCCTTGAGCAACTGCTCTTCCACTGCGTAATCCGGCACCCACCTGTTGGCGCTGGCCGGGGTGTCCTCCGTGGCGAGAAGATATTCAATCCCGTCCTCCCCCCACCTTGAGTCTAAAATCTCAGTGGCTTCATTAAGTGGCTCCCCTTTCGGCGACCCCCCTTTTTTGGGCGCTTCTCTGAGCGGGTCTGGCGCCTTCCCCGGTGCTTGAAACCTGTGGGGCTCTCTGTAGGGCGTGAGCACTGATCTATGAAAGACCGGGTGCATTCTGGAACCCTCCGGGAGTGTCAACCGGAAGGCCACTGGGTTGATCTGCGCCTCTACTTGGTAAGGCCCTAGCTGCTTGTGCCCTAGTTTCTTCTTGGCTAACGATCTGGCTGGAACTGCTTGTGCTGCCAACCAGACCCAGTCTCCCACCTGGATGTCCTCCCCAACCCTCCTGTGTCGATCTGCCTGCACTTTGTAAGCCTGTTTTGCCAACTCTAACTGCCTCCTGAGCTGCTCGTGGATCTCCTGCAACTCCGCTGCCACTTCCTCTGCTCCCTGTGGCTCCCCCTCCCGCACTGTGTCCAGACCCGGGAAGGTTCTGGGATGCCTCCCGTAGTTGGCAAAAAATGGGGTCACCCCCGTGGACCCGTGCTTCGTGTTGTTGTAGGCAAACTCGGCCAACGGTAGATAGTCCACCCAGGTCGATGGCTGCTGGTTCGCGTAGCATCTCAGGTACTGCTGCATGATGGCGTTGACCCTTTCCGCCTGCCCGTTAGTTTGCGGGTGTCTCGCCGACGCCAGGCTGACCTTGACGTTCAGGAATCCCATCAGCTTTTGCCAGAAGTTGGAGATGAACTGGCGCCCCCGGTCGGACAAAATAGACCGTGGTAGGCCGTGCACCTTGAACACGTGGTCTATGAACATCTTAGCGGTCTGCTCGGCCGTGGCCACCTTCGCGCACGGAATGAAGTGGGCCATCTTGGTGAACAGGTCCACTACCACGAGCACTGCCGTCTTGCCCCTTGAGCTGGGTAGATCTGTGACAAAGTCCAGGGCTACCCTCTCCCACGGTACGAACGGTGTCTGTAGCGGTTCCAACAGGCCCGCCGGCGGCTGGTGCACAGGCTTAGCCCTTTGGCAGGTGTCGCACCTATTGACATAGTCCGCGACATCCCCCCGCATCTTAGGCCACCAAAAGTCTCTGGCTACTAAGTCCACCGTCTTCTCCTTGCCGAAGTGCCCCGCGCTGGGCGCGTCGTGCAGCTGTTGCAGGACCTTCGCGCGGAGGCTGTCTCCTGGTACGTAGAGGACTCCCTTGCGTAGGAGCAGGCCGTCTCGCACTTGGAATTCGTCGCCCCTCGCCTTGCCACTGCACACCTCCTCCATCTTGGCTCGGGCGAACGAGTCTGTTCGCAGCGCGCGGCGCACCACGTCCAGGTCCACCGTGGCTGACGCGCATGCCCACGCCTGTGGTGTGAAAATGTGCTTGGCCGCCGCCGGTGCCTCTGCCTCCAGATACTGCGGTTTTCTGGACAGCGCGTCCGCCAAGACGTTGCTGTTTCCTGGGATGTACTCAATTCTGAAGTCGAAATCTGCAAAGAACTCCGCCCAGCGGATGTGTCGCTGGTTCAGGAACCTCGCCGTGCGCCAGTACTCCAAGTTCTTATGGTCTGTGCGGACCTGCACCGTGTGCTTGGCTCCGACGAGGAAGTGCCGCCACGCCTTGAAGGCTGCATGTATGGCCAGCAACTCCCTGTCCCAAATGGTGTAGTTCTGCTCCGCTTTGCTGAGTTTTCTGGAGTAGAAAGCGCACGGCCTCCAGTCCCCCTGGTGGTCTTGCTGCAACAGAACGGCTCCCACGGCCCTGTCTGAGGCGTCCGTCTCCACTCTCATGGGCCTGCTGGGATTTACGTGCAGTAGGTTCTCTTCGGAAGCGAAGAGCTGCTTGAGCTTCTGAAAGGACTGCTCTGCCTGCTCCGTCCAGATGAACCTCTTCTTCTTGGAACTGAGGGTGTCGGTGATGGCCGCTGTCTGCATGGCGAAACCCTTGATGAACTTGCGATAAAAGTTGGCAAAACCGACAAACCTCTGTACTTCCTTCCTATTGCGTGGGCTCTTCCAATCCAGTACTGCACGTACCTTGGCACCGTCCATAGCCAGTCCCTTGTCGGACAGTTTGTAGCCCAAGAAATCCACCTCCGTCTTGTCGAACTGGCACTTCTCCAGCTTGGCGTACAGCCTGTGCTCCCGCAGCCTCTGCAGAACTTCCCTAACATCTCTCTCGTGAGCCTCCGGCGATTCCGAGAAGATTAGGATGTCATCCAGGAAGCAGACGCACTTCTTGTAGAGGAGACCCGCCAAGACATGATGCATGAAGGCTTGAAAGCAGTGGGAACCATTTTTTAATCCAAAAGGCATAACTCTGTATTCATAAGTGCCCAGCGGCGTAAACATGGTTGTTTTCCACTCGTCGCCTTCCCGTACGCGAATGAGATTGTACGCTCCGCGCAGATCCAACTTGGTAAAGATGCGACCCTTCCTCACCGTCGCCAGCAGGTCATCGATCTTGGGCATAGGGAATGCTGAGGGCTTGGTCTTGAGGTTCAAGAAGCGGAAATCAACGACCAGCCTCTTTTGGGGCGTGTCCCGCTTCTTTACAAAGAACACGGGACTGCCTCCTGCCGCCTTGGACTCCCGGATGAATCCCCGCTTCAGGTTGTGATCTATGAACTCCCTGAGCTCTTGCAATTCATCCTCAGACATGGAGTACAGTTTCCCCGTCGGGAGCGTCGCCCCGGGCAGGAGGTCGATCTTGCAGTCGTAGGGTCTGTGGGGTGGCAGCTTATCCGCCTCTTTCTCGCAGAAGACCTCCAAAAACTCCTTGTATTTGTTAGGCACCGCTTGCAACATGCCCAAGTTCAGCTGTGGTCCATCCTCTTGCCCCTCATCTTCCAAGTCCGCCAGGATGCAGTGTTCTGCGCAGTAAGAGGAGCCGAAGGTCAGTTGCCGCTGGTACCAAGCTAATGCCGGGCTGTGCCTATCCAGCCAACTCATTCCCAACACTATGGGCGTGTCTGACAGGCGGGTGACGTTGAAGCTGATGACCTCACGGTGGTTTCCAATGCGCATCACCATTGGCGGCGTCTGCTGTAGCACTTGCCCTCCCAGTAGCTCCCTGCCGTCCACTGTGACGACTTTCAGAGGTACCGCCGCTGGCAGAAGGGCTATGCCATGTTGCTGGAGGAACTGCATGTCTATAAAATCTGCATTGCTCCCCGAGTCTACGGTGATGGGAATTTCCACCAGTAGCCCATTGGGGAGCTGAAGGGATGCGGTGAGCTGCACTACTGGTTTGGGTGGGAGGGGGTCGGTGGGCTGTAAGATCCCTGGGGATTGCTTCACTGACTTGTCTGGCTGGTCCCCAGAGACGCCATCTCCAGCCAGACAGTGGAGTTTTCCTGCTGCGACTCCCTCTGCTGAATTGCGTCTGTTACTGTCGCTGCGGCTGCAGTATGCTTGTGAAACCGCTGGGGACACTCTTTTGCCATATGCTGAGCACTGTCGCAGATGTAGCACTTCCTGGTTCCTCTAGGAGGCTTCATCTTGACTGCTCCCGGAGTTAGGGCTCCGACTGTGGAGTGAGCCTTAGCACCACCTATCTCCATCGGCTCCTCTCCCCCTCCCAGCGGAGGCATGGATCGAGCGCGCGCCGCCTCCTTGGGGAAGGGAGGCAGTCCTTTCGCTGGCGTGCGTCCCAAATGCCCTTCCTCCCTGCCCCAAGGGCGTCCTTCCAACCGAACCCCAATGGAGAGTGCCCGTTCCACCACTTCCTTGGTGGTTTGGGGTCTTCCCCCCCTTGCGATCTCATCTTTCACAGCTCCGCTCAACCCCTCCCAGAACAGGTCTCTGACGGCAGGCGATTCTTTCTCCCAGGCTAGTACATTCACCAATCCGAAAAAACGTGCATGATATTGCCTCACAGTGGCTTTACCTTGTCTTAGTCCGTGAATCTCCCTCCTAGCGATATCCACATCAATCTCAGATAAAAAACACGCATCCATCACTTTAATGAAGGCAGCCGCATTTTGGAGGGCTGGATCCTTGTCTCTCCATAGATTGCGCAGCCACGATTTTGCCTCCCCCCGCAAATGCGAAATAATAAATCCCACTTTCTCTCCCTCATTTTTAAAGTCTTTGTCAAGCAGCTGCAATGTATAAATCACATCTGCTCTGAAGTTAGGATACTCCTGCAGGTCCCCATTGAAGTGAGATACCAGGCTCCCTCCTCTGTTTCCCAGCCCAATCCCTTCTGGTCTGGTGGCTGGTAGCCTCTGTGTACTTAGCACTTCTAACCTGGTTCGCAGATCCTGGCAGGCAGCAGCTGCTTCCTGTTCTTTCTTTCTGGAAGCCGCAATTTCTGCAGTCAACTGCGTCACTGCGTTTTGCAAACTCGCTATCCTCTCTTCGGTAGTCATTTCCCTGTTTTTCGTGAGCTCGCGAAGCACCAATCTTCACCCCTCGCTGCTTTCCCGCACTCCACGAGGTTGCAAAATTGGTGAAAATGGAGAGGGGACTTACTGTCAGGACTGCCGCTAGGTCCCAGCTCACAGAGGACCAACGCCCAGTGGATATTATATACAAAAGTCTTTATTGAAGTTTAGTTTCCATTTCCAAGCTCTGGGCGCGCAGGCCCACGTCTTAACGCTAGACCGGCTAAGTCCCCTCTGACTCACTGCTCCACCCACACCAGTTTAAGATTCTAGCCTGGCTCCACCTCTTGCGCTGCTCTTTCCTGCGTTGGGTCCTTCTGCCCTCTGGGGTTCCCTCCTTCCTGGACTCCTCTGACGCGGAGCCTCCTGAGTCTTGCCCCTCCCTCCGGCGGGCTTTAGGACCTGGCTCCCTTCCCGGGCTCCCCGCTGTGCCGCGCTCCTGTACATTTGAACTTGGCGCGCGCGCCCAGCCGGTGACTTTCCTTCTGACCGTTTCCCCGCTTCCTGATGTGGGTGTTGCCAAACCTGACTCCTCTCCTCCCTCTGGTGGTGAGGACACTGGTCCCGACTCCTGGGACTCCCCCTCCCCACTGCGCTCTGGTGGAGACGCTGGCCCTGATCTCCAGCTGCTGTTCAGAGACTCCCCGCTGGCCCCTCCCTCTTGAGGTTTCTCCCTTGGAATCTCCCTTGCTCTGGCCACCGGCGCTCCCTTCTGTGAGTCCTCCGATTCGCTAGAGAGGCTTGTGGAATAACTCTGGCCACTGTCACTGCCTGCGCCCCCCTCGTACTCCTCCTCCTCACTCTCCATTTGCTCCCCCTCCTGTGTCTCTCCTTCTGAACCCCTGACAGAACCCAAAACACCTTTTTGCTTTGGTTGGAGGTGATTCTGGTGCACACCCATAAAACACCATGCGAATTGAAATAAGCCCTAGCGATGCTTATTCGTCTTCTTTCTACGCCGATGGAAGCGAAAAGACAGTTTTGTGTTATTTGGGACTCATTACACATACTTTGCAATTTCTGGGTTAATGAGCATTAACACCACGGAACACGATCTGAAATAAGCGAAATCCAAAATTCTTCTTTCTATGTAGCTGGAACGCAAAACAACCTCTTTGTGGAGGTTTAGGCTCAGTACACTTCGCTTTGATATTTGTGGGTGGAAAGAACATGAAAAGAACAATCCAAACTTTTTCCTCTGCTTTCTATTGACATGGAACCAAAACACCTATTGTCAGTCCTGACACCTATGCTTGATTACGGCTGTTAAGAAACATTTCACTCTGAGATTTTTGGGTGAATGTGCATTCTAACCCCAAAAACACCAATTTGCAACAAAACCAATCAGAGCTTTATCGTCTTTCTTTTTAAGTGGATGGAACCCAAAACACCTTTTTGCTTTGGTTGGAGGTGATTCTGGTGCACACCCATAAAACACCATGCGAATTGAAATAAGCCCTAGCAATGCTTATTCGTCTTCTTTCTACGCATATGGAAGCGAAAAGACAGTTTTGTGTTATTTGGGACTCATTACACATACTTTGCGATTTCTGGGTTAATGAGCATTAACACCACGGAACACGATCTGAAAGAAGCGAAATCCAAAATTCTTCTTTCTATGTAGCTGGAACGCAAAACAACCTGTTTGGGGAGGTTTAGGCTCAGTACACTTCGCTTTGCTATTTGTGGGTGGAAAGAACATGGAAAGAACAATCCAAACTTTTTCGTCTGCTTTCTATTGACATGGAACCAAAACACCTATGCTTGATTACGGCTGTTAAGAAACATTTCACTCTGAGATTTTTGGGTGAATGTGCATTCTAACCCCAAAAACACCAATTTGCAACAAAACCAACCAGAGCTTTATCGTCTTTCTTTTTAAGTGAATGGAACCCAAAACACCTTTTTGCTTTGGTTGGAGGTGATTCTGGTGCACACCCATAAAACACCATGCGAATTGAAATAAGCCCTAGCGATGCTTATTCGTCTTCTTTCTACGCCGATGGAAGCGAAAAGACAGTTTTGTGTTATTTGGGACTCATTACACATACTTTGCAATTTCTGGGTTAATGAGCATTAACACCACGGAACACGATCTGAAATAAGCGAAATCCAAAATTCTTCTTTCTATGTAGCTGGAACGCAAAACAACCTCTTTGGGGAGGTTTAGGCTCAGTACACTTCGCTTTGCTATTTGTGGGTGGAAAGAACATGGAAAGAACAATCCAAACTTTTTCCTCTGCTTTCTATTGACATGGAACCAAAACACCTATTGTCAGTCCTGACACCTATGCTTCATTACGGCTGTTAAGAAACATTTCATTCTGAGATTTTTGGGTGAATGTGCATTCTAACCCCAAAAACACCAATTTGCAACAAAACCAATCAGAGCTTTATCGTCTTTCTTTTTAAGTGGATGGAACCCAAAACACCTTTTTGCTTTGGTTGGAGGTGATTCTGGTGCACACCCATAAAACACCATGCGAATTGAAATAAGCCCTATCGATGCTTATTCGTCTTCTTTCTACGCATATGGAAGCGAAAAGACAGTTTTGTGTTATTTGGGACTCATTACACATACTTTGCGATTTCTGGGTTAATGAGCATTAACACCACGGAACACGATCTGAAATAAGCGAAATCCAAAATTCTTCTTTCTATGTAGCTGGAACGCAAAACAACCTCTTTGGGGAGGTTTAGGCTCAGTACACTTCGCTTTGATATTTGTGGGTGGAAAGAACATGGAAAGAACAATCCAAACTTTTTCCTCTGCTTTCTATTGACATGGAACCAAAACACCTATTGTCAGTCCTGACACCTATGCTTGATTACGGCTGTTAAGAGACATTTCACTCTGAGATTTTTGGGTGAATGTGCATTCTAACCCCAAAAACACCAATTTGCAACAAAACCAATCAGAGCTTTATCGTCTTTCTTTTTAAGTGGATGGAACCCAAAACACCTTTTTGCTTTGGTTGGAGGTGATTCTGGTGCACACCCATAAAACACCATGCGAATTGAAATAAGCCCTAGCAATGCTTATTCGTCTTCTTTCTACGCCGATGGAAGCAAAAAGACAGTTTTGTGTTATTTGGGACTCATTACACATACTTTGCGATTTCTGGGTTAATGAGCATTAACACCACGGAACACGATCTGAAAGAAGCGAAATCCAAAATTCTTCTTTCTATGTAGCTGGAACGCAAAACAACCTGTTTGGGGAGGTTTAGGCTCAGTACACTTCGCTTTGCTATTTGTGGGTGGAAAGAACATGGAAAGAACAATCCAAACTTTTTCGTCTGCTTTCTATTGACATGGAACCAAACCACCTATGCTTGATTACGGCTGTTAAGAAACATTTCACTCTGAGATTTTTGGGTGAATGTGCATTCTAACCCCAAAAACACCAATTTGCAACAAAACCAACCAGAGCTTTATCGTCTTTCTTTTTAAGTGAATGGAACCCAAAACACCTTTTTGCTTTGGTTGGAGGTGATTCTGGTGCACACCCATAAAACACCATGAGAATTGAAATAAGCCCTAGCGATGCTTATTCGTCTTCTTTCTACGCCGATGGAAGCGAAAAGACAGTTTTGTGTTATTTGGGACTCATTACACATACTTTGCAATTTCTGGGTTAATGAGCATTAACACCACGGAACACGATCTGAAATAAGCGAAATCCAAAATTCTTCTTTCTATGTAGCTGGAACGCAAAACAACCTCTTTGGGGAGGTTTAGGCTCAGTACACTTCGCTTTGATATTTGTGGGTGGAAAGAACATGGAAAGAACAATCCAAACTTTTTCCTCTGCTTTCTATTGACATGGAACCAAAACACCTATTGTCAGTCCTGACACCTATGCTTCATTACGGCTGTTAAGAAACATTTCATTCTGAGATTTTTGGGTGAATGTGCATTCTAACCCCAAAAACACCAATTTGCAACAAAACCAATCAGAGCTTTATCGTCTTTCTTTTTAAGTGGATGGAACCCAAAACACCTTTTTGCTTTGGTTGGAGGTGATTCTGGTGCACACCCATAAAACACCATGCGAATTGAAATAAGCCCTAGCAATGCTTATTCGTCTTCTTTCTACGCCGATGGAAGCAAAAAGACAGTTTTGTGTTATTTGGGACTCATTACACATACTTTGCGATTTCTGGGTTAATGAGCATTAACACCACGGAACACGATCTGAAAGAAGCGAAATCCAAAATTCTTCTTTCTATGTAGCTGGAACGCAAAACAACCTGTTTGGGGAGGTTTAGGCTCAGTACACTTCGCTTTGCTATTTGTGGGTGGAAAGAACATGGAAAGAACAATCCAAACTTTTTCGTCTGCTTTCTATTGACATGGAACCAAAACACCTATGCTTGCTTACGGCTGTTAAGAAACATTTCACTCTGAGATTTTTGGGTGAATGTGCATTCTAACCCCAAAAACACCAATTTGCAACAAAACCAATCAGAGCTTTATCGTCTTTCTTTTTAAGTGGATGGAACCCAAAACACCTTTTTGCTTTGGTTGGAGGTGATTCTGGTGCACACCCATAAAACACCATGCGAATTGAAATAAGCCCTAGCAATGCTTATTCGTCTTCTTTCTACGCCGATGGAAGCAAAAAGACAGTTTTGTGTTATTTGGGACTCATTACACATACTTTGCGATTTCTGGGTTAATGAGCATTAACACCACGGAACACGATCTGAAAGAAGCGAAATCCAAAATTCTTCTTTCTATGTAGCTGGAACGCAAAACAACCTGTTTGGGGAGGTTTAGGCTCAGTACACTTCGCTTTGCTATTTGTGGGTGGAAAGAACATGGAAAGAACAATCCAAACTTTTTCGTCTGCTTTCTATTGACATGGAACCAAAACACCTATGCTTGATTACGGCTGTTAAGAAACATTTCACTCTGAGATTTTTGGGTGAATGTGCATTCTAACCCCAAAAACACCAATTTGCAACAAAACCAATCAGAGCTTTATCGTCTTTCTTTTTAAGTGAATGGAACCCAAAACACCTTTTTGCTTTGGTTGGAGGTGATTCTGGTGCACACCCATAAAACACCATGCGAATTGAAATAAGCCCTATCGATGCTTATTCGTCTACTTTCTACGCATATGGAAGCGAAAAGACGGTTTTGTGTTATTTGGAACTCATTACACATACTTTGCGATTTCTGGGTTAATGAGCATTAACACCACGGAACACGATCTGAAAGAAGCGAAATCCAAAATTTTTCTTTCTATGTAGCTGGAACGCAAAACAACCTGTTTGGGGAGGTTTAGGCTCAGTACACTTCACTTTGCTATTTGTGGGTGGAAAGAACATGGAAAGAACAATCCAAACTTTTTCGTCTGCTTTCTATTGACATGGAACCAAAACACCTATGCTTGATTACGGCTGTTAAGAAACATTTCACTCTGAGATTTTTGGGTGAATGTGCATTCTAACCCCAAAAACACCAATTTGCAACAAAACCAACCAGAGCTTTATCGTCTTTCTTTTTAAGTGAATGGAACCCAAAACACCTTTTTGCTTTGGTTGGAGGTGATTCTGGTGCACACCCATAAAACACCATGCGAATTGAAATAAGCCCTATCGATGCTTATTCGTCTTCTTTCTACACATATGGAAGCGAAAAGACAGTTTTGTGTTATTTGGGACTCATTACACATACTTTGCGATTTCTGGGTTAATGAGCATTAACACCACGGAACACGATCTGAAAGAAGCGAAATCCAAAATTCTTCTTTCTATGTAGCTGGAACGCAAAACAACCTGTTTGGGGAGGTTTAGGCTCAGTACACTTCGCTTTGCTATTTGTGGGTGGAAAGAACATGGAAAGAACAATCCAAACTTTTTCGTCTGCTTTCTATTGACATGGAACCAAAACACCTATGCTTCATTACGGCTGTTAAGAAACATTTCACTCTGAGATTTTTGGGTGAATGTGCATTCTAACCCCAAAAACACCAATTTGCAACAAAACCAACCAGAGCTTTATCGTCTTTCTTTTTAAGTGAATGGAACCCAAAACACCTTTTTGCTTTGGTTGGAGGTGATTCTGGTGCACACCCATAAAACACCATGCGAATTGAAATAAGCCCTAGCGATGCTTATTCGTCTTCTTTCTACGCCGATGGAAGCGAAAAGACAGTTTTGTGTTATTTGGGACTCATTACACATACTTTGCAATTTCTGGGTTAATGAGCATTAACACCACGGAACACGATCTGAAATAAGCGAAATCCAAAATTCTTCATTCTATGTAGCTGGAACGCAAAACAACCTCTTTGGGGAGGTTTAGGCTCAGTACACTTCGCTTTGATATTTGTGGGTGGAAAGAACATGGAAAGAACAATCCAAACTTTTTCCTCTGCTTTCTATTGACATGGAACCAAAACACCTATTGTCAGTCCTGACACCTATGCTTGATTACGGCTGTTAAGAAACATTTCACTCTGAGATTTTTGGGTGAATGTGCATTCTAACCCCAAAAACACCAATTTGCAACAAAACCAATCAGAGCTTTATCGTCTTTCTTTTTAAGTGGATGGAACCCAAAACACCTTTTTGCTTTGGTTGGAGGTGATTCTGGTGCACACCCATAAAACACCATGCGAATTGAAATAAGCCCTAGCAATGCTTATTCGTCTTCTTTCTACGCCGATGGAAGCAAAAAGACAGTTTTGTGTTATTTGGGACTCATTACACATACTTTGCGATTTCTGGGTTAATGAGCATTAACACCACGGAACACGATCTGAAAGAAGCGAAATCCAAAATTCTTCTTTCTATGTAGCTGGAACGCAAAACAACCTGTTTGGGGAGGTTTAGGCTCAGTACACTTCGCTTTGCTATTTGTGGGTGGAAAGAACATGGAAAGAACAATCCAAACTTTTTCGTCTGCTTTCTATTGACATGGAACCAAAACACCTATGCTTGCTTACGGCTGTTAAGAAACATTTCACTCTGAGATTTTTGGGTGAATGTGCATTCTAACCCCAAAAACACCAATTTGCAACAAAACCAATCAGAGCTTTATCGTCTTTCTTTTTAAGTGGATGGAACCCAAAACACCTTTTTGCTTTGGTTGGAGGTGATTCTGGTGCACACCCATAAAACACCATGCGAATTGAAATAAGCCCTAGCAATGCTTATTCGTCTTCTTTCTACGCCGATGGAAGCAAAAAGACAGTTTTGTGTTATTTGGGACTCATTACACATACTTTGCGATTTCTGGGTTAATGAGCATTAACACCACGGAACACGATCTGAAAGAAGCGAAATCCAAAATTCTTCTTTCTATGTAGCTGGAACGCAAAACAACCTGTTTGGGGAGGTTTAGGCTCAGTACACTTCGCTTTGCTATTTGTGGGTGGAAAGAACATGGAAAGAACAATCCAAACTTTTTCGTCTGCTTTCTATTGACATGGAACCAAAACACCTATGCTTGCTTACGGCTGTTAAGAAACATTTCACTCTGAGATTTTTGGGTGAATGTGCATTCTAACCCCAAAAACACCAATTTGCAACAAAACCAATCAGAGCTTTATCGTCTTTCTTTTTAAGTGGATGGAACCCAAAACACCTTTTTGCTTTGGTTGGAGGTGATTCTGGTGCACACCCATAAAACACCATGCGAATTGAAATAAGCCCTAGCAATGCTTATTCGTCTTCTTTCTACGCCGATGGAAGCAAAAAGACAGTTTTGTGTTATTTGGGACTCATTACACATACTTTGCGATTTCTGGGTTAATGAGCATTAACACCACGGAACACGATCTGAAAGAAGCGAAATCCAAAATTCTTCTTTCTATGTAGCTGGAACGCAAAACAACCTGTTTGGGGAGGTTTAGGCTCAGTACACTTCGCTTTGCTATTTGTGGGTGGAAAGAACATGGAAAGAACAATCCAAACTTTTTCGTCTGCTTTCTATTGACATGGAACCAAACCACCTATGCTTGATTACGGCTGTTAAGAAACATTTCACTCTGAGATTTTTGGGTGAATGTGCATTCTAACCCCAAAAACACCAATTTGCAACAAAACCAACCAGAGCTTTATCGTCTTTCTTTTTAAGTGAATGGAACCCAAAACACCTTTTTGCTTTGGTTGGAGGTGATTCTGGTGCACACCCATAAAACACCATGCGAATTGAAATAAGCCCTATCGATGCTTATTCGTCTTCTTTCTACGCATATGGAAGCGAAAAGACAGTTTTGTGTTATTTGGGACTCATTACACATACTTTGCGATTTCTGGGTTAATGAGCATTAACACCACGGAACACGATCTGAAAGAAGCGAAATCCAAAATTCTTCTTTCTATGTAGCTGGAACGCAAAACAACCTGTTTGGGGAGGTTTAGGCTCAGTACACTTCGCTTTGCTATTTGTGGGTGGAAAGAACATGGAAAGAACAATCCAAACTTTTTCGTCTGCTTTCTATTGACATGGAACCAAAACACCTATGCTTGATTACGGCTGTTAAGAAACATTTCACTCTGAGATTTTTGGGTGAATGTGCATTCTAACCCCAAAAACACCAATTTGCAACAAAACCAACCAGAGCTTTATCGTCTTTCTTTTTAAGTGAATGGAACCCAAAACACCTTTTTGCTTTGGTTGGAGGTGATTCTGGTGCACACCCATAAAACACCATGCGAATTGAAATAAGCCCTAGCGATGCTTATTCGTCTTCTTTCTACGCCGATGGAAGCGAAAAGACAGTTTTGTGTTATTTGGGACACATTACACATACTTTGCAATTTCTGGGTTAATGAGCATTAACACCACGGAACACGATCTGAAAGAAGCGAAATCCAAAATTCTTCTTTCTATGTAGCTGGAACGCAAAACAACCTGTTTGGGGAGGTTTAGGCTCAGTACACTTCGCTTTGCTATTTGTGGGTGGAAAGAACATGGAAAGAACAATCCAAACTTTTTCGTCTGCTTTCTATTGACATGGAACCAAAACACCTATGCTTGATTACGGCTGTTAAGAAACATTTCACTCTGAGATTTTTGGGTGAATGTGCATTCTAACCCCAAAAACACCAATTTGCAACAAAACCAACCAGAGCTTTATCGTCTTTCTTTTTAAGTGAATGGAACCCAAAACACCTGTCAGGACTGCCGCTAGGTCCCAGCTCACAGAGGACCAACGCCCAGTGGATATTATATACAAAAGTCTTTATTGAAGTTTAGTTTCCATTTCCAAGCTCTGGGCGCGCAGGCCCACGTCTTAACGCTAGACCGGCTAAGTCCCCTCTGACTCACTGCACCACCCACACCAGTTTAAGATTCTAGCCCGGCTCCACCTCTTGCGCTGCTCTTTCCTGCGTTGGGTCCTTCTGCCCTCTGGGGTTCCCTCCTTCCTGGACTCCTCTGACGCGGAGCCTCCTGAGTCTTGCCCCTCCCTCCGGCGGGCTTTAGGACCTGGCTCCCTTCCCGGGCTCCCCGCTGTGCCGCGCTCCTGTACATTTGAACTTGGCGCGCGCGCCCAGCCGGTGACTTTCCTTCTGACCGTTTCCCCGCTTCCTGATGTGGGTGTTGCCAAACCTGACTCCTCTCCTCCCTCTGGTGGTGAGGACACTGGTCCCGACTCCTGGGACTCCCCCTCCCCACTGCGCTCTGGTGGAGACGCTGGCCCTGATCTCCAGCTGCTGTTCAGAGACTCCCCGCTGGCCCCTCCCTCTTGAGGTTTCTCCCTTGGAATCTCCCTTGCTCTGGCCACCGGCGCTCCCTTCTGTGAGTCCTCCGATTCGCTAGAGAGGCTTGTGGAATAACTCTGGCCACTGTCACTGCCTGCGCCCCCCTCGTACTCCTCCTCCTCACTCTCCATTTGCTCCCCCTCCTGTGTCTCTCCTTCTGAACCCCTGACATCCATCCCCCCCTCGAAGCCCCCCCTTCCCCCCTCCCCCTCTTCCGGTGCGGGTTCCGGGTGCTCCATTGTTGTAGGGGTGAGTCCAGGATACAGCTCGTCCCCTGAGGCTTGCAACCATCGAGATAAGTCCGGGAAGTCCCCCATGGGCTCGTCGACGACGACCTCCTCCGCTTCCATCTCCTGCGCGGTGTGCTCGAAATCTGCGCTCGACCCCAAATCACCCAAGAGCCCTCCTCCCCCTGTTGTGTGATGGGGGTCCACCTCCCAGGGCCCCTTCGGCATGTCTCTGGGCCAGCCCACTTCGGGTTGGTCCTCCCACCAATAAGATCCCCCCGTGCCGGACTTCCTGGCGTGGTGCGCTCAACGCCGGGTCAGGGAAAGCGCTCTGCTGCAGTAAGTGCGCTCCCAATCACGGTTACGGGGTAAAAAGACGGGGAAGCGAGGGCGACGCAAACCCTGAAGAGGTCTGAGAGGAGGTCCCAGACTGAAGAAAACAGATCCAAGCAGCGCATAAAGGGGTTTTCTGCCGTCCCAGCACAAAAAGTGGAGGGAGGTGGAAGAACTTCAGCGCAGAAAAGATCGCACACCCGACCGTGAGACGCCCCTGAGACCCGAATGAGAAAGCACCAGGCTGCTCCAAACTAAAACTGTAAAATCAAGAGTACTCCTGAAGGAACTAGGTAATTATGCTGGCTTAAATTAAAACAAAGGAGTACAGACTAACTTAATATTACAAAGGACAGTAAAGCTAATAGAGAGAGGAGCTTCAGCGTTCTGAGATTTATCAAGTTGTGGAAAATAAGCCTTGTAAAGAGGCAGAAAATATAAACAGAGACATACTGAGTACCTGCGTCTACAGGGGGACGCTCCGTTGAGAGACAAGGAGCTGAAATAGCAAGCAGCAGCAGCAGCGGCGACAACAAAGCAGCGGCCATCAAGAAGGAGATCAGCACAAACAAAGGGGTGAGTGAAAAAGGAAAAGGAGGGGGAGAAACGTGGAGGATTCAGTGCAAAAAGAGAAGGAATAGAAAAGACTTGGAGACCAGGCAGCGGTGGGGAGATAAAGATTAAGATAAAGAAGTGAAAGGGAAGAAGAAAAGATATATAAAGGGAGAGAAAGAAGGAGGAAAAGACTGGAATAGGGAAGAAAGCAGCTGGCGAAAATGGCGCTGGGAGGGGAAGAATGAGTCATCGCCCTCAGAAGGGAAAAAGCCGGAAGAAGAATAGTGGAGGAAACAGTCACTGCAACAAAGAGAGGCTAGAGAAGCAAAACAAGAAGGACCACCTCACAAGTAAATTCGAAAATTGCTCCACCTAGTGGCGGAAAATAAAATTACTCCCATAATTTAAAAAACGCTGCTAAGACACAGGCTTGAAGTACAACCACAAAGAAAACTAGCTATACAAGAAAGGACATTTGAAATACCAAGTTCAGCTTCTAGAAAATAAGTTTTTATGACGGATGTTAAGTACTGCGAAGGTTTTTTTTTGTTTTTGTTTTTTTCTTCTCTCTGATCATTGCCAAAGTAATTAAAAATACTTAAATATTTTTTACTAAAACTTGAATTTTTTTTTTTGACTTTTTTTTTTAAAAAAAAAATTTAAATATTTGAGATGAACTGAGAACAACATAGGGCAAATCCACCGGAATCTTAACTGACTCTCAATCCCATCAGGCAAAAGGACCAAATTATAGACTATAAACAGAGCATTTTCAAAGTTTAGGAATATATACATTCTTGGTTTGAAATAAAGATATCTTGATCAGAACCAAAAGGAAGAATGACAAATATGGGCTCTAAAAAATACCAAACCACACTGACATCTGGGTCAGGTCTACAAGTGAGAAGACAATCAACAGCTGAAACAGACCCCAATGCTGACATAAAAGACCTTATAATGGGGATGGAAAAGAGCCTGAATGATAAGTTGGACATACTAACTGGCAACATCCAACAAAACTCAAAGCTAATAATAGACCTAACAACACAAATAAGTGACCTCTCACTTAAAAATAAAGAACTGGATAAATCTGTACAAGAACTTAAGAGTAAATCTACCAAACAAGAGGAAATGACAAAGAAACTGCAAATGGAAAATAAGGACATTAAAAAATCACAAGACTCAACGAAGGAAGAAATAAACGACCTAAAGAGAGCCCATGAAGAGCTGCTAGATGATATATCATTGATGGAGATGCGTCAGAAGGAGACGGTCCTTCGTTTCCGAGGTGTCCCACAAACTCATGATGAACAAATTCAAGAGAAACTATCACAGGAGATCGCAAACTGGTTGGGAGTAGAGGTAGAAGAGATGCTATTGGATATTGATAAAATCTTCAGGATCAAATCAGAAAGATCGGACACTTATAAAGGGCCAGGAGATTGCTTAATTTTTTTCAACTCAAGACTTTTAAAGGACAAAATATTACATCAAAAAGGACAAGTGAAGTTAGTAATAGACGATAGGCCTATCAAAATATTCAAGGAAATTCCAAAAAGAATTCTGAAGAAAAGGCAGAACTATAAGACGGTAACAGAAGCACTCAGGAAGAATTCGATTAGATTCCGGTGGGAATTTCCTGAGGGTATCACTTTCACATATAAGGACAGAAGAAAAACTCTTAGATCAGTAGATGAGCTGGGAAAATTCTGGAGGAAGTACAAAAAAGAATTAACTGGAGAGCCAACATTGGAGCGAGAGGAAACAACGCAGACATCACAAGAAGCATAGAGAGATAAGCGCGTATTAAGGGGGGGGGGAGATTGGTGAAGCAGATTATCAAAATCCTAAAATTTCTGAATTTTTTCTTTTTCTTTTTTTTCTTTTTCTTTTTCTACCTACTCAACGAAACTACTGTAGATAACAAATAAAAATTAATGAATTTAAAAATTATATCTTGGAATGTTAACGGTCTAAATGATAAAAGGAAGAGAAATAAAATAGAACATGTACTGAGGAAAGGACAATGGGATATTATATGCTTGCAGGAGACCCATGTGACTAGAAACCATAGAAGGGTTTTAGAAAATAAGAGATTGGGTCAAGAATTTATATCCTCAGATGTAAAAAAGAAAAGGGGAATTGTGATCTATGTGAACCCCAAACTAGACGCAAAAAAAATCTTTAAGGATGATGAGGGTAGAATACTAGGGGTAAAAATAACAAAAGGTAAAGAGCATTTAATTATAGTAGGAGTTTACGCACCGAATGGTAACCAAACAGAATTTTTCAGAAAAGTAGAAGCTAATTTACTGGAATTTATAGAAGAGGAAATTATTTTGATGGGAGACCTAAATGGTGTCACATCAATAGAATTAGACAGGACAGAGAGAGAAAGAAAATCTAAAAAAGGCAGACTCCCAGACACCTTCTTTCAGATGGTAGAAAACTTAAATTTGATTGATACATGGAGATATAAAAATCCAGGAGAAAGACAGTATACACATTTTTCGGAAGTTAAAAAATCAGCGGGCAGAATTGACAGCATATGGGTATCAAACAATTTAACAACTAAAATTAAAAAAGCAGAAATACAGACCAAAATTATTACAGATCATAACCCAGTCACATTAGAATTAAAGGAATACAAGAAAATTAATAAAAGATGGAGACTTAATGAAAGATTATTAAATGACGAAAAGATTGTAAAAAAAGCGCAAGAACTATTGAAAGAATTTTTTGAATTAAATAAAGAACAGGATACAGACCTCAGGATAATATGGGATGCAAGTAAAGCTTTCATAAGAGGCTTTTACATACAACAAAGCGCAATAAGGAAAAGAAACAGAGAGCAAAAACTGGAACAAATAAGGAAGGAAATAGGAATAAACGAAAAATTATTAGCAAAACAACCAAAAAATGAATCAATAAACCAAAAATTAAAAATATTACAAACTCAGGCTTCAGCAATATTAAATAGTGAAATTGAGGATAACATTAAATGGATGAAACAAAGGTCGTTCGAATTTGCAAATAAACCCGGAAAGATGCTAGCCTGGCAACTGAAAAAAAGACAAAAGGAAAAATTGATTGATAAAATAGTAGAAGAGGGGAGAACTTTAGACAACCCTGAGGAAATTAAAAAGTGTTTTACAAAATATTATAATAAGTTATATAAAGCAGGAAACGAGACAGAGGTTGAAATAAAAGAGTATTTATGTGGAAAGGATATACCTAAAATTAAGAAAGAAAAGATCCAAGAGCTAAACTCCCCAATAACCACGACAGAGCTTCATCAAGCGATAATTAAGATGAAACTGGGAAAATCCCCAGGACCAGATGGTCTTACCGCTATACACTACAAAAAATTAGAGGAACCATTATTAGCACCTATGAAGACACTCTTAAACAGAATATTAGAAGACGGGAAGATTCCCACCACCTGGAAACAGGCGCACATAGTAGTAATCCCAAAACAAGGACGAAACAAAGAGTTTATAACCAATTATAGACCAATATCATTACTAAACAATGATTACAAGATCTATGCACAAATATTGGCAACAAGATTAAAGACAGTTTTGCAGGATTGTATAAATAAAGAGCAGGCAGGGTTCTTGCCGGGCAGGAAAATGAGTGACAATATAAGAACAGTGATTGATATGATCGAGTATTTAGACATGAAACCAAGTAAGAAGGTAGCCTTTGTTTTTGTGGACGCGGAAAAGGCGTTTGACAAAGTATCATGGAAATTTCTAAAAATATTACTAGACCAGATGGACATGGGAGACCAAATCACAAGAGGGTTAAAAGCAATTTATGAACAACAAGAAGCAAATATAATAATAAATAACGACACAACTGATTATTTTAAAATACAGAAGGGCACCAGGCAAGGGTGCCCACTTTCACCTTTGCTATTCATTTTGGTTTTGGAAATATTAAATCAAGAAATCAGATTGGATCAAGAAATAAATGGAATATCCCTAGGAGAGAAAATATATAAAATAAGGGCATTTGCGGATGATTTAGTTTTAATGGTGGAAAATCCAAAGGAAAGCATAGCAAAGGCTCTAGAAAAAATGGAAAACTTTGGATGGGTATCAGGTTTTGCTTTGAATAAAGAAAAAACGAAACTAATGGTAAAAAATATGGGAGATCAAGAGAAAAAGGAACTGGTAGAAAAATTTGGATTACAAATTGTAAAAAAAGTGAAATATTTAGGCATACAAATAACAATGAAAAATATAAATTTGTTTGAAGATAATTATAAAAAAATTTGGGAAGAAACAAAAAGAGAAATGGAAACTTGGACAAGACTGAAATTAACACTCTGGGGTAGAATTTCGGCTATTAAAATGAATATCTTACCAAAACTTCTGTTCCTTTTTCAAATGATTCCCATAATAGGTAAAGATGATTGTTTTAAGAAATGGAAAATGGACTTAACAAAATTTATATGGCAAGGCAAAAAGCCACGGATTAAATATAAATTATTAACTGACATAAAAGAGCGGGGAGGTTTTGGACTCCCAGACCTGAGACTATATTACGATGCAGCATGCTTTACTTGGATCAAGGATTGGATCAAATTGGATAACAGCGACATTTTGGATTTGGAGGGATGGAACAACAGATATGGTTGGCATGCCTATCTAATTTATAACAAAGTGGCAGTCCATAAAGAATTTCTAAGCCATGTAATTAGAAATGCATTATACAAGGTCTGGGTGAGACATAGAAGGTTGTTAGAACCAAAAACTCCATGGTGGGTCTCACCGCTAGAAGTAATATCAGTTAAAAAGAAAAATACTACAGGAAGAATGGCAACTTACCAGCAGCTCCTAAAGGAAGAACAGGGCCAATTAAAACTAAGACCATATGACGAGGTGACCCAATACTGTACCACATGGCTTCAATATCACCAAATTGCACAAATATTTAACCAGGATAAAGTAATAGGATTTGAAAAAGAAGAATCAAAATTACAAAAAGTATTATTACAAAACTCAAAAAAATATATATCCAGAATGTATAATTTATTATTAGAATGGGAATTAAAGGATGAAGAAATAAAAGAAGTTATGATCAAATGGGCATGTGATATAGGATATGTAATTCGGCTGGATCAATGGGAGAAATTATGGAAATATGACATCAAATTCACGGCATGTTATACAATAAGAGAAAATTTTATGAAAATGGTGTACCAATGGTACTTAACTCCAGTAAAATTGGCAAAAATTTACAAATTAAAATCGAATACCTGTTGGAGATGTAAAAAAGAAATAGGAACAATGTTCCACATGTGGTGGGAATGCCGACCCATTAAACAATTCTGGAATGAAATCTACGAAGAACTCAAAAGGATGTTTAAAATATCTTTTAGTAAAAAACCGGAGGCATTCCTTTTAGGTTTAATTACAAATGATATCCCCGATAATCAAAGGAAAATATTCCTTTATGCAACAACAGCTGCCAGGATGCTTATAGCTAAAAACTGGAAAAGCAGAAAAATTCCATCAGTGAAAGATTGGCAAATTAAATTTTGTGAATACATAAATCTGGCAAGACTTACAGCTTACATAAGGGGACAATCGGACCAGAAACTATTAAAAGAATGGGGTTGTGCTAAAGAGTATATGAAAAAACATTGTTCTGGAGTCAGTATATTGGTATGTAATGAGTGATGCTTTACAGGGTTAAAGAACAAGAAAAATGATGTAAAAAAGCATAAAGATGGAAGTAATCTAATTAGACACAACAATACAGTAAGAGTAAATATCTTTGGAGGTCTTAGAACAAAGGAAGGAAGTCAATTTATGTTTATGTATGTTATGATATGGTTTTGCTTTGTAGATGTGTGTTTTTTCGTTTTTGTGTATTCAATGTTTGTAATTTTTGTTACGATTTTGCATTGAAAATAAAAGCTTAAAAAAAAAAAAAAAAAAAAAGATCCCCCCGTGCCAAAACCTGAAAGTGATCCCTCCGGAGAGCTGCCTCCCGGAGCCGAGTCCTCAGCTGACGAGAAACCCCGGAAAGTGCTGGCCGAGAGTGTGGGTGTGAACAAACAATCCTCGAAAAAGCCCGCCGGCATAGGCTTGTGCGGGAAAAGTGTGTGGAATTCTTCCTTGAGCAACTGCTCTTCCACTGCGTAATCCGGCACCCACCTGTTGGCGCTGGCCGGGGTGTCCTCCGTGGCGAGAAGATATTCAATCCCGTCCTCCCCCCACCTTGAGTCTAAAATCTCAGTGGCTTCATTAAGTGGCTCCCCTTTCGGCGACCCCCCTTTCTTGGGCGCTTCTCTGAGCGGGTCTGGCGCCTTCCCCGGTGCTTGAAACCTGTGGGGCTCTCTGTAGGGCGTGAGCACTGATCTATGAAAGACCGGGTGCATTCTGGAACCCTCCGGGAGTGTCAACCGGAAGGCCACTGGGTTGATCTGCGCCTCTACTTGGTAAGGCCCTAGCTGCTTGTGCCCTAGTTTCTTCTTGGCTAACGATCTGGCTGGAACTGCTTGTGCTGCCAACCAGACCCAGTCTCCCACCTGGATGTCCTCCCCAACCCTCCTGTGTCGATCTGCCTGCACTTTGTAAGCCTGTTTTGCCAACTCTAACTGCCTCCTGAGCTGCTCGTGGATCTCCTGCAACTCCGCTGCCACTTCCTCTGCTCCCTGTGGCTCCCCCTCCCGCACTGTGTCCAGACCCGGGAAGGTTCTGGGATGCCTCCCGTAGTTGGCAAAAAATGGGGTCACCCCCGTGGACCCGTGCTTCGTGTTGTTGTAGGCAAACTCGGCCAACGGTAGATAGTCCACCCAGGTCGATGGCTGCTGGTTCGCGTAGCATCTCAGGTACTGCTGCATGATGGCGTTGACCCTTTCCGCCTGCCCGTTAGTTTGCGGGTGTCTCGCCGACGCCAGGCTGACCTTGACGTTCAGAAATCCCATCAGCTTTTGCCAGAAGTTGGAGATGAACTGGCGCCCCCGGTCGGACAAAATAGACCGTGGTAGGCCGTGCACCTTGAACACGTGGTCTATGAACATCTTAGCGGTCTGCTCGGCCGTGGCCACCTTAGCGCACGGAATGAAGTGGGCCATCTTGGTGAACAGGTCCACTACCACGAGCACTGCCGTCTTGCCCCTTGAGCTGGGTAGATCTGTGACAAAGTCCAGGGCTACCCTCTCCCACGGTACGAACGGTGTCTGTAGCGGTTCCAACAGGCCCGCCGGCGGCTGGTGCACAGGCTTAGCCCTTTGGCAGGTGTCGCACCTATTGACATAGTCCGCGACATCCCCCCGCATCTTAGGCCACCAAAAGTCTCTGGCTACTAAGTCCACCGTCTTCTCCTTGCCGAAGTGCCCCGCGCTGGGCGCGTCGTGCAGCTGTTGCAGGACCTTCGCGCGGAGGCTGTCTCCTGGTACGTAGAGGACTCCCTTGCGTAGGAGCAGGCCGTCTCGCACTTGGAATTCGTCGCCCCTCGCCTTGCCACTGCACACCTCCTCCATCTTGGCTCGGGCGAACGAGTCCGTTTGCAGCGCGCGGCGCACCGCGTCCAGGTCCACCGTGGCTGACGCGCATGCCCACGCCTGTGGTGTGAAAATGTGCTTGGCCGCCGCCGGTGCCTCTGCCTCCAGATACTGCGGTTTTCTGGACAGCGCGTCCGCCAAGACGTTGCTGTTTCCTGGGATGTACTCAATTCTGAAGTCGAAATCTGCAAAGAACTCCGCCCAGCGGATGTGTCGCTGGTTCAGGAACCTCGCCGTGCGCCAGTACTCCAAGTTCTTATGGTCTGTGCGGACCTGCACCGTGTGCTTGGCTCCGACGAGGAAGTGCCGCCACGCCTTGAAGGCTGCATGTATGGCCAGCAACTCCCTGTCCCAAATGGTGTAGTTCTGCTCCGCTTTGCTGAGTTTTCTGGAGTAGAAAGCGCACGGCCTCCAGTCCCCCTGGTGGTCTTGCTGCAACAGAACGGCTCCCACGGCCCTGTCTGAGGCGTCCGTCTCCACTCTCATGGGCCTGCTGGGATTTACGTGCAGTAGGTTCTCTTCGGAAGCGAAGAGCTGCTTGAGCTTCTGAAAGGACTGCTCTGCCTGCTCCGTCCAGATGAACCTCTTCTTCTTGGAACTGAGGGTGTCGGTGATGGCCGCTGTCTGCATGGCGAAACCCTTGATGAACTTGCGATAAAAGTTGGCAAAACCGACAAACCTCTGTACTTCCTTCCTATTGCGTGGGCTCTTCCAATCCAGTACTGCACGTACCTTGGCACCGTCCATAGCCAGTCCCTTGTCGGACAGTTTGTAGCCCAAGAAATCCACCTCCGTCTTGTCGAACTGGCACTTCTCCAGCTTGGCGTACAGCCTGTGCTCCCGCAGCCTCTGCAGAACTTCCCTAACATCTCTCTCGTGAGCCTCCGGCGATTCCGAGAAGATTAGGATGTCATCCAGGAAGCAGACGCACTTCTTGTAGAGGAGACCCGCCAAGACATGATGCATGAAGGCTTGAAAGCAGTGGGAACCATTTTTTAATCCAAAAGGCATAACTCTGTATTCATAAGTGCCCAGCGGCGTAAACATGGTTGTTTTCCACTCGTCGCCTTCCCGTACGCGAATGAGATTGTACGCTCCGCGCAGATCCAACTTGGTAAAGATGCGACCCTTCCTCACCGTCGCCAGCAGGTCATCGATCTTGGGCATAGGGAATGCTGAGGGCTTGGTCTTGAGGTTCAAGAAGCGGAAATCAACGACCAGCCTCTTTTGGGGCGTGTCCCGCTTCTTTACAAAGAACACGGGACTGCCTCCTGCCGCCTTGGACTCCCGAATGAATCCCCGCTTCAGGTTGTGATCTATGAACTCCCTGAGCTCTTGCAATTCATCCTCAGACATGGAGTACAGTTTCCCCGTCGGGAGCGTCGCCCCGGGCAGGAGGTCGATCTTGCAGTCGTAGGGTCTGTGGGGTGGCAGCTTATCCGCCTCTTTCTCGCAGAAGACCTCCAAAAACTCCTTGTATTTGTTAGGCACCGCTTGCAACATGCCCAAGTTCAGCTGTGGTCCATCCTCGTGCCCCTCATCTTCCAAGTCCGCCAGGATGCAGTGTTCTGCGCAGTAAGAGGAGCCGAAGGTCAGTTGCCGCTGGTACCAAGCTAATGCCGGGCTGTGCCTATCCAGCCAACTCATTCCCAACACTATGGGCGTGTCTGACAGGCGGGTGACGTTGAAGCTGATGACCTCACGGTGGTTTCCAATGCGCATCACCATTGGCGGCGTCTGCTGTAGCACTTGCCCTCCCAGTAGCTCCCTGCCGTCCACTGTGACGACTTTCAGAGGTACCGCCGCTGGCAGAAGGGCTATGCCATGTTGCTGGAGGAACTGCATGTCTATAAAATCTGCATTGCTCCCCGAGTCGACGGTGATGGGAATTTCCACAAGTAGCCCATTGGGGAGCTGAAGGGATGCGGTGAGCTGCACTACTGGTTTGGGTGGGAGGGGGTCGGTGGGCTGTAAGATCCCTGGGGATTGCTTCACTGACTTGTCTGGCTGGTCCCCAGAGACGCCATCTCCAGCCAGACAGTGGAGTTTTCCTGCTGCGACTCCCTCTGCTGAATTGCGTCTGTTACTGTCGCTGCGGCTGCAGTATGCTTGTGAAACCGCTGGGGACACTCTTTTGCCATATGCTGAGCACTGTCGCAGATGTAGCACTTCCTGGTTCCTCTAGGAGGCTTCATCTTGACTGCTCCCGGAGTTAGGGCTCCGACTGTGGAGTGAGCCTTAGCACCACCTATCTCCATCGGCTCCTCTCCCCCTCCCAGCGGAGGCATGGATCGAGCGCGCGCCGCCTCCTTGGGGAAGGGAGGCAGTCCTCTCGCTGGCGTGCGTCCCAAATGCCCTTCCTCCCTGTCCCAAGGGCGTCCTTCCAACCGAACCCCAATGGAGAGTGCCCGTTCCACCACTTCCTTGGTGGTTTGGGGTCTTCCCCCCCTTGCGATCTCATCTTTCACAGCTCCGCTCAACCCCTCCCAGAACAGGTCTCTGACGGCAGGCGATTCTTTCTCCCAGGCTAGTACATTCACCAATCCGAAAAAACGTGAATGATATTGCCTCACAGTGGCTTTACCTTGTCTTAGTCCGTGAATCTCCCTCCTAGCGATATCCACATCAATCTCAGATAAAAAACACGCATCCATCACTTTAATGAAGGCATCCGCATTTTGGAGGGCTGGATCCTTGTCTCTCCATAGATTGCGCAGCCACGATTTTGCCTCCCCCCGCAAATGCGAAATAATAAATCCCACTTTCTCTCCCTCATTTTTAAAGTCTTTGTCAAGCAGCTGCAATGTATAAATCACATCTGCTCTGAAGTTAGGATACTCCTGCAGGTCCCCATTGAAGTGAGATACCAGGCTCCCTCCTCTGTTTCCCAGCCCAATCCCTTCTGGTCTGGTGGCTGGTAGGCTCTGTGTACTTAGCACTTCTAACCTGGTTCGCAGATCCTGGCAGGCAGCAGCTGCTTCCTGTTCTTTCTTTCTGGAAGCCGCAATTTCTGCAGTCAACTGCGTCACTGCGTTTTGCAAACTCGCTATCCTCTCTTCGGTAGTCATTTCCCTGTTTTTCGTGAGCTCGCGAAGCACCAATCTTCACCCCTCGCTGCTTTCCCGCACTCCACGAGGTTGCAAAATTGGTGAAAATGGAGAGGGGACTTACTGTCAGGACTGCCGCTAGGTCCCAGCTCACAGAGGACCAACGCCCAGTGGATATTATATACAAAAGTCTTTATTGAAGTTTAGTTTCCATTTCCAAGCTATGGGCGCGCAGGCCCACGTCTTAACGCTAGACCGGCTAAGTCCCCTCTGACTCACTGCTCCACCCACACCAGTTTAAGATTCTAGCCCGGCTCCACCTCTTGCGCTGCTCTTTCCTGCGTTGGGTCCTTCTGCCCTCTGGGGTTCCCTCCTTCCTGGACTCCTCTGACGCGGAGCCTCCTGAGTCTTGCCCCTCCCTCCGGCGGGCTTTAGGACCTGGCTCCCTTCCCGGGCTCCCCGCTGTGCCGCGCTCCTGTACATTTGAACTTGGCGCGCGCGCCAAGCCGGTGACTTTCCTTCTGACCGTTTCCCCGCTTCCTGATGTGGGTGTTGCCAAACCTGACTCCTCTCCTCCCTCTGGTGGTGAGGACACTGGTCCCGACTCCTGGGACTCCCCCTCCCCACTGCGCTCTGGTGGAGACGCTGGCCCTGATCTCCAGCTGCTGTTCAGAGACTCCCCGCTGGCCCCTCCCTCTTGAGGTTTCTCCCTTGGAATCTCCCTTGCTCTGGCCACCGGCGCTCCCTTCTGTGAGTCCTCCGATTCGCTAGAGAGGCTTGTGGAATAACTCTGGCCACTGTCACTGCCTGCGCCCCCCTCGTACTCCTCCTCCTCACTCTCCATTTGCTCCCCCTCCTGTGTCTCTCCTTCTGAACCCCTGACAACACCTTTTTGCTTTGGTTGGAGGTGATTCTGGTGCACACCCATAAAACACCATGCGAATTGAAATAAGCCCTAGCGATGCTTATTCGTCTTCTTTCTACGCCGATGGAAGCGAAAAGACAGTTTTGTGTTATTTGGGACTCATTACACATACTTTGCAATTTCTGGGTTAATGAGCATTAACACCACGGAACACGATCTGAAATAAGCGAAATCCAAAATTCTTCTTTCTATGTAGCTGGAACGCAAAACAACCTCTTTGGGGAGGTTTAGGCTCAGTACACTTCGCTTTGATATTTGTGGGTGGAAAGAACATGGAAAGAACAATCCAAACTTTTTCCTCTGCTTTCTATTGACATGGAAGCAAAACACCTATTGTCAGCACCTATGCTTCATTACGGCTGTTAAGAAACATTTCATTCTGAGATTTTTGGGTGAATGTGCATTCTAACCCCAAAAACACCAATTTGCAACAAAACCAATCAGAGCTTTATCGTCTTTCTTTTTAAGTGGATGGAACCCAAAACACCTTTTTGCTTTGGTTGGAGGTGATTCTGGTGCACACCCATAAAACACCATGCGAATTGAAATAAGCCCTATCGATGCTTATTCGTCTTCTTTCTACGCATATGGAAGCGAAAAGACAGTTTTGTGTTATTTGGGACTCATTACACATACTTTGCGATTTCTGGGTTAATGAGCATTAACACCACGGAACACGATCTGAAAGAAGCGAAATCCAAAATTCTTCTTTCTATGTAGCTGGAACGCAAAACAACCTGTTTGGGGAGGTTTAGGCTCAGTACACTTCGCTTTGCTATTTGTGGGTGGAAAGAACATGGAAAGAACAATCCAAACTTTTTCGTCTGCTTTCTATTGACATGGAACCAAACCACCTATGCTTGATTACGGCTGTTAAGAAACATTTCACTCTGAGATTTTTGGGTGAATGTGCATTCTAACCCCAAAAACACCAATTTGCAACAAAACCAACCAGAGCTTTATCGTCTTTCTTTTTAAGTGAATGGAACCCAAAACACCTTTTTGCTTTGGTTGGAGGTGATTCTGGTGCACACCCATAAAACACCATGCGAATTGAAATAAGCCCTAGCGATGCTTATTCGTCTTCTTTCTACGCCGATGGAAGCGAAAAGACGGTTTTGTGTTATTTGGGACTCATTACACATACTTTGCAATTTCTGGGTTAATGAGCATTAACACCACGGAACACGATCTGAAATAAGCGAAATCCAAAATTCTTCTTTCTATGTAGCTGGAACGCAAAACAACCTCTTTGGGGAGGTTTAGGCTCAGTACACTTCGCTTTGCTATTTGTGGGTGGAAAGAACATGGAAAGAACAATCCAAACTTTTTCGTCTGCTTTCTATTGACATGGAACCAAAACACCTATTGTCAGTCCTGACACCTATGCTTCATTACGGCTGTTAAGAAACATTTCACTCTGAGATTTTTGGGTGAATGTGCATTCTAACCCCAAAAACACCAATTTGCAACAAAACCAACCAGAGCTTTATCGTCTTTCTTTTTAAGTGAATGGAACCCAAAACACCTTTTTGCTTTGGTTGGAGGTGATTCTGGTGCACACCCATAAAACACCATGCGAATTGAAATAAGCCCTAGCGATGCTTATTCGTCTTCTTTCTACGCCGATGGAAGCGAAAAGACAGTTTTGTGTTATTTGGGACTCATTACACATACTTTGCGATTTCTGGGTTAATGAGCATTAACACCACGGAACACGATCTGAAAGAAGCGAAATCCAAAATTCTTCTTTCTATGTAGCTGGAACGCAAAACAACCTGTTTGGGGAGGTTTAGGCTCAGTACACTTCGCTTTGATATTTGTGGGTGGAAAGAACATGGAAAGAACAATCCAAACTTTTTCGTCTGCTTTCTATTGACATGGAACCAAAACACCTATGCTTGATTACGGCTGTTAAGAAACATTTCACTCTGAGATTTTTGGGTGAATGTGCATTCTAACCCCAAAAACACCAATTTGCAACAAAACCAATCAGAGCTTTATCGTCTTTCTTTTTAAGTGAATGGAACCCAAAACACCTTTTTGCTTTGGTTGGAGGTGATTCTGGTGCACACCCATAAAACACCATGCGAATTGAAATAAGCCCTAGCGATGCTTATTCGTCTTCTTTCTACGCCGATGGAAGCGAAAAGAAAGTTTTGTGTTATTTGGGACTCATTACACATACTTTGCGATTTCTGGGTTAATGAGCATTAACACCACGGAACACGATCTGAAAGAAGCGAAATCCAAAATTCTTCTTTCTATGTAGCTGGAACGCAAAACAACCTGTTTGGGGAGGTTTAGGCTCAGTACACTTCGCTTTGCTATTTGTGGGTGGAAAGAACAATCCAAACTTTTTCGTCTGCTTTCTATTGACATGGAACCAAACCACCTATGCTTGATTACGGCTGTTAAGAAACATTTCACTCTGAGATTTTTGGGTGAATGTGCATTCTAACCCCAAAAACACCAATTTGCAACAAAACCAACCAGAGCTTTATCGTCTTTCTTTTTAAGTGAATGGAACCCAAAACACCTTTTTGCTTTGGTTGGAGGTGATTCTGGTGCACACCCATAAAACACCATGCGAATTGAAATAAGCCCTAGAGATGCTTATTCGTCTTCTTTCTACGCCGATGGAAGCGAAAAGACAGTTTTGTGTTATTTGGGACTCATTACACATACTTTGCAATTTCTGGGTTAATGAGCATTAACACCACGGAACACGATCTGAAATAAGCGAAATCCAAAATTCTTCTTTCTATGTAGCTGGAACGCAAAATAACCTCTTTGGGGAGGTTTAGGCTCAGTACACTTCGCTTTGCTATTTGTGGGTGGAAAGAACATGGAAAGAACAATCCAAACTTTTTCCTCTGCTTTCTATTGACATGGAACCAAAACACCTATTGTCAGTCCTGACACCTATGCTTGATTACGGCTGTTAAGAAACATTTCACTCTGAGATTTTTGGGTGAATGTGCATTCTAACCCCAAAAACACCAATTTGCAACAAAACCAATCAGAGCTTTATCGTCTTTCTTTTTAAGTGGATGGAACCCAAAACACCTTTTTGCTTTGGTTGGAGGTGATTCTGGTGCACACCCATAAAACACCATGCGAATTGAAATAAGCCCTAGCGATGCTTATTCGTCTTCTTTCTACGCCGATGGAAGCGAAAAGACAGTTTTGTGTTATTTGGGACTCATTACACATACTTTGCAATTTCTGGGTTAATGAGCATTAACACCACGGAACACGATCTGAAAGAAGCGAAATCCAAAATTCTTCTTTCTATGTAGCTGGAACGCAAAACAACCTGTTTGGGGTGGTTTAGGCTCAGTACACTTCGCTTTGCTATTTGTGGGTGGAAAGAACATGGAAAGAACAATCCAAACTTTTTCCTCTGCTTTCTATTGACATGGAACCAAAACACCTATTGTCAGTCCTGACACCTATGCTTCATTACGGCTGTTAAGAAACATTTCATTCTGAGATTTTTGGGTGAATGTGCATTCTAACCCCAAAAACACCAATTTGCAACAAAACCAATCAGAGCTTTATCGTCTTTCTTTTTAAGTGGATGGAACCCAAAACACCTTTTTGCTTTGGTTGGAGGTGATTCTGGTGCACACCCATAAAACACCATGCGAATTGAAATAAGCCCTAGCAATGCTTATTCGTCTTCTTTCTACGCCGATGGAAGCGAAAAGACAGTTTTGTGTTATTTGGGACTCATTACACATTGTCAGGACTGCCGCTAGGTCCCAGCTCACAGAGGACCAACGCCCAGTGGATATTATATACAAAAGTCTTTATTGAAGTTTAGTTTCCATTTCCAAGCTCTGGGCGCGCAGGCCCACGTCTGAACGCTAGACCGGCTAAGTCCCCTCTGACTCACTGCTCCACCCACACCAGTTTAAGATTCTAGCCCGGCTCCACCTCTTGCGCTGCTCTTTCCTGCGTTGGGTCCTTCTGCCCTCTGGGGTTCCCTCCTTCCTGGACTCCTCTGACGCGGAGCCTCCTGAGTCTTGCCCCTCCCTCCGGCAGGCTTTAGGACCTGGCTCCCTTCCCGGGCTCCCCGCTGTGCCGCGCTCCTGTACATTTGAACTTGGCGCGCGCGCCCAGCCGGTGACTTTCCTTCTGACCGTTTCCCCGCTTCCTGATGTGGGTGTTGCCAAACCTGACTCCTCTCCTCCCTCTGGTGGTGAGGACACTGGTCCCGACTCCTGGGACTCCCCCTCCCCACTGCGCTCTGGTGGAGACGCTGGCCCTGATCTCCAGCTGCTGTTCAGAGACTCCCCGCTGGCCCCTCCCTCTTGAGGTTTCTCCCTTGGAATCTCCCTTGCTCTGGCCACCGGCGCTCCCTTCTGTGAGTCCTCCGATTCGCTAGAGAGGCTTGTGGAATAACTCTGGCCACTGTCACTGCCTGCGCCCCCCTCGTACTCCTCCTCCTCACTCTCCATTTGCTCCCCCTCCTGTGTCTCTCCTTCTGAACCCCTGACATCCATCCCCCCCTCGAAGCCCTCCCTTCCCCCCTCCCCCTCTTCCGGTGCGGGTTCCGGGTGCTCCATTGTTGTAGGGGTGAGTCCAGGATACAGCTCGTCCCCTGAGGCTTGCAACCATCGAGATAAGTCCGGGAAGTCCCCCATGGGCTCGTCGACGACGACCTCCTCCGCTTCCATCTCCTGCGCGGTGTGCTCGAAATCTGCGCTCGACCCCAAATCACCCAAGAGCCCTCCTCCCCCTGTTGTGTGATGGGGGTCCACCTCCCAGGGCCCCTTCGGCATGTCTCTGGGCCAGCCCACTTCGGGTTGGTCCTCCCACCAATAAGATCCCCCCGTGCCAAAACCTGAAAGTGATCCCTCCGGAGAGCTGCCTCCCGGAGCCGAGTCCTCAGCTGACGAGAAACCCCGGAAAGTGCTGGCCGAGAGTGTGGGTGTGAACAAACAATCCTCGAAAAAGCCCGCCGGCATAGGCTTGTGCGGGAAAAGTGTGTGGAATTCTTCCTTGAGCAACTGCTCTTCCACTGCGTAATCCGGCACCCACCTGTTGGCGCTGGCCGGGGTGTCCTCCGTGGCGAGAAGATATTCAATCCCGTCCTCCCCCCACCTTGAGTCTAAAATCTCAGTGGCTTCATTAAGTGGCTCCCCTTTCGGCGACCCCCCTTTCTTGGGCGCTTCTCTGAGCGGGTCTGGCGCCTTCCCCGGTGCTTGAAACCTGTGGGGCTCTCTGTAGGGCGTGAGCACTGATCTATGAAAGACCGGGTGCATTCTGGAACCCTCCGGGAGTGTCAACCGGAAGGCCACTGGGTTGATCTGCGCCTCTACTTGGTAAGGCCCTAGCTGCTTGTGCCCTAGTTTCTTCTTGGCTAACGATCTGGCTGGAACTGCTTGTGCTGCCAACCAGACCCAGTCTCCCACCTGGATGTCCTCCCCAACCCTCCTGTGTCGATCTGCCTGCACTTTGTAAGCCTGTTTTGCCAACTCTAACTGCCTCCTGAGCTGCTCGTGGATCTCCTGCAACTCCGCTGCCACTTCCTCTGCTCCCTGTGGCTCCCCCTCCCGCACTGTGTCCAGACCCGGGAAGGTTCTGGGATGCCTCCCGTAGTTGGCAAAAAATGGGGTCACCCCCGTGGACCCGTGCTTCGTGTTGTTGTAGGCAAACTCGGCCAACGGTAGATAGTCCACCCAGGTCGATGGCTGCTGGTTCGCGTAGCATCTCAGGTACTGCTGCATGATGGCGTTGACCCTTTCCGCCTGCCCGTTAGTTTGCGGGTGTCTCGCCGACGCCAGGCTGACCTTGACGTTCAGGAATCCCATCAGCTTTTGCCAGAAGTTGGAGATGAACTGGCACCCCCGGTCGGACAAAATAGACCGTGGTAGGCCGTGCACCTTGAACACGTGGTCTATGAACATCTTAGCGGTCTGCTCGGCCGTGGCCACCTTAGCGCACGGAATGAAGTGGGCCATCTTGGTGAACAGGTCCACTACCACGAGCACTGCCGTCTTGCCCCTTGAGCTGGGTAGATCTGTGACAAAGTCCAGGGCTACCCTCTCCCACGGTACGAACGGTGTCTGTAGCGGTTCCAACAGGCCCGCCGGCGGCTGGTGCACAGGCTTAGCCCTTTGGCAGGTGTCGCACCTATTGACATAGTCCGCGACATCCCCCCGCATCTTAGGCCACCAAAAGTCTCTGGCTACTAAGTCCACCGTCTTCTCCTTGCCGAAGTGCCCCGCGCTGGGCGCGTCGTGCAGCTGTTGCAGGACCTTCGCGCGGAGGCTGTCTCCTGGTACGTAGAGGACTCCCTTGCGTAGGAGCAGGCCGTCTCGCACTTGGAATTCGTCGCCCCTCGCCTTGCCACTGCACACCTCCTCCATCTTGGCTCGGGCGAACGAGTCCGTTTGCAGCGCGCGGCGCACCGCGTCCAGGTCCACCGTGGCTGACGCGCATGCCCACGCCTGTGGTGTGAAAATGTGCTTGGCCGCCGCCGGTGCCTCTGCCTCCAGATACTGCGGTTTTCTGGACAGCGCGTCCGCCAAGACGTTGCTGTTTCCTGGGATGTACTCAATTCTGAAGTCGAAATCTGCAAAGAACTCCGCCCAGCGGATGTGTCGCTGGTTCAGGAACCTCGCCGTGCGCCAGTACTCCAAGTTCTTATGGTCTGTGCGGACCTGCACCGTGTGCTTGGCTCCGACGAGGAAGTGCCGCCACGCCTTGAAGGCTGCATGTATGGCCAGCAACTCCCTGTCCCAAATGGTGTAGTTCTGCTCCGCTTTGCTGAGTTTTCTGGAGTAGAAAGCGCACGGCCTCCAGTCCCCCTGGTGGTCTTGCTGCAACAGAACGGCTCCCACGGCCCTGTCTGAGGCGTCCGTCTCCACTCTCATGGGCCTGCTGGGATTTACGTGCAGTAGGTTCTCTTCGGAAGCGAAGAGCTGCTTGAGCTTCTGAAAGGACTGCTCTGCCTGCTCCGTCCAGATGAACCTCTTCTTCTTGGAACTGAGGGTGTCGGTGATGGCCGCTGTCTGCATGGCGAAACCCTTGATGAACTTGCGATAAAAGTTGGCAAAACCGACAAACCTCTGTACTTCCTTCCTATTGCGTGGGCTCTTCCAATCCAGTACTGCACGTACCTTGGCACCGTCCATAGCCAGTCCCTTGTCGGACAGTTTGTAGCCCAAGAAATCCACCTCCGTCTTGTCGAACTGGCACTTCTCCAGCTTGGCGTACAGCCTGTGCTCCCGCAGCCTCTGCAGAACTTCCCTAACATCTCTCTCGTGAGCCTCCGGCGATTCCGAGAAGATTAGGATGTCATCCAGGAAGCAGACGCACTTCTTGTAGAGGAGACCCGCCAAGACATGATGCATGAAGGCTTGAAAGCAGTGGGAACCATTTTTTAATCCAAAAGGCATAACTCTGTATTCATAAGTGCCCAGCGGCGTAAACATGGTTGTTTTCCACTCGTCGCCTTCCCGTACGCGAATGAGATTGTACGCTCCGCGCAGATCCAACTTGGTAAAGATGCGACCCTTCCTCACCGTCGCCAGCAGGTCATCGATCTTGGGCATAGGGAATGCTGAGGGCTTGGTCTTGAGGTTCAAGAAGCGGAAATCAACGACCAGCCTCTTTTGGGGCGTGTCCCGCTTCTTTACAAAGAACACGGGACTGCCTCCTGCCGCCTTGGACTCCCGGATGAATCCCCGCTTCAGGTTGTGATCTATGAACTCCCTGAGCTCTTGCAATTCATCCTCAGACATGGAGTACAGTTTCCCCGTCGGGAGCGTCGCCCCGGGCAGGAGGTCGATCTTGCAGTCGTAGGGTCTGTGGGGTGGCAGCCTATCCGCCTCTTTCTCGCAGAAGACCTCCAAAAACTCCTTGTATTTGTTAGGCACCGCTTGCAACATGCCCAAGTTCAGCTGTGGTCCATCCTCGTGCCCCTCATCTTCCAAGTCCGCCAGGATGCAGTGTTCTGCGCAGTAAGAGGAGCCGAAGGTCAGTTGCCGCTGGTACCAAGCTAATGCCGGGCTGTGCCTATCCAGCCAACTCATTCCCAACACTATGGGCGTGTCTGACAGGCGGGTGACGTTGAAGCTGATGACCTCACGGTGGTTTCCAATGCGCATCACCATTGGCGGCGTCTGCTGTAGCACTTGCCCTCCCAGTAGCTCCCTGCTGTCCACTGTGACGACTTTCAGAGGTACCACCGCTGGCAGAAGGGCTATGCCATGTTGCTGGAGGAACTGCATGTCTATAAAATCTGCATTGCTCCCCGAGTCGACGGTGATGGGAATTTCCACAAGTAGCCCATTGGGGAGCTGAAGGAATGCGGTGAGCTGCACTACTGGTTTGGGTGGGAGGGGGTCGGTGGGCTGTAAGATCCCTGGGGATTGCTTCACTGACTTGTCTGGCTGGTCCCCAGAGACGCCATCTCCAGCCAGACAGTGGAGTTTTCCTGCTGCGACTCCCTCTGCTGAATTGCGTCTGTTACTGTCGCTGCGGCTGCAGTATGCTTGTGAAACCGCTGGGGACACTCTTTTGCCATATGCTGAGCACTGTCGCAGATGTAGCACTTCCTGGTTCCTCTAGGAGGCTTCATCTTGACTGCTCCCGGAGTTAGGGCTCCGACTGTGGAGTGAGCCTTAGCACCACCTATCTCCATCGGCTCCTCTCCCCCTCCCAGCGGAGGCATGGATCGAGCGCGCGCCGCCTCCTTGGGGAAGGGAGGCAGTCCTCTCGCTGGCGTGCGTCCCAAATGCCCTTCCTCCCTGTCCCAAGGGCGTCCTTCCAACCGAACCCCAATGGAGAGTGCCCGTTCCACCACTTCCTTGGTGGTTTGGGGTCTTCCCCCCCTTGCGATCTCATCTTTCACAGCTCCGCTCAACCCCTCCCAGAACAGGTCTCTGACGGCAGGCGATTCTTTCTCCCAGGCTAGTACATTCACCAATCCGAAAAAACGTGCATGATATTGCCTCACAGTGGCTTTACCTTGTCTTAGTCCGTGAATCTCCCTCCTAGCGATATCCACATCAATCTCAGATAAAAAACACGCATCCATCACTTTAATGAAGGCAGCCGCATTTTGGAGGGCTGGATCCTTGTCTCTCCATAGATTGCGCAGCCACGATTTTGCCTCCCCCCGCAAATGCGAAATAATAAATCCCACTTTCTCTCCCTCATTTTTAAAGTCTTTGTCAAGCAGCTGCAATGTATAAATCACATCTGCTCTGAAGTTAGGATACTCCTGCAGGTCCCCATTGAAGTGAGATACCAGGCTCCCTCCTCTGTTTCCCAGCCCAATCCCTTCTGGTCTGGTGGCTGGTAGCCTCTGTGTACTTAGCACTTCTAACCTGGTTCGCAGATCCTGGCAGGCAGCAGCTGCTTCCTGTTCTTTCTTTCTGGAAGCCGCAATTTCTGCAGTCAACTGCGTCACTGCGTTTTGCAAACTCGCTATCCTCTCTTCGGTAGTCATTTCCCTGTTTTTCGTGAGCTCGCGAAGCACCAATCTTCACCCCTCGCTGCTTTCCCGCACTCCACGAGGTTGCAAAATTGGTGAAAATGGAGAGGGGACTTACTGTCAGGACTGCCGCTAGGTACCAGCTCACAGAGGACCAACGCCCAGTGGATATTATATACAAAAGTCTTTATTGAAGTTTAGTTTCCATTTCCAAGCTCTGGGCGCGCAGGCCCACGTCTTAACGCTAGACCGGCTAAGTCCCCTCTGACTCACTGCTCCACCCACACCAGTTTAAGATTCTAGCCCGGCTCCACCTCTTGCGCTGCTCTTTCCTGCGTTGGGTCCTTCTGCCCTCTGGGGTTCCCTCCTTCCTGGACTCCTCTGACGCGGAGCCTCCTGAGTCTTGCCCCTCCCTCCGGCGGGCTTTAGGACCTGGCTCCCTTCCCGGGCTCCCCGCTGTGCCGCGCTTCTGTACATTTGAACTTGGCGCGCGCGCCCAGCCGGTGACTTTCCTTCTGACCGTTTCCCCGCTTCCTGATGTGGGTGTTGCCAAACCTGACTCCTCTCCTCCCTCTGGTGGTGAGGACACTGGTCCCGACTCCTGGGACTCCCCCTCCCCACTGCGCTCTGGTGGAGACGCTGGCCCTGATCTCCAGCTGCTGTTCAGAGACTCCCCGCTGGCCCCTCCCTCTTGAGGTTTCTACCTTGGAATCTCCCTTGCTCTGGCCACCGGCGCTCCCTTCTGTGAGTCCTCCGATTCGCTAGAGAGGCTTGTGGAATAACTCTGGCCACTGTCACTGCCTGCGCCCCCCTCGTACTCCTCCTCCTCACTCTCCGTTTGCTCCCCCTCCTGTGTCTCTCCTTCTGAACCCCTGACACACATACTTTGCGATTTCTGGGTTAATGAGCATTAACACCATGGAACACGATCTGAAAGAAGCGAAATCCAAAATTCTTCTTTCTATGTAGCTGGAACGCAAAACAACCTGTTTGGGGAGGTTTAGGCTCAGTACACTTCGCTTTGCTATTTGTGGGTGGAAAGAACATGGAAAGAACAATCCAAATTTTTTCATCTGCTTTCTATTGACATGGAACCAAAACACCTATGCTTGATTACGGCTGTTAAGAAACATTTCACTCTGAGATTTTTGGGTGAATGTGCATTCTAACCCCAAAAACACCAATTTGCAACAAAACCAATCAGAGCTTTATCGTCTTTCTTTTTAAGTGGATGGAACCCAAAACACCTTTTTGCTTTGGTTGGAGGTGATTCTGGTGCACACCCATAAAACACCATGCGAATTGAAATAATCCCTATCGATGCTTATTCGTCTTCTTTCTACGCATATGGAAGCGAAAAGACAGTTTTGTGTTATTTGGGACTCATTACACATACTTTGCGATTTCTGGGTTAATGAGCATTAACACCACGGAACACGATCTGAAAGAAGCGAAATCCAAAATTCTTCTTTCTATGTAGCTGGAACGCAAAACAACCTGTTTGGGGAGGTTTAGGCTCAGTACACTTCGCTTTGCTGTTTGTGGGTGGAAAGAACATGGAAAGAACAATCCAAACTTTTTATCTGCTTTCTATTGACATGGAACCAAAATACCTATGCTTGATTACGGCTGTTAAGAAACATTTCACTCTGAGATTTTTGGGTGAATGTGCATTCCAACCCCAAAAACACCAATTTGCAACAAAACCAACCAGAGCTTTATCGTCTTTCTTTTTAAGTGAATGGAACCCAAAACACCTTTTTGCTTTGGTTGGAGATGATTCTGGTGCACACCCATAAAACACCATGTGTCAGGGGTTCAGAAGGAGAGACACAGGAGGGGGAGCAAATGGAGAGTGAGGAGGAGGAGTACGAGGGGGGCGCAGGCAGTGACAGTGGCCAGAGTTATTCCACAAGCCTCTCTAGCGAATCGGAGGACTCACAGAAGGGAGCGCCGGTGGCCAGAGCAAGGGAGATTCCAAGGGAGAAACCTCAAGAGGGAGGGGCCAGCGGGGAGTCTCTGAACAGCAGCTGGAGATCAGGGCCAGCGTCTCCACCAGAGCGCAGTGGGGAGGGGGAGTCCCAGGAGTCGGGACCAGTGTCCTCACCACCAGAGGGAGGAGAGGAGTCAGGTTTGGCAACACCCACATCAGGAAGCGGGGAAACGGTCAGAAGGAAAGTCACCGGCTGGGCGCGCGCGCCAAGTTCAAATGTACAGGAGCGCGGCACAGCGGGGAGCCCGGGAAGGGAGCCAGGTCCTAAAGCCCGCCGGAGGGAGGGGCAAGACTCAGGAGGCTCCGCGTCAGAGGAGTCCAGGAAGGAGGGAACCCCAGAGGGCAGAAGGACCCAACGCAGGAAAGAGCAGCGCAAGAGGTGGAGCCGGGCTAGAATCTTAAACTGGTGTGGGTGGAGCAGTGAGTCAGAGGGGACTTAGCCGGTCTAGCGTTAAGACGTGGGCCTGCGCGCCCAGAGCTTGGAAATGGAAACTAAACTTCAATAAAGACTTTTGTATATAATATCCACTGGGCGTTGGTCCTCTGTGAGCTGGGACCTAGCGGCAGTCCTGACAGTAAGTCCCCTCTCCATTTTCACCAATTTTGCAACCTCGTGGAGTGCGGGAAAGCAGCGAGGGGTGAAGATTGGTGCTTCGCGAGCTCACGAAAAACAGGGAAATGACTACCGAAGAGAGGATAGCGAGTTTGCAAAACGCAGTGACGCAGTTGACTGCAGAAATTGCGGCTTCCAGAAAGAAAGAACAGGAAGCAGCTGCTGCCTGCCAGGATCTGCGAACCAGGTTAGAAGTGCTAAGTACACAGAGGCTACCAGCCACCAGACCAGAAGGGATTGGGCTGGGAAACAGAGGAGGGAGCCTGGTATCTCACTTCAATGGGGACCTGCAGGAGTATCCTAACTTCAGAGCAGATGTGATTTATGCATTGCAGCTGCTTGACAAAGACTTTAAAAATGAGGGAGAGAAAGTGGGATTTATTATTTCGCATTTGCGGGGGGAGGCAAAATCGTGGCTGCGCAATCTATGGAGAGACAAGGATCCAGCCCTCCAAAATGCGGCTGCCTTCATTAAAGTGATGGATGCGTGTTTTTTATCTGAGATTGATGTGGATATCGCTAGGAGGGAGATTCACGGACTAAGACAAGGTAAAGCCACTGTGAGGCAATATCATTCACGTTTTTTCGGATTGGTGAATGTACTAGCCTGGGAGAAAGAATCGCCTGCCGTCAGAGACCTGTTCTGGGAGGGGTTGAGCGGAGCTGTGAAAGATGAGATCGCAAGGGGGGGAAGACCCCAAACCACCAAGGAAGTGGTGGAACGGGCACTCTCCATTGGGGTTCGGTTGGAAGGACGCCCTTGGGGCAGGGAGGAAGGGCATTTGGGACGCACGCCAGCGAGAGGACTGCCTCCCTTCCCCAAGGAGGCGGCGCGCGCTCGATCCATGCCTCCGCTGGGAGGGGGAGAGGAGCCGATGGAGATAGGTGGTGCTAAGGCTCACTCCACAGTCGGAGCCCTAACTCCGGGAGCAGTCAAGATGAAGCCTCCTAGAGGAACCAGGAAGTGCTACATCTGCGACAGTGCTCAGCATATGGCAAAAGAGTGTCCCCAGCGGTTTCACAAGCATACTGCAGCCGCAGCGACAGTAACAGACGCAATTCAGCAGAGGGAGTCGCAGCAGGAAAACTCCACTGTCTGGCTGGAGATGGCGTCTCTGGGGACCAGCCAGACAAGTCAGTGAAGCAATCCCCAGGGATCTTACAGCCCACCGACCCCCTCCCACCCAAACCAGTAGTGCAGCTCACCGCATCCCTTCAGCTCCCCAATGGGCTACTTGTGGAAATTCCCATCACCGTCGACTCGGGGAGCAATGCAGATTTTATAGACATGCAGTTCCTCCAGCAACATGGCATAGCCCTTCTGCCAGCGGCGGTACCTCTGAAAGTCGTCACAGTGGACGGCAGGGAGCTACTGGGAGGGCAAGTGCTACAGCAGACGCCGCCAATGGTGATGCGCATTGGAAACCACCGTGAGGTCATCAGCTTCAACGTCACCCGCCTGTCAGACACGCCCATAGTGTTGGGAATGAGTTGGCTGGATAGGCACAGCCCGGCATTAGCTTGGTACCAGCGGCAACTGACCTTCGGCTCCTCTTACTGCGCAGAACACTGCATCCTGGCGGACTTGGAAGATGAGGGGCAAGAGGATGGACCACAGCTGAACTTGGGCATGTTGCAAGCGGTGCCTAACAAATACAAGGAGTTTTTGGAGGTCTTCTGCGAGAAAGAGGCGGATAAGCTGCCACCCCACAGACCCTACGACTGCAAGATCGACCTCCTGCCCGGGGCGACGCTCCCGACGGGGAAACTGTACTCCATGTCTGAGGATGAATTGCAAGAGCTCAGGGAGTTCATAGATCACAACCTGAAGCGGGGATTCATCCGGGAGTCCAAGGCGGCAGGAGGCAGTCCCGTGTTCTTTGTAAAGAAGCGGGACACGCCCCAAAAGAGGCTGGTCGTTGATTTCCGCTTCTTGAACCTCAAGACCAAGCCCTCAGCATTCCCTATGCCCAAGATCGATGACCTGCTGGCGACGGTGAGGAAGGGTCGCATCTTTACCAAGTTGGATCTGCGCGGAGCGTACAATCTCATTCGCGTACGGGAAGGCGACGAGTGGAAAACAACCATGTTTACGCCGCTGGGCACTTATGAATACAGAGTTATGCCTTTTGGATTAAAAAATGGTTCCCACTGCTTTCAAGCCTTCATGCATCATGTCTTGGCGGGTCTCCTCTACAAGAAGTGCGTCTGCTTCCTGGATGACATCCTAATCTTCTCGGAATCGCCGGAGGCTCACGAGAGAGATGTTAGGGAAGTTCTGCAGAGGCTGCGGGAGCACAGGCTGTACGCCAAGCTGGAGAAGTGCCAGTTCGACAAGACGGAGGTGGATTTCTTGGGCTACAAACTGTCCGACAAGGGACTGGCTATGGACGGTGCCAAGGTACGTGCAGTACTGGATTGGAAGAGCCCACGCAATAGGAAGGAAGTACAGAGGTTTGTCGGTTTTGCCAACTTTTATCGCAAGTTCATCAAGGGTTTCGCCATGCAGACAGCGGCCATCACCGACACCCTCAGTTCCAAGAAGAAGAGGTTCATCTGGACGGAGCAGGCAGAGCAGTCCTTTCAGAAGCTCAAGCAGCTCTTCGCTTCCGAAGAGAACCTACTGCACGTAAATCCCAGCAGGCCCATGAGAGTGGAGACGGACGCCTCAGACAGGGCCGTGGGAGCCGTTCTGTTGCAGCAAGACCACCAGGGGGACTGGAGGCCGTGCGCTTTCTACTCCAGAAAACTCAGCAAAGCGGAGCAGAACTACACCATTTGGGACAGGGAGTTGCTGGCCATACATGCAGCCTTCAAGGCGTGGCGGCACTTCCTCGTCGGCGCCAAGCACACGGTGCAGGTCCGCACAGACCATAAGAACTTGGAGTACTGGCGCACGGCGAGGTTCCTGAACCAGCGACACATCCGCTGGGCGGAGTTCTTTGCAGATTTCGACTTCAGGATTGAGTACATCCCAGGAAACAGCAACGTCTTGGCGGACGCGCTGTCCAGAAAACCGCAGTATCTGGAGGCAGAGGCACCGGCGGCGGCCAAGCACATTTTCACACCACAGGCGTGGGCATGCGCGTCAGCCACGGTGGACCTGGACGCGGTGCGCCGCGCGCTGCAAACGGACTCGTTCGCCCGAGCCAAGATGGAGGAGGTGTGCAGTGGCAAGGCGAGGGGCGACGAATTCCAAGTGCGAGACGGCCTGCTCCTACGCAAGGGAGTCCTCTACGTACCAGGAGACAGCCTCCGCGCGAAGGTCCTGCAACAGCTGCACGACGCGCCCAGCGCGGGGCACTTCGGCAAGGAGAAGACGGTGGACTTAGTAGCCAGAGACTTTTGGTGGCCTAAGATGCGGGGGGATGTCGCGGACTATGTCAATAGGTGCGACACCTGCCAAAGGGCTAAGCCTGTGCACCAGCCGCCGGCGGGCCTGTTGGAACCGCTACAGACACCGTTCGTACCGTGGGAGAGGGTAGCCCTGGACTTTGTCACAGATCTACCCAGCTCAAGGGGCAAGACGGCAGTGCTCGTGGTAGTGGACCTGTTCACCAAGATGGCCCACTTCATTCCGTGCGCTAAGGTGGCCACGGCCGAGCAGACCGCTAAGATGTTCATAGACCACGTGTTCAAGGTGCACGGCCTACCACGGTCTATTTTGTCCGACCGGGGGCGCCAGTTCATCTCCAACTTCTGGCAAAAGCTGATGGGATTCCTGAACGTCAAGGTCAGCCTGGCGTCGGCGAGACACCCGCAAACTAACGGGCAGGCGGAAAGGGTCAACGCCATCATGCAGCAGTACCTGAGATGCTACGCGAACCAGCAGCCATCGACCTGGGTGGACTATCTACCGTTGGCCGAGTTTGCCTACAACAACACGAAGCACGGGTCCACGGGGGTGACCCCATTTTTTGCCAACTACGGGAGGCATCCCAGAACCTTCCCGGGTCTGGACACAGTGCGGGAGGGGGAGCCACAGGGAGCAGAGGAAGTGGCAGCGGAGTTGCAGGAGATCCACGAGCAGCTCAGGAGGCAGTTAGAGTTGGCAAAACAGGCTTACAAAGTGCAGGCAGATCGACACAGGAGGGTTGGGGAGGACATCCAGGTGGGAGACTGGGTCTGGTTGGCAGCACAAGCAGTTCCAGCCAGATCGTTAGCCAAGAAGAAACTAGGGCACAAGCAGCTAGGGCCTTACCAAGTAGAGGCGCAGATCAACCCAGTGGCCTTCCGGTTGACACTCCCGGAGGGTTCCAGAATGCACCCGGTCTTTCATAGATCAGTGCTCACGCCCTACAGAGAGCCCCACAGGTTTCAAGCACCGGGGAAGGCGCCAGACCCGCTCAGAGAAGCGCCCAAGAAAGGGGGGTTGCCGAAAGAGGAGCCACTTAATGAAGCCACTGAGATTTTAGACTCAAGGTGGGGGGAGGACGGGATTGAATATCTTCTCGCCACGGAGGACACCCCGGCCAGCGCCAACAGGTGGGTGCCGGATTACGCAGTGGAAGAGCAGTTGCTCAAGGAAGAATTCCACACACTTTTCCCGCACAAGCCTATGCCGGCGGGCTTTTTCGAGGATTGTTTGTTCACACCCACACTCTCGGCCAGCACTTTCCGGGGTTTCTCGTCAGCTGAGGACTCGGCTCCGGGAGGCAGCTCTCCGGAGGGATCACTTTCAGGTTTTGGCACGGGGGGATCTTATTGGTGGGAGGACCAACCCGAAGTGGGCTGGCCCAGAGACATGCCGAAGGGGCCCTGGGAGGTGGACCCCCATCAAACAACAGGGGGAGGAGGGCTCTTGGGTGATTTGGGGTCGAGCGCAGATTTCGAGCACACCGCGCAGGAGATGGAAGCGGAGGAGGTCGTCGTCGACGAGCCCATGGGGGACTTCCCGGACTTATCTCGATGGTTGCAAGCCTCAGGGGACGAGCTGTATCCTGGACTCACCCCTACAACAATGGAGCACCCGGAACCCGCACCGGAAGAGGGGGAGGGGGGAAGGGGGGCTTCGAGGGGGGGATGGATGTCAGGGGTTCAGAAGGAGAGACACAGGAGGGGGAGCAAATGGAGAGTGAGGAGGAGGAGTACGAGGGGGGCGCAGGCAGTGACAGTGGCCAGAGTTATTCCACAAGCCTCTCTAGCGAATCGGAGGACTCACAGAAGGGAGCGCCGGTGGCCAGAGCAAGGGAGATTCCAAGGGAGAAACCTCAAGAGGGAGGGGCCAGCGGGGAGTCTCTGAACAGCAGCTGGAGATCAGGGCCAGCGTCTCCACCAGAGCGCAGTGGGGAGGGGGAGTCCCAGGAGTCGGGACCAGTGTCCTCACCACCAGAGGGAGGAGAGGAGTCAGGTTTGGCAACACCCACATCAGGAAGCGGGGAAACGGTCAGAAGGAAAGTCACCGGCTGGGCACGCGCGCCAAGTTCAAATGTACAGGAGCGCGGCACAGCGGGGAGCCCGGGAAGGGAGCCAGGTCCTAAAGCCCGCCGGAGGGAGGGGCAAGACTCAGGAGGCTCCGCGTCAGAGGAGTCCAGGAAGGAGGGAACCCCAGAGGGCAGAAGGACCCAACGCAGGAAAGAGCAGCGCAAGAGGTGGAGCCGGGCTAGAATCTTAAACTGGTGTGGGTGGAGCAGTGAGTCAGAGGGGACTTAGCCGGTCTAGCGTTAAGACGTGGGCCTGCGCGCCCAGAGCTTGGAAATGGAAACTAAACTTCAATAAAGACTTTTGTATATAATATCCACTGGGCGTTGGTCCTCTGTGAGCTGGGACCTAGCGGCAGTCCTGACACCATGCGAATTGAAATAAGCCCTAGCGATGCTTATTCGTCTTCTTTCTACGCCGATGGAAGCGAAAAGACAGTTTTGTGTTATTTGGGACTCATTACACATACTTTGCAATTTCTGGGTTAATGAGCATTAACACCACGGAACACGATCTGAAATAAGCAAAATCCAAAATTCTTCTTTCTATGTAGCTGGAACGCAAAACAACCTGTTTGGGGAGGTTTAGGCTCAGTACACTTCGCTTTGCTATTTGTGGGTGGAAAGAACATGGAAAGAACAATCCAAACTTTTTCGTCTGCTTTCTATTGACATGGAACCAAAACACCTATGCTTGATTACGGCTGTTAAGAAACATTTCACTCTGAGATTTTTGGGTGAATGTGCATTCTAACCCCAAAAACACCAATTTGCAACAAAACCAACCAGAGCTTTATCGTCTTTCTTTTTAAGTGAATGGAACCCAAAACACCTTTTTGCTTTGGTTGGAGGTGATTCTGGTGCACACCCATAAAACACCATGCGAATTGAAATAAGCCCTAGCGATGCTTATTCGTCTTCTTTCTACGCCGATGGAAGCGAAAAGACAGTTTTGTATTATTTGGGACACATTACACATACTTTGCAATTTCTGGGTTAATGAGCATTAACACCACGGAACACGATCTGAAAGAAGCGAAATCCAAAATTCTTCTTTCTATGTAGCTGGAACGCAAAACAACCTGTTTGGGGAGGTTTAGGCTCAGTACACTTCGCTTTGCTATTTGTGGGTGGAAAGAACATGGAAAGAACAATCCAAACTTTTTCGTCTGCTTTCCATTGACATGGAACCAAAACACCTATGCTTGATTACGGCTGTTAAGAAACATTTCACTCTGAGATTTTTGGGTGAATGTGCATTCTAACCCGAAAAACACCAATTTGCAACAAAACCAACCAGAGCTTTATCGTCTTTCTTTTTAAGTGAATGGAACCCAAAACACCTTTTTGCTTTGGTTGGAGGTGATTCTGGTGCACACCCATAAAACACCATGCGAATTGAAATAAGCCCTATCGATGCTTATTCGTCTTCTTTCTACGCCGATGGAAGCGAAAAGACAGTTTTGTGTTATTTGGGACACATTACACATACTTTGCAATTTCTGGGTTAATGAGCATTAACACCACGGAACACGATCTGAAAGAAGCGAAATCCAAAATTCTTCTTTCTATGTAACTGGAACGCAAAACAACCTGTTTGGGGAGGTTTAGGCTCAGTACACTTCGCTTTGCTATTTGTGGGTGGAAAGAACATGGAAAGAACAATCCAAACTTTTTCGTCTGCTTTCTATTGACATGGAACCAAAACACCTATGCTTGATTACGGCTGTTAAGAAACATTTCACTCTGAGATTTTTGGGTGAATGTGCATTCTAACCCCAAAAACACCAATTTGCAACAAAACCAACCAGAGCTTTATCGTCTTTCTTTTTAAGTGAATGGAACCCAAAACACCTTTTTGCTTTGGTTGGAGGTGATTCTGGTGCACACCCATAAAACACCATGCGAATTGAAATAAGCCCTAGCGATGCTTATTCGTCTTCTTTCTACGCCGATGGAAGCGAAAAGACAGTTTTGTGTTATTTGGGAAACATTACACATACTTTGCAATTTCTGGGTTAATGAGCATTAACACCACGGAACACGATCTGAAATAAGCGAAATCCAAAATTCTTCTTTCTATGTAGATGGAACGCAAAACAACCTGTTTGGGGAGGTTTAGGCTCAGTACAATTCGCTTTGCTATTTGTGGGTGGAAAGAACATGGAAAGAACAATCCAAACTTTTTCGTCTGCTTTCTATTGACATGGAACCAAAACACCTATGCTTGATTACGGCTGTTAAGAAACATTTCACTCTGAGATTTTTGGGTGAATGTGCATTCTAACCCCAAAAACACCAATTTGCAACAAAACCAATCAGAGCTTTATCGTCTTTCTTTTTAAGTGAATGGAACCCGTAACACCTTTTTGCTTTGGTTGGAGGTGATTCTGGTGCACACCCATAAAACACCATGCGAATTGAAATAAGCCCTAGCGATGCTTTTTCGTCTTCTTTCTACGCCGATGGAAGCGAAAAGACAGTTTTGTGTTATTTGGGACTCATTACACATACTTTGCAATTTCTGGGTTAATGAGCATTAACACCACGGAACACGATCTGAAATAAGCGAAATCCAAAATTCTTCTTTCTATGTAGCTGGAACGCAAAACAACCTGTTTGGGGTGGTTTAGGCTCAGTACACTTCGCTTTGCTATTTGTGGGTGGAAAGAACATGGAAAGAACAATCCAAACTTTTTCCTCTGCTTTCTATTGACATGGAACCAAAACACCTATTGTCAGTCCTGACACCTATGCTTCATTACGGCTGTTAAGAAACATTTCATTCTGAGATTTTTGGGTGAATGTGCATTCTAACCCCAAAAACACCAATTTGCAACAAAACCAATCAGAGCTTTATCGTCTTTCTTTTTAAGTGGATGGAACCCAAAACACCTTTTTGCTTTGGTTGGAGGTGATTCTGGTGCACACCCATAAAACACCATGCGAATTGAAATAAGCCCTAGCAATGCTTATTCGTCTTCTTTCTACGCCGATGGAAGCTAAAAGACAGTTTTGTGTTATTTGGGACTCATTACACATACTTTGCGATTTCTGGGTTAATGAGCATTAACACCACGGAACACGATCTGAAAGAAGCGAAATCCAAAATTCTTCTTTCTATGTAGCTGGAACGCAAAACAACCTGTTTGGGGAGGTTTAGGCTCAGTACACTTCACTTTGCTATTTGTGAGTGGAAAGAACATGGAAAGAACAATCCAAATTTTTTCATCTGCTTTCTATTGACATGGAACCAAAACACCTATGCTTGATTACGGCTGTTAAGAAACATTTCACTCTGAGATTTTTGGGTGAATGTGCATTCTAACCCCAAAAACACCAATTTGCAACAAAACCAATCAGAGCTTTATCGTCTTTCTTTTTAAGTGGATGGAACCCAAAACACCTTTTTGCTTTGGTTGGAGGTGATTCTGGTGCACACCCATAAAACACCATGCGAATTGAAATAAGCCCTAGCAATGCTTATTCGTCTTCTTTCTACGCCGATGGAAGCTAAAAGACAGTTTTGTGTTATTTGGGACTCATTACACATACTTTGCGATTTCTGGGTTAATGAGCATTAACACCACGGAACACGATCTGAAAGAAGCGAAATCCAAAATTCTTCTTTCTATGTAGCGGGAACGCAAAACAACCTGTTTGGGGAGGTTTAGGCTCAGTACACTTCGCTTTGCTATTTGTGGGTGGAAAGAACATGGAAAGAACAATCCAAACTTTTTCCTCTGCTTTCTATTGACATGGAACCAAAACACCTATTGTCAGTCCTGACACCTATGCTTCATTACGGCTGTTAAGAAACATTTCATTCTGAGATTTTTGGGTGAATGTGCATTCTAACCCCAAAAACACCAATTTGCAACAAAACCAATCAGAGCTTTATCGTCTTTCTTTTTAAGTGGATGGAACCCAAAACACCTTTTTGCTTTGGTTGGAGGTGATTCTGGTGCACACCCATAAAACACCATGCGAATTGAAATAAGCCCTAGCAATGCTTATTCGTCTTCTTTCTACGCCGATGGAAGCGAAAAGACAGTTTTGTGTTATTTGGGACTCATTACACGTACTTTGCGATTTCTGGGTTAATGAGCATTAACACCACGGAACACGATCTGAAAGAAGCGAAATCCAAAATTCTTCTTTCTATGTAGCTGGAACGCAAAACAACCTGTTTGGGGAGGTTTAGGCTCAGTACACTTCGCTTTGCTATTTGTGGGTGGAAAGAACATGGAAAGAACAATCCAAATTTTTTCATCTGCTTTCTATTGACATGGAACCAAAACACCTATGCTTGATTACGGCTGTTAAGAAACATTTCACTCTGAGATTTTTGGGTGAATGTGCATTCTAACCCCAAAAACACCAATTTGCAACAAAACCAACCAGAGCTTTATCGTCTTTCTTTTTAAGTGAATGGAACCCAAAACACCTTTTTGCTTTGGTTGGAGGTGATTCTGGTGCACACCCATAAAACACCATGCGAATTGAAATAAGCCCTAGCGATGCTTATTCGTCTTCTTTCTACGCCGATGGAAGCGAAAAGACAGTTTTGTGTTATTTGGGAAACATTACACATACTTTGCAATTTCTGGGTTAATGAGCATTAACACCACGGAACACGATCTGAAATAAGCGAAATCCAAAATTCTTCTTTCTATGTAGATGGAACGCAAAACAACCTGTTTGGGGAGGTTTAGGCTCAGTACAATTCGCTTTGCTATTTGTGGGTGGAAAGAACATGGAAAGAACAATCCAAACTTTTTCGTCTGCTTTCTATTGACATGGAACCAAAACACCTATGCTTGATTACGGCTGTTAAGAAACATTTCACTCTGAGATTTTTGGGTGAATGTGCATTCTAACCCCAAAAACACCAATTTGCAACAAAACCAATCAGAGCTTTATCGTCTTTCTTTTTAAGTGAATGGAACCCGTAACACCTTTTTGCTTTGGTTGGAGGTGATTCTGGTGCACACCCATAAAACACCATGCGAATTGAAATAAGCCCTAGCGATGCTTTTTCGTCTTCTTTCTACGCCGATGGAAGCGAAAAGACAGTTTTGTGTTATTTGGGACTCATTACACATACTTTGCAATTTCTGGGTTAATGAGCATTAACACCACGGAACACGATCTGAAATAAGCGAAATCCAAAATTCTTCTTTCTATGTAGCTGGAACGCAAAACAACCTGTTTGGGGTGGTTTAGGCTCAGTACACTTCGCTTTGCTATTTGTGGGTGGAAAGAACATGGAAAGAACAATCCAAACTTTTTCCTCTGCTTTCTATTGACATGGAACCAAAACACCTATTGTCAGTCCTGACACCTATGCTTCATTACGGCTGTTAAGAAACATTTCATTCTGAGATTTTTGGGTGAATGTGCATTCTAACCCCAAAAACACCAATTTGCAACAAAACCAATCAGAGCTTTATCGTCTTTCTTTTTAAGTGGATGGAACCCAAAACACCTTTTTGCTTTGGTTGGAGGTGATTCTGGTGCACACCCATAAAACACCATGCGAATTGAAATAAGCCCTAGCAATGCTTATTCGTCTTCTTTCTACGCCGATGGAAGCTAAAAGACAGTTTTGTGTTATTTGGGACTCATTACACATACTTTGCGATTTCTGGGTTAATGAGCATTAACACCACGGAACACGATCTGAAAGAAGCGAAATCCAAAATTCTTCTTTCTATGTAGCTGGAACGCAAAACAACCTGTTTGGGGAGGTTTAGGCTCAGTACACTTCACTTTGCTATTTGTGAGTGGAAAGAACATGGAAAGAACAATCCAAATTTTTTCATCTGCTTTCTATTGACATGGAACCAAAACACCTATGCTTGATTACGGCTGTTAAGAAACATTTCACTCTGAGATTTTTGGGTGAATGTGCATTCTAACCCCAAAAACACCAATTTGCAACAAAACCAACCAGAGCTTTATCGTCTTTCTTTTTAAGTGAATGGAACCCAAAACACCTTTTTGCTTTGGTTGGAGGTGATTCTGGTGCACACCCATAAAACACCATGCGAATTGAAATAAGCCCTAGCGATGCTTATTCGTCTTCTTTCTACGCCGATGGAAGCGAAAAGACAGTTTTGTGTTATTTGGGAAACATTACACATACTTTGCAATTTCTGGGTTAATGAGCATAAAACCACGGAACACGATCTGAAATAAGCGAAATCCAAAATTCTTCTTTCTATGTAGCTGGAACGCAAAACAACCTGTTTGGGGAGGTTTAGGCTCAGTACAATTCGCTTTGCTATTTGTGGGTGGAAAGAACATGGAAAGAACAATCCAAACTTTTTCGTCTGCTTTCTATTGACATGGAACCAAAACACCTATGCTTGATTACGGCTGTTAAGAAACATTTCACTCTGAGATTTTTGGGTGAATGTGCATTCTAACCCCAAAAACACCAATTTGCAACAAAACCAATCAGAGCTTTATCGTCTTTCTTTTTAAGTGGATGGAACCCAAAACACCTTTTTGCTTTGGTTGGAGGTGATTCTGGTGCACACCCATAAAACACCATGCGAATTGAAATAAGCCCTAGCAATGCTTATTCGTCTTCTTTCTACGCCGATGGAAGCTAAAAGACAGTTTTGTGTTATTTGGGACTCATTACACATACTTTGCGATTTCTGGGTTAATGAGCATTAACACCACGGAACACGATCTGAAAGAAGCGAAATCCAAAATTCTTCTTTCTATGTAGCGGGAACGCAAAACAACCTGTTTGGGGAGGTTTAGGCTCAGTACACTTCGCTTTGCTATTTGTGGGTGGAAAGAACATGGAAAGAACAATCCAAACTTTTTCCTCTGCTTTCTATTGACATGGAACCAAAACACCTATTGTCAGTCCTGACACCTATGCTTGATTACGGCTGTTAAGAAACATTTCATTCTGAGATTTTTGGGTGAATGTGCATTCTAACCCCAAAAACACCAATTTGCAACAAAACCAATCAGAGCTTTATCGTCTTTCTTTTTAAGTGGATGGAACCCAAAACACCTTTTTGCTTTGGTTGGAGGTGATTCTGGTGCACACCCATAAAACACCATGCGAATTGAAATAAGCCCTAGCAATGCTTATTCGTCTTCTTTCTACGCCGATGGAAGCGAAAAGACAGTTTTGTGTTATTTGGGACTCATTACACGTACTTTGCGATTTCTGGGTTAATGAGCATTAACACCACGGAACACGATCTGAAAGAAGCGAAATCCAAAATTCTTCTTTCTATGTAGCTGGAACGCAAAACAACCTGTTTGGGGAGGTTTAGGCTCAGTACACTTCGCTTTGCTATTTGTGGGTGGAAAGAACATGGAAAGAACAATCCAAATTTTTTCATCTGCTTTCTATTGACATGGAACCAAAACACCTATGCTTGATTACGGCTGTTAAGAAACATTTCACTCTGAGATTTTTGGGTGAATGTGCATTCTAACCCCAAAAACACCAATTTGCAAAAAAACCAATCAGAGCTTTATCGTCTTTCTTTTTAAGTGGATGGAACCCAAAACACCTTTTTGCTTTGGTTGGAGGTGATTCTGGTGCACACCCATAAAACACCATGCGAATTGAAATAAGCCCTAGCGATGCTTATTCGTCTTCTTTCTACGCATATGGAAGCGAAAAGACGGTTTTGTGTTATTTGGGACTCATTACACATACTTTGCGATTTCTGGGTTAATGAGCATTAACACCACGGAACACGATCTGAAAGAAGCGAAATCCAAAATTCTTCTTTCTATGTAGCTGGAACGCAAAACAACCTGTTTGGGGAGGTTTAGGCTCAGTACACTTCGCTTTGCTATTTGTGGGTGGAAAGAACATGGAAAGAACAATCCAAACTTTTTCGTCTGCTTTCTATTGACATGGAACCAAAACACCTATGCTTGATTACGGCTGTTAAGAAACATTTCACTCTGAGATTTTTGGGTGAATGTGCATTCTAACCCCAAAAACACCAATTTGCAACAAAACCAACCAGAGCTTTATCGTCTTTCTTTTTAAGTGGATGGAACCCAAAACGCCTTTTTGCTTTGGTTGGAGGTGATTCTGGTGCACACCCATAAAACACCATGCGAATTGAAATAAGCCCTATCGATGCTTATTCGTCTTCTTTCTACGCATATGGAAGCGAAAAGACAGTTTTGTGTTATTTGAGACTCATTACACATACTTTGCGATTTCTGGGTTAATGAGCATTAACACCACGGAACACGATCTGAAAGAAGCGAAATCCAAAATTCTTCTTTCTATGTAGCTGGAACGCAAAACAACCTGTTTGGGGAGGTTTAGGCTCAGTACACTTCGCTTTGCTATTTGTGGGTGGAAAGAACATGGAAAGAACAATCCAAACTTTTTCCTCTGCTTTCTATTGACATGGAACCAAAACACCTATTGTCAGTCCTGACACCTATGCTTCATTACGGCTGTTAAGAAACATTTCATTCTGAGATTTTTGGGTGAATGTGCATTCTAACCCCAAAAACACCAATTTGCAACAAAACCAATCAGAGCTTTATCGTCTTTCTTTTTAAGTGGATGGAACCCAAAACACCTTTTTGCTTTGGTTGGAGGTGATTCTGGTGCACACCCATAAAACACCATGCGAATTGAAATAAGCCCTAGCAATGCTTATTCGTCTTCTTTCTACGCCGATGGAAGCTAAAAGACAGTTTTGTGTTATTTGGGACTCATTACACATACTTTGCGATTTCTGGGTTAATGAGCATTAACACCACGGAACACGATCTGAAAGAAGCGAAATCCAAAATTCTTCTTTCTATGTAGCTGGAACGCAAAACAACCTGTTTGGGGAGGTTTAGGCTCAGTACACTTCGCTTTGCTATTTGTGAGTGGAAAGAACATGGAAAGAACAATCCAAATTTTTTCATCTGCTTTCTATTGACATGGAACCAAAACACCTATGCTTGATTACGGCTGTTAAGAAACATTTCACTCTGAGATTTTTGGGTGAATGTGCATTCTAACCCCAAAAACACCAATTTGCAACAAAACCAACCAGAGCTTTATCGTCTTTCTTTTTAAGTGAATGGAACCCAAAACACCTTTTTGCTTTGGTTGGAGGTGATTCTGGTGCACACCCATAAAACACCATGCGAATTGAAATAAGCCCTAGCGATGCTTATTCGTCTTCTTTCTACGCCGATGGAAGCGAAAAGACAGTTTTGTGTTATTTGGGACTCATTACACATACTTTGCAATTTCTGGGTTAATGAGCATTAACACCACGGAACACGATCTGAAATAAGCGAAATCCAAAATTCTTCTTTCTATGTAGCTGGAACGCAAAACAACCTGTTTGGGGAGGTTTAGGCTCAGTACAATTCGCTTTGCTATTTGTGGGTGGAAAGAACATGGAAAGAACAATCCAAACTTTTTCGTCTGCTTTCTATTGACATGGAACCAAAACACCTATGCTTGATTACGGCTGTTAAGAAACATTTCACTCTGAGATTTTTGGGTGAATGTGCATTCTAACCCCAAAAACACCAATTTGCAACAAAACCAATCAGAGCTTTATCGTCTTTCTTTTTAAGTGAATGGAACCCAAAACACCTTTTTGCTTTGGTTGGAGGTGATTCTGGTGCACACCCATAAAACACCATGCGAATTGAAATAAGCCCTAGCGATGCTTATTCGTCTTCTTTCTACGCCGATGGAAGCGAAAAGACAATTTTGTGTTATTTGGGACTCATTACACATACTTTGCAATTTCTGGGTTAATGAGCATTAACACCACGGAACACGATCTGAAATAAGCGAAATCCAAAATTCTTCTTTCTATGTAGCTGGAACGCAAAACAACCTGTTTGGGGTGGTTTAGGCTCAGTACACTTCGCTTTGCTATTTGTGGGTGGAAAGAACATGGAAAGAACAATCCAAACTTTTTCCTCTGCTTTCTATTGACATGGAACCAAAACACCTATTGTCAGTCCTGACACCTATGCTTCATTACGGCTGTTAAGAAACATTTCATTCTGAGATTTTTGGGTGAATGTGTATTCTAACCCCAAAAACACCAATTTGCAACAAAACCAATCAGAGCTTTATCGTCTTTCTTTTTAAGTGGATGGAACCCAAAACACCTTTTTGCTTTGGTTGGAGGTGATTCTGGTGCACACCCATAAAACACCATGCGAATTGAAATAAGCCCTAGCAATGCTTATTCGTCTTCTTTCTACGCCGATGGAAGCTAAAAGACAGTTTTGTGTTATTTGGGACTCATTACACATACTTTGCGATTTCTGGGTTAATGAGCATTAACACCACGGAACACGATCTGAAAGAAGCGAAATCCAAAATTCTTCTTTCTATGTAGCTGGAACGCAAAACAACCTGTTTGGGGAGGTTTAGGCTCAGTACACTTCGCTTTGCTATTTGTGGGTGGAAAGAACATGGAAAGAACAATCCAAACGTTTCCGTCTGCTTTCTATTGACATGGTAGCAAAACACCTATGCTTGATTACGGCTGTTAAGAAACATTTCACTCTGAGATTTTTGGGTGAATGTGCATTCTAACCCCAAAAACACCAATTTGCAACAAAACCAATCAGAGCTTTATCGTCTTTCTTTTTAAGTGGATGGAACCCAAAACACCTTTTTGCTTTGGTTGGAGGTGATTCTGGTGCACACCCATAAAACACCATGCGAATTGAAATAAGCCCTAGCAATGCTTATTCGTCTTCTTTCTACGCCGATGGAAGCGAAAAGACAGTTTTGTGTTATTTGGGACTCATTACACATACTTTGCGATTTCTGGGTTAATGAGCATTAACACCACGGAACACGATCTGAAAGAAGCGAAATCCAAAATTCTTCTTTCTATGTAGCTGGAACGCAAAACAACCTGTTTGGGGAGGTTTAGGCTCAGTACACTTCGCTTTGCTATTTGTGGGTGGAAAGAACATGGAAAGAACAATCCAAATTTTTTCATCTGCTTTCTATTGACATGGAACCAAAACACCTATGCTTGATTACGGCTGTTAAGAAACATTTCACTCTGAGATTTTTGGGTGAATGTGCATTCTAACCCCAAAAACACCAATTTGCAACAAAACCAATCAGAGCTTTATCGTCTTTCTTTTTAAGTGGATGGAACCCAAAACACCTTTTTGCTTTGGTTGGAGGTGATTCTGGTGCACACCCATAAAACACCATGCGAATTGAAATAAGCCCTAGCGATGCTTATTCGTCTTCTTTCTACGCATATGGAAGCGAAAAGACGGTTTTGTGTTATTTGGGACTCATTACACATACTTTGCGATTTCTGGGTTAATGAGCATTAACACCACGGAACACGATCTGAAAGAAGCGAAATCCAAAATTCTTCTTTCTATGTAGCTGGAACGCAAAACAACCTGTTTGGGGAGGTTTAGGCTCAGTACACTTCGCTTTGGTATGTGTGGGTGGAAAGAACATGGAAAGAACAATCCAAACTTTTTCGTCTGCTTTCTATTGACATGGAACCAAAACACCTATGCTTGATTACGGCTGTTAAGAAACATTTCACTCTGAGATTTTTGGGTGAATGTGCATTCTAACCCCAAAAACACCAATTTGCAACAAAACCAACCAGAGCTTTATCGTCTTTCTTTTTAAGTGGATGGAACCCAAAACGCCTTTTTGCTTTGGTTGGAGGTGATTCTGGTGCACACCCATAAAACACCATGCGAATTGAAATAAGCCCTAGCAATGCTTATTCGTCTTCTTTCTACGCCGATGGAAGCGAAAAGACAGTTTTGTGTTATTTGGGACTCATTACACATACTTTGCGATTTCTGGGTTAATGAGCATTAACACCACGGAACACGATCTGAAAGAAGCGAAATCCAAAATTCTTCTTTCTATGTAGCTGGAACGCAAAACAACCTGTTTGGGGAGGTTTAGGCTCAGTACACTTCGCTTTGCTATTTGTGGGTGGAAAGAACATGGAAAGAACAATCCAAACTTTTTCGTCTGCTTTCTATTGACATGGAACCAAAACACCTATGCTTGATTACGGCTGTTAAGAAACATTTCACTCTGAGATTTTTGGGTGAATGTGCATTCTAACCCCAAAAACACCAATTTGCAACAAAACCAACCAGAGCTTTATCGTCTTTCTTTTTAAGTGGATGGAACCCAAAACACCTTTTTGCTTTGGTTGGAGGTGATTCTGGTGCACACCCATAAAACACCATGCGAATTGAAATAAGCCCTAGCGATGCTTATTCGTCTTCTACGCCGATGGAAGCGAAAAGACAGTTTTGTGTTATTTGGGACACATTACACATACTTTGCAATTTCTGGGTTAATGAGCATTAACACCACGGAACACGATCTGAAAGAAGCGAAATCCAAAATTCTTCTTTCTATGTAGCTGGAACGCAAAACAACCTGTTTGGGGAGGTTTAGGCTCAGTACACTTCGCTTTGCTATGTGTGGGTGGAAAGAACATGGAAAGAACAATCCAAACTTTTTCGTCTGCTTTCTATTGACATGGAACCAAAACACCTATGCTTGATTACGGCTGTTAAGAAACATTTCACTCTGAGATTTTTGGGTGAATTTCCATTCTAACCCCAAAAACACCAATTTGCAACAAAACCAATCAGAGCTTTATCGTCTTTCTTTTAAAGTGAATGGAACCCGTAACACCTTTTTGCTTTGGTTGGAGGTGATTCTGGTGCACACCCATAAAACACCATGCGAATTGAAATAAGCCCTAGCGATGCTTATTCGTCTTCTTTCTACGCCGATGGAAGCGAAAAGACAGTTTTGTGTTATTTGGGACTCATTACACATACTTTGCGATTTCTGGGTTAATGAGCATTAACACCACGGAACACGATCTGAAAGAAGCGAAATCCAAAATTCTTCTTTCTATGTAGCTGGAACGCAAAACAACCTGTTTGGGGAGGTTTAGGCTCAGTACACTTCGCTTTGCTATTTGTGGGTGGAAAGAACATGGAAAGAACAATCCAAACTTTTTCGTCTGCTTTCTATTGACATGGAACCAAAACACCTATGCTTGATTACGGCTGTTAAGAAACATTTCACTCTGAGATTTTTGGGTGAATGTGCATTCTAACCCCAAAAACACCAATTTGCAACAAAACCAACCAGAGCTTTATCGTCTTTCTTTTTAAGTGAATGGAACCCAAAACACCTTTTTGCTTTGGTTGGAGGTGATTCTGGTGCACACCCATAAAACACCATGCGAATTGAAATAAGCCCTAGCGATGCTTATTCGTCTTCTTTCTACGCCGATGGAAGCGAAAAGACAGTTTTGTGTTATTTGGGACACATTACACATACTTTGCAATTTCTGGGTTAATGAGCATTAACACCACGGAACACGATCTGAAATAAGCGAAATCCAAAATTCTTCTTTCTATGTAGCTGGAACGCAAAACAACCTGTTTGGGGAGGTTTAGGCTCAGTACAATTCGCTTTGCTATTTGTGGGTGGAAAGAACATGGAAAGAACAATCCAAACTTTTTCGTCTGCTTTCTATTGACATGGAACCAAAACACCTATGCTTGATTACGGCTGTTAAGAAACATTTCACTCTGAGATTTTTGGGTGAATGTGCATTCTAACCCCAAAAACACCAATTTGCAACAAAACCAATCAGAGCTTTATCGTCTTTCTTTTTAAGTGAATGGAACCCGTAACACCTTTTTGCTTTGGTTGGAGGTGATTCTGGTGCACACCCATAAAACACCATGCGAATTGAAATAAGCCCTAGCGATGCTTATTCGTCTTCTTTCTACGCCGATGGAAGCGAAAAGACAGTTTTGTGTTATTTGGGACTCATTACACATACTTTGCAATTTCTGGGTTAATGAGCATTAACACCACGGAACACGATCTGAAATAAGCGAAATCCAAAGTTCTTCTTTCTATGTAGCTGGAACGCAAAACAACCTGTTTGGGGTGGTTTAGGCTCAGTACACTTCGCTTTGCTATTTGTGGGTGGAAAGAACATGGAAAGAACAATCCAAACTTTTTCCTCTGCTTTCTATTGACATGGAACCAAAACACCTATTGTCAGTCCTGACACCTATGCTTCATTACGGCTGTTAAGAAACATTTCATTCTGAGATTTTTGGGTGAATGTGCATTCTAACCCCAAAAACACCAATTTGCAACAAAACCAATCAGAGCTTTATCGTCTTTCTTTTTAAGTGGATGGAACCCAAAACGCCTTTTTGCTTTGGTTGGAGGTGATTCTGGTGCACACCCATAAAACACCATGCGAATTGAAATAAGCCTTAGCAATGCTTATTCGTCTTCTTTCTACGCCGATGGAAGCGAAAAGACAGTTTTGTGTTATTTGGGACTCATTACACATACTTTGCGATTTCTGGGTTAATGAGCATTAACACCACGGAACACGATCTGAAAGAAGCGAAATCCAAAATTCTTCTTTCTATGTAGCTGGAACGCAAAACAACCTGTTTGGGGAGGTTTAGGCTCAGTACACTTCGCTTTGCTATTTGTGGGTGGAAAGAACATGGAAAGAACAATCCAAATTTTTTCATCTGCTTTCTATTGACATGGAACCAAAACACCTATGCTTGATTACGGCTGTTAAGAAACATTTCACTCTGAGATTTTTGGGTGAATGTGCATTCTAACCCCAAAAACACCAATTTGCAACAAAACCAATCAGAGCTTTATCGTCTTTCTTTTTAAGTGGATGGAACCCAAAACACCTTTTTGCTTTGGTTGGAGGTGATTCTGGTGCACACCCATAAAACACCATGCGAATTGAAATAAGCCCTATCGATGCTTATTCGTCTTCTTTCTACGCATATGGAAGCGAAAAGACAGTTTTGTGTTATTTGGGACTCATTACACATACTTTGCGATTTCTGGGTTAATGAGCATTAACACCACGGAACACGATCTGAAAGAAGCGAAATCCAAAATTCTTCTTTCTATGTAGCTGGAACGCAAAACAACCTGTTTGGGGAGGTTTAGGCTCAGTACACTTCGCTTTGCTATTTGTGGGTGGAAAGAACATGGAAAGAACAATCCAAATTTTTTCATCTGCTTTCTATTGACATGGAACCAAAACACCTATGCTTGATTACGGCTGTTAAGAAACATTTCACTCTGAGATTTTTGGGTGAATGTGCATTCCAACCCCAAAAACACCAATTTGCAACAAAACCAACCAGAGCTTTATCGTCTTTCTTTTTAAGTGAATGGAACCCAAAACACCTTTTTGCTTTGGTTGGAGGTGATTCTGGTGCACACCCATAAAACACCATGCGAATTGAAATAAGCCCTAGCGATGCTTATTCGTCTTCTTTCTACGCCGATGGAAGCGAAAAGACAGTTTTGTGTTATTTGGGACTCATTACACATACTTTGCAATTTCTGGGTTAATGAGCATTAACACCACGGAACACGATCTGAAATAAGCGAAATCCAAAATTCTTCTTTCTATGTAGCTGGAACGCAAAACAACCTGTTTGGGGTGGTTTAGGCTCAGTACACTTCGCTTTGCTATTTGTGGGTGGAAAGAACATGGAAAGAACAATCCAAACTTTTTCGTCTGCTTTCTATTGACATGGAACCAAAACACCTATGCTTGATTACGGCTGTTAAGAAACATTTCACTCTGAGATTTTTGGGTGAATGTGCATTCTAACCCCAAAAACACCAATTTGCAACAAAACCAACCAGAGCTTTATCGTCTTTCTTTTTAAGTGAATGGAACCCAAAACACCTTTTTGCTTTGGTTGGAGGTGATTCTGGTGCACACCCATAAAACACCATGCGAATTGAAATAAGCCCTAGCGATGCTTATTCGTCTTCTTTCTACGCCGATGGAAGCGAAAAGACAGTTTTGTGTTATTTGGGACACATTACACATACTTTGCAATTTCTGGGTTAATGAGCATTAACACCAAGGAACACGATCTGAAAGAAACGAAATCCAAAATTCTTCTTTCTATGTAGCTGGAACGCAAAACAACCTGTTTGGGGCGGTTTAGGCTCAGTACACTTCGCTTTGCTATTTGTGGGTGGAAAGAACATGGAAAGAACAATCCAAACTTTTTCGTCTGCTTTCCATTGACATGGAACCAAAACACCTATGCTTGATTACGGCTGTTAAGAAACATTTCACTCTGAGATTTTTGGGTGAATGTGCATTCTAACCCCAAAAACACCAATTTGCAACAAAACCAACCAGAGCTTTATCGTCTTTCTTTTTAAGTGAATGGAACCCAAAACACCTTTTTGCTTTGGTTGGAGGTGATTCTGGTGCACACCCATAAAACACCATGCGAATTGAAATAAGCCCTATCGATGCTTATTCGTCTTCTTTCTACGCCGATGGAAGCGAAAAGACAGTTTTGTGTTATTTGGGACACATTACACATACTTTGCAATTTCTGGGTTAATGAGCATTAACACCACGGAACACGATCTGAAAGAAGCGAAATCCAAAATTCTTCTTTCTATGTAACTGGAACGCAAAACAACCTGTTTGGGGAGGTTTAGGCTCAGTACACTTCGCTTTGCTATTTGTAGGTGGAAAGAACATGGAAAGAACAATCCAAACTTTTTCGTCTGCTTTCTATTGACATGGAACCAAAACACCTATGCTTGATTACGGCTGTTAAGAAACATTTCACTCTGAGATTTTTGGGTGAATGTGCATTCTAACCCCAAAAACACCAATTTGCAACAAAACCAATCAGAGCTTTATCGTCTTTCTTTTTAAGTGGATGGAACCCAAAACACCTTTTTGCTTTGGTTGGAGGTGATTCTGGTGCACACCCATAAAACACCATGCGAATTGAAATAAGCCCTATCGATGCTTATTCGTCTTCTTTCTACGCATATGGAAGCGAAAAGACAGTTTTGTGTTATTTGGGACTCATTACACATACTTTGCGATTTCTGGGTTAATGAGCATTAACACCACGGAACACGATCTGAAAGAAGCGAAATCCAAAATTCTTCTTTCTATGTAGCTGGAACGCAAAACAACCTGTTTGGGGAGGTTTAGGCTCAGTACACTTCGCTTTGCTATTTGTGGGTGGAAAGAACATGGAAAGAACAATCCAAATTTTTTCATCTGCTTTCTATTGACATGGAACCAAAACACCTATGCTTGATTACGGCTGTTAAGAAACATTTCACTCTGAGATTTTTGGGTGAATGTGCATTCCAACCCCAAAAACACCAATTTGCAACAAAACCAACCAGAGCTTTATCGTCTTTCTTTTTAAGTGAATGGAACCCAAAACACCTTTTTGCTTTGGTTGGAGGTGATTCTGGTGCACACCCATAAAACACCATGCGAATTGAAATAAGCCCTAGCGATGCTTATTCGTCTTCTTTCTACGCCGATGGAAGCGAAAAGACAGTTTTGTGTTATTTGGGACTCATTACACATACTTTGCAATTTCTGGGTTAATGAGCATTAACACCACGGAACACGATCTGAAATAAGCGAAATCCAAAATTCTTCTTTCTATGTAGCTGGAACGCAAAACAACCTGTTTGGGGTGGTTTAGGCTCAGTACACTTCGCTTTGCTATTTGTGGGTGGAAAGAACATGGAAAGAACAATCCAAACTTTTTCCTCTGCTTTCTATTGACATGGAACCAAAACACCTATTGTCAGTCCTGACACCTATGCTTCATTACGGCTGTTAAGAAACATTTCATTCTGAGATTTTTGGGTGAATGTGCATTCTAACCCCAAAAACACCAATTTGCAACAAAACCAATCAGAGCTTTATCGTCTTTCTTTTTAAGTGGATGGAACCCAAAACGCCTTTTTGCTTTGGTTGGAGGTGATTCTGGTGCACACCCATAAAACACCATGCGAATTGAAATAAGCCCTATCGATGCTTATTCGTCTTCTTTCTACGCATATGGAAGCGAAAAGACAGTTTTGTGTTATTTGGGACTCATTACACATACTTTGCGATTTCTGGGTTAATGAGCATTAACACCACGGAACACGATCTGAAAGAAGCGAAATCCAAAATTCTTCTTTCTATGTAGCTGGAACGCAAAACAACCTGTTTGGGGAGGTTTAGGCTCAGTACACTTCGCTTTGCTATTTGTGGGTGGAAAGAACATGGAAAGAACAATCCAAACTTTTTCGTCTGCTTTCTATTGACATGGAACCAAAACACCTATGCTTGATTACGGCTGTTAAGAAACATTTCACTCTGAGATTTTTGGGTGAATGTGCATTCTAACCCCAAAAACACCAATTTGCAACAAAACCAACCAGAGCTTTATCGTCTTTCTTTTTAAGTGAATGGAACCCAAAACACCTTTTTGCTTTGGTTGGAGGTGATTCTGGTGCACACCCATAAAACACCATGCGAATTGAAATAAGCCCTAGCGATGCTTATTCGTCTTCTTTCTACGCCGATGGAAGCGAAAAGACAGTTTTGTGTTATTTGGGACACATTACACATACTTTGCAATTTCTGGGTTAATGAGCATTAACACCAAGGAACACGATCTGAAAGAAACGAAATCCAAAATTCTTCTTTCTATGTAGCTGGAACGCAAAACAACCTGTTTGGGGCGGTTTAGGCTCAGTACACTTCGCTTTGCTATTTGTGGGTGGAAAGAACATGGAAAGAACAATCCAAACTTTTTCGTCTGCTTTCCATTGACATGGAACCAAAACACCTATGCTTGATTACGGCTGTTAAGAAACATTTCACTCTGAGATTTTTGGGTGAATGTGCATTCTAACCCCAAAAACACCAATTTGCAACAAAACCAACCAGAGCTTTATCGTCTTTCTTTTTAAGTGAATGGAACCCAAAACACCTTTTTGCTTTGGTTGGAGGTGATTCTGGTGCACACCCATAAAACACCATGCGAATTGAAATAAGCCCTATCGATGCTTATTCGTCTTCTTTCTACGCCGATGGAAGCGAAAAGACAGTTTTGTGTTATTTGGGACACATTACACATACTTTGCAATTTCTGGGTTAATGAGCATTAACACCACGGAACACGATCTGAAAGAAGCGAAATCCAAAATTCTTCTTTCTATGTAACTGGAACGCAAAACAACCTGTTTGGGGAGGTTTAGGCTCAGTACACTTCGCTTTGCTATTTGTAGGTGGAAAGAACATGGAAAGAACAATCCAAACTTTTTCGTCTGCTTTCTATTGACATGGAACCAAAACACCTATGCTTGATTACGGCTGTTAAGAAACATTTCACTCTGAGATTTTTGGGTGAATGTGCATTCTAACCCCAAAAACACCAATTTGCAACAAAACCAACCAGAGCTTTATCGTCTTTCTTTTTAAGTGAATGGAACCCAAAACACCTTTTTGCTTTGGTTGGAGGTGATTCTGGTGCACACCCATAAAACACCATGCGAATTGAAATAAGCCCTAGCGATGCTTATTCGTCTTCTTTCTACGCCGATGGAAGCGAAAAGACAGTTTTGTGTTATTTGGGACACATTACACATACTTTGCAATTTCTGGGTTAATGAGCATTAACACCACGGAACACGATCTGAAATAAGCGAAATCCAAAATTCTTCTTTCTATGTAGCTGGAACGCAAAACAACCTGTTTGGGGAGGTTTAGGCTCAGTACACTTCGCTTTGCTATTTGTGGGTGGAAAGAACATGGAAAGAACAATCCAAACTTTTTATCTGCTTTCTATTGACATGGAACCAAAATACCTATGCTTGATTACGGCTAAGAAACATTTCACTCTGAGATTTTTGGGTGAATGTGCATTCCAACCCCAAAAACACCAATTTGCAACAAAACCAAGCAGAGCTTTATCGTCTTTCTTTTTAAGTGAATGGAACCCAAAACACCTTTTTGCTTTGGTTGGAGGTGATTCTGGTGCACACCCATAAAACACCATGCGAATTGAAATAAGCCCTAGCGATGCTTATTCGTCTTCTTTCTACGCCGATGGAAGCGAAAAGACAGTTTTGTGTTATTTGGGACTCATTACATATACTTTGCAATTTCTGGGTTAATGAGCATTAACACCACGGAACACGATCTGAAAGAAGCGAAATCCAAAATTCTTCTTTCTATGTAGCTGGAACGCAAAACAATCTGTTTGGGGAGGTTTAGGCTCAGTACACTTCGCTTTGCTATTTGTGGGTGGAAAGAACATGGAAAGAACAATCCAAACTTTTTCGTCTGCTTTCTATTGACATGGAACCAAAACACCTATGCTTGATTACGGCTGTTAAGAAACATTTCACTCTGAGATTTTTGGGTGAATGTGCATTCTAACCCCAAAAACACCAATTTGCAACAAAACCAACCAGAGCTTTATCGTCTTTCTTTTTAAGTGAATGGAACCCAAAACACCTTTTTGCTTTGGTTGGAGGTGATTCTGGTGCACACCCATAAAACACCATGCGAATTGAAATAAGCCCTAGCGATGCTTATTCGTCTTCTTTCTACGCCGATGGAAGCGAAAAGACAGTTTTGTGTTATTTGGGACACATTACACATACTTTGCAATTTCTGGGTTAATGAGCATTAACACCAAGGAACACGATCTGAAAGAAACGAAATCCAAAATTCTTCTTTCTATGTAGCTGGAACGCAAAACAACCTGTTTGGGGCGGTTTAGGCTCAGTACACTTCGCTTTGCTATTTGTGGGTGGAAAGAACATGGAAAGAACAATCCAAACTTTTTCGTCTGCTTTCCATTGACATGGAACCAAAACACCTATGCTTGATTACGGCTGTTAAGAAACATTTCACTCTGAGATTTTTGGGTGAATGTGCATTCTAACCCCAAAAACACCAATTTGCAACAAAACCAACCAGAGCTTTATCGTCTTTCTTTTTAAGTGAATGGAACCCAAAACACCTTTTTGCTTTGGTTGGAGGTGATTCTGGTGCACACCCATAAAACACCATGCGAATTGAAATAAGCCCTATCGATGCTTATTCGTCTTCTTTCTACGCCGATGGAAGCGAAAAGACAGTTTTGTGTTATTTGGGACACATTACACATACTTTGCAATTTCTGGGTTAATGAGCATTAACACCACGGAACACGATCTGAAAGAAGCGAAATCCAAAATTCTTCTTTCTATGTAACTGGAACGCAAAACAACCTGTTTGGGGAGGTTTAGGCTCAGTACACTTCGCTTTGCTATTTGTAGGTGGAAAGAACATGGAAAGAACAATCCAAACTTTTTCGTCTGCTTTCTATTGACATGGAACCAAAACACCTATGCTTGATTACGGCTGTTAAGAAACATTTCACTCTGAGATTTTTGGGTGAATGTGCATTCTAACCCCAAAAACACCAATTTGCAACAAAACCAACCAGAGCTTTATCGTCTTTCTTTTTAAGTGAATGGAACCCAAAACACCTTTTTGCTTTGGTTGGAGGTGATTCTGGTGCACACCCATAAAACACCATGCGAATTGAAATAAGCCCTAGCGATGCTTATTCGTCTTCTTTCTACGCCGATGGAAGCGAAAAGACAGTTTTGTGTTATTTGGGACACATTACACATACTTTGCAATTTCTGGGTTAATGAGCATTAACACCACGGAACACGATCTGAAATAAGCGAAATCCAAAATTCTTCTTTCTATGTAGCTGGAACGCAAAACAACCTGTTTGGGGAGGTTTAGGCTCAGTACAATTCGCTTTGCTATTTGTGGGTGGAAAGAACATGGAAAGAACAATCCAAACTTTTTCGTCTGCTTTCTATTGACATGGAACCAAAACACCTATGCTTGATTACGGCTGTTAAGAAACATTTCACTCTGAGATTTTTGGGTGAATGTGCATTCTAACCCCAAAAACACCAATTTGCAACAAAACCAACCAGAGCTTTATCGTCTTTCTTTTTAAGTGAATGGAACCCGTAACACCTTTTTGCTTTGGTTGGAGGTGATTCTGGTGCACACCCATAAAACACCATGCGAATTGAAATAAGCCCTAGCGATGCTTATTCGTCTTCTTTCTACGCCGATGGAAGCGAAAAGACAGTTTTGTGTTATTTGGGACACATTACACATACTTTGCAATTTCTGGGTTAATGAGCATTAACACCACGGAACACGATCTGAAAGAAGCGAAATCCAAAATTCTTCTTTCTATGTAGCTGGAACGCAAAACAACCTGTTTGGGGAGGTTTAGGCTCAGTACACTTCGCTTTGCTATTTGTGGGTGGAAAGAACATGGAAAGAACAATCCAAATTTTTTCATCTGCTTTCTATTGACATGGAACCAAAACACCTATGCTTGATTACGGCTGTTAAGAAACATTTCACTCTGAGATTTTTGGGTGAATGTGCATTCTAACCCCAAAAACACCAATTTGCAACAAAACCAATCAGAGCTTTATCGTCTTTCTTTTTAAGTGGATGGAACCCAAAACACCTTTTTGCTTTGGTTGGAGGTGATTCTGGTGCACACCCATAAAACACCATGCGAATTGAAATAAGCCCTAGCGATGCTTATTCGTCTTCTTTCTACGCATATGGAAGCGAAAAGACGGTTTTGTGTTATTTGGGACTCATTACACATACTTTGCGATTTCTGGGTTAATGAGCATTAACACCACGGAACACGATCTGAAAGAAGCGAAATCCAAAATTCTTCTTTCTATGTAGCTGGAACGCAAAACAACCTGTTTGGGGAGGTTTAGGCTCAGTACACTTCGCTTTGCTATGTGTGGGTGGAAAGAACATGGAAAGAACAATCCAAACTTTTTCGTCTGCTTTCTATTGACATGGAACCAAAACACCTATGCTTGATTACGGCTGTTAAGAAACATTTCACTATGAGATTTTTGGGTGAATGTGCATTCTAACCCCAAAAACACCAATTTGCAACAAAACCAACCAGAGCTTTATCGTCTTTCTTTTTAAGTGGAGGGAACCCAAAACGCCTTTTTGCTTTGGTTGGAGGTGATTCTGGTGCACACCCATAAAACACCATGCGAATTGAAATAAGCCCTAGCGATGCTTATTCGTCTTCTTTCTACGCCGATGGAAGCGAAAAGACAGTTTTGTGTTATTTGGGACTCATTACACATACTTTGCGATTTCTGGGTTAATGAGCATTAACACCACGGAACACGATCTGAAAGAAGCGAAATCCAAAATTCTTCTTTCTATGTAGCTGGAACGCAAAACAACCTGTTTGGGGAGGTTTAGGCTCAGTACACTTCGCTTTGCTATTTGTGGGTGGAAAGAACATGGAAAGAACAATCCAAACTTTTTCGTCTGCTTTCTATTGACATGGAACCAAAACACCTATGCTTGATTACGGCTGTTAAGAAACATTTCACTCTGAGATTTTTGGGTGAATGTGCATTCTAACCCCAAAAACACCAATTTGCAACAAAACCAACCAGAGCTTTATCGTCTTTCTTTTTAAGTGAATGGAACCCAAAACACCTTTTTGCTTTGGTTGGAGGTGATTCTGGTGCACACCCATAAAACACCATGCGAATTGAAATAAGCCCTAGCGATGCTTATTCGTCTTCTTTCTACGCCGATGGAAGCGAAAAGACAGTTTTGTGTTATTTGGGACACATTACACATACTTTGCAATTTCTGGGTTAATGAGCATTAACACCACGGAACACGATCTGAAATAAGCGAAATCCAAAATTCTTCTTTCTATGTAGCTGGAACGCAAAACAACCTGTTTGGGGAGGTTTAGGCTCAGTACAATTCGCTTTGCTATTTGTGGGTGGAAAGAACATGGAAAGAACAATCCAAACTTTTTCGTCTGCTTTCTATTGACATGGAACCAAAACACCTATGCTTGATTACGGCTGTTAAGAAACATTTCACTCTGAGATTTTTGGGTGAATGTGCATTCTAACCCCAAAAACACCAATTTGCAACAAAACCAATCAGAGCTTTATCGTCTTTCTTTTTAAGTGAATGGAACCCGTAACACCTTTTTGCTTTGGTTGGAGGTGATTCTGGTGCACACCCATAAAACACCATGCGAATTGAAATAAGCCCTAGCGATGCTTATTCGTCTTCTTTCTACGCCGATGGAAGCGAAAAGACAGTTTTGTGTTATTTGGGACTCATTACACATACTTTGCAATTTCTGGGTTAATGAGCATTAACACCACGGAACACGATCTGAAATAAGCGAAATCCAAAATTCTTCTTTCTATGTAGCTGGAACGCAAAACAACCTGTTTGGGGTGGTTTAGGCTCAGTACACTTCGCTTTGCTATTTGTGGGTGGAAAGAACATGGAAAGAACAATCCAAACTTTTTCCTCTGCTTTCTATTGACATGGAACCAAAACACCTATTGTCAGTCCTGACACCTATGCTTCATTACGGCTGTTAAGAAACATTTCATTCTGAGATTTTTGGGTGAATGTGCATTCTAACCCCAAAAACACCAATTTGCAACAAAACCAATCAGAGCTTTATCGTCTTTCTTTTTAAGTGGATGGAACCCAAAACGCCTTTTTGCTTTGGTTGGAGGTGATTCTGGTGCACACCCATAAAACACCATGCGAATTGAAATAAGCCTTAGCAATGCTTATTCGTCTTCTTTCTACGCCGATGGAAGCGAAAAGACAGTTTTGTGTTATTTGGGACTCATTACACATACTTTGCGATTTCTGGGTTAATGAGCATTAACACCACGGAACACGATCTGAAAGAAGCGAAATCCAAAATTCTTCTTTCTATGTAGCTGGAACGCAAAACAACCTGTTTGGGGAGGTTTAGGCTCAGTACACTTCGCTTTGCTATTTGTGGGTGGAAAGAACATGGAAAGAACAATCCAAATTTTTTCATCTGCTTTCTATTGACATGGAACCAAAACACCTATGCTTGATTACGGCTAAGAAACATTTCACTCTGAGATTTTTGGGTGAATGTGCATTCTAACCCCAAAAACACCAATTTGCAACAAAACCAATCAGAGCTTTATCGTCTTTCTTTTTAAGTGGATGGAACCCAAAACACCTTTTTGCTTTGGTTGGAGGTGATTCTGGTGCACACCCATAAAACACCATGCGAATTGAAATAAGCCCTATCGATGCTTATTCGTCTTCTTTCTACGCCGATGGAAGCGAAAAGACAGTTTTGTGTTATTTGGGACTCATTACACATACTTTGCGATTTCTGGGTTAATGAGCATTAACACCACGGAACACGATCTGAAAGAAGCGAAATCCAAAATTCTTCTTTCTATGTAGCTGGAACGCAAAACAACCTGTTTGGGGAGGTTTAGGCTCAGTACACTTCGCTTTGCTATTTGTGGGTAAAGAACATGGAAAGAACAATGCAAACTTTTTATCTGCTTTCTATTGACATGGAACCAAAATACCTATGCTTGATTACGGCTGTTAAGAAACATTTCACTCTGAGATTTTTGGGTGAATGTGCATTCCAACCCCAAAAACACCAATTTGCAACAAAACCAACCAGAGCTTTATCGTCTTTCTTTTTAAGTGGATGGAACCCAAAACACCTTTTTGCTTTGGTTGGAGGTGATTCTGGTGCACACCCATAAAACACCATGCGAATTGAAATAAGCCCTATCGATGCTTATTCGTCTTCTTTCTACGCCGATGGAAGCGAAAAGACAGTTTTGTGTTATTTGGGACTCATTACACATACTTTGCGATTTCTGGGTTAATGAGCATTAACACCACGGAACACGATCTGAAAGAAGCGAAATCCAAAATTCTTCTTTCTATGTAGCTGGAACGCAAAACAACCTGTTTGGGGAGGTTTAGGCTCAGTACACTTCGCTTTGCTATTTGTGGGTGGAAAGAACATGGAAAGAACAATCCAAACTTTTTATCTGCTTTCTATTGACATGGAACCAAAATACCTATGCTTGACTACGGCTGTTAAGAAACATTTCACTCTGAGATTTTTGGGTGAATGTGCATTCCAAACCCCAAAAACACCAATTTGCAACAAAACCAACCAGAGCTTTATCGTCTTTCTTTTTAAGTGAATGGAACCCAAAACACCTTTTTGCTTTGGTTGGAGGTGATTCTGGTGCACACCCATAAAACACCATGCGAATTGAAATAAGCCCTAGCGATGCTTATTCGTCTTCTTTCTACGCCGATGGAAGCGAAAAGACAGTTTTGTGTTATTTGGGACTCATTACACATACTTTGCAATTTCTGGGTTAATGAGCATTAACACCACGGAACACGATCTGAAATAAGCGAAATCCAAAATTCTTCTTTCTATGTAGCTGGAACGCAAAACAACCTGTTTGGGGTGGTTTAGGCTCAGTACACTTCGCTTTGCTATTTGTGGGTGGAAAGAACATGGAAAGAACAATCCAAACTTTTTCCTCTGCTTTCTATTGACATGGAACCAAAACACCTATTGTCAGTCCTGACACCTATGCTTCATTACGGCTGTTAAGAAACATTTCATTCTGAGATTTTTGGGTGAATGTGCATTCTAACCCCAAAAACACCAATTTGCAACAAAACCAATCAGAGCTTTATCGTCTTTCTTTTTAAGTGGATGGAACCCAAAACGCCTTTTTGCTTTGGTTGGAGGTGATTCTGGTGCACACCCATAAAACACCATGCGAATTGAAATAAGCCTTAGCAATGCTTATTCGTCTTCTTTCTACGCCGATGGAAGCGAAAAGACAGTTTTGTGTTATTTGGGACTCATTACACATACTTTGCGATTTCTGGGTTAATGAGCATTAACACCACGGAACACGATCTGAAAGAAGCGAAATCCAAAATTCTTCTTTCTATGTAGCTGGAACGCAAAACAACCTGTTTGGGGAGGTTTAGGCTCAGTACACTTCGCTTTGCTATTTGTGGGTGGAAAGAACATGGAAAGAACAATCCAAACTTTTTCGTCTGCTTTCTATTGACATGGAACCAAAACACCTATGCTTGATTACGGCTGTTAAGAAACATTTCACTCTGAGATTTTTGGGTGAATGTGCATTCTAACCCCAAAAACACCAATTTGCAACAAAACCAACCAGAGCTTTATCGTCTTTCTTTTTAAGTGAATGGAACCCAAAACACCTTTTTGCTTTGGTTGGAGGTGATTCTGGTGCACACCCATAAAACACCATGCGAATTGAAATAAGCCCTAGCGATGCTTATTCGTCTTCTTTCTACGCCGATGGAAGCGAAAAGACAGTTTTGTGTTATTTGGGACACATTACACATACTTTGCAATTTCTGGGTTAATGAGCATTAACACCAAGGAACACGATCTGAAAGAAACGAAATCCAAAATTCTTCTTTCTATGTAGCTGGAACGCAAAACAACCTGTTTGGGGCGGTTTAGGCTCAGTACACTTCGCTTTGCTATTTGTGGGTGGAAAGAACATGGAAAGAACAATCCAAACTTTTTCGTCTGCTTTCCATTGACATGGAACCAAAACACCTATGCTTGATTACGGCTGTTAAGAAACATTTCACTCTGAGATTTTTGGGTGAATGTGCATTCTAACCCCAAAAACACCAATTTGCAACAAAACCAACCAGAGCTTTATCGTCTTTCTTTTTAAGTGAATGGAACCCAAAACACCTTTTTGCTTTGGTTGGAGGTGATTCTGGTGCACACCCATAAAACACCATGCGAATTGAAATAAGCCCTATCGATGCTTATTCGTCTTCTTTCTACGCCGATGGAAGCGAAAAGACAGTTTTGTGTTATTTGGGACACATTACACATACTTTGCAATTTCTGGGTTAATGAGCATTAACACCACGGAACACGATCTGAAAGAAGCGAAATCCAAAATTCTTCTTTCTATGTAACTGGAACGCAAAACAACCTGTTTGGGGAGGTTTAGGCTCAGTACACTTCGCTTTGCTATTTGTAGGTGGAAAGAACATGGAAAGAACAATCCAAACTTTTTCGTCTGCTTTCTATTGACATGGAACCAAAACACCTATGCTTGATTACGGCTGTTAAGAAACATTTCACTCTGAGATTTTTGGGTGAATGTGCATTCTAACCCCAAAAACACCAATTTGCAACAAAACCAACCAGAGCTTTATCGTCTTTCTTTTTAAGTGAATGGAACCCAAAACACCTTTTTGCTTTGGTTGGAGGTGATTCTGGTGCACACCCATAAAACACCATGCGAATTGAAATAAGCCCTAGCGATGCTTATTCGTCTTCTTTCTACGCCGATGGAAGCGAAAAGACAGTTTTGTGTTATTTGGGACACATTACACATACTTTGCAATTTCTGGGTTAATGAGCATTAACACCACGGAACACGATCTGAAATAAGCGAAATCCAAAATTCTTCTTTCTATGTAGCTGGAACGCAAAACAACCTGTTTGGGGAGGTTTAGGCTCAGTACAATTCGCTTTGCTATTTGTGGGTGGAAAGAACATGGAAAGAACAATCCAAACTTTTTCGTCTGCTTTCTATTGACATGGAACCAAAACACCTATGCTTGATTACGGCTGTTAAGAAACATTTCACTCTGAGATTTTTGGGTGAATGTGCATTCTAACCCCAAAAACACCAATTTGCAACAAAACCAACCAGAGCTTTATCGTCTTTCTTTTTAAGTGAATGGAACCCGTAACACCTTTTTGCTTTGGTTGGAGGTGATTCTGGTGCACACCCATAAAACACCATGCGAATTGAAATAAGCCCTAGCGATGCTTATTCGTCTTCTTTCTACGCCGATGGAAGCGAAAAGACAGTTTTGTGTTATTTGGGACACATTACACATACTTTGCAATTTCTGGGTTAATGAGCATTAACACCACGGAACACGATCTGAAAGAAGCGAAATCCAAAATTCTTCTTTCTATGTAGCTGGAACGCAAAACAACCTGTTTGGGGAGGTTTAGGCTCAGTACACTTCGCTTTGCTATTTGTGGGTGGAAAGAACATGGAAAGAACAATCCAAATTTTTTCATCTGCTTTCTATTGACATGGAACCAAAACACCTATGCTTGATTACGGCTGTTAAGAAACATTTCACTCTGAGATTTTTGGGTGAATGTGCATTCTAACCCCAAAAACACCAATTTGCAACAAAACCAACCAGAGCTTTATCGTCTTTCTTTTTAAGTGGAGGGAACCCAAAACGCCTTTTTGCTTTGGTTGGAGGTGATTCTGGTGCACACCCATAAAACACCATGCGAATTGAAATAAGCCCTAGCGATGCTTATTCGTCTTCTTTCTACGCCGATGGAAGCGAAAAGACAGTTTTGTGTTATTTGGGACTCATTACACATACTTTGCGATTTCTGGGTTAATGAGCATTAACACCACGGAACACGATCTGAAAGAAGCGAAATCCAAAATTCTTCTTTCTATGTAGCTGGAACGCAAAACAACCTGTTTGGGGAGGTTTAGGCTCAGTACACTTCGCTTTGCTATTTGTGGGTGGAAAGAACATGGAAAGAACAATCCAAACTTTTTCGTCTGCTTTCTATTGACATGGAACCAAAACACCTATGCTTGATTACGGCTGTTAAGAAACATTTCACTCTGAGATTTTTGGGTGAATGTGCATTCTAACCCCAAAAACACCAATTTGCAACAAAACCAACCAGAGCTTTATCGTCTTTCTTTTTAAGTGAATGGAACCCAAAACACCTTTTTGCTTTGGTTGGAGGTGATTCTGGTGCACACCCATAAAACACCATGCGAATTGAAATAAGCCCTAGCGATGCTTATTCGTCTTCTTTTTACGCCGATGGAAGCGAAAAGACAGTTTTGTGTTATTTGGGACACATTACACATACTTTGCAATTTCTGGGTTAATGAGCATTAACACCACGGAACACGATCTGAAATAAGCGAAATCCAAAATTCTTCTTTCTATGTAGCTGGAACGCAAAACAACCTGTTTGGGGAGGTTTAGGCTCAGTACAATTCGCTTTGCTATTTGTGGGTGGAAAGAACATGGAAAGAACAATCCAAACTTTTTCGTCTGCTTTCTATTGACATGGAACCAAAACACCTATGCTTGATTACGGCTGTTAAGAAACATTTCACTCTGAGATTTTTGGGTGAATGTGCATTCTAACCCCAAAAACACCAATTTGCAACAAAACCAATCAGAGCTTTATCGTCTTTCTTTTAAGTGAATGGAACCCGTAACACCTTTTTGCTTTGGTTGGAGGTGATTCTGGTGCACACCCATAAAACACCATGCGAATTGAAATAAGCCCTAGCGATGCTTATTCGTCTTCTTTCTACGCCGATGGAAGCGAAAAGACAGTTTTGTGTTATTTGGGACTCATTACACATACTTTGCAATTTCTGGGTTAATGAGCATTAACACCACGGAACACGATCTGAAATAAGCGAAATCCAAAATTCTTCTTTCTATGTAGCTGGAACGCAAAACAACCTGTTTGGGGTGGTTTAGGCTCAGTACACTTCGCTTTGCTATTTGTGGGTGGAAAGAACATGGAAAGAACAATCCAAACTTTTTCCTCTGCTTTCTATTGACATGGAACCAAAACACCTATTGTCAGTCCTGACACCTATGCTTCATTACGGCTGTTAAGAAACATTTCATTCTGAGATTTTTGGGTGAATGTGCATTCTAACCCCAAAAACACCAATTTGCAGCAAAACCAATCAGAGCTTTATCGTCTTTCTTTTTAAGTGGATGGAACCCAAAACGCCTTTTTGCTTTGGTTGGAGGTGATTCTGGTGCACACCCATAAAACACCATGCGAATTGAAATAAGCCTTAGCAATGCTTATTCGTCTTCTTTCTACGCCGATGGAAGCGAAAAGACAGTTTTGTGTTATTTGGGACTCATTACACATACTTTGCGATTTCTGGGTTAATGAGCATTAACACCACGGAACACGATCTGAAAGAAGCGAAATCCAAAATTCTTCTTTCTATGTAGCTGGAACGCAAAACAACCTGTTTGGGGAGGTTTAGGCTCAGTACACTTCGCTTTGCTATTTGTGGGTGGAAAGAACATGGAAAGAACAATCCAAATTTTTTCATCTGCTTTCTATTGACATGGAACCAAAACACCTATGCTTGATTACGGCTAAGAAACATTTCACTCTGAGATTTTTGGGTGAATGTGCATTCTAACCCCAAAAACACCAATTTGCAACAAAACCAATCAGAGCTTTATCGTCTTTCTTTTTAAGTGGATGGAACCCAAAACACCTTTTTGCTTTGGTTGGAGGTGATTCTGGTGCACACCCATAAAACACCATGCGAATTGAAATAAGCCCTATCGATGCTTATTCGTCTTCTTTCTACGCCGAAGGAAGCGAAAAGACAGTTTTGTGTTATTTGGGACTCATTACACATACTTTGCGATTTCTGGGTTAATGAGCATTAACACCACGGAACACGATCTGAAAGAAGCGAAATCCAAAATTCTTCTTTCTATGTAGCTGGAACGCAAAACAACCTGTTTGGGGAGGTTTAGGCTCAGTACACTTCGCTTTGCTATTTGTGGGTGGAAAGAACATGGAAAGAACAATGCAAACTTTTTATCTGCTTTCTATTGACATGGAACCAAAATACCTATGCTTGATTACGGCTGTTAAGAAACATTTCACTCTGAGATTTTTGGGTGAATGTGCATTCCAACCCCAAAAACACCAATTTGCAACAAAACCAACCAGAGCTTTATCGTCTTTCTTTTTAAGTGGATGGAACCCAAAACACCTTTTTGCTTTGGTTGGAGGTGATTCTGGTGCACACCCATAAAACACCATGCGAATTGAAATAAGCCCTATCGATGCTTATTCGTCTTCTTTCTACGCCGATGGAAGCGAAAAGACAGTTTTGTGTTATTTGGGACTCATTACACATACTTTGCGATTTCTGGGTTAATGAGCATTAACACCACGGAACACGATCTGAAAGAAGCGAAATCCAAAATTCTTCTTTCTATGTAGCTGGAACGCAAAACAACCTGTTTGGGGAGGTTTAGGCTCAGTACACTTCGCTTTGCTATTTGTGGGTGGAAAGAACATGGAAAGAACAATCCAAACTTTTTATCTGCTTTCTATTGACATGGAACCAAAATACCTATGCTTGATTACGGCTGTTAAGAAACATTTCACTCTGAGATTTTTGGGTGAATGTGCATTCCAAACCCCAAAAACACCAATTTGCAACAAAACCAACCAGAGCTTTATCGTCTTTCTTTTTAAGTGAATGGAACCCAAAACACCTTTTTGCTTTGGTTGGAGGTGATTCTGGTGCACACCCATAAAACACCATGCGAATTGAAATAAGCCCTAGCGATGCTTATTCGTCTTCTTTCTACGCCGATGGAAGCGAAAAGACAGTTTTGTGTTATTTGGGACTCATTACACATACTTTGCAATTTCTGGGTTAATGAGCATTAACACCACGGAACACGATCTGAAATAAGCGAAATCCAAAATTCTTCTTTCTATGTAGCTGGAACGCAAAACAACCTGTTTGGGGTGGTTTAGGCTCAGTACACTTCGCTTTGCTATTTGTGGGTGGAAAGAACATGGAAAGAACAATCCAAACTTTTTCCTCTGCTTTCTATTGACATGGAACCAAAACACCTATTGTCAGTCCTGACACCTATGCTTCATTACGGCTGTTAAGAAACATTTCATTCTGAGATTTTTGGGTGAATGTGCATTCTAACCCCAAAAACACCAATTTGCAACAAAACCAATCAGAGCTTTATCGTCTTTCTTTTTAAGTGGATGGAACCCAAAACGCCTTTTTGCTTTGGTTGGAGGTGATTCTGGTGCACACCCATAAAACACCATGCGAATTGAAATAAGCCTTAGCAATGCTTATTCGTCTTCTTTCTACGCCGATGGAAGCGAAAAGACAGTTTTGTGTTATTTGGGACTCATTACACATACTTTGCGATTTCTGGGTTAATGAGCATTAACACCACGGAACACGATCTGAAAGAAGCGAAATCCAAAATTCTTCTTTCTATGTAGCTGGAACGCAAAACAACCTGTTTGGGGAGGTTTAGGCTCAGTACACTTCGCTTTGCTATTTGTGGGTGGAAAGAACATGGAAAGAACAATCCAAATTTTTTCATCTGCTTTCTATTGACATGGAACCAAAACACCTATGCTTGATTACGGCTGTTAAGAAACATTTCACTCTGAGATTTTTGGGTGAATGTGCATTCTAACCCCAAAAACACCAATTTGCAACAAAACCAATCAGAGCTTTATCGTCTTTCTTTTTAAGTGGATGGAACCCAAAACACCTTTTTGCTTTGGTTGGAGGTGATTCTGGTGCACACCCATAAAACACCATGCGAATTGAAATAAGCCCTATCGATGCTTATTCGTCTTCTTTCTACGCATATGGAAGCGAAAAGACAGTTTTGTGTTATTTGGGACTCATTACACATACTTTGCAATTTCTGGGTTAATGAGCATTAACACCACGGAACACGATCTGAAATAAGCGAAATCCAAAATTCTTCTTTCTATGTAGCTGGAACGCAAAACAACCTGTTTGGGGTGGTTTAGGCTCAGTACACTTCGCTTTGCTATTTGTGGGTGGAAAGAACATGGAAAGAACAATCCAAACTTTTTCCTCTGCTTTCTATTGACATGGAACCAAAACACCTATTGTCAGTCCTGACACCTATGCTTCATTACGGCTGTTAAGAAACATTTCATTCTGAGATTTTTGGGTGAATGTGCATTCTAACCCCAAAAACACCAATTTGCAACAAAACCAATCAGAGCTTTATCGTCTTTCTTTTTAAGTGGATGGAACCCAAAACGCCTTTTTGCTTTGGTTGGAGGTGATTCTGGTGCACACCCATAAAACACCATGCGAATTGAAATAAGCCCTATCGATGCTTATTCGTCTTCTTTCTACGCATATGGAAGCGAAAAGACAGTTTTGTGTTATTTGGGACTCATTACACATACTTTGCGATTTCTGGGTTAATGAGCATTAACACCACGGAACACGATCTGAAAGAAGCGAAATCCAAAATTCTTCTTTCTATGTAGCTGGAACGCAAAACAACCTGTTTGGGGAGGTTTAGGCTCAGTACACTTCGCTTTGCTATTTGTGGGTGGAAAGAACATGGAAAGAACAATCCAAACTTTTTATCTGCTTTCTATTGACATGGAACCAAAATACCTATGCTTGATTACGGCTAAGAAACATTTCACTCTGAGATTTTTGGGTGAATGTGCATTCTAACCCCAAAAACACCAATTTGCAACAAAACCAATCAGAGCTTTATCGTCTTTCTTTTAAAGTGAATGGAACCCAAAACACCTTTTTGCTTTGGTTGGAGGTGATTCTGGTGCACACCCATAAAACACCATGCGAATTGAAATAAGCCCTAGCGATGCTTATTCGTCTTCTTTCTACGCCGATGGAAGCGAAAAGACAGTTTGTGTTATTTGGGACACATTACACATAGTTTGCAATTTCTGGGTTAATGAGCATTAACACCACGGAACACGATCTGAAAGAAGCGAAATCCAAAATTCTTCTTTCTATGTAGCTGGAACGCAAAACAACCTGTTTGGGGAGGTTTAGGCTCAGTACACTTCGCTTTGCTATTTGTGGGTGGAAAGAACATGGAAAGAACAATCCAAACTTTTTCGTCTGCTTTCCATTGACATGGAACCAAAACACCTATGCTTGATTACGGCTGTTAAGAAACATTTCACTCTGAGATTTTTGGGTGAATGTGCATTCTAACCCCAAAAACACCAATTTGCAACAAAACCAACCAGAGCTTTATCGTCTTTCTTTTTAAGTGAATGGAACCCAAAACACCTTTTTGCTTTGGTTGGAGGTGATTCTGGTGCACACCCATAAAACACCATGCGAATTGAAATAAGCCCTATCGATGCTTATTCGTCTTCTTTCTACGCCGATGGAAGCGAAAAGACAGTTTTGTGTTATTTGGGACACATTACACATACTTTGCAATTTCTGGGTTAATGAGCATTAACACCACGGAACACGATCTGAAAGAAGCGAAATCCAAAATTCTTCTTTCTATGTAACTGGAACGCAAAACAACCTGTTTGGGGAGGTTTAGGCTCAGTACACTTCGCTTTGCTATTTGTGGGTGGAAAGAACATGGAAAGAACAATCCAAACTTTTTCGTCTGCTTTCTATTGACATGGAACCAAAACACCTATGCTTGATTACGGCTAAGAAACATTTCACTCTGAGATTTTTGGGTGAATGTGCATTCTAACCCCAAAAACACCAATTTGCAACAAAACCAACCAGAGCTTTATCGTCTTTCTTTTTAAGTGAATGGAACCCAAAACACCTTTTTGCTTTGGTTGGAGGTGATTCTGGTGCACACCCATAAAACACCATGCGAATTGAAATAAGCCCTATCGATGCTTATTCGTCTTCTTTCTACGCATATGGAAGCGAAAAGACAGTTTTGTGTTATTTGGGACTCATTACACATACTTTGCGATTTCTGGGTTAATGAGCATTAACACCACGGAACACGATCTGAAATAAGCGAAATCCAAAATTCTTCTTTCTATGTAGCTGGAACGCAAAACAACCTGTTTGGGGTGGTTTAGGCTCAGTACACTTCGCTTTGCTATTTGTGGGTGGAAAGAACATGGAAAGAACAATCCAAACTTTTTCCTCTGCTTTCTATTGACATGGAACCAAAACACCTATTGTCAGTCCTGACACCTATGCTTCATTACGGCTGTTAAGAAACATTTCATTCTGAGATTTTTGGGTGAATGTGCATTCTAACCCCAAAAACACCAATTTGCAACAAAACCAATCAGAGCTTTATCGTCTTTCTTTTTAAGTGGATGGAACCCAAAACGCCTTTTTGCTTTGGTTGGAGGTGATTCTGGTGCACACCCATAAAACACCATGCGAATTGAAATAAGCCCTATCGATGCTTATTCGTCTTCTTTCTACGCATATGGAAGCGAAAAGACAGTTTTGTGTTATTTGGGACTCATTACACATACTTTGCGATTTCTGGGTTAATGAGCATTAACACCACGGAACACGATCTGAAAGAAGCGAAATCCAAAATTCTTCTTTCTATGTAGCTGGAACGCAAAACAACCTGTTTGGGGAGGTTTAGGCTCAGTACACTTCGCTTTGCTATTTGTGGGTGGAAAGAACATGGAAAGAACAATCCAAACTTTTTATCTGCTTTCTATTGACATGGAACCAAAATACCTATGCTTGATTACGGCTAAGAAACATTTCCCTCTGAGATTTTTGGGTGAATGTGCATTCCAACCCCAAAAACACCAATTTGCAACAAAACCAAGCAGAGCTTTATCGTCTTTCTTTTTAAGTGAATGGAACCCAAAACACCTTTTTGCTTTGGTTGGAGGTGATTCTGGTGCACACCCATAAAACACCATGCGAATTGAAATAAGCCCTAGCGATGCTTATTCGTCTTCTTTCTACGCCGATGGAAGCGAAAAGACAGTTTTGTGTTATTTGGGACTCATTACATATACTTTGCAATTTCTGGGTTAATGAGCATTAACACCACGGAACACGATCTGAAAGAAGCGAAATCCAAAATTCTTCTTTCTATGTAGCTGGAACGCAAAACAACCTGTTTGGGGAGGTTTAGGCTCAGTACACTTCGCTTTGCTATTTGTGGGTGGAAAGAACATGGAAAGAACAATCCAAACTTTTTCGTCTGCTTTCTATTGACATGGAACCAAAACACCTATGCTTGATTACGGCTGTTAAGAAACATTTCACTCTGAGATTTTTGGGTGAATGTGCATTCTAACCCCAAAAACACCAATTTGCAACAAAACCAACCAGAGCTTTATCGTCTTTCTTTTTAAGTGAATGGAACCCAAAACACCTTTTTGCTTTGGTTGGAGGTGATTCTGGTGCACACCCATAAAACACCATGCGAATTGAAATAAGCCCTATCGATGCTTATTCGTCTTCTTTCTACGCCGATGGAAGCGAAAAGACAGTTTTGTGTTATTTGGGACACATTACACATACTTTGCAATTTCTGGGTTAATGAGCATTAACACCACGGAACACGATCTGAAAGAAGCGAAATCCAAAATTCTTCTTTCTATGTAGCTGGAACGCAAAACAACCTGTTTGGGGAGGTTTAGGCTCAGTACACTTCGCTTTGCTATTTGTGGGTGGAAAGAACATGGAAAGAACAATCCAAACTTTTTCGTCTGCTTTCTATTGACATGGAACCAAAACACCTATGCTTGATTACGGCTGTTAAGAAACATTTCACTCTGAGATTTTTGGGTGAATGTGCATTCTAACCCCAAAAACACCAATTTGCAACAAAACCAACCAGAGCTTTATCGTCTTTCTTTTTAAGTGAATGGAACCCAAAACACCTTTTTGCTTTGGTTGGAGGTGATTCTGGTGCACACCCATAAAACACCATGCGAATTGAAATAAGCCCTAGCGATGCTTATTCGTCTTCTTTCTACGCCGATGGAAGCGAAAAGACAGTTTTGTGTTATTTGGGACACATTACACATACTTTGCAATTTCTGGGTTAATGAGCATTAACACCACGGAACACGATCTGAAAGAAGCGAAATCCAAAATTCTTCTTTCTATGTAGCTGGAACGCAAAACAACCTGTTTGGGGAGGTTTAGGCTCAGTACAATTCGCTTTGCTATTTGTGGGTGGAAAGAACATGGAAAGAACAATCCAAACTTTTTCGTCTGCTTTCTATTGACATGGAACCAAAACACCTATGCTTGATTACGGCTGTTAAGAAACATTTCACTCTGAGATTTTTGGGTGAATGTGCATTCTAACCCCAAAAACACCAATTTGCAACAAAACCAACCAGAGCTTTATCGTCTTTCTTTTTAAGTGAATGGAACCCAAAACACCTTTTTGCTTTGGTTGGAGGTGATTCTGGTGCACACCCATAAAACACCATGCGAATTGAAATAAGCCCTAGCGATGCTTATTCGTCTTCTTTCTACGCCGATGGAAGCGAAAAGACAGTTTTGTGTTATTTGGGACACATTACACATAGTTTGCAATTTCTGGGTTAATGAGCATTAACACCACAGAACACGATCTGAAAGAAGCGAAATCCAAAATTCTTCTTTCTATGTAGCTGGAACGCAAAACAACCTGTTTGGGGAGGTTTAGGCTCAGTACACTTCGCTTTGCTATTTGTGGGTGGAAAGAACATGGAAAGAACAATCCAAACTTTTTCGTCTGCTTTCCATTGACATGGAACCAAAACACCTATGCTTGATTACGGCTGTTAAGAAACATTTCACTCTGAGATTTTTGGGTGAATGTGCATTCTAACCCCAAAAACACCAATTTGCAACAAAACCAACCAGAGCTTTATCGTCTTTCTTTTTAAGTGAATGGAACCCAAAACACCTTTTTGCTTTGGTTGGAGGTGATTCTGGTGCACACCCATAAAACACCATGCGAATTGAAATAAGCCCTATCGATGCTTATTCGTCTTCTTTCTACGCCGATGGAAGCGAAAAGACAGTTTTGTGTTATTTGGGACACATTACACATACTTTGCAATTTCTGGGTTAATGAGCATTAACACCACGGAACACGATCTGAAAGAAGCGAAATCCAAAATTCTTCTTTCTATGTAACTGGAACGCAAAACAACCTGTTTGGGGAGGTTTAGGCTCAGTACACTTCGCTTTGCTATTTGTGGGTGGAAAGAACATGGAAAGAACAATCCAAACTTTTTCGTCTGCTTTCTATTGACATGGAACCAAAACACCTATGCTTGATTACGGCTGTTAAGAAACATTTCACTCTGAGATTTTTGGGTGAATGTGCATTCTAACCCCAAAAACACCAATTTGCAACAAAACCAACCAGAGCTTTATCGTCTTTCTTTTTAAGTGAATGGAACCCAAAACACCTTTTTGCTTTGGTTGGAGGTGATTCTGGTGCACACCCATAAAACACCATGCGAATTGAAATAAGCCCTAGCGATGCTTATTCGTCTTCTTTCTACGCCGATGGAAGCGAAAAGACAGTTTTGTGTTATTTGGGAAACATTACACATACTTTGCAATTTCTGGGTTAATGAGCATTAACACCACGGAACACGATCTGAAATAAGCGAAATCCAAAATTCTTCTTTCTATGTAGCTGGAACGCAAAACAACCTGTTTGGGGAGGTTTAGGCTCAGTACAATTCGCTTTGCTATTTGTGGGTGGAAAGAACATGGAAAGAACAATCCAAACTTTTTCGTCTGCTTTCTATTGACATGGAACCAAAACACCTATGCTTGATTACGGCTGTTAAGAAATATTTCACTCTGAGATTTTTGGGTGAATGTGCATTCTAACCCCAAAAACACCAATTTGCAACAAAACCAATCAGAGCTTTATCGTCTTTCTTTTAAAGTGAATGGAACCCGTAACACCTTTTTGCTTTGGTTGGAGGTGATTCTGGTGCACACCCATAAAACACCATGCGAATTGAAATAAGCCCTAGCGATGCTTATTCGTCTTCTTTCTACGCCGATGGAAGCGAAAAGACAGTTTTGTGTTATTTGGGACTCATTACACATACTTTGCAATTTCTGGGTTAATGAGCATTAACACCACGGAACACGATCTGAAATAAGCGAAATCCAAAATTCTTCTTTCTATGTAGCTGGAACGCAAAACAACCTGTTTGGGGTGGTTTAGGCTCAGTACACTTCGCTTTGCTATTTGTGGGTGGAAAGAACATGGAAAGAACAATCCAAACTTTTTCCTCTGCTTTCTATTGACATGGAACCAAAACACCTATTGTCAGTCCTGACACCTATGCTTCATTACGGCTGTTAAGAAACATTTCATTCTGAGATTTTTGGGTGAATGTGCATTCTAACCCCAAAAACACCAATTTGCAACAAAACCAATCAGAGCTTTATCGTCTTTCTTTTTAAGTGGATGGAACCCAAAACGCCTTTTTGCTTTGGTTGGAGGTGATTCTGGTGCACACCCATAAAACACCATGCGAATTGAAATAAGCCTTAGCAATGCTTATTCGTCTTCTTTCTACGCCGATGGAAGCGAAAAGACAGTTTTGTGTTATTTGGGACTCATTACACATACTTTGCGATTTCTGGGTTAATGAGCATTAACACCACGGAACACGATCTGAAAGAAGCGAAATCCAAAATTCTTCTTTCTATGTAGCTGGAACGCAAAACAACCTGTTTGGGGAGGTTTAGGCTCAGTACACTTCGCTTTGCTATTTGTGGGTGGAAAGAACATGGAAAGAACAATCCAAATTTTTTCATCTGCTTTCTATTGACATGGAACCAAAACACCTATGCTTGATTACGGCTGTTAAGAAACATTTCACTCTGAGATTTTTGGGTGAATGTGCATTCTAACCCCAAAAACACCAATTTGCAACAAAACCAATCAGAGCTTTATCGTCTTTCTTTTTAAGTGGATGGAACCCAAAACACCTTTTTGCTTTGGTTGGAGGTGATTCTGGTGCACACCCATAAAACACCATGCGAATTGAAATAAGCCCTATCGATGCTTATTCGTCTTCTTTCTACGCATATGGAAGCGAAAAGACAGTTTTGTGTTATTTGGGACTCATTACACATACTTTGCAATTTCTGGGTTAATGAGCATTAACACCACGGAACACGATCTGAAATAAGCGAAATCCAAAATTCTTCTTTCTATGTAGCTGGAACGCAAAACAACCTGTTTGGGGTGGTTTAGGCTCAGTACACTTCGCTTTGCTATTTGTGGGTGGAAAGAACATGGAAAGAACAATCCAAACTTTTTATCTGCTTTCTATTGACATGGAACCAAAATACCTATGCTTGATTACGGCTAAGAAACATTTCACTCTGAGATTTTTGGGTGAATGTGCATTCCAACCCCAAAAACACCAATTTGCAACAAAACCAAGCAGAGCTTTATCGTCTTTCTTTTTAAGTGAATGGAACCCAAAACACCTTTTTGCTTTGGTTGGAGGTGATTCTGGTGCACACCCATAAAACACCATGCGAATTGAAATAAGCCCTAGCGATGCTTATTCGTCTTCTTTCTACGCCGATGGAAGCGAAAAGACAGTTTTGTGTTATTTGGGACTCATTACATATACTTTGCAATTTCTGGGTTAATGAGCATTAACACCACGGAACATGATCTGAAAGAATCGAAATCCAAAATTCTTCTTTCTATGTAGCTGGAACGCAAAACAACCTGTTTGGGGAGGTTTAGGCTCAGTACACTTCGCTTTGCTATTTGTGGGTGGAAAGAACATGGAAAGAACAATCCAAACTTTTTCGTCTGCTTTCTATTGACATGGAACCAAAACACCTATGCTTGATTACGGCTGTTAAGAAACATTTCACTCTGAGATTTTTGGGTGAATGTGCATTCTAACCCCAAAAACACCAATTTGCAACAAAACCAACCAGAGCTTTATCGTCTTTCTTTTTAAGTGAATGGAACCCAAAACACCTTTTTGCTTTGGTTGGAGGTGATTCTGGTGCACACCCATAAAACACCATGCGAATTGAAATAAGCCCTAGCGATGCTTATTCGTCTTCTGTCTACGCCGATGGAAGCGAAAAGACAGTTTTGTGTTATTTGGGACACATTACACATACTTTGCAATTTCTGGGTTAATGAGCATTAACACCACGGAACACGATCTGAAAGAAGCGAAATCCAAAATTCTTCTTTCTATGTAGCTGGAACGCAAAACAACCTGTTTGGGGAGGTTTAGGCTCAGTACAATTCGCTTTGCTATTTGTGGGTGGAAAGAACATGGAAAGAACAATCCAAACTTTTTCGTCTGCTTTCTATTGACATGGAACCAAAACACCTATGCTTGATTACGGCTGTTAAGAAACATTTCACTCTGAGATTTTTGGGTGAATGTGCATTCTAACCCCAAAAACACCAATTTGCAACAAAACCAATCAGAGCTTTATCGTCTTTCTTTTTAAGTGAATGGAACCCGTAACACCTTTTTGCTTTGGTTGGAGGTGATTCTGGTGCACACCCATAAAACACCATGCGAATTGAAATAAGCCCTAGCGATGCTTATTCGTCTTCTTTCTACGCCGATGGAAGCGAAAAGACAGTTTTGTGTTATTTGGGACACATTACACATACTTTGCAATTTCTGGGTTAATGAGCATTAACACCACGGAACACGATCTGAAATAAGCGAAATCCAAAATTCTTCTTTCTATGTAGCTGGAACGCAAAACAACCTGTTTGGGGAGGTTTAGGCTCAGTACAATTCGCTTTGCTATTTGTGGGTGGAAAGAACATGGAAAGAACAATCCAAACTTTTTCGTCTGCTTTCTATTGACATGGAACCAAAACACCTATGCTTGATTACGGCTGTTAAGAAACATTTCACTCTGAGATTTTTGGGTGAATGTGCATTCTAACCCCAAAAACACCAATTTGCAACAAAACCAATCAGAGCTTTATCGTCTTTCTTTTTAAGTGGATGGAACCCAAAACACCTTTTTGCTTTGGTTGGAGGTGATTCTGGTGCACACCCATAAAACACCATGCGAATTGAAATAAGCCCTAGCGATGCTTATTCGTCTTCTTTCTACGCCGATGGAAGCGAAAAGACAGTTTTGTGTTATTTGGGAAACATTACTGTCAGGGGTTCAGAAGGAGAGACACAGGAGGGGGAGCAAATGGAGAGTGAGGAGGAGGAGTACGAGGGGGGCGCAGGCAGTGACAGTGGCCAGAGTTATTCCACAAGCCTCTCTAGCGAATCGGAGGACTCACAGAAGGGAGCGCCGGTGGCCAGAGCAAGGGAGATTCCAAGGGAGAAACCTCAAGAGGGAGGGGCCAGCGGGGAGTCTCTGAACAGCAGCTGGAGATCAGGGCCAGCGTCTCCACCAGAGCGCAGTGGGGAGGGGGAGTCCCAGGAGTCGGGACCAGTGTCCTCACCACCAGAGGGAGGAGAGGAGTCAGGTTTGGCAACACCCACATCAGGAAGCGGGGAAACGGTCAGAAGGAAAGTCACCGGCTGGGCGCGCGCGCCAAGTTCAAATGTACAGGAGCGCGGCACAGCGGGGAGCCCGGGAAGGGAGCCAGGTCCTAAAGCCCGCCGGAGGGAGGGGCAAGACTCAGGAGGCTCCGCGTCAGAGGAGTCCAGGAAGGAGGGAACCCCAGAGGGCAGAAGGACCCAACGCAGGAAAGAGCAGCGCAAGAGGTGGAGCCAGGCTAGAATCTTAAACTGGTGTGGGTGGAGCAGTGAGTCAGAGGGGACTTAGCCGGTCTAGCGTTAAGACGTGGGCCTGCGCGCCCAGAGCTTGGAAATGGAAACTAAACTTCAATAAAGACTTTTGTATATAATATCCACTGGGCGTTGGTCCTCTGTGAGCTGGGACCTAGCGGCAGTCCTGACAGTAAGTCCCCTCTCGTTTTTTCACCAATTTTGCAACCTCGTGGAGTGCGGGAAAGCAGCGAGGGGTGAAGATTGGTGCTTCGCGAGCTCACGAAAAACAGGGAAATGACTACCGAAGAGAGGATAGCGAGTTTGCAAAACGCAGTGACGCAGTTGACTGCAGAAATTGCGGCTTCCAGAAAGAAAGAACAGGAAGCAGCTGCTGCCTGCCAGGATCTGCGAACCAGGTTAGAAGTGCTAACTACACAGAGGCTACCAGCCACCAGACCAGAAGGGATTGGGCTGGGAAACAGAGGAGGGAGCCTGGTATCTCACTTCAATGGGGACCTGCAGGAGTATCCTAACTTCAGAGCAGATGTGATTTATACATTGCAGCTGCTTGACAAAGACTTTAAAAATGAGGGAGAGAAAGTGGGATTTATTATTTCGCATTTGCGGGGGGAGGCAAAATCGTGGCTGCGCAATCTATGGAGAGACAAGGATCCAGCCCTCCAAAATGCGGCTGCCTTCATTAAAGTGATGGATGCGTGTTTTTTATCTGAGATTGATGTGGATATCGCTAGGAGGGAGATTCACGGACTAAGACAAGGTAAAGCCACTGTGAGGCAATATCATGCACGTTTTTTCGGATTGGTGAATGTACTAGCCTGGGAGAAAGAATCGCCTGCCGTCAGAGACCTGTTCTGGGAGGGGTTGAGCGGAGCTGTGAAAGATGAGATCGCAAGGGGGGGAAGACCCCAAACCACCAAGGAAGTGGTGGAACGGGCACTCTCCATTGGGGTTCGGTTGGAAGGACGCCCTTGGGGCAGGGAGGAAGGGCATTTGGGACGCACGCCAGCGAAAGGACTGCCTCCCTTCCCCAAGGAGGCGGCGCGCGCTCGATCCATGCCTCCGCTGGGAGGGGGAGAGGAGCCGATGGAGATAGGTGGTGCTAAGGCTCACTCCACAGTCGGAGCCCTAACTCCGGGAGCAGTCAAGATGAAGCCTCCTAGAGGAACCAGGAAGTGCTACATCTGCGACAGTGCTCAGCATATGGCAAAAGAGTGTCCCCAGCGGTTTCACAAGCATACTGCAGCCGCAGCGACAGTAACAGACGCAATTCAGCAGAGGGAGTCGCAGCAGGAAAACTCCACTGTCTGGCTGGAGATGGCATCTCTGGGGACCAGCCAGACAAGTCAGTGAAGCAATCCCCAGGGATCTTACAGCCCACCGACCCCCTCCCACCCAAACCAGTAGTGCAGCTCACCGCATCCCTTCAGCTCCCCAATGGGCTACTGGTGGAAATTCCCATCACCGTAGACTCGGGGAGCAATGCAGATTTTATAGACATGCAGTTCCTCCAGCAACATGGCATAGCCCTTCTGCCAGCGGCGGTACCTCTGAAAGTCGTCACAGTGGACGGCAGGGAGCTACTGGGAGGGCAAGTGCTACAGCAGACGCCGCCAATGGTGATGCGCATTGGAAACCACCGTGAGGTCATCAGCTTCAACGTCACCCGCCTGTCAGACACGCCCATAGTGTTGGGAATGAGTTGGCTGGATAGGCACAGCCCGGCATTAGCTTGGTACCAGCGGCAACTGACCTTCGGCTCCTCTTACTGCGCAGAACACTGCATCCTGGCGGACTTGGAAGATGAGGGGCACGAGGATGGACCACAGCTGAACTTGGGCATGTTGCAAGCGGTGCCTAACAAATACAAGGAGTTTTTGGAGGTCTTCTGCGAGAAAGAGGCGGATAAGCTGCCACCCCACAGACCCTACGACTGCAAGATCGACCTCCTGCCCGGGGCGACGCTCCCGACGGGGAAACTGTACTCCATGTCTGAGGATGAATTGCAAGAGCTCAGGGAGTTCATAGATCACAACCTGAAGCGGGGATTCATCCGGGAGTCCAAGGCGGCAGGAGGCAGTCCCGTGTTCTTTGTAAAGAAGCGGGACACGCCCCAAAAGAGGCTGGTCGTTGATTTCCGCTTCTTGAACCTCAAGACCAAGCCCTCAGCATTCCCTATGCCCAAGATCGATGACCTGCTGGCGACGGTGAGGAAGGGTCGCATCTTTACCAAGTTGGATCTGCGCGGAGCGTACAATCTCATTCGCGTACGGGAAGGCGACGAGTGGAAAACAACCATGTTTACGCCGCTGGGCACTTATGAATACAGAGTTATGCCTTTTGGATTAAAAAATGGTTCCCACTGCTTTCAAGCCTTCATGCATCATGTCTTGGCGGGTCTCCTCTACAAGAAGTGCGTCTGCTTCCTGGATGACATCCTAATCTTCTCGGAATCGCCGGAGGCTCACGAGAGAGATGTTAGGGAAGTTCTGCAGAGGCTGCGGGAGCACAGGCTGTACGCCAAGCTGGAGAAGTGCCAGTTCGACAAGACGGAGGTGGATTTCTTGGGCTACAAACTGTCCGACAAGGGACTGGCTATGGACGGTGCCAAGGTACGTGCAGTACTGGATTGGAAGAGCCCACGCAATAGGAAGGAAGTACAGAGGTTTGTCGGTTTTGCCAACTTTTATCGCAAGTTCATCAAGGGTTTCGCCATGCAGACAGCGGCCATCACCGACACCCTCAGTTCCAAGAAGAAGAGGTTCATCTGGACGGAGCAGGCAGAGCAGTCCTTTCAGAAGCTCAAGCAGCTCTTCGCTTCCGAAGAGAACCTACTGCACGTAAATCCCAGCAGGCCCATGAGAGTGGAGACGGACGCCTCAGACAGGGCCGTGGGAGCCGTTCTGTTGCAGCAAGACCACCAGGGGGACTGGAGGCCGTGCGCTTTCTACTCCAGAAAACTCAGCAAAGCGGAGCAGAACTACACCATTTGGGACAGGGAGTTGCTGGCCATACATGCAGCCTTCAAGGCGTGGCGGCACTTCCTCGTCGGAGCCAAGCACACGGTGCAGGTCCGCACAGACCATAAGAACTTGGAGTACTGGCGCACGGCGAGGTTCCTGAACCAGCGACACATCCGCTGGGCGGAGTTCTTTGCAGATTTCGACTTCAGAATTGAGTACATCCCAGGAAACAGCAACGTCTTGGCGGACGCGCTGTCCAGAAAACCGCAGTATCTGGAGGCAGAGGCACCGGCGGCGGCCAAGCACATTTTCACACCACAGGCGTGGGCATGCGCGTCAGCCACGGTGGACCTGGACGCGGTGCGCCGCGCGCTGCGAACAGACTCGTTCGCCCGAGCCAAGATGGAGGAGGTGTGCAGTGGCAAGGCGAGGGGCGACGAATTCCAAGTGCGAGACGGCCTGCTCCTACGCAAGGGAGTTCTCTACGTACCAGGAGACAGCCTCCGCGCGAAGGTCCTGCAACAGCTGCACGACGCGCCCAGCGCGGGGCACTTCGGCAAGGAGAAGACGGTGGACTTAGTAGCCAGAGACTTTTGGTGGCCTAAGATGCGGGGGGATGTCGCGGACTATGTCAATAGGTGCGACACCTGCCAAAGGGCTAAGCCTGTGCACCAGCCGCCGGCGGGCCTGTTGGAACCGCTACAGACACCGTTCGTACCGTGGGAGAGGGTAGCCCTGGACTTTGTCACAGATCTACCCAGCTCAAGGGGCAAGACGGCAGTGCTCGTGGTAGTGGACCTGTTCACCAAGATGGCCCACTTCATTCCGTGCGCGAAGGTGGCCACGGCCGAGCAGACCGCTAAGATGTTCATAGACCACGTGTTCAAGGTGCACGGCCTACCACGGTCTATTTTGTCCGACAGGGGGCGCCAGTTCATCTCCAACTTCTGGCAAAAGCTGATGGGATTCCTGAACGTCAAGGTCAGCCTGGCGTCGGCGAGACACCCGCAAACTAACGGGCAGGCGGAAAGGGTCAACGCCATCATGCAGCAGTACCTGAGATGCTACGCGAACCAGCAGCCATCGACCTGGGTGGACTATCTACCGTTGGCCGAGTTTGCCTACAACAACACGAAGCACGGGTCCACGGGGGTGACCCCATTTTTTGCCAACTACGGGAGGCATCCCAGAACCTTCCCGGGTCTGGACACAGTGCGGGAGGGGGAGCCACAGGGAGCAGAGGAAGTGGCAGCGGAGTTGCAGGAGATCCACGAGCAGCTCAGGAGGCAGTTAGAGTTGGCAAAACAGGCTTACAAAGTGCAGGCAGATCGACACAGGAGGGTTGGGGAGGACATCCAGGTGGGAGACTGGGTCTGGTTGGCAGCACAAGCAGTTCCAGCCAGATCGTTAGCCAAGAAGAAACTAGGGCACAAGCAGCTAGGGCCTTACCAAGTAGAGGCGCAGATCAACCCAGTGGCCTTCCGGTTGACACTCCCGGAGGGTTCCAGAATGCACCCGGTCTTTCATAGATCAGTGCTCACGCCCTACAGAGAGCCCCACAGGTTTCAAGCACCGGGGAAGGCGCCAGACCCGCTCAGAGAAGCGCCCAAAAAAGGGGGGTCGCCGAAAGGGGAGCCACTTAATGAAGCCACTGAGATTTTAGACTCAAGGTGGGGGGAGGACGGGATTGAATATCTTCTCGCCACGGAGGACACCCCGGCCAGCGCCAACAGGTGGGTGCCGGATTACGCAGTGGAAGAGCAGTTGCTCAAGGAAGAATTCCACACACTTTTCCCGCACAAGCCTATGCCGGCGGGCTTTTTCGAGGATTGTTTGTTCACACCCACACTCTCGGCCAGCACTTTCCGGGGTTTCTCGTCAGCTGAGGACTCGGCTCCGGGAGGCAGCTCTCCGGAGGGATCACTTTCAGGTTTTGGCACGGGGGGATCTTATTGGTGGGAGGACCAACCCGAGGTGGGCTGGCGCAGAGACATGCCGAAGGGGCCCTGGGAGGTGGACCCCCATCAAACAACAGGGGGAGGAGGGCTCTTGGGTGATTTGGGGTCGAGCGCAGATTTCGAGCACACCGCGCAGGAGATGGAAGCGGAGGAGGTCGTCGTCGACGAGCCCATGGGGGACTTCCCGGACTTATCTCGATGGTTGCAAGCCTCAGGGGACGAGCTGTATCCTGGACTCACCCCTACAACAATGGAGCACCCGGAACCCGCACCGGAAGAGGGGGAGGGGGGAAGGGGGGGCTTCGAGGGGGGGATGGATGTCAGGGGTTCAGAAGGAGAGACACAGGAGGGGGAGCAAATGGAGAGTGAGGAGGAGGAGTACGAGGGGGGCGCAGGCAGTGACAGTGGCCAGAGTTATTCCACAAGCCTCTCTAGCGAATCGGAGGACTCACAGAAGGGAGCGCCGGTGGCCAGAGCAAGGGAGATTCCAAGGGAGAAACCTCAAGAGGGAGGGGCCAGCGGGGAGTCTCTGAACAGCAGCTGGAGATCAGGGCCAGCGTCTCCACCAGAGCGCAGTGGGGAGGGGGAGTCCCAGGAGTCGGGACCAGTGTCCTCACCACCAGAGGGAGGAGAGGAGTCAGGTTTGGCAACACCCACATCAGGAAGCGGGGAAACGGTCAGAAGGAAAGTCACCGGCTGGGCGCGCGCGCCAAGTTCAAATGTACAGGAGCGCGGCACAGCGGGGAGCCCGGGAAGGGAGCCAGGTCCTAAAGCCCGCCGGAGGGAGGGGCAAGACTCAGGAGGCTCCGCGTCAGAGGAGTCCAGGAAGGAGGGAACCCCAGAGGGCAGAAGGACCCAACGCAGGAAAGAGCAGCGCAAGAGGTGGAGCCAGGCTAGAATCTTAAACTGGTGTGGGTGGAGCAGTGAGTCAGAGGGGACTTAGCCGGTCTAGCGTTAAGACGTGGGCCTGCGCGCCCAGAGCTTGGAAATGGAAACTAAACTTCAATAAAGACTTTTGTATATAATATCCACTGGGCGTTGGTCCTCTGTGAGCTGGGACCTAGCGGCAGTCCTGACAATTACACATACTTTGCAATTTCTGGGTTAATGAGCATTAACACCACGGAACACGATCTGAAATAAGCGAAATCCAAAATTCTTCTTTCTATGTAGCTGGAACGCAAAACAACCTGTTTGGGGAGGTTTAGGCTCAGTACACTTCGCTTTGCTATTTGTGGGTGGAAAGAACATGGAAAGAACAATCCAAACTTTTTCCTCTGCTTTCTATTGACATGGAACCAAAACACCTATTGTCAGTCCTGACACCTATGCTTCATTACGGCTGTTAAGAAACAATTCATTCTGAGATTTTTGGGTGAATGTGCATTCTAACCCCAAAAACACCAATTTGCAACAAAACCAATCAGAGCTTTATCGTCTTTCTTTTTAAGTGGATGGAACCCAAAACGCCTTTTTGCTTTGGTTGGAGGTGATTCTGGTGCACACCCATAAAACACCATGCGAATTGAAATAATCCTTAGCAATGCTTATTCGTCTTCTTTCTACGCCGATGGAAGCGAAAAGACAGTTTTGTGTTATTTGGGACTCATACTTTGCGATTTCTGGGTTATTGAGCATTAACACCACGGAACACGATCTGAAAGAAGCGAAATCCAAAATTCTTCTTTCTATGTAGCTGGAACGCAAAACAACCTGTTTGGGGAGGTTTAGGCTCAGTACACTTCGCTTTGCTATTTGTGGGTGGAAAGAACATGGAAAGAACAATCCAAATTTTTTCATCTGCTTTCTATTGACATGGAACCAAAATACCTATGCTTGATTACGGCTGTTAAGAAACATTTCACTCTGAGATTTTTGGGTGAATGTGCATTCTAACCCCAAAAACACCAATTTGCAACAAAACCAATCAGAGCTTTATCGTCTTTCTTTTTAAGTGGATGGAACCCAAAACACCTTTTTGCTTTGGTTGGAGGTGATTCTGGTGCACACCCATAAAACACCATGCGAATTGAAATAAGCCCTATCGATGCTTATTCGTCTTCTTTCTACGCATATGGAAGCGAAAAGACAGTTTTGTGTTATTTGGGACTCATTACACATACTTTGCGATTTCTGGGTTAATGAGCATTAACACCACGGAACACGATCTGAAAGAAGCGAAATCCAAAATTCTTCTTTCTATGTAGCTGGAACGCAAAACAACCTGTTTGGGGTGGTTTAGGCTCAGTACACTTCGCTTTGCTATTTGTGGGTGGAAAGAACATGGAAAGAACAATCCAAACTTTTTCGTCTGCTTTCTATTGACATGGAACCAAAACACCTATGCTTGATTACGGCTGTTAAGAAACATTTCACTCTGAGATTTTTGGGTGAATGTGCATTCTAACCCCAAAAACACCAATTTGCAACAAAACCAACCAGAGCTTTATCGTCTTTCTTTTTAAGTGAATGGAACCCAAAACACCTTTTTGCTTTGGTTGGAGGTGATTCTGGTGCACACCCATAAAACACCATGCGAATTGAAATAAGCCCTAGCGATGCTTATTCGTCTTCTTTCTACGCCGATGGAAGCGAAAAGACAGTTTTGTGTTATTTGGGAAACATTACACATACTTTGCAATTTCTGGGTTAATGAGCATTAACACCACGGAACACGATCTGAAATAAGCGAAATCCAAAATTCTTCTTTCTATGTAGCTGGAACGCAAAACAACCTGTTTGGGGAGGTTTAGGCTCAGTACAATTCGCTTTGCTATTTGTGGGTGGAAAGAACATGGAAAGAACAATCCAAACTTTTTCGTCTGCTTTCTATTGACATGGAACCAAAACACCTATGCTTGATTACGGCTGTTAAGAAATATTTCACTCTGAGATTTTTGGGTGAATGTGCATTCTAACCCCAAAAACACCAATTTGCAACAAAACCAATCAGAGCTTTATCGTCTTTCTTTTAAAGTGAATGGAACCCGTAACACCTTTTTGCTTTGGTTGGAGGTGATTCTGGTGCACACCCATAAAACACCATGCGAATTGAAATAAGCCCTAGCGATGCTTATTCGTCTTCTTTCTACGCCGATGGAAGCGAAAAGACAGTTTTGTGTTATTTGGGACACATTACACATAGTTTGCAATTTCTGGGTTAATGAGCATTAACACCACGGAACACGATCTGAAAGAAGCGAAATCCAAAATTCTTCTTTCTATGTAGCTGGAACGCAAAACAACCTGTTTGGGGTGGTTTAGGCTCAGTACACTTCGCTTTGCTATTTGTGGGTGGAAAGAACATGGAAAGAACAATCCAAACTTTTTCCTCTGCTTTCTATTGACATGGAACCAAAACACCTATTGTCAGTCCTGACACCTATGCTTCATTACGGCTGTTAAGAAACATTTCATTCTGAGATTTTTGGGTGAATGTGCATTCTAACCCCAAAAACACCAATTTGCAACAAAACCAATCAGAGCTTTATCGTCTTTCTTTTTAAGTGGATGGAACCCAAAACGCCTTTTTGCTTTGGTTGGAGGTGATTCTGGTGCACACCCATAAAACACCATGCGAATTGAAATAAGCCTTAGCAATGCTTATTCGTCTTCTTTCTACGCCGATGGAAGCGAAAAGACAGTTTTGTGTTATTTGGGACTCATTACACATACTTTGCGATTTCTGGGTTAATGAGCATTAACACCACGGAACACGATCTGAAAGAAGCGAAATCCAAAATTCTTCTTTCTATGTAGCTGGAACGCAAAACAACCTGTTTGGGGAGGTTTAGGCTCAGTACACTTCGCTTTGCTATTTGTGGGTGGAAAGAACATGGAAAGAACAATCCAAATTTTTTCATCTGCTTTCTATTGACATGGAACCAAAACACCTATGCTTGATTACGGCTGTTAAGAAACATTTCACTCTGAGATTTTTGGGTGAATGTGCATTCTAACCCCAAAAACACCAATTTGCAACAAAACCAATCAGAGCTTTATCGTCTTTCTTTTTAAGTGGATGGAACCCAAAACACCTTTTTGCTTTGGTTGGAGGTGATTCTGGTGCACACCCATAAAACACCATGCGAATTGAAATAAGCCCTATCGATGCTTATTCGTCTTCTTTCTACGCATATGGAAGCGAAAAGACAGTTTTGTGTTATTTGGGACTCATTACACATACTTTGCGATTTCTGGGTTAATGAGCATTAACACCACGGAACACGATCTGAAAGAAGCGAAATCCAAAATTCTTCTTTCTATGTAGCTGGAACGCAAAACAACCTGTTTGGGGAGGTTTAGGCTCAGTACACTTCGCTTTGCTATTTGTGGGTGGAAAGAACATGGAAAGAACAATCCAAATTTTTTCATCTGCTTTCTATTGACATGGAACCAAAACACCTATGCTTGATTACGGCTGTTAAGAAACATTTCACTCTGAGATTTTTGGGTGAATGTGCATTCCAACCCCAAAAACACCAATTTGCAACAAAACCAACCAGAGCTTTATCGTCTTTCTTTTTAAGTGAATGGAACCCAAAACACCTTTTTGCTTTGGTTGGAGGTGATTCTGGTGCACACCCATAAAACACCATGCGAATTGAAATAAGCCCTAGCGATGCTTATTCGTCTTCTTTCTACGCCGATGGAAGCGAAAAGACAGTTTTGTGTTATTTGGGACTCATTACACATACTTTGCAATTTCTGGGTTAATGAGCATTAACACCACGGAACACGATCTGAAATAAGCGAAATCCAAAATTCTTCTTTCTATGTAGCTGGAACGCAAAACAACCTGTTTGGGGTGGTTTAGGCTCAGTACACTTCGCTTTGCTATTTGTGGGTGGAAAGAACATGGAAAGAACAATCCAAACTTTTTCCTCTGCTTTCTATTGACATGGAACCAAAACACCTATTGTCAGTCCTGACACCTATGCTTCATTACGGCTGTTAAGAAACATTTCATTCTGAGATTTTTGGGTGAATGTGCATTCTAACCCCAAAAACACCAATTTGCAACAAAACCAATCAGAGCTTTATCGTCTTTCTTTTTAAGTGGATGGAACCCAAAACGCCTTTTTGCTTTGGTTGGAGGTGATTCTGGTGCACACCCATAAAACACCATGCGAATTGAAATAAGCCCTATCGATGCTTATTCGTCTTCTTTCTACGCATATGGAAGCGAAAAGACAGTTTTGTGTTATTTGGGACTCATTACACATACTTTGCGATTTCTGGGTTAATGAGCATTAACACCACGGAACACGATCTGAAAGAAGCGAAATCCAAAATTCTTCTTTCTATGTAGCTGGAACGCAAAACAACCTGTTTGGGGAGGTTTAGGCTCAGTACACTTCGCTTTGCTATTTGTGGGTGGAAAGAACATGGAAAGAACAATCCAAACTTTTTATCTGCTTTCTATTGACATGGAACCAAAATACCTATGCTTGATTACGGCTAAGAAACATTTCACTCTGAGATTTTTGGGTGAATGTGCATTCCAACCCCAAAAACACCAATTTGCAACAAAACCAAGCAGAGCTTTATCGTCTTTCTTTTTAAGTGAATGGAACCCAAAACACCTTTTTGCTTTGGTTGGAGGTGATTCTGGTGCACACCCATAAAACACCATGCGAATTGAAATAAGCCCTAGCGATGCTTATTCGTCTTCTTTCTACGCCGATGGAAGCGAAAAGACAGTTTTGTGTTATTTGGGACTCATTACATATACTTTGCAATTTCTGGGTTAATGAGCATTAACACCACGGAACACGATCTGAAAGAAGCGAAATCCAAAATTCTTCTTTCTATGTAGCTGGAACGCAAAACAACCTGTTTGGGGAGGTTTAGGCTCAGTACACTTCGCTTTGCTATTTGTGGGTGGAAAGAACATGGAAAGAACAATCCAAACTTTTTCGTCTGCTTTCTATTGACATGGAACCAAAACACCTATGCTTGATTACGGCTGTTAAGAAACATTTCACTCTGAGATTTTTGGGTGAATGTGCATTCTAACCCCAAAAACACCAATTTGCAACAAAACCAACCAGAGCTTTATCGTCTTTCTTTTTAAGTGAATGGAACCCAAAACACCTTTTTGCTTTGGTTGGAGGTGATTCTGGTGCACACCCATAAAACACCATGCGAATTGAAATAAGCCCTAGCGATGCTTATTCGTCTTCTTTCTACGCCGATGGAAGCGAAAAGACAGTTTTGTGTTATTTGGGACACATTACACATACTTTGCAATTTCTGGGTTAATGAGCATTAACACCAAGGAACACGATCTGAAAGAAACGAAATCCAAAATTCTTCTTTCTATGTAGCTGGAACGCAAAACAACCTGTTTGGGGCGGTTTAGGCTCAGTACACTTCGCTTTGCTATTTGTGGGTGGAAAGAACATGGAAAGAACAATCCAAACTTTTTCGTCTGCTTTCCATTGACATGGAACCAAAACACCTATGCTTGATTACGGCTGTTAAGAAACATTTCACTCTGAGATTTTTGGGTGAATGTGCATTCTAACCCCAAAAACACCAATTTGCAACAAAACCAACCAGAGCTTTATCGTCTTTCTTTTTAAGTGAATGGAACCCAAAACACCTTTTTGCTTTGGTTGGAGGTGATTCTGGTGCACACCCATAAAACACCATGCGAATTGAAATAAGCCCTATCGATGCTTATTCGTCTTCTTTCTACGCCGATGGAAGCGAAAAGACAGTTTTGTGTTATTTGGGACACATTACACATACTTTGCAATTTCTGGGTTAATGAGCATTAACACCACGGAACACGATCTGAAAGAAGCGAAATCCAAAATTCTTCTTTCTATGTAACTGGAACGCAAAACAACCTGTTTGGGGAGGTTTAGGCTCAGTACACTTCGCTTTGCTATTTGTAGGTGGAAAGAACATGGAAAGAACAATCCAAACTTTTTCGTCTGCTTTCTATTGACATGGAACCAAAACACCTATGCTTGATTACGGCTGTTAAGAAACATTTCACTCTGAGATTTTTGGGTGAATGTGCATTCTAACCCCAAAAACACCAATTTGCAACAAAACCAACCAGAGCTTTATCGTCTTTCTTTTTAAGTGAATGGAACCCAAAACACCTTTTTGCTTTGGTTGGAGGTGATTCTGGTGCACACCCATAAAACACCATGCGAATTGAAATAAGCCCTAGCGATGCTTATTCGTCTTCTTTCTACGCCGATGGAAGCGAAAAGACAGTTTTGTGTTATTTGGGACACATTACACATACTTTGCAATTTCTGGGTTAATGAGCATTAACACCACGGAACACGATCTGAAATAAGCGAAATCCAAAATTCTTCTTTCTATGTAGCTGGAACGCAAAACAACCTGTTTGGGGAGGTTTAGGCTCAGTACACTTCGCTTTGCTATTTGTGGGTGGAAAGAACATGGAAAGAACAATCCAAACTTTTTATCTGCTTTCTATTGACATGGAACCAAAATACCTATGCTTGATTACGGCTAAGAAACATTTCACTGAGATTTTTGGGTGAATGTGCATTCCAACCCCAAAAACACCAATTTGCAACAAAACCAAGCAGAGCTTTATCGTCTTTCTTTTTAAGTGAATGGAACCCAAAACACCTTTTTGCTTTGGTTGGAGGTGATTCTGGTGCACACCCATAAAACACCATGCGAATTGAAATAAGCCCTAGCGATGCTTATTCGTCTTCTTTCTACGCCGATGGAAGCGAAAAGACAGTTTTGTGTTATTTGGGACTCATTACATATACTTTGCAATTTCTGGGTTAATGAGCATTAACACCACGGAACACGATCTGAAAGAAGCGAAATCCAAAATTCTTCTTTCTATGTAGCTGGAACGCAAAACAACCTGTTTGGGGAGGTTTAGGCTCAGTACACTTCGCTTTGCTATTTGTGGGTGGAAAGAACATGGAAAGAACAATCCAAACTTTTTCGTCTGCTTTCTATTGACATGGAACCAAAACACCTATGCTTGATTACGGCTGTTAAGAAACATTTCACTCTGAGATTTTTGGGTGAATGTGCATTCTAACCCCAAAAACACCAATTTGCAACAAAACCAACCAGAGCTTTATCGTCTTTCTTTTTAAGTGAATGGAACCCAAAACACCTTTTTGCTTTGGTTGGAGGTGATTCTGGTGCACACCCATAAAACACCATGCGAATTGAAATAAGCCCTAGCGATGCTTATTCGTCTTCTTTCTACGCCGATGGAAGCGAAAAGACAGTTTTGTGTTATTTGGGACACATTACACATACTTTGCAATTTCTGGGTTAATGAGCATTAACACCAAGGAACACGATCTGAAAGAAACGAAATCCAAAATTCTTCTTTCTATGTAGCTGGAACGCAAAACAACCTGTTTGGGGCGGTTTAGGCTCAGTACACTTCGCTTTGCTATTTGTGGGTGGAAAGAACATGGAAAGAACAATCCAAACTTTTTCGTCTGCTTTCCATTGACATGGAACCAAAACACCTATGCTTGATTACGGCTGTTAAGAAACATTTCACTCTGAGATTTTTGGGTGAATGTGCATTCTAACCCCAAAAACACCAATTTGCAACAAAACCAACCAGAGCTTTATCGTCTTTCTTTTTAAGTGAATGGAACCCAAAACACCTTTTTGCTTTGGTTGGAGGTGATTCTGGTGCACACCCATAAAACACCATGCGAATTGAAATAAGCCCTATCGATGCTTATTCGTCTTCTTTCTACGCCGATGGAAGCGAAAAGACAGTTTTGTGTTATTTGGGACACATTACACATACTTTGCAATTTCTGGGTTAATGAGCATTAACACCACGGAACACGATCTGAAAGAAGCGAAATCCAAAATTCTTCTTTCTATGTAACTGGAACGCAAAACAACCTGTTTGGGGAGGTTTAGGCTCAGTACACTTCGCTTTGCTATTTGTAGGTGGAAAGAACATGGAAAGAACAATCCAAACTTTTTCGTCTGCTTTCTATTGACATGGAACCAAAACACCTATGCTTGATTACGGCTGTTAAGAAACATTTCACTCTGAGATTTTTGGGTGAATGTGCATTCTAACCCCAAAAACACCAATTTGCAACAAAACCAACCAGAGCTTTATCGTCTTTCTTTTTAAGTGAATGGAACCCAAAACACCTTTTTGCTTTGGTTGGAGGTGATTCTGGTGCACACCCATAAAACACCATGCGAATTGAAATAAGCCCTAGCGATGCTTATTCGTCTTCTTTCTACGCCGATGGAAGCGAAAAGACAGTTTTGTGTTATTTGGGACACATTACACATACTTTGCAATTTCTGGGTTAATGAGCATTAACACCACGGAACACGATCTGAAATAAGCGAAATCCAAAATTCTTCTTTCTATGTAGCTGGAACGCAAAACAACCTGTTTGGGGAGGTTTAGGCTCAGTACAATTCGCTTTGCTATTTGTGGGTGGAAAGAACATGGAAAGAACAATCCAAACTTTTTCGTCTGCTTTCTATTGACATGGAACCAAAACACCTATGCTTGATTACGGCTGTTAAGAAACATTTCACTCTGAGATTTTTGGGTGAATGTGCATTCTAACCCCAAAAACACCAATTTGCAACAAAACCAACCAGAGCTTTATCGTCTTTCTTTTTAAGTGAATGGAACCCGTAACACCTTTTTGCTTTGGTTGGAGGTGATTCTGGTGCACACCCATAAAACACCATGCGAATTGAAATAAGCCCTAGCGATGCTTATTCGTCTTCTTTCTACGCCGATGGAAGCGAAAAGACAGTTTTGTGTTATTTGGGACACATTACACATACTTTGCAATTTCTGGGTTAATGAGCATTAACACCACGGAACACGATCTGAAAGAAGCGAAATCCAAAATTCTTCTTTCTATGTAGCTGGAACGCAAAACAACCTGTTTGGGGAGGTTTAGGCTCAGTACACTTCGCTTTGCTATTTGTGGGTGGAAAGAACATGGAAAGAACAATCCAAATTTTTTCATCTGCTTTCTATTGACATGGAACCAAAACACCTATGCTTGATTACGGCTGTTAAGAAACATTTCACTCTGAGATTTTTGGGTGAATGTGCATTCTAACCCCAAAAACACCAATTTGCAACAAAACCAATCAGAGCTTTATCGTCTTTCTTTTTAAGTGGATGGAACCCAAAACACCTTTTTGCTTTGGTTGGAGGTGATTCTGGTGCACACCCATAAAACACCATGCGAATTGAAATAAGCCCTAGCGATGCTTATTCGTCTTCTTTCTACGCATATGGAAGCGAAAAGACGGTTTTGTGTTATTTGGGACTCATTACACATACTTTGCGATTTCTGGGTTAATGAGCATTAACACCACGGAACACGATCTGAAAGAAGCGAAATCCAAAATTCTTCTTTCTATGTAGCTGGAACGCAAAACAACCTGTTTGGGGAGGTTTAGGCTCAGTACACTTCGCTTTGCTATGTGTGGGTGGAAAGAACATGGAAAGAACAATCCAAACTTTTTCGTCTGCTTTCTATTGACATGGAACCAAAACACCTATGCTTGATTACGGCTGTTAAGAAACATTTCACTATGAGATTTTTGGGTGAATGTGCATTCTAACCCCAAAAACACCAATTTGCAACAAAACCAACCAGAGCTTTATCGTCTTTCTTTTTAAGTGGAGGGAACCCAAAACGCCTTTTTGCTTTGGTTGGAGGTGATTCTGGTGCACACCCATAAAACACCATGCGAATTGAAATAAGCCCTAGCGATGCTTATTCGTCTTCTTTCTACGCCGATGGAAGCGAAAAGACAGTTTTGTGTTATTTGGGACTCATTACACATACTTTGCGATTTCTGGGTTAATGAGCATTAACACCACGGAACACGATCTGAAAGAAGCGAAATCCAAAATTCTTCTTTCTATGTAGCTGGAACGCAAAACAACCTGTTTGGGGAGGTTTAGGCTCAGTACACTTCGCTTTGCTATTTGTGGGTGGAAAGAACATGGAAAGAACAATCCAAACTTTTTCGTCTGCTTTCTATTGACATGGAACCAAAACACCTATGCTTGATTACGGCTGTTAAGAAACATTTCACTCTGAGATTTTTGGGTGAATGTGCATTCTAACCCCAAAAACACCAATTTGCAACAAAACCAACCAGAGCTTTATCGTCTTTCTTTTTAAGTGAATGGAACCCAAAACACCTTTTTGCTTTGGTTGGAGGTGATTCTGGTGCACACCCATAAAACACCATGCGAATTGAAATAAGCCCTAGCGATGCTTATTCGTCTTCTTTCTACGCCGATGGAAGCGAAAAGACAGTTTTGTGTTATTTGGGACACATTACACATACTTTGCAATTTCTGGGTTAATGAGCATTAACACCACGGAACACGATCTGAAATAAGCGAAATCCAAAATTCTTCTTTCTATGTAGCTGGAACGCAAAACAACCTGTTTGGGGAGGTTTAGGCTCAGTACAATTCGCTTTGCTATTTGTGGGTGGAAAGAACATGGAAAGAACAATCCAAACTTTTTCGTCTGCTTTCTATTGACATGGAACCAAAACACCTATGCTTGATTACGGCTGTTAAGAAACATTTCACTCTGAGATTTTTGGGTGAATGTGCATTCTAACCCCAAAAACACCAATTTGCAACAAAACCAACCAGAGCTTTATCGTCTTTCTTTTTAAGTGAATGGAACCCAAAACACCTTTTTGCTTTGGTTGGAGGTGATTCTGGTGCACACCCATAAAACACCATGCGAATTGAAATAAGCCCTAGCGATGCTTATTCGTCTTCTTTCTACGCCGATGGAAGCGAAAAGACAGTTTTGTGTTATTTGGGACACATTACACATACTTTGCAATTTCTGGGTTAATGAGCATTAACACCACGGAACACGATCTGAAATAAGCGAAATCCAAAATTCTTCTTTCTATGTAGCTGGAACGCAAAACAACCTGTTTGGGGAGGTTTAGGCTCAGTACAATTCGCTTTGCTATTTGTGGGTGGAAAGAACATGGAAAGAACAATCCAAACTTTTTCGTCTGCTTTCTATTGACATGGAACCAAAACACCTATGCTTGATTACGGCTGTTAAGAAACATTTCACTCTGAGATTTTTGGGTGAATGTGCATTCTAACCCCAAAAACACCAATTTGCAACAAAACCAACCAGAGCTTTATCGTCTTTCTTTTTAAGTGAATGGAACCCGTAACACCTTTTTGCTTTGGTTGGAGGTGATTCTGGTGCACACCCATAAAACACCATGCGAATTGAAATAAGCCCTAGCGATGCTTATTCGTCTTCTTTCTACGCCGATGGAAGCGAAAAGACAGTTTTGTGTTATTTGGGACACATTACACATACTTTGCAATTTCTGGGTTAATGAGCATTAACACCACGGAACACGATCTGAAAGAAGCGAAATCCAAAATTCTTCTTTCTATGTAGCTGGAACGCAAAACAACCTGTTTGGGGAGGTTTAGGCTCAGTACACTTCGCTTTGCTATTTGTGGGTGGAAAGAACATGGAAAGAACAATCCAAATTTTTTCATCTGCTTTCTATTGACATGGAACCAAAACACCTATGCTTGATTACGGCTGTTAAGAAACATTTCACTCTGAGATTTTTGGGTGAATGTGCATTCTAACCCCAAAAACACCAATTTGCAACAAAACCAATCAGAGCTTTATCGTCTTTCTTTTTAAGTGGATGGAACCCAAAACACCTTTTTGCTTTGGTTGGAGGTGATTCTGGTGCACACCCATAAAACACCATGCGAATTGAAATAAGCCCTAGCGATGCTTATTCGTCTTCTTTCTACGCATATGGAAGCGAAAAGACGGTTTTGTGTTATTTGGGACTCATTACACATACTTTGCGATTTCTGGGTTAATGAGCATTAACACCACGGAACACGATCTGAAAGAAGCGAAATCCAAAATTCTTCTTTCTATGTAGCTGGAACGCAAAACAACCTGTTTGGGGAGGTTTAGGCTCAGTACACTTCGCTTTGCTATGTGTGGGTGGAAAGAACATGGAAAGAACAATCCAAACTTTTTCGTCTGCTTTCTATTGACATGGAACCAAAACACCTATGCTTGATTACGGCTGTTAAGAAACATTTCACTATGAGATTTTTGGGTGAATGTGCATTCTAACCCCAAAAACACCAATTTGCAACAAAACCAACCAGAGCTTTATCGTCTTTCTTTTTAAGTGGAGGGAACCCAAAACGCCTTTTTGCTTTGGTTGGAGGTGATTCTGGTGCACACCCATAAAACACCATGCGAATTGAAATAAGCCCTAGCGATGCTTATTCGTCTTCTTTCTACGCCGATGGAAGCGAAAAGACAGTTTTGTGTTATTTGGGACTCATTACACATACTTTGCGATTTCTGGGTTAATGAGCATTAACACCACGGAACACGATCTGAAAGAAGCGAAATCCAAAATTCTTCTTTCTATGTAGCTGGAACGCAAAACAACCTGTTTGGGGAGGTTTAGGCTCAGTACACTTCGCTTTGCTATTTGTGGGTGGAAAGAACATGGAAAGAACAATCCAAACTTTTTCGTCTGCTTTCTATTGACATGGAACCAAAACACCTATGCTTGATTACGGCTGTTAAGAAACATTTCACTCTGAGATTTTTGGGTGAATGTGCATTCTAACCCCAAAAACACCAATTTGCAACAAAACCAACCAGAGCTTTATCGTCTTTCTTTTTAAGTGAATGGAACCCAAAACACCTTTTTGCTTTGGTTGGAGGTGATTCTGGTGCACACCCATAAAACACCATGCGAATTGAAATAAGCCCTAGCGATGCTTATTCGTCTTCTTTCTACGCCGATGGAAGCGAAAAGACAGTTTTGTGTTATTTGGGACACATTACACATACTTTGCAATTTCTGGGTTAATGAGCATTAACACCACGGAACACGATCTGAAATAAGCGAAATCCAAAATTCTTCTTTCTATGTAGCTGGAACGCAAAACAACCTGTTTGGGGAGGTTTAGGCTCAGTACAATTCGCTTTGCTATTTGTGGGTGGAAAGAACATGGAAAGAACAATCCAAACTTTTTCGTCTGCTTTCTATTGACATGGAACCAAAACACCTATGCTTGATTACGGCTGTTAAGAAACATTTCACTCTGAGATTTTTGGGTGAATGTGCATTCTAACCCCAAAAACACCAATTTGCAACAAAACCAATCAGAGCTTTATCGTCTTTCTTTTTAAGTGAATGGAACCCGTAACACCTTTTTGCTTTGGTTGGAGGTGATTCTGGTGCACACCCATAAAACACCATGCGAATTGAAATAAGCCCTAGCGATGCTTATTCGTCTTCTTTCTACGCCGATGGAAGCGAAAAGACAGTTTTGTGTTATTTGGGACTCATTACACATACTTTGCAATTTCTGGGTTAATGAGCATTAACACCACGGAACACGATCTGAAAGAAGCGAAATCCAAAATTCTTCTTTCTATGTAGCTGGAACGCAAAACAACCTGTTTGGGGTGGTTTAGGCTCAGTACACTTCGCTTTGCTATTTGTGGGTGGAAAGAACATGGAAAGAACAATCCAAACTTTTTCCTCTGCTTTCTATTGACATGGAACCAAAACACCTATTGTCAGTCCTGACACCTATGCTTCATTACGGCTGTTAAGAAACATTTCATTCTGAGATTTTTGGGTGAATGTGCATTCTAACCCCAAAAACACCAATTTGCAACAAAACCAATCAGAGCTTTATCGTCTTTCTTTTTAAGTGGATGGAACCCAAAACGCCTTTTTGCTTTGGTTGGAGGTGATTCTGGTGCACACCCATAAAACACCATGCGAATTGAAATAAGCCTTAGCAATGCTTATTCGTCTTCTTTCTACGCCGATGGAAGCGAAAAGACAGTTTTGTGTTATTTGGGACTCATTACACATACTTTGCGATTTCTGGGTTAATGAGCATTAACACCACGGAACACGATCTGAAAGAAGCGAAATCCAAAATTCTTCTTTCTATGTAGCTGGAACGCAAAACAACCTGTTTGGGGAGGTTTAGGCTCAGTACACTTCGCTTTGCTATTTGTGGGTGGAAAGAACATGGAAAGAACAATCCAAATTTTTTCATCTGCTTTCTATTGACATGGAACCAAAACACCTATGCTTGATTACGGCTAAGAAACATTTCACTCTGAGATTTTTGGGTGAATGTGCATTCTAACCCCAAAAACACCAATTTGCAACAAAACCAATCAGAGCTTTATCGTCTTTCTTTTTAAGTGGATGGAACCCAAAACACCTTTTTGCTTTGGTTGGAGGTGATTCTGGTGCACACCCATAAAACACCATGCGAATTGAAATAAGCCCTATCGATGCTTATTCGTCTTCTTTCTACGCCGATGGAAGCGAAAAGACAGTTTTGTGTTATTTGGGACTCATTACACATACTTTGCGATTTCTGGGTTAATGAGCATTAACACCACGGAACACGATCTGAAAGAAGCGAAATCCAAAATTCTTCTTTCTATGTAGCTGGAACGCAAAACAACCTGTTTGGGGAGGTTTAGGCTCAGTACACTTCGCTTTGCTATTTGTGGGTGGAAAGAACATGGAAAGAACAATCCAAACTTTTTATCTGCTTTCTATTGACATGGAACCAAAATACCTATGCTTGATTACGGCTGTTAAGAAACATTTCACTCTGAGATTTTTGGGTGAATGTGCATTCCAACCCCAAAAACACCAATTTGCAACAAAACCAACCAGAGCTTTATCGTCTTTCTTTTTAAGTGGATGGAACCCAAAACACCTTTTTGCTTTGGTTGGAGGTGATTCTGGTGCACACCCATAAAACACCATGCGAATTGAAATAAGCCCTATCGATGCTTATTCGTCTTCTTTCTACGCCGATGGAAGCGAAAAGACAGTTTTGTGTTATTTGGGACTCATTACACATACTTTGCGATTTCTGGGTTAATGAGCATTAACACCACGGAACACGATCTGAAAGAAGCGAAATCCAAAATTCTTCTTTCTATGTAGCTGGAACGCAAAACAACCTGTTTGGGGAGGTTTAGGCTCAGTACACTTCGCTTTGCTATTTGTGGGTGGAAAGAACATGGAAAGAACAATCCAAACTTTTTATCTGCTTTCTATTGACATGGAACCAAAATACCTATGCTTGATTACGGCTGTTAAGAAACATTTCACTCTGAGATTTTTGGGTGAATGTGCATTCCAACCCCAAAAACACCAATTTGCAACAAAACCAACCAGAGCTTTATCGTCTTTCTTTTTAAGTGAATGGAACCCAAAACACCTTTTTGCTTTGGTTGGAGGTGATTCTGGTGCACACCCATAAAACACCATGCGAATTGAAATAAGCCCTAGCGATGCTTATTCGTCTTCTTTCTACGCCGATGGAAGCGAAAAGACAGTTTTGTGTTATTTGGGACTCATTACACATACTTTGCAATTTCTGGGTTAATGAGCATTAACACCACGGAACACGATCTGAAATAAGCGAAATCCAAAATTCTTCTTTCTATGTAGCTGGAACGCAAAACAACCTGTTTGGGGTGGTTTAGGCTCAGTACACTTCGCTTTGCTATTTGTGGGTGGAAAGAACATGGAAAGAACAATCCAAACTTTTTCCTCTGCTTTCTATTGACATGGAACCAAAACACCTATTGTCAGTCCTGACACCTATGCTTCATTACGGCTGTTAAGAAACATTTCATTCTGAGATTTTTGGGTGAATGTGCATTCTAACCCCAAAAACACCAATTTGCAACAAAACCAATCAGAGCTTTATCGTCTTTCTTTTTAAGTGGATGGAACCCAAAACGCCTTTTTGCTTTGGTTGGAGGTGATTCTGGTGCACACCCATAAAACACCATGCGAATTGAAATAAGCCTTAGCAATGCTTATTCGTCTTCTTTCTACGCCGATGGAAGCGAAAAGACAGTTTTGTGTTATTTGGGACTCATTACACATACTTTGCGATTTCTGGGTTAATGAGCATTAACACCACGGAACACGATCTGAAAGAAGCGAAATCCAAAATTCTTCTTTCTATGTAGCTGGAACGCAAAACAACCTGTTTGGGGAGGTTTAGGCTCAGTACACTTCGCTTTGCTATTTGTGGGTGGAAAGAACATGGAAAGAACAATCCAAATTTTTTCATCTGCTTTCTATTGACATGGAACCAAAACACCTATGCTTGATTACGGCTGTTAAGAAACATTTCACTCTGAGATTTTTGGGTGAATGTGCATTCTAACCCCAAAAACACCAATTTGCAACAAAACCAATCAGAGCTTTATCGTCTTTCTTTTTAAGTGGATGGAACCCAAAACACCTTTTTGCTTTGGTTGGAGGTGATTCTGGTGCACACCCATAAAACACCATGCGAATTGAAATAAGCCCTATCGATGCTTATTCGTCTTCTTTCTACGCATATGGAAGCGAAAAGACAGTTTTGTGTTATTTGGGACTCATTACACATACTTTGCAATTTCTGGGTTAATGAGCATTAACACCACGGAACACGATCTGAAATAAGCGAAATCCAAAATTCTTCTTTCTATGTAGCTGGAACGCAAAACAACCTGTTTGGGGTGGTTTAGGCTCAGTACACTTCGCTTTGCTATTTGTGGGTGGAAAGAACATGGAAAGAACAATCCAAACTTTTTCCTCTGCTTTCTATTGACATGGAACCAAAACACCTATTGTCAGTCCTGACACCTATGCTTCATTACGGCTGTTAAGAAACATTTCATTCTGAGATTTTTGGGTGAATGTGCATTCTAACCCCAAAAACACCAATTTGCAACAAAACCAATCAGAGCTTTATCGTCTTTCTTTTTAAGTGGATGGAACCCAAAACGCCTTTTTGCTTTGGTTGGAGGTGATTCTGGTGCACACCCATAAAACACCATGCGAATTGAAATAAGCCCTATCGATGCTTATTCGTCTTCTTTCTACGCATATGGAAGCGAAAAGACAGTTTTGTGTTATTTGGGACTCATTACACATACTTTGCGATTTCTGGGTTAATGAGCATTAACACCACGGAACACGATCTGAAAGAAGCGAAATCCAAAATTCTTCTTTCTATGTAGCTGGAACGCAAAACAACCTGTTTGGGGAGGTTTAGGCTCAGTACACTTCGCTTTGCTATTTGTGGGTGGAAAGAACATGGAAAGAACAATCCAAACTTTTTATCTGCTTTCTATTGACATGGAACCAAAATACCTATGCTTGATTACGGCTAAGAAACATTTCACTCTGAGATTTTTGGGTGAATGTGCATTCCAACCCCAAAAACACCAATTTGCAACAAAACCAAGCAGAGCTTTATCGTCTTTCTTTTTAAGTGAATGGAACCCAAAACACCTTTTTGCTTTGGTTGGAGGTGATTCTGGTGCACACCCATAAAACACCATGCGAATTGAAATAAGCCCTAGCGATGCTTATTCGTCTTCTTTCTACGCCGATGGAAGCGAAAAGACAGTTTTGTGTTATTTGGGACTCATTACATATACTTTGCAATTTCTGGGTTAATGAGCATTAACACCACGGAACATGATCTGAAAGAATCGAAATCCAAAATTCTTCTTTCTATGTAGCTGGAACGCAAAACAACCTGTTTGGGGAGGTTTAGGCTCAGTACACTTCGCTTTGCTATTTGTGGGTGGAAAGAACATGGAAAGAACAATCCAAACTTTTTCGTCTGCTTTCTATTGACATGGAACCAAAACACCTATGCTTGATTACGGCTGTTAAGAAACATTTCACTCTGAGATTTTTGGGTGAATGTGCATTCTAACCCCAAAAACACCAATTTGCAACAAAACCAACCAGAGCTTTATCGTCTTTCTTTTTAAGTGAATGGAACCCAAAACACCTTTTTGCTTTGGTTGGAGGTGATTCTGGTGCACACCCATAAAACACCATGCGAATTGAAATAAGCCCTAGCGATGCTTATTCGTCTTCTGTCTACGCCGATGGAAGCGAAAAGACAGTTTTGTGTTATTTGGGACACATTACACATACTTTGCAATTTCTGGGTTAATGAGCATTAACACCACGGAACACGATCTGAAAGAAGCGAAATCCAAAATTCTTCTTTCTATGTAGCTGGAACGCAAAACAACCTGTTTGGGGAGGTTTAGGCTCAGTACAATTCGCTTTGCTATTTGTGGGTGGAAAGAACATGGAAAGAACAATCCAAACTTTTTCGTCTGCTTTCTATTGACATGGAACCAAAACACCTATGCTTGATTACGGCTGTTAAGAAACATTTCACTCTGAGATTTTTGGGTGAATGTGCATTCTAACCCCAAAAACACCAATTTGCAACAAAACCAATCAGAGCTTTATCGTCTTTCTTTTTAAGTGAATGGAACCCGTAACACCTTTTTGCTTTGGTTGGAGGTGATTCTGGTGCACACCCATAAAACACCATGCGAATTGAAATAAGCCCTAGCGATGCTTATTCGTCTTCTTTCTACGCCGATGGAAGCGAAAAGACAGTTTTGTGTTATTTGGGACACATTACACATACTTTGCAATTTCTGGGTTAATGAGCATTAACACCACGGAACACGATCTGAAATAAGCGAAATCCAAAATTCTTCTTTCTATGTAGCTGGAACGCAAAACAACCTGTTTGGGGAGGTTTAGGCTCAGTACAATTCGCTTTGCTATTTGTGGGTGGAAAGAACATGGAAAGAACAATCCAAACTTTTTCGTCTGCTTTCTATTGACATGGAACCAAAACACCTATGCTTGATTACGGCTGTTAAGAAACATTTCACTCTGAGATTTTTGGGTGAATGTGCATTCTAACCCCAAAAACACCAATTTGCAACAAAACCAATCAGAGCTTTATCGTCTTTCTTTTTAAGTGAATGGAACCCGTAACACCTTTTTGCTTTGGTTGGAGGTGATTCTGGTGCACACCCATAAAACACCATGCGAATTGAAATAAGCCCTAGCGATGCTTATTCGTCTTCTTTCTACGCCGATGGAAGCGAAAAGACAGTTTTGTGTTATTTGGGACTCATTACACATACTTTGCAATTTCTGGGTTAATGAGCATTAACACCACGGAACACGATCTGAAATAAGCGAAATCCAAAATTCTTCTTTCTATGTAGCTGGAACGCAAAACAACCTGTTTGGGGTGGTTAAGGCTCAGTACACTTCGCTTTGCTATTTGTGGGTGGAAAGAACATGGAAAGAACAATCCAAACTTTTTCCTCTGCTTTCTATTGACATGGAACCAAAACACCTATTGTCAGTCCTGACACCTATGCTTCATTACGGCTGTTAAGAAACATTTCATTCTGAGATTTTTGGGTGAATGTGCATTCTAACCCCAAAAACACCAATTTGCAACAAAACCAATCAGAGCTTTATCGTCTTTCTTTTTAAGTGGATGGAACCCAAAACACCTTTTTGCTTTGGTTGGAGGTGATTCTGGTGCACACCCATAAAACACCATGCGAATTGAAATAAGCCCTAGCGATGCTTATTCGTCTTCTTTCTACGCCGATGGAAGCGAAAAGACAGTTTTGTGTTATTTGGGAAACATTACACATACTTTGCAATTTCTGGGTTAATGAGCATTAACACCACGGAACACGATCTGAAATAAGCGAAATCCAAAATTCTTCTTTCTATGTAGCTGGAACGCAAAACAACCTGTTTGGGGAGGTTTAGGCTCAGTACACTTCGCTTTGCTATTTGTGGGTGGAAAGAACATGGAAAGAACAATCCAAACTTTTTCCTCTGCTTTCTATTGACATGGAACCAAAACACCTATTGTCAGTCCTGACACCTATGCTTCATTACGGCTGTTAAGAAACATTTCATTCTGAGATTTTTGGGTGAATGTGCATTCTAACCCCAAAAACACCAATTTGCAACAAAACCAATCAGAGCTTTATCGTCTTTCTTTTTAAGTGGATGGAACCCAAAACGCCTTTTTGCTTTGGTTGGAGGTGATTCTGGTGCACACCCATAAAACACCATGCGAATTGAAATAAGCCCTATCGATGCTTATTCGTCTTCTTTCTACGCATATGGAAGCGAAAAGACAGTTTTGTGTTATTTGGGACTCATTACACATACTTTGCGATTTCTGGGTTAATGAGCATTAACACCACGGAACACGATCTGAAAGAAGCGAAATCCAAAATTCTTCTTTCTATGTAGCTGGAACGCAAAACAACCTGTTTGGGGAGGTTTAGGCTCAGTACACTTCGCTTTGCTATTTGTGGGTGGAAAGAACATGGAAAGAACAATCCAAACTTTTTATCTGCTTTCTATTGACATGGAACCAAAATACCTATGCTTGATTACGGCTAAGAAACATTTCACTCTGAGATTTTTGGGTGAATGTGCATTCCAACCCCAAAAACACCAATTTGCAACAAAACCAAGCAGAGCTTTATCGTCTTTCTTTTTAAGTGAATGGAACCCAAAACACCTTTTTGCTTTGGTTGGAGGTGATTCTGGTGCACACCCATAAAACACCATGCGAATTGAAATAAGCCCTAGCGATGCTTATTCGTCTTCTTTCTACGCCGATGGAAGCGAAAAGACAGTTTTGTGTTATTTGGGACTCATTACATATACTTTGCAATTTCTGGGTTAATGAGCATTAACACCACGGAACATGATCTGAAAGAATCGAAATCCAAAATTCTTCTTTCTATGTAGCTGGAACGCAAAACAACCTGTTTGGGGAGGTTTAGGCTCAGTACACTTCGCTTTGCTATTTGTGGGTGGAAAGAACATGGAAAGAACAATCCAAACTTTTTCGTCTGCTTTCTATTGACATGGAACCAAAACACCTATGCTTGATTACGGCTGTTAAGAAACATTTCACTCTGAGATTTTTGGGTGAATGTGCATTCTAACCCCAAAAACACCAATTTGCAACAAAACCAACCAGAGCTTTATCGTCTTTCTTTTTAAGTGAATGGAACCGAAAACACCTTTTTGCTTTGGTTGGAGGTGATTCTGGTGCACACCCATAAAACACCATGCGAATTGAAATAAGCCCTAGCGATGCTTATTCGTCTTCTGTCTACGCCGATGGAAGCGAAAAGACAGTTTTGTGTTATTTGGGACACATTACACATACTTTGCAATTTCTGGGTTAATGAGCATTAACACCACGGAACACGATCTGAAAGAAGCGAAATCCAAAATTCTTCTTTCTATGTAGCTGGAACGCAAAACAACCTGTTTGGGGAGGTTTAGGCTCAGTACAATTCGCTTTGCTATTTGTGGGTGGAAAGAACATGGAAAGAACAATCCAAACTTTTTCGTCTGCTTTCTATTGACATGGAACCAAAACACCTATGCTTGATTACGGCTGTTAAGAAACATTTCACTCTGAGATTTTTGGGTGAATGTGCATTCTAACCCCAAAAACACCAATTTGCAACAAAACCAATCAGAGCTTTATCGTCTTTCTTTTTAAGTGAATGGAACCCGTAACACCTTTTTGCTTTGGTTGGAGGTGATTCTGGTGCACACCCATAAAACACCATGCGAATTGAAATAAGCCCTAGCGATGCTTATTCGTCTTCTTTCTACGCCGATGGAAGCGAAAAGACAGTTTTGTGTTATTTGGGACACATTACACATACTTTGCAATCTCTGGGTTAATGAGCATTAACACCACGGAACACGATCTGAAATAAGCGAAATCCAAAATTCTTCTTTCTATGTAGCTGGAACGCAAAACAACCTGTTTGGGGAGGTTTAGGCTCAGTACAATTCGCTTTGCTATTTGTGGGTGGAAAGAACATGGAAAGAACAATCCAAACTTTTTCGTCTGCTTTCTATTGACATGGAACCAAAACACCTATGCTTGATTACGGCTGTTAAGAAACATTTCACTCTGAGATTTTTGGGTGAATGTGCATTCTAACCCCAAAAACACCAATTTGCAACAAAACCAATCAGAGCTTTATCGTCTTTCTTTTTAAGTGAATGGAACCCGTAACACCTTTTTGCTTTGGTTGGAGGTGATTCTGGTGCACACCCATAAAACACCATGCGAATTGAAATAAGCCCTAGCGATGCTTATTCGTCTTCTTTCTACGCCGATGGAAGCGAAAAGACAGTTTTGTGTTATTTGGGACTCATTACACATACTTTGCAATTTCTGGGTTAATGAGCATTAACACCACGGAACACGATCTGAAATAAGCGAAATCCAAAATTCTTCTTTCTATGTAGCTGGAACGCAAAACAACCTGTTTGGGGTGGTTAAGGCTCAGTACACTTCGCTTTGCTATTTGTGGGTGGAAAGAACATGGAAAGAACAATCCAAACTTTTTCCTCTGCTTTCTATTGACATGGAACCAAAACACCTATTGTCAGTCCTGACACCTATGCTTCATTACGGCTGTTAAGAAACATTTCATTCTGAGATTTTTGGGTGAATGTGCATTCTAACCCCAAAAACACCAATTTGCAACAAAACCAATCAGAGCTTTATCGTCTTTCTTTTTAAGTGGATGGAACCCAAAACACCTTTTTGCTTTGGTTGGAGGTGATTCTGGTGCACACCCATAAAACACCATGCGAATTGAAATAAGCCCTAGCGATGCTTATTCGTCTTCTTTCTACGCCGATGGAAGCGAAAAGACAGTTTTGTGTTATTTGGGAAACATTACACATACTTTGCAATTTCTGGGTTAATGAGCATTAACACCACGGAACACGATCTGAAATAAGCGAAATCCAAAATTCTTCTTTCTATGTAGCTGGAACGCAAAACAACCTGTTTGGGGAGGTTTAGGCTCAGTACACTTCGCTTTGCTATTTGTGGGTGGAAAGAACATGGAAAGAACAATCCAAACTTTTTCCTCTGCTTTCTATTGACATGGAACCAAAACACCTATTGTCAGTCCTGACACCTATGCTTCATTACGGCTGTTAAGAAACATTTCATTCTGAGATTTTTGGGTGAATGTGCATTCTAACCCCAAAAACACCAATTTGCAACAAAACCAATCAGAGCTTTATCGTCTTTCTTTTTAAGTGGATGGAACCCAAAACGCCTTTTTGCTTTGGTTGGAGGTGATTCTGGTGCACACCCATAAAACACCATGCGAATTGAAATAAGCCTTAGCAATGCTTATTCGTCTTCTTTCTACGCCGATGGAAGCGAAAAGACAGTTTTGTGTTATTTGGGACTCATACTTTGCGATTTCTGGGTTATTGAGCATTAACACCACGGAACACGATCTGAAAGAAGCGAAATCCAAAATTCTTCTTTCTATGTAGCTGGAACGCAAAACAACCTGTTTGGGGAGGTTTAGGCTCAGTACACTTCGCTTTGCTATTTGTGGGTGGAAAGAACATGGAAAGAACAATCCAAATTTTTTCATCTGCTTTCTATTGACATGGAACCAAAATACCTATGCTTGATTACGGCTGTTAAGAAACATTTCACTCTGAGATTTTTGGGTGAATGTGCATTCTAACCCCAAAAACACCAATTTGCAACAAAACCAATCAGAGCTTTATCGTCTTTCTTTTTAAGTGGATGGAACCCAAAACACCTTTTTGCTTTGGTTGGAGGTGATTCTGGTGCACACCCATAAAACACCATGCGAATTGAAATAAGCCCTATCGATGCTTATTCGTCTTCTTTCTACGCATATGGAAGCGAAAAGACAGTTTTGTGTTATTTGGGACTCATTACACATACTTTGCGATTTCTGGGTTAATGAGCATTAACACCACGGAACACGATCTGAAATAAGCGAAATCCAAAATTCTTCTTTCTATGTAGCTGGAACGCAAAACAACCTGTTTGGGGTGGTTTAGGCTCAGTACACTTCGCTTTGCTATTTGTGGGTGGAAAGAACATGGAAAGAACAATCCAAACTTTTTCCTCTGCTTTCTATTGACATGGAACCAAAACACCTATTGTCAGTCCTGACACCTATGCTTCATTACGGCTGTTAAGAAACATTTCATTCTGAGATTTTTGGGTGAATGTGCATTCTAACCCCAAAAACACCAATTTGCAACAAAACCAATCAGAGCTTTATCGTCTTTCTTTTTAAGTGGATGGAACCCAAAACGCCTTTTTGCTTTGGTTGGAGGTGATTCTGGTGCACACCCATAAAACACCATGCGAATTGAAATAAGCCCTATCGATGCTTATTCGTCTTCTTTCTACGCATATGGAAGCGAAAAGACAGTTTTGTGTTATTTGGGACTCATTACACATACTTTGCGATTTCTGGGTTAATGAGCATTAACACCACGGAACACGATCTGAAAGAAGCGAAATCCAAAATTCTTCTTTCTATGTAGCTGGAACGCAAAACAACCTGTTTGGGGAGGTTTAGGCTCAGTACACTTCGCTTTGCTATTTGTGGGTGGAAAGAACATGGAAAGAACAATCCAAACTTTTTATCTGCTTTCTATTGACATGGAACCAAAATACCTATGCTTGATTACGGCTAAGAAACATTTCCCTCTGAGATTTTTGGGTGAATGTGCATTCCAACCCCAAAAACACCAATTTGCAACAAAACCAAGCAGAGCTTTATCGTCTTTCTTTTTAAGTGAATGGAACCCAAAACACCTTTTTGCTTTGGTTGGAGGTGATTCTGGTGCACACCCATAAAACACCATGCGAATTGAAATAAGCCCTAGCGATGCTTATTCGTCTTCTTTCTACGCCGATGGAAGCGAAAAGACAGTTTTGTGTTATTTGGGACTCATTACATATACTTTGCAATTTCTGGGTTAATGAGCATTAACACCACGGAACACGATCTGAAAGAAGCGAAATCCAAAATTCTTCTTTCTATGTAGCTGGAACGCAAAACAACCTGTTTGGGGAGGTTTAGGCTCAGTACACTTCGCTTTGCTATTTGTGGGTGGAAAGAACATGGAAAGAACAATCCAAACTTTTTCGTCTGCTTTCTATTGACATGGAACCAAAACACCTATGCTTGATTACGGCTGTTAAGAAACATTTCACTCTGAGATTTTTGGGTGAATGTGCATTCTAACCCCAAAAACACCAATTTGCAACAAAACCAACCAGAGCTTTATCGTCTTTCTTTTTAAGTGAATGGAACCCAAAACACCTTTTTGCTTTGGTTGGAGGTGATTCTGGTGCACACCCATAAAACACCATGCGAATTGAAATAAGCCCTATCGATGCTTATTCGTCTTCTTTCTACGCCGATGGAAGCGAAAAGACAGTTTTGTGTTATTTGGGACACATTACACATACTTTGCAATTTCTGGGTTAATGAGCATTAACACCACGGAACACGATCTGAAAGAAGCGAAATCCAAAATTCTTCTTTCTATGTAGCTGGAACGCAAAACAACCTGTTTGGGGAGGTTTAGGCTCAGTACACTTCGCTTTGCTATTTGTGGGTGGAAAGAACATGGAAAGAACAATCCAAACTTTTTCCTCTGCTTTCTATTGACATGGAACCAAAACACCTATTGTCAGTCCTGACACCTATGCTTCATTACGGCTGTTAAGAAACATTTCATTCTGAGATTTTTGGGTGAATGTGCATTCTAACCCCAAAAACACCAATTTGCAACAAAACCAATCAGAGCTTTATCGTCTTTCTTTTTAAGTGGATGGAACCCAAAACACCTTTTTGCTTTGGTTGGAGGTGATTCTGGTGCACACCCATAAAACACCATGCGAATTGAAATAAGCCCTAGCGATGCTTATTCGTCTTCTTTCTACGCCGATGGAAGCGAAAAGACAGTTTTGTGTTATTTGGGAAACATTACACATACTTTGCAATTTCTGGGTTAATGAGCATTAACACCACGGAACACGATCTGAAATAAGCGAAATCCAAAATTCTTCTTTCTATGTAGCTGGAACGCAAAACAACCTGTTTGGGGAGGTTTAGGCTCAGTACACTTCGCTTTGCTATTTGTGGGTGGAAAGAACATGGAAAGAACAATCCAAACTTTTTCCTCTGCTTTCTATTGACATGGAACCAAAACACCTATTGTCAGTCCTGACACCTATGCTTCATTACGGCTGTTAAGAAACATTTCATTCTGAGATTTTTGGGTGAATGTGCATTCTAACCCCAAAAACACCAATTTGCAACAAAACCAATCAGAGCTTTATCGTCTTTCTTTTTAAGTGGATGGAACCCAAAACGCCTTTTTGCTTTGGTTGGAGGTGATTCTGGTGCACACCCATAAAACACCATGCGAATTGAAATAAGCCTTAGCAATGCTTATTCGTCTTCTTTCTACGCCGATGGAAGCGAAAAGACAGTTTTGTGTTATTTGGGACTCATACTTTGCGATTTCTGGGTTATTGAGCATTAACACCACGGAACACGATCTGAAAGAAGCGAAATCCAAAATTCTTCTTTCTATGTAGCTGGAACGCAAAACAACCTGTTTGGGGAGGTTTAGGCTCAGTACACTTCGCTTTGCTATTTGTGGGTGGAAAGAACATGGAAAGAACAATCCAAATTTTTTCATCTGCTTTCTATTGACATGGAACCAAAATACCTATGCTTGATTACGGCTGTTAAGAAACATTTCACTCTGAGATTTTTGGGTGAATGTGCATTCTAACCCCAAAAACACCAATTTGCAACAAAACCAATCAGAGCTTTATCGTCTTTCTTTTTAAGTGGATGGAACCCAAAACACCTTTTTGCTTTGGTTGGAGGTGATTCTGGTGCACACCCATAAAACACCATGCGAATTGAAATAAGCCCTATCGATGCTTATTCGTCTTCTTTCTACGCATATGGAAGCGAAAAGACAGTTTTGTGTTATTTGGGACTCATTACACATACTTTGCGATTTCTGGGTTAATGAGCATTAACACCACGGAACACGATCTGAAATAAGCGAAATCCAAAATTCTTCTTTCTATGTAGCTGGAACGCAAAACAACCTGTTTGGGGTGGTTTAGGCTCAGTACACTTCGCTTTGCTATTTGTGGGTGGAAAGAACATGGAAAGAACAATCCAAACTTTTTCCTCTGCTTTCTATTGACATGGAACCAAAACACCTATTGTCAGTCCTGACACCTATGCTTCATTACGGCTGTTAAGAAACATTTCATTCTGAGATTTTTGGGTGAATGTGCATTCTAACCCCAAAAACACCAATTTGCAACAAAACCAATCAGAGCTTTATCGTCTTTCTTTTTAAGTGGATGGAACCCAAAACGCCTTTTTGCTTTGGTTGGAGGTGATTCTGGTGCACACCCATAAAACACCATGCGAATTGAAATAAGCCCTATCGATGCTTATTCGTCTTCTTTCTACGCATATGGAAGCGAAAAGACAGTTTTGTGTTATTTGGGACTCATTACACATACTTTGCGATTTCTGGGTTAATGAGCATTAACACCACGGAACACGATCTGAAAGAAGCGAAATCCAAAATTCTTCTTTCTATGTAGCTGGAACGCAAAACAACCTGTTTGGGGAGGTTTAGGCTCAGTACACTTCGCTTTGCTATTTGTGGGTGGAAAGAACATGGAAAGAACAATCCAAACTTTTTATCTGCTTTCTATTGACATGGAACCAAAATACCTATGCTTGATTACGGCTAAGAAACATTTCCCTCTGAGATTTTTGGGTGAATGTGCATTCCAACCCCAAAAACACCAATTTGCAACAAAACCAAGCAGAGCTTTATCGTCTTTCTTTTTAAGTGAATGGAACCCAAAACACCTTTTTGCTTTGGTTGGAGGTGATTCTGGTGCACACCCATAAAACACCATGCGAATTGAAATAAGCCCTAGCGATGCTTATTCGTCTTCTTTCTACGCCGATGGAAGCGAAAAGACAGTTTTGTGTTATTTGGGACTCATTACATATACTTTGCAATTTCTGGGTTAATGAGCATTAACACCACGGAACACGATCTGAAAGAAGCGAAATCCAAAATTCTTCTTTCTATGTAGCTGGAACGCAAAACAACCTGTTTGGGGAGGTTTAGGCTCAGTACACTTCGCTTTGCTATTTGTGGGTGGAAAGAACATGGAAAGAACAATCCAAACTTTTTCGTCTGCTTTCTATTGACATGGAACCAAAACACCTATGCTTGATTACGGCTGTTAAGAAACATTTCACTCTGAGATTTTTGGGTGAATGTGCATTCTAACCCCAAAAACACCAATTTGCAACAAAACCAACCAGAGCTTTATCGTCTTTCTTTTTAAGTGAATGGAACCCAAAACACCTTTTTGCTTTGGTTGGAGGTGATTCTGGTGCACACCCATAAAACACCATGCGAATTGAAATAAGCCCTATCGATGCTTATTCGTCTTCTTTCTACGCCGATGGAAGCGAAAAGACAGTTTTGTGTTATTTGGGACACATTACACATACTTTGCAATTTCTGGGTTAATGAGCATTAACACCACGGAACACGATCTGAAAGAAGCGAAATCCAAAATTCTTCTTTCTATGTAGCTGGAACGCAAAACAACCTGTTTGGGGAGGTTTAGGCTCAGTACACTTCGCTTTGCTATTTGTGGGTGGAAAGAACATGGAAAGAACAATCCAAACTTTTTCGTCTGCTTTCTATTGACATGGAACCAAAACACCTATGCTTGATTACGGCTGTTAAGAAACATTTCACTCTGAGATTTTTGGGTGAATGTGCATTCTAACCCCAAAAACACCAATTTGCAACAAAACCAACCAGAGCTTTATCGTCTTTCTTTTTAAGTGAATGGAACCCAAAACACCTTTTTGCTTTGGTTGGAGGTGATTCTGGTGCACACCCATAAAACACCATGCGAATTGAAATAAGCCCTAGCGATGCTTATTCGTCTTCTTTCTACGCCGATGGAAGCGAAAAGACAGTTTTGTGTTATTTGGGACACATTACACATAGTTTGCAATTTCTGGGTTAATGAGCATTAACACCACAGAACACGATCTGAAAGAAGCGAAATCCAAAATTCTTCTTTCTATGTAGCTGGAACGCAAAACAACCTGTTTGGGGAGGTTTAGGCTCAGTACACTTCGCTTTGCTATTTGTGGGTGGAAAGAACATGGAAAGAACAATCCAAACTTTTTCGTCTGCTTTCCATTGACATGGAACCAAAACACCTATGCTTGATTACGGCTGTTAAGAAACATTTCACTCTGAGATTTTTGGGTGAATGTGCATTCTAACCCCAAAAACACCAATTTGCAACAAAACCAACCAGAGCTTTATCGTCTTTCTTTTTAAGTGAATGGAACCCAAAACACCTTTTTGCTTTGGTTGGAGGTGATTCTGGTGCACACCCATAAAACACCATGCGAATTGAAATAAGCCCTAGCGATGCTTATTCGTCTTCTTTCTACGCCGATGGAAGCGAAAAGACAGTTTTGTGTTATTTGGGACACATTACACATACTTTGCAATTTCTGGGTTAATGAGCATTAACACCACGGAACACGATCTGAAAGAAGCGAAATCCAAAATTCTTCTTTCTATGTAACTGGAACGCAAAACAACCTGTTTGGGGAGGTTTAGGCTCAGTACACTTCGCTTTGCTATTTGTGGGTGGAAAGAACATGGAAAGAACAATCCAAACTTTTTCGTCTGCTTTCTATTGACATGGAACCAAAACACCTATGCTTGATTACGGCTGTTAAGAAACATTTCACTCTGAGATTTTTGGGTGAATGTGCATTCTAACCCCAAAAACACCAATTTGCAACAAAACCAACCAGAGCTTTATCGTCTTTCTTTTTAAGTGAATGGAACCCAAAACACCTTTTTGCTTTGGTTGGAGGTGATTCTGGTGCACACCCATAAAACACCATGCGAATTGAAATAAGCCCTAGCGATGCTTATTCGTCTTCTTTCTACGCCGATGGAAGCGAAAAGACAGTTTTGTGTTATTTGGGACACATTACACATAGTTTGCAATTTCTGGGTTAATGAGCATTAACACCACGGAACACGATCTGAAAGAAGCGAAATCCAAAATTCTTCTTTCTATGTAGCTGGAACGCAAAACAACCTGTTTGGGGAGGTTTAGGCTCAGTACACTTCGCTTTGCTATTTGTGGGTGGAAAGAACATGGAAAGAACAATCCAAACTTTTTCGTCTGCTTTCCATTGACATGGAACCAAAACACCTATGCTTGATTACGGCTGTTAAGAAACATTTCACTCTGAGATTTTTGGGTGAATGTGCATTCTAACCCCAAAAACACCAATTTGCAACAAAACCAACCAGAGCTTTATCGTCTTTCTTTTTAAGTGAATGGAACCCAAAACACCTTTTTGCTTTGGTTGGAGGTGATTCTGGTGCACACCCATAAAACACCATGCGAATTGAAATAAGCCCTAGCGATGCTTATTCGTCTTCTTTCTACGCCGATGGAAGCGAAAAGACAGTTTTGTGTTATTTGGGACACATTACACATACTTTGCAATTTCTGGGTTAATGAGCATTAACACCACGGAACACGATCTGAAAGAAGCGAAATCCAAAATTCTTCTTTCTATGTAACTGGAACGCAAAACAACCTGTTTGGGGAGGTTTAGGCTCAGTACACTTCGCTTTGCTATTTGTGGGTGGAAAGAACATGGAAAGAACAATCCAAACTTTTTCGTCTGCTTTCTATTGACATGGAACCAAAACACCTATGCTTGATTACGGCTGTTAAGAAACATTTCACTCTGAGATTTTTGGGTGAATGTGCATTCTAACCCCAAAAACACCAATTTGCAACAAAACCAACCAGAGCTTTATCGTCTTTCTTTTTAAGTGAATGGAACCCAAAACACCTTTTTGCTTTGGTTGGAGGTGATTCTGGTGCACACCCATAAAACACCATGCGAATTGAAATAAGCCCTAGCGATGCTTATTCGTCTTCTTTCTACGCCGATGGAAGCGAAAAGACAGTTTTGTGTTATTTGGGAAACATTACACATACTTTGCAATTTCTGGGTTAATGAGCATTAACACCACGGAACACGATCTGAAATAAGCGAAATCCAAAATTCTTCTTTCTATGTAGCTGGAACGCAAAACAACCTGTTTGGGGAGGTTTAGGCTCAGTACAATTCGCTTTGCTATTTGTGGGTGGAAAGAACATGGAAAGAACAATCCAAACTTTTTCGTCTGCTTTCTATTGACATGGAACCAAAACACCTATGCTTGATTACGGCTGTTAAGAAATATTTCACTCTGAGATTTTTGGGTGAATGTGCATTCTAACCCCAAAAACACCAATTTGCAACAAAACCAATCAGAGCTTTATCGTCTTTCTTTTAAAGTGAATGGAACCCGTAACACCTTTTTGCTTTGGTTGGAGGTGATTCTGGTGCACACCCATAAAACACCATGCGAATTGAAATAAGCCCTAGCGATGCTTATTCGTCTTCTTTCTACGCCGATGGAAGCGAAAAGACAGTTTTGTGTTATTTGGGACACATTACACATAGTTTGCAATTTCTGGGTTAATGAGCATTAACACCACGGAACACGATCTGAAAGAAGCGAAATCCAAAATTCTTCTTTCTATGTAGCTGGAACGCAAAACAACCTGTTTGGGGAGGTTTAGGCTCAGTACACTTCGCTTTGCTATTTGTGGGTGGAAAGAACATGGAAAGAACAATCCAAACTTTTTCGTCTGCTTTCCATTGACATGGAACCAAAACACCTATGCTTGATTACGGCTGTTAAGAAACATTTCACTCTGAGATTTTTGGGTGAATGTGCATTCTAACCCCAAAAACACCAATTTGCAACAAAACCAACCAGAGCTTTATCGTCTTTCTTTTTAAGTGAATGGAACCCAAAACACCTTTTTGCTTTGGTTGGAGGTGATTCTGGTGCACACCCATAAAACACCATGCGAATTGAAATAAGCCCTATCGATGCTTATTCGTCTTCTTTCTACGCCGATGGAAGCGAAAAGACAGTTTTGTGTTATTTGGGACACATTACACATACTTTGCAATTTCTGGGTTAATGAGCATTAACACCACGGAACACGATCTGAAAGAAGCGAAATCCAAAATTCTTCTTTCTATGTAACTGGAACGCAAAACAACCTGTTTGGGGAGGTTTAGGCTCAGTACACTTCGCTTTGCTATTTGTGGGTGGAAAGAACATGGAAAGAACAATCCAAACTTTTTCGTCTGCTTTCTATTGACATGGAACCAAAACACCTATGCTTGATTACGGCTAAGAAACATTTCACTCTGAGATTTTTGGGTGAATGTGCATTCTAACCCCAAAAACACCAATTTGCAACAAAACCAACCAGAGCTTTATCGTCTTTCTTTTTAAGTGAATGGAACCCAAAACACCTTTTTGCTTTGGTTGGAGGTGATTCTGGTGCACACCCATAAAACACCATGCGAATTGAAATAAGCCCTATCGATGCTTATTCGTCTTCTTTCTACGCATATGGAAGCGAAAAGACAGTTTTGTGTTATTTGGGACTCATTACACATACTTTGCGATTTCTGGGTTAATGAGCATTAACACCACGGAACACGATCTGAAATAAGCGAAATCCAAAATTCTTCTTTCTATGTAGCTGGAACGCAAAACAACCTGTTTGGGGTGGTTTAGGCTCAGTACACTTCGCTTTGCTATTTGTGGGTGGAAAGAACATGGAAAGAACAATCCAAACTTTTTCCTCTGCTTTCTATTGACATGGAACCAAAACACCTATTGTCAGTCCTGACACCTATGCTTCATTACGGCTGTTAAGAAACATTTCATTCTGAGATTTTTGGGTGAATGTGCATTCTAACCCCAAAAACACCAATTTGCAACAAAACCAATCAGAGCTTTATCGTCTTTCTTTTTAAGTGGATGGAACCCAAAACGCCTTTTTGCTTTGGTTGGAGGTGATTCTGGTGCACACCCATAAAACACCATGCGAATTGAAATAAGCCCTATCGATGCTTATTCGTCTTCTTTCTACGCATATGGAAGCGAAAAGACAGTTTTGTGTTATTTGGGACTCATTACACATACTTTGCGATTTCTGGGTTAATGAGCATTAACACCACGGAACACGATCTGAAAGAAGCGAAATCCAAAATTCTTCTTTCTATGTAGCTGGAACGCAAAACAACCTGTTTGGGGAGGTTTAGGCTCAGTACACTTCGCTTTGCTATTTGTGGGTGGAAAGAACATGGAAAGAACAATCCAAACTTTTTATCTGCTTTCTATTGACATGGAACCAAAATACCTATGCTTGATTACGGCTAAGAAACATTTCCCTCTGAGATTTTTGGGTGAATGTGCATTCCAACCCCAAAAACACCAATTTGCAACAAAACCAAGCAGAGCTTTATCGTCTTTCTTTTTAAGTGAATGGAACCCAAAACACCTTTTTGCTTTGGTTGGAGGTGATTCTGGTGCACACCCATAAAACACCATGCGAATTGAAATAAGCCCTAGCGATGCTTATTCGTCTTCTTTCTACGCCGATGGAAGCGAAAAGACAGTTTTGTGTTATTTGGGACTCATTACATATACTTTGCAATTTCTGGGTTAATGAGCATTAACACCACGGAACACGATCTGAAAGAAGCGAAATCCAAAATTCTTCTTTCTATGTAGCTGGAACGCAAAACAACCTGTTTGGGGAGGTTTAGGCTCAGTACACTTCGCTTTGCTATTTGTGGGTGGAAAGAACATGGAAAGAACAATCCAAACTTTTTCGTCTGCTTTCTATTGACATGGAACCAAAACACCTATGCTTGATTACGGCTGTTAAGAAACATTTCACTCTGAGATTTTTGGGTGAATGTGCATTCTAACCCCAAAAACACCAATTTGCAACAAAACCAACCAGAGCTTTATCGTCTTTCTTTTTAAGTGAATGGAACCCAAAACACCTTTTTGCTTTGGTTGGAGGTGATTCTGGTGCACACCCATAAAACACCATGCGAATTGAAATAAGCCCTATCGATGCTTATTCGTCTTCTTTCTACGCCGATGGAAGCGAAAAGACAGTTTTGTGTTATTTGGGACACATTACACATACTTTGCAATTTCTGGGTTAATGAGCATTAACACCACGGAACACGATCTGAAAGAAGCGAAATCCAAAATTCTTCTTTCTATGTAGCTGGAACGCAAAACAACCTGTTTGGGGAGGTTTAGGCTCAGTACACTTCGCTTTGCTATTTGTGGGTGGAAAGAACATGGAAAGAACAATCCAAACTTTTTCGTCTGCTTTCTATTGACATGGAACCAAAACACCTATGCTTGATTACGGCTGTTAAGAAACATTTCACTCTGAGATTTTTGGGTGAATGTGCATTCTAACCCCAAAAACACCAATTTGCAACAAAACCAACCAGAGCTTTATCGTCTTTCTTTTTAAGTGAATGGAACCCAAAACACCTTTTTGCTTTGGTTGGAGGTGATTCTGGTGCACACCCATAAAACACCATGCGAATTGAAATAAGCCCTAGCGATGCTTATTCGTCTTCTTTCTACGCCGATGGAAGCGAAAAGACAGTTTTGTGTTATTTGGGACACATTACACATACTTTGCAATTTCTGGGTTAATGAGCATTAACACCACGGAACACGATCTGAAATAAGCGAAATCCAAAATTCTTCTTTCTATGTAGCTGGAACGCAAAACAACCTGTTTGGGGAGGTTTAGGCTCAGTACAATTCGCTTTGCTATTTGTGGGTGGAAAGAACATGGAAAGAACAATCCAAACTTTTTCGTCTGCTTTCTATTGACATGGAACCAAAACACCTATGCTTGATTACGGCTGTTAAGAAACATTTCACTCTGAGATTTTTGGGTGAATGTGCATTCTAACCCCAAAAACACCAATTTGCAACAAAACCAACCAGAGCTTTATCGTCTTTCTTTTTAAGTGAATGGAACCCAAAACACCTTTTTGCTTTGGTTGGAGGTGATTCTGGTGCACACCCATAAAACACCATGCGAATTGAAATAAGCCCTAGCGATGCTTATTCGTCTTCTTTCTACGCCGATGGAAGCGAAAAGACAGTTTTGTGTTATTTGGGACACATTACACATAGTTTGCAATTTCTGGGTTAATGAGCATTAACACCACAGAACACGATCTGAAAGAAGCGAAATCCAAAATTCTTCTTTCTATGTAGCTGGAACGCAAAACAACCTGTTTGGGGAGGTTTAGGCTCAGTACACTTCGCTTTGCTATTTGTGGGTGGAAAGAACATGGAAAGAACAATCCAAACTTTTTCGTCTGCTTTCCATTGACATGGAACCAAAACACCTATGCTTGATTACGGCTGTTAAGAAACATTTCACTCTGAGATTTTTGGGTGAATGTGCATTCTAACCCCAAAAACACCAATTTGCAACAAAACCAACCAGAGCTTTATCGTCTTTCTTTTTAAGTGAATGGAACCCAAAACACCTTTTTGCTTTGGTTGGAGGTGATTCTGGTGCACACCCATAAAACACCATGCGAATTGAAATAAGCCCTATCGATGCTTATTCGTCTTCTTTCTACGCCGATGGAAGCGAAAAGACAGTTTTGTGTTATTTGGGACACATTACACATACTTTGCAATTTCTGGGTTAATGAGCATTAACACCACGGAACACGATCTGAAATAAGCGAAATCCAAAATTCTTCTTTCTATGTAGCTGGAACGCAAAACAACCTGTTTGGGGAGGTTTAGGCTCAGTACAATTCGCTTTGCTATTTGTGGGTGGAAAGAACATGGAAAGAACAATCCAAACTTTTTCGTCTGCTTTCTATTGACATGGAACCAAAACACCTATGCTTGATTACGGCTGTTAAGAAATATTTCACTCTGAGATTTTTGGGTGAATGTGCATTCTAACCCCAAAAACACCAATTTGCAACAAAACCAATCAGAGCTTTATCGTCTTTCTTTTAAAGTGAATGGAACCCGTAACACCTTTTTGCTTTGGTTGGAGGTGATTCTGGTGCACACCCATAAAACACCATGCGAATTGAAATAAGCCCTAGCGATGCTTATTCGTCTTCTTTCTACGCCGATGGAAGCGAAAAGACAGTTTTGTGTTATTTGGGACACATTACACATAGTTTGCAATTTCTGGGTTAATGAGCATTAACACCACGGAACACGATCTGAAAGAAGCGAAATCCAAAATTCTTCTTTCTATGTAGCTGGAACGCAAAACAACCTGTTTGGGGAGGTTTAGGCTCAGTACACTTCGCTTTGCTATTTGTGGGTGGAAAGAACATGGAAAGAACAATCCAAACTTTTTATCTGCTTTCTATTGACATGGAACCAAAATACCTATGCTTGATTACGGCTGTTAAGAAACATTTCACTCTGAGATTTTTGGGTGAATGTGCATTCCAACCCCAAAAACACCAATTTGCAACAAAACCAACCAGAGCTTTATCGTCTTTCTTTTTAAGTGAATGGAACCCAAAACACCTTTTTGCTTTGGTTGGAGGTGATTCTGGTGCACACCCATAAAACACCATGCGAATTGAAATAAGCCCTAGCGATGCTTATTCGTCTTCTTTCTACGCCGATGGAAGCGAAAAGACAGTTTTGTGTTATTTGGGACTCATTACACATACTTTGCAATTTCTGGGTTAATGAGCATTAACACCACGGAACACGATCTGAAATAAGCGAAATCCAAAATTCTTCTTTCTATGTAGCTGGAACGCAAAACAACCTGTTTGGGGTGGTTTAGGCTCAGTACACTTCGCTTTGCTATTTGTGGGTGGAAAGAACATGGAAAGAACAATCCAAACTTTTTCCTCTGCTTTCTATTGACATGGAACCAAAACACCTATTGTCAGTCCTGACACCTATGCTTCATTACGGCTGTTAAGAAACATTTCATTCTGAGATTTTTGGGTGAATGTGCATTCTAACCCCAAAAACACCAATTTGCAACAAAACCAATCAGAGCTTTATCGTCTTTCTTTTTAAGTGGATGGAACCCAAAACGCCTTTTTGCTTTGGTTGGAGGTGATTCTGGTGCACACCCATAAAACACCATGTGTCAGGACTGCCGCTAGGTCCCAGCTCACAGAGGACCAACGCCCAGTGGATATTATATACAAAAGTCTTTATTGAAGTTTAGTTTCCATTTCCAAGCTCTGGGCGCGCAGGCCCACGTCTTAACGCTAGACCGGCTAAGTCCCCTCTGACTCACTGCTCCACCCACACCAGTTTAAGATTCTAGCCTGGCTCCACCTCTTGCGCTGCTCTTTCCTGCGTTGGGTCCTTCTGCCCTCTGGGGTTCCCTCCTTCCTGGACTCCTCTGACGCGGAGCCTCCTGAGTCTTGCCCCTCCCTCCGGCGGGCTTTAGGACCTGGCTCCCTTCCCGGGCTCCCCGCTGTGCCGCGCTCCTGTACATTTGAACTTGGCGCGCGCGCCCAGCCGGTGACTTTCCTTCTGACCGTTTCCCCGCTTCCTGATGTGGGTGTTGCCAAACCTGACTCCTCTCCTCCCTCTGGTGGTGAGGACACTGGTCCCGACTCCTGGGACTCCCCCTCCCCACTGCGCTCTGGTGGAGACGCTGGCCCTGATCTCCAGCTGCTGTTCAGAGACTCCCCGCTGGCCCCTCCCTCTTGAGGTTTCTCCCTTGGAATCTCCCTTGCTCTGGCCACCGGCGCTCCCTTCTGTGAGTCCTCCGATTCGCTAGAGAGGCTTGTGGAATAACTCTGGCCACTGTCACTGCCTGCGCCCCCCTCGTACTCCTCCTCCTCACTCTCCATTTGCTCCCCCTCCTGTGTCTCTCCTTCTGAACCCCTGACATCCATCCCCCCCTCGAAGCCCCCCCTTCCCCCCTCCCCCTCTTCCGGTGCGGGTTCCGGGTGCTCCATTGTTGTAGGGGTGAGTCCAGGATACAGCTCGTCCCCTGAGGCTTGCAACCATCGAGATAAGTCCGGGAAGTCCCCCATGGGCTCGTCGACGACGACCTCCTCCGCTTCCATCTCCTGCGCGGTGTGCTCGAAATCTGCGCTCGACCCCAAATCACCCAAGAGCCCTCCTCCCCCTGTTGTTTGATGGGGGTCCACCTCCCAGGGCCCCTTCGGCATGTCTCTGCGCCAGCCCACCTCGGGTTGGTCCTCCCACCAATAAGATCCCCCCGTGCTAAAACCTGAAAGTGATCCCTCCGGAGAGCTGCCTCCCGGAGCCGAGTCCTCAGCTGACGAGAAACCCCGGAAAGTGCTGGCCGAGAGTGTGGGTGTGAACAAACAATCCTCGAAAAAGCCCGCCGGCATAGGCTTGTGCGGGAAAAGTGTGTGGAATTCTTCCTTGAGCAACTGCTCTTCCACTGCGTAATCCGGCACCCACCTGTTGGCGCTGGCCGGGGTGTCCTCCGTGGCGAGAAGATATTCAATCCCGTCCTCCCCCCACCTTGAGTCTAAAATCTCAGTGGCTTCATTAAGTGGCTCCCCTTTCGGCGACCCCCCTTTTTTGGGCGCTTCTCTGAGCGGGTCTGGCGCCTTCCCCGGTGCTTGAAACCTGTGGGGCTCTCTGTAGGGCGTGAGCACTGATCTATGAAAGACCGGGTGCATTCTGGAACCCTCCGGGAGTGTCAACCGGAAGGCCACTGGGTTGATCTGCGCCTCTACTTGGTAAGGCCCTAGCTGCTTGTGCCCTAGTTTCTTCTTGGCTAACGATCTGGCTGGAACTGCTTGTGCTGCCAACCAGACCCAGTCTCCCACCTGGATGTCCTCCCCAACCCTCCTGTGTCGATCTGCCTGCACTTTGTAAGCCTGTTTTGCCAACTCTAACTGCCTCCTGAGCTGCTCGTGGATCTCCTGCAACTCCGCTGCCACTTCCTCTGCTCCCTGTGGCTCCCCCTCCCGCACTGTGTCCAGACCCGGGAAGGTTCTGGGATGCCTCCCGTAGTTGGCAAAAAATGGGGTCACCCCCGTGGACCCGTGCTTCGTGTTGTTGTAGGCAAACTCGGCCAACGGTAGATAGTCCACCCAGGTCGATGGCTGCTGGTTCGCGTAGCATCTCAGGTACTGCTGCATGATGGCGTTGACCCTTTCCGCCTGCCCGTTAGTTTGCGGGTGTCTCGCCGACGCCAGGCTGACCTTGACGTTCAGGAATCCCATCAGCTTTTGCCAGAAGTTGGAGATGAACTGGCGCCCCCGGTCGGACAAAATAGACCGTGGTAGGCCGTGCACCTTGAACACGTGGTCTATGAACATCTTAGCGGTCTGCTCGGCCGTGGCCACCTTCGCGCACGGAATGAAGTGGGCCATCTTGGTGAACAGGTCCACTACCACGAGCACTGCCGTCTTGCCCCTTGAGCTGGGTAGATCTGTGACAAAGTCCAGGGCTACCCTCTCCCACGGTACGAACGGTGTCTGTAGCGGTTCCAACAGGCCCGCCGGCGGCTGGTGCACAGGCTTAGCCCTTTGGCAGGTGTCGCACCTATTGACATAGTCCGCGACATCCCCCCGCATCTTAGGCCACCAAAAGTCTCTGGCTACTAAGTCCACCGTCTTCTCCTTGCCGAAGTGCCCCGCGCTGGGCGCGTCGTGCAGCTGTTGCAGGACCTTCGCGCGGAGGCTGTCTCCTGGTACGTAGAGGACTCCCTTGCGTAGGAGCAGGCCGTCTCGCACTTGGAATTCGTCGCCCCTCGCCTTGCCACTGCACACCTCCTCCATCTTGGCTCGGGCGAACGAGTCTGTTCGCAGCGCGCGGCGCACCGCGTCCAGGTCCACCGTGGCTGACGCGCATGCCCACGCCTGTGGTGTGAAAATGTGCTTGGCCGCCGCCGGTGCCTCTGCCTCCAGATACTGCGGTTTTCTGGACAGCGCGTCCGCCAAGACGTTGCTGTTTCCTGGGATGTACTCAATTCTGAAGTCGAAATCTGCAAAGAACTCCGCCCAGCGGATGTGTCGCTGGTTCAGGAACCTCGCCGTGCGCCAGTACTCCAAGTTCTTATGGTCTGTGCGGACCTGCACCGTGTGCTTGGCTCCGACGAGGAAGTGCCGCCACGCCTTGAAGGCTGCATGTATGGCCAGCAACTCCCTGTCCCAAATGGTGTAGTTCTGCTCCGCTTTGCTGAGTTTTCTGGAGTAGAAAGCGCACGGCCTCCAGTCCCCCTGGTGGTCTTGCTGCAACAGAACGGCTCCCACGGCCCTGTCTGAGGCGTCCGTCTCCACTCTCATGGGCCTGCTGGGATTTACGTGCAGTAGGTTCTCTTCGGAAGCGAAGAGCTGCTTGAGCTTCTGAAAGGACTGCTCTGCCTGCTCCGTCCAGATGAACCTCTTCTTCTTGGAACTGAGGGTGTCGGTGATGGCCGCTGTCTGCATGGCGAAACCCTTGATGAACTTGCGATAAAAGTTGGCAAAACCGACAAACCTCTGTACTTCCTTCCTATTGCGTGGGCTCTTCCAATCCAGTACTGCACGTACCTTGGCACCGTCCATAGCCAGTCCCTTGTCGGACAGTTTGTAGCCCAAGAAATCCACCTCCGTCTTGTCGAACTGGCACTTCTCCAGCTTGGCGTACAGCCTGTGCTCCCGCAGCCTCTGCAGAACTTCCCTAACATCTCTCTCGTGAGCCTCCGGCGATTCCGAGAAGATTAGGATGTCATCCAGGAAGCAGACGCACTTCTTGTAGAGGAGACCCGCCAAGACATGATGCATGAAGGCTTGAAAGCAGTGGGAACCATTTTTTAATCCAAAAGGCATAACTCTGTATTCATAAGTGCCCAGCGGCGTAAACATGGTTGTTTTCCACTCGTCGCCTTCCCGTACGCGAATGAGATTGTACGCTCCGCGCAGATCCAACTTGGTAAAGATGCGACCCTTCCTCACCGTCGCCAGCAGGTCATCGATCTTGGGCATAGGGAATGCTGAGGGCTTGGTCTTGAGGTTCAAGAAGCGGAAATCAACGACCAGCCTCTTTTGGGGCGTGTCCCGCTTCTTTACAAAGAACACGGGACTGCCTCCTGCCGCCTTGGACTCCCGGATGAATCCCCGCTTCAGGTTGTGATCTATGAACTCCCTGAGCTCTTGCAATTCATCCTCAGACATGGAGTACAGTTTCCCCGTCGGGAGCGTCGCCCCGGGCAGGAGGTCGATCTTGCAGTCGTAGGGTCTGTGGGGTGGCAGCTTATCCGCCTCTTTCTCGCAGAAGACCTCCAAAAACTCCTTGTATTTGTTAGGCACCGCTTGCAACATGCCCAAGTTCAGCTGTGGTCCATCCTCGTGCCCCTCATCTTCCAAGTCCGCCAGGATGCAGTGTTCTGCGCAGTAAGAGGAGCCGAAGGTCAGTTGCCGCTGGTACCAAGCTAATGCCGGGCTGTGCCTATCCAGCCAACTCATTCCCAACACTATGGGCGTGTCTGACAGGCGGGTGACGTTGAAGCTGATGACCTCACGGTGGTTTCCAATGCGCATCACCATTGGCGGCGTCTGCTGTAGCACTTGCCCTCCCAGTAGCTCCCTGCCGTCCACTGTGACGACTTTCAGAGGTACCGCCGCTGGCAGAAGGGCTATGCCATGTTGCTGGAGGAACTGCATGTCTATAAAATCTGCATTGCTCCCCGAGTCTACGGTGATGGGAATTTCCACCAGTAGCCCATTGGGGAGCTGAAGGGATGCGGTGAGCTGCACTACTGGTTTGGGTGGGAGGGGGTCGGTGGGCTGTAAGATCCCTGGGGATTGCTTCACTGACTTGTCTGGCTGGTCCCCAGAGATGCCATCTCCAGCCAGACAGTGGAGTTTTCCTGCTGCGACTCCCTCTGCTGAATTGCGTCTGTTACTGTCGCTGCGGCTGCAGTATGCTTGTGAAACCGCTGGGGACACTCTTTTGCCATATGCTGAGCACTGTCGCAGATGTAGCACTTCCTGGTTCCTCTAGGAGGCTTCATCTTGACTGCTCCCGGAGTTAGGGCTCCGACTGTGGAGTGAGCCTTAGCACCACCTATCTCCATCGGCTCCTCTCCCCCTCCCAGCGGAGGCATGGATCGAGCGCGCGCCGCCTCCTTGGGGAAGGGAGGCAGTCCTTTCGCTGGCGTGCGTCCCAAATGCCCTTCCTCCCTGCCCCAAGGGCGTCCTTCCAACCGAACCCCAATGGAGAGTGCCCGTTCCACCACTTCCTTGGTGGTTTGGGGTCTTCCCCCCCTTGCGATCTCATCTTTCACAGCTCCGCTCAACCCCTCCCAGAACAGGTCTCTGACGGCAGGCGATTCTTTCTCCCAGGCTAGTACATTCACCAATCCGAAAAAACGTGCATGATATTGCCTCACAGTGGCTTTACCTTGTCTTAGTCCGTGAATCTCCCTCCTAGCGATATCCACATCAATCTCAGATAAAAAACACGCATCCATCACTTTAATGAAGGCAGCCGCATTTTGGAGGGCTGGATCCTTGTCTCTCCATAGATTGCGCAGCCACGATTTTGCCTCCCCCCGCAAATGCGAAATAATAAATCCCACTTTCTCTCCCTCATTTTTAAAGTCTTTGTCAAGCAGCTGCAATGTATAAATCACATCTGCTCGGAAGTTAGGATACTCCTGCAGGTCCCCATTGAAGTGAGATACCAGGCTCCCTCCTCTGTTTCCCAGCCCAATCCCTTCTGGTCTGGTGGCTGGGAGCCTCTGTGTACTTAGCACTTCTAACCTGGTTCGCAGATCCTGGCAGGCAGCAGCTGCTTCCTGTTCTTTCTTTCTGGAAGCCGCAATTTCTGCAGTCAACTGCGTCACTGCGTTTTGCAAACTCGCTATCCTCTCTTCGGTAGTCATTTCCCTGTTTTTCGTGAGCTCGCGAAGCACCAATCTTCACCCCTCGCTGCTTTCCCGCACTCCACGAGGTTGCAAAATTGGTGAAAAGTGAGAGGGGACTTACTGTCAGGACTGCCGCTAGGTCCCAGCTCACAGAGGACCAACGCCCAGTGGATATTATATACAAAAGTCTTTATTGAAGTTTAGTTTCCATTTCCAAGCTCTGGGCGCGCAGGCCCACGTCTTAACGCTAGACCGGCTAAGTCCCCTCTGACTCACTGCTCCACCCACACCAGTTTAAGATTCTAGCCTGGCTCCACCTCTTGCGCTGCTCTTTCCTGCGTTGGGTCCTTCTGCCCTCTGGGGTTCCCTCCTTCCTGGACTCCTCTGACGCGGAGCCTCCTGAGTCTTGCCCCTCCCTCCGGCGGGCTTTAGGACCTGGCTCCCTTCCCGGGCTCCCCGCTGTGCCGCGCTCCTGTACATTTGAACTTGGCGCGCGCGCCCAGCCGGTGACTTTCCTTCTGACCGTTTCCCCGCTTCCTGATGTGGGTGTTGCCAAACCTGACTCCTCTCCTCCCTCTGGTGGTGAGGACACTGGTCCCGACTCCTGGGACTCCCCCTCCCCACTGCGCTCTGGTGGAGACGCTGGCCCTGATCTCCAGCTGCTGTTCAGAGACTCCCCGCTGGCCCCTCCCTCTTGAGGTTTCTCCCTTGGAATCTCCCTTGCTCTGGCCACCGGCGCTCCCTTCTGTGAGTCCTCCGATTCGCTAGAGAGGCTTGTGGAATAACTCTGGCCACTGTCACTGCCTGCGCCCCCCTCGTACTCCTCCTCCTCACTCTCCATTTGCTCCCCCTCCTGTGTCTCTCCTTCTGAACCCCTGACACCATGCGAATTGAAATAAGCCTTAGCAATGCTTATTCGTCTTCTTTCTACGCCGATGGAAGCGAAAAGACAGTTTTGTGTTATTTGGGACTCATTACACATACTTTGCGATTTCTGGGTTAATGAGCATTAACACCACGGAACACGATCTGAAAGAAGCGAAATCCAAAATTCTTCTTTCTATGTAGCTGGAACGCAAAACAACCTGTTTGGGGAGGTTTAGGCTCAGTACACTTCGCTTTGCTATTTGTGGGTGGAAAGAACATGGAAAGAACAATCCAAATTTTTTCATCTGCTTTCTATTGACATGGAACCAAAACACCTATGCTTGATTACGGCTGTTAAGAAACATTTCACTCTGAGATTTTTGGGTGAATGTGCATTCTAACCCCAAAAACACCAATTTGCAACAAAACCAATCAGAGCTTTATCGTCTTTCTTTTTAAGTGGATGGAACCCAAAACACCTTTTTGCTTTGGTTGGAGGTGATTCTGGTGCACACCCATAAAACACCATGAGAATTGAAATAAGCCCTATCGATGCTTATTCGTCTTCTTTCTACGCATATGGAAGCGAAAAGACAGTTTTGTGTTATTTGGGACTCATTACACATACTTTGCAATTTCTGGGTTAATGAGCATTAACACCACGGAACACGATCTGAAATAAGCGAAATCCAAAATTCTTCTTTCTATGTAGCTGGAACGCAAAACAACCTGTTTGGGGTGGTTTAGGCTCAGTACACTTCGCTTTGCTATTTGTGGGTGGAAAGAACATGGAAAGAACAATCCAAACTTTTTATCTGCTTTCTATTGACATGGAACCAAAATACCTATGCTTGATTACGGCTAAGAAACATTTCACTCTGAGATTTTTGGGTGAATGTGCATTCCAACCCCAAAAACACCAATTTGCAACAAAACCAAGCAGAGCTTTATCGTCTTTCTTTTTAAGTGAATGGAACCCAAAACACCTTTTTGCTTTGGTTGGAGGTGATTCTGGTGCACACCCATAAAACACCATGCGAATTGAAATAAGCCCTAGCGATGCTTATTCGTCTTCTTTCTACGCCGATGGAAGCGAAAAGACAGTTTTGTGTTATTTGGGACTCATTACATATACTTTGCAATTTCTGGGTTAATGAGCATTAACACCACGGAACATGATCTGAAAGAATCGAAATCCAAAATTCTTCTTTCTATGTAGCTGGAACGCAAAACAACCTGTTTGGGGAGGTTTAGGCTCAGTACACTTCGCTTTGCTATTTGTGGGTGGAAAGAACATGGAAAGAACAATCCAAACTTTTTCGTCTGCTTTCTATTGACATGGAACCAAAACACCTATGCTTGATTACGGCTGTTAAGAAACATTTCACTCTGAGATTTTTGGGTGAATGTGCATTCTAACCCCAAAAACACCAATTTGCAACAAAACCAACCAGAGCTTTATCGTCTTTCTTTTTAAGTGAATGGAACCCAAAACACCTTTTTGCTTTGGTTGGAGGTGATTCTGGTGCACACCCATAAAACACCATGCGAATTGAAATAAGCCCTAGGGATGCTTATTCGTCTTCTGTCTACGCCGATGGAAGCGAAAAGACAGTTTTGTGTTATTTGGGACACATTACACATACTTTGCAATTTCTGGGTTAATGAGCATTAACACCACGGAACACGATCTGAAAGAAGCGAAATCCAAAATTCTTCTTTCTATGTAGCTGGAACGCAAAACAACCTGTTTGGGGAGGTTTAGGCTCAGTACAATTCGCTTTGCTATTTGTGGGTGGAAAGAACATGGAAAGAACAATCCAAACTTTTTCGTCTGCTTTCTATTGACATGGAACCAAAACACCTATGCTTGATTACGGCTGTTAAGAAACATTTCACTCTGAGATTTTTGGGTGAATGTGCATTCTAACCCCAAAAACACCAATTTGCAACAAAACCAACCAGAGCTTTATCGTCTTTCTTTTTAAGTGAATGGAACCCGTAACACCTTTTTGCTTTGGTTGGAGGTGATTCTGGTGCACACCCATAAAACACCATGCGAATTGAAATAAGCCCTAGCGATGCTTATTCGTCTTCTTTCTACGCCGATGGAAGCGAAAAGACAGTTTTGTGTTATTTGGGACTCATTACACATACTTTGCGATTTCTGGGTTAATGAGCATTAACACCACGGAACACGATCTGAAATAAGCGAAATCCAAAATTCTTCTTTCTATGTAGCTGGAACGCAAAACAACCTGTTTGGGGTGGTTTAGGCTCAGTACACTTCGCTTTGCTATTTGTGGGTGGAAAGAACATGGAAAGAACAATCCAAACTTTTTCGTCTGCTTTCTATTGACATGGAACCAAAACACCTATGCTTGATTACGGCTGTTAAGAAACATTTCACTCTGAGATTTTTGGGTGAATGTGCATTCTAACCCCAAAAACACCAATTTGCAACAAAACCAACCAGAGCTTTATCGTCTTTCTTTTTAAGTGAATGGAACCCAAAACACCTTTTTGCTTTGGTTGGAGGTGATTCTGGTGCACACCCATAAAACACCATGCGAATTGAAATAAGCCCTAGCGATGCTTATTCGTCTTCTTTCTACGCCGATGGAAGCGAAAAGACAGTTTTGTGTTATTTGGGAAACATTACACATACTTTGCAATTTCTGGGTTAATGAGCATTAACACCACGGAACACGATCTGAAATAAGCGAAATCCAAAATTCTTCTTTCTATGTAGCTGGAACGCAAAACAACCTGTTTGGGGAGGTTTAGGCTCAGTACAATTCGCTTTGCTATTTGTGGGTGGAAAGAACATGGAAAGAACAATCCAAACTTTTTCGTCTGCTTTCTATTGACATGGAACCAAAACACCTATGCTTGATTACGGCTGTTAAGAAATATTTCACTCTGAGATTTTTGGGTGAATGTGCATTCTAACCCCAAAAACACCAATTTGCAACAAAACCAATCAGAGCTTTATCGTCTTTCTTTTAAAGTGAATGGAACCCGTAACACCTTTTTGCTTTGGTTGGAGGTGATTCTGGTGCACACCCATAAAACACCATGCGAATTGAAATAAGCCCTAGCGATGCTTATTCGTCTTCTTTCTACGCCGATGGAAGCGAAAAGACAGTTTTGTGTTATTTGGGACACATTACACATAGTTTGCAATTTCTGGGTTAATGAGCATTAACACCACGGAACACGATCTGAAAGAAGCGAAATCCAAAATTCTTCTTTCTATGTAGCTGGAACGCAAAACAACCTGTTTGGGGAGGTTTAGGCTCAGTACACTTCGCTTTGCTATTTGTGGGTGGAAAGAACATGGAAAGAACAATCCAAACTTTTTCGTCTGCTTTCCATTGACATGGAACCAAAACACCTATGCTTGATTACGGCTGTTAAGAAACATTTCACTCTGAGATTTTTGGGTGAATGTGCATTCTAACCCCAAAAACACCAATTTGCAACAAAACCAACCAGAGCTTTATCGTCTTTCTTTTTAAGTGAATGGAACCCAAAACACCTTTTTGCTTTGGTTGGAGGTGATTCTGGTGCACACCCATAAAACACCATGCGAATTGAAATAAGCCCTATCGATGCTTATTCGTCTTCTTTCTACGCCGATGGAAGCGAAAAGACAGTTTTGTGTTATTTGGGACACATTACACATACTTTGCAATTTCTGGGTTAATGAGCATTAACACCACGGAACACGATCTGAAAGAAGCGAAATCCAAAATTCTTCTTTCTATGTAACTGGAACGCAAAACAACCTGTTTGGGGAGGTTTAGGCTCAGTACACTTCGCTTTGCTATTTGTGGGTGGAAAGAACATGGAAAGAACAATCCAAACTTTTTCGTCTGCTTTCTATTGACATGGAACCAAAACACCTATGCTTGATTACGGCTGTTAAGAAACATTTCACTCTGAGATTTTTGGGTGAATGTGCATTCTAACCCCAAAAACACCAATTTGCAACAAAACCAACCAGAGCTTTATCGTCTTTCTTTTTAAGTGAATGGAACCCAAAACACCTTTTTGCTTTGGTTGGAGGTGATTCTGGTGCACACCCATAAAACACCATGCGAATTGAAATAAGCCCTAGCGATGCTTATTCGTCTTCTTTCTACGCCGATGGAAGCGAAAAGACAGTTTTGTGTTATTTGGGACACATTACACATACTTTGCAATTTCTGGGTTAATGAGCATTAACACCACGGAACACGATCTGAAATAAGCGAAATCCAAAATTCTTCTTTCTATGTAGCTGGAACGCAAAACAACCTGTTTGGGGAGGTTTAGGCTCAGTACAATTCGCTTTGCTATTTGTGGGTGGAAAGAACATGGAAAGAACAATCCAAACTTTTTCGTCTGCTTTCTATTGACATGGAACCAAAACACCTATGCTTGATTACGGCTGTTAAGAAACATTTCACTCTGAGATTTTTGGGTGAATGTGCATTCTAACCCCAAAAACACCAATTTGCAACAAAACCAACCAGAGCTTTATCGTCTTTCTTTTTAAGTGAATGGAACCCAAAACACCTTTTTGCTTTGGTTGGAGGTGATTCTGGTGCACACCCATAAAACACCATGCGAATTGAAATAAGCCCTAGCGATGCTTATTCGTCTTCTTTCTACGCCGATGGAAGCGAAAAGACAGTTTTGTGTTATTTGGGACACATTACACATAGTTTGCAATTTCTGGGTTAATGAGCATTAACACCACAGAACACGATCTGAAAGAAGCGAAATCCAAAATTCTTCTTTCTATGTAGCTGGAACGCAAAACAACCTGTTTGGGGAGGTTTAGGCTCAGTACACTTCGCTTTGCTATTTGTGGGTGGAAAGAACATGGAAAGAACAATCCAAACTTTTTCGTCTGCTTTCCATTGACATGGAACCAAAACACCTATGCTTGATTACGGCTGTTAAGAAACATTTCACTCTGAGATTTTTGGGTGAATGTGCATTCTAACCCCAAAAACACCAATTTGCAACAAAACCAACCAGAGCTTTATCGTCTTTCTTTTTAAGTGAATGGAACCCAAAACACCTTTTTGCTTTGGTTGGAGGTGATTCTGGTGCACACCCATAAAACACCATGCGAATTGAAATAAGCCCTATCGATGCTTATTCGTCTTCTTTCTACGCCGATGGAAGCGAAAAGACAGTTTTGTGTTATTTGGGACACATTACACATACTTTGCAATTTCTGGGTTAATGAGCATTAACACCACGGAACACGATCTGAAAGAAGCGAAATCCAAAATTCTTCTTTCTATGTAACTGGAACGCAAAACAACCTGTTTGGGGAGGTTTAGGCTCAGTACACTTCGCTTTGCTATTTGTGGGTGGAAAGAACATGGAAAGAACAATCCAAACTTTTTCGTCTGCTTTCTATTGACATGGAACCAAAACACCTATGCTTGATTACGGCTGTTAAGAAACATTTCACTCTGAGATTTTTGGGTGAATGTGCATTCTAACCCCAAAAACACCAATTTGCAACAAAACCAACCAGAGCTTTATCGTCTTTCTTTTTAAGTGAATGGAACCCAAAACACCTTTTTGCTTTGGTTGGAGGTGATTCTGGTGCACACCCATAAAACACCATGCGAATTGAAATAAGCCCTAGCAATGCTTATTCGTCTTCTTTCTACGCCGATGGAAGCTAAAAGACAGTTTTGTGTTATTTGGGACTCATTACACATACTTTGCGATTTCTGGGTTAATGAGCATTAACACCACGGAACACGATCTGAAAGAAGCGAAATCCAAAATTCTTCTTTCTATGTAGCTGGAACGCAAAACAACCTGTTTGGGGAGGTTTAGGCTCAGTACACTTCGCTTTGCTATTTGTGGGTGGAAAGAACATGGAAAGAACAATCCAAATTTTTTCATCTGCTTTCTATTGACATGGAACCAAAACACCTATGCTTGATTACGGCTGTTAAGAAACATTTCACTCTGAGATTTTTGGGTGAATGTGCATTCTAACCCCAAAAACACCAATTTGCAACAAAACCAATCAGAGCTTTATCGTCTTTCTTTTTAAGTGGATGGAACCCAAAACACCTTTTTGCTTTGGTTGGAGGTGATTCTGGTGCACACCCATAAAACACCATGCGAATTGAAATAAGCCCTATCGATGCTTATTCGTCTTCTTTCTACGCATATGGAAGCGAAAAGACGGTTTTGTGTTATTTGGGACTCATTACACATACTTTGCGATTTCTGGGTTAATGAGCATTAACACCACGGAACACGATCTGAAAGAAGCGAAATCCAAAATTCTTCTTTCTATGTAGCTGGAACGCAAAACAACCTGTTTGGGGAGGTTTAGGCTCAGTACACTTCGCTTTGCTATTTGTGGGTGGAAAGAACATGGAAAGAACAATCCAAACTTTTTCGTCTGCTTTCTATTGACATGGAACCAAAACACCTATGCTTGATTACGGCTGTTAAGAAACATTTCACTCTGAGATTTTTGGGTGAATGTGCATTCTAACCCCAAAAACACCAATTTGCAACAAAACCAACCAGAGCTTTATCGTCTTTCTTTTTAAGTGAATGGAACCCAAAACACCTTTTTGCTTTGGTTGGAGGTGATTCTGGTGCACACCCATAAAACACCATGCGAATTGAAATAAGCCCTAGCGATGCTTATTCGTCTTCTTTCTACGCCGATGGAAGCGAAAAGACAGTTTTGTGTTATTTGGGACACATTACACATACTTTGCAATTTCTGGGTTAATGAGCATTAACACCACGGAACACGATCTGAAAGAAGCGAAATCCAAAATTCTTCTTTCTATGTAACTGGAACGCAAAACAACCTGTTTGGGGAGGTTTAGGCTCAGTACACTTCGCTTTGCTATTTGTGGGTGGAAAGAACATGGAAAGAACAATCCAAACTTTTTCGTCTGCTTTCTATTGACATGGAACCAAAACACCTATGCTTGATTACGGCTGTTAAGAAACATTTCACTCTGAGATTTTTGGGTGAATGTGCATTCTAACCCCAAAAACACCAATTTGCAACAAAACCAACCAGAGCTTTATCGTCTTTCTTTTTAAGTGAATGGAACCCAAAACACCTTTTTGCTTTGGTTGGAGGTGATTCTGGTGCACACCCATAAAACACCATGCGAATTGAAATAAGCCCTAGCGATGCTTATTCGTCTTCTTTCTACGCCGATGGAAGCGAAAAGACAGTTTTGTGTTATTTGGGAAACATTACACATACTTTGCAATTTCTGGGTTAATGAGCATTAACACCACGGAACACGATCTGAAATAAGCGAAATCCAAAATTCTTCTTTCTATGTAGCTGGAACGCAAAACAACCTGTTTGGGGAGGTTTAGGCTCAGTACAATTCGCTTTGCTATTTGTGGGTGGAAAGAACATGGAAAGAACAATCCAAACTTTTTCGTCTGCTTTCTATTGACATGGAACCAAAACACCTATGCTTGATTACGGCTGTTAAGAAATATTTCACTCTGAGATTTTTGGGTGAATGTGCATTCTAACCCCAAAAACACCAATTTGCAACAAAACCAATCAGAGCTTTATCGTCTTTCTTTTAAAGTGAATGGAACCCGTAACACCTTTTTGCTTTGGCTGGAGGTGATTCTGGTGCACACCCATAAAACACCATGCGAATTGAAATAAGCCCTAGCGATGCTTATTCGTCTTCTTTCTACGCCGATGGAAGCGAAAAGACAGTTTTGTGTTATTTGGGACTCATTACACATACTTTGCAATTTCTGGGTTAATGAGCATTAACACCACGGAACACGATCTGAAATAAGCGAAATCCAAAATTCTTCTTTCTATGTAGCTGGAACGCAAAACAACCTGTTTGGGGTGGTTTAGGCTCAGTACACTTCGCTTTGCTATTTGTGGGTGGAAAGAACATGGAAAGAACAATCCAAACTTTTTCCTCTGCTTTCTATTGACATGGAACCAAAACACCTATTGTCAGTCCTGACACCTATGCTTCATTACGGCTGTTAAGAAACATTTCATTCTGAGATTTTTGGGTGAATGTGCATTCTAACCCCAAAAACACCAATTTGCAACAAAACCAATCAGAGCTTTATCGTCTTTCTTTTTAAGTGGATGGAACCCAAAACACCTTTTTGCTTTGGTTGGAGGTGATTCTGGTGCACACCCATAAAACACCATGCGAATTGAAATAAGCCCTAGCAATGCTTATTCGTCTTCTTTCTACGCCGATGGAAGCTAAAAGACAGTTTTGTGTTATTTGGGACTCATTACACATACTTTGCGATTTCTGGGTTAATGAGCATTAACACCACGGAACACGATCTGAAAGAAGCGAAATCCAAAATTCTTCTTTCTATGTAGCTGGAACGCAAAACAACCTGTTTGGGGAGGTTTAGGCTCAGTACACTTCGCTTTGCTATTTGTGGGTGGAAAGAACATGGAAAGAACAATCCAAATTTTTTCATCTGCTTTCTATTGACATGGAACCAAAACACCTATGCTTGATTACGGCTGTTAAGAAACATTTCACTCTGAGATTTTTGGGTGAATGTGCATTCTAACCCCAAAAACACCAATTTGCAACAAAACCAATCAGAGCTTTATCGTCTTTCTTTTTAAGTGGATGGAACCCAAAACACCTTTTTGCTTTGGTTGGAGGTGATTCTGGTGCACACCCATAAAACACCATGCGAATTGAAATAAGCCCTAGCGATGCTTATTCGTCTTCTTTCTACGCATATGGAAGCGAAAAGACGGTTTTGTGTTATTTGGGACTCATTACACATACTTTGCGATTTCTGGGTTAATGAGCATTAACACCACGGAACACGATCTGAAAGAAGCGAAATCCAAAATTCTTCTTTCTATGTAGCTGGAACGCAAAACAACCTGTTTGGGGAGGTTTAGGCTCAGTACACTTCGCTTTGCTATGTGTGGGTGGAAAGAACATGGAAAGAACAATCCAAACTTTTTCGTCTGCTTTCTATTGACATGGAACCAAAACACCTATGCTTGATTACGGCTGTTAAGAAACATTTCACTCTGAGATTTTTGGGTGAATGTGCATTCTAACCCCAAAAACACCAATTTGCAACAAAACCAACCAGAGCTTTATCGTCTTTCTTTTTAAGTGAATGGAACCCAAAACACCTTTTTGCTTTGGTTGGAGGTGATTCTGGTGCACACCCATAAAACACCATGCGAATTGAAATAAGCCCTAGCGATGCTTATTCGTCTTCTTTCTACGCCGATGGAAGCGAAAAGACAGTTTTGTGTTATTTGGGACACATTACACATACTTTGTAATTTCTGGGTTAATGAGCATTAACACCACGGAACACGATCTGAAAGAAGCGAAATCCAAAATTCTTCTTTCTATGTAGCTGGAACGCAAAACAACCTGTTTGGGGAGGTTTAGGCTCAGTACACTTCGCTTTGCTATTTGTGGGTGGAAAGAACATAGAAAGAACAATCCAAACTTTTTCGTCTGCTTTCTATTGACATGGAACCAAAACACCTATGCTTGATTACGGCTGTTAAGAAACATTTCACTCTGAGATTTTTGGGTGAATGTGCATTCTAACCCCAAAAACACCAATTTGCAACAAAAACAACCAGAGCTTTATCGTCTTTCTTTTTAAGTGAATGGAACCCAAAACACCTTTTTGCTTTGGTTGGAGGTGATTCTGGTGCACACCCATAAAACACCATGCGAATTGAAATAAGCCCTAGCAATGCTTATTCGTCTTCTTTCTACGCCGATGGAAGCGAAAAGACAGTTTTGTGTTATTTGGGACACATTACACATAGTTTGCAATTTCTGGGTTAATGAGCATTAACACCACGGAACACGATCTGAAATAAGCGAAATCCAAAATTCTTCTTTCTATGTAGCTGGAACGCAAAACAACCTGTTTGGGGAGGTTTAGGCTCAGTACAATTCGCTTTGCTATTTGTGGGTGGAAAGAACATGGAAAGAACAATCCAAACTTTTTCGTCTGATTTCTATTGACATGGAAGCAAAACACCTATGCTTGATTACGGCTGTTAAGAAACATTTCACTCTGAGATTTTTGGGTGAATGTGCATTCTAACCCCAAAAACACCAATTTGCAACAAAACCAATCAGAGCTTTATCGTCTTTCTTTTTAAGTGAATGGAACCCGTAACACCTTTTTGCTTTGGTTGGAGGTGATTCTGGTGCACACCCATAAAACACCATGTGAATTGAAATAAGCCCTAGCGATGCTTATTCGTCTTCTTTCTACGCCGATGGAAGCGAAAAGACAGTTTTGTGTTATTTGGGACTCATTACACATACTTTGCAATTTCTGGGTTAATGAGCATTAACACCACGGAACACGATCTGAAATAAGCGAAATCCAAAATTCTTCTTTCTATGTAGCTGGAACGCAAAACAACCTGTTTGGGGTGGTTTAGGCTCAGTACACTTCGCTTTGCTATTTGTGGGTGGAAAGAACATGGAAAGAACAATCCAAACTTTTTCCTCTGCTTTCTATTGACATGGAACCAAAACACCTATTGTCAGTCCTGACACCTATGCTTCATTACGGCTGTTAAGAAACATTTCATTCTGAGATTTTTGGGTGAATGTGCATTCCAACCCCAAAAACACCAATTTGCAACAAAACCAATCAGAGCTTTATCGTCTTTCTTTTTAAGTGGATGGAACCCAAAACGCCTTTTTGCTTTGGTTGGAGGTGATTCTGGTGCACACCCATAAAACACCATGCGAATTGAAATAAGCCCTAGCAATGCTTATTCGTCTTCTTTCTACGCCGATGGAAGCGAAAAGACAGTTTTGTGTTATTTGGGACTCATTACACATACTTTGCGATTTCTGGGTTAATGAGCATTAACACCACGGAACACGATCTGAAAGAAGCGAAATCCAAAATTCTTCTTTCTATGTAGCTGGAATGCAAAACAACCTGTTTGGGGAGGTTTAGGCTCAGTACACTTCGCTTTGCTATTTGTGGGTGGAAAGAACATGGAAAGAACAATCCAAATTTTTTCATCTGCTTTCTATTGACATGGAACCAAAATACCTATGCTTGATTACGGCTGTTAAGAAACATTTCACTCTGAGATTTTTGGGTGAATGTGCATTCTAACCCCAAAAACACCAATTTGCAACAAAACCAATCAGAGCTTTATCGTCTTTCTTTTTAAGTGAATGGAACCCGTAACACCTTTTTGCTTTGGTTGGAGGTGATTCTGGTGCACACCCATAAAACACCATGCGAATTGAAATAAGCCCTAGCGATGCTTATTCGTCTTCTTTCTACGCCGATGGAAGCGAAAAGACAGTTTTGTGTTATTTGGGACTCATTACACATACTTTGCAATTTCTGGGTTAATGAGCATTAACACCACGGAACACGATCTGAAATAAGCGAAATCCAAAATTCTTCTTTCTATGTAGCTGGAACGCAAAACAACCTGTTTGGGGTGGTTTAGGCTCAGTACACTTCGCTTTGCTATTTGTGGGTGGAAAGAACATGGAAAGAACAATCCAAACTTTTTCCTCTGCTTTCTATTGACATGGAACCAAAACACCTATTGTCAGTCCTGACACCTATGCTTCATTACGGCTGTTAAGAAACATTTCATTCTGAGATTTTTGGGTGAATGTGCATTCTAACCCCAAAAACACCAATTTGCAACAAAACCAACCAGAGCTTTATCGTCTTTCTTTTTAAGTGAATGGAACCCAAAACACCTTTTTGCTTTGGTTGGAGGTGATTCTGGTGCACACCCATAAAACACCATGCGAATTGAAATAAGCCCTAGCAATGCTTATTCGTCTTCTTTCTACGCCGATGGAAGCGAAAAGACAGTTTTGTGTTATTTGGGACACATTACACATACTTTGCAATTTCTGGGTTAATGAGCATTAACACCACGGAACACGATCTGAAAGAAGCGAAATCCAAAATTCTTCTTTCTATGTAGCTGGAACGCAAAACAACCTGTTTGGGGAGGTTTAGGCTCAGTACACTTCGCTTTGCTATTTGTGGGTGGAAAGAACATGGAAAGAACAATCCAAACTTTTTCGTCTGCTTTCCATTGACATGGAACCAAAACACCTATGCTTGATTACGGCTGTTAAGAAACATTTCACTCTGAGATTTTTGGGTGAATGTGCATTCTAACCCCAAAAACACCAATTTGCAACAAAACCAACCAGAGCTTTATCGTCTTTCTTTTTAAGTGAATGGAACCCAAAACACCTTTTTGCTTTGGTTGGAGGTGATTCTGGTGCACACCCATAAAACACCATGCGAATTGAAATAAGCCCTATCGATGCTTATTCGTCTTCTTTCTACGCCGATGGAAGCGAAAAGACAGTTTTGTGTTATTTGGGACACATTACACATACTTTGCAATTTCTGGGTTAATGAGCATTAACACCACGGAACACGATCTGAAAGAAGCGAAATCCAAAATTCTTCTTTCTATGTAACTGGAACGCAAAACAACCTGTTTGGGGAGGTTTAGGCTCAGTACACTTCGCTTTGCTATTTGTGGGTGGAAAGAACATGGAAAGAACAATCCAAACTTTTTCGTCTGCTTTCTATTGACATGGAACCAAAACACCTATGCTTGATTACGGCTGTTAAGAAACATTTCACTCTGAGATTTTTGGGTGAATGTGCATTCTAACCCCAAAAACACCAATTTGCAACAAAACCAACCAGAGCTTTATCGTCTTTCTTTTTAAGTGAATGGAACCCAAAACACCTTTTTGCTTTGGTTGGAGGTGATTCTGGTGCACACCCATAAAACACCATGCGAATTGAAATAAGCCCTAGCGATGCTTATTCGTCTTCTTTCTACGCCGATGGAAGCGAAAAGACAGTTTTGTGTTATTTGGGAAACATTACACATACTTTGCAATTTCTGGGTTAATGAGCATTAACACCACGGAACACGATCTGAAATAAGCGAAATCCAAAATTCTTCTTTCTATGTAGCTGGAACGCAAAACAACCTGTTTGGGGAGTTTTAGGCTCAGTACAATTCGCTTTGCTATTTGTGGGTGGAAAGAACATGGAAAGAACAATCCAAACTTTTTCGTCTGCTTTCTATTGACATGGAACAAAACACCTATGCTTGATTACGGCTGTTAAGAAATATTTCACTCTGAGATTTTTGGGTGAATGTGCATTCTAACCCCAAAAACACCAATTTGCAACAAAACCAATCAGAGCTTTATCGTCTTTCTTTTAAAGTGAATGGAACCCGTAACACCTTTTTGCTTTGGTTGGAGGTGATTCTGGTGCACACCCATAAAACACCATGCGAATTGAAATAAGCCCTAGCGATGCTTATTCGTCTTCTTTCTACGCCGATGGAAGCGAAAAGACAGTTTTGTGTTATTTGGGACTCATTACACATACTTTGCAATTTCTGGGTTAATGAGCATTAACACCACGGAACACGATCTGAAATAAGCGAAATCCAAAATTCTTCTTTCTATGTAGCTGGAACGCAAAACAACCTGTTTGGGGTGGTTTAGGCTCAGTACACTTCGCTTTGCTATTTGTGGGTGGAAAGAACATGGAAAGAACAATCCAAACTTTTTCCTCTGCTTTCTATTGACATGGAACCAAAACACCTATTGTCAGTCCTGACACCTATGCTTCATTACGGCTGTTAAGAAACATTTCATTCTGAGATTTTTGGGTGAATGTGCATTCTAACCCCAAAAACACCAATTTGCAACAAAACCAATCAGAGCTTTATCGTCTTTCTTTTTAAGTGGATGGAACCCAAAACACCTTTTTGCTTTGGTTGGAGGTGATTCTGGTGCACACCCATAAAACACCATGCGAATTGAAATAAGCCCTAGCAATGCTTATTCGTCTTCTTTCTACGCCGATGGAAGCTAAAAGACAGTTTTGTGTTATTTGGGACTCATTACACATACTTTGCGATTTCTGGGTTAATGAGCATTAACACCACGGAACACGAGCTGAAAGAAGCGAAATCCAAAATTCTTCTTTCTATGTAGCTGGAACGCAAAACAACCTGTTTGGGGAGGTTTAGGCTCAGTACACTTCGCTTTGCTATTTGTGGGTGGAAAGAACATGGAAAGAACAATCCAAATTTTTTCATCTGCTTTCTATTGACATGGAACCAAAACACCTATGCTTGATTACGGCTGTTAAGAAACATTTCACTCTGAGATTTTTGGGTGAATGTGCATTCTAACCCCAAAAACACCAATTTGCAACAAAACCAATCAGAGCTTTATCGTCTTTCTTTTTAAGTGGATGGAACCCAAAACACCATTTTGCTTTGGTTGGAGGTGATTCTGGTGCACACCCATAAAACACCATGCGAATTGAAATAAGCCCTAGCGATGCTTATTCGTCTTCTTTCTACGCATATGGAAGCGAAAAGACGGTTTTGTGTTATTTGGGACTCATTACACATACTTTGCGATTTCTGGGTTAATGAGCATTAACACCACGGAACACGATCTGAAAGAAGCGAAATCCAAAATTCTTCTTTCTATGTAGCTGGAACGCAAAACAACCTGTTTGGGGAGGTTTAGGCTCAGTACACTTCGCTTTGCTATGTGTGGGTGGAAAGAACATGGAAAGAACAATCCAAACTTTTTCGTCTGCTTTCTATTGACATGGAACCAAAACACCTATGCTTGATTACGGCTGTTAAGAAACATTTCACTCTGAGATTTTTGGATGAATGTGCATTCTAACCCCAAAAACACCAATTTGCAACAAAACCAACCAGAGCTTTATCGTCTTTCTTTTTAAGTGGATGGAACCCAAAACGCCTTTTTGCTTTGGTTGGAGGTGATTCTGGTGCACACCCATAAAACACCATGCGAATTGAAATAAGCCCTAGCGATGCTTATTCGTCTTCTTTCTACGCCGATGGAAGCGAAAAGACAGTTTTGTGTTATTTGGGACTCATTACACATACTTTGCGATTTCTGGGTTAATGAGCATTAACACCACGGAACACCATCTGAAAGAAGCGAAATCCAAAATTCTTCTTTCTATGTAGCTGGAACGCAAAACAACCTGTTTGGGGAGGTTTAGGCTCAGTACACTTCGCTTTGCTATTTGTGGGTGGAAAGAACATGGAAAGAACAATCCAAACTTTTTCGTCTGCTTTCTATTGACATGGAACCAAAACACCTATGCTTGATTACGGCTGTCAGGGGTTCAGAAGGAGAGACACAGGAGGGGGAGCAAATGGAGAGTGAGGAGGAGGAGTACGAGGGGGGCGCAGGCAGTGACAGTGGCCAGAGTTATTCCACAAGCCTCTCTAGCGAATCGGAGGACTCACAGAAGGGAGCGCCGGTGGCCAGAGCAAGGGAGATTCCAAGGGAGAAACCTCAAGAGGGAGGGGCCAGCGGGGAGTCTCTGAACAGCAGCTGGAGATCAGGGCCAGCATCTCCACCAGAGCGCAGTGGGGAGGGGGAGTCCCAGGAGTCGGGACCAGTGTCCTCACCACCAGAGGGAGGAGAGGAGTCAGGTTTGGCAACACCCACATCAGGAAGCGGGGAAACGGTCAGAAGGAAAGTCACCGGCTGGGCGCGCGCGCCAAGTTCAAATGTACAGGAGCGCGGCACAGCGGGGAGCCCGGGAAGGGAGCCAGGTCCTAAAGCCCGCCGGAGGGAGGGGCAAGACTCAGGAGGCTCCGCGTCAGAGGAGTCCAGGAAGGAGGGAACCCCAGAGGGCAGAAGGACCCAACGCAGGAAAGAGCAGCGCAAGAGGTGGAGCCAGGCTAGAATCTTAAACTGGTGTGGGTGGAGCAGTGAGTCAGAGGGGACTTAGCCGGTCTAGCGTTAAGACGTGGGCCTGCGCGCCCAGAGCTTGGAAATGGAAACTAAACTTCAATAAAGACTTTTGTATATAATATCCACTGGGCGTTGGTCCTCTGTGAGCTGGGACCTAGCGGCAGTCCTGACAACGGCTAAGAAACATTTCACTCTGAGATTTTTGGGTGAATGTGCATTCTAACCCCAAAAACACCAATTTGCAACAAAACCAACCAGAGCTTTATCGTCTTTCTTTTTAAGTGAATGGAACCCAAAACACCTTTTTGCTTTGGTTGGAGGTGATTCTGGTGCACACCCATAAAACACCATGCGAATTGAAATAAGCCCTAGCGATGCTTATTCGTCTTCTTTCTACGCCGATGGAAGCGAAAAGACAGTTTTGTGTTATTTGGGACACATTACACATACTTTGTAATTTCTGGGTTAATTAGCATTAACACCACGGAACACGATCTGAAAGAAGCGAAATCCAAAATTCTTCTTTCTATGTAGCTGGAACGCAAAACAACCTGTTTGGGGAGGTTTAGGCTCAGTACACTTCGCTTTGCTATATGTGGGTGGAAAGAACATGGAAAGAACAATCCAAACTTTTTCGTCTGCTTTCTATTGACATGGAACCAAAACACCTATGCTTGATTACGGCTGTTAAGAAACATTTCACTCTGAGATTTTTGGGTGAATGTGCATTCTAACCCCAAAAACACCAATTTGCAACAAAACCAACCAGAGCTTTATCGTCTTTCTTTTTAAGTGAATGGAACCCAAAACACCTTTTTGCTTTGGTTGGAGGTGATTCTGGTGCACACCCATAAAACACCATGCGAATTGAAATAAGCCCTAGCAATGCTTATTCGTCTTCTTTCTACGCCGATGGAAGCGAAAAGACAGTTTTGTGTTATTTGGGACACATTACACATACTTTGCAATTTCTGGGTTAATGAGCATTAACACCACGGAACACGATCTGAAAGAAGCGAAATCCAAAATTCTTCTTTCTATGTAGCTGGAACGCAAAACAACCTGTTTGGGGAGGTTTAGGCTCAGTACAATTCGCTTTGCTATTTGTGGGTGGAAAGAACATGGAAAGAACAAACTTTTTCGTCTGCTTTCTATTGACATGGAACCAAAACACCTATGCTTGATTACGGCTGTTAAGAAACATTTCACTCTGAGATTTTTGGGTGAATGTGCATTCTAACCCCAAAAACACCAATTTGCAACAAAACCAATCAGAGCTTTATCGTCTTTCTTTTTAAGTGAATGGAACCCGTAACACCTTTTTGCTTTGGTTGGAGGTGATTCTGGTGCACACCCATAAAACACCATGCGAATTGAAATAAGCCCTAGCGATGCTTATTCGTCTTCTTTCTACGCCGATGGAAGCGAAAAGACAGTTTTGTGTTATTTGGGACTCATTACACATACTTTGCAATTTCTGGGTTAATGAGCATTAACACCACGGAACACGATCTGAAATAAGCGAAATCCAAAATTCTTCTTTCTATGTAGCTGGAACGCAAAACAACCTGTTTGGGGTGGTTTAGGCTCAGTACACTTCGCTTTGCTATTTGTGGGTGGAAAGAACATGGAAAGAACAATCCAAACTTTTTCCTCTGCTTTCTATTGACATGGAACCAAAACACCTATTGTCAGTCCTGACACCTATGCTTCATTACGGCTGTTAAGAAACATTTCATTCTGAGATTTTTGGGTGAATGTGCATTCTAACCCCAAAAACACCAATTTGCAACAAAACCAATCAGAGCTTTATCGTCTTTCTTTTTAAGTGGATGGAACCCAAAACGCCTTTTTGCTTTGGTTGGAGGTGATTCTGGTGCACACCCATAAAACACCATGCGAATTGAAATAAGCCCTAGCAATGCTTATTCGTCTTCTTTCTACGCCGATGGAAGCGAAAAGACAGTTTTGTGTTATTTGGGACTCATTACACATACTTTGCGATTTCTGGGTTAATGAGCATTAACACCACGGAACACGATCTGAAAGAAGCGAAATCCAAAATTCTTCTTTCTATGTAGCTGGAACGCAAAACAACCTGTTTGGGGAGGTTTAGGCTCAGTACACTTCGCTTTGCTATTTGTGGGTGGAAAGAACATGGAAAGAACAATCCAAATTTTTTCATCTGCTTTCTATTGACATGGAACCAAAACACCTATGCTTGATTACGGCTGTTAAGAAACATTTCACTCTGAGATTTTTGGGTGAATGTGCATTCTAACCCCAAAAACACCAATTTGCAACAAAACCAATCAGAGCTTTATCGTCTTTCTTTTTAAGTGAATGGAACCCGTAACACCTTTTTGCTTTGGTTGGAGGTGATTCTGGTGCACACCCATAAAACACCATGCGAATTGAAATAAGCCCTAGCGATGCTTATTCGTCTTCTTTCTACGCCGATGGAAGCGAAAAGACAGTTTTGTGTTATTTGGGACTCATTACACATACTTTGCAATTTCTGGGTTAATGAGCATTAACACCACGGAACACGATCTGAAATAAGCGAAATCCAAAATTCTTCTTTCTATGTAGCTGGAACGCAAAACAACCTGTTTGGGGTGGTTTAGGCTCAGTACACTTCGCTTTGCTATTTGTGGGTGGAAAGAACATGGAAAGAACAATCCAAACTTTTTCCTCTGCTTTCTATTGACATGGAACCAAAACACCTATTGTCAGTCCTGACACCTATGCTTCATTACGGCTGTTAAGAAACATTTCATTCTGAGATTTTTGGGTGAATGTGCATTCTAACCCCAAAAACACCAATTTGCAACAAAACCAATCAGAGCTTTATCGTCTTTCTTTTTAAGTGGATGGAACCCAAAACGCCTTTTTGCTTTGGTTGGAGGTGATTCTGGTGCACACCCATAAAACACCATGCGAATTGAAATAAGCCCTAGCAATGCTTATTCGTCTTCTTTCTACGCCGATGGAAGCGAAAAGACAGTTTTGTGTTATTTGGGACTCATTACACATACTTTGCGATTTCTGGGTTAATGAGCATTAACACCACGGAACACGATCTGAAAGAAGCGAAATCCAAAATTCTTCTTTCTATGTAGCTGGAACGCAAAACAACCTGTTTGGGGAGGTTTAGGCTCAGTACACTTCGCTTTGCTATTTGTGGGTGGAAAGAACATGGAAAGAACAATCCAAATTTTTTCATCTGCTTTCTATTGACATGGAACCAAAACACCTATGCTTGATTACGGCTGTTAAGAAACATTTCACTCTGAGATTTTTGGGTGAATGTGCATTCTAACCCCAAAAACACCAATTTGCAACAAAACCAATCAGAGCTTTATCGTCTTTCTTTTTAAGTGGATGGAACCCAAAACACCTTTTTGCTTTGGTTGGAGGTGATTCTGGTGCACACCCATAAAACACCATGCGAATTGAAATAAGCCCTAGCGATGCTTATTCGTCTTCTTTCTACGCATATGGAAGCGAAAAGACAGTTTTGTGTTATTTGGGACTCATTACACACTTTGCGATTTCTGGGTTAATGAGCATTAACACCACGGAACACGATCTGAAAGAAGCGAAATCCAAAATTCTTCTTTCTATGTAGCTGGAACGCAAAACAACCTGTTTGGGGAGGTTTAGGCTCAGTACACTTCGCTTTGCTATTTGTGGGTGGAAAGAACATGGAAAGAACAATCCAAACTTTTTATCTGCTTTCTATTGACATGGAACCAAAATACCTATGCTTGATTACGGCTGTTAAGAAACATTTCACTCTGAGATTTTTGGGTGAATGTGCATTCCAACCCCAAAAACACCAATTTGCAACAAAACCAACCAGAGCTTTATCGTCTTTCTTTTTAAGTGAATGGAACCCAAAACACCTTTTTGCTTTGGTTGGAGGTGATTCTCGTGCACACCCATAAAACACCATGCGAATTGAAATAAGCCCTAGCGATGCTTATTCGTCTTCTTTCTACGCCGATGGAAGCGAAAAGACAGTTTTGTGTTATTTGGGACTCATTACACATACTTTGCAATTTCTGGGTTAATGAGCATTAACACCACGGAACACGATCTGAAATAAGCGAAATCCAAAATTCTTCTTTCTATGTAGCTGGAACGCAAAACAACCTGTTTGGGGAGGTTTAGGCTCAGTACACTTCGCTTTGCTATTTGTGGGTGGAAAGAACATGGAAAGAACAATCCAAACTTTTTCGTCTGCTTTCTATTGACATGGAACCAAAACACCTATGCTTGATTACGGCTGTTAAGAAACATTTCTGTCAGGACTGCCGCTAGGTCCCAGCTCACAGAGGACCAACGCCCAGTGGATATTATATACAAAAGTCTTTATTGAAGTTTAGTTTCCATTTCCAAGCTCTGGGCGCGCAGGCCCACGTCTTAACGCTAGACCGGCTAAGTCCCCTCTGACTCACTGCTCCACCCACACCAGTTTAAGATTCTAGCCTGGCTCCACCTCTTGCGCTGCTCTTTCCTGCGTTGGGTCCTTCTGCCCTCTGGGGTTCCCTCCTTCCTGGACTCCTCTGACGCGGAGCCTCCTGAGTCTTGCCCCTCCCTCCGGCGGGCTTTAGGACCTGGCTCCCTTCCCGGGCTCCCCGCTGTGCCGCGCTCCTGTACATTTGAACTTGGCGCGCGCGCCCAGCCGGTGACTTTCCTTCTGACCGTTTCCCCGCTTCCTGATGTGGGTGTTGCCAAACCTGACTCCTCTCCTCCCTCTGGTGGTGAGGACACTGGTCCCGACTCCTGGGACTCCCCCTCCCCACTGCGCTCTGGTGGAGACGCTGGCCCTGATCTCCAGCTGCTGTTCAGAGACTCCCCGCTGGCCCCTCCCTCTTGAGGTTTCTCCCTTGGAATCTCCCTTGCTCTGGCCACCGGCGCTCCCTTCTGTGAGTCCTCCGATTCGCTAGAGAGGCTTGTGGAATAACTCTGGCCACTGTCACTGCCTGCGCCCCCCTCGTACTCCTCCTCCTCACTCTCCATTTGCTCCCCCTCCTGTGTCTCTCCTTCTGAACCCCTGACATACATCCCCCCCTCGAAGCCCCCCCTTCCCCCCTCCCCCTCTTCCGGTGCGGGTTCCGGGTGCTCCATTGTTGTAGGGGTGAGTCCAGGATACAGCTCGTCCCCTGAGGCTTGCAACCATCGAGATAAGTCCGGGAAGTCCCCCATGGGCTCGTCGACGACGACCTCCTCCGCTTCCATCTCCTGCGCGGTGTGCTCGAAATCTGCGCTCGACCCCAAATCACCCAAGAGCCCTCCTCCCCCTGTTGTTTGATGGGGGTCCACCTCCCAGGGCCCCTTCGGCATGTCTCTGCGCCAGCCCACCTCGGGTTGGTCCTCCCACCAATAAGATCCCCCCGTGCCAAAACCTGAAAGTGATCCCTCCGGAGAGCTGCCTCCCGGAGCCGAGTCCTCAGCTGACGAGAAACCCCGGAAAGTGCTGGCCGAGAGTGTGGGTGTGAACAAACAATCCTCGAAAAAGCCCGCCGGCATAGGCTTGTGCGGGAAAAGTGTGTGGAATTCTTCCTTGAGCAACTGCTCTTCCACTGCGTAATCCGGCACCCACCTGTTGGCGCTGGCCGGGGTGTCCTCCGTGGCGAGAAGATATTCAATCCCGTCCTCCCCCCACCTTGAGTCTAAAATCTCAGTGGCTTCATTAAGTGGCTCCCCTTTCGGCGACCCCCCTTTTTTGGGCGCTTCTCTGAGCGGGTCTGGCGCCTTCCCCGGTGCTTGAAACCTGTGGGGCTCTCTGTAGGGCGTGAGCACTGATCTATGAAAGACCGGGTGCATTCTGGAACCCTCCGGGAGTGTCAACCGGAAGGCCACTGGGTTGATCTGCGCCTCTACTTGGTAAGGCCCTAGCTGCTTGTGCCCTAGTTTCTTCTTGGCTAACGATCTGGCTGGAACTGCTTGTGCTGCCAACCAGACCCAGTCTCCCACCTGGATGTCCTCCCCAACCCTCCTGTGTCGATCTGCCTGCACTTTGTAAGCCTGTTTTGCCAACTCTAACTGCCTCCTGAGCTGCTCGTGGATCTCCTGCAACTCCGCTGCCACTTCCTCTGCTCCCTGTGGCTCCCCCTCCCGCACTGTGTCCAGACCCGGGAAGGTTCTGGGATGCCTCCCGTAGTTGGCAAAAAATGGGGTCACCCCCGTGGACCCGTGCTTCGTGTTGTTGTAGGCAAACTCGGCCAACGGTAGATAGTCCACCCAGGTCGATGGCTGCTGGTTCGCGTAGCATCTCAGGTACTGCTGCATGATGGCGTTGACCCTTTCCGCCTGCCCGTTAGTTTGCGGGTGTCTCGCCGACGCCAGGCTGACCTTGACGTTCAGGAATCCCATCAGCTTTTGCCAGAAGTTGGAGATGAACTGGCGCCCCCGGTCGGACAAAATAGACCGTGGTAGGCCGTGCACCTTGAACACGTGGTCTATGAACATCTTAGCGGTCTGCTCGGCCGTGGCCACCTTCGCGCACGGAATGAAGTGGGCCATCTTGGTGAACAGGTCCACTACCACGAGCACTGCCGTCTTGCCCCTTGAGCTGGGTAGATCTGTGACAAAGTCCAGGGCTACCCTCTCCCACGGTACGAACGGTGTCTGTAGCGGTTCCAACAGGCCCGCCGGCGGCTGGTGCACAGGCTTAGCCCTTTGGCAGGTGTCGCACCTATTGACATAGTCCGCGACATCCCCCCGCATCTTAGGCCACCAAAAGTCTCTGGCTACTAAGTCCACCGTCTTCTCCTTGCCGAAGTGCCCCGCGCTGGGCGCGTCGTGCAGCTGTTGCAGGACCTTCGCGCGGAGGCTGTCTCCTGGTACGTAGAGGACTCCCTTGCGTAGGAGCAGGCCGTCTCGCACTTGGAATTCGTCGCCCCTCGCCTTGCCACTGCACACCTCCTCCATCTTGGCTCGGGCGAACGAGTCTGTTCGCAGCGCGCGGCGCACCGCGTCCAGGTCCACCGTGGCTGACGCGCATGCCCACGCCTGTGGTGTGAAAATGTGCTTGGCCGCCGCCGGTGCCTCTGCCTCCAGATACTGCGGTTTTCTGGACAGCGCGTCCGCCAAGACGTTGCTGTTTCCTGGGATGTACTCAATTCTGAAGTCGAAATCTGCAAAGAACTCCGCCCAGCGGATGTGTCGCTGGTTCAGGAACCTCGCCGTGCGCCAGTACTCCAAGTTCTTATGGTCTGTGCGGACCTGCACCGTGTGCTTGGCTCCGACGAGGAAGTGCCGCCACGCCTTGAAGGCTGCATGTATGGCCAGCAACTCCCTGTCCCAAATGGTGTAGTTCTGCTCCGCTTTGCTGAGTTTTCTGGAGTAGAAAGCGCACGGCCTCCAGTCCCCCTGGTGGTCTTGCTGCAACAGAACGGCTCCCACGGCCCTGTCTGAGGCGTCCGTCTCCACTCTCATGGGCCTGCTGGGATTTACGTGCAGTAGGTTCTCTTCGGAAGCGAAGAGCTGCTTGAGCTTCTGAAAGGACTGCTCTGCCTGCTCCGTCCAGATGAACCTCTTCTTCTTGGAACTGAGGGTGTCGGTGATGGCCGCTGTCTGCATGGCGAAACCCTTGATGAACTTGCGATAAAAGTTGGCAAAACCGACAAACCTCTGTACTTCCTTCCTATTGCGTGGGCTCTTCCAATCCAGTACTGCACGTACCTTGGCACCGTCCATAGCCAGTCCCTTGTCGGACAGTTTGTAGCCCAAGAAATCCACCTCCGTCTTGTCGAACTGGCACTTCTCCAGCTTGGCGTACAGCCTGTGCTCCCGCAGCCTCTGCAGAACTTCCCTAACATCTCTCTCGTGAGCCTCCGGCGATTCCGAGAAGATTAGGATGTCATCCAGGAAGCAGACGCACTTCTTGTAGAGGAGACCCGCCAAGACATGATGCATGAAGGCTTGAAAGCAGTGGGAACCATTTTTTAATCCAAAAGGCATAACTCTGTATTCATAAGTGCCCAGCGGCGTAAACATGGTTGTTTTCCACTCGTCGCCTTCCCGTACGCGAATGAGATTGTACGCTCCGCGCAGATCCAACTTGGTAAAGATGCGACCCTTCCTCACCGTCGCCAGCAGGTCATCGATCTTGGGCATAGGGAATGCTGAGGGCTTGGTCTTGAGGTTCAAGAAGCGGAAATCAACGACCAGCCTCTTTTGGGGCGTGTCCCGCTTCTTTACAAAGAACACGGGACTGCCTCCTGCCGCCTTGGACTCCCGGATGAATCCCCGCTTCAGGTTGTGATCTATGAACTCCCTGAGCTCTTGCAATTCATCCTCAGACATGGAGTACAGTTTCCCCGTCGGGAGCGTCGCCCCGGGCAGGAGGTCGATCTTGCAGTCGTAGGGTCTGTGGGGTGGCAGCTTATCCGCCTCTTTCTCGCAGAAGACCTCCAAAAACTCCTTGTATTTGTTAGGCACCGCTTGCAACATGCCCAAGTTCAGCTGTGGTCCATCCTCGTGCCCCTCATCTTCCAAGTCCGCCAGGATGCAGTGTTCTGCGCAGTAAGAGGAGCCGAAGGTCAGTTGCCGCTGGTACCAAGCTAATGCCGGGCTGTGCCTATCCAGCCAACTCATTCCCAACACTATGGGCGTGTCTGACAGGCGGGTGACGTTGAAGCTGATGACCTCACGGTGGTTTCCAATGCGCATCACCATTGGCGGCGTCTGCTGTAGCACTTGCCCTCCCAGTAGCTCCCTGCCGTCCACTGTGACGACTTTCAGAGGTACCGCCGCTGGCAGAAGGGCTATGCCATGTTGCTGGAGGAACTGCATGTCTATAAAATCTGCATTGCTCCCCGAGTCTACGGTGATGGGAATTTCCACCAGTAGCCCATTGGGGAGCTGAAGGGATGCGGTGAGCTGCACTACTGGTTTGGGTGGGAGGGGGTCGGTGGGCTGTAAGATCCCTGGGGATTGCTTCACTGACTTGTCTGGCTGGTCCCCAGAGACGCCATCTCCAGCCAGACAGTGGAGTTTTCCTGCTGCGACTCCCTCTGCTGAATTGCGTCTGTTACTGTCGCTGCGGCTGCAGCATGCTTGTGAAACCGCTGGGGACACTCTTTTGCCATATGCTGAGCACTGTCGCAGATGTAGCACTTCCTGGTTCCTCTAGGAGGCTTCATCTTGACTGCTCCCGGAGTTAGGGCTCCGACTGTGGAGTGAGCCTTAGCACCACCTATCTCCATCGGCTCCTCTCCCCCTCCCAGCGGAGGCATGGATCGAGCGCGCGCCGCCTCCTTGGGGAAGGGAGGCAGTCCTTTCGCTGGCGTGCGTCCCAAATGCCCTTCCTCCCTGCCCCAAGGGCGTCCTTCCAACCGAACCCCAATGGAGAGTGCCCGTTCCACCACTTCCTTGGTGGTTTGGGGTCTTCCCCCCCTTGCGATCTCATCTTTCACAGCTCCGCTCAACCCCTCCCAGAACAGGTCTCTGACGGCAGGCGATTCTTTCTCCCAGGCTAGTACATTCACCAATCCGAAAAAACGTGCATGATATTGCCTCACAGTGGCTTTACCTTGTCTTAGTCCGTGAATCTCCCTCCTAGCGATATCCACATCAATCTCAGATAAAAAACACGCATCCATCACTTTAATGAAGGCAGCCGCATTTTGGAGGGCTGGATCCTTGTCTCTCCATAGATTGCGCAGCCACGATTTTGCCTCCCCCCGCAAATGCGAAATAATAAATCCCACTTTCTCTCCCTCATTTTTAAAGTCTTTGTCAAGCAGCTGCAATGTATAAATCACATCTGCTCTGAAGTTAGGATACTCCTGCAGGTCCCCATTGAAGTGAGATACCAGGCTCCCTCCTCTGTTTCCCAGCCCAATCCCTTCTGGTCTGGTGGCTGGTAGGCTCTGTGTACTTAGCACTTCTAACCTGGTTCGCAGATCCTGGCAGGCAGCAGCTGCTTCCTGTTCTTTCTTTCTGGAAGCCGCAATTTCTGCAGTCAACTGCGTCACTGCGTTTTGCAAACTCGCTATCCTCTCTTCGGTAGTCATTTCCCTGTTTTTCGTGAGCTCGCAAAGCACCAATCTTCACCCCTCGCTGCTTTCCCGCACTCCACGAGGTTGCAAAATTGGTGAAAATTGAGAGGGGACTTACTGTCAGGTCTGCCGCTAGGTCCCAGCTCACAGAGGACCAACGCCCAGTGGATATTATATACAAAAGTCTTTATTGAAGTTTAGTTTCCATTTCCAAGCTCTGGGCGCGCAGGCCCACGTCTTAACGCTAGACCGGCTAAGTCCCCTCTGACTCACTGCTCCACCCACACCAGTTTAAGATTCTAGCCTGGCTCCACCTCTTGCGCTGCTCTTTCCTGCGTTGGGTCCTTCTGCCCTCTGGGGTTCCCTCCTTCCTGGACTCCTCTGACGCGGAGCCTCCTGAGTCTTGCCCCTCCCTCCGGCGGGCTTTAGGACCTGGCTCCCTTCCCGGGCTCCCCGCTGTGCCGCGCTCCTGTACATTTGAACTTGGCGCGCGCGCCCAGCCGGTGACTTTCCTTCTGACCGTTTCCCCGCTTCCTGATGTGGGTGTTGCCAAACCTGACTCCTCTCCTCCCTCTGGTGGTGAGGACACTGGTCCCGACTCCTGGGACTCCCCCTCCCCACTGCGCTCTGGTGGAGACGCTGGCCCTGATCTCCAGCTGCTGTTCAGAGACTCCCCGCTGGCCCCTCCCTCTTGAGGTTTCTCCCTTGGAATCTCCCTTGCTCTGGCCACCGGCGCTCCCTTCTGTGAGTCCTCCGATTCGCTAGAGAGGCTTGTGGAATAACTCTGGCCACTGTCACTGCCTGCGCCCCCCTCGTACTCCTCCTCCTCACTCTCCATTTGCTCCCCCTCCTGTGTCTCTCCTTCTGAACCCCTGACAGAACCAAAACACCTATGCTTGATTACGGCTGTTAAGAAACATTTCACTCTGAGATTTTTGGGTGAATGTGCATTCTAACCCCAAAAACACCAATTTGCAACAAAACCAATCAGAGCTTTATCGTCTTTCTTTTTAAGTGGATGGAACCCAAAACACCTTTTTGCTTTGGTTGGAGGTGATTCTGGTGCACACCCATAAAACACCATGCGAATTGAAATAAGCCCTAGCAATGCTTATTCGTCTTCTTTCTACGCATATGGAAGCGAAAAGACGGTTTTGTGTTATTTGGGACTCATTACACATACTTTGCGATTTCTGGGTTAATGAGCATTAACACCACGGAACACGATCTGAATGAAGCGAAATCCAAAATTCTTCTGTCTATGTAGCTGGAAGGCAAAACAACCTTTTTGGGGAGGTTTAGGCTCAGTACACTTCGCTTTGCTATTTGTGGGTGGAAAGAACATGGAAAGAACAATCCAAACTTTTTCGTCTGCTTTCTATTGACATGGAACCAAAACACCTATGCTTGATTACGGCTGTTAAGAAACATTTCACTCTGAGATTTTTGGGTGAATGTGCATTCTAACCCCAAAAACACCAATTTGCAACAAAACCAATCAGAGCTTTATCGTCTTTCTTTTTAAGTGGATGGAACCCAAAACACCTTTTTGCTTTGGTTGGAGGTGATTCTGGTGCACACCCATAAAACACCATGCGAATTGAAATAAGCCCTAGCAATGCTTATTCGTCTTCTTTCTACGCATATGGAAGCGAAAAGACGGTTTTGTGTTATTTGGGACTCATTACACATACTTTGCGATTTCTGGGTTAATGAGCATTAACACCACGGAACACGATCTGAATGAAGCGAAATCCAAAATTCTTCTGTCTATGTAGCTGGAACGCAAAACAACCTTTTTGGGGAGGTTTAGGCTCAGTACACTTCGCTTTGCTATTTGTGGGTGGAAAGAACATGGAAAGAACAATCCAAACTTTTTCGTCTGCTTTCTATTGACATGGAACCAAAACACCTATGCTTGATTACGGCTGTTAAGAAACATTTCACTCTGAGATTTTTGGGTGAATGTGCATTCTAACCCCAAAAACACCAATTTGCAACAAAACCAATCGGAGCTTTATCGTCTTTCTTTTTAAGTGGATGGAACCCAAAACACCTTTTTGCTTTGGTTGGAGGTGATTCTGGTGCACACCCATAAAACACCATGCGAATTGAAATAAGCCCTATCGATGCTTATTCGTCTTCTTTCTACGCATATGGAAGCGAAAAGACGGTTTTGTGTTATTTGGGACTCATTACACATACTTGGCGATTTCTGAGTTAATGAGCATTAACACCACGGAACACGATCTGAAATAAGCGAAATCCAAAATTCTTCTTTCTATGTAGCTGGAACGCAAAACAACCTGTTTGGGGAGGTTTAGGCTCAGTACACTTCGCTTTGCTGTTTGTGGGTGGAAAGAACATGGAAAGAACCATCCAAACTTTTTCGTCTGCTTTCTATTGACATGGAACCAAAACACCTATGCTTGATTACGGCTGTTAAGAAACATTTCACTCTGAGATTTTTGGGTGAATGTGCATTCTAACCCCAAAAACACCAATTTGCAACAAAACCAATCGGAGCTTTATCGTCTTTCTTTTTAAGTGGATGGAACCCAAAACACCTTTTTGCTTTGGTTGGAGGTGATTCTGGTGCACACCCATAAAACACCATGCGAATTGAAATAAGCCCTATCGATGCTTATTCGTCTTCTTTCTACGCATATGGAAGCGAAAAGACGGTTTTGTGTTATTTGGGACTCATTACACATAATTTGCGATTTCTGGGTTAATGAGCATTAACACCACGGAACACGATCTGAAATAAGCGAAATCCAAAATTCTTCTTTCTATGTAGCTGGAACGCAAAACAACCTGTTTGGGGAGGTTTAGGCTCAGTACACTTCGCTTTGCTATTTGTGGGTGGAAAGAACATGGAAAGAACAATCCAAACGTTTCCGTCTGCTTTCTATTGACATGGAAGCAAAACACCTATGCTTGATTACGGCTGTTAAGAAACATTTCACTCTGAGATTTTTGGGTGAATGTGCATTCTAACCCCAAAAACACCAATTTGCAACAAAACCAATCAGAGCTTTATCGTCTTTCTTTTTAAGTGGATGGAACCCAAAACACCTTTTTGCTTTGGTTCGAGGTGATTCTGGTGCACACCCATAAAACACCATGCGAATTGAAATAAGCCCTATCGATGCATATTCGTCTTCTTTCTACGCATATGGAAGCGAAAAGACGGTTTTGTGTTATTTGGGACTCATTACACATACTTTGCGATTTCTGGGTTAATGAGCATTAACACCACGGAACACGATCTGAAATAAGCGAAATCCAAAATTCTTCTTTCTATGTAGCTGGAACGCAAAACAACCTGTTTGGGGAGGTTTAGGCTCAGTACACTTCGCTTTGCTATTTGTGGGTGGAAAGAACATGGAAAGAACAATCCAAACTTTTTGGTCTGCTTTCTATTGACATGGAACCAAAACACCTATGCTTGATTACGGCTGTTAAGAAACATTTCACTCTGAGATTTTTGGGTGAATGTGCATTCTAACCCCAAAAACACCAATTTGCAACAAAACCAATCAGAGCTTTATCGTCTTTCTTTTTAAGTGGATGGAACCCAAAACACCTTTTTGCTTTGGTTGGAGGTGATTCTGGTGCACACCCATAAAACACCATGCGAATTGAAATAAGCCCTATCGATGCATATTCGTCTTCTTTCTACGCATATGGAAGCGAAAAGACGGTTTTGTGTTATTTGGGACTCATTACACATACTTTGCGATTTCTGGGTTAATGAGCATTAACACCACGGAACACGATCTGAAATAAGCGAAATCCAAAATTCTTCTTTCTATGTAGCTGGAACGCAAAACAACCTGTTTGGGGAGGTTTAGGCTTAGTACACTTCGCTTTGCTATTTGTGGGTGGAAAGAACATGGAAAGAACAATCCAAACTTTTTCGTCTGCTTTCTATTGACATGGAACCAAAACACCTATGCTTGATTACGGCTGTTAAGAAACATTTCACTCTGAGATTTTTGGGTGAATGTGCATTCTAACCCCAAAAACACCAATTTGCAACAAAACCAATCAGAGCTTTATCGTCTTTCTTTTTAAGTGGATGGAACCCAAAACACCTTTTTGCTTTGGTTGGAGGTGATTCTGGTGCACACCCATAAAACACCATGCGAATTGAAATAAGCCCTAGCGATGCATATTCGTCTTCTTTCTACGCATATGGAAGCGAAAAGACGGTTTTGTGTTATTTGGGACTCATTACACATACTTTGCGATTTCTGGGTTAATGAGCATTAACACCACGGAACACGATCTGAATGAAGCGAAATCCAAAATTCTTCTTTCTATGTAGCTGGAACGCAAAACAACCTTTTTGGGGAGGTTTAGGCTCAGTACACTTCGCTTTGCTATTTGTGGGTGGAAAGAACATGGAAAGAACAATCCAAACTTTTTGGTCTGCTTTCTATTGACATGGAACCAAAACACCTATGCTTGATTACGGCTGTTAAGAAACATTTCACTCTGAGATTTTTGGGTGAATGTGCATTCTAACCCCAAAAACACCAATTTGCAACAAAACCAATCAGAGCTTTATCGTCTTTCTTTTTAAGTGGATGGAACCCAAAACACCTTTTTGCTTTGGTTGGAGGTGATTCTGGTGCACACCCATAAAACACCATGCGAATTGAAATAAGCCCTAGCAATGCTTATTCGTCTTCTTTCTACGCATATGGAAGCGAAAAGACGGTTTTGTGTTATTTGGGACTCATTACACATACTTTGCGATTTCTGGGTTAATGAGCATTAACACCACGGAACACGATCTGAATGAAGCGAAATCCAAAATTCTTCTGTCTATGTAGCTGGAAGGCAGAACAACCTTTTTGGGGAGGTTTAGGCTCAGTACACTTCGCTTTGCTATTTGTGGGTGGAAAGAACATGGAAAGAACAATCCAAACTTTTTCGTCTGCTTTCTATTGACATGGAACCAAAACACCTATGCTTGATTACGGCTGTTAAGAAACATTTCACTCTGAGATTTTTGGGTGAATGTGCATTCTAACCCCAAAAACACCAATTTGCAACAAAACCAATCAGAGCTTTATCGTCTTTCTTTTTAAGTGGATGGAACCCAAAACACCTTTTTGCTTTGGTTGGAGGTGATTCTGGTGCACACCCATAAAACACCATGCGAATTGAAATAAGCCCTAGCAATGCTTATTCGTCTTCTTTCTACGCATATGGAAGCGAAAAGACGGTTTTGTGTTATTTGGGACTCATTACACATACTTTGCGATTTCTGGGTTAATGAGCATTAACACCACGGAACACGATCTGAATGAAGCGAAATCCAAAATTCTTCTGTCTATGTAGCTGGAACGCAAAACAACCTTTTTGGGGAGGTTTAGGCTCAGTACACTTCGCTTTGCTATTTGTGGGTGGAAAGAACATGGAAAGAACAATCCAAACTTTTTCGTCTGCTTTCTATTGACATGGAACCAAAACACCTATGCTTGATTACGGCTGTTAAGAAACATTTCACTCTGAGATTTTTGGGTGAATGTGCATTCTAACCCCAAAAACACCAATTTGCAACAAAACCAATCGGAGCTTTATCGTCTTTCTTTTTAAGTGGATGGAACCCAAAACACCTTTTTGCTTTGGTTGGAGGTGATTCTGGTGCACACCCACAAAACACCATGCGAATTGAAATAAGCCCTATCGATGCTTATTCGTCTTCTTTCTACGCATATGGAAGCGAAAAGACGGTTTTCTGTTATTTGGGACTCATTACACATACTTGGCGATTTCTGAGTTAATGAGCATTAACACCACGGAACACGATCTGAAATAAGCGAAATCCATAATTCTTCTTTCTATGTAGCTGGAACGCAAAACAACCTGTTTGGGGAGGTTTAGGCTCAGTACACTTCGCTTTGCTGTTTGTGGGTGGAAAGAACATGGAAAGAACCATCCAAACTTTTTCGTCTGCTTTCTATTGACATGGAAGCAAAACACCTATGCTTGATTACGGCTGTTAAGAAACATTTCACTCTGAGATTTTTGGGTGAATGTGCATTCTAACCCCAAAAACACCAATTTGCAACAAAACCAATCGGAGCTTTATCGTCTTTCTTTTTAAGTGGATGGAACCCAAAACACCTTTTTGCTTTGGTTGGAGGTGATTCTGGTGCACACCCATAAAACACCATGCGAATTGAAATAAGCCCTATCGATGCTTATTCGTCTTCTTTCTACGCATATGGAAGCGAAAAGACGGTTTTGTGTTATTTGGGACTCATTACACATACTTTGCGATTTCTGGGTTAATGAGCATTAACACAACGGAACACGATCTGAAAGAAGCGAAATCCAAAATTCTTCTTTCTATGTAGCTGGAACGCAAAACAACCTGTTTGGGGAGGTTTAGGCTCAGTACACTTCGCTTTGCTGTTTGTGGGTGGAAAGAACATGGAAAGAACCATCCAAACTTTTTCGTCTGCTTTCTATTGACATGGAACCAAAACACCTATGCTTGATTACGGCTGTTAAGAAACATTTCACTCTGAGATTTTTGGGTGAATGTGCATTCTAACCCCAAAAACACCAATTTGCAACAAAACCAATCGGAGCTTTATCGTCTTTCTTTTTAAGTGGATGGAACCCAAAACACCTTTTTGCTTTGGTTGGAGGTGATTCTGGTGCACACCCATAAAACACCATGCGAATTGAAATAAGCCCTATCGATGCTTATTCGTCTTCTTTCTACGCATATGGAAGCGAAAAGACGGTTTTGTGTTATTTGGGACTCATTACACATACTTTGCGATTTCTGGGTTAATGAGCATTAACACCACGGAACACGATCTGAAATAAGCGAAATCCAAAATTCTTCTTTCTATGTAGCTGGAACGCAAAACAACCTGTTTGGGGAGGTTTAGGCTCAGTACACTTCGCTTTGCTATTTGTGGGTGGAAAGAACATGGAAAGAACAATCCAAACTTTTTGGTCTGCTTTCTATTGACATGGAACCAAAACACCTATGCTTGATTACGGCTGTTAAGAAACATTTCACTCTGAGATTTTTGGGTGAATGTGCATTCTAACCCCAAAAACACCAATTTGCAACAAAACCAATCAGAGCTTTATCGTCTTTCTTTTTAAGTGGATGGAACCCAAAACACCTTTTTGCTTTGGTTGGAGGTGATTCTGGTGCACACCCATAAAACACCATGCGAATTGAAATAAGCCCTATCGATGCATATTCGTCTTCTTTCTACGCATATGGAAGCGAAAAGACGGTTTTGTGTTATTTGGGACTCATTACACATACTTTGCGATTTCTGGGTTAATGAGCATTAACACCACGGAACACGATCTGAAATAAGCGAAATCCAAAATTCTTCTTTCTATGTAGCTGGAACGCAAAACAACCTGTTTGGGGAGGTTTAGGCTCAGTACACTTCGCTTTGCTATTTGTGGGTGGAAAGAACATGGAAAGAACAATCCAAACTTTTTCGTCTGCTTTCTATTGACATGGAACCAAAACACCTATGCTTGATTACGGCTGTTAAGAAACATTTCACTCTGAGATTTTTGGGTGAATGTGCATTCTAACCCCAAAAACACCAATTTGCAACAAAACCAATCAGAGCTTTATCGTCTTTCTTTTTAAGTGGATGGAACCCAAAACACCTTTTTGCTTTGGTTGGAGGTGATTCTGGTGCACACCCATAAAACACCATGCGAATTGAAATAAGCCCTAGCGATGCATATTCGTCTTCTTTCTACGCATATGGAAGCGAAAAGACGGTTTTGTGTTATTTGGGACTCATTACACATACTTTGCGATTTCTGGGTTAATGAGCCTTAACACCACGGAACACGATCTGAATGAAGCGAAATCCAAAATTCTTCTTTCTATGTAGCTGGAACGCAAAACAACCTTTTTGGGGAGGTTTAGGCTCAGTACACTTCGCTTTGCTATTTGTGGGTGGAAAGAACATGGAAAGAACAATCCAAACTTTTTGGTCTGCTTTCTATTGACATGGAACCAAAACACCTATGCTTGATTACGGCTGTTAAGAAACATTTCACTCTCAGATTTTTGGGTGAATGTGCATTCTAACCCCAAAAACACCAATTTGCAACAAAACCAATCAGAGCTTTATCGTCTTTCTTTTTAAGTGGATGGAACCCAAAACACCTTTTTGCTTTGGTTGGAGGTGATTCTGGTGCACACCCATAAAACACCATGCGAATTGAAATAAGCCCTAGCAATGCTTATTCGTCTTCTTTCTACGCATATGGAAGCGAAAAGACGGTTTTGTGTTATTTGGGACTCATTACACATACTTTGCGATTTCTGGGTTAATGAGCATTAACACCACGGAACACGATCTGAATGAAGCGAAATCCAAAATTCTTCTGTCTATGTAGCTGGAAGGCAGAACAACCTTTTTGGGGAGGTTTAGGCTCAGTACACTTCGCTTTGCTATTTGTGGGTGGAAAGAACATGGAAAGAACAATCCAAACTTTTTCGTCTGCTTTCTATTGACATGGAACCAAAACACCTATGCTTGATTACGGCTGTTAAGAAACATTTCACTCTGAGATTTTTGGGTGAATGTGCATTCTAACCCCAAAAACACCAATTTGCAACAAAACCAATCAGAGCTTTATCGTCTTTCTTTTTAAGTGGATGGAACCCAAAACACCTTTTTGCTTTGGTTGGAGGTGATTCTGGTGCACACCCATAAAACACCATGCGAATTGAAATAAGCCCTAGCAATGCTTATTCGTCTTCTTTCTACGCATATGGAAGCGAAAAGACGGTTTTGTGTTATTTGGGACTCATTACACATACTTTGCGATTTCTGGGTTAATGAGCATTAACACCACGGAACACGATCTGAATGAAGCGAAATCCAAAATTCTTCTGTCTATGTAGCTGGAACGCAAAACAACCTTTTTGGGGAGGTTTAGGCTCAGTACACTTCGCTTTGCTATTTGTGGGTGGAAAGAACATGGAAAGAACAATCCAAACTTTTTCGTCTGCTTTCTATTGACATGGAACCAAAACACCTATGCTTGATTACGGCTGTTAAGAAACATTTCACTCTGAGATTTTTGGGTGAATGTGCATTCTAACCCCAAAAACACCAATTTGCAACAAAACCAATCGGAGCTTTATCGTCTTTCTTTTTAAGTGGATGGAACCCAAAACACCTTTTTGCTTTGGTTGGAGGTGATTCTGGTGCACACCCACAAAACACCATGCGAATTGAAATAAGCCCTATCGATGCTTATTCGTCTTCTTTCTACGCATATGGAAGCGAAAAGACGGTTTTCTGTTATTTGGGACTCATTACACATACTTGGCGATTTCTGAGTTAATGAGCATTAACACCACGGAACACGATCTGAAATAAGCGAAATCCAAAATTCTTCTTTCTATGTAGCTGGAACGCAAAACAACCTGTTTGGGGAGGTTTAGGCTCAGTACACTTCGCTTTGCTGTTTGTGGGTGGAAAGAACATGGAAAGAACCATCCAAACTTTTTCGTCTGCTTTCTATTGACATGGAAGCAAAACACCTATGCTTGATTACGGCTGTTAAGAAACATTTCACTCTGAGATTTTTGGGTGAATGTGCATTCTAACCCCAAAAACACCAATTTGCAACAAAACCAATCGGAGCTTTATCGTCTTTCTTTTTAAGTGGATGGAACCCAAAACACCTTTTTGCTTTGGTTGGAGGTGATTCTGGTGCACACCCATAAAACACCATGCGAATTGAAATAAGCCCTATCGATGCTTATTCGTCTTCTTTCTACGCATATGGAAGCGAAAAGACGGTTTTGTGTTATTTGGGACTCATTACACATACTTTGCGATTTCTGGGTTAATGAGCATTAACACAACGGAACACGATCTGAAAGAAGCGAAATCCAAAATTCTTCTTTCCATGTAGCTGGAACGCAAAACAACCTGTTTGGGGAGGTTTAGGCTCAGTACACTTCGCTTTGCTATTTGTGGGTGGAAAGAACATGGAAAGAACAATCCAAACTTTTTCGTCTGCTTTCTATTGACATGGAACCAAAACACCTATGCTTGATTACGGCTGTTAAGAAACATTTCACTCTGAGATTTTTGGGTGAATGTGCATTCTAACCCCAAAAACACCAATTTGCAACAAAACCAATCAGAGCTTTATCGTCTTTCTTTTTAAGTGGATGGAACCCAAAACACCTTTTTGCTTTGGTTGGAGGTGATTCTGGTGCACACCCATAAAACACCATGCGAATTGAAATAAGCCCTAGCGATGCATATTCGTCTTCTTTCTACGCATATGGAAGCGAAAAGACGGTTTTGTGTTATTTGGGACTCATTACACATACTTTGCGATTTCTGGGTTAATGAGCATTAACACCACGGAACACGATCTGAATGAAGCGAAATCCAAAATTCTTCTTTCTATGTAGCTGGAACGCAAAACAACCTTTTTGGGGAGGTTTAGGCTCAGTACACTTCGCTTTGCTATTTTTGGGTGGAAAGAACATGGAAAGAACAATCCAAACTTTTTGGTCTGCTTTCTATTGACATGGAACCAAAACACCTATGCTTGATTACGGCTGTTAAGAAACATTTCACTCTGAGATTTTTGGGTGAATGTGCATTCTAACCCCAAAAACACCAATTTGCAACAAAACCAATCAGAGCTTTATCGTCTTTCTTTTTAAGTGGATGGAACCCAAAACACCTTTTTGCTTTGGTTGGAGGTGATTCTGGTGCACACCCATAAAACACCATGCGAATTGAAATAAGCCCTAGCAATGCTTATTCGTCTTCTTTCTACGCATATGGAAGCGAAAAGACGGTTTTGTGTTATTTGGGACTCATTACACATACTTTGCGATTTCTGGGTTAATGAGCATTAACACCACGGAACACGATCTGAATGAAGCGAAATCCAAAATTCTTCTGTCTATGTAGCTGGAAGGCAGAACAACCTTTTTGGGGAGGTTTAGGCTCAGTACACTTCGCTTTGCTATTTGTGGGTGGAAAGAACATGGAAAGAACAATCCAAACTTTTTCGTCTGCTTTCTATTGACATGGAACCAAAACACCTATGCTTGATTACGGCTGTTAAGAAACATTTCACTCTGAGATTTTTGGGTGAATGTGCATTCTAACCCCAAAAACACCAATTTGCAACAAAACCAATCAGAGCTTTATCGTCTTTCTTTTTAAGTGGATGGAACCCAAAACACCTTTTTGCTTTGGTTGGAGGTGATTCTGGTGCACACCCATAAAACACCATGCGAATTGAAATAAGCCCTAGCAATGCTTATTCGTCTTCTTTCTACGCATATGGAAGCGAAAAGACGGTTTTGTGTTATTTGGGACTCATTACACATACTTTGCGATTTCTGGGTTAATGAGCATTAACACCACGGAACACGATCTGAATGAAGCGAAATCCAAAATTCTTCTGTCTATGTAGCTGGAACGCAAAACAACCTTTTTGGGGAGGTTTAGGCTCAGTACACTTCGCTTTGCTATTTGTGGGTGGAAAGAACATGGAAAGAACAATCCAAACTTTTTCGTCTGCTTTCTATTGACATGGAACCAAAACACCTATGCTTGATTACGGCTGTTAAGAAACATTTCACTCTGAGATTTTTGGGTGAATGTGCATTCTAACCCCAAAAACACCAATTTGCAACAAAACCAATCGGAGCTTTATCGTCTTTCTTTTTAAGTGGATGGAACCCAAAACACCTTTTTGCTTTGGTTGGAGGTGATTCTGGTGCACACCCACAAAACACCATGCGAATTGAAATAAGCCCTATCGATGCTTATTCGTCTTCTTTCTACGCATATGGAAGCGAAAAGACGGTTTTCTGTTATTTGGGACTCATTACACATACTTGGCGATTTCTGAGTTAATGAGCATTAACACCACGGAACACGATCTGAAATAAGCGAAATCCAAAATTCTTCTTTCTATGTAGCTGGAACGCAAAACAACCTGTTTGGGGAGGTTTAGGCTCAGTACACTTCGCTTTGCTGTTTGTGGGTGGAAAGAACATGGAAAGAACCATCCAAACTTTTTCGTCTGCTTTCTATTGACATGGAAGCAAAACACCTATGCTTGATTACGGCTGTTAAGAAACATTTCACTCTGAGATTTTTGGGTGAATGTGCATTCTAACCCCAAAAACACCAATTTGCAACAAAACCAATCGGAGCTTTATCGTCTTTCTTTTTAAGTGGATGGAACCCAAAACACCTTTTTGCTTTGGTTGGAGGTGATTCTGGTGCACACCCATAAAACACCATGCGAATTGAAATAAGCCCTATCGATGCTTATTCGTCTTCTTTCTACGCATATGGAAGCGAAAAGACGGTTTTGTGTTATTTGGGACTCATTACACATACTTTGCGATTTCTGGGTTAATGAGCATTAACACAACGGAACACGATCTGAAAGAAGCGAAATCCAAAATTCTTCTTTCCATGTAGCTGGAACGCAAAACAACCTGTTTGGGGAGGTTTAGGCTCAGTACACTTCGCTTTGCTATTTGTGGGTGGAAAGAACATGGAAAGAACAATCCAAACTTTTTCGTCTGCTTTCTATTGACATGGAACCAAAACACCTATGCTTGATTACGGCTGTTAAGAAACATTTCACTCTGAGATTTTTGGGTGAATGTGCATTCTAACCCCAAAAACACCAATTTGCAACAAAACCAATCAGAGCTTTATCGTCTTTCTTTTTAAGTGGATGGAACCCAAAACACCTTTTTGCTTTGGTTGGAGGTGATTCTGGTGCACACCCATAAAACACCATGCGAATTGAAATAAGCCCTAGCAATGCTTATTCGTCTTCTTTCTACGCATATGGAAGCGAAAAGACGGTTTTGTGTTATTTGGGACTCATTACACATACTTTGCGATTTCTGGGTTAATGAGCATTAACACCACGGAACACGATCTGAATGAAGCGAAATCCAAAATTCTTCTGTCTATGTAGCTGGAACGCAAAACAACCTTTTTGGGGAGGTTTAGGCTCAGTACACTTCGCTTTGCTATTTGTGGGTGGAAAGAACATGGAAAGAACAATCCAAACTTTTTCGTCTGCTTTCTATTGACATGGAACCAAAACACCTATGCTTGATTACGGCTGTTAAGAAACATTTCACTCTGAGATTTTTGGGTGAATGTGCATTCTAACCCCAAAAACACCAATTTGCAACAAAACCAATCGGAGCTTTATCGTCTTTCTTTTTAAGTGGATGGAACCCAAAACACCTTTTTGCTTTGGTTGGAGGTGATTCTGGTGCACACCCACAAAACACCATGCGAATTGAAATAAGCCCTATCGATGCTTATTCGTCTTCTTTCTACGCATATGGAAGCGAAAAGACGGTTTTCTGTTATTTGGGACTCATTACACATACTTGGCGATTTCTGAGTTAATGAGCATTAACACCACGGAACACGATCTGAAAGAAGCGAAATCCAAAATTCTTCTTTCTATGTAGCTGGAACGCAAAACAACCTGTTTGGGGAGGTTTAGGCTCAGTACACTTCGCTTTGCTGTTTGTGGGTGGAAAGAACATGGAAAGAACCATCCAAACTTTTTCGTCTGCTTTCTATTGACATGGAAGCAAAACACCTATGCTTGATTACGGCTGTTAAGAAACATTTCACTCTGAGATTTTTGGGTGAATGTGCATTCTAACCCCAAAAACACCAATTTGCAACAAAACCAATCGGAGCTTTATCGTCTTTCTTTTTAAGTGGATGGAACCCAAAACACCTTTTTGCTTTGGTTGGAGGTGATTCTGGTGCACACCCATAAAACACCATGCGAATTGAAATAAGCCCTATCGATGCTTATTCGTCTTCTTTCTACGCATATGGAAGCGAAAAGACGGTTTTGTGTTATTTGGACTCATTACACATACTTTGCGATTTCTGGGTTAATGAGCATTAACACAACGGAACACGATCTGAAAGAAGCGAAATCCAAAATTCTTCTTTCCATGTAGCTGGAACGCAAAACAACCTGTTTGGGGAGGTTTAGGCTCAGTACACTTCGCTTTGCTATTTGTGGGTGGAAAGAACATGGAAAGAACAATCCAAACTTTTTCGTCTGCTTTCTATTGACATGGAACCAAAACACCTATGCTTGATTACGGCTGTTAAGAAACATTTCACTCTGAGATTTTTGGGTGAATGTGCATTCTAACCCCAAAAACACCAATTTGCAACAAAACCAATCAGAGCTTTATCGTCTTTCTTTTTAAGTGGATGGAACCCAAAACACCTTTTTGCTTTGGTTGGAGGTGATTCTGGTGCACACCCATAAAACACCATGCGAATTGAAATAAGCCCTATCGATGCATATTCGTCTTCTTTCTACGCATATGGAAGCGAAAAGACGGTTTTGTGTTATTTGGGACTCATTACACATACTTTGCGATTTCTGGGTTAATGAGCATTAACACCACGGAACACGATCTGAAAGAAGCGAAATCCAAAATTCTTCTTTCTATGTAGCTGGAACGCAAAACAACCTGTTTGGGGAGGTTTAGGCTCAGTACACTTCGCTTTGCTATTTGTGGGTGGAAAGAACATGGAAAGAACAATCCAAACTTTTTCGTCTGCTTTCTATTGACATGGAACCAAAACACCTATGCTTGATTACGGTTGTTAAGAAACATTTCACTCTGAGATTTTTGGGTGAATGTGCATTCTAACCCCAAAAACACCAATTTGCAACAAAACCAATCAGAGCTTTATCGTCTTTCTTTTTAAGTGGATGGAACCCAAAACACCTTTTTGCTTTGGTTGGAGGTGATTCTGGTGCACACCCATAAAACACCATGCGAATTGAAATAAGCCCTAGCAATGCTTATTCGTCTTCTTTCTACGCATATGGAAGCGAAAAGACGGTTTTGTGTTATTTGGGACTCATTACACATACTTTGCGATTTCTGGGTTAATGAGCATTAACACCACGGAACACGATCTGAATGAAGCGAAATCCAAAATTCTTCTGTCTATGTAGCTGGAAGGGAAAACAACATTTTTGGGGAGGTTTAGGCTCAGTACACTTCGCTTTGCTATTTGTGGGTGGAAAGAACATGGAAAGAACAATCCAAACTTTTTCGTCTGCTTTCTATTGACATGGAACCAAAACACCTATGCTTGATTACGGCTGTTAAGAAACATTTCACTCTGAGATTTTTGGGTGAATGTGCATTCTAACCCCAAAAACACCAATTTGCAACAAAACCAATCGGAGCTTTATCGTCTTTCTTTTTAAGTGGATGGAACCCAAAACACCTTTTTGCTTTGGTTGGAGGTGATTCTGGTGCACACCCATAAAACACCATGCGAATTGAAATAAGCCCTATCGATGCTTATTCGTCTTCTTTCTACGCATATGGAAGCGAAAAGACGGTTTTGTGTTATTTGGGACTCATTACACATACTTTGCGATTTCTGAGTTAATGAGCATTAACACCACGGAACACGATCTGAAATAAGCGAAATCCAAAATTCTTCTTTCTATGTAGCTGGAACGCAAAACAACCTGTTTGGGGAGGTTTAGGCTCAGTACACTTCGCTTTGCTGTTTGTGGGTGGAAAGAACATGGAAAGAACAATCCAAACTTTTTCGTCTGCTTTCTATTGACATGGAAGCAAGACACCTATGCTTGATTACGGCTGTTAAGAAACATTTCACTCTGAGATTTTTGGGTGAATGTGCATTCTAACCCCAAAAACACCAATTTGCAACAAAACCAATCGGAGCTTTATCGTCTTTCTTTTTAAGTGGATGGAACCCAAAACACCTTTTTGCTTTGGTTGGAGGTGATTCTGGTGCACACCCATAAAACACCATGCGAATTGAAATAAGCCCTATCGATGCTTATTCGTCTTCTTTCTACGCATATGGAAGCGAAAAGACGGTTTTGTGTTATTTGGGACTCATTACACATACTTTGCGATTTCTGGGTTAATGAGCATTAACACAACGGAACACGATCTGAAAGAAGCGAAATCCAAAATTCTTCTTTCTATGTAGCTGGAACGCAAAACAACCTGTTTGGGGAGGTTTAGGCTCAGTACACTTCGCTTTGCTATTTGTGGGTGGAAAGAACATGGAAAGAACAATCCAAACTTTTTCGTCTGCTTTCTATTGACATGGAACCAAAACACCTATGCTTGATTACGGCTGTTAAGAAACATTTCACTCTGAGATTTTTGGGTGAATGTGCATTCTAACCCCAAAAACACCAATTTGCAACAAAACCAATCAGAGCTTTATCGTCTTTCTTTTTAAGTGGATGGAACCCAAAACACCTTTTTGCTTTGGTTGGAGGTGATTCTGGTGCACACCCATAAAACACCATGCGAATTGAAATAAGCCCTATCGATGCATATTCGTCTTCTTTCTACGCATATGGAAGCGAAAAGACGGTTTTGTGTTATTTGGGACTCATTACACATACTTTGCGATTTCTGGGTTAATGAGCATTAACACCACGGAACACGATCTGAAAGAAGCGAAATCCAAAATTCTTCTTTCTATGTAGCTGGAACGCAAAACAACCTGTTTGGGGAGGTTTAGGCTCAGTACACTTCGCTTTGCTATTTGTGGGTGGAAAGAACATGGAAAGAACAATCCAAACTTTTTCGTCTGCTTTCTATTGACATGGAACCAAAACACCTATGCTTGATTACGGTTGTTAAGAAACATTTCACTCTGAGATTTTTGGGTGAATGTGCATTCTAACCCCAAAAACACCAATTTGCAACAAAACCAATCAGAGCTTTATCGTCTTTCTTTTTAAGTGGATGGAACCCAAAACACCTTTTTGCTTTGGTTGGAGGTGATTCTGGTGCACACCCATAAAACACCATGCGAATTGAAATAAGCCCTAGCAATGCTTATTCGTCTTCTTTCTACGCATATGGAAGCGAAAAGACGGTTTTGTGTTATTTGGGACTCATTACACATACTTTGCGATTTCTGGGTTAATGAGCATTAACACCACGGAACACGATCTGAATGAAGCGAAATCCAAAATTCTTCTGTCTATGTAGCTGGAAGGGAAAACAACATTTTTGGGGAGGTTTAGGCTCAGTACACTTCGCTTTGCTATTTGTGGGTGGAAAGAACATGGAAAGAACAATCCAAACTTTTTTGTCTGCTTTCTATTGACATGGAACCAAAACACCTATGCTTGATTACGGCTGTTAAGAAACATTTCACTTTGAGATTTTTGGGTGAATGTGCATTCTAACCCCAAAAACACCAATTTGCAACAAAACCAATCGGAGCTTTATCGTCTTTCTTTTTAAGTGGATGGAACCCAAAACACCTTTTTGCTTTGGTTGGAGGTGATTCTGGTGCACACCCATAAAACACCATGCGAATTGAAATAAGCCCTATCGATGCTTATTCGTCTTCTTTCTACGCATATGGAAGCGAAAAGACGGTTTTGTGTTATTTGGGACTCATTACACATACTTTGCGATTTCTGAGTTAATGAGCATTAACACCACGGAACACGATCTGAAATAAGCGAAATCCAAAATTCTTCTTTCTTTGTAGCTGGAACGCAAAACAACCTGTTTGGGGAGGTTTAGGCTCAGTACACTTCGCTTTGCTGTTTGTGGGTGGAAAGAACATGGAAAGAACAATCCAAACTTTTTCGTCTGCTTTCTATTGACATGGAAGCAAAACACCTATGCTTGATTACGGCTGTTAAGAAACATTTCACTCTGAGATTTTTGGGTGAATGTGCATTCTAACCCCAAAAACACCAATTTGCAACAAAACCAATCAGAGCTTTATCGTCTTTCTTTTTAAGTGGATGGAACCCAAAACACCTTTTTGCTTTGGTTGGAGGTGATTCTGGTGCACACCCATAAAACACCATGCGAATTGAAATAAGCCCTAGCAATGCTTATTCGTCTTCTTTCTACGCATATGGAAGCGAAAAGACGGTTTTGTGTTATTTGGGACTCATTACACATACTTTGCGATTTCTGGGTTAATGAGCATTAACACCACGGAACACGATCTGAATGAAGCGAAATCCAAAATTCTTCTGTCTATGTAGCTGGAACGCAAAACAACCTTTTTGGGGAGGTTTAGGCTCAGTACACTTCGCTTTGCTATTTGTGGGTGGAAAGAACATGGAAAGAACAATCCAAACTTTTTCGTCTGCTTTCTATTGACATGGAACCAAAACACCTATGCTTGATTACGGCTGTTAAGAAACATTTCACTCTGAGATTTTTGGGTGAATGTGCATTCTAACCCCAAAAACACCAATTTGCAACAAAACCAATCGGAGCTTTATCGTCTTTCTTTTTAAGTGGATGGAACCCAAAACACCTTTTTGCTTTGGTTGGAGGTGATTCTGGTGCACACCCACAAAACACCATGCGAATTGAAATAAGCCCTATCGATGCTTATTCGTCTTCTTTCTACGCATATGGAAGCGAAAAGACGGTTTTCTGTTATTTGGGACTCATTACACATACTTGGCGATTTCTGAGTTAATGAGCATTAACACCACGGAACACGATCTGAAATAAGCGAAATCCAAAATTCTTCTTTCTATGTAGCTGGAACGCAAAACAACCTGTTTGGGGAGGTTTAGGCTCAGTACACTTCGCTTTGCTGTTTGTGGGTGGAAAGAACATGGAAAGAACCATCCAAACTTTTTCGTCTGCTTTCTATTGACATGGAAGCAAAACACCTATGCTTGATTACGGCTGTTAAGAAACATTTCACTCTGAGATTTTTGGGTGAATGTGCATTCTAACCCCAAAAACACCAATTTGCAACAAAACCAATCGGAGCTTTATCGTCTTTCTTTTTAAGTGGATGTAACCCAAAACACCTTTTTGCTTTGGTTGGAGGTGATTCTGGTGCACACCCATAAAACACCATGCGAATTGAAATAAGCCCTATCGATGCTTATTCGTCTTCTTTCTACGCATATGGAAGCGAAAAGACGGTTTTGTGTTATTTGGGACTCATTACACATACTTTGCGATTTCTGGGTTAATGAGCATTAACACAACGGAACACGATCTGAAAGAAGCGAAATCCAAAATTCTTCTTTCCATGTAGCTGGAACGCAAAACAACCTGTTTGGGGAGGTTTAGGCTCAGTACACTTCGCTTTGCTATTTGTGGGTGGAAAGAACATGGAAAGAACAATCCAAACTTTTTCGTCTGCTTTCTATTGACATGGAACCAAAACACCTATGCTTGATTACGGCTGTTAAGAAACATTTCACTCTGAGATTTTTGGGTGAATGTGCATTCTAACCCCAAAAACACCAATTTGCAACAAAACCAATCGGAGCTTTATCGTCTTTCTTTTTAAGTGGATGGAACCCAAAACACCTTTTTGCTTTGGTTGGAGGTGATTCTGGTGCACACCCATAAAACACCATGCGAATTGAAATAAGCCCTATCGATGCTTATTCGTCTTCTTTCTACGCATATGGAAGCGAAAAGACGGTTTTGTGTTATTTGGGACTCATTACACATACTTTGCGATTTCTGGGTTAATGAGCATTAACACCACGGAACACGATCTGAATGAAGCGAAATCCAAAATTCTTCTGTCTATGTAGCTGGAAGGCAAAACAACCTTTTTGGGGAGGTTTAGGCTCAGTACACTTCGCTTTGCTATTTGTGGGTGGAAAGAACATGGAAAGAACAATCCAAACTTTTTCGTCTGCTTTCTATTGACATGGAACCAAAACACCTATGCTTGATTACGGCTGTTAAGAAACATTTCACTCTGAGATTTTTGGGTGAATGTGCATTCTAACCCCAAAAACACCAATTTGCAACAAAACCAATCAGAGCTTTATCGTCTTTCTTTTTAAGTGGATGGAACCCAAAACACCTTTTTGCTTTGGTTGGAGGTGATTCTGGTGCACACCCATAAAACACCATGCGAATTGAAATAAGCCCTAGCGATGCATATTCGTCTTCTTTCTACGCATATGGAAGCGAAAAGACGGTTTTGTGTTATTTGGGACTCATTACACATACTTTGCGATTTCTGGGTTAATGAGCATTAACACCACGGAACACGATCTGAATGAAGCGAAATCCAAAATTCTTCTTTCTATGTAGCTGGAACGCAAAACAACCTTTTTGGGGAGGTTTAGGCTCAGTACACTTCGCTTTGCTATTTGTGGGTGGAAAGAACATGGAAAGAACAATCCAAACTTTTTGGTCTGCTTTCTATTGACATGGAACCAAAACACCTATGCTTGATTACGGCTGTTAAGAAACATTTCACTCTGAGATTTTTGGGTGAATGTGCATTCTAACCCCAAAAACACCAATTTGCAACAAAACCAATCAGAGCTTTATCGTCTTTCTAAGTGGATGGAACCCAAAACACCTTTTTGCTTTGGTTGGAGGTGATTCTGGTGCACACCCATAAAACACCATGCGAATTGAAATAAGCCCTAGCAATGCTTATTCGTCTTCTTTCTACGCATATGGAAGCGAAAAGACGGTTTTGTGTTATTTGGGACTCATTACACATACTTTGCGATTTCTGGGTTAATGAGCATTAACACCACGGAACACGATCTGAATGAAGCGAAATCCAAAATTCTTCTGTCTATGTAGCTGGAAGGCAGAACAACCTTTTTGGGGAGGTTTAGGCTCAGTACACTTCGCTTTGCTATTTGTGGGTGGAAAGAACATGGAAAGAACAATCCAAACTTTTTCGTCTGCTTTCTATTGACATGGAAGCAAAACACCTATGCTTGATTACGGCTGTTAAGAAACATTTCACTCTGAGATTTTTGGGTGAATGTGCATTCTAACCCCAAAAACACCAATTTGCAACAAAACCAATCAGAGCTTTATCGTCTTTCTTTTTAAGTGGATGGAACCCAAAACACCTTTTTGCTTTGGTTGGAGGTGATTCTGGTGCACACCCATAAAACACCATGCGAATTGAAATAAGCCCTAGCAATGCTTATTCGTCTTCTTTCTACGCATATGGAAGCGAAAAGACGGTTTTGTGTTATTTGGGACTCATTACACATACTTTGCGATTTCTGGGTTAATGAGCATTAACACCACGGAACACGATCTGAATGAAGCGAAATCCAAAATTCTTCTGTCTATGTAGCTGGAACGCAAAACAACCTTTTTGGGGAGGTTTAGGCTCAGTACACTTCGCTTTGCTATTTGTGGGTGGAAAGAACATGGAAAGAACAATCCAAACTTTTTCGTCTGCTTTCTATTGACATGGAACCAAAACACCTATGCTTGATTACGGCTGTTAAGAAACATTTCACTCTGAGATTTTTGGGTGAATGTGCATTCTAACCCCAAAAACACCAATTTGCAACAAAACCAATCGGAGCTTTATCGTCTTTCTTTTTAAGTGGATGGAACCCAAAACACCTTTTTGCTTTGGTTGGAGGTGATTCTGGTGCACACCCACAAAACACCATGCGAATTGAAATAAGCCCTAGCAATGCTTATTCGTCTTCTTTCTACGCATATGGAAGCGAAAAGACGGTTTTGTGTTATTTGGGACTCATTACACATACTTTGCGATTTCTGGGTTAATGAGCATTAACACCACGGAACACGATCTGAATGAAGCGAAATCCAAAATTCTTCTGTCTATGTAGCTGGAACGCAAAACAACCTTTTTGGGGAGGTTTAGGCTCAGTACACTTCGCTTTGCTATTTGTGGGTGGAAAGAACATGGAAAGAACAATCCAAACTTTTTGGTCTGCTTTCTATTGACATGGAACCAAAACACCTATGCTTGATTACGGCTGTTAAGAAACATTTCACTCTGAGATTTTTGGGTGAATGTGCATTCTAACCCCAAAAACACCAATTTGCAACAAAACCAATCGGAGCTTTATCGTCTTTCTTTTTAAGTGGATGGAACCCAAAACACCTTTTTGCTTTGGTTGGAGGTGATTCTGGTGCACACCCACAAAACACCATGCGAATTGAAATAAGCCCTATCGATGCTTATTCGTCTTCTTTCTACGCATATGGAAGCGAAAAGACGGTTTTCTGTTATTTGGGACTCATTACACATACTTGGCGATTTCTGAGTTAATGAGCATTAACACCACGGAACACGATCTGAAATAAGCGAAATCCAAAATTCTTCTTTCTATGTAGCTGGAACGCAAAACAACCTGTTTGGGGAGGTTTAGGCTCAGTACACTTCGCTTTGCTGTTTGTGGGTGGAAAGAACATGGAAAGAACCATCCAAACTTTTTCGTCTGCTTTCTATTGACATGGAAGCAAAACACCTATGCTTGATTACGGCTGTTAAGAAACATTTCACTCTGAGATTTTTGGGTGAATGTGCATTCTAACCCCAAAAACACCAATTTGCAACAAAACCAATCGGAGCTTTATCGTCTTTCTTTTTAAGTGGATGGAACCCAAAACACCTTTTTGCTTTGGTTGGAGGTGATTCTGGTGCACACCCATAAAACACCATGCGAATTGAAATAAGCCCTATCGATGCTTATTCGTCTTCTTTCTACGCATATGGAAGCGAAAAGACGGTTTTGTGTTATTTGGGACTCATTACACATACTTTGCGATTTCTGGGTTAATGAGCATTAACACAACGGAACACGATCTGAAAGAAGCGAAATCCAAAATTCTTCTTTCCATGTAGCTGGAACGCAAAACAACCTGTTTGGGGAGGTTTAGGCTCAGTACACTTCGCTTTGCTATTTGTGGGTGGAAAGAACATGGAAAGAACAATCCAAACTTTTTCGTCTGCTTTCTATTGACATGGAACCAAAACACCTATGCTTGATTACGGCTGTTAAGAAACATTTCACTCTGAGATTTTTGGGTGAATGTGCATTCTAACCCCAAAAACACCAATTTGCAACAAAACCAATCAGAGCTTTATCGTCTTTCTTTTTAAGTGGATGGAACCCAAAACACCTTTTTGCTTTGGTTGGAGGTGATTCTGGTGCACACCCATAAAACACCATGCGAATTGAAATAAGCCCTATCGATGCATATTCGTCTTCTTTCTACGCATATGGAAGCGAAAAGACGGTTTTGTGTTATTTGGGACTCATTACACATACTTTGCGATTTCTGGGTTAATGAGCATTAACACCACGGAACACGATCTGAAAGAAGCGAAATCCAAAATTCTTCTTTCTATGTAGCTGGAACGCAAAACAACCTGTTTGGGGAGGTTTAGGCTCAGTACACTTCGCTTTGCTATTTGTGGGTGGAAAGAACATGGAAAGAACAATCCAAACTTTTTCGTCTGCTTTCTATTGACATGGAACCAAAACACCTATGCTTGATTACGGTTGTTAAGAAACATTTCACTCTGAGATTTTTGGGTGAATGTGCATTCTAACCCCAAAAACACCAATTTGCAACAAAACCAATCAGAGCTTTATCGTCTTTCTTTTTAAGTGGATGGAACCCAAAACACCTTTTTGCTTTGGTTGGAGGTGATTCTGGTGCACACCCATAAAACACCATGCGAATTGAAATAAGCCCTAGCAATGCTTATTCGTCTTCTTTCTACGCATATGGAAGCGAAAAGACGGTTTTGTGTTATTTGGGACTCATTACACATACTTTGCGATTTCTGGGTTAATGAGCATTAACACCACGGAACACGATCTGAATGAAGCGAAATCCAAAATTCTTCTGTCTATGTAGCTGGAAGGGAAAACAACATTTTTGGGGAGGTTTAGGCTCAGTACACTTCGCTTTGCTATTTGTGGGTGGAAAGAACATGGAAAGAACAATCCAAACTTTTTCGTCTGCTTTCTATTGACATGGAAGCAAAACACCTATGCTTGATTACGGCTGTTAAGAAACATTTCACTCTGAGATTTTTGGGTGAATGTGCATTCTAACCCCAAAAACACCAATTTGCAACAAATCCAATCGGAGCTTTATCGTCTTTCTTTTTAAGTGGATGGAACCCAAAACACCTTTTTGCTTTGGTTGGAGGTGATTCTGGTGCACACCCATAAAACACCATGCGAATTGAAATAAGCCCTATCGATGCTTATTCGTCTTCTTTCTACGCATATGGAAGCGAAAAGACGGTTTTGTGTTATTTGGGACTCATTACACATACTTTGCGATTTCTGAGTTAATGAGCATTAACACCACGGAACACGATCTGAAATAAGCGAAATCCAAAATTCTTCTTTCTATGTAGCTGGAACGCAAAACAACCTGTTTGGGGAGGTTTAGGCTCAGTACACTTCGCTTTGCTGTTTGTGGGTGGAAAGAACATGGAAAGAACAATCCAAACTTTTTCGTCTGCTTTCTATTGACATGGAAGAAAAACACCTATGCTTGATTACGGCTGTTAAGAAACATTTCACTCTGAGATTTTTGGGTGAATGTGCATTCTAACCCCAAAAACACCAATTTGCAACAAAACCAATCGGAGCTTTATCGTCTTTCTTTTTAAGTGGATGGAACCCAAAACACCTTTTTGCTTTGGTTGGAGGTGATTCTGGTGCACACCCATAAAACACCATGCGAATTGAAATAAGCCCTATCGATGCTTATTCGTCTTCTTTCTACGCATATGGAAGCGAAAAGACGGTTTTGTGTTATTTGGGACTCATTACACATACTTTGCGATTTCTGGGTTAATGAGCATTAACACAACGGAACACGATCTGAAAGAAGCGAAATCCAAAATTCTTCTTTCTATGTAGCTGGAACGCAAAACAACCTGTTTGGGGAGGTTTAGGCTCAGTACACTTCGCTTTGCTATTTGTGGGTGGAAAGAACATGGAAAGAACAATCCAAACTTTTTCGTCTGCTTTCTATTGACATGGAAGCAAAACACCTATGCTTGATTACGGCTGTTAAGAAACATTTCACTCTGAGATTTTTGGGTGAATGTGCATTCTAACCCCAAAAACACCAATTTGCAACAAAACCAATCGGAGCTTTATCGTCTTTCTTTTTAAGTGGATGGAACCCAAAACACCTTTTTGCTTTGGTTGGAGGTGATTCTGGTGCACACCCATAAAACACCATGCGAATTGAAATAAGCCCTATCGATGCTTATTCGTCTTCTTTCTACGCATATGGAAGCGAAAAGACGGTTTTGTGTTATTTGGGACTCATTACACATACTTTGCGATTTCTGGGTTAATGAGCATTAACACAACGGAACACGATCTGAAAGAAGCGAAATCCAAAATTCTTCTTTCTATGTAGCTGGAACGCAAAACAACCTGTTTGGGGAGGTTTAGGCTCAGTACACTTCGCTTTGCTATTTGTGGGTGGAAAGAACATGGAAAGAACAATCCAAACTTTTTCGTCTGCTTTCTATTGACATGGAACCAAAACACCTATGCTTGATTACGGCTGTTAAGAAACATTTCACTCTGAGATTTTTGGGTGAATGTGCATTCTAACCCCAAAAACACCAATTTGCAACAAAACCAATCAGAGCTTTATCGTCTTTCTTTTTAAGTGGATGGAACCCAAAACACCTTTTTGCTTTGGTTGGAGGTGATTCTGGTGCACACCCATAAAACACCATGCGAATTGAAATAAGCCCTATCGATGCATATTCGTCTTCTTTCTACGCATATGGAAGCGAAAAGACGGTTTTGTGTTATTTGGGACTCATTACACATACTTTGCGATTTCTGGGTTAATGAGCATTAACACCACGGAACACGATCTGAAAGAAGCGAAATCCAAAATTCTTCTTTCTATGTAGCTGGAACGCAAAACAACCTGTTTGGGGAGGTTTAGGCTCAGTACACTTCGCTTTGCTATTTGTGGGTGGAAAGAACATGGAAAGAACAATCCAAACTTTTTCGTCTGCTTTCTATTGACATGGAACCAAAACACCTATGCTTGATTACGGTTGTTAAGAAACATTTCACTCTGAGATTTTTGGGTGAATGTGCATTCTAACCCCAAAAACACCAATTTGCAACAAAACCAATCAGAGCTTTATCGTCTTTCTTTTTAAGTGGATGGAACCCAAAACACCTTTTTGCTTTGGTTGGAGGTGATTCTGGTGCACACCCATAAAACACCATGCGAATTGAAATAAGCCCTAGCAATGCTTATTCGTCTTCTTTCTACGCATATGGAAGCGAAAAGACGGTTTTGTGTTATTTGGGACTCATTACACATACTTTGCGATTTCTGGGTTAATGAGCATTAACACCACGGAACACGATCTGAATGAAGCGAAATCCAAAATTCTTCTGTCTATGTAGCTGGAAGGGAAAACAACATTTTTGGGGAGGTTTAGGCTCAGTACACTTCGCTTTGCTATTTGTGGGTGGAAAGAACATGGAAAGAACAATCCAAACTTTTTCGTCTGCTTTCTATTGACATGGAACCAAAACACCTATGCTTGATTACGGCTGTTAAGAAACATTTCACTCTGAGATTTTTGGGTGAATGTGCATTCTAACCCCAAAAACACCAATTTGCAACAAAACCAATCGGAGCTTTATCGTCTTTCTTTTTAAGTGGATGGAACCCAAAACACCTTTTTGCTTTGGTTGGAGGTGATTCTGGTGCACACCCATAAAACACCATGCGAATTGAAATAAGCCCTATCGATGCTTATTCGTCTTCTTTCTACGCATATGGAAGCGAAAAGACGGTTTTGTGTTATTTGGGACTCATTACACATACTTTGCGATTTCTGAGTTAATGAGCATTAACACCACGGAACACGATCTGAAATAAGCGAAATCCAAAATTCTTCTTTCTATGTAGCTGGAACGCAAAACAACCTGTTTGGGGAGGTTTAGGCTCAGTACACTTCGCTTTGCTGTTTGTGGGTGGAAACAACATGGAAAGAACAATCCAAACTTTTTCGTCTGCTTTCTATTGACATGGAAGCAAAACACCTATGCTTGATTACGGCTGTTAAGAAACATTTCACTCTGAGATTTTTGGGTGAATGTGCATTCTAACCCCAAAAACACCAATTTGCAACAAAACCAATCGGAGCTTTATCGTCTTTCTTTTTAAGTGGATGGAACCCAAAACACCTTTTTGCTTTGGTTGGAGGTGATTCTGGTGCACACCCATAAAACACCATGCGAATTGAAATAAGCCCTATCGATGCTTATTCGTCTTCTTTCTACGCATATGGAAGCGAAAAGACGGTTTTGTGTTATTTGGGACTCATTACACATACTTTGCGATTTCTGGGTTAATGAGCATTAACACAACGGAACACGATCTGAAAGAAGCGAAATCCAAAATTCTTCTTTCTATGTAGCTGGAACGCAAAACAACCTGTTTGGGGAGGTTTAGGCTCAGTACACTTCGCTTTGCTATTTGTGGGTGGAAAGAACATGGAAAGAACAATCCAAACTTTTTCGTCTGCTTTCTATTGACATGGAACCAAAACACCTATGCTTGATTACGGCTGTTAAGAAACATTTCACTCTGAGATTTTTGGGTGAATGTGCATTCTAACCCCAAAAACACCAATTTGCAACAAAACCAATCAGAGCTTTATCGTCTTTCTTTTTAAGTGGATGGAACCCAAAACACCTTTTTGCTTTGGTTGGAGGTGATTCTGGTGCACACCCATAAAACACCATGCGAATTGAAATAAGCCCTATCGATGCATATTCGTCTTCTTTCTACGCATATGGAAGCGAAAAGACGGTTTTGTGTTATTTGGGACTCATTACACATACTTTGCGATTTCTGGGTTAATGAGCATTAACACCACGGAACACGATCTGAAAGAAGCGAAATCCAAAATTCTTCTTTCTATGTAGCTGGAACGCAAAACAACCTGTTTGGGGAGGTTTAGGCTCAGTACACTTCGCTTTGCTATTTGTGGGTGGAAAGAACATGGAAAGAACAATCCAAACTTTTTCGTCTGCTTTCTATTGACATGGAACCAAAACACCTATGCTTGATTACGGTTGTTAAGAAACATTTCACTCTGAGATTTTTGGGTGAATGTGCATTCTAACCCCAAAAACACCAATTTGCAACAAAACCAATCAGAGCTTTATCGTCTTTCTTTTTAAGTGGATGGAACCCAAAACACCTTTTTGCTTTGGTTGGAGGTGATTCTGGTGCACACCCATAAAACACCATGCGAATTGAAATAAGCCCTAGCAATGCTTATTCGTCTTCTTTCTACGCATATGGAAGCGAAAAGACGGTTTTGTGTTATTTGGGACTCATTACACATACTTTGCGATTTCTGGGTTAATGAGCATTAACACCACGGAACACGATCTGAATGAAGCGAAATCCAAAATTCTTCTGTCTATGTAGCTGGAAGGGAAAACAACATTTTTGGGGAGGTTTAGGCTCAGTACACTTCGCTTTGCTATTTGTGGGTGGAAAGAACATGGAAAGAACAATCCAAACTTTTTCGTCTGCTTTCTATTGACATGGAACCAAAACACCTATGCTTGATTACGGCTGTTAAGAAACATTTCACTCTGAGATTTTTGGGTGAATGTGCATTCTAACCCCAAAAACACCAATTTGCAACAAAACCAATCGGAGCTTTATCGTCTTTCTTTTTAAGTGGATGGAACCCAAAACACCTTTTTGCTTTGGTTGGAGGTGATTCTGGTGCACACCCATAAAACACCATGCGAATTGAAATAAGCCCTATCGATGCTTATTCGTCTTCTTTCTACGCATATGGAAGCGAAAAGACGGTTTTGTGTTATTTGGGACTCATTACACATACTTTGCGATTTCTGAGTTAATGAGCATTAACACGGAACACGATCTGAAATAAGCGAAATCCAAAATTCTTCTTTCTATGTAGCTGGAACGCAAAACAACCTGTTTGGGGAGGTTTAGGCTCAGTACACTTCGCTTTGCTGTTTGTGGGTGGAAACAACATGGAAAGAACAATCCAAACTTTTTCGTCTGCTTTCTATTGACATGGAAGCAAAACACCTATGCTTGATTACGGCTGTTAAGAAACATTTCACTCTGAGATTTTTGGGTGAATGTGCATTCTAACCCCAAAAACACCAATTTGCAACAAAACCAATCGGAGCTTTATCGTCTTTCTTTTTAAGTGGATGGAACCCAAAACACCTTTTTGCTTTGGTTGGAGGTGATTCTGGTGCACACCCATAAAACACCATGCGAATTGAAATAAGCCCTATCGATGCTTATTCGTCTTCTTTCTACGCATATGGAAGCGAAAAGACGGTTTTGTGTTATTTGGGACTCATTACACATACTTTGCGATTTCTGGGTTAATGAGCATTAACACAACGGAACACGATCTGAAAGAAGCGAAATCCAAAATTCTTCTTTCTATGTAGCTGGAACGCAAAACAACCTGTTTGGGGAGGTTTAGGCTCAGTACACTTCGCTTTGCTATTTGTGGGTGGAAAGAACATGGAAAGAACAATCCAAACTTTTTCGTCTGCTTTCTATTGACATGGAACCAAAACACCTATGCTTGATTACGGCTGTTAAGAAACATTTCACTCTGAGATTTTTGGGTGAATGTGCATTCTAACCCCAAAAACACCAATTTGCAACAAAACCAATCAGAGCTTTATCGTCTTTCTTTTTAAGTGGATGGAACCCAAAACACCTTTTTGCTTTGGTTGGAGGTGATTCTGGTGCACACCCATAAAACACCATGCGAATTGAAATAAGCCCTATCGATGCATATTCGTCTTCTTTCTACGCATATGGAAGCGAAAAGACGGTTTTGTGTTATTTGGGACTCATTACACATACTTTGCGATTTCTGGGTTAATGAGCATTAACACCACGGAACACGATCTGAAAGAAGCGAAATCCAAAATTCTTCTTTCTATGTAGCTGGAACGCAAAACAACCTGTTTGGGGAGGTTTAGGCTCAGTACACTTCGCTTTGCTATTTGTGGGTGGAAAGAACATGGAAAGAACAATCCAAACTTTTTCGTCTGCTTTCTATTGACATGGAACCAAAACACCTATGCTTGATTACGGTTGTTAAGAAACATTTCACTCTGAGATTTTTGGGTGAATGTGCATTCTAACCCCAAAAACACCAATTTGCAACAAAACCAATCAGAGCTTTATCGTCTTTCTTTTTAAGTGGATGGAACCCAAAACACCTTTTTGCTTTGGTTGGAGGTGATTCTGGTGCACACCCATAAAACACCATGCGAATTGAAATAAGCCCTAGCAATGCTTATTCGTCTTCTTTCTACGCATATGGAAGCGAAAAGACGGTTTTGTGTTATTTGGGACTCATTACACATACTTTGCGATTTCTGGGTTAATGAGCATTAACACCACGGAACACGATCTGAATGAAGCGAAATCCAAAATTCTTCTGTCTATGTAGCTGGAAGGGAAAACAACATTTTTGGGGAGGTTTAGGCTCAGTACACTTCGCTTTGCTATTTGTGGGTGGAAAGAACATGGAAAGAACAATCCATACTTTTTCGTCTGCTTTCTATTGACATGGAACCAAAACACCTATGCTTGATTACGGCTGTTAAGAAACATTTCACTTTGAGATTTTTGGGTGAATGTGCATTCTAACCCCAAAAACACCAATTTGCAACAAAACCAATCGGAGCTTTATCGTCTTTCTTTTTAAGTGGATGGAACCCAAAACACCTTTTTGCTTTGGTTGGAGGTGATTCTGGTGCACACCCATAAAACACCATGCGAATTGAAATAAGCCCTATCGATGCTTATTCGTCTTCTTTCTACGCATATGGAAGCGAAAAGACGGTTTTGTGTTATTTGGGACTCATTACACATACTTTGCGATTTCTGAGTTAATGAGCATTAACACCACGGAACACGATCTGAAATAAGCGAAATCCAAAATTCTTCTTTCTTTGTAGCTGGAACGCAAAACAACCTGTTTGGGGAGGTTTAGGCTTAGTACACTTCGCTTTGCTGTTTGTGGGTGGAAAGAACATGGAAAGAACAATCCAAACTTTTTCGTCTGCTTTCTATTGACATGGAAGCAAAACACCTATGCTTGATTACGGCTGTTAAGAAACATTTCACTCTGAGATTTTTGGGTGAATGTGCATTCTAACCCCAAAAACACCAATTTGCAACAAAACCAATCAGAGCTTTATCGTCTTTCTTTTTAAGTGGATGGAACCCAAAACACCTTTTTGCTTTGGTTGGAGGTGATTCTGGTGCACACCCATAAAACACCATGCGAATTGAAATAAGCCCTATCGATGCTTATTCGTCTTCTTTCTACGCATATGGAAGCGAAAAGACGGTTTTGTGTTATTTGGGACTCATTACACATACTTTGCGATTTCTGGGTTAATGAGCATTAACACAACGGAACACGATCTGAAAGAAGCGAAATCCAAAATTCTTCTTTCTATGTAGCTGGAACGCAAAACAACCTGTTTGGGGAGGTTTAGGCTCAGTACACTTCGCTTTGCTATTTGTGGGTGGAAAGAACATGGAAAGAACAATCCAAACTTTTTCGTCTGCTTTCTATTGACATGGAACCAAAACACCTATGCTTGATTACGGCTGTTAAGAAACATTTCTGTCAGGGGTTCGGCAGTCCTGACAATTTCACTCTGAGATTTTTGGGTGAATGTGAATTCTAACCCCAAAAACACCAATTTGCAACAAAACCAATCAGAGTTATATCGTCTTTCTTTTTAAGTGGATGGAACCCAAAACACCTTTTTGCTTTGGTTGGAAGTGATTCTGGTGCACACCCATAAAACACCATGCGAATTTAAATAAGCCCTAGCGATGCTTATTCGTCTTCTTTCTACACCGATGGAAGCGAAAAGACAGTTTTGTGTCATTTGGGACTCATTACACATACTTTGCGATTTCTGGGTTAATGAGCATTAACACCACGGAACACAATCTGAAAGAAGCGAAATCCAAAATTCTTCTTTCTATGTAGCTGGAACGCAAAACAACCTGTTTGGGGAGGTTTAGGCTCAGTACACTTCGCTTTGCTATTTGTGGGTGGAAAGAACATGGAAAGAACAATCCAAACTTTTTCCTCTGCTTTCTATTGACATGGAACCAAAACACCTATTGTCAGTCCTGATACCTATGCTTCATTACGGCTGTTAAGAAACATTTCACTCTGAGATTTTTGGGTGAATGTGCATTCTAACCCCAAAAACACCAATTTGCAACAAAACCAATCAGAGCTTTATCGTCTTTCTTTTTAAGTGGATGGAACCCAAAACACCTTTTTGCTTTGGTTGGAGGTGATTCTGGTGCACACCCATAAAACACCATGCGAATTGAAATAAGCCCTAGCGATGCTTATTCGTCTTCTTTCTACGCATATGGAAGCGAAAAGACGGTTTTGTGTTATTTGGGACTCATTACACATACTTTGCGATTTCTGGGTTAATGAGCATTAACACAACGGAACACGATCTGAAAGAAGCGAAATCCAAAATTCTTCTTTCTATGTAGCTGGAACGCAAAACAACCTGTTTGGGGAGGTTTAGGCTCAGTACACTTCGCTTTGCTATTTGTGGGTGGAAAGAACATGGAAAGAACAATCCAAACTTTTTCGTCTGCTTTCTATTGACATGGAACCAAAACACCTATGCTTGATTACGGCTGTTAAGAAACATTTCACTCTGAGATTTTTGGGTGAATGTGCATTCTAACCCCAAAAACACCAATTTGCAACAAAACCAATCAGAGCTTTATCGTCTTTCTTTTTAAGTGGATGGAACCCAAAACACCTTTTTGCTTTGGTTGGAGGTGATTCTGGTGCACACCCATAAAACACCATGCGAATTGAAATAAGCCCTATCGATGCATATTCGTCTTCTTTCTACGCATATGGAAGCGAAAAGACGGTTTTGTGTTATTTGGGACTCATTACACATACTTTGCGATTTCTGGGTTAATGAGCATTAACACCACGGAACACGATCTGAAAGAAGCGAAATCCAAAATTCTTCTTTCTATGTAGCTGGAACGCAAAACAACCTGTTTGGGGAGGTTTAGGCTCAGTACACTTCGCTTTGCTATTTGTGGGTGGAAAGAACATGGAAAGAACAATCCAAACTTTTTCGTCTGCTTTCTATTGACATGGAACCAAAACACCTATGCTTGATTACGGTTGTTAAGAAACATTTCACTCTGAGATTTTTGGGTGAATGTGCATTCTAACCCCAAAAACACCAATTTGCAACAAAACCAATCAGAGCTTTATCGTCTTTCTTTTTAAGTGGATGGAACCCAAAACACCTTTTTGCTTTGGTTGGAGGTGATTCTGGTGCACACCCATAAAACACCATGCGAATTGAAATAAGCCCTAGCAATGCTTATTCGTCTTCTTTCTACGCATATGGAAGCGAAAAGACGGTTTTGTGTTATTTGGGACTCATTACACATACTTTGCGATTTCTGGGTTAATGAGCATTAACACCACGGAACACGATCTGAATGAAGCGAAATCCAAAATTCTTCTGTCTATGTAGCTGGAAGGGAAAACAACATTTTTGGGGAGGTTTAGGCTCAGTACACTTCGCTTTGCTATTTGTGGGTGGAAAGAACATGGAAAGAACAATCCAAACTTTTTCGTCTGCTTTCTATTGACATGGAACCAAAACACCTATTGTCAGGGGTTCAGAAGGAGAGACACAGGAGGGGGAGCAAATGGAGAGTGAGGAGGAGGAGTACGAGGGGGGCGCAGGCAGTGACAGTGGCCAGAGTTATTCCACAAGCCTCTCTAGCGAATCGGAGGACTCACAGAAGGGAGCGCCGGTGGCCAGAGCAAGGGAGATTCCAAGGGAGAAACCTCAAGAGGGAGGGGCCAGCGGGGAGTCTCTGAACAGCAGCTGGAGATCAGGGCCAGCGTCTCCACCAGAGCGCAGTGGGGAGGGGGAGTCCCAGGAGTCGGGACCAGTGTCCTCACCACCAGAGGGAGGAGAGGAGTCAGGTTTGGCAACACCCACATCAGGAAGCGGGGAAACGGTCAGAAGGAAAGTCACCGGCTGGGCGCGCGCGCCAAGTTCAAATGTACAGGAGCGCGGCACAGCGGGGAGCTCGGGAAGGGAGCCAGGTCCTAAAGCCCGCCGGAGGGAGGGGCAAGACTCAGGAGGCTCCGCGTCAGAGGAGTCCAGGAAGGAGGGAACCCCAGAGGGCAGAAGGACCCAACGCAGGAAAGAGCAGCGCAAGAGGTGGAGCCAGGCTAGAATCTTAAACTGGTGTGGGTGGAGCAGTGAGTCAGAGGGGACTTAGCCGGTCTAGCGTTAAGACGTGGGCCTGCGCGCCCAGAGCTTGGAAATGGAAACTAAACTTCAATAAAGACTTTTGTATATAATATCCACTGGGCGTTGGTCCTCTGTGAGCTGGGACCTAGCGGCAGTCCTGACAGTAAGTCCCCTCTCCATTTTCACCAATTTTGCAACCTCGTGGAGTGCGGGAAAGCAGCGAGGGGTGAAGATTGGTGCTTCGCGAGCTCACGAAAAACAGGGAAATGACTACCGAAGAGAGGATAGCGAGTTTGCAAAACGCAGTGACGCAGTTGACTGCAGAAATTGCGGCTTCCAGAAAGAAAGAACAGGAAGCAGCTGCTGCCTGCCAGGATCTGCGAACCAGGTTAGAAGTGCTAAGTACACAGAGCCTACCAGCCACCAGACCAGAAGGGATTGGGCTGGGAAACAGAGGAGGGAGCCTGGTATCTCACTTCAATGGGGACCTGCAGGAGTATCCTAACTTCAGAGCAGATGTGATTTATACATTGCAGCTGCTTGACAAAGACTTTAAAAATGAGGGAGAGAAAGTGGGATTTATTATTTCGCATTTGCGGGGGGAGGCAAAATCGTGGCTGCGCAATCTATGGAGAGACAAGGATCCAGCCCTCCAAAATGCGGCTGCCTTCATTAAAGTGATGGATGCGTGTTTTTTATCTGAGATTGATGTGGATATCGCTAGGAGGGAGATTCACGGACTAAGACAAGGTAAAGCCACTGTGAGGCAATATCATGCACGTTTTTTCGGATTGGTGAATGTACTAGCCTGGGAGAAAGAATCGCCTGCCGTCAGAGACCTGTTCTGGGAGGGGTTGAGCGGAGCTGTGAAAGATGAGATCGCAAGGGGGGGAAGACCCCAAACCACCAAGGAAGTGGTGGAACGGGCACTCTCCATTGGGGTTCGGTTGGAAGGACGCCCTTGGGGCAGGGAGGAAGGGCATTTGGGACGCACGCCAGCGAAAGGACTGCCTCCCTTCCCCAAGGAGGCGGCGCGCGCTCGATCCATGCCTCCGCTGGGAGGGGGAGAGGAGCCGATGGAGATAGGTGGTGCTAAGGCTCACTCCACAGTCGGAGCCCTAACTCCGGGAGCAGTCAAGATGAAGCCTCCTAGAGGAACCAGGAAGTGCTACATCTGCGACAGTGCTCAGCATATGGCAAAAGAGTGTCCCCAGCGGTTTCACAAGCATACTGCAGCCGCAGCGACAGTAACAGACGCAATTCAGCAGAGGGAGTCGCAGCAGGAAAACTCCACTGTCTGGCTGGAGATGGCGTCTCTGGGGACCAGCCAGACAAGTCAGTGAAGCAATCCCCAGGGATCTTACAGCCCACCGACCCCCTCCCACCCAAACCAGTAGTGCAGCTCACCGCATCCCTTCAGCTCCCCAATGGGCTACTGGTGGAAATTCCCATCACCGTAGACTCGGGGAGCAATGCAGATTTTATAGACATGCAGTTCCTCCAGCAACATGGCATAGCCCTTCTGCCAGCGGCGGTACCTCTGAAAGTCGTCACAGTGGACGGCAGGGAGCTACTGGGAGGGCAAGTGCTACAGCAGACGCCGCCAATGGTGATGCGCATTGGAAACCACCGTGAGGTCATCAGCTTCAACGTCACCCGCCTGTCAGACACGCCCATAGTGTTGGGAATGAGTTGGCTGGATAGGCACAGCCCGGCATTAGCTTGGTACCAGCGGCAACTGACCTTCGGCTCCTCTTACTGCGCAGAACACTGCATCCTGGCGGACTTGGAAGATGAGGGGCACGAGGATGGACCACAGCTGAACTTGGGCATGTTGCAAGCGGTGCCTAACAAATACAAGGAGTTTTTGGAGGTCTTCTGCGAGAAAGAGGCGGATAAGCTGCCACCCCACAGACCCTACGACTGCAAGATCGACCTCCTGCCCGGGGCGACGCTCCCGACGGGGAAACTGTACTCCATGTCTGAGGATGAATTGCAAGAGCTCAGGGAGTTCATAGATCACAACCTGAAGCGGGGATTCATCCGGGAGTCCAAGGCGGCAGGAGGCAGTCCCGTGTTCTTTGTAAAGAAGCGGGACACGCCCCAAAAGAGGCTGGTCGTTGATTTCCGCTTCTTGAACCTCAAGACCAAGCCCTCAGCATTCCCTATGCCCAAGATCGATGACCTGCTGGCGACGGTGAGGAAGGGTCGCATCTTTACCAAGTTGGATCTGCGCGGAGCGTACAATCTCATTCGCGTACGGGAAGGCGACGAGTGGAAAACAACCATGTTTACGCCGCTGGGCACTTATGAATACAGAGTTATGCCTTTTGGATTAAAAAATGGTTCCCACTGCTTTCAAGCCTTCATGCATCATGTCTTGGCGGGTCTCCTCTACAAGAAGTGCGTCTGCTTCCTGGATGACATCCTAATCTTCTCGGAATCGCCGGAGGCTCACGAGAGAGATGTTAGGGAAGTTCTGCAGAGGCTGCGGGAGCACAGGCTGTACGCCAAGCTGGAGAAGTGCCAGTTCGACAAGACGGAGGTGGATTTCTTGGGCTACAAACTGTCCGACAAGGGACTGGCTATGGACGGTGCCAAGGTACGTGCAGTACTGGATTGGAAGAGCCCACGCAATAGGAAGGAAGTACAGAGGTTTGTCGGTTTTGCCAACTTTTATCGCAAGTTCATCAAGGGTTTCGCCATGCAGACAGCGGCCATCACCGACACCCTCAGTTCCAAGAAGAAGAGGTTCATCTGGACGGAGCAGGCAGAGCAGTCCTTTCAGAAGCTCAAGCAGCTCTTCGCTTCCGAAGAGAACCTACTGCACGTAAATCCCAGCAGGCCCATGAGAGTGGAGACGGACGCCTCAGACAGGGCCGTGGGAGCCGTTCTGTTGCAGCAAGACCACCAGGGGGACTGGAGGCCGTGCGCTTTCTACTCCAGAAAACTCAGCAAAGCGGAGCAGAACTACACCATTTGGGACAGGGAGTTGCTGGCCATACATGCAGCCTTCAAGGCGTGGCGGCACTTCCTCGTCGGAGCCAAGCACACGGTGCAGGTCCGCACAGACCATAAGAACTTGGAGTACTGGCGCACGGCGAGGTTCCTGAACCAGCGACACATCCGCTGGGCGGAGTTCTTTGCAGATTTCGACTTCAGAATTGAGTACATCCCAGGAAACAGCAACGTCTTGGCGGACGCGCTGTCCAGAAAACCGCAGTATCTGGAGGCAGAGGCACCGGCGGCGGCCAAGCACATTTTCACACCACAGGCGTGGGCATGCGCGTCAGCCACGGTGGACCTGGACGTGGTGCGCCGCGCGCTGCGAACAGACTCGTTCGCCCGAGCCAAGATGGAGGAGGTGTGCAGTGGCAAGGCGAGGGGCGACGAATTCCAAGTGCGAGACGGCCTGCTCCTACGCAAGGGAGTCCTCTACGTACCAGGAGACAGCCTCCGCGCGAAGGTCCTGCAACAGCTGCACGACGCGCCCAGCGCGGGGCACTTCGGCAAGGAGAAGACGGTGGACTTAGTAGCCAGAGACTTTTGGTGGCCTAAGATGCGGGGGGATGTCGCGGACTATGTCAATAGGTGCGACACCTGCCAAAGGGCTAAGCCTGTGCACCAGCCGCCGGCGGGCCTGTTGGAACCGCTACAGACACCGTTCGTACCGTGGGAGAGGGTAGCCCTGGACTTTGTCACAGATCTACCCAGCTCAAGGGGCAAGACGGCAGTGCTCGTGGTAGTGGACCTGTTCACCAAGATGGCCCACTTCATTCCGTGCGCGAAGGTGGCCACGGCCGAGCAGACCGCTAAGATGTTCATAGACCACGTGTTCAAGGTGCACGGCCTACCACGGTCTATTTTGTCCGACCGGGGGCGCCAGTTCATCTCCACCTTCTGGCAAAAGCTGATGGGATTCCTGAACGTCAAGGTCAGCCTGGCGTCGGCGAGACACCCGCAAACTAACGGGCAGGCGGAAAGGGTCAACGCCATCATGCAGCAGTACCTGAGATGCTACGCGAACCAGCAGCCATCGACCTGGGTGGACTATCTACCGTTGGCCGAGTTTGCCTACAACAACACGAAGCACGGGTCCACGGGGGTGACCCCATTTTTTGCCAACTACGGGAGGCATCCCAGAACCTTCCCGGGTCTGGACACAGTGCGGGAGGGGGAGCCACAGGGAGCAGAGGAAGTGGCAGCGGAGTTGCAGGAGATCCACGAGCAGCTCAGGAGGCAGTTAGAGTTGGCAAAACAGGCTTACAAAGTGCAGGCAGATCGACACAGGAGGGTTGGGGAGGACATCCAGGTGGGAGACTGGGTCTGGTTGGCAGCACAAGCAGTTCCAGCCAGATCGTTAGCCAAGAAGAAACTAGGGCACAAGCAGCTAGGGCCTTACCAAGTAGAGGCGCAGATCAACCCAGTGGCCTTCCGGTTGACACTCCCGGAGGGTTCCAGAATGCACCCGGTCTTTCATAGATCAGTGCTCACGCCCTACAGAGAGCCCCACAGGTTTCAAGCACCGGGGAAGGCGCCAGACCCGCTCAGAGAAGCGCCCAAAAAAGGGGGGTCGCCGAAAGGGGAGCCACTTAATGAAGCCACTGAGATTTTAGACTCAAGGTGGGGGGAGGACGGGATTGAATATCTTCTCGCCACGGAGGACACCCCGGCCAGCGCCAACAGGTGGGTGCCGGATTACGCAGTGGAAGAGCAGTTGCTCAAGGAAGAATTCCACACACTTTTCCCGCACAAGCCTATGCCGGCGGGCTTTTTCGAGGATTGTTTGTTCACACCCACACTCTCGGCCAGCACTTTTCGGGGTTTCTCGTCAGCTGAGGACTCGGCTCCGGGAGGCAGCTCTCCGGAGGGATCACTTTCAGGTTTTGGCACGGGGGGATCTTATTGGTGGGAGGACCAACCCGAGGTGGGCTGGCGCAGAGACATGCCGAAGGGGCCCTGGGAGGTGGACCCCCATCAAACAACAGGGGGAGGAGGGCTCTTGGGTGATTTGGGGTCGAGCGCAGATTTCGAGCACACCGCGCAGGAGATGGAAGCGGAGGAGGTCGTCGTCGACGAGCCCATGGGGGACTTCCCGGACTTATCTCGATGGTTGCAAGCCTCAGGGGACGAGCTGTATCCTGGACTCACCCCTACAACAATGGAGCACCCGGAACCCGCACCGGAAGAGGGGGAGGGGGGAAGGGGGGGCTTCGAGGGGGGGATGGATGTCAGGGGTTCAGAAGGAGAGACACAGGAGGGGGAGCAAATGGAGAGTGAGGAGGAGGAGTACGAGGGGGGCGCAGGCAGTGACAGTGGCCAGAGTTATTCCACAAGCCTCTCTAGCGAATCGGAGGACTCACAGAAGGGAGCGCCGGTGGCCAGAGCAAGGGAGATTCCAAGGGAGAAACCTCAAGAGGGAGGGGCCAGCGGGGAGTCTCTGAACAGCAGCTGGAGATCAGGGCCAGCGTCTCCACCAGAGCGCAGTGGGGAGGGGGAGTCCCAGGAGTCGGGACCAGTGTCCTCACCACCAGAGGGAGGAGAGGAGTCAGGTTTGGCAACACCCACATCAGGAAGCGGGGAAACGGTCAGAAGGAAAGTCACCGGCTGGGCGCGCGCGCCAAGTTCAAATGTACAGGAGCGCGGCACAGCGGGGAGCCCGGGAAGGGAGCCAGGTCCTAAAGCCCGCCGGAGGGAGGGGCAAGACTCAGGAGGCTCCGCGTCAGAGGAGTCCAGGAAGGAGGGAACCCCAGAGGGCAGAAGGACCCAACGCAGGAAAGAGCAGCGCAAGAGGTGGAGCCAGGCTAGAATCTTAAACTGGTGTGGGTGGAGCAGTGAGTCAGAGGGGACTTAGCCGGTCTAGCGTTAAGACGTGGGCCTGCGCGCCCAGAGCTTGGAAATGGAAACTAAACTTCAATAAAGACTTTTGTATATAATATCCACTGGGCGTTGGTCCTCTGTGAGCTGGGACCTAGCGGCAGTCCTGACACCTATGCTTGATTACGGCTGTTAAGAAACATTTCACTCTGAGATTTTTGGGTGAATGTGCATTCTAACCCCAAAAACACCAATTTGCAACAAAACCAATCGGAGCTTTATCGTCTTTCTTTTTAAGTGGATGGAACCCAAAACACCTTTTTGCTTTGGTTGGAGGTGATTCTGGTGCACACCCATAAAACACCATGCGAATTGAAATAAGCCCTATCGATGCTTATTCGTCTTCTTTCTACGCATATGGAAGCGAAAAGACGGTTTTGTGTTATTTGGGACTCATTACACATACTTTGCGATTTCTGAGTTAATGAGCATTAACACCACGGAACACGATCTGAAATAAGCGAAATCCAAAATTCTTCTTTCTATGTAGCTGGAACGCAAAACAACCTGTTTGGGGAGGTTTAGGCTTAGTACACTTCGCTTTGCTGTTTGTGGGTGGAAAGAACATGGAAAGAACAATCCAAACTTTTTCGTCTGCTTTCTATTGACATGGAAGCAAAACACCTATGCTTGATTACGGCTGTTAAGAAACATTTCACTCTGAGATTTTTGGGTGAATGTGCATTCTAACCCCAAAAACACCAATTTGCAACAAAACCAATCAGAGCTTTATCGTCTTTCTTTTTAAGTGGATGGAACCCAAAACACCTTTTTGCTTTGGTTGGAGGTGATTCTGGTGCACACCCATAAAACACCATGCGAATTGAAATAAGCCCTATCGATGCTTATTCGTCTTCTTTCTACGCATATGGAAGCGAAAAGACGGTTTTGTGTTATTTGGGACTCATTACACATACTATGCGATTTCTGGGTTAATGAGCATTAACACAACGGAACACGATCTGAAAGAAGCGAAATCCAAAATTCTTCTTTCTATGTAGCTGGAACGCAAAACAACCTGTTTGGGGAGGTTTAGGCTCAGTACACTTCGCTTTGCTATTTGTGGGTGGAAAGAACATGGAAAGAACAATCCAAACTTTTTCGTCTGCTTTCTATTGACATGGAACCAAAACACCTATGCTTGATTACGGCTGTTAAGAAACATTTCTGTCAGGGGTTCGGCAGTCCTGACAATTTCACTCTGAGATTTTTGGGTGAATGTGCATTCTAACCCCAAAAACACCAATTTGCAACAAAACCAATCAGAGTTATATCGTCTTTCTTTTTAAGTGGATGGAACCCAAAACACCTTTTTGCTTTGGTTGGAAGTGATTCTGGTGCACACCCATAAAACACCATGCGAATTTAAATAAGCCCTAGCGATGCTTATTCGTCTTCTTTCTACGCCGATGGAAGCGAAAAGACGGTTTTGTGTTATTTGGGACTCATTACACATACTTTGCGATTTCTGGGTTAATGAGCATTAACACCACGGAACACAATCTGAAAGAAGCGAAATCCAAAATTCTTCTTTCTATGTAGCTGGAACGCAAAACAACCTGTTTGGGGAGGTTTAGGCTCAGTACACTTCGCTTTGATATTTGTGGGTGGAAAGAACATGGAAAGAACAATCCAAACTTTTTCCTCTGCTTTCTATTGACATGGAACCAAAACACCTATTGTCAGTCCTGATACCTATGCTTCATTACGGCTGTTAAGAAACATTTCACTCTGAGATTTTTGGGTGAATGTGCATTCTAACCCCAAAAACACCAATTTGCAACAAAACCAATCAGAGCTTTATCGTCTTTCTTTTTAAGTGGATGGAACCCAAAACACCTTTTTGCTTTGGTTGGAGGTGATTCTGGTGCACACCCATAAAACACCATGCGAATTGAAATAAGCCCTAGCGATGCTTATTCGTCTTCTTTCTACGCATATGGAAGCGAAAAGACGGTTTTGTGTTATTTGGGACTCATTACACATAATTTGCGATTTCTGGGTTAATGAGCATTAACACCACGGAACACGATCTGAAATAAGCGAAATCCAAAATTCTTCTTTCTATGTAGCTGGAACGCAAAACAACCTCTTTGGGGAGGATTAGGCTCAGTACACTTCGCTTTGCTATTTGTGAGTGGAAAGAACATGGAAAGAACAATCCAAACTTTTTCGTCTGCTTTCTATTGACATGGAAGCAAAACACCTATGCTTGATTACGGCTGTTAAGAAACATTTCACTCTGAGATTTTTGGGTGAATGTGCATTCTAACCCCAAAAACACCAATTTGCAACAAAACCAATCAGAGCTTTATCGTCTTTCTTTTTAAGTGGATGGAACCCAAAACACCTTTTTGCTTTGGTTGGAGGTGATTCTGGTGCACACCCATAAAACACCATGCGAATTGAAATAAGCCCTAGCAATGCTTATTCGTCTTCTTTCTACGCATATGGAAGCGAAAAGACGGTTTTGTGTTATTTGGGACTCATTACACATACTTTGCGATTTCTGGGTTAATGAGCATTAACACAACGGAACACGATCTGAAAGAAGCGAAATCCAAAATTCTTCTTTCTATGTAGCTGGAACGCAAAACAACCTGTTTGGGGAGGTTTAGGCTCAGTACACTTCGCTTTGCTATTTGTGGGTGGAAAGAACATGGAAAGAACAATCCAAACTTTTTCGTCTGCTTTCTATTGACATGGAACCAAAACACCTATGCTTGATTACGGCTGTTAAGAAACATTTCTGTCAGGGGTTCGGCAGTCCTGACAATTTCACTCTGAGATTTTTGGGTGAATGTGCATTCTAACCCCAAAAACACCAATTTGCAACAAAACCAATCGGAGCTTTATCGTCTTTCTTTTTAAGTGGATGGAACCCAAAACACCTTTTTGCTTTGGTTGGAGGTGATTCTGGTGCACACCCATAAAACACCATGCGAATTGAAATAAGCCCTATCGATGCTTATTCGTCTTCTTTCTACGCATATGGAAGCGAAAAGACGGTTTTGTGTTATTTGGGACTCATTACACATACTTTGCGATTTCTGAGTTAATGAGCATTAACACCACGGAACACGATCTGAAATAAGCGAAATCCAAAATTCTTCTTTCTATGTAGCTGGAACGCAAAACAACCTGTTTGGGGAGGTTTAGGCTCAGTACACTTCGCTTTGCTGTTTGTGGGTGGAAAGAACATGGAAAGAACAATCCAAACTTTTTCGTCTGCTTTCTATTGACATGGAAGCAAAACACCTATGCTTGATTACGGCTGTTAAGAAACATTTCACTCTGAGATTTTTGGGTGAATGTGCATTCTAACCCCAAAAACACCAATTTGCAACAAAACCAATCAGAGCTTTATCGTCTTTCTTTTTAAGTGGATGGAACCCAAAACACCTTTTTGCTTTGGTTGGAGGTGATTCTGGTGCACACCCATAAAACACCATGCGAATTGAAATAAGCCCTAGCAATGCTTATTCGTCTTCTTTCTACGCATATGGAAGCGAAAAGACGGTTTTGTGTTATTTGGGACTCATTACACATACTTTGCGATTTCTGGGTTAATGAGCATTAACACAACGGAACACGATCTGAAAGAAGCGAAATCCAAAATTCTTCTTTCTATGTAGCTGGAACGCAAAACAACCTGTTTGGGGAGGTTTAGGCTCAGTACACTTCGCTTTGCTATTTGTGGGTGGAAAGAACATGGAAAGAACAATCCAAACTTTTTCGTCTGCTTTCTATTGACATGGAACCAAAACACCTATGCTTGATTACGGCTGTTAAGAAACATTTCTGTCAGGGGTTCGGCAGTCCTGACAATTTCACTCTGAGATTTTTGGGTGAATGTGCATTCTAACCCCAAAAACACCAATTTGCAACAAAACCAATCAGAGTTATATCGTCTTTCTTTTTAAGTGGATGGAACCCAAAACACCTTTTTGCTTTGGTTGGAAGTGATTCTGGTGCACACCCATAAAACACCATGCGAATTTAAATAAGCCCTAGCGATGCTTATTCGTCTTCTTTCTACGCCGATGGAAGCGAAAAGACAGTTTTGTGTTATTTGGGACTCATTACACATACTTTGCGATTTCTGGGTTAATGAGCATTAACACCACGGAACACAATCTGAAAGAAGCGAAATCCAAAATTCTTCTTTCTATGTAGCTGGAACGCAAAACAACCTGTTTGGGGAGGTTTAGGCTCAGTACACTTCGCTTTGATATTTGTGGGTGGAAAGAACATGGAAAGAACAATCCAAACTTTTTCCTCTGCTTTCTATTGACATGGAACCAAAACACCTATTGTCAGTCCTGATACCTATGCTTCATTACGGCTGTTAAGAAACATTTCACTCTGAGATTTTTGGGTGAATGTGCATTCTAACCCCAAAAACACCAATTTGCAACAAAACCAATCAGAGCTTTATCGTCTTTCTTTTTAAGTGGATGGAACCCAAAACACCTTTTTGCTTTGGTTGGAGGTGATTCTGGTGCACACCCATAAAACACCATGCGAATTGAAATAAGCCCTAGCGATGCTTATTCGTCTTCTTTCTACGCATATGGAAGCGAAAAGACGGTTTTGTGTTATTTGGGACTCATTACACATACTTTGCGATTTCTGAGTTAATGAGCATTAACACCACGGAACACGATCTGAAATAAGCGAAATCCAAAATTCTTCTTTCTATGTAGCTGGAACGCAAAACAACCTGTTTGGGGAGGTTTAGGCTCAGTACACTTCGCTTTGCTGTTTGTGGGTGGAAAGAACATGGAAAGAACAATCCAAACTTTTTCGTCTGCTTTCTATTGACATGGAACCAAAACACCTATGCTTGATTACGGCTGTTAAGAAACATTTCACTCTGAGATTTTTGGGTGAATGTGCATTCTAACCCCAAAAACACCAATTTGCAACAAAACCAATCAGAGCTTTATCGTCTTTCTTTTTAAGTGGATGGAACCCAAAACACCTTTTTGCTTTGGTTGGAGGTGATTCTGGTGCACACCCATAAAACACCATGCGAATTGAAATAAGCCCTATCGATGCTTATTCGTCTTCTTTCTACGCATATGGAAGCGAAAAGACGGTTTTGTGTTATTTGGGACTCATTACACATAATTTGCGATTTCTGGGTTAATGAGCATTAACACCACGGAACACGATCTGAAATAAGCGAAATCCAAAATTCTTCTTTCTATGTAGCTGGAACGCAAAACAACCTCTTTGGGGAGGATTAGGCTCAGTACACTTCGCTTTGCTATTTGTGGGTGGAAAGAACATGGAAAGAACAATCCAAACTTTTTCGTCTGCTTTCTATTGACATGGAACCAAAACACCTATGCTTGATTACGGCTGTTAAGAAACATTTCACTCTGAGATTTTTGGGTGAATGTGCATTCTAACCCCAAAAACACCAATTTGCAACAAAACCAATCAGAGCTTTATCGTCTTTCTTTTTAAGTGGATGGAACCCAAAACACCTTTTTGCTTTGGTTGGAGGTGATTCTGGTGCACACCCATAAAACACCATGCGAATTGAAATAAGCCCTATCGATGCTTATTCGTCTTCTTTCTACGCATATGGAAGCGAAAAGACGGTTTTGTGTTATTTGGGACTCATTACACATACTTCGCGATTTCTGGGTTAATGAGCATTAACACAACGGAACACGATCTGAAAGAAGCTGTCAGGACAGAAGCGAAATCCAAAATTCTTCTTTCTATGTAGCTGGAACGCAAAACAACCTGTTTGGGGAGGTTTAGGCTCAGTACACTTCGCTTTGCTATTTGTGGGTGGAAAGAACATGGAAAGAACAATCCAAACGTTTCCGTCTGCTTTCTATTGACATGGAACCAAAACACCTATGCTTGATTACGGCTGTTAAGAAACATTTCACTCTGAGATTTTTGGGTGAATGTGCATTCTAACCCCAAAAACACCAATTTGCAACAAAACCAATCAGAGCTTTATCGTCTTTCTTTTTAAGTGGATGGAACCCAAAACACCTTTTTGCTTTGGTTGGAGGTGATTCTGGTGCACACCCATAAAACACCATGCGAATTGAAATAAGCCCTATCGATGCATATTCGTCTTCTTTCTACGCATATGGAAGCGAAAAGACGGTTTTGTGTTATTTGGGACTCATTACACATACTTTGCGATTTCTGGGTTAATGAGCATTAACACCACGGAACACGATCTGAAATAAGCGAAATCCAAAATTCTTCTTTCTATGTAGCTGGAACGCAAAACAACCTGTTTGGGGAGGATTAGGCTCAGTACACTTCGCTTTGCTATTTGTGGGTGGAAAGAACATGGAAAGAACAATCCAAACTTTTTCGTCTGCTTTCTATTGACATGGAACCAAAACACCTATGCTTGATTACGGCTGTTAAGAAACATTTCACTCTGAGATTTTTGGGTGAATGTGCATTCTAACCCCAAAAAAACCAATTTGCAACAAAACCAATCGGAGCTTTATCGTCTTTCTTTTTAAGTGGATGGAACCCAAAACACCTTTTTGCTTTGGTTGGAGGTGATTCTGGTGCACACCCATAAAACACCATGCGAATTGAAATAAGCCCTATCGATGCTTATTCGTCTTCTTTCTACGCATATGGAAGCGAAAAGACGGTTTTGTGTTATTTGGGACTCATTACACATACTTTGCGATTTCTGAGTTAATGAGCATTAACACCACGGAACACGATCTGAAATAAGCGAAATCCAAAATTCTTCTTTCTATGTAGCTGGAACGCAAAACAACCTGTTTGGGGAGGTTTAGGCTCAGTACACTTCGCTTTGCTGTTTGTGGGTGGAAAGAACATGGAAAGAACAATCCAAACTTTTTCGTCTGCTTTCTATTGACATGGAAGCAAAACACCTATGCTTGATTACGGCTGTTAAGAAACATTTCACTCTGAGATTTTTGGGTGAATGTGCATTCTAACCCCAAAAACACCAATTTGCAACAAAACCAATCAGAGCTTTATCGTCTTTCTTTTTAAGTGGATGGAACCCAAAACACCTTTTTGCTTTGGTTGGAGGTGATTCTGGTGCACACCCATAAAACACCATGCGAATTGAAATAAGCCCTAGCGATGCTTATTCGTCTTCTTTCTACGCATATGGAAGCGAAAAGACGGTTTTGTGTTATTTGGGACTCATTACACATAATTTGCGATTTCTGGGTTAATGAGCATTAACACCACGGAACACGATCTGAAATAAGCGAAATCCAAAATTCTTCTTTCTATGTAGCTGGAACGCAAAACAACCTCTTTGGGGAGGATTAGGCTCAGTACACTTCGCTTTGCTATTTGTGGGTGGAAAGAACATGGAAAGAACAATCCAAACTTTTTCGTCTGCTTTCTATTGACATGGAACCAAAACACCTATGCTTGATTACGGCTGTTAAGAAACATTTCACTCTGAGATTTTTGGGTGAATGTGCATTCTAACCCCAAAAACACCAATTTGCAACAAAACCAATCGGAGCTTTATCGTCTTTCTTTTTAAGTGGATGGAACCCAAAACACCTTTTTGCTTTGGTTGGAGGTGATTCTGGTGCACACCCATAAAACACCATGCGAATTGAAATAAGCCCTATCGATGCTTATTCGTCTTCTTTCTACGCATATGGAAGCGAAAAGACGGTTTTGTGTTATTTGGGACTCATTACACATACTTTGCGATTTCTGGGTTAATGAGCATTAACACAACGGAACACGATCTGAAAGAAGCGAAATCCAAAATTCTTCTTTCTATGTAGCTGGAACGCAAAACAACCTGTTTGGGGAGGTTTAGGCTCAGTACACTTCGCTTTGCTATTTGTGGGTGGAAAGAACATGGAAAGAACAATCCAAACTTTTTCGTCTGCTTTCTATTGACATGGAACCAAAACACCTATGCTTGATTACGGCTGTTAAGAAACATTTCTGTCAGGGGTTCGGCAGTCCTGACAATTTCACTCTGAGATTTTTGGGTGAATGTGCATTCTAACCCCAAAAACACCAATTTGCAACAAAACCAATCAGAGTTATATCGTCTTTCTTTTTAAGTGGATGGAACCCAAAACACCTTTTTGCTTTGGTTGGAAGTGATTCTGGTGCACACCCATAAAACACCATGCGAATTTAAATAAGCCCTAGCGATGCTTATTCGTCTTCTTTCTACGCCGATGGAAGCGAAAAGACAGTTTTGTGTTATTTGGGACTCATTACACATACTTTGCGATTTCTGGGTTAATGAGCATTAACACCACGGAACACAATCTGAAAGAAGCGAAATCCAAAATTCTTCTTTCTATGTAGCTGGAACGCAAAACAACCTGTTTGGGGAGGTTTAGGCTCAGTACACTTCGCTTTGATATTTGTGGCTGGAAAGAACATGGAAAGAACAATCCAAACTTTTCCCTCTGCTTTCTATTGACATGGAACCAAAACACCTATTGTCAGTCCTGATACCTATGCTTCATTACGGCTGTTAAGAAACATTTCACTCTGAGATTTTTGGGTGAATGTGCATTCTAACCCCAAAAACACCAATTTGCAACAAAACCAATCAGAGCTTTATCGTCTTTCTTTTTAAGTGGATGGAACCCAAAACACCTTTTTGCTTTGGTTGGAGGTGATTCTGGTGCACACCCATAAAACACCATGCGAATTGAAATAAGCCCTATCGATGCTTATTCGTCTTCTTTCTACGCATATGGAAGCGAAAAGACGGTTTTGTGTTATTTGGGACTCATTACACATACTTTGCGATTTCTGGGTTAATGAGCATTAACACAACGGAACACGATCTGAAAGAAGCTGTCAGGACAGAAGCGAAATCCAAAATTCTTCTTTCTATGTAGCTGGAACGCAAAACAACCTGTTTGGGGAGGTTTAGGCTCAGTACACTTCGCTTTGCTATTTGTGGGTGGAAAGAACATGGAAAGAACAATCCAAACTTTTTGGTCTGCTTTCTATTGACATGGAACCAAAACACCTATTGTCAGTCCTGATACCTATGCTTCATTACGGCTGTTAAGAAACATTTCACTCTGAGATTTTTGGGTGAATGTGCATTCTAACCCCAAAAACACCAATTTGCAACAAAACCAATCAGAGCTTTATCGTCTTTCTTTTTAAGTGGATGGAACCCAAAACACCTTTTTGCTTTGGTTGGAGGTGATTCTGGTGCACACCCATAAAACACCATGCGAATTGAAATAAGCCCTAGCGATGCTTATTCGTCTTCTTTCTACGCATATGGAAGCGAAAAGACGGTTTTGTGTTATTTGGGACTCATTACACATAATTTGCGATTTCTGGGTTAATGAGCATTAACACCACGGAACACGATCTGAAATAAGCGAAATCCAAAATTCTTCTTTCTATGTAGCTGGAACGCAAAACAACCTCTTTGGGGAGGATTAGGCTCAGTACACTTCGCTTTGCTATTTGTGGGTGGAAAGAACATGGAAAGAACAATCCAAACTTTTTCGTCTGCTTTCTATTGACATGGAACCAAAACACCTATGCTTGATTACGGCTGTTAAGAAACATTTCACTCTGAGATTTTTGGGTGAATGTGCATTCTAACCCCAAAAACACCAATTTGCAACAAAACCAATCGGAGCTTTATCGTCTTTCTTTTTAAGTGGATGGAACCCAAAACACCTTTTTGCTTTGGTTGGAGGTGATTCTGGTGCACACCCATAAAACACCATGCGAATTGAAATAAGCCCTATCGATGCTTATTCGTCTTCTTTCTACGCATATGGAAGCGAAAAGACGGTTTTGTGTTATTTGGGACTCATTACACATACTTTGCGATTTCTGGGTTAATGAGCATTAACACAACGGAACACGATCTGAAAGAAGCGAAATCCAAAATTCTTCTTTCTATGTAGCTGGAACGCAAAACAACCTGTTTGGGGAGGTTTAGGCTCAGTACACTTCGCTTTGCTATTTGTGGGTGGAAAGAACATGGAAAGAACAATCCAAACTTTTTCGTCTGCTTTCTATTGACATGGAACCAAAACACCTATGCTTGATTACGGCTGTTAAGAAACATTTCTGTCAGGGGTTCGGCAGTCCTGACAATTTCACTCTGAGATTTTTGGGTGAATGTGCATTCTAACCCCAAAAACACCAATTTGCAACAAAACCAATCAGAGTTATATCGTCTTTCTTTTTAAGTGGATGGAACCCAAAACACCTTTTTGCTTTGGTTGGAAGTGATTCTGGTGCACACCCATAAAACACCATGCGAATTTAAATAAGCCCTAGCGATGCTTATTCGTCTTCTTTCTACGCCGATGGAAGCGAAAAGACAGTTTTGTGTTATTTGGGACTCATTACACATACTTTGCGATTTCTGGGTTAATGAGCATTAACACCACGGAACACAATCTGAAAGAAGCGAAATCCAAAATTCTTCTTTCTATGTAGCTGGAACGCAAAACAACCTGTTTGGGGAGGTTTAGGCTCAGTACACTTCGCTTTGATATTTGTGGCTGGAAAGAACATGGAAAGAACAATCCAAACTTTTTCCTCTGCTTTCTATTGACATGGAACCAAAACACCTATTGTCAGTCCTGATACCTATGCTTCATTACGGCTGTTAAGAAACATTTCACTCTGAGATTTTTGGGTGAATGTGCATTCTAACCCCAAAAACACCAATTTGCAACAAAACCAATCAGAGCTTTATCGTCTTTCTTTTTAAGTGGATGGAACCCAAAACACCTTTTTGCTTTGGTTGGAGGTGATTCTGGTGCACACCCATAAAACACCATGCGAATTGAAATAAGCCCTATCGATGCTTATTCGTCTTCTTTCTACGCATATGGAAGCGAAAAGACGGTTGTCAGGACTGCCGCTAGGTCCCAGCTCACAGAGGACCAACGCCCAGTGGATATTATATACAAAAGTCTTTATTGAAGTTTAGTTTCCATTTCCAAGCTCTGGGCGCGCAGGCCCACGTCTTAACGCTAGACCGGCTAAGTCCCCTCTGACTCACTGCTCCACCCACACCAGTTTAAGATTCTAGCCTGGCTCCACCTCTTGCGCTGCTCTTTCCTGCGTTGGGTCCTTCTGCCCTCTGGGGTTCCCTCCTTCCTGGACTCCTCTGACGCGGAGCCTCCTGAGTCTTGCCCCTCCCTCCGGCGGGCTTTAGGACCTGGCTCCCTTCCCGGGCTCCCCGCTGTGCCGCGCTCCTGTACATTTGAACTTGGCGCGCGCGCCCAGCCGGTGACTTTCCTTCTGACCGTTTCCCCGCTTCCTGATGTGGGTGTTGCCAAACCTGACTCCTCTCCTCCCTCTGGTGGTGAGGACACTGGTCCCGACTCCTGGGACTCCCCCTCCCCACTGCGCTCTGGTGGAGACGCTGGCCCTGATCTCCAGCTGCTGTTCAGAGACTCCCCGCTGGCCCCTCCCTCTTGAGGTTTCTCCCTTGGAATCTCCCTTGCTCTGGCCACCGGCGCTCCCTTCTGTGAGTCCTCCGATTCGCTAGAGAGGCTTGTGGAATAACTCTGGCCACTGTCACTGCCTGCGCCCCCCTCGTACTCCTCCTCCTCACTCTCCATTTGCTCCCCCTCCTGTGTCTCTCCTTCTGAACCCCTGACATCCATCCCCCCCTCGAAGCCCCCCCTTCCCCCCTCCCCCTCTTCCGGTGCGGGTTCCGGGTGCTCCATTGTTGTAGGGGTGAGTCCAGGATACAGCTCGTCCCCTGAGGCTTGCAACCATCGAGATAAGTCCGGGAAGTCCCCCATGGGCTCGTCGACGACGACCTCCTCCGCTTCCATCTCCTGCGCGGTGTGCTCGAAATCTGCGCTCGACCCCAAATCACCCAAGAGCCCTCCTCCCCCTGTTGTTTGATGGGGGTCCACCTCCCAGGGCCCCTTCGGCATGTCTCTGCGCCAGCCCACCTCGGGTTGGTCCTCCCACCAATAAGATCCCCCCGTGCCAAAACCTGAAAGTGATCCCTCCGGAGAGCTGCCTCCCGGAGCCGAGTCCTCAGCTGACGAGAAACCCCGAAAAATGCTGGCCGAGAGTGTGGGTGTGAACAAACAATCCTCGAAAAAGCCCGCCGGCATAGGCTTGTGCGGGAAAAGTGTGTGGAATTCTTCCTTGAGCAACTGCTCTTCCACTGCGTAATCCGGCACCCACCTGTTGGCGCTGGCCGGGGTGTCCTCCGTGGCGAGAAGATATTCAATCCCGTCCTCCCCCCACCTTGAGTCTAAAATCTCAGTGGCTTCATTAAGTGGCTCCCCTTTCGGCGACCCCCCTTTTTTGGGCGCTTCTCTGAGCGGGTCTGGCGCCTTCCCCGGTGCTTGAAACCTGTGGGGCTCTCTGTAGGGCGTGAGCACTGATCTATGAAAGACCGGGTGCATTCTGGAACCCTCCGGGAGTGTCAACCGGAAGGCCACTGGGTTGATCTGCGCCTCTACTTGGTAAGGCCCTAGCTGCTTGTGCCCTAGTTTCTTCTTGGCTAACGATCTGGCTGGAACTGCTTGTGCTGCCAACCAGACCCAGTCTCCCACCTGGATGTCCTCCCCAACCCTCCTGTGTCGATCTGCCTGCACTTTGTAAGCCTGTTTTGCCAACTCTAACTGCCTCCTGAGCTGCTCGTGGATCTCCTGCAACTCCGCTGCCACTTCCTCTGCTCCCTGTGGCTCCCCCTCCCGCACTGTGTCCAGACCCGGGAAGGTTCTGGGATGCCTCCCGTAGTTGGCAAAAAATGGGGTCACCCCCGTGGACCCGTGCTTCGTGTTGTTGTAGGCAAACTCGGCCAACGGTAGATAGTCCACCCAGGTCGATGGCTGCTGGTTCGCGTAGCATCTCAGGTACTGCTGCATGATGGCGTTGACCCTTTCCGCCTGCCCGTTAGTTTGCGGGTGTCTCGCCGACGCCAGGCTGACCTTGACGTTCAGGAATCCCATCAGCTTTTGCCAGAAGTTGGAGATGAACTGGCGCCCCCGGTCGGACAAAATAGACCGTGGTAGGCCGTGCACCTTGAACACGTGGTCTATGAACATCTTAGCGGTCTGCTCGGCCGTGGCCACCTTCGCGCACGGAATGAAGTGGGCCATCTTGGTGAACAGGTCCACTACCACGAGCACTGCCGTCTTGCCCCTTGAGCTGGGTAGATCTGTGACAAAGTCCAGGGCTACCCTCTCCCACGGTACGAACGGTGTCTGTAGCGGTTCCAACAGGCCCGCCGGCGGCTGGTGCACAGGCTTAGCCCTTTGGCAGGTGTCGCACCTATTGACATAGTCCGCGACATCCCCCCGCATCTTAGGCCACCAAAAGTCTCTGGCTACTAAGTCCACCGTCTTCTCCTTGCCGAAGTGCCCCGCGCTGGGCGCGTCGTGCAGCTGTTGCAGGACCTTCGCGCGGAGGCTGTCTCCTGGTACGTAGAGGACTCCCTTGCGTAGGAGCAGGCCGTCTCGCACTTGGAATTCGTCGCCCCTCGCCTTGCCACTGCACACCTCCTCCATCTTGGCTCGGGCGAACGAGTCTGTTCGCAGCGCGCGGCGCACCGCGTCCAGGTCCACCGTGGCTGACGCGCATGCCCACGCCTGTGGTGTGAAAATGTGCTTGGCCGCCGCCGGTGCCTCTGCCTCCAGATACTGCGGTTTTCTGGACAGCGCGTCCGCCAAGACGTTGCTGTTTCCTGGGATGTACTCAATTCTGAAGTCGAAATCTGCAAAGAACTCCGCCCAGCGGATGTGTCGCTGGTTCAGGAACCTCGCCGTGCGCCAGTACTCCAAGTTCTTATGGTCTGTGCGGACCTGCACCGTGTGCTTGGCTCCGACGAGGAAGTGCCGCCACGCCTTGAAGGCTGCATGTATGGCCAGCAACTCCCTGTCCCAAATGGTGTAGTTCTGCTCCGCTTTGCTGAGTTTTCTGGAGTAGAAAGCGCACGGCCTCCAGTCCCCCTGGTGGTCTTGCTGCAACAGAACGGCTCCCACGGCCCTGTCTGAGGCGTCCGTCTCCACTCTCATGGGCCTGCTGGGATTTACGTGCAGTAGGTTCTCTTCGGAAGCGAAGAGCTGCTTGAGCTTCTGAAAGGACTGCTCTGCCTGCTCCGTCCAGATGAACCTCTTCTTCTTGGAACTGAGGGTGTCGGTGATGGCCGCTGTCTGCATGGCGAAACCCTTGATGAACTTGCGATAAAAGTTGGCAAAACCGACAAACCTCTGTACTTCCTTCCTATTGCGTGGGCTCTTCCAATCCAGTACTGCACGTACCTTGGCACCGTCCATAGCCAGTCCCTTGTCGGACAGTTTGTAGCCCAAGAAATCCACCTCCGTCTTGTCGAACTGGCACTTCTCCAGCTTGGCGTACAGCCTGTGCTCCCGCAGCCTCTGCAGAACTTCCCTAACATCTCTCTCGTGAGCCTCCGGCGATTCCGAGAAGATTAGGATGTCATCCAGGAAGCAGACGCACTTCTTGTAGAGGAGACCCGCCAAGACATGATGCATGAAGGCTTGAAAGCAGTGGGAACCATTTCTTAATCCAAAAGGCATAACTCTGTATTCATAAGTGCCCAGCGGCGTAAACATGGTTGTTTTCCACTCGTCGCCTTCCCGTACGCGAATGAGATTGTACGCTCCGCGCAGATCCAACTTGGTAAAGATGCGACCCTTCCTCACCGTCGCCAGCAGGTCATCGATCTTGGGCATAGGGAATGCTGAGGGCTTGGTCTTGAGGTTCAAGAAGCGGAAATCAACGACCAGCCTCTTTTGGGGCGTGTCCCGCTTCTTTACAAAGAACACGGGACTGCCTCCTGCCGCCTTGGACTCCCGGATGAATCCCCGCTTCAGGTTGTGATCTATGAACTCCCTGAGCTCTTGCAATTCATCCTCAGACATGGAGTACAGTTTCCCCGTCGGGAGCGTCGCCCCGGGCAGGAGGTCGATCTTGCAGTCGTAGGGTCTGTGGGGTGGCAGCTTATCCGCCTCTTTCTCGCAGAAGACCTCCAAAAACTCCTTGTATTTGTTAGGCACCGCTTGCAACATGCCCAAGTTCAGCTGTGGTCCATCCTCGTGCCCCTCATCTTCCAAGTCCGCCAGGATGCAGTGTTCTGCGCAGTAAGAGGAGCCGAAGGTCAGTTGCCGCTGGTACCAAGCTAATGCCGGGCTGTGCCTATCCAGCCAACTCATTCCCAACACTATGGGCGTGTCTGACAGGCGGGTGACGTTGAAGCTGATGACCTCACGGTGGTTTCCAATGCGCATCACCATTGGCGGCGTCTGCTGTAGCACTTGCCCTCCCAGTAGCTCCCTGCCGTCCACTGTGACGACTTTCAGAGGTACCGCCGCTGGCAGAAGGGCTATGCCATGTTGCTGGAGGAACTGCATGTCTATAAAATCTGCATTGCTCCCCGAGTCTACGGTGATGGGAATTTCCACCAGTAGCCCATTGGGGAGCTGAAGGGATGCGGTGAGCTGCACTACTGGTTTGGGTGGGAGGGGGTCGGTGGGCTGTAAGATCCCTGGGGATTGCTTCACTGACTTGTCTGGCTGGTCCCCAGAGACGCCATCTCCAGCCAGACAGTGGAGTTTTCCTGCTGCGACTCCCTCTGCTGAATTGCGTCTGTTACTGTCGCTGCGGCTGCAGTATGCTTGTGAAACCGCTGGGGACACTCTTTTGCCATATGCTGAGCACTGTCGCAGATGTAGCACTTCCTGGTTCCTCTAGGAGGCTTCATCTTGACTGCTCCCGGAGTTAGGGCTCCGACTGTGGAGTGAGCCTTAGCACCACCTATCTCCATCGGCTCCTCTCCCCCTCCCAGCGGAGGCATGGATCGAGCGCGCGCCGCCTCCTTGGGGAAGGGAGGCAGTCCTTTCGCTGGCGTGCGTCCCAAATGCCCTTCCTCCCTGCCCCAAGGGCGTCCTTCCAACCGAACCCCAATGGAGAGTGCCCGTTCCACCACTTCCTTGGTGGTTTGGGGTCTTCCCCCCCTTGCGATCTCATCTTTCACAGCTCCGCTCAACCCCTCCCAGAACAGGTCTCTGACGGCAGGCGATTCTTTCTCCCAGGCTAGTACATTCACCAATCCGAAAAAACGTGCATGATATTGCCTCACAGTGGCTTTACCTTGTCTTAGTCCGTGAATCTCCCTCCTAGCGATATCCACATCAATCTCAGATAAAAAACACGCATCCATCACTTTAATGAAGGCAGCCGCATTTTGGAGGGCTGGATCCTTGTCTCTCCATAGATTGCGCAGCCACGATTTTGCCTCCCCCCGCAAATGCGAAATAATAAATCCCACTTTCTCTCCCTCATTTTTAAAGTCTTTGTCAAGCAGCTGCAATGTATAAATCACATCTGCTCTGAAGTTAGGATACTCCTGCAGGTCCCCATTGAAGTGAGATACCAGGCTCCCTCCTCTGTTTCCCAGCCCAATCCCTTCTGGTCTGGTGGCTGGTAGCCTCTGTGTACTTAGCACTTCTAACCTGGTTCGCAGATCCTGGCAGGCAGCAGCTGCTTCCTGTTCTTTCTTTCTGGAAGCCGCAATTTCTGCAGTCAACTGCGTCACTGCGTTTTGCAAACTCGCTATCCTCTCTTCGGTAGTCATTTCCCTGTTTTTCGTGAGCTCGCGAAGCACCAATCTTCACCCCTCGCTGCTTTCCCGCACTCCACGAGGTTGCAAAATTGGTGAAAATGGAGAGGGGACTTACTGTCAGGACTGCCGCTAGGTCCCAGCTCACAGAGGACCAACGCCCAGTGGATATTATATACAAAAGTCTTTATTGAAGTTTAGTTTCCATTTCCAAGCTCTGGGCGCGCAGGCCCACGTCTTAACGCTAGACCGGCTAAGTCCCCTCTGACTCACTGCTCCACCCACACCAGTTTAAGATTCTAGCCTGGCTCCACCTCTTGCGCTGCTCTTTCCTGCGTTGGGTCCTTCTGCCCTCTGGGGTTCCCTCCTTCCTGGACTCCTCTGACGCGGAGCCTCCTGAGTCTTGCCCCTCCCTCCGGCGGGCTTTAGGACCTGGCTCCCTTCCCGGGCTCCCCGCTGTGCCGCGCTCCTGTACATTTGAACTTGGCGCGCGCGCCCAGCCGGTGACTTTCCTTCTGACCGTTTCCCCGCTTCCTGATGTGGGTGTTGCCAAACCTGACTCCTCTCCTCCCTCTGGTGGTGAGGACACTGGTCCCGACTCCTGGGACTCCCCCTCCCCACTGCGCTCTGGTGGAGACGCTGGCCCTGATCTCCAGCTGCTGTTCAGAGACTCCCCGCTGGCCCCTCCCTCTTGAGGTTTCTCCCTTGGAATCTCCCTTGCTCTGGCCACCGGCGCTCCCTTCTGTGAGTCCTCCGATTCGCTAGAGAGGCTTGTGGAATAACTCTGGCCACTGTCACTGCCTGCGCCCCCCTCGTACTCCTCCTCCTCACTCTCCATTTGCTCCCCCTCCTGTGTCTCTCCTTCTGAACCCCTGACAACGGTTTTGTGTTATTTGGGACTCATTACACATACTTTGCGATTTCTGGGTTAATGAGCATTAACACAACGGAACACGATCTGAAAGAAGCTGTCAGGACAGAAGCGAAATCCAAAATTCTTCTTTCTATGTAGCTGGAACGCAAAACAACCTGTTTGGGGAGGTTTAGGCTCAGTTCACTTCGCTTTGCTATTTGTGGGTGGAAAGAACATGGAAAGAACAATCCAAACTTTTTGGTCTGCTTTCTATTGACATGGAACCAAAACACCTATTGTCAGTCCTGATACCTATGCTTCATTACGGCTGTTAAGAAACATTTCACTCTGAGATTTTTGGGTGAATGTGCATTCTAACCCCAAAAACACCAATTTGCAACAAAACCAATCAGAGCTTTATCGTCTTTCTTTTTAAGTGGATGGAACCCAAAACACCTTTTTGCTTTGGTTGGAGGTGATTCTGGTGCACACCCATAAAACACCATGCGAATTGAAATAAGCCCTAGCGATGCTTATTCGTCTTCTTTCTACGCATATGGAAGCGAAAAGACGGTTTTGTGTTATTTGGGACTCATTACACATAATTTGCGATTTCTGGGTTAATGAGCATTAACACCACGGAACACGATCTGAAATAAGCGAAATCCAAAATTCTTCTTTCTATGTAGCTGGAACGCAAAACAACCTCTTTGGGGAGGATTAGGCTCAGTACACTTCGCTTTGCTATTTGTGGGTGGAAAGAACATGGAAAGAACAATCCAAACTTTTTCGTCTGCTTTCTATTGACATGGAACCAAAACACCTATGCTTGATTACGGCTGTTAAGAAACATTTCACTCTGAGATTTTTGGGTGAATGTGCATTCTAACCCCAAAAACACCAATTTGCAACAAAACCAATCGGAGCTTTATCGTCTTTCTTTTTAAGTGCATGGAACCCAAAACACCTTTTTGCTTTGGTTGGAGGTGATTCTGGTGCACACCCATAAAACACCATGCGAATTGAAATAAGCCCTATCGATGCTTATTCGTCTTCTTTCTACGCATATGGAAGCGAAAAGACGGTTTTGTGTTATTTGGGACTCATTACACATACTTTGCGATTTCTGGGTTAATGAGCATTAACACAACGGAACACGATCTGAAAGAAGCGAAATCCAAAATTCTTCTTTCTATGTAGCTGGAACGCAAAACAACCTGTTTGGGGAGGTTTAGGCTCAGTACACTTCGCTTTGCTATTTGTGGGTGGAAAGAACATGGAAAGAACAATCCAAACTTTTTCGTCTGCTTTCTATTGACATGGAACCAAAACACCTATGCTTGATTACGGCTGTTAAGAAACATTTCTGTCAGGGGTTCGGCAGTCCTGACAATTTCACTCTGAGATTTTTGGGTGAATGTGCATTCTAACCCCAAAAACACCAATTTGCAACAAAACCAATCAGAGTTATATCGTCTTTCTTTTTAAGTGGATGGAACCCAAAACACCTTTTTGCTTTGGTTGGAAGTGATTCTGGTGCACACCCATAAAACACCATGCGAATTTAAATAAGCCCTAGCGATGCTTATTCGTCTTCTTTCTACGCCGATGGAAGCGAAAAGACAGTTTTGTGTTATTTGGGACTCATTACACATACTTTGCGATTTCTGGGTTAATGAGCATTAACACCACGGAACACAATCTGAAAGAAGCGAAATCCAAAATTCTTCTTTCTATGTAGCTGGAACGCAAAACAACCTGTTTGGGGAGGTTTAGGCTCAGTACACTTCGCTTTGATATTTGTGGGTGGAAAGAACATGGAAAGAACAATCCAAACTTTTTCCTCTGCTTTCTATTGACATGGAACCAAAACACCTATTGTCAGTCCTGATACCTATGCTTCATTACGGCTGTTAAGAAACATTTCACTCTGAGATTTTTGGGTGAATGTGCATTCTAACCCCAAAAACACCAATTTGCAACAAAACCAATCAGAGCTTTATCGTCTTTCTTTTTAAGTGGATGGAACCCAAAACACCTTTTTGCTTTGGTTGGAGGTGATTCTGGTGCACACCCATAAAACACCATGCGAATTGAAATAAGCCCTATCGATGCTTATTCGTCTTCTTTCTACGCATATGGAAGCGAAAAGACGGTTTTGTGTTATTTGGGACTCATTACACATACTTTGCGATTTCTGGGTTAATGAGCATTAACACAACGGAACACGATCTGAAAGAAGCTGTCAGGACAGAAGCGAAATCCAAAATTCTTCTTTCTATGTAGCTGGAACGCAAAACAACCTGTTTGGGGAGGTTTAGGCTCAGTACACTTCGCTTTGCTATTTGTGGGTGGAAAGAACATGGAAAGAACAATCCAAACTTTTTGGTCTGCTTTCTATTGACATGGAACCAAAACACCTATGCTTGATTACGGCTGTTAAGAAACATTTCACTCTGAGATTTTTGGGTGAATGTGCATTCTAACCCCAAAAACACCAATTTGCAACAAAACCAATCAGAGCTTTATCGTCTTTCTTTTTAAGTGGATGGAACCCAAAACACCTTTTTGCTTTGGTTGGAGGTGATTCTGGTGCACACCCATAAAACACCATGCGAATTGAAATAAGCCCTATCGATGCTTATTCGTCTTCTTTCTACGCATATGGAAGAGAAAAGACGGTTTTGTGTTATTTGGGACTCATTACACATAATTTGCGATTTCTGGGTTAATGAGCATTAACACCACGGAACACGATCTGAAAGAAGCGAAATCCAAAATTCTTCTTTCTATGTAGCTGGAACGCAAAACAACCTGTTTGGGGAGGTTTAGGCTCAGTACACTTCGCTTTGCTATTTGTGGGTGGAAAGAACATGGAAAGAACAATCCAAACGTTTCCGTCTGCTTTCTATTGACATGGAAGCAAAACACCTATGCTTGATTACGGCTGTTAAGAAACATTTCACTCTGAGATTTTTGGGTGAATGTGCATTCTAACCCCAAAAACACCAATTTGCAACAAAACCAATCAGAGCTTTATCGTCTTTCTTTTTAAGTGGATGGAACCCAAAACACCTTTTTGCTTTGGTTGGAGGTGATTCTGGTGCACACCCATAAAACACCATGCGAATTGAAATAAGCCCTATCGATGCATATTCGTCTTCTTTCTACGCATATGGAAGCGAAAAGACGGTTTTGTGTTATTTGGGACTCATTACACATACTTTGCGATTTCTGGGTTAATGAGCATTAACACCACGGAACACGATCTGAAATAAGCGAAATCCAAAATTCTTCTTTCTATGTAGCTGGAACGCAAAACAACCTGTTTGGGGAGGTTTAGGCTCAGTACACTTCGCTTTGCTATTTGTGGGTGGAAAGAACATGGAAAGAACAATCCAAACTTTTTCGTCTGCTTTCTATTGACATGGAATCAAAACACCTATGCTTGATTACGGCTGTTAAGAAACATTTCTGTCAGGGGTTCGGCAGTCCTGACAATTTCACTCTGAGATTTTTGGGTGAATGTGCATTCTAACCCCAAAAACACCAATTTGCAACAAAACCAATCAGAGTTATATCGTCTTTCTTTTTAAGTGGATGGAACCCAAAACACCTTTTTGCTTTGGTTGGAAGTGATTCTGGTGCACACCCATAAAACACCATGCGAATTTAAATAAGCCCTAGCGATGCTTATTCGTCTTCTTTCTACGCCGATGGAAGCGAAAAGACAGTTTTGTGTTATTTGGGACTCATTACACATACTTTGCGATTTCTGGGTTAATGAGCATTAACACCACGGAACACAATCTGAAAGAAGCGAAATCCAAAATTCTTCTTTCTATGTAGCTGGAACGCAAAACAACCTGTTTGGGGAGGTTTAGGCTCAGTACACTTCGCTTTGATATTTGTGGGTGGAAAGAACATGGAAAGAACAATCCAAACTTTTTCCTCTGCTTTCTATTGACATGGAACCAAAACACCTATTGTCAGTCCTGATACCTATGCTTCATTACGGCTGTTAAGAAACATTTCACTCTGAGATTTTTGGGTGAATGTGCATTCTAACCCCAAAAACACCAATTTGCAACAAAACCAATCAGAGCTTTATCGTCTTTCTTTTTAAGTGGATGGAACCCAAAACACCTTTTTGCTTTGGTTGGAGGTGATTCTGGTGCACACCCATAAAACACCATGCGAATTGAAATAAGCCCTAGCGATGCTTATTCGTCTTCTTTCTACGCATATGGAAGCGAAAAGACGGTTTTGTGTTATTTGGGACTCATTACACATAATTTGCGATTTCTGGGTTAATGAGCATTAACACCACGGAACACGATCTGAAATAAGCGAAATCCAAAATTCTTCTTTCTATGTAGCTGGAACGCAAAACAACCTCTTTGGGGAGGATTAGGCTCAGTACACTTCGCTTTGCTATTTGTGGGTGGAAAGAACATGGAAAGAACAATCCAAACTTTTTCGTCTGCTTTCTATTGACATGGAACCAAAACACCTATGCTTGATTACGGCTGTTAAGAAACATTTCACTCTGAGATTTTTGGGTGAATGTGCATTCTAACCCCAAAAACACCAATTTGCAACAAAACCAATCGGAGCTTTATCGTCTTTCTTTTTAAGTGGATGGAACCCAAAACACCTTTTTGCTTTGGTTGGAGGTGATTCTGGTGCACACCCATAAAACACCATGCGAATTGAAATAAGCCCTATCGATGCTTATTCGTCTTCTTTCTACGCATATGGAAGCGAAAAGACGGTTTTGTGTTATTTGGGACTCATTACACATACTTTGCGATTTCTGAGTTAATGAGCATTAACACCACGGAACACGATCTGAAATAAGCGAAATCCAAAATTCTTCTTTCTATGTAGCTGGAACGCAAAACAACCTGTTTGGGGAGGTTTAGGCTCAGTACACTTCGCTTTGCTGTTTGTGGGTGGAAAGAACATGGAAAGAACAATCCAAACTTTTTCGTCTGCTTTCTATTGACATGGAAGCAAAACACCTATGCTTGATTACGGCTGTTAAGAAACATTTCACTCTGAGATTTTTGGGTGAATGTGCATTCTAACCCCAAAAACACCAATTTGCAACAAAACCAATCAGAGCTTTATCGTCTTTCTTTTTAAGTGGATGGAACCCAAAACACCTTTTTGCTTTGGTTGGAGGTGATTCTGGTGCACACCCATAAAACACCATGCAAATTGAAATAAGCCCTATCGATGCTTATTCGTCTTCTTTCTACGCATATGGAAGCGAAAAGACGGTTTTGTGTTATTTGGGACTCATTACACATACTTTGCGATTTCTGGGTTAATGAGCATTAACACAACGGAACACGATCTGAAAGAAGCGAAATCCAAAATTCTTCTTTCTATGTAGCTGGAACGCAAAACAACCTGTTTGGGGAGGTTTAGGCTCAGTACACTTCGCTTTGCTATTTGTGGGTGGAAAGAACATGGAAAGAACAATCCAAACTTTTTCGTCTGCTTTCTATTGACATGGAACCAAAACACCTATGCTTGATTACGGCTGTTAAGAAACATTTCTGTCAGGGGTTCGGCAGTCCTGACAATTTCACTCTGAGATTTTTGGGTGAATGTGCATTCTAACCCCAAAAACACCAATTTGCAACAAAACCAATCAGAGTTATATCGTCTTTCTTTTTAAGTGGATGGAACCCAAAACACCTTTTTGCTTTGGTTGGAAGTGATTCTGGTGCACACCCATAAAACACCATGCGAATTTAAATAAGCCCTAGCGATGCTTATTCGTCTTCTTTCTACGCCGATGGAAGCGAAAAGACAGTTTTGTGTTATTTGGGACTCATTACACATACTTTGCGATTTCTGGGTTAATGAGCATTAACACCACGGAACACAATCTGAAAGAAGCGAAATCCAAAATTCTTCTTTCTATGTAGCTGGAACGCAAAACAACCTGTTTGGGGAGGTTTAGGCTCAGTACACTTCGCTTTGATATTTGTGGGTGGAAAGAACATGGAAAGAACAATCCAAAATTTTTCCTCTGCTTTCTATTGACATGGAACCAAAACACCTATTGTCAGTCCTGATACCTATGCTTCATTACGGCTGTTAAGAAACATTTCACTCTGAGATTTTTGGGTGAATGTGCATTCTAACCCCAAAAACACCAATTTGCAACAAAACCAATCAGAGCTTTATCGTCTTTCTTTTTAAGTGGATGGAACCCAAAACACCTTTTTGCTTTGGTTGGAGGTGATTCTGGTGCACACCCATAAAACACCATGCGAATTGAAATAAGCCCTAGCGATGCTTATTCGTCTTCTTTCTACGCATATGGAAGCGAAAAGACGGTTTTGTGTTATTTGGGACTCATTACACATAATTTGCGATTTCTGGGTTAATGAGCATTAACACCACGGAACACGATCTGAAATAAGCGAAATCCAAAATTCTTCTTTCTATGTAGCTGGAACGCAAAACAACCTCTTTGGGGAGGATTAGGCTCAGTACACTTCGCTTTGCTATTTGTGGGTGGAAAGAACATGGAAAGAACAATCCAAACTTTTTCGTCTGCTTTCTATTGACATGGAAGCAAAACACCTATGCTTGATTACGGCTGTTAAGAAACATTTCACTCTGAGATTTTTGGGTGAATGTGCATTCTAACCCCAAAAACACCAATTTGCAACAAAACCAATCAGAGCTTTATCGTCTTTCTTTTTAAGTGGATGGAACCCAAAACACCTTTTTGCTTTGGTTGGAGGTGATTCTGGTGCACACCCATAAAACACCATGCGAATTGAAATAAGCCCTATCGATGCTTATTCGTCTTCTTTCTACGCATATGGAAGCGAAAAGACGGTTTTGTGTTATTTGGGACTCATTACACATACTTTGCGATTTCTGGGTTAATGAGCATTAACACAACGGAACACGATCTGAAAGAAGCTGTCAGGACAGAAGCGAAATCCAAAATTCTTCTTTCTATGTAGCTGGAACGCAAAACAACCTGTTTGGGGAGGTTTAGGCTCAGTACACTTCGCTTTGCTATTTGTGGGTGGAAAGAACATGGAAAGAACAATCCAAACTTTTTGGTCTGCTTTCTATTGACATGGAACCAAAACACCTATGCTTGATTACGGCTGTTAAGAAACATTTCACTCTGAGATTTTTGGGTGAATGTGCATTCTAACCCCAAAAACACCAATTTGCAACAAAACCAATCAGAGCTTTATCGTCTTTCTTTTTAAGTGGATGGAACCCAAAACACCTTTTTGCTTTGGTTGGAGGTGATTCTGGTGCACACCCATAAAACACCATGCGAATTGAAATAAGCCCTATCGATGCTTATTCGTCTTCTTTCTACGCATATGGAAGAGAAAAGACGGTTTTGTGTTATTTGGGACTCATTACACATAATTTGCGATTTCTGGGTTAATGAGCATTAACACCACGGAACACGATCTGAAATAAGCGAAATCCAAAATTCTTCTTTCTATGTAGCTGGAACGCAAAACAACCTGTTTGGGGAGGTTTAGGCTCAGTACACTTCGCTTTGCTATTTGTGGGTGGAAAGAACATGGAAAGAACAATCCAAACGTTTCCGTCTGCTTTCTATTGACATGGAAGCAAAACACCTATGCTTGATTACGGCTGTTAAGAAACATTTCACTCTGAGATTTTTGGGTGAATGTGCATTCTAACCCCAAAAACACCAATTTGCAACAAAACCAATCAGAGCTTTATCGTCTTTCTTTTTAAGTGGATGGAACCCAAAACACCTTTTTGCTTTGGTTGGAGGTGATTCTGGTGCACACCCATAAAACACCATGCGAATTGAAATAAGCCCTAGCAATGCTTATTCGTCTTCTTTCTACGCATATGGAAGCGAAAAGACGGTTTTGTGTTATTTGGGACTCATTACACATACTTTGCGATTTCTGGGTTAATGAGCATTAACACCACGGAACACGATCTGAATGAAGCGAAATCCAAAATTCTTCTGTCTATGTAGCTGGAAGGCAAAACAACAGTTTTGGGGAGGTTTAGGCTCAGTACACTTCGCTTTGCTATTTGTGGGTGGAAAGAACATGGAAAGAACAATCCAAACTTTTTCGTCTGCTTTCTATTGACATGGAACCAAAACACCTATGCTTGATTACGGCTGTTAAGAAACATTTCACTCTGAGATTTTTGGGTGAATGTGCATTCTAACCCCAAAAACACCAATTTGCAACAAAACCAATCGGAGCTTTATCGTCTTTCTTTTTAAGTGGATGGAACCTGTCAGGACTGCCGCTAGGTCCCAGCTCACAGAGGACCAACGCCCAGTGGATATTATATACAAAAGTCTTTATTGAAGTTTAGTTTCCATTTCCAAGCTCTGGGCGCGCAGGCCCACGTCTTAACGCTAGACCGGCTAAGTCCCCTCTGACTCACTGCTCCACCCACACCAGTTTAAGATTCTAGCCTGGCTCCACCTCTTGCGCTGCTCTTTCCTGCGTTGGGTCCTTCTGCCCTCTGGGGTTCCCTCCTTCCTGGACTCCTCTGACGCGGAGCCTCCTGAGTCTTGCCCCTCCCTCCGGCGGGCTTTAGGACCTGGCTCCCTTCCCGGGCTCCCCGCTGTGCCGCGCTCCTGTACATTTGAACTTGGCGCGCGCGCCCAGCCGGTGACTTTCCTTCTGACCGTTTCCCCGCTTCCTGATGTGGGTGTTGCCAAACCTGACTCCTCTCCTCCCTCTGGTGGTGAGGACACTGGTCCCGACTCCTGGGACTCCCCCTCCCCACTGCGCTCTGGTGGAGACGCTGGCCCTGATCTCCAGCTGCTGTTCAGAGACTCCCCGCTGGCCCCTCCCTCTTGAGGTTTCTCCCTTGGAATCTCCCTTGCTCTGGCCACCGGCGCTCCCTTCTGTGAGTCCTCCGATTCGCTAGAGAGGCTTGTGGAATAACTCTGGCCACTGTCACTGCCTGCGCCCCCCTCGTACTCCTCCTCCTCACTCTCCATTTGCTCCCCCTCCTGTGTCTCTCCTTCTGAACCCCTGACATCCATCCCCCCCTCGAAGCCCCCCCTTCCCCCCTCCCCCTCTTCCGGTGCGGGTTCCGGGTGCTCCATTGTTGTAGGGGTGAGTCCAGGATACAGCTCGTCCCCTGAGGCTTGCAACCATCGAGATAAGTCCGGGAAGTCCCCCATGGGCTCGTCGACGACGACCTCCTCCGCTTCCATCTCCTGCGCGGTGTGCTCGAAATCTGCGCTCGACCCCAAATCACCCAAGAGCCCTCCTCCCCCTGTTGTTTGATGGGGGTCCACCTCCCAGGGCCCCTTCGGCATGTCTCTGCGCCAGCCCACCTCGGGTTGGTCCTCCCACCAATAAGATCCCCCCGTGCCAAAACCTGAAAGTGATCCCTCCGGAGAGCTGCCTCCCGGAGCCGAGTCCTCAGCTGACGAGAAACCCCGAAAAGTGCTGGCCGAGAGTGTGGGTGTGAACAAACAATCCTCGAAAAAGCCCGCCGGCATAGGCTTGTGCGGGAAAAGTGTGTGGAATTCTTCCTTGAGCAACTGCTCTTCCACTGCGTAATCCGGCACCCACCTGTTGGCGCTGGCCGGGGTGTCCTCCGTGGCGAGAAGATATTCAATCCCGTCCTCCCCCCACCTTGAGTCTAAAATCTCAGTGGCTTCATTAAGTGGCTCCCCTTTCGGCGACCCCCCTTTTTTGGGCGCTTCTCTGAGCGGGTCTGGCGCCTTCCCCGGTGCTTGAAACCTGTGGGGCTCTCTGTAGGGCGTGAGCACTGATCTATGAAAGACCGGGTGCATTCTGGAACCCTCCGGGAGTGTCAACCGGAAGGCCACTGGGTTGATCTGCGCCTCTACTTGGTAAGGCCCTAGCTGCTTGTGCCCTAGTTTCTTCTTGGCTAACGATCTGGCTGGAACTGCTTGTGCTGCCAACCAGACCCAGTCTCCCACCTGGATGTCCTCCCCAACCCTCCTGTGTCGATCTGCCTGCACTTTGTAAGCCTGTTTTGCCAACTCTAACTGCCTCCTGAGCTGCTCGTGGATCTCCTGCAACTCCGCTGCCACTTCCTCTGCTCCCTGTGGCTCCCCCTCCCGCACTGTGTCCAGACCCGGGAAGGTTCTGGGATGCCTCCCGTAGTTGGCAAAAAATGGGGTCACCCCCGTGGACCCGTGCTTCGTGTTGTTGTAGGCAAACTCGGCCAACGGTAGATAGTCCACCCAGGTCGATGGCTGCTGGTTCGCGTAGCATCTCAGGTACTGCTGCATGATGGCGTTGACCCTTTCCGCCTGCCCGTTAGTTTGCGGGTGTCTCGCCGACGCCAGGCTGACCTTGACGTTCAGGAATCCCATCAGCTTTTGCCAGAAGTTGGAGATGAACTGGCGCCCCCGGTCGGACAAAATAGACCGTGGTAGGCCGTGCACCTTGAACACGTGGTCTATGAACATCTTAGCGGTCTGCTCGGCCGTGGCCACCTTCGCGCACGGAATGAAGTGGGCCATCTTGGTGAACAGGTCCACTACCACGAGCACTGCCGTCTTGCCCCTTGAGCTGGGTAGATCTGTGACAAAGTCCAGGGCTACCCTCTCCCACGGTACGAACGGTGTCTGCAGCGGTTCCAACAGGCCCGCCGGCGGCTGGTGCACAGGCTTAGCCCTTTGGCAGGTGTCGCACCTATTGACATAGTCCGCGACATCCCCCCGCATCTTAGGCCACCAAAAGTCTCTGGCTACTAAGTCCACCGTCTTCTCCTTGCCGAAGTGCCCCGCGCTGGGCGCGTCGTGCAGCTGTTGCAGGACCTTCGCGCGGAGGCTGTCTCCTGGTACGTAGAGGACTCCCTTGCGTAGGAGCAGGCCGTCTCGCACTTGGAATTCGTCGCCCCTCGCCTTGCCACTGCACACCTCCTCCATCTTGGCTCGGGCGAACGAGTCTGTTCGCAGCGCGCGGCGCACCGCGTCCAGGTCCACCGTGGCTGACGCGCATGCCCACGCCTGTGGTGTGAAAATGTGCTTGGCCGCCGCCGGTGCCTCTGCCTCCAGATACTGCGGTTTTCTGGACAGCGCGTCCGCCAAGACGTTGCTGTTTCCTGGGATGTACTCAATTCTGAAGTCGAAATCTGCAAAGAACTCCGCCCAGCGGATGTGTCGCTGGTTCAGGAACCTCGCCGTGCGCCAGTACTCCAAGTTCTTATGGTCTGTGCGGACCTGCACCGTGTGCTTGGCTCCGACGAGGAAGTGCCGCCACGCCTTGAAGGCTGCATGTATGGCCAGCAACTCCCTGTCCCAAATGGTGTAGTTCTGCTCCGCTTTGCTGAGTTTTCTGGAGTAGAAAGCGCACGGCCTCCAGTCCCCCTGGTGGTCTTGCTGCAACAGAACGGCTCCCACGGCCCTGTCTGAGGCGTCCGTCTCCACTCTCATGGGCCTGCTGGGATTTACGTGCAGTAGGTTCTCTTCGGAAGCGAAGAGCTGCTTGAGCTTCTGAAAGGACTGCTCTGCCTGCTCCGTCCAGATGAACCTCTTCTTCTTGGAACTGAGGGTGTCGGTGATGGCCGCTGTCTGCATGGCGAAACCCTTGATGAACTTGCGATAAAAGTTGGCAAAACCGACAAACCTCTGTACTTCCTTCCTATTGCGTGGGCTCTTCCAATCCAGTACTGCACGTACCTTGGCACCGTCCATAGCCAGTCCCTTGTCGGACAGTTTGTAGCCCAAGAAATCCACCTCCGTCTTGTCGAACTGGCACTTCTCCAGCTTGGCGTACAGCCTGTGCTCCCGCAGCCTCTGCAGAACTTCCCTAACATCTCTCTCGTGAGCCTCCGGCGATTCCGAGAAGATTAGGATGTCATCCAGGAAGCAGACGCACTTCTTGTAGAGGAGACCCGCCAAGACATGATGCATGAAGGCTTGAAAGCAGTGGGAACCATTTCTTAATCCAAAAGGCATAACTCTGTATTCATAAGTGCCCAGCGGCGTAAACATGGTTGTTTTCCACTCGTCGCCTTCCCGTACGCGAATGAGATTGTACGCTCCGCGCAGATCCAACTTGGTAAAGATGCGACCCTTCCTCACCGTCGCCAGCAGGTCATCGATCTTGGGCATAGGGAATGCTGAGGGCTTGGTCTTGAGGTTCAAGAAGCGGAAATCAACGACCAGCCTCTTTTGGGGCGTGTCCCGCTTCTTTACAAAGAACACGGGACTGCCTCCTGCCGCCTTGGACTCCCGGATGAATCCCCGCTTCAGGTTGTGATCTATGAACTCCCTGAGCTCTTGCAATTCATCCTCAGACATGGAGTACAGTTTCCCCGTCGGGAGCGTCGCCCCGGGCAGGAGGTCGATCTTGCAGTCGTAGGGTCTGTGGGGTGGCAGCTTATCCGCCTCTTTCTCGCAGAAGACCTCCAAAAACTCCTTGTATTTGTTAGGCACCGCTTGCAACATGCCCAAGTTCAGCTGTGGTCCATCCTCGTGCCCCTCATCTTCCAAGTCCGCCAGGATGCAGTGTTCTGCGCAGTAAGAGGAGCCGAAGGTCAGTTGCCGCTGGTACCAAGCTAATGCCGGGCTGTGCCTATCCAGCCAACTCATTCCCAACACTATGGGCGTGTCTGACAGGCGGGTGACGTTGAAGCTGATGACCTCACGGTGGTTTCCAATGCGCATCACCATTGGCGGCGTCTGCTGTAGCACTTGCCCTCCCAGTAGCTCCCTGCCGTCCACTGTGACGACTTTCAGAGGTACCGCCGCTGGCAGAAGGGCTATGCCATGTTGCTGGAGGAACTGCATGTCTATAAAATCTGCATTGCTCCCCGAGTCTACGGTGATGGGAATTTCCACCAGTAGCCCATTGGGGAGCTGAAGGGATGCGGTGAGCTGCACTACTGGTTTGGGTGGGAGGGGGTCGGTGGGCTGTAAGATCCCTGGGGATTGCTTCACTGACTTGTCTGGCTGGTCCCCAGAGACGCCATCTCCAGCCAGACAGTGGAGTTTTCCTGCTGCGACTCCCTCTGCTGAATTGCGTCTGTTACTGTCGCTGCGGCTGCAGTATGCTTGTGAAACCGCTGGGGACACTCTTTTGCCATATGCTGAGCACTGTCGCAGATGTAGCACTTCCTGGTTCCTCTAGGAGGCTTCATCTTGACTGCTCCCGGAGTTAGGGCTCCGACTGTGGAGTGAGCCTTAGCACCACCTATCTCCATCGGCTCCTCTCCCCCTCCCAGCGGAGGCATGGATCGAGCGCGCGCCGCCTCCTTGGGGAAGGGAGGCAGTCCTTTCGCTGGCGTGCGTCCCAAATGCCCTTCCTCCCTGCCCCAAGGGCGTCCTTCCAACCGAACCCCAATGGAGAGTGCCCGTTCCACCACTTCCTTGGTGGTTTGGGGTCTTCCCCCCCTTGCGATCTCATCTTTCACAGCTCCGCTCAACCCCTCCCAGAACAGGTCTCTGACGGCAGGCGATTCTTTCTCCCAGGCTAGTACATTCACCAATCCGAAAAAACGTGCATGATATTGCCTCACAGTGGCTTTACCTTGTCTTAGTCCGTGAATCTCCCTCCTAGCGATATCCACATCAATCTCAGATAAAAAACACGCATCCATCACTTTAATGAAGGCAGCCGCATTTTGGAGGGCTGGATCCTTGTCTCTCCATAGATTGCGCAGCCACGATTTTGCCTCCCCCCGCAAATGCGAAATAATAAATCCCACTTTCTCTCCCTCATTTTTAAAGTCTTTGTCAAGCAGCTGCAATGTATAAATCACATCTGCTCTGAAGTTAGGATACTCCTGCAGGTCCCCATTGAAGTGAGATACCAGGCTCCCTCCTCTGTTTCCCAGCCCAATCCCTTCTGGTCTGGTGGCTGGTAGGCTCTGTGTACTTAGCACTTCTAACCTGGTTCGCAGATCCTGGCAGGCAGCAGCTGCTTCCTGTTCTTTCTTTCTGGAAGCCGCAATTTCTGCAGTCAACTGCGTCACTGCGTTTTGCAAACTCGCTATCCTCTCTTCGGTAGTCATTTCCCTGTTTTTCGTGAGCTCGCGAAGCACCAATCTTCACCCCTCGCTGCTTTCCCGCACTCCACGAGGTTGCAAAATTGGTGAAAATGGAGAGGGGACTTACTGTCAGGACTGCCGCTAGGTCCCAGCTCACAGAGGACCAACGCCCAGTGGATATTATATACAAAAGTCTTTATTGAAGTTTAGTTTCCATTTCCAAGCTCTGGGCGCGCAGGCCCACGTCTTAACGCTAGACCGGCTAAGTCCCCTCTGACTCACTGCTCCACCCACACCAGTTTAAGATTCTAGCCTGGCTCCACCTCTTGCGCTGCTCTTTCCTGCGTTGGGTCCTTCTGCCCTCTGGGGTTCCCTCCTTCCTGGACTCCTCTGACGCGGAGCCTCCTGAGTCTTGCCCCTCCCTCCGGCGGGCTTTAGGACCTGGCTCCCTTCCCGGGCTCCCCGCTGTGCCGCGCTCCTGTACATTTGAACTTGGCGCGCGCGCCCAGCCGGTGACTTTCCTTCTGACCGTTTCCCCGCTTCCTGATGTGGGTGTTGCCAAACCTGACTCCTCTCCTCCCTCTGGTGGTGAGGACACTGGTCCCGACTCCTGGGACTCCCCCTCCCCACTGCGCTCTGGTGGAGACGCTGGCCCTGATCTCCAGCTGCTGTTCAGAGACTCCCCGCTGGCCCCTCCCTCTTGAGGTTTCTCCCTTGGAATCTCCCTTGCTCTGGCCACCGGCGCTCCCTTCTGTGAGTCCTCCGATTCGCTAGAGAGGCTTGTGGAATAACTCTGGCCACTGTCACTGCCTGCGCCCCCCTCGTACTCCTCCTCCTCACTCTCCATTTGCTCCCCCTCCTGTGTCTCTCCTTCTGAACCCCTGACAGAACCCAAAACACCTTTTTGCTTTGGTTGGAGGTGATTCTGGTGCACACCCATAAAACACCATGCGAATTGAAATAAGCCCTATCGATGCTTATTCGTCTTCTTTCTACGCATATGGAAGCGAAAAGACGGTTTTGTGTTATTTGGGACTCATTACACATACTTTGCGATTTCTGGGTTAATGAGCATTAACACAACGGAACACGATCTGAAAGAAGCGAAATCCAAAATTCTTCTTTCTATGTAGCTGGAACGCAAAACAACCTGTTTGGGGAGGTTTAGGCTCAGTACACTTCGCTTTGCTATTTGTGGGTGGAAAGAACATGGAAAGAACAATCCAAACTTTTTCGTCTGCTTTCTATTGACATGGAAGCAAAACACCTATGCTTGATTACGGCTGTTAAGAAACATTTCTGTCAGGGGTTCGGCAGTCCTGACAATTTCACTCTGAGATTTTTGGGTGAATGTGCATTCTAACCCCAAAAACACCAATTTGCAACAAAACCAATCAGAGTTTTATCGTCTTTCTTTTTAAGTGGATGGAACCCAAAACACCTTTTTGCTTTGGTTGGAAGTGATTCTGGTGCACACCCATAAAACACCATGCGAATTTAAATAAGCCCTAGCGATGCTTATTCGTCTTCTTTCTACGCCGATGGAAGCGAAAAGACAGTTTTGTGTTATTTGGGACTCATTACACATACTTTGCGATTTCTGGGTTAATGAGCATTAACACCACGGAACACAATCTGAAAGAAGCGAAATCCAAAATTCTTCTTTCTATGTAGCTGGAACGCAAAACAACCTGTTTGGGGAGGTTTAGGCTCAGTACACTTCGCTTTGAAATTTGTGGGTGGAAAGAACATGGAAAGAACAATCCAAACTTTTTCCTCTGCTTTCTATTGACATGGAACCAAAACACCTATTGTCAGTCCTGATACCTATACTTGATTACGGCTGTTAAGAAACATTTCACTCTGAGATTTTTGGGTGAATGTGCATTCTAACCCCAAAAACACCAATTTGCAACAAAACCAATCAGAGCTTTATCGTCTTTCTTTTTAAGTGGATGGAACCCAAAACACCTTTTTGCTTTGGTTGGAGGTGATTCTGGTGCACACCCATAAAACACCATGCGAATTGAAATAAGCCCTATCGATGCTTATTCGTCTTCTTTCTACGCATATGGAAGCGAAAAGACGGTTTTGTGTTATTTGGGACTCATTACACATACTTTGCGATTTCTGGGTTAATGAGCATTAACACAACGGAACACGATCTGAAAGAAGCTGTCAGGACAGAAGCGAAATCCAAAATTCTTCTTTCTATGTAGCTGGAACGCAAAACAACCTGTTTGGGGAGGTTTAGGCTCAGTACACTTCGCTTTGCTATTTGTGGGTGGAAAGAACATGGAAAGAACAATCCAAACTTTTTGGTCTGCTTTCTATTGACATGGAACCAAAACACCTATGCTTGATTACGGCTGTTAAGAAACATTTCACTCTGAGATTTTTGGGTGAATGTGCATTCTAACCCCAAAAACACCAATTTGCAACAAAACCAATCAGAGCTTTATCGTCTTTCTTTTTAAGTGGATGGAACCCAAAACACCTTTTTGCTTTGGTTGGAGGTGATTCTGGTGCACACCCATAAAACACCATGCGAATTGAAATAAGCCCTATCGATGCTTATTCGTCTTCTTTCTACGCATATGGAAGCGAAAAGACGGTTTTGTGTTATTTGGGACTCATTACACATAATTTGCGATTTCTGGGTTAATGAGCATTAACACCACGGAACACGATCTGAAATAAGCGAAATCCAAAATTCTTCTTTCTATGTAGCTGGAACGCAAAACAACCTGTTTGGGGAGGTTTAGGCTCAGTACACTTCGCTTTGCTATTTGTGGGTGGAAAGAACATGGAAAGAACAATCCAAACGTTTCCGTCTGCTTTCTATTGACATGGAAGCAAAACACCTATGCTTGATTACGGCTGTTAAGAAACATTTCACTCTGAGATTTTTGGGTGAATGTGCATTCTAACCCCAAAAACACCAATTTGCAACAAAACCAATCAGAGCTTTATCGTCTTTCTTTTTAAGTGGATGGAACCCAAAACACCTTTTTGCTTTGGTTGGAGGTGATTCTGGTGCACACCCATAAAACACCATGCGAATTGAAATAAGCCCTATCGATGCATATTCGTCTTCTTTCTACGCATATGGAAGCGAAAAGACGGTTTTGTGTTATTTGGGACTCATTACACATACTTTGCGATTTCTGGGTTAATGAGCATTAACACCACGGAACACAATCTGAAATAAGCGAAATCCAAAATTCTTCTTTCTATGTAGCTGGAACGCAAAACAACCTGTTTGGGGAGGTTTAGGCTCAGTACACTTCGCTTTGCTATTTGTGGGTGGAAAGAACATGGAAAGAACAATCCAAACTTTTTCGTCTGCTTTCTATTGACATGGAACCAAAACACCTATGCTTGATTACGGCTGTTAAGAAACATTTCACTCTGAGATTTTTGGGTGAATGTGCATTCTAACCCCAAAAACACCAATTTGCAACAAAACCAATCAGAGCTTTATCGTCTTTCTTTTTAAGTGGATGGAACCCAAAACACCTTTTTGCTTTGGTTGGAGGTGATTCTGGTGCACACCCATAAAACACCATGCGAATTGAAATAAGCCCTAGCAATGCTTATTCGTCTTCTTTCTACGCATATGGAAGCGAAAAGACGGTTTTGTGTTATTTGGGACTCATTACACATACTTTGCGATTTCTGGGTTAATGAGCATTAACACCACGGAACACGATCTGAATGAAGCGAAATCCAAAATTCTTCTGTCTATGTAGCTGGAAGGCAAAACAACATTTTTGGGGAGGTTTAGGCTCAGTACACTTCGCTTTGCTATTTGTGGGTGGAAAGAACATGGAAAGAACAATCCAAACTTTTTCGTCTGCTTTCTATTGACATGGAAGCAAAACACCTATGCTTGATTACGGCTGTTAAGAAACATTTCACTCTGAGATTTTTGGGTGAATGTGCATTCTAACCCCAAAAACACCAATTTGCAACAAAACCAATCGGAGCTTTATCGTCTTTCTTTTTAAGTGGATGGAACCCAAAACACCTTTTTGCTTTGGTTGGAGGTGATTCTGGTGCACACCCATAAAACACCATGCGAATTGAAATAAGCCCTATCGATGCTTATTCGTCTTCTTTCTACGCATATGGAAGCGAAAAGACGGTTTTGTGTTATTTGGGACTCATTACACATACTTTGCGATTTCTGAGTTAATGAGCATTAACACCACGGAACACGATCTGAAATAAGCGAAATCCAAAATTCTTCTTTCTATGTAGCTGGAACGCAAAACAACCTGTTTGGGGAGGTTTAGGCTCAGTACACTTCGCTTTGCTGTTTGTGGGTGGAAAGAACATGGAAAGAACAATCCAAACTTTTTCGTCTGCTTTCTATTGACATGGAAGCAAAACACCTATGCTTGATTACGGCTGTTAAGAAACATTTCACTCTGAGATTTTTGGGTGAATGTGCATTCTAACCCCAAAAACACCAATTTGCAACAAAACCAATCAGAGCTTTATCGTCTTTCTTTTTAAGTGGATGGAACCCAAAACACCTTTTTGCTTTGGTTGGAGGTGATTCTGGTGCACACCCATAAAACACCATGCGAATTGAAATAAGCCCTATCGATGCTTATTCGTCTTCTTTCTACGCATATGGAAGCGAAAAGACGGTTTTGTGTTATTTGGGACTCATTACACATACTTTGCGATTTCTGGGTTAATGAGCATTAACACAACGGAACACGATCTGAAAGAAGCGAAATCCAAAATTCTTCTTTCTATGTAGCTGGAACGCAAAACATCCTGTTTGGGGAGGTTTAGGCTCAGTACACTTCGCTTTGCTATTTGTGGGTGGAAAGAACATGGAAAGAACAATCCAAACTTTTTCGTCTGCTTTCTATTGACATGGAAGCAAAACACCTATGCTTGATTACGGCTGTTAAGAAACATTTCTGTCAGGGGTTCGGCAGTCCTGACAATTTCACTCTGAGATTTTTGGGTGAATGTGCATTCTAACCCCAAAAACACCAATTTGCAACAAAACCAATCAGAGTTTTATCGTCTTTCTTTTTAAGTGGATGGAACCCAAAACACCTTTTTGCTTTGGTTGGAAGTGATTCTGGTGCACACCCATAAAACACCATGCGAATTTAAATAAGCCCTAGCGATGCTTATTCGTCTTCTTTCTACGCCGATGGAAGCGAAAAGACAGTTTTGTGTTATTTGGGACTCATTACACATACTTTGCGATTTCTGGGTTAATGAGCATTAACACCACGGAACACAATCTGAAAGAAGCGAAATCCAAAATTCTTCTTTCTATGTAGCTGGAACGCAAAACAACCTGTTTGGGGAGGTTTAGGCTCAGTACACTTCGCTTTGATATTTGTGGGTGGAAAGAACATGGAAAGAACAATCCAAACTTTTTCCTCTGCTTTCTATTGACATGGAACCAAAACACCTATTGTCAGTCCTGATACCTATGCTTCATTACGGCTGTTAAGAAACATTTCACTCTGAGATTTTTGGGTGAATGTGCATTCTAACCCCAAAAACACCAATTTGCAACAAAACCAATCAGAGCTTTATCGTCTTTCTTTTTAAGTGGATGGAACCCAAAACACCTTTTTGCTTTGGTTGGAGGTGATTCTGGTGACACCCATAAAACACCATGCGAATTGAAATAAGCCCTAGCGATGCTTATTCGTCTTCTTTCTACGCCGATGGAGGCGAAAAGACAGTTTTGTGTTATTTGGGACTCATTACACATACTTTGCGATTTCTGGGTTAATGAGCATTATCACCACGGAACACGATCTGAAAGAAGCGAAATCCAAAATTCTTCTTTCTATGTAGCTGGAACGCAAAACAACCTGTTTGGGGAGGTTTAGGCTCAGTACACTTCGCTTTGCTATTTGTGGGTGGAAAGAACATGGAAAGAACAATCCAAACTTTTTCGTCTGCTTTCTATTGACATGGAACCAAAACACCTATGCTTGATTACGGCTGTTAAGAAACATTTCACTCTGAGATTTTTGGGTGAATGTGCATTCTAACCCCAAAAACACCAATTTGCAACAAAACCAATCAGAGCTTTATCGTCTTTCTTTTTAAGTGGATGGAACCCAAAACACCTTTTTGCTTTGGTTGGAGGTGATTCTGGTGCACACCCATAAAACACCATGCGAATTGAAATAAGCCCTAGCGATGCTTATTCGTCTTCTTTCTACGCATATGGAAGCGAAAAGACGGTTTTGTGTTATTTGGGACTCATTACACATACTTTGCGATTTCTGGGTTAATGAGCATTAACACAACGGAACACGATCTGAAAGAAGCTGTCAGGACAGAAGCGAAATCCAAAATTCTTCTTTCTATGTAGCTGGAACGCAAAACAACCTGTTTGGGGAGGTTTAGGCTCAGTACACTTCGCTTTGCTATTTGTGGGTGGAAAGAACATGGAAAGAACAATCCAAACTTTTTCGTCTGCTTTCTATTGACATGGAACCAAAACACCTATGCTTGATTACGGCTGTTAAGAAACATTTCACTCTGAGATTTTTGGGTGAATGTGCATTCTAACCCCAAAAACACCAATTTGCAACAAAACCAATCAGAGCTTTATCGTCTTTCTTTTTAAGTGGATGGAACCCAAAACACCTTTTTGCTTTGGTTGGAGGTGATTCTGGTGCACACCCATAAAACACCATGCGAATTGAAATAAGCCCTATCGATGCTTATTCGTCTTCTTTCTACGCATATGGAAGCGAAAAGACGGTTTTGTGTTATTTGGGACTCATTACACATACTTTGCGATTTCTGGGTTAATGAGCATTAACATCAATCTCAGATAAAAAACACGCATCCATCACTTTAATGAAGGCAGCCGCATTTTGGAGGGCTGCATCCTTGTCTCTCCATAGATTGCGCAGCCACGATTTCGCTCCCCCCGTAAATGCGAAATAATAAATCCCACTCTCTCTTCCTCATTTTTAAAGTCTTTGTCAAGCAGCTGCAGTGCATAAATTACATCTGCTCTGAAGTTAGGATACTCCTGCAGGTCCCCATTGAAGTGAGATACCAGGCTCCCTCCTCTGTTCCCCAGCCCAATCCCTTCTGGTCTGGTGGCCGGTAGCCTCTGTGTACTTAGCACTTCTAACCTGGTTCGCAGATCCTGGCAGGCAGCAGCTGCTTCCTGTTCTTTCTTTCTGGAAGCCGCAATTTCTGCAGTCAACTGCGTCACTGCGTTTTGCAAACTCGCTATCTTCTCTTCGGTAGTCATTTCCCTGTTTTTCGTGAGCTCGCGAAGCACCAATCTTCACCCCTCGCTGCTTTCCCGCACTCCACGAGGTTGCAAAATTGGTGAAAATGGAGAGGGGACTTACTGTCAGGACTGCCGCTAGGTCCCAGCTCACAGAGGACCAACGCCCAGTGGATATTATATACAAAAGTCTTTATTGAAGTTTAGTTTCCATTTCTAAGCTCTGGGCGCGCAGACCCACGTCTTAACGCTAGACCGGCTAAGTCCCCTCTGACTCACTGCTCCACCCACACCAGTTTAAGATTCTAGCCCGGCTCCACCTCTTGCGCTGCTCTTTCCTGCGTTGGGTCCTTCTGCCCTCTGGGGTTCCCTCCTTCCTGGACTCCTCTGACGCGGAGCCTCCTGAGTCTTGCCCCTCCCTCCGGCGGGCTTTAGGACCTGGCTCCCTTCCCGGGCTCCCCGCTGTGCTGCGCTCCTGTACATTTGAACTTGGCGCGCGCGCCCAGCCGGTGACTTTCCTTCTGACCGTTTCCCCGCTTCCTGATGTGGGTGTTGCCAAACCTGACTCCTCTCCTCCCTTTGGTGGTGAGGACACTGGTCCCGACTCCTGGGACTCTCCCTCCCCACTGCGCTCTGGTGGAGACGCTGGTCCTGATCTCCAGCTGCTGCTCAGGGACTCCCCGCTGGCCCCTCCCTCTTGAGGTTTCTCCCTTGGAATCTCCCTTGCTCTGGCCACCGGCGCTCCCTTCTGTGAGTCCTCCGATTCGCTAGAGAGGCTTGTGGAATAACTCTGGCCACTGTCACTGCCTGCGCCCCCCTCGTACTCCTCCTCCTCACTCTCCATTTGCTCCCCCTCCTGTGTCTCTCCTTCTGAACCCCTGACATCCATCCCCCCCTCGAAGCCCCCCCTTCCCCCCTCCCCCTCTTCCGGTGCGGGTTCCGGGTGCTCCATTGTTGTAGGGGTGAGTCCAGGATACAGCTCGTCCCCTGAGGCTTGCAACCATCGAGATAAGTCCGGGAAGTCCCCCATGGGCTCGTCAACGACGACCTCCTCCGCTTCCATCTCCTGCGCGGTGTGCTCGAAATCTGAGCTCGACCCCAAATCACCCAAGAGCCCTCCTCCCCCTGTTGCTTGATGGGGGTCCACCTCCCAGGGTCCCTTCGGCATGTCTCTGCGCCAGCCCACTTCGGGTTGGTCCTCCCACCAATAAGATCCCCCCGTGCCAAAACCTGAAAGCGATCCCTCCGGGGAGCTGCCTCCCGGAGCCGAGTCCTCAGCTGACGAGAAACCCCGGAAAGTGCTGGCCGAGAGTGTGGGTGTGAACAAACAATCCTCAAAAAAGCCCGCCGGCATAGGCTTGTGCGGGAAAAGTGTGTGGAATTCTTCCTTGAGCAACTTCTCTTCCACTGCGTAATCCGGCACCCACCTGTTGGCGCTGGCCGGGGTGTCCTCTGTGGCGAGAAGATATTCAATCCCGTCCTCCCCCCACCTTGAGTCTAAAATCTCAGTGGCTTCATTAAGTGGCTCCCCTTTCGGCGACCCCCCTTTTTTGGGCGCTTCTCTGAGCGGGTCTGGCGCCTTCCCCGGTGCTTGAAACCTGTGGGGCTCTCTGTAGGGCGTGAGCACTGATCTATGAAAGACCGGGTGCATTCTGGAACCCTCCGGGAGTGTCAACCGGAAGGCCACTGGGTTGATCTGCGCCTCTACTTGGTAAGGCCCTAGCTGCTTGTGCCCTAGTTTCTTCTTGGCTAACGATCTGGCTGGAACTGCTTGTGCTGCCAACCAGACCCAGTCTCCCACCTGGATGTCCTCCCCAACCCTCCTGTGTCGATCTGCCTGCACTTTGTAAGCCTGTTTTGCCAACTCTAACTGCCTCCTGAGCTGCTCGTGGATCTCCTGCAACTCCGCTGCCACGTCCTCTGCTCCCTGTGGCTCCCCCTCCCGCACTGTGTCCAAACCCGGGAAGGTTCTGGGATGCCTCCCGTAGTTGGCGAAAAATGGTGTCACCCCCGTGGACCCGTGCTTCGTGTTGTTGTAGGCAAACTCGGCCAACGGTAGATAGTCCACCCAGGTCGATGGCTGCTGGTTCGCGTAGCATCTCAGGTACTGCTGCATGATGGCGTTGACCCTTTCCGCCTGCCCGTTAGTTTGCGGGTGTCTCGCCGACGCCAGGCTGACCTTGACGTTCAGGAATCCCATCAGCTTTTGCCAGAAGTTGGAGATGAACTGGCGCCCCCGGTCGGACAAAATAGACCGTGGTAGGCCGTGCACCTTGAACACGTGGTCTATAAATATCTTAGCGGTCTGCTCGGCCGTGGCCACCTTCGCGCACGGAATGAAGTGGGCCATCTTGGTGAACAGGTCCACTACCACGAGCACTGCCGTCTTGCCCCTCGAGCTGGGTAGATCTGTGACAAAGTCCAGGGCCACCCTCTCCCACGGTACGAACGGTGTCTGTAGCGGTTCCAACAGGCCCGCCGGCGGCTGGTGCACAGGCTTAGCCCTTTGGCAGGTGTCGCACCTATTGACATAGTCCGCGACATCCCCCCGCATCTTAGGCCACCAAAAGTCTCTGGCTACTAAGTCCACCGTCTTCTCCTTGCCGAAGTGCCCCGCGCTGGGCGCGTCGTGCAGCTGTTGCAGGACCTTCGCGCGGAGGCTGTCTCCTGGTACGTAGAGGACTCCCTTGCGTAGGAGCAGGCCGTCGCGCACTTGGAATTCGTCGCCCCTCGCCTTGCCGCTGCACACCTCCTCCATCTTGGCTCGGGCGAACGAGTCCGTTTGCAGCGCGCGGCGCACCGCGTCCAGGTCCACCATGGCTGACGCGCATGCCCACGCCTGTGGTGTGAAAATGTGCTTGGCCGCCGCCGGTGCCTCTGCCTCCAGATACTGCGGTTTTCTGGACAGCGCGTCCGCCAAGACGTTGCTGTTTCCTGGGATGTACTCAATTCTGAAGTCGAAATCTGCAAAGAACTCCGCCCAGCGGATGTGTCGCTGGTTCAGGAACCTCGCCGTGCACCAGTACTCCAAGTTCTTATGGTCTGTGCGGACCTGCACCGTGTGCTTGGCTCCGACGAGGAGGTGCCGCCCCGCCTTGAAGGCTGCATGTATGGCCAGCAACTCCCTGTCCCAGATGGTGTAGTTCTGCTCCGCTTTGCTGAGTTTTCTGGAGTAGAAAGCGCACGGCCTCCAGTCCCCCTGGTGGTCTTGCTGCAACAGAACGGCTCCCACGGCCCTGTCTGAGGCGTCCGTCTCCACTCTCATGGGCCTGCTGGGATTTACGTGCAGTAGGTTCTACTCGGAAGCGAAGAGCTGCTTGAGCTTCTGAAAGGACTGCTCCGCCTGCTCCGTCCAGATGAACCTCTTCTTCTTGGAACTGAGGGTGTCGGTGATGGCCGCTGTCTGCATGGCGAAACCCTTGTTGAACTTGCGATAAAAGTTGGCAAAACCGACAAACCTCTGTACTTCCTTCCTATTGCGTGGGCTCTTCCAGTCCAGTACTGCACGTACCTTGGCACCGTCCATAGCCAGTCCCTTGTCGGACAGTTTGTAGCCCAAGAAATCCACCTCCGTCTTGTCGAACTGGCACTTCTCCAGCTTGGCGTACAGCCTGTGCTCCCGCAGCCTCTGCAGAACTTCCCTAACATCTCTCTCGTGAGCCTCCGGCGATTCCGAGAAGATCAGGATGTCGTCCAGGAAGCAGACGCACTTCTTGTAGAGGAGACCCGCCAAGACATGATGCATGAAGGCTTGAAAGCAGTGGGAACCATTTTTTAATCCAAAAGGCATAACTCTGTATTCATAAGTGCCCAGCGGCGTAAACATGGTCGTTTTCCACTCGTCGCCTTCCCGTACGCGAATGAGATTGTACGCTCCGCGCAGATCCAACTTGGTAAAGATGCGACCCTTCCTCACCGTCGCCAGCAGGTCATCGATCTTGGGCATAGGGAAGGCTGAGGGCTTGGTCTTGAGGTTCAAGAAGCGGAAATCAACGACCAGCCTCTTTTGGGGCGTGTCCCGCTTCTTTACAAAGAACAGTGGACTGCCTCCTGCTGCCTTGGACTCCCGGATGAATCCCCGCTTCAGGTTGTGATCTATGAACTCCCTGAGCTCTTGCAATTCATCCTCAGACATGGAGTACAGTTTCCCCGTCGGGAGCGTCGCCCCGGGCAGGAGGTCGATCTTGCAGTCGTAGGGTCTGTGGGGTGGCAGCTTATCCGCCTCTTTCTCGCAGAAGACCTCCAAAAACTCCTTGTATTTGTTAGGCACCGCTTGCAACATGCCCAAGTTCAGCTGTGGTCCATCCTCGTGCCCCTCATCTTCCAAGTCCGCCAGGATGCAGTGTTCTGCGCAGTAAGAGGAGCCGAAGGTCAGTTGCCGCTGGTACCAAGCTAATGCCGGGCTGTGCCTATCCAGCCAACTCATTCCCAACACTATGGGCGTGTCTGACAGGCGGGTGACGTTGAAGCTGATGACCTCACGGTGGTTTCCAATGCGCATCACCATTGGCGGCGTCTGCTGTAGCACTTGCCCTCCCAGTAGCTCCCTGCCGTCCACTGTGACGACTTTCAGAGGTACCGCCGCTGGCAGAAGGGCTATGCCATGTTGCTGGAGGAACTGCATGTCTATAAAATCTGCATTGCTCCCCGAGTCGATGGTGATGGGAATTTCCACAAGTAGCCCATTGGGGAGCTGAAGGGATGCGGTGAGCTGCACTACTGGTTTGGGTGGGAGGGGGTCGGTGGGCTGTAAGATCCCTGGGGATTGCTTCACTGACTTGTCTGGCTGGTCCCCAGAGACGCCATCTCCAGCCAGACAGTGGAGTTTTCCTGCTGCGACTCCCTCTGCTGAATTGCGTCTGTTACTGTCGCTGCGGCTGCAGTATGCTTGTGAAACCGCTGGGGACACTCTTTTGCCATATGCTGAGCACTGTCGCAGATGTAGCACTTCCTGGTTCCTCTAGGAGGCTTCATCTTGACTGCTCCCGGAGTTAGGGCTCCGACTGTGGAGTGAGCCTTAGCACCACCTATCTCCATCGGCTCCTCTCCCCCTCCCAGCGGAGGCATGGATCGAGCGCGCGCCGCCTCCTTGGGGAAGGGAGGCAGTCCTCTCGCTGGCGTGCGTCCCAAATGCCCTTCCTCCCTGCCCCAAGGGCGTCCTTCCAACCGAACCCCAATGGAGAGTGCCCGTTCCACCACTTCCTTGGTGGTTTGGGGTCTTCCCCCCCTTGCGATCTCGTCTTTCACAGCACCGCTCAACCCCTCCCAGAACAGGTCTCTGACGGCAGGCGATTCTTTCTCCCAGGCTAGTACATTCACCAATCCGAAAAAACGTGAATGATATTGCCTCACAGTGGCTTTACCTTGTCTTAGTCCGTGAATCTCCCTCCTAGCGATATCCACATCAATCTCAGATAAAAAACACGCATCCATCACTTTAATGAAGGCAGTCGCATTTTGGAGGGCTGGATCCTTGTCTCTCCATAGATTGCGCAGCCACGATTTTGCCTCCCCCCGTAAATGCGAAATAATAAATCCCACTCTCTCTTCCTCATTTTTAAAGTCTTTGTCAAGCAGCTGCAATGCATAAATCACATCTGCTCTGAAGTTAGGATACTCCTGCAGGTCCCCATTGAAGTGAGATACCAGGCTCCCTCCTCTGTTCCCCAGCCCAATCCCTTCTGGTCTGGTGGCGGGTAGCCTCTGTGTACTTAGCACTTCTAACCTGGTTCGCAGATCCTGGCAGGCAGCAGCTGCTTCCTGTTCTTTCTTTCTGGAAGCCGCAATTTCTGCAGTCAACTGCGTCACTGCGTTTTGCAAACTCGCTATCCTCTCTTCGGTAGTCATTTCCCTGTTTTTCGTGAGCTCGCGAAGCACCAATCTTCACCCCTCGCTGCTTTCCCGCACTCCACGAGGTTGCAAAATTGGTGAAAATGGAGAGGGGACTTACTGTCAGGACTGCCGCTAGGTCCCAGCTCACAGAGGACCAACGCCCAGTGGATATTATATACAAAAGTCTTTATTGAAGTTTAGTTTCCATTTCCAAGCTCTGGGCGCGCAGGCCCACGTCTTAACGCTAGACCGGCTAAGTCCCCTCTGACTCACTGCTCCACCCACACCAGTTTAAGATTCTAGCCCGGCTCCACCTCTTGCGCTGCTCTTTCCTGCGTTGGGTCCTTCTGCCCTCTGGGGTTCCCTCCTTCCTGGACTCCTCTGACGCGGAGCCTCCTGAGTCTTGCCCCTCCCTCCGGCGGGCTTTAGGACCTGGCTCCCTTCCCGGGCTCCCCGCTGTGCCGCGCTCCTGTACATTTGAACTTGGCGCGCGCGCCCAGCCGGTGACTTTCCTTCTGACCGTTTCCCCGCTTCCTGATGTGGGTGTTGCCAAACCTGACTCCTCTCCTCCCTCTGGTGGTGAGGACACTGGTCCCGACTCCTGGGACTCCCCCTCCCCACTGCGCTCTGGTGGAGACGCTGGCCCTGATCTCCAGCTGCTGTTCAGGGACTCCCCGCTGGCCCCTCCCTCTTGAGGTTTCTCCCTTGGAATCTCCCTTGCTCTGGCCACCGGCGCTCCCTTCTGTGAGTCCTCCGATTCGCTAGAGAGGCTTGTGGAATAACTCTGGCCACTGTCACTGCCTGCGCCCCCTCGTACTCCTCCTCCTCACTCTCCATTTGCTCCCCCTCCTGTGTCTCTCCTTCTGAACCCCTGACATCTGCGCTCGACCCCAAATCACCCAAGAGCCCTCCTCCCCCTGTTGCTTGATGGGGGTCCACCTCCCAGGGCCCCTTCGGCATGTCTCTGCGCCAGCCCACTTCGGGTTGGTCCTCCCACCAATAAGATCCCCCCGTGCCAAAACCTGAAAGTGATCCCTCCGGAGAGCTGCCTCCCGGAGCCGAGTCCTCAGCTGACGAGAAACCCCGGAAAGTGCTGGCCGAGAGTGTGGGTGTGAACAAACAATCCTCGAAAAAGCCTGCCGGCATAGGCTTGTGCGGGAAAAGTGTGTGGAATTCTTCCTTGAGCAACTTCTCTTCCACTGCGTAATCCGGCACCCACCTGTTGGCGCTGGCCGGGGTGTCCTCCGTGGCGAGAAGATATTCAATCCCGTCCTCCCCCCACCTTGAGTCTAAAATCTCAGTGGCTTCATTAAGTGGCTCCTCTTTCGGCGACCCCCCTTTTTTGGGCGCTTCTCTGAGCGGGTCTGGCGCCTTCCCCGGTGCTTGAAACCTGTGGGGCTCTCTGTAGGGCGTGAGCACTGATCTATGAAAGACCGGGTGCATTCTGGAACCCTCCGGGAGTGTCAACCGGAAGGTCACTGGGTTGATCTGCACCTCTACTTGGTAAGGCCCTAGCGGCTTGTGCCCTAGTTTCTTCTTGGCTAACGATCTGGCTGGAACTGCTTGTGCTGCCAACCAGACCCAGTCTCCCACCTGGATGTCCTCCCCAACCCTCCTGTGTCGATCTGCCTGCACTTTGTAAACCTGTTTTGCCAACTCTAACTGCCTCCTGAGCTGCTCGTGGATCTCCTGCAACTCTGCTGCCACTTCCTCTGCTCCCTGTGGCTCCCCCTCCCGCACTGTGTCCAGACCCGGGAAGGTTCTGGGATGCCTCCCGTAGTTGGCGAAAAATGGGGTCACCCCCGTGGACCCGTGCTTCGTGTTGTTGTAGGCAAACTCGGCCAACGGTAGATAGTCCACCCAGGTCGATGGCTGCTGGTTCGCGTAGCATCTCAGGTACTGCTGCATGATGGCGTTGACCCTTTCCGCCTGCCCGTTAGTTTGCGGGTGTCTCGCCGACGCCAGGCTGACCTTGACGTTCAGGAATCCCATCAGCTTTTGCCAGAAGTTGGAGATGAACTGGCGCCCCCGGTCGGACAAAATAGACCGTGGTAGGCCGTGCACCTTGAACACGTGGTCTATGAACATCTTAGTGGTCTGCTCGGCCGTGGCCACCTTCGCGCACGGAATGAAGTGGGCCATCTTGGTGAACAGGTCCACTACCACGAGCACTGCCGTCTTGCCCCTTGAGCTGGGTAGATCTGTGACAAAGTCCAGGGCCACCCTCTCCCACGGTACGAACGGTGTCTGTAGCGGTTCCAACAGGCCCGCCGGCGGCTGGTGCACAGGCTTAGCCCTTTGGCAGGTGTCGCACCTATTGACATAGTCCGCGACATCCCCCCGCATCTTAGGCCACCAAAAGTCTCTGGCTACTAAGTCCACCGTCTTCTCCTTGCCGAAGTGCCCCGCGCTGGGCGCGTCGTGCAGCTGTTGCAGGACCTTCGCGCGGAGGCTGTCTCCTGGTACGTAGAGGACTCCCTTGCGTAGGAGCAGGCCGTCGCACACTTGGAATTCGTCGCCCCTCGCCTTGCCACTGCACACCTCCTCCATCTTGGCTCGGGCGAACGAGTCCGTTTGCAGCGCGCGGCGCACCGCGTCCAGGTCCACCGTGGCTGACGCGCATGCCCACGCCTGTGGTGTGAAAATGTGCTTGGCCGCCGCCGGTGCCTCTGCCTCCAGATACTGCGGTTTTCTGGACAGCGCGTCCGCCAAGACGTTGCTGTTTCCTGGGATGTACTCAATTCTGAAGTCGAAATCTGCAAAGAACTCCGCCCAGCGGATGTGTCGCTGGTTCAGGAACCTCGCCGTGCGCCAGTACTCCAAGTTCTTATGGTCTGTGCGGACCTGCACCGTGTGCTTGGCTCCGACGAGGAAGTGCCGCCACGCCTTGAAGGCTGCATGTATGGCCAGCAACTCCCTGTCCCAAATGGTGTAGTTCTGCTCCGCTTTGCTGAGTTTTCTGGAGTAGAAAGCGCACGGCCTCCAGTCCCCCTGGTGGTCTTGCTGCAACAGAACGGCTCCCACGGCCCTGTCTGAGGCGTCCGTCTCCACTCTCATGGGCCTGCTGGGATTTACGTGCAGTAGGTTCTCTTCGGAAGCGAAGAGCTGCTTGAGCTTCTGAAAGGACTGCTCTGCCTGCTCCGTCCAGATGAACCTCTTCTTCTTGGAACTGAGGGTGTCGGTGATGGCCGCTGTCTGCATGGCGAAACCCTTGATGAACTTGCGATAAAAGTTGGCAAAACCGACAAACCTCTGTACTTCCTTCCTATTGCGTGGGCTCTTCCAATCCAGTACTGCACGTACCTTGGCACCGTCCATAGCCAGTCCCTTGTCGGACAGTTTGTAGCCCAAGAAATCCACCTCCGTCTTGTCGAACTGGCACTTCTCCAGCTTGGCGTACAGCCTGTGCTCCCGCAGCCTCTGCAGAACTTCCCTAACATCTCTCTCGTGAGCCTCCGGCGATTCCGAGAAGATTAGGATGTCATCCAGGAAGCAGACGCACTTCTTGTAGAGGAGACCCGCCAAGACATGATGCATGAAGGCTTGAAAGCAGTGGGAACCATTTTTTAATCCAAAAGGCATAACTCTGTATTCATAAGTGCCCAGCGGCGTAAACATGGTTGTTTTCCACTCGTCGCCTTCCCGTACGCGAATGAGATTGTACGCTCCGCACAGATCCAACTTGGTAAAGATGCGACCCTTCCTCACCGTCGCCAGCAGGTCATCGATCTTGGGCATAGGGAAGGCTGAGGGCTTGGTCTTGAGGTTCAAGAAGCGGAAATCAACGACCAGCCTCTTTTGGGGCGTGTCCCGCTTCTTTACAAAGAACACTGGACTGCCTCCTGCCGCCTTGGACTCCCGGATGAATCCGCGCTTCAGGTTGTGATCTATGAACTCCCTGAGCTCTTGCAATTCATCCTCAGACATGGAGTACAATTTCCCCGTCGGGAGCATCGCCCCGGGCAGGAGGTCGATCTTGCAGTCGTAGGGTCTGTGGGGTGGCAGCTTATCCGCCTCTTTCTCGCAGAAGACCTCCAAAAACTCCTTGTATTTGTTGGGCACCGCTTGCAACATGCCCAAGTTCAGCTGTGGTCCATCCTCGTGCCCCTCATCTTCCAAGTCCGCCAGGATGCAGTGTTCTGCGCAGTAAGAGGAGCCGAAGGTCAGTTGCCGCTGGTACCAAGCTAATGCCGGGCTGTGCCTATCCAGCCAACTCATTCCCAACACTATGGGCGTGTCTGACAGGCGGGTGACGTTGAAGCTGATGACCTCACGGTGGTTTCCAATGCGCATCACCATTGGCGGCGTCTGCTGTAGCACTTGCCCTCCCAGTAGCTCCCTGCCGTCCACTGTGACGACTTTCAGAGGTACCGCCGCTGGCAGAAGGGCTATGCCATGTTGCTGGAGGAACTGCATGTCTATAAAATCTGCATTGCTCCCCGAGTCGATGGTGATGGGAATTTCCACAAGTAGCCCATTGGGGAGCTGAAGGGATGCGGTGAGCTGCACTACTGGTTTGGGTGGGAGGGGGTCGGTGGGCTGTAAGATCCCTGGGGATTGCTTCACTGACTTGTCTGGCTGGTCCCCAGAGACGCCATCTCCAGCCAGACAGTGGAGTTTTCCTGCTGCGACTCCCTCTGCTGAATTGCGTCTGTTACTGTCGCTGCGGCTGCAGTATGCTTGTGAAACCACTGGGGACACTCTTTTGCCATATGCTGAGCACTGTCGCAGATGTAGCACTTCCTGGTTCCTCTAGGAGGCTTCATCTTGACTGCTCCCGGAGTTAGGGCTCCGACTGTGGAGTGAGCCTTAGCACCACCTATCTCCATCGGCTCCTCTCCCCCTCCCAGCGGAGGCATGGATCGAGCGCGCGCCGCCTCCTTGGGGAAGGGAGGCAGTCCTCTCGCTGGCGTGCGTCCCAAATGCCCTTCCTCCCTGCCCCAAGGGCGTCCTTCCAACCGAACCCCAATGGAGAGTGCCCGTTCCACCACTTCCTTGGTGGTTTGGGGTCTTCCCCCCCTTGCGATCTCGTCTTTCACAGCTCCGCTCAACCCCTCCCAGAACAGGTCTCTGACGGCAGGCGATTCTTTCTCCCAGGCTAGTACATTCACCAATCCGAAAAAACGTGAATGATATTGCCTCACAGTGGCTTTACCTTGTCTTAGTCCGTGAATCTCCCTCCTAGCGATATCCACATCAATCTCAGATAAAAAACACGCATCCATCACTTTAATGAAGGCATCCGCATTTTGGAGGGCTGGATCCTTGTCTCTCCATAGATTGCGCAGCCACGATTTTGCCTCCCCCCGTAAATGCGAAATAATAAATCCCACTCTCTCTTCCTCATTTTTAAAGTCTTTGTCAAGGAGCTGCAATGCATAAATTACATCTGCTCTGAAGTTAGGATACTCCTGCAGGTCCCCATTGAAGTGAGATACCAGGCTCCCTCCTCTGTTTCCCAGCCCAATCCCTTCTGGTCTGGTGGCTGGTAGCCTCTGTGTACTTAGCACTTCTAACCTGGTTCGCAGATCCTGGCAGGCAGCAGCTGCTTCCTGTTCTTTCTTTCTGGAAGCCGCAATTTCTGCAGTCAACTGCGTCACTGCGTTTTGCAAACTCGCTATCCTCTCTTCGGTAGTCATTTCCCTGTTTTTCGTGAGCTCGCGAAGCACCAATCTTCACCCCTCGCTGCTTTCCCGCACTCCACGAGGTTGCAAAATTGGTGAAAATGGAGAGGGGACTTACTGTCAGGACTGCCGCTAGGTCCCAGCTCACAGAGGACCAACGCCCAGTGGATATTATATACAAAAGTCTTTATTGAAGTTTAGTTTCCATTTCCAAGCTCTGGGCGCGCAGGCCCACGTCTTAACGCTAGACCGGCTAAGTCCCCTCTGACTCACTGCTCCACCCACACCAGTTTAAGATTCTAGCCCGGCTCCACCTCTTGCGCTGCTCTTTCCTGCGTTGGGTCCTTCTGCCCTCTGGGGTTCCCTCCTTCCTGGACTCCTCTGACGCGGAGCCTCCTGAGTCTTGCCCCTCCCTCCGGCGGGCTTTGGGACCTGGCTCCCTTCCCGGGCTCCCCGCTGTGCCGCGCTCCTGTACATTTGAACTTGGCGCGCGCGCCCAGCCGGTGACTTTCCTTCTGACCGTTTCCCCGCTTCCTGATGTGGGTGTTGCCAAACCTGACTCCTCTCCTCCCTCTGGTGGTGAGGACACTGGTCCCGACTCCTGGGACTCCCCCTCCCCACTGCGCTCTGGTGGAGACGCTGGCCCTGATCTCCAGCTGCTGTTCAGGGACTCCCCGCTGGCCCCTCCCTCTTGAGGTTTCTCCCTTGGAATCTCCCTTGCTCTGGCCACCGGCGCTCCCTTCTGTGAGTCCTCCGATTCGCTAGAGAGGCTTGTGGAATAACTCTGGCCACTGTCACTGCCTGCGCCCCCCTTGTACTCCTCCTCCTCACTCTCCATTTGCTCCCCCTCCTGTGTCTCTCCTTCTGAACCCCTGACAGCACGGAATGAAGTGCGCCATCTTGGTGAACAGGTCCACAACCACCAGTACCGCTGTCTTCCCTCTGGAGCTGGGCAGGTCAGTAACGAAGTCCAGGGCTACCCTCTCCCACGGATGCTGCGGCGTTTCCAGCGGTTCCAACAGCCCCGCTGGCTTCTGGTGTACTGGCTTGAACCTCTGACAAGTGTCACACCTGGCGACGTAATCCGCTACCTCTCCGCGCATCCGGGGCCACCAAAAGTCCCTTGCCACCAGTTCTATTGTCTTCTCCTTACCGAAGTGGCCAGCACTGGGGGCGTCGTGCAACTGCTGCAGAACCTTTGCGCGAAGCTCGTCGCTTGGCACGTAGAGGGCACCTTTGCGAGTTAGCAGTCCGTCGCGCAGTTGGAACTCTTCTCCACTCTGCACACCTCTGCGCAACTCCTCCATTTTGGACTGTGCGAACTGATCCACTTGCAACGCGCGTCGCACCGCGTCCAGATCTACTGCGATGGCAGCGCACGACCACGCCTGCGGTGCGAAAATGTGCTTGGCTGCTACTGGCGCCGCATCATCGAGATATTGCGGTTTCCTGGATAGCGCATCGGCTATAACGTTAGAATCTCCTGGGATGTACTCTATCCGAAAGTCGAAATCCGCGAAGAATTCCGCCCAGCGCATGTGTCTCTGGCTTTGGAGCTTCGCCGTGCGCCAATACTCTAGGTTCTTGTGATCCGTGCGGACCTGTACTGTGTGCTTGGCTCCTATGAGGAAGTGTCACCACGCTTTGAAAGCTGCGTGAATGGCTAACAGCTCCCTGTCCCATATGGTGTAGTTTTGCTCCGCCTTGCTGAGCTTTCGGGAGTAAAAGGCACCGGGTCTCCAGTTTCCATGTGGATCTTCTTGCAGGAGTACAGCTCCAACCGCCCTGTCTGACGCGTCGGTCTCCACTCGCATGGGCCTGCCTGGATTCACGTGCAGCAGTTGCTCCTCGGAGGCGAAAAGGCTTTTAAGCTTCCGAAAAGAGCGCTCCGCCTGTTCCGTCCACACGAACCTCTTCTTCTTGGAACTCAGAGTGTCCGTGATCGCTGCTGTCTCCTTTGCAAAACCTCTGATGAATTTGCGGTAGAAGTTGGCGAAGCCGACGAATCTCTGGACTTCCTTCCGATTGCGTGGGCTCTTCCAGTCCAACACCGCGCGGACCTTGACGCTGTCCATGGCGAGCCCCTTGTCGGACAGCTTGTAGCCCAGGAAATCCACCTCCGTCACATCAAACTGGCACTTCTCTAACTTGGCGTAGAGCCTGTTCTCCCGTAGTCTTCGCAGGACTTCCTTTACGTCCCTCTCGTGGGCCTCTTCCGTCTCTGAAAAGATCAGGATGTCGTCGAGGAAACACACACATTTCTTGTAGAGGAGTCCCGCTAGCACGTGATGCATAAAGGCTTGGAATACGTGAGATCCATTTTGGAGACCAAACGGCATAACTCTGTATTCATACGTGCCCAGAGGCGTGAACATGGCCGTTTTCCACTCATCGCCCTCCCGGATGCGTATGAGGTTATACGCTCCACGCAGATCCAATTTGGTGAAGATCTTCCCCTTCCTCACGGTTGCTAGGAGATCATCTATCTTGGGCATGGGGAAGGCCTTGGGCTTGGTCATACTGTTTATGAACCTGTAATCCACAATGAGTCTTTTTTGGGGCGTGTCTCTCTTCTTTACAAAGAACACAGGACTGCCCCCCACTGCTTTCGATTCCCGGATGAATCCACGCTTCAAATTGTGCTCTATGAACTCCCTGAGCTCTTGCATCTCGTCCTCAGACATGGAATACAGTTTTGCAGTCGGCAACTGCGCCCCCGGCACCAGGTCGATGGCACAATCATAAGGTCTGTGGGGCGGCAACTGGTCAGCTTCCTTCTCGCAGAAAACCTCCAGGAACCCTTCGTACTTGCTAGGTACTGCCTGCACCATGCCAAGTCGCAGCTGGTGCTCAGCCCCCTCCTCCTGGCAGGACTGGATGCAATTTTGAGCACAGTACGATGAGCAAAAGGTGATCTGGCGTTGGTACCACGCTACAGCAGGACTGTGTTTCTCCAGCCAACTCATGCCTAATACTATAGGCGTGTCAGACAGTTGGGTGACATTGAAGCTAATAACTTCTCGGTGATCTCCTATCCGCATCACCATGGGAGGTGTCTGTTGCACAACTTGCCCTCCTAGCAATTTCCTGCCATCCACTGTGACTACGTTCAGAGGCGTTGTGGCGGGCAGAAGCGCTATGCGATGCTGCTTGACGAATTGCATCCCCACGAAATCGGCATTACTCCCCGAATCGATCGTGAGGGGCACTTCTAGGGTGGTCCCATTTGGCAACTGAAGTGTTGCAGTGAGCTGCACCGCTGGCTTGGGTGGTAAAGGGTCTGTGGGTTGCAAAGACGCTGGGGACTGTTCTACAGATTCGCCTGGCTGAGCCCCAGCAATTCTGCTTGCAGCCAGGCATTGTCGTTTCCCTGAGGTTCCTCTTCCTGGATCACTTCTGCAGCTACCGTCGCTAAAGCTGCAGTGTGTTTCTGGAGCCTCTGGGGGCACTCTTTCGCCATGTGCAGTGCACTGTCGCAGATGTAACACTTCCTGGTCCCTCTAGGAGGCTTCGCCTTTACTGCACCGGAAACTGGGGCTCTGGCTGTTGCTTGAGCCTTAGCACCACCAAGTTCCATTGGCTCCTCCCCCTGCCTCCCGAGCGGCGAGGGATGTGACTGACTGAACTCCCTGGGGATGAAAGAAGACGTTCTCGCTGGTGGACGCACCTGACGTTCTTCCTCATTGTGCCAAGGACGTCCCTCGTGACGTATGCCAATCGCCAGAGCCCTCTGCACCACCTGCTCCAGGGTCTGAGGTCTGTCTCCCCTGGCAAGTTTGTCCTTTATGGGACCGCTGAGACCCTCCCAGAACAAATCCCTCACAGGTGTGCAGTCTTTCTCCCAGCGTAACACAGTCAGTAAAGCAAAAAATCTGGAATGGTACTGACGCACAGTGGCTTTGCCTTGCCGCAGTCCAAATATCTCCCTGCGTGCAAGATCCAAATCTACGGTTGACTGGAAGCAGGCATCCATCGCTTTAATGAATTCATCAGAATCGCGGCGGGCAGGGCCATCTTCACGCCACAAATTGCGCAACCAGTCTCTGGCCGGCCCATGCAAGTGAGAAACAATAAACCCCACTTTCTCCTCCTCATCTTTAAAGTCATGACGAAGCAAGTGTAATGCATACAAAACGTCTGCTCTGAAACTGGGGTAGTGCTTCAGGTTCCCATCGAAGTGGGTGACTAGGCTGCCCCCCCGCCTTCCAAGTCCAATGCCCTCTGATCTGGACCCTGGGAACCCTTCCCTGTTTGCACGCTCCCACCTTGTTTGCAGGTCCTGGCAGCGCTCCTCCATTTCGTCATGCTTCTTCTGAGACGCAAGGACTGCAGCGGTGAGTTCGGAAACTGTAGTTCGCAGTGCTGTCAGCTGATCCTCCACACTCATGGCTGTCACCGTTTGTGAGCTTTGCAAAAAAATATTTTGCGTTCTTTGGGAGGGGACTTACTGTCAGAGCCACCCGAGGTCCCAGCTCACAAGAGACCAAAATCCAGTCCAAGTTATATACAAAAGGTTTTATTGAAGAACATTGTTGTCGTTACATCCAAGCTCCGTGGCTCAGCATCTGTTACCCTTAGATGTTTGAAGTCCCCTCTGAGTCAGTCCCGCCCCTGCACCAGCTTAAGAGGCTTGTACTGCTCCACCTTTTCCTCTCCTTCCTGTTCCGCAGGGTCTTCCTGCCCCCCTGTGCTCCCTCCCTTCGGGACTCCCCCGAGGCTGAGTCTTCTGACGCCTGCTCCCCCCTCCTTCGTGCTTTGGGACCAGGCTCCTCCTCAGGGCTCTCCTCATTTCCGCGCGCCTCCACATTTGAACTTGGCGCGCGTACGTTGCCTCTGACCTTCCTTTCGACCGTTACGCTACTCTGGGTACTACACTCCTCCCCTTCCTGCAGGACGTTCTGCTCCGAACTCCTTCCCCTCTCTGCTCCCTGTTCTGCTCCTTCTGACACACTGGTAACTCCACCCCCTTCACTCCGTTCCGACGGAGAGGCCGGTCCCGATCTCCAGCCCCCACTGGGGATTCCCTCTTCGTTCCCCTGCTTCTGACTGCTTCCCTCTCTACTGCCCTTTGGCCTGACCAGGGGGGCTCCCTTTTGGGAATCCTCGGATTCACTTGAAGGACTCACTGACAACCTCGGGTCATCGTCGTCCTCTTCCTCGTCACCCTGGGACCCCTCCCCCTCGCTCTCTGTCCCTGAAACCCTGACACGGCTGTTAAGAAACATTTCACTCTGAGATTTTTGGGTGAATGTGCATTCTAACCCCAAAAACACCAATTTGCAACAAAACCAATCAGAGCTTTATCGTCTTTCTTTTTAAGAGGATGGAACCCAAAACACCTTTTTGCTTTGGTTGGAGGTGATTCTGGTGCACACCCATAAAACACCATGCGAATTGAAATAAGCCCTAGCGATGCTTATTCGTCTTCTTTCTACGCATATGGAAGCGAAAAGACAGTTTTGTGTTATTTGGGACTCATTACACATACTTTGCGATTTCTGGGTTAATGAGCATTAACACAACGGAACACGATCTGAAAGAAGCGAAATCCAAAATTCTTCTTTCTGTGTAGCTGGAACGCAAAACAACCTGTTTGGGGAGGTTTAGGCTCAGTACACTTCGCTTTGCTATTTGTGGGTGGAAAGAACATGGAAAGAACAATCCAAACTTTTTCGTCTGCTTTCTATTGACATGGAACCAAAACACCTATGCTTGATTACGGCTGTTAAGAAACATTTCACTCTGAGATCTTTGGGTGAATGTGCATTCTAACCCCAAAAACACCAATTTGCAACAAAACCAATCAGAGCTTTATCGTCTTTCTTTTTAAGTGGATGGAACCCAAAACACCTTTTTGCTTTGGTTGGAGGTGATTCTGGTGCACACCCATAAAACACCATGCGAATTGAAATAAGCCCTAGCAATGCTTATTCGTCTTCTTTCTACGCCGATGGAAGCGAAAAGACAGTTTTGTGTTATTTGGGACTCATTACACATACTTTGCGATTTCTGGGTTAATGAGCATTAACACCACGGAAAACGATCTGAAATAAGCGAAATCCAAAATTCTTCTTTCTATGTAGCTGGAACGCAAAACAACCTGTTTGGGGAGGTTTAGGCTCAGTACACTTCGCTTTGCTATTTGTGGGTGGAAAGAACATGGAAAGAACAAACTTTTTCGTCTGCTTTCTATTGACATGGAACCAAAACACCTATGCTTGATTATGGCTGTTAAGAAACATTTCACTCTGAGATTTTTGGGTGAATGTGCATTCTAACCCCAAAAACACCAATTTGCAACAAAACCAATCAGAGCTTTATCGTCTTTCTTTTTAAGTGGATGGAACCCAAAACACCTTTTTGCTTTGGTTGGAGGTGATTCTGGTGCACACCCATAAAACACCATGCGAATTGAAATAAGCCCTATCGATGCTTATTCGTCTTCTTTCTACGCATATGGAAGCGAAAAGACAGTTTTGTGTTATTTGGGACTCATTACACATACTTTGCGATTTCTGGGTTAATGAGCATTAACACCACGGAACACGATCTGAAAGAAGCGAAATCCAAAATTCTTCTTTCTATGCAGCTGGAACGCAAAACAACCTTTTTGGGGAGGTTTAGGCTCAGTACACTTTGCTTTGATATTTGTGGGTGGAAAGAACATGGAAAGAACAATCCAAACCTTTTCGTCTGCTTTCTATTGACATGGAACCAAAACACCTATGCTTGATTACGGCTGTTAAGAAACATTTCACTCTGAGATTTTTGAATGAATGTGCATTCTAACCCCAAAAACACCAATTTGCAACAAAACCAATCAGAGCTTTATCGTCTTTCTTTTTAAGTGTATGGAACCCAAAACACCTTTTTGCTTTGGTTGGAGGTGATTCTGGTGCACACCCATAAAACACCATGCGAATTGAAATAAGCCCTAGCGATGCTTATTCGTCTTCTTTCTACGCCGATGGAAGCGAAAAGACAGTTTTGTGTTATTTGGGACTCATTACACATACTTTGCGATTTCTGGGTTAATGAGCATTAACACCACGGAACACGATCTGAAAGAAGCGAAATCCAAAATTCTTCTTTCTATGTAGCTGGAACGCAAAACATCCTGTTTGGGGAGGTTTAGGCTCAGTACACTTCGCTTTGATATTTGTGGGTGGAAAGAACATGGAAAGAACAATCCAAACTTTTTCCTCTGCTTTCTATTGACATGGAACCAAAACACCTATTGTCAGTCCTGACACCTATGCTTGATTACGGCTGTTAAGAAACATTTCACTCTGAGATTTTTGGGTGAATGTGCATTCTAACCCCAAAAACACCAATTTGCAACAAAACCAATCAGAGCTTTATCGTCTTTCTTTTTAAGTGGATGGAACCCAAAACACCTTTTTGCTTTGGTTGGAGGTGATTCTGGTGCACACCCATAAAACACCATGCGAATTGAAATAAGCCCTAGCAATGCTTATTCGTCTTCTTTCTACGCATATGGAAGCGAAAAGACGGTTTTGTGTTATTTGGGACTCATTACACATACTTTGCGATTTCTGGGTTAATGAGCATTAACACCACGGAACACGATCTGAAAGAAGCGAAATCCAAAATTCTTCTTTCTATGTAGCTGGAACGCAAAACAACCTGTTTGGGGAGGTTTAGGCTCAGTACACTTCGCTTTGCTATTTGTGGGTGGAAAGAACATGGAAAGAACAATCCAAACTTTTTCCTCTGCTTTCTATTGACATGGAACCAAAACACCTATTGTCAGTCCTGACACCTATGCTTGATTACGGCTGTTAAGAAACATTTCACTCTGAGATTTTTGGGTGAATGTGCATTCTAACCCCAAAAACACCAATTTGCAACAAAACCAACCAGAGCTTTATCATCTTTCTTTTTAAGTGGATGGAACCCAAAACACCTTTTTGCTTTGGTTGGAGGTGATTCTGGTGCACACCCATAAAACACCATGCGAATTGAAATAAGCCCTATCGATGCTTATTCGTCTTCTTTCTACGCATATGGAAGCGAAAAGACAGTTTTGTGTTATTTGGGACTCATTACACATACTTTGCGATTTCTGGGTTAATGAGCATTAACACCACGGAACACGATCTGAAAGAAGCGAAATCCAAAATTCTTCTTTCTATGCAGCTGGAACGCAAAACAACCTTTTTGGGGAGGTTTAGGCTCAGTACACTTTGCTTTGATATTTGTGGGTGGAAAGAACATGGAAAGAACAATCCAAACCTTTTCGTCTGCTTTCTATTGACATGGAACCAAAACACCTATGCTTGATTACGGCTGTTAAGAAACATTTCACTCTGAGATTTTTGAATGAATGTGCATTCTAACCCCAAAAACACCAATTTGCAACAAAACCAATCAGAGCTTTATCGTCTTTCTTTTTAAGTGTATGGAACCCAAAACACCTTTTTGCTTTGGTTGGAGGTGATTCTGGTGCACACCCATAAAACACCATGCGAATTGAAATAAGCCCTAGCGATGCTTATTCGTCTTCTTTCTATGCCGATGGAAGCGAAAAGACAGTTTTGTGTTATTTGGGACTCATTACACATACTTTGCGATTTCTGGGTTAATGAGCATTAACACCACGGAACACGATCTGAAAGAAGCGAAATCCAAAATTCTTCTTTCTATGTAGCTGGAACGCAAAACATCCTGTTTGGGGAGGTTTAGGCTCAGTACACTTCGCTTTGATATTTGTGGGTGGAAAGAACATGGAAAGAACAATCCAAACTTTTTCCTCTGCTTTCTATTGACATGGAACCAAAACACCTATTGTCAGTCCTGACACCTATGCTTGATTACGGCTGTTAAGAAACATTTCACTCTGAGATTTTTGGGTGAATGTGCATTCTAACCCCAAAAACACCAATTTGCAACAAAACCAATCAGAGCTTTATCGTCTTTCTTTTTAAGTGGATGGAACCCAAAACACCTTTTTGCTTTGGTTGGAGGTGATTCTGGAGCACACCCATAAAACACCATGCGAATTGAAATAAGCCCTAGCAATGCTTATTCGTCTTCTTTCTACGCATATGGAAGCGAAAAGACGGTTTTGTGTTATTTGGGACTCATTACACATACTTTGCGATTTCTGGGTTAATGAGCATTAACACCACGGAACACGATCTGAAATAAGCGAAATCCAAAATTCTTCTTTCTATGTAGCTGGAACGCAAAACAACCTGTTTGGGGAGGTTTAGGCTCAGTACACTTCGCTTTGATATTTGTGGGTGGAAAGAACATGGAAAGAACAATCCAAACTTTTTCGTCTGCTTTCTATTGACATGGAACCAAAACACCTATGCTTGATTACGGCTGTTAAGAAACATTTCACTCTGAGATTTTTGGGTGAATGTGCATTCTAACCCCAAAAACACCAGTTTGCAACAAAACCAATCAGAGCTTTATCGTCTTTCTTTTTAAGTGGATGGAACCCAAAAAACCTTTTTGCTTTGGTTGGAGGTGATTCTGGTGCACACCCATAAAACACCATGCGAATTGAAATAAGCCCTATCGATGCTTATTCGTCTTCTTTCTACGCATATGGAAGCGAAAAGACAGTTTTGTGTTATTTGGGACTCATTACACATACTTTGCGATTTCTGGGTTAATGAGCATTAACACCACGGAACACGATCTGAAAGAAGCGAAATCCAAAATTCTTCTTTCTATGCAGCTGGAACGCAAAACAACCTTTTTGGGGAGGTTTAGGCTCAGTACACTTTGCTTTGATATTTGTGGGTGGAAAGAACATGGAAAGAACAATCCAAACCTTTTCGTCTGCTTTCTATTGACATGGAACCAAAACACCTATGCTTGATTACGGCTGTTAAGAAACATTTCACTCTGAGATTTTTGAATGAATGTGCATTCTAACCCCAAAAACACCAATTTGCAACAAAACCAATCAGAGCTTTATCGTCTTTCTTTTTAAGTGTATGGAACCCAAAACACCTTTTTGCTTTGGTTGGAGGTGATTCTGGTGCACACCCATAAAACACCATGCGAATTGAAATAAGCCCTAGCGATGCTTATTCGTCTTCTTTCTATGCCGATGGAAGCGAAAAGACAGTTTTGTGTTATTTGGGACTCATTACACATACTTTGCGATTTCTGGGTTAATGAGCATTAACACCACGGAACACGATCTGAAAGAAGCGAAATCCAAAATTCTTCTTTCTATGTAGCTGGAACGCAAAACATCCTGTTTGGGGAGGTTTAGGCTCAGTACACTTCGCTTTGATATTTGTGGGTGGAAAGAACATGGAAAGAACAATCCAAACTTTTTCCTCTGCTTTCTATTGACATGGAACCAAAACACCTATTGTCAGTCCTGACACCTATGCTTGATTACGGCTGTTAAGAAACATTTCACTCTGAGATTTTTGGGTGAATGTGCATTCTAACCCCAAAAACACCAATTTGCAACAAAACCAATCAGAGCTTTATCGTCTTTCTTTTTAAGTGGATGGAACCCAAAACACCTTTTTGCTTTGGTTGGAGGTGATTCTGGAGCACACCCATAAAACACCATGCGAATTGAAATAAGCCCTAGCAATGCTTATTCGTCTTCTTTCTACGCATATGGAAGCGAAAAGACGGTTTTGTGTTATTTGGGACTCATTACACATACTTTGCGATTTCTGGGTTAATGAGCATTAACACCACGGAACACGATCTGAAATAAGCGAAATCCAAAATTCTTCTTTCTATGTAGCTGGAACGCAAAACAACCTGTTTGGGGAGGTTTAGGCTCAGTACACTTCGCTTTGATATTTGTGGGTGGAAAGAACATGGAAAGAACAATCCAAACTTTTTCGTCTGCTTTCTATTGACATGGAACCAAAACACCTATGCTTGATTACGGCTGTTAAGAAACATTTCACTCTGAGATTTTTGGGTGAATGTGCATTCTAACCCCAAAAACACCAGTTTGCAACAAAACCAATCAGAGCTTTATCGTCTTTCTTTTTAAGTGGATGGAACCCAAAAAACCTTTTTGCTTTGGTTGGAGGTGATTCTGGTGCACACCCATAAAACACCATGCGAATTGAAATAAGCCCTAGCGATGCTTATTCGTCTTCTTACTACGCCGATGGAAGCGAAAAGACAGTTTTGTGTTATTTGGGACTCATTACACATACTTTGCGATTTCTGGGTTAATGAGCATTAACACCACGGAACACGATCTGAAAGAAGCGAAATCCAAAATTCTTCTTTCTATGTAGCTGGAACGCAAAACAACCTGTTTGGGGAGGTTTAGGCTCAGTACACTTCGCTTTGATATTTGTGGGTGGAAAGAACATGGAAAGAACAATCCAAACTTTTTCGTCTGCTTTCTATTGACATGGAACCAAAACACCTATGCTTGATTACGGCTGTTAAGAAACATTTCACTCTGAGATTTTTGGGTGAATGTGCATTCTAACCCCAAAAACACCAGTTTGCAACAAAACCAATCAGAGCTTTATCGTCTTTCTTTTTAAGTGGATGGAACCCAAAACACCTTTTTGCTTTGGTTGGAGGTGATTCTGGTGCACACCCATAAAACACCATGCGAATTGAAATAAGCCCTATCGATGCTTATTCGTCTTCTTTCTACGCCGATGGAAGCGAAAAGACAGTTTTGTGTTATTTGGGACTCATTACACATACTTTGCGATTTCTGGGTTAATGAGCATTAACACCACGGAACACGATCTGAAAGAAGCGAAATCCAAAATTCTTCTTTCTATGTAGCTGGAACGCAAAACATCCTGTTTGGGGAGGTTTAGGCTCAGTACACTTCGCTTTGATATTTGTGGGTGGAAAGAACATGGAAAGAACAATCCAAACTTTTTTCTGCTTTCTATTGACATGGAACCAAAACACCTATTGTCAGTCCTGACACCTATGCTTGATTACGGCTGTTAAGAAACATTTCACTCTGAGATTTTTGGGTGAATGTGCATTCTAACCCCAAAAACACCAATTTGCAACAAAACCAATCAGAGCTTTATCGTCTTTCTTTTTAAGAGGATGGAACCCAAAACACCTTTTTGCTTTGGTTGGAGGTGATTCTGGTGCACACCTGTCAGGGGTTCAGAAGGAGAGACACAGGAGGGGGAGCAAATGGAGAGTGAGGAGGAGGAGTACGAGGGGGGCGCAGGCAGTGACAGTGGCCAGAGTTATTCCACAAGCCTCTCTAGCGAATCGGAGGACTCACAGAAGGGAGCGCCGGTGGCCAGAGCAAGGGAGATTCCAAGGGAGAAACCTCAAGAGGGAGGGGCCAGCGGGGAGTCCCTGAACAGCAGCTGGAGATCAGGGCCAGCGTCTCCACCAGAGGGCAGTGGGGAGGGGGAGTCCCAGGAGTCGGGACCAGTGTCCTCACCACCAGAGGGAGGAGAGGAGTCAGGTTTGGCAACACCCACATCAGGAAGCGGGGAAACGGTCAGAAGGAAAGTCACCGGCTGGGCGCGCGCGCCAAGTTCAAATGTACAGGAGCGCGGCACAGCGGGGAGCCCGGGAAGGGAGCCAGGTCCTAAAGCCCGCCGGAGGGAGGGGCAAGACTCAGGAGGCTCCGCGTCAGAGGAGTCCAGGAAGGAGGGAACCCCAGAGGGCAGAAGGACCCAACGCAGGAAAGAGCAGCGCAAGAGGTGGAGCCGGGCTAGAATCTTAAACTGGTGTGGGTGGAGCAGTGAGTCAGAGGGGACTTAGCCGGTCTAGCGTTAAGACGTGGGCCTGCGCGCCCAGAGCTTGGAAATGGAAACTAAACTTCAATAAAGACTTTTGTATATAATATCCACTGGGCGTTGGTCCTCTGTGAGCTGGGACCTAGCGGCAGTCCTGACAGTGAGTTTTCCAAGGATGGGAAACACGTGTACACAGTGCAGTCTAAAGGCAATTTGTTTGCTGTAAATGTGCCTTTTTCTACAGGAGAGGACGACACTGAAGAAGCGAAGGACCAATGTGTGAATGTGCGCCTCACCATGGTTGTTCACATATTTGGCACCGACGCTTCTCCCATTTGAATTGGAGATACCTTCAGAAAGCACCAGAGCTGACACAAGGGTGCAAATTTAATGTTTGTGACAATTTTTTAGATTGCAATGCATGTAAACAGGCAAAAATTTTGACATGCTCCTATCCAAAGTCAGAGAGGCAGACCACACAACCCTTTGAATTAATTCATGCAGATCTGTGTGGACCCATGTCAGTTGAGTCATTGGGAGGATCGAAGTATTCTCTGCTCCTGATTGATGATTTCTCGAGATCTGCTTGGACTTTTGCCCTGAAAACTAAAGGGGAGGCGGCTAAAATGATCAGGGATTGGATCACTGCAGTTGAGGTAACCTTTTCCACCAGAATTCGTGGCTTTCAAAGTGATAGAGGTTCCGGGTTCACTGGTTCTGCTTTACAGGATTTCTTTAGGGAGAAGGGGATTAGCCACAGATTGACCGCTCCTTACTCTCCGCAACAGAATGGGGTCGCAGAGAGAAAGAACAGGACAGTGCAGTAAGCTGTGTCTGTGATCCTGTGGGACGCAGGGCTACCCCAGAAATATTGGTAGGAAGCTATGAGATTTGTGGTCCATATGCAGAATAGTGTACAACTCTAGTGTAGGAAATACCCCGTATTTCTTGTTGCATGGAAAGAAACCCAAGGTACACTACCTTTGTGTGTTTGGTTGTGAGGCTTGGGTGCTTATTCCAAAGGCTCTACACAAGAAAGGTGAGCCAAGATCTAAAAGAATGATCTTTGTAGGGTATGAGCCTGGCTCAAAGGCCTGGCGGTTTGCGTACCCAAGTGGAAACCAGTCAAGGTTGGTTATCAGCAATAGCGCTGAGTTCTGTGAGCAAGCTGGTTGGAAGCGTCTGCACGCTAATCCAGACTTAATTCCACAGCCGTTCTATGACTCAGACGTTGAGGAGGAAGAGGAACTTGTTGCTGGGGACCATGGTCCAGAGCAACAGGGTCCACCACAGAGGCAGAGTCCAAGGCAGGGACAGCTCAGGCAAGTGTCAAGTTTGAGCCAAAGAGTGAGCCTTCTTCACCTGCTGGACCAGCTGTAAGGCCCAAGAGGCGCAGCAGGTCAGGGGGAAGACACTGAAGTTGAGGAAGTAGTTGAGGAAGTAGTTGGACCCAGTGAAGCAGCAGGGTCACCAGGATTCACACTGAGGAGATCAGCGAGGATAAGGAGGCCTCCTGATTGGTACGACGCTTCAAGCGTCTGGGTAGGTTCAGCCAGATGTGAACCTGAATCCTTCGAGGATATTCAGAGTTTACCTGAGGAAGAAGCAGATAAGTGACACAGGGCAATGGACAAAGAGATGAAGTCCATGAAAGACCTAGGTGTGTTCTCACTCACAGAGTTGCCACCAGGAAAGCAGGCTGTAAGTTGCAGGTGGGTTTACCGCTTGAAACCCACTGAGGCCGGAGAACCACAGTATAAAGCCAGGTTAGTTGCTCGAGGATTCACTCAGAGAAAGGGAATACACTTCACGGAGGTGTATTCGCCAACGTCACGAGCGGAGACTCTGAGAACGCTTTTAGCTTGTGCAGCACAGAGAGGCTGAAAGGTAAACCACTTTGATGTGGATGTTGCCTACCTAAACTCAGATCTCTAGGAGGAGCTATACATGATTCCTCCTCTGGGGTTTGAGAACTTGAGACAGGATGTTGTGTGGAGATTGCACAAATCCATCTATGGATTACGTCAATCTGCTAGAAACTGGAACATGTGCCTGCATGAAGCCTTAGAAAAACTAGGTTTCAGGAGAAGTGTTGCGGATAGTTGCTTTTATTTGAGAGGTTCAGGTGCAACACAAGAGTATTTGCAGATTTGGGTGGATGACTTGTTATTCTTTTCAGAGACGGATGAACAGGCAGAGAAGTTTGCCAAAGAGCTAGGTAAACGGTTCAAGCTTAAACAGCTTGGTGCTGTGAAAACCTATCTAGGTGTCAGTGTTGAGCGTGCACAGGATAGAAGTTTCTTGCTCAGCCAGAAAGGCAAAATCGAGCAATTGCTTCAGAAAATGAGGATGAGTGATTGTGCAGGAGTGAGAAGTCCTATGGAGACTAGTTTTGTGAAGGACAGCCAGCAAGTAGAACGCGCTGCGTTCGAAAATACTGAATTGTTTCAGTCAGCCCTAGGGAGTTTGTTGTACTTGTCCCAGTCGAGCAGACCTGATATAGCTTTTGCTGTCAATCTGCTCAGCAGGGAAGCTTCAAACCCTAGTGTGCAAGCCTGGAATGGCATCAAGAGAGTTCTGAGGTATTTGCAGGAAACCAAAGACTTGTCTTAGGTTGCCAGCACAAGGAGAAGTCAAACTGACTTGCTTTGTGGACTCAGATTGGGCCAATCTTGAGGATCGCAAGTCTGTGTCTGGCCTAGTGGTGAAGTTTGGGAACTCCGTAGTTGGATGGAGGTCCAAGAAGCAAAGTCTTATAGTGCTCTCATCCACTGAGGCTGAGTTTAGTGCTCTTTCAGAGGTGTGCAGAGAAGTAGAGTTCTATGCTTGCTTAGTACAGGAACTCTGCGAAGTGGATTGTCAACCGGTACGTGTGTTCGAGGACAATCAACCATGCCTGCGTTTGGCAGAGTCAGGTCAGTTCAAGGCGAGAACTAAACACTTAGACATTCGCTTTCGGAATGTGTGCCAGAGTGTTCAAGAGGGGTTAGTTGCGCTGAAGTATTGTTCCTCTGCCAAGAACCTAGCTGATGGGTTCACAAAGCCACTCACCTTCTAAAGACATGGGGAGTTTTGCAAAGGTCTGGGTTTGGGACGACCAAGGGTCGATTCTCCCCTCAGGCGCGAGACAAGAGGGGGTGTTGGGTGTAGTGAAGGGTTAACCTTCTGTGCCTCGAGCCTGAGAGGAGGCGCGTACAAGGGAAGTACGCCAGGATGTGACAAAAGCAGCGTTGAATGCTGTGAGCTGAGTGGAAAGTGAAAGCAGTTTTGTTGCATAGCTGCAAGCTGAGAGAAGGACGCAGAGAAAATGCAGCTACAGACTGATGGCTATTATGGATTGTAAATACGCTGTTTTGTTTCCCAATAAAGAGGTATTAGGATAGAAGAAACGTCTGGACTTTTTTTACTGCCCTTTCACACACAAAACCAAAAAATTCCTTCCAGTAGGACCTTAAAGACCAACTAAGTTAGTTCTTGGTATGAGCTTTCGTATGAGCTTTCATACCAAGAACTAACTTAGTTGGTCTTTAAGGAATTTTTTTGTTTTGACTATGGCAGACCAACACGGCTACCTATCTGTAACTTTCACACAGACTCTGTGTAATTCTGATAATTGCTTTACGACCGCTCCAAAGCCACACTGCATAAACAGAAGCTGCAGAGACTCACAGGGGAGCGTGGCTGGGCACCAAACAATAAAGCAATAAATTTATCGAACATTTTTTCCCTCTATTGCCCTTGCCCGTCCGATCTCCTGGCTGGTCTGAGTGACTGAGTGGATTTGCCTTACATTTTAATTTGTTGGCCAGGGTGCTTGTACGTTTTCCACCTCCCTTGCCCTTGCCTGTTCCTCTCTAATTTTAAGTCGTGTGTGTGTGCTGGCAGCGTGTGTTTGTGCCTGCTGTTTGTTGATTTCTCTTTTAGTGTGGGTTTGATTTACCCTGCCATCCCTTCCATTGGTACCACTTAAATCGGGAGCCCCCTCTGAAATTTTAAATGTCGGGGCTTAGAATAGACTGTGCACTTAAACCTCACCCCTCTTACTTTATCTAAGCCACACACCCCTCTTCGCTTGGCATTTGGGGGAAGAAATAAGGCAGGGCTTGGGGCGGACAATTCAGGGTTTCTGATCAGGGAATCATTCCTCAGCATTGTACATTTATACGTTTAGAACCTTTGAAGGTGTACCTTTGCCTGGTTCTTGTCATTGGCTACACTTGCCAGTACAGGGTCCCTAAAGAAAACTGCTTTTAAACAAACAAACAAACAAAAAAGGTTGCGGCTTATAGACCCTTACTGAAAAGTCCAGGCTAACCCACGGTTTATATTTCCACTTCATTTTGGCTCACTGTAAAGGACAGCTATTTTTCCTTTTCTTCTAAACTTTTCCTTGCCCGGCGTGTTCATTTTACCCCCAACTCCCCCCAGGCTTTCCTTCTCCTCCCTCCACCCCTCCTCCCTCCCAGCACCCCCACCCTTTCAGAGTTCCCTTTGCTTCTTGCCTGAGTCATCACAGTTACCAGACAGGTTTTTTAACCCCCAACTGCTGGGGCAGGCTTGATTGCTCTCTGAGTGACTGGCAATTTGTTAGGCATTGTCTTTAAGCACCTGGCAGTTCAGCAGCTCTAGTTGCATTGTCAGTTTAACTAACCAGCAGTTTGACCATTTGCAGTCTTTTGTCTGTTTAAGCACCCTTATGGAACTGACCTTGTGGGCAAAGATTTACTTTTCTTTGTTTGGCAAAGTTTCCTTTGTTTGGTAGAAGTTTTCCCAGTAGTGAGATATTCCCCTTAAGAGCAACCTCACCCCTCCTTTTCAGAGGGCCACTGGTGTGGGCCTGGAATCTTGTTGATTTCCTACTTTCCTACTTATTCACCTACTGGTGAATAAATCCCCTTGTTTTAGACATCCAATGCCTAAGCCAATACCTTTTCACTGCTGTAATCAATAAAGTTGTGGCCTTTTCTTGCCCATTAACCTTATATCACGTGTCCTTGCGTATTCATTTCACATTGCGGGGGTTGGGTCCTCGAACCACAAAGTACATGTTTGCCAGATCTCTGCTGTTCATGATTTTTTTTTTTCTCCTGAGATCCAGACAAGAAAAGAGGATATTTGGCATGCTTAGGAAGGATCTTTCCCTGTACAGTATTTCTTTGAGACAATATTTTTAAAATATTGTTTATTAATTGTTGAAAATAACAGTAATTCCAGGTTACTATATTTGTTTAATTTCTCACACCCCTTTCCTTGACAAGGCATTCAAGATAAGAGCTCACAGAGCACCTTAAAATCACACACCTGACTGGCAGCTTTAATTGCTGTGAGTTGTCTTGTATATAGCAAAATATATTACAAAATTTTGGATAGCAAGAGAATGCATATTCTGCTACAGAGTGGCTTCATTTTATCAACATGATTATACATAAATGGAAAAAAGTATTCTAAGCATTGTTGTTTCTCACATAACAAATATAAAAGCCACAATTTATAAACAGAAAATGGGATGGAATAACTTGATTCGGTTAAACATCATTGTCCTAAGAAAGATTCAGCTTTGTTTTTGCCCAGATTTAGCACCATGTAGCAGGCTAGTTACTAACATATTTGCTGAGAATGTAATGTGCTTCTGCTATATTAAGCTCCAATTAATCCTTTTTGTGAATTTCAGTGCAGACAGCAGCAAAATTAATCAATTTAATTTCAAGCTGTGTACCAGGGAGCCCTGTTCTTTAATGAAAAAAAGAATAATGGGCAGATTTGTCGGAAAGACTGTTTGCCGGCTGCAATGTTTAGTGAAAGGGGGCCAGCCTTCCTCTCTGAATGGAATGGGGATACCCAAGCATCTTCTGCAGCACACTTGACAGATGTTGATGTGGGAACCTTTAAACAAGGTTCTAAAGTTAAAAAAAATTTCTTCTACCCTCTTCCAGGATTATTTAAGACTACCAGGCAACTTTCCTTTCTGTGATCATCTAGGATAGTTATTAGAATCTCACAGAGGCAAATGTGACATCTTGGAAAAGCCTGAATTACGGTAATTGTATTTCAATAGGATACAGGATGGGTCCCCATGGTTGGTTCTTCAGGTATTTTTGGATTGCATATCCCATGCACATACAAGCAAGATGGTATTCTGAGTTCTATGTGGTAACTATTGTCTGTTGCTGTAGAATCCAGGCACATAAAACTGCTAAAAAAATGGCAAAGCAATATTACTAGAATTCCCCTTAAGACACTATATTTTCTGTGTCATATGCAGAAACTGCATTAGATGTGAATATTACCTTGCAGTCATTTCTTTTTATTAGCTTTGGGTCATGAGAAAAAGCATCCTACTTTGCTATGCTGAATGTGATGACAATGGGAAAAGCCCGTTCCAGGCCACTTAGCTTAGCTATCTGAGTCTTAAAATAATCACTGTTCTCCCTAACATGGGCTAGGGCAGCAGTAGTCTGATCTTTGCCCTCGGACTCTTCCTCCGCCCCAGCTTCAAACCTGTCTTTTTTAAAAATTAACAAAACAGAGAGGAGGTTCTCTGGCTATTAGTCATAAATGAGTTGCTTTCTTACAATTGAATAAGTCATTGCTTTCTTACAAATGAATAAGTCATTGGAGGCAAGCTGGAAAAGATTTTTAATCAGAACAGTAATCTTCTTCCTTCTTTAGGAAACACACATTAGAAAATCATATTTGAAACACACTCAGAAAGTTGGAAATGAACTAGTTTCTTGCACCCATTTCCTTTGCTCTTGCCTGGTAATGTCATTAACAATCTTAAGGACAAGATCAAAAATGGAGACTAGGAATTTCCTAGTGTACAAGTCAGCCTTATGGACTAGAATATACAGGGTTGCTGCCATCACCAATATATCCCCTCTCTGCCTCCTGCAAAAAGAGAGAATAGCATCTCCTATGTGTCATGATAATTATGCTGCGTGTTTTCACCACCAACCACTTGTGACGGCTACTGTGGAACAAGGAAATGCATAAGGCCACAATCTAAGGCAGAACTTTCCAAACCTTTCATGTTGGTGACACACTTTTTAGACATTGCATCATTTCACGGCACAGTAGTTCTGTTTTACCAGCAAACCGGAGCCTAAACTCACCCCTGGACCTGGGAGAAGGTCCTGGGGTGCACACTGCAGCCAACACACTAACATGTCGCAACACACAGTTCAAAAAGCTCAGATCTAAGGACCTAAGTTGCCATAAATCTCAGGGAAATTAATTTTGCTATTTTCAGTAGCTGCCTCCACGTGTTTTAATGTAATGTTTAGGTTTAGCAGCAACAGAAAAGAGAAGGCAGCATGGTGGAATGAGAAACTTTTAAAAGGTTCTGTGAATGAACCTTGCAAGAGCCAGATACATTTCAGCATCGTCTTCAGGAGCAATAATAATAATAATAATAATAATAATAATATCCATTCCACTGTTACAGCACATCACTTAAAACATATAATCTCAAAAACCAATCTATTGGGGGCAGGGGAGAATGCCACTGAAGACGACACCATGATGTGCTACTGTAATTTTCAATTAGCCTTTTTCATTCCCAGCTTTTCCTCTTTGGATTTCTAATTTTGGATTTCTAATTTTGGCCTTAATCATTATACACTTGCTAACAGGCCATTAATGCAGAGGCTTTCACAATATCTGACCTGGGCTTGACAATGGGCTTCTTCAGACTGAGCAAAAGGCTAGTCAACTCTAATGCAATATGAATGCCAATGTAAGGGTTGCAACATATTGTAAAAGGAAGAGTGAAGAGTTACATCCACAAAAGCTTTTGACATTTGTGCAATTGCATTCCACATAGCTGTCTAAATTGCCATAGCTCTGCAAATAGGGGATATAATCTCATTTTATCAGCATAGTTTGAGTTCGGCTTCGGCTGGGGAGGGCGGGATATAAATAAAATTTATTATTATTATTATTATTATTATTATTATTATTATTATTATTCTGGAAAAAGCAATATCTGAACCCAAAAGGAATGTTTGCAAATTTTTACTGTCCATATAAATGGAGAGGGAAGGCCCTTGAACTTTGTAATGAATTGGTCCATATTATATGGAGATGATTTATGCTTCAAATATATCTGATATATCAAATATATCAGCTTAACTATGGTGGCTTCTGCAAAAGAAAAAAGAAAAAAAGAAAAATGACATACTTTTTAGACATGCATCATTTTACGGCATAAAAATGAAAAAAATTATAATTGAAATTGTAGCATGCTGGGCATTTTGTGGTTTAGGGGCCCATAGTTTTTTATCTTAATACAATTTGCAGTGTTCCCCGTGGAAAAGAAGAAATGTATAAAACCAGTTAAGTCTGTGGGAAAGACATGCATTTTAAAAAGTGTACTTCTCATGTGTGCCATGAGAAGAGAGAAAAATCTGAAACCTTCCACGACTCTAACGCTGATTTTATTTTCTCTTTTATAAACATCTTTGAAGTGAGGCAGCCCCATGCAAAAGCAAAACATTTAAACCCCACTTGCTCTCAATTAATCTAATGAAGGGTTTTGAAAAATATACCTCCACTTAGTCAGCTATTTCTTGTTTTATCAGATATTTTCACATTTCATTTGGGGCATAGGGAGAGATGGGACTGAGGGTTATTAAATAGTGTTTTGTATCCGAGGTGAAATAGGGCAGCTTTGGTAATCTACATCCCTTCAGCAGGGGTAAGTGCTCTAAAATGACCTGTGTCCAAATATTTAGTTATGGCTTTGATATGTAACCTGGTAGACCTAGAGACGTAAGATGGTGGTTTATTAGGAAAAAAATAAGCTATGAGTATTTAATGAAATATGTTGAATGACACAGCAGCTGAGAGATACTCTGCTGCTTTGAAGCTCAAACACGCACACAATTGTTGACTGGAGGTCCTTCCAAGAGCTGGTAGTCAATAACCAGACAGGTATGTTCAATGCCTGAGGGTGCTGGAAACTCTAAAGTAGCTAAGGAACTTGTAGCAGAGCTGTACCACAAAGTACCACATGTTTTGTGCCATTTGCGACCTTGCAATAAATACGCGCCAGATGAACACAATCAGGGTGGTGTTGATGACATATTGAATGTTTCTTAGCCTGGCAGAAAGAACAGAGAAACAAAGCTTTTACAAAAAAGAAAAAGAATGTTAAAAATCATTATCTTTTAGGAAAGAACAACAATTAGACTGTATGGATGCACATAGATATAAAAAAATAACTACACCAACAACCAAAGCAAGCAAACAGAATACTTTCAAATGGGGTAACAGGTTGGTAAATTATTAGCCTTTGCGTTGCGCAAAGAATATTGCTTCCCCTATGAGAAAGGAAATCTTAGATAAAACTTCAAACAAATCCTATAAATTATAGGCAACTAATAAACCAGGGAAGTAAAAGAGAGTGAATTTTTTTAGCAAATACTAAACTATCACAGGTTTCAAATGATACCATGTTTGGGAGAAGGGAGCAGCCTTTTCAAAAGAAAAGATTTGGTTCTTCAGGGCACTATGATCACAGCAGTCCAGGCTGAGTTGCAAGGAAAAAATTCTCTTTGGTTTAAGCTCTCTCAAGTTCAATCTTGTGTTGAAAACTACCTTACATATAAGAGAAATAACTGAGCAAGAAGCACACATTGGTAGCTACTTAACAAATAAGATACAAAACCAGAGGAAGTGAAAGGTTATATGATAAAATTGGCTGAAAATACTGGGGAAAAGGTATTGTTGAATATCTAGGAAAATATCTGGAAAAATGCTCACAGATTTCCCTTACATATGGGAATAAGGAGAAATTGCTTTAAAATTGTGAGTAGGTGTATATCATTCCAGATACAAAAAAATGAATAAAACAACCCCAACCACATATTACAAATGTCTAAAAGTACACAGGGAGACATTTCACATGTGGTAGAACTGTGATAAGACAATTCAATACTGGCAGAAATAAAATGTCACATTAAAATGATCTGAGGGTATGCAATGGCCCTCCACCCAGTGTTTTCTCTACTAATTTATGTGGAATAGTTGGCTGCAGCCAGAATACTCTTTGCAAAGATGTGGAAGCTGACTGGTGCCCCATCTATGAAATTCCCAATGGAGAGACTTTGAGAATTTGCTGCAATAGCCTAATTGACTCACTAAATTAGATTTAGGGAACAAAAAACAGAAGCAATAAGAAGCAAAACAGAAGCTTTGCAATAAGATGGAATAAAAGATTAAGGCTGCAAAACTTGTTTATAGTATACATAAAAAAACACCACTCTTAATTTATTTTATAAAAGTGAAATGAACTGTCAATAACCAAGATGCCTCCAACTGGATAACATAAACATAACTTCTTGCATGCATTATGGGTTATGTTTACGTTTTGCAAAATAAGTAGCTATAGACTTTGTAGACCCCATGATGAGAGAGAAAGAGAGAAAGAGAGAAACAGAAATAGTGCAGCAAGTAGATCAGCTACATTTTTCAGGTTGCTCCCAGAAAAGAAACATTGTTGGCAGCAAAATTTCAGACTGTGTTTTTCTTCAACTTAATTTGATTTAATTGTTTTTTTGTGGGGGGGATCCACAAATTCAAAAAAAAACCTTTTACCGAAGAACCATTTACAATATCTCAAATACTTCTAGCTATTTCAAATGGAATTTTACTCTGTGAGTAAAATGTCCTGTTCTGTATACTAAAAGTATACATGAATGCCTTACTTTCGTAAATGCTCCTTTGCTGCAGGAACGCCAGCCAAATCTTCATTCAGCACATGCATCTTAGCTCCTAGACAGAAATATTCTATGTATGCTGACCAATTCAACTGGCGGACATCAAATAAGAACAACTGGAATTAGGGGGGGGGGGAAACAAATGTTACGTTATTTGCGTGGCTTGAGCATGTGGTGCAGCCCGGAGAGTGGGGAAAGAAATAAGGCAATCAGATAAGGGGTTAAAAAAGGCCTGAACTTTTATAGGTTCCTGCAAGTAAGCAAGGCTGGCATGGCACAGGGCAGTGGTGGTGAACCTGTGGCACGTGCGCCAGAGATGGCACTCAGAGCCCTCTCTGTGGGCACGCATGCAGTCGCCCCACCGTGCGCCGCCGTCAAAGTGGTGACCTCCCCTGACAAAGGAGGTGACTTTAGTGCAATAATAATAATAATAATAATAATAATAATAATAATAATAATATCCAAGAAATCTGGTATGGGAATTTGCATGTTTCCCCCCGCTAAATCAGAGCATTTGCAGATGATTTCATAGTAACAACTGAAAACCCTCAACAAATTAGAGAAAAAATTAACAAATTCGGAAGATTGGCAGAAACTTAAAAAAACCTAACTTATTAGTTAAAAATATGAGATCTGAGGAGATAAAGGACTTACAAAAAATTACAAGTTTAGAGATTAAAAATAAAGTAAAATATTTGGGAATTTGGATATCGATAAAATGCATCAATTTGTACCAGGATAACTATATAAAAACTTGGCATGAGATTAAAAAAATATAAATGGAAATTTGGAACAAACTACACCTCTCCCTTTGGGGCAGGATTTCAGTAAAAATGAACATTTTACCAAAAATGATTTTGCTGTTCCAAACCATTCCAATATTGGGAGGAATGAAATGCTTTAAAAGCTGGAGGAAAGACATTGCTAGATTTATATGGAATGGAAGAAAACCAAGAATTAAGCATCAAATACTTATAGACCACTGGCATAGGGGGCAATAAACGTGACTGCTGCAAAAATGAAGACAACTCATCTACACAACATATGGTTATCCCCCGATTTTGTGAACTGGACATACATACATATCACATGGACACTTGATTTTTCTTCCCCAACCATGGCCTGGGCGAGTGGCAGATTAACAGCACAATCCTATGCATGCACTGTGCTCAATAGTGCTTACTCACAGGAAAATGTGTGTGACTAACAGTATCAAGTTTGGATTTATTATTTCAAGTCCAGTTTGTATTGCTCAGATCCAAGTTGGTTCTGGTTCACCCCAAAATCTAGACTGAATGAACCCCACAGCCTCCAAGCTGTGCAAGCATGTCGTTCATAAACTATCCTAGGCGTCACCTGTTATTTCTGTACCAATGATGGATTCAATAAAAAATGGTCAAATCATTGTTTTGAAAATCAATCCAACCCATCCTGAAACCAGCCAAGATTTTGGTTGTAGTGGAATTTGGGGGCATACTTACTAGAAATTTGATGTTTTTCTTTTAGGCCACAGGAAACAATTGTTACCTTGATGGGAATCTGTAAAGATATTTTGGATTAGAACAATGCTTACTTTCTTATCTTTTGGACTAAGATGGTTCAGTAACATGTTCATATTGTCTGATTTCCATTCCCAGGAACGGCTGGAAAAGAAATCAAAGAGCATCATGTACTCGTGGAGGCGGTTGTACATCTTCATCATTCTGAAAGACAGAACAGAGATCCCATCCAAAATGGATGGGATTACCACAGTTGGTTCACAATCCACATAGCCATGCAAGAATTTAAAGCCCTCTGAAGAGATCGGCTACTCCAGATCAAAGCCTGCTCCAGATCAAAGCTTGCACTTGAAATAAATTTTGAAAATGATTATCAGAAGCACAGGGAATGAGTTTATTCACGCATTCTGCAGCCTCTTAAATATTCTTTGAAGAAACCAACCATCAGACTGGCAGGCCTTCCATTCTTAACTTGCCTTCCGTTTTCCTCTGGCAGCAGTTATGGTATGTGTAGTTCTGTATGGAAGTGAGAGCTGGACCTTAAAGAAGGCTGATCGCCGAAGAATTGATGCTTTTGAATTATGGTGCTGGAGGAGACTCTTGAGAGTCCCGTGGACTGCAAGAAGATCAAACCTATCCATGAGTGCTCACTGGAAGGACAGATCCTGAAGCTGAGGCTCCAATACTTTGGCCACCTCATGAGAAGAGAAGACACCCCGGAAAAGACCCTGAAGGAGAAGCGGAAGACAGAGGAAGAGATGGTTGGACAAGTGTTCTCAAAGCTACCAACATGAGTTTGACCAAACTGTGGGAGGCAGTGAAAGACAGGAGTGCCTGGTGTGCTCTGGTCCAGGGGGTCACAAAGAGGCGGACATGACAACAATTGTAATGCAGCTAGAGCTTTTTGAGATGGCTATCACTGCCAGTGATTGGCTGAGCTGCTCCAATGTTACAGAGGAATGGGAAAAGAAAACACAAAGTGGTTGGGCCTGGGAAATGAACAGGTCAAAGAAGAGGGAGAGGAGACAGAAAGGTTGGAAGATGCAGCAGCCAAAGAGAACATGAGGAAGCAGGAAAAGACCATAAGCAAGAGCTACAGAAAACTGATCTTTACCCAGGGATTTGAGTGCAATCTGAAATCCGGCCGAACTTTCACAAACGTTTTCTTGCCCATCAAGAGGGTGGACAACTAATATGGAACTATTTTTCAGGTTTGTGTTTTTTTTTCCAATTTTTTTTTTTTTGCATTGTTAAAGGTTTGATTTACATTTTCTGTTAGCAAAGTTTCTAGCAGTGTCAATTTTTTCACCTTTAATACTAAAAATGTAGGATACAATTCAACACAGAGTTGAGGATCTTTAAGCCCATAGAAATTAAATCAGTGTGCACAACTTTTGTGTTGGAATATGAGCTATGGCCAGGATCCAAAGAGCAGTGCAACTAATTATGTGCACTTAAGAAATCCTTGAACTTGGGTTTTGCCTCCATGCAAAATGGCAACCCTCTTCTTAAGTGGAGATAACTTCTGAATGCAGTTTGAGAAGGTAGGGAGTGAAAAAAGAAATCCTACAGGGAAACCCAAGACTTTGAGTATAAAAATAGTTCTTTGGGTCCTCGTGACTACAGACGACATTTACTAAAATTCTATTGAAATCAATGTCTTCAGCATATCTGCTTGTAACACTGGGTGCAGACACAAAATTTGAACAAGCTTAAAAAATCCACTTTAAGGATTTTTCAACTGCCTTTTTAGAAACTGCCTATTATTTTTAATAGTTATGTTTTCCAAGATAATCTTGACAAATCTCTATAAACTGGTGCAACATTTTCCGTGCTGCTCTTTACACACACACACACACACACACACACACACACACACACTTTTAGATGTAATGACCAGAACAAGCTGTCTAGAACCTACTCACGCCCTCTCTGGGTGGTTCCACTGTTGCTTCAGTGCTGAACTCATTAACAGCAATAAAGAAAGAACAACAGACAACAAGGTTGCTTTTTTCTTTTCGTTCATGTATATAGCAAGTCAAATTCCCTACAGTGCTTGACAATACAGGCAATGGCCGTTTGGGGAATGGGCTGCCCGTTACACCCCCACACACTTTGTTTCCTGGCCACTTCTGGGTTGCTGCAATGCTTGTGTTCATGGTCAAACACCAATTGGTTGTTGCCCGTACAGGGGTTATGTTCCAAGGCACTACACATTTAAGTGAAATTGCATATATCTGAAATGGCATTAGAAAACCCTGCAAACAACCCATTCAGCCCTGCCCAGTCCCGCCCCTTTTTGTGACATTTTCATGTCCCTTCCAGGTTCAATGCGATGCACATGGTCATGGCTACACACATATTAGATGCACCTAAAATGGTCACTGCCTGTTTAACCGTTTAGCAGTTTTCCCTCACCTTGGCTTCCTTCCAGTTAGCCTTAAATACAAATCATAGAGAAAGGCGGGGAACTTGTGACTAACAGTTCTCCAATACTCATACGTAAAGTCGTTTTGGGTCATGCAAGCATTAGGGATTCTGAAGGCTTTCTCCAGGGGAATCCTCTCCAATATGTCCATGGCAATATCGCCTGTAAAATAACAGGGGACACAGTTGTTGTTTTTGCTTTTATCAAAAGAGAATTGAAGTCATACTTGCAAGAGCATACAGATAGGCCTGAATTAATTTAGTATTGTTTGATTACAGAAAAGCAATGAGAAAAGGCTGCAATTAACTTTTGCACCCATCTGGGAAAGTGAGAGATCTTTTGCAGTAGGATTCATTCCATCCTTTGTCTACATACCTAAGAAAGTTAATAGGATTAAAAAAAGAGAGCCATTTTGACGTAACGTCAGCTAGCATGCATTTTCCCCCTCTTAAAACATCCACAAGAAATAATGTGTTTCTACCTTTCATTCAAGGGACGCGGGTGGCACTGTCGTTTAAACCACTGTGCCGGTTGGACTTGCCAATCAGAACGTTGGCAGTTTGAGGCCCCGCGATGGGGTGAGCTCCCACCATTCGGTCCCAGCTCCTGCCAACCTAGCAGTTCGAAAGCATGCAGTGCAAGTAAACAGCTTAGTCATGCTGGCCACATGATCCGGAAAAACTGTCTGTGGAAGCAGACAAATGCCTTTACCTTTTACCTTTCACTCTGCCTTGAACAGGAAGATGATGATAAGACCCAAGGGACATTCCTGCCCTCCTTACTCTTTCAGTGAAAGCAATGATAGAGGGGAATTAGAAATTCTGTCTAGAGGAGGAAAGGCTGTCTGGCGATCCAGGAGATTAACTTTTGGCTGAGTTGTTGAGCCCTTCCTGGCACTACTACTCACAGAACTACTTGTATCTGTAATTGCTGATTTACACTATCCCCCTTAGGGATAAACTACATTAAGGACACTTAAAAATCCCCACATCACATTTTCCCAGAGCATATAGCTTCAGTGGATTCAGGACCCTAAGACTTCAATTCACAAAACATTAAATCTTCTAAGATTCTTACATTTCAGTGGTTTTAGCCACATGGACTCTAATGCCAACTGACATAAGTCACTGTGTGAAATAGCTTCGGAGCAGTTTTGCCAAAGGACCTTGATTCTATTCTGTTCCCCTGCTGCTGCTTTTCAATGCACAGTGTTCATTTCAACTGCATACTCTGCATTTCATCTCCATAATAGACAACAAGGGAGGAGACTTACTGAGTGGAGCAGAAGAAATGTACAGAAGCTGAATTGCATAATTACATAAGCACTAGAATTGTTTCAGACCTCAGGAAGGATAAGATCTGACAAACAAGAACAATAATCGAGTGGCAACGTAGAGAAAAAATGATGAGCAGAGGAAGGGTTAAGCCATGGATGTTGTTGTTTAGTCGTTTAGTTGTGTCCCCCTCTTCATGACTCCATGGACCAGAGCACGCCAGGCTCTCCTGTCTTCCTCTGCCTCCTGCAGTTTGGTCAAACTCATGTTGGTAGCTTTGAGAACACTGTCGAACCATCTCGTCCTCTGTCATCCCCTTCTCCTTGTGCCCTAAATCTTTCCCAACATCAGGGTCTTTTCCACGGTGTCTTCTCTTCTCATGAGGTGGCCAAGGTATTGGAGCCTCAGCTTCAGGATCTGTCCTTCCAGTGAGCACTCAGGGCTGATTTCCTTAAGAATGGATAGGTTTGATCTTCTTGCAGTCCATGGGACTCTCAAGAGTCTCCTCCAGCACCATAATTCAAAATCATCAATTTTTTGGCAATCAGCCTTCTTTATGGTCCAACTCTCATGTCCATACATCACTACTGGGAAAACCATAGCTTTAACTTTACGGAACTTTGTCCGTAGGTGATGTCTCTACTTTTTAAGATGCTGTCTATGTTTGTCATTGCTTTTCTCCCAAGAAGTAGGCATCTTTTAATTTCGTGTCTGCTGTCACCATCTGCAGTGATCATGGAGCCCAAGAAAGTAAAATCTCTTACTGCCTCAATTTCCTCTCCTTCTATTTGCTAAGAAGTGATGGGACCAGTGGGACCAATCTTCGTTTTTTTTGATGTTGAGCTTCAGACCATATTTTGCTCTCATTAAGAGGTTCTTTAATTCCTCCTCACTTTCTGACATCAAAGATGTGTCATCTGCATATCCGAGGTTGTTGATATTTCTTCTGGCAATCTTAATTCCGGCTTGGGATTCATACAGTCCAGCATTTCACATGATGAATTCTGCATATGTTAAATAAGCACGGAGACAATATACAGCCTTGTCGTACTCCTTTCCCAATTTTGAACCAATCAGTTGTTCTATATCCAGTTGTAACTGTAGCTTCTTGTCCCACATAGAGATTTCTCAGGAGACAGATGGCAGTCCCATTTCTTTAAGAACTTGCTATAGTTTGCTGTGGTTGACACAGTTATGAAGTAGAAGTAGATGTTTTTCTCTAGCTTTCTCCATAACCCAGCGCATGTTTGCAATTGGTCCCTGGTTCCTCTGCCCCTTTGAAATCCAACTTGCACTTCTGGGAGTTCTCGGTCCACATACCGCTTGTAGAATTTTAAGCATAACCTTGCTAGCATGTGAAATGAGCACAATTGTGCAGTAGGTGGAGCATTCTTTGGGATTGGGATGCAGACTGATCTTCTCCAATCCTCTGGCCACTGCTGAGTTTTCCAAACTTGCTGACATATTGAGTGTAGCACCTTAACAGCATCATCTTTTAAAATTTTAAATAGTTCAGCTGTCATCACTTCCACTGGCCTTGTTATTAGCAGTGCTTTCTATGGCCCATTTGACTTCACTTTCCAGGATGTCTGATCAGCAACCATACTACCATATCTTTCTGGTATAATTCCACCTCTTCTTGATGTCTTCTGCTTCTGTTAGGTCCTTACCACTTTTGTCCTTTGCACGAAATGTTCCTTTCATATCTCCAATTTTCTTGAACAGATCTCTGGTTTCCCCCATTCTATTGTTTTCCTATATATATTTCTTTGCATTGCTTGTTAAACAAGCCCTTTTGTCTCTCCTTGCTATTCTTTAGAAATCTGCATTCAATTCACTGTATCTTTCACTATCTCCCTTGCATTTTGTTTGTATTCTGTCTCCTGCTATTTGTAAGGCCTCGTTGGACAGCCACTTTGCTTTCTTGCATTTCCTTTTCATTGGGATGGTTTTCGTTGCTGCCTCCTGTAAGTCTCCATCCATAGTTTTTCAGTCCACCAAATCTAAATCCTTAAAACTGTTCCTCACTTCTACTGTGATTTGATTTAGATTGTAGCTTACTGGCCCAGTAGTTTTCCCTACTTTCTTCAGTTTAAGCTTGAATACAAGAAGCTGATGATCTAAGCCACAGTCAGCTCCAGGTCTTGTTTCTGCTGACTGCATAGAGCTTCTCCGTCTTTGGCTGCAGAGAGTATAATCAATCAGATTTTGATGCTGCCCATCTGCTCTTGTGTTGTTGGAAAAGAATGTTTGTGATGACCAGCTTGTTTTCTTGACAAAACTCTATTAACCTTTGTCCTGCTTAATTTTGAACTCCAAGGCCAAACTTACCAGTTGTTCCTTTTATCTCTTGACTCCGTACTTTAGCATTCCAATCCCCTATAATCCTTCTTTGGTGTCATTTCTAGAAGGTGTTGTAAGTCTTCATAGAATTGGTCAATTTAACAGTCAGTGGCTACACTGGAGCTTCTGCACTGGAGCCCTCAAGAACCAAAGGTCAGCAATGCAACCTCCTCAGGCCACAGAGGTGCTGGCAGAATGGACTCTTTCTGTATCTGATGTTTCAGAGCACGAGGGTCTTCCAAGGCAAACTCTGAGGGCAATTCCCTCTCGCCTTCTGATGCTTCCTCCAAAGTCATTGCCTTGTTCTCTAAGAAGGCGGCCATGACACCATCCCACCACTGCCTCAGGAGAGTCCTTCCAGTGGGCTTGGCTTGTTTGGTATCACTGGTGTGAACTGCTTACAAAATGGGGGAATGGATGCAGGACCAGATAATATCACCTGCCCCTATGGTAATGGGAACCCATAATATATTTTGGACTTTATATTCTCTCTCACCACTGGTTTGTGACTGTGCTGTAGGTGAGTGTTCTGGAGTCAATGGAACAAGAAATGTAGCACAAAATAAAATTTCAAGTTGCCAAAACATTGGGGTTTTTTTGCTTTTAATTTAATAGAAGGCAGAAGGCCACAGGGTTAATCAGGGTAATTAATAATTACCCTGATAATTCACAGCCTTTATCTGTGGATGTACCAGGATTGCATTGGCAGAATCCACCAAATATGTGCCATGTCTGAAACCTGTGATTTTCATGGAATCCACCTTGCACTTTTAAAAATAAACTTACGTATTTCTCCCCAGGAAAATGGGCTGATGTTACTTGTTATACAATTGTATACCAACAGTGACTTGGGCCTGAAAAATAAGCAAGGAGGGAAAGAATGAAATGGAGAAATAAAACAAAACACAGTATTGTTTTGTTTAGAATGGCTATCATCCTAAATTTCCTAAATTTCTAACAGCTGAGTAGTCATGCTTCTTTCCTGAATTAAAAAGGGAGGTTTAAAATTAGAGGAACTTTTACATCCCAAAGGTTTTCTTTTAAAAAGCAAATACCCATGCACTTCTGTATAAATCACCAATCTTGCAGCTTAGGAGGAGCCCAGCCCAGAGCAGTGACTCATGCAGAAATTAGTCACGTTGCACATCTGTGCTGGGGTTGATGCCATCCCACACCTGATGCAATGGACATGGCTCTTACTTTGGTACAATAGCTTAAAATGTAGTAAAACCAGAGGTTTCTACACACAAACACCCTCCATCCAAGTGACCAAGAAGCATAATTGTAATTCAAAGACACTTTCCACCCAGGCAAAAGCAATGAAGGGCATGAGCCATGACTCGTGTGTGTGGCCTGTGGGTGGACGAGACAGAAAATATTGCTCATTTTTTATTTCTGTGCAACCGAGTATTTCTCACACATTTTACTCTTGAATAATCTAATAAATGTCTCAAATTAGAAACCTGGCTCTGAGTAATGAGGCTTTATTTGCAGATCTCATCCCACAATGACTATTCTGCCCAGTGCTAAAGAACAGCTGATTAGGTCTCTCTTCTTCCCCTTTAAATTTTGTAATTCTTTCACTTGCTTTTTTTTGTATGATGTCATTTTATTTGCATTGTACTGTTTAAAGGCTGATGTGTTGACCGCCCTGGACTCCTCTGGCAGGAAGGCTGAGATATACATTTAAAAATGACTGAATGAATGAATGAGAAGTTTGAATCTGCACATGTTCATATTCAAATGTGGTGGTGGTGATACCATAAGCGAGCTAGCTACACAAAATGCATACCTCAGCATACCTACAAGGGAAGGTAGAAACTAGAATGCATATTCATAACATCAGTCCTTTAAAAAAACAACTATTTTATTAAAGGTTTTCAACCTAATAAACCATAAAATTCCAACTAAAATAAAGGGAATAATAATAGAAAATAATAGAATAATAGAAAATCAGCCAGAAAGAACTAATGAGAAAAAGAAAATACAGCACATTAATAAACCTCAAAGGATATTCAGAAGACACAAAAGTTTAAATATAGCCCTTGGCCACCCTTTTATCTTGATCTTCACCTCCCACCTGGGAGAGCTTCCTCTTCCTCCGTTTCACACCCTGAGAAAACCTCTTTCATACAGGCCCCTTCCTTTTCTCTCTGTCAGCTCTCTGTACAGGTCTTCATCTTTCAAAATATAATTGTTTAGATGTTAAGACATATACATCTAGTTAGTACTAATCGAGAGCCATCCAAAATCAAAGATCATCAAAGAGATCATATAAAAGATCAAATCCAAAAAAGAAAAAGAAAAACAAGAAAGAAGAGATAAAGAAAGAAGGGGAATCTCAGTAACCTATTTGCCCATGTACGTCCATCACAAAACACCAGTCCTACCTCTGAACTGCAGTATACCATCCAGCAGCAAGGATCAAATTGATGGCAATATCAACAGGAATGATATCTGCAACTGCATCTTTGTTGCATTTTACAATCCGTGCAATCCCCTTTCCAGTCTGTGGGATGGAGAAGGGGCTAGTTAGCAAATTTTGTGGTATAATTTCATTGCCCAGAGATAATGCACCTGAAATTGGATCGAGATTTCAGTAAAATGGAGAACTACCGTATTTTTCGCTCTATAACACGCACTTGACCATAACACGCACATCGTTTTTAGAGGAGGAAAACAAGGGAAAAAACATTCTGAATGAAACAGTGGATGTATCATTTTTGTGCTTCATGCTGTGGCCACAGACATGTGATCTGATGGTGAATTTGGGGTGACCCAATGCAGAAATCCTGAGAATCCCTGTGCATCCATGGTTTGTAACCACGTTTTTGCACCATTGCAGCCCCAGGCAACAGTGGGTGTGTGATTTTTGGGGGGGCAGGCTGTAGCCATGGACATGCTATGTGATCTTATGGTGAATTTGGGGTGACCCAATGCAAAGATCCTGAGGATCCATGTGGATCCATGCTTTTTAACCACATTTTAAGTGGGGAGGGAAGGAAAAACACAGAACGGACAAGGAGCACGAGAGGGGTGTGCAGAGAAGCAGCTGGCTAAGAATGCAGGAGAGGGGTATAACTGGGAGGGAGGAAAGGAAGGCAAAAGTTTTCCCTCGCCTACCCACCCAAGCCAGCCAGCTCGCACGCTCTCTCTCTCTCTCTCCCTCCTGCAAGTTTTCCCCTCTGCTTGTCTGGAGGGGAGAGGCTTTCCCTGCTCTTTGTTCCGTTTGAGCAAACACAGCAAGGAAACAGAGGTCGGTGGGCAGTAAGACCCTGAGGCAGAATGCAGGAAAGCAGCCACTTCCTCTTTTCAGCTTTCCCTTCTAGGAGACGCGCGATTTTTGCCTGCTTTTTTTTTTGCCTCCCCTCGCACCATTTGGCTCCAGGGACCACACATTCGCTCTATAACACGCACAGACATTTCCCCTTCCTTTTTAGAAGAAAAAATCTGCGTGTTATAGAAGGAAAAATACGGTACTTTCATCACATGAAAGGTGATAGTTATGGGCAAATTATCTTTGCCAAAATCATTCTGATTTTGTTTTGGTTTTCCAAATCATCCATGAGTACATGCAAAGGAACTGTGCACCCACACAGTGGGCGCATATTCTTGAGGAAAGCAAAAAAGACCCACATGAAGTATGGCCACCCTCTCCTCATTCTCGCCACTGCTTTCCCAAGCAGCAAAAACCAACCAATCAACCAATTTAAAGGGGGTGGGGAATAACTGGCAACAGGCAAGGCTTGCTTTCTGGCCTGTCTTCAACTGAAAATAAGAGAGGCTACAAAGATCTCCCCTGTATATAAATTTTACTACTACTACTTAGTAGTGAATTTTACTACTATTACTAATAGTGATTTGCACCAATAGTTGCTGCTTCATTGTTTGTTCAAAGTATGCAACAAACTCCACCTGCAAGGAGTTTGTTTCTTCTGTTTCTTAAGGACATTAAGTACTAATTATTAAGTACTACATATGAGGTTGCATATTACTGAGGCCCTGGTCCAGCATCTCAGGAACCTAAGAATTCTACTAGGTGACACATACCGCAATCAAGAAAATGCATGGTCCATTGAACTGATCAATCCACCCCTGAAAAGAAAAAAAATAAGGGAAAGCAATTATGGAGAGGGAAATTTTGAGTTTCTATTATGGGGGGGGGGGGAGAGAGTTGAGATTATGCATAGCACATTTCCCATATTCCAATCTGTGAATCTGAAGCCTAGTGCACATTTTTTCTGCCTGAGATTGATGGTTTTTATTGATGTGAGTCAGCAAACAAAAGTGGGTTAAAAATATGGTAAAAAAATAAACATGGTCATAGACCACTTTTTTAAGAGTGTTGAAAATGGTTTTGGAGAGGTTTTGCGTTCTGTGACATTCACATATTTTGTCTAAGCAAGCTACTGGTCAAATAGATTTTGTAGATTTTAGAAATACAAAAATATTCCAAATTCATTTACCAGAGGCAAAAGTGGAATGAGTGGACACATCCCTCTTTCAAATTGTCTCCAAATTCATTCTCTCTCTCTCTCTCTCTCTCTCTCTCTCTCTCTCTATCTAAAAAAAAAGGATGGTTGTGGCAATGCTGGGATAAGGTGACTACGTGACTTAGGCACTCATCAATCCACCACCTAAATCCAATTCACTAAAAAAAACAAACTAGTTTTTTTGGTTTTTTAGAAGAAAAGGTGCTGGTACGTGAAGTGCCACACTTTTAACCTTTGGAGGACAAAAGGTGTTGGTACCTTTGAGCACCCCAGAAAAAGCACTGCGAAAAGCCATCCTCATCTGCTTATGTTAGCAATCACCACTTGCCCAAAAGATTCTGCCCAAAGCAGTTCACCACATTCTAAGTAAACAGCAGTAATACAAAAAGCATGATAGGAATAAGTACAAATAAGCATAGTGTTAGGGAATAACCTCAAGACGTAAATCACAGTATTAGTTGTAGGTGCTTTATTAACGAGTAATGAAAAATTGCTATTTATTCACCGCAGGATGCATTCATCCCCACACAAAATTGGGAATGAATGTCCCTAAAGGGGTATGGAAAAGAAATCCATGGTCCAGGATTCATACGGTTCTCCTTCTTTCCTCCCCTCGTTGCCAAGAAGCAAGACAGTCCAAGGAATGGATGCCGTTGAGATTTTTAGCAAATGTATTTGTAGCAACAATTTCCAGAGAGACAAAATGCTGGGAGCAAAGCAACAGCTGCAGTGGGAATTTTCAGAGTACTCAACAGAAATGGAAGAGCAGTCATGCTTACGGGGAAAGGTTCTTGCCAGCTGCAGCACACGATGGATGGTCGAATGATGGCAGTATTTAGATTACCTTTCTCTTGCTGAATTACATACTCTGTCAAGGATTTGGTGAATGTGTAGGTGTTGGGCCAATCCCCAATCAGTTTGGGTGTGATCTCTTGAATGAGGGACTCATCCATCCCCCTAACAAGATAATAAAAAACAACAACAATCCATTGAAATATAGCCATGAAAAGAAACAATGCAAAGGAGGAAAAGGGGAATTAGATTTGTAGAACAGCCATCAATATAAGATGGACAAGATTTCAGCACTACCCATTGCAAGTTAAGATATTACTTTTATTATTACTATTATTATTCTTACTATTATTCATTAAATTTGTATACCACCCTTCATCCGTAGATCTCAGGGCTAAAATAAAAAATAAAAATACAAAATGCATGATAAAAATAAAAATAAGAACAAGAACAAAACAAGCCCATAATCCCCCCCTCCCACAAACACATTTAAAGGAACACAGGAAGAAGGCAGGAGTAGGAGTCTTTTCCTGCTGCATGACTCCCCCCCCCCCACCTACTAGAAAAGGAATTGTAGATTTGGAAGAAACCTCAAGCATAGGAGCCAACTTAGGAGCCAACTCTTAGGGGCCATGAGGTCTTCACCCCCAATAAAACATTAGAGGGGGCACCCCCCCAGTTGATGACCATTGCCATTCAAATTATTATTATTATTATTATTATTATTATTATTATTATTATTAATGGGTTGGGTTTCAAATGGTGTGCATGCATCTTGTGATTATGTGGCGCGGGGCTTACCTGTGGCCCCCAATTCAAGCTGGCACCCCTGACCTCAAGGGTCATCCAGTCCAGCCTCCTAAACTGCAAGGATCTTAAATGTAACATCCAAGACAAATGGCTGTCCAACCTCTGCTTCAAAACCTCCAAGGAAGGAGATTCTACCACTTCTCGTAGAAGTCAAACAGCTCTTACTGTCAGAAAGTTATTCCTGATGTTTAGTCAGAACCTCCTTTCTTGTAACTTGAATCCATCCAAGATGGAAACCCTTTTGTTCGGTCTGGGAGATTATAAGTGATGACATGGGAAGGTAGAGAGAGGAATTTGTGGTGGGGGAAGCAGAGTGAAGGTTGCAAGTAACAAGAGGGGAAAAGATGGGTCTAGTCTTACAAAACTTACAAAACCAGCATTTAGTAGGGGAATGGATGGGCCATATTTTTAAAAGCCTATTCAAAGCTCTGCTGCTTAAATTTTAAATCTTTTTTATTTAAAGGCCAAACTGCTAAATGATGAAACAACACAAGTTTTTACCAGGTATCCCACAGGGGAGGCACAGGAAGAATGTAGTTGGTCAAGGGAGCCATGGACTCAAAAAGGTTGAAAACCTCTGGTACAGAAAAAAGAATTTGAAAAAGATACAGCCCTGTGTAGCAGCTACTGAAATTTCTTCTTCTATGCAATATTAAAAGTACAGAGTCTTTTTCCTTCTTGTATCTGGCCACCTTACCTACTAAATCCAATCTCCCTCTTCCCTGCTTAGCGCTCCCCCCACCCCAGCCACAGAAAGGAAACAAATAAATCTTTCCACATCACTTTTTATACCAAGCCAGGAAAATCAAATGGCACAGGGAGGGACAGGGCCTCTAAAAAGGTAACAACCCTAGTTATTACTTGAACTTATATTACTGACAGTCTACAACCAAGAAAGCTAGATGGCTTGGATGCAAACATTTTTCTCTAGTTCCTTTTAATATGGAATTCAGCATTAACTCCTGATGTGGATACAATTTTATTTAAAGGCAGCCATGTTTCCCTTTGCTGGCTTCCTTGTTAATGAAGTGCGACAATTAATCTCTGCAAATCAGAAGTCACAACATCTGAGGGCCTCAGAGCAGCCAGGGTAACAAGTAATCTGCCATATCCAAAGAGGTTTTTCTTAATCTAATGCTCAGGACAATCAGCTTTAAAGGGTATGCTGAGGCAAAAGAGCAGCACAGGACATAAAGGTAGCCTGGCATACCCTGGCAAAGCAGGCAGAATGTCTCCAAGCAGAATGGCAGGCAATGCAGAAGTTCACATTCACACCAGAAAGCTGCTTCTTGGTGTTACACTTAAAATACTTTTTGCACCAGAACTGCAAATGCTCGTAAAGATGGATTCCCAACCCCATACTTGATGAATACAGTGATAGGGGAGCTTCGGAGGAGAGATGTGGTGTGGGCAGCAGAGCTCCTTAACTCACCTCTCTTCCTGGCCATTCCCCCTGGCCTCCTGCTGAGCCTCTTGCCTGTCTTGAAGCTAAATGGGGAAATAGACTGAAGGAGTTGTGGGGGGAAGTGCTGGGGGGGGGGGAGGGCAAAGAACTCGCCATGCTGCCCACAAATGTTTCCTGTTTCCCTGTGACCAGATTGGAAACAGATGAGGCCTGATCCAGCAGGCCTCTCCTTATGTTCATAGTTTCCTCATCTCTACATTTACATTCTTTGGCAAATATCAGCTTGGAAAGTGATCAAGGTAGCTGGTGATTTGCACATTGGTTATCTTTTTGGGAAAGCTTTCCCACTTAATCACGGAGGGAGGGAGGTGATGAAGATGGGAAAAGCCTGCACAACTGGTAGGTGGGATAGCACCACAACAGAGTGGCTAACCCTAACCCTAAGGAAGAAGCACTTAGTGTTCCAAAATCATGTTTACATCAGCAGGAGAGAAGTTTATTTCCATCACTTACTCTACAAGATCAAAAAGTTTCTGGGGATCCATAGGAGGAGGATAAATGACTTCATCTATGTAACTCCGATTACAGTATGCATAGGCAGTTGAAAGGTGGATGAAGGCCTCGAGGTTCTGTATCTGGTGGGCCAACTTCAGGAGCTGCTTTGTTCCCATGACGTTTAACAGAAGGGCTTGCCTGGTTAAGAAAGCATTAAAGAAGCATTAAGAAGTCCTGTTGGCATGACCATCTAAGTAAGCATTAATAGAGCTACTTCAGATGTTTAAGGGGAACATGAAGAAAAGTAAGCAATGCAGCCTGCACTTCCTTCCATGTTTCTGGATCTTGGGTGAGATCTGGAAGCCACTGGTGTTGCTCCTTTTCTTGTAACTTAGGATGTACCTATATCTCTGTGGTATTCTACAACCTTGTCTGCAGAACACCCTGGGTTCATCCATGCCACCTTATCGTAGGATCTCAGCTATCAGAGCAGGGTGGGACCTCTTTTGAGCTAGAGAGGAGATGCTGCAAATCAAACATTGGGCAACATGGTCTTACATAAAAGGTTGTCTGCTCAAGACTCCCCCAAAGAAACACTGCTTTGGGTTAGGTGCAAAGTTGGAATTGTCTTTGTACCTCATGATCTAAAGTACTGTGATATTAGTTCATTGAGAATGCTTAGTGAAAAATTTGGATGAAAAGCTAACAGAATGAAAACATGTACTTTCCCTTTCCTTCTCAATGGAAAACTGTTCAGATATTTTTAAAAAAACCTCTGTAGACTACTGACTATAAGTGTATGTTTATAACTGAGCAGGAATTCCTTATGTTGTTATTTGTAATGTGTGGCTATTTTTATTTATTGCAACTCATTGTTCCCGGAAGGAAGGAAGGAAGGAAGGGGTGATTTTCTTGATACAGAAGATCAGGAGTGTTTGCCATGACCAAGCACTGTCCACCCTTTAAAGTTCAGTGTCTGAGTGCAGAACTCCCAAACTGATGTTTGCTCTGATTCAGTTTTAAAGAACGGGTTTTCAAAGGGAAAGCTTGGGACAAAAAAGAGAGAAGAAACTCAGACTTGGAGTTTTAAAGCACAACAAAAGGTAAGTGTGGATAATCCCTAAGTGAATGTATGTACTCTTGTAACTCTTTTCAAAGTGAAATTCACCATAGTACTGAAGTCACACTTACTAGGAAAGTGTCCCATTGAGCTCAGTAGTTTTACTTCTAAGTAAACCTGATTAGGACTGTGGGGTAAGAAACACAAAGGAAAAGCAAGCATAACATACCTCAGTGGCTCATCAAAGCGAATTGTTGCAGCACAATGGAAGACAATGTTAACTTCGGAGAGGAGCTCCTGAGCATCCTCAGGAGCAATGGCCAGATTTGGCTGGGTAAGTTCAGCATTGATTGGTTTAATCTTCTCATAGAAGTTTGGCCACACTTTTTTGACTCTGTCAAACACCTAAACACAAACACAAAACACAGATAAGTGAGGAGGACAGGGAACCAGGCAGACGGCCTTCTTGGTAGTGGTGCCCACCCTGTGGAACGCCCTCCATCAGATGTCAAGGGAATAAACAACTATCTGACTTTTAGAAGGCAGCCCTGTTTAGGGAAATTTTTAATGTTTGATGTTTTATTACGCTTTTATATTTGTTGGAAGCTGCCCAGAGTGGCTGGGGCCAACCAGTAAGATGGGTGGGGTACAAATAATAAAATTATTTTATTGTAAACAATGAGGCTTAGACAAATGCTTTCATCCACAAAAATGTTACATATAAAACCATTCTTTTCTGAGCCTGCTAAAAACATTTTTCTTCAGACAAGTCTACCCAGATGCTTAGGAAGTTGAGGGAATACCATCAAGAGGTGTATAAATTTTATGAAATAAATAAAAAGAACACGAGAAGACAACAGATAAATTCAACTCAAATCACATAATGATTCCACATTTCAGTGGAATTTCAGAGGCATTATAGGGAATTAAAGATGGTGGGTAGGTGCGAATGGAGCATTTTCCAGATTGCATCACCCTCTGTGTTGCAGTGCTTAGTGTGTTAGACTAAGGCCTGGGAGAGACCAGTATTCAAATCCCTCACTTGACCATGAAACTCACCAGGTGACTCTAGGCCAGTCTGTCTCTCAACCTAGCTGACCTCACAGTGTTGTTGTTAGGATAAAATGGGGGGGGGGGGGGACCAAGAACCTTTTAGGTCCTTGGAGAAAAAGGGAGGATATAATTGCAATAAGAACAACAATGCATCTGCTCTGCTTACATGACAGGTTTCCCGAATACAAAATTGCTGACTATTCCTAATGATAGGGATATGTGTATTCTGAGACCAAAAATAGAAAATAAAAATTGGCACCCAGCCAATTCAAATTCTGCACCAACATGCATATGCCATTTTGCATACGGTAATTTATTCTAGTTTTACCAGTCTGGGGGCAGAGGGACACACTAAAAGCACCCACCAGAAATATTACTCAGTCACATCTCTGTCTACAGACATTTCAGTAAATATTCAAAGAAGGTAGAGATTCTCAGGATAAATTCTGTCCACCACTGCAGGCAACAACGGTGGGTGGCCTATGGGTACTTCCAGGTAGGAGCTCAATATTGAAAATGGATTGTTCTCAACAAGTTTTTTTTTAAAAAAAAAAACTTACCGGATTTTTAAAATAATAATAATAATACTGGTCATTAAATGGTGCTTGTGTGTAGAAAATGGGCTGGCATTTTTATGACAAAATCATGTAGAGGCTGCAAAAAATAACGCCCATCCACAATAACGCCCATCTTGAAACACTTTATACATGAAAAATCAGCTTCACCACTGTATTCAAGCTTCAGGCAGTTATGCAAACTCAGCTTTACCCTATGCCTCTTTGCTATCTCATTTCTTTTGCCCTTTCTTTTCCACTTAAGCAAACATAGCAGAAATTTATTATGCCTACTTAGAATAATTAATTGCTGCTTCTGAATAACTGAGCTACAAACAGGTTTTGATTAGATTTAGTGTTAGGGTGTGCTTGTTCAAAAAGGTAGAGATGCCACTTTCAGTAAACAAAAAGCTGATTATTCCTAAAGCATAAAGAACAGCAGTAAGTAGCATGAGGCACTGACACAGTTTCAGTGTTGTCTGGGGTCAGCAGCATAAGTTATCCTGTTCAAGCAGGTACTTAGGCTCTGCTTTTAAATAAATATTTATTTATTTATTTATTTATTTATTTATTTTACCGCCCTATACCTGCAGGTCTCAGGGTGGTTCACAGAATAACATCAGAATATAAAACCACAAAATATATAATCAAAATAAAAACAACAACAACCCAATAACCCCCCCCCACACATTTTCAGCCATTTTCCTTATTGGATGCCAGTACTATGACTTAATCACACAGTTCTGAATTAGAAATGTACACCATTTGCTTTTTAAGCAGAGCTGAATATCTGTTTTAAGCACATATTTAAAGCTCTGGACCTAGTAAAACTTCCTGTGCAAGAAAAGGGGTGGGGGAGTTTGTCAGTCCTAGAATCAGATTCAGTAGAACAGATAAGGATCAAAAGGACATATTTTTTCACTACTCTGCCCTCCCCACCTACCAATCAGATCACAGGTCACAGCACTGCCAAAAGAAAAACATGAATCTGCCTCACAGATCCTTAGGGATTCTCTTTATTTTAACAAGGGATCCCTTCAAAATCATCATCAAATCATGTCACCTCTGCAACCACAGTGAATTGATGGAGGATTTGTTTTGTAGAGAGAGAGAGGTTTGGAAGAAAGATTCTTTATCTCTCATAGCAGAGTTAAACGCAATGGTAATTGCTTCAAGCACACTAAGATTTTACATCTGCTCTCATCCACCTTTAAACAAATGTTCCCCATGAAAATACTTGAGCTAGAATAAATCACAGACACTTGGCTTTGCAAACAGGTGAATATTTTACTCACACAGAGGTTACCGCAAACAAGTCTCAATCCACTGGCCATAAAGCAAAGAAAAATGGTTTCAAACTACTTAAAAAGAAAAGGACTTGCTTTCCTTACAAAAAAGGATAGTGCAACCTTGGTTAGCAAAGTTGCAGCCTGTAAAAATCTCCCTTTTTGAGAGATTCAGCTCACTTGTTTTTTTCATGCAGTTGGGAGCTACAGTCACATGGCTTCTTGTTTATTCGGGAAAGCAGGAAGAGAAAGAAAAAGAAAATGGGAAGGAGGAAAAAATAGGGAGCCTACTAAGCTCCACCCTCACTGGGACCCTCAAGTTAACCATTTCATGCATGCAAATGTGAGTCACTAACTGTATGTATATTACAACAATTTCCCTTCTCTGACAAGTGCATGCATACATGCAAAGAACTTACAAAAATACAGCATGTCAAGAACCCCCTGAGAGTCCCATCTTGACCTGAAGGTTCTTGAAGCTGTCTCTAGGTAGAGGTATGGTCAGTATGTCAGCTGTAAGTTGGGACAATAACTGATTCCATAGCTCTGTTCTGGACAAGTTCACAAATGTATCTCACCCCAATGTGTCTGTATAAAAATCATAAAGGTCCATGTCTTGAATCAACTTTTCTGTGCCATGATGATGTTCCAAGTGATCTGTGATTTTTACTGTGTAGTGTATAGACATCAAAAGAAGCTTTTATTTGATATATCTCTCTCTCTCTCACACACACACGAAAATCCTATGGGAAAAATCCATGTAAATTCATGATTATCTGCTTTTATTTATGAGATCCAACTTTTACCTTCATTTTGCATGCCTAAGGGATTTTTATCAAAATTCTCTTTGAGTATGAATTTAAAAACCCTTAAAAATAAATAAATCTGCAGGCATCTATAAGAAAACATTCTACAAGAATAAATTATAGTGGCACACCAGGTGATATACAAATAATAAGATGAAAACATACTGTATTAAATAGCTTCTAGTTGCTGATCTGGAAATTTCATTCAGGTAATGATCATTCAGGTATGAAGAAAGAAAGAGAGACTAACTATTTTGAAGCAGTGTTAAATTTCATTATGAAAAGATGCAACTTACAAAACATTGTAGATAGGGTCCAAAGAACTCAACAGCATAATGGCCACAGCAGGAGTTTGCTTGCAAATAAATGTTTCCAGAACAATTATTAACTCAGTTAAAGGCAATTGAGTTAAGGCAGAAATGCATCAAGAATAATCTGCTCAAATATTTTTTCTCTCTAATTACTGCTGCTTCTTAAACTTATCTTTCAAGGAAAGGGGCAAAGACATAAGGAAATATTACACATATGGCCTAGAGGCCTCATCAGTGCTGTTTGGCAATTCTGCAGAACCTTTGCACTTGACCGGAGGGTCTTCTGAAGTTGTCCACAGTGCATGTCACTCTAAACCTACTGGAAATCCCTGAAGTCAGTCTTTGCATGTTTCTCTGGCCCTTGTCTGCTTTCTTTTGCTATGTAAACTCCCTGAAATGACCTCTTGCAGAAGTTATCTTAGGAAAGCACTACAGCCCAATGGCCTATCCAGGCTTTTGCAGAACTGTAAACTTAAAGAACAGTGGGGCTGGATAGAGCAGCTGGGACTCTGTTTTGGCTGCTTCTTGAACTGCTGAGCTGAGAGCCCAGAAAAAGAGTGTTGACCAATGTACTAAGAGGTCTTGATTTCCAGGGAGAGAGATATTTTGGCAGGCAGCATTTTCTCACATCCCTAGAGAGCTAATTAATTTTATTTGCAGAAATGTCCATACCACCAACATTAAGAACAAATATGGTGGCCAGCAGCAGAAGATCAACAATAAAGTTGCATTAATGAAATCACAGAGGAAACCTCTCTGTTGTAGAGCAGGACCAGAGGGCTTGCATCTGATGGTGGGTCTCAAAAATAGATTAGGAAGCTGTTGGCATGCTGCCCACCCTGCGGCACAGCATCTTCTCTGACTGAGGTCGTTTCAAGCTTGGTGTTGGAGGAACCCTACATGATTATGCTGTGTGACTCCAACATCCATGCCAAGGCTGTTCTTGAACTAGCTCAGGATTTCATGGCCTCCATGGTCACCACGGGACTGTCTCAGGCTGTTACCAGCCTGACACACAGAGCAGGAGGTATTTTTGGTTTTTGCTCCCAGTGGAGTGAGTAGTCTGTAACCAAAAGGCTGGCTAGCTGCAGCATCCCACTGTCATGGTCACACCAGTTTCTGGTTAAGTCTGGGCTTATGCCAGCTATGCCCCTTGGCACAGGTGGGTGACTCACTAAGATAGTCCATCCCCAGAGACTGGTGGATCCTGATGGAGACTTTCCAGAAGAGAAAAGGCAAGGCTGTTGTCTTGTTGGGGAATGGATGAGGGCTGTTGACATTATCGCTCTTTAGTTCCCCCTCCGGTGCTGCAGAGCCCATAAAGCTCCCTGGTATTTTAGTGAGCTGTGGGTAATGAAGAATCTTGGAGTACTGGGGGTTTTGATCCCACTCTGAAACTGACCGAGCACGAAGCAGATGATACCATGCAGCAACAAAAGCAGTGAAGAAGTTCTAATATACTGCTTCTCAAGCATCCAGCAGAGATTTTCTGGACTTTCTTGGTCTCCCCAGAGCTCTGAAGGCCTCCTGTGACCATCTGGCCCACCATTTTGAGGACAAAGCCGCTCGGCTCTGTGGTGATTTAGATACTGCCATTACTGTTGCAGTCTGGTTGACTCTACTCAGCAGTTTTATGCAGATGTTAAACAGCATGGGTGATAAGATCAAGTAAGTGAGTATAAAATCCCAAGTTTGTTATAGTAATGGGTGCATATTAGAGCACTTTGCTGCTCTAAACCAAGAAAGCAGATTAGAGTTACAGGTGGCGACCATTTTAGGTGCATTCAGTAGATGTGCAATCACTAACACACAAGTCCTTTTGGACCCAGAAGGCAGAATGGGGATGGGGCAGAACAGGGAGGGGGTGTGTGCTTACAGTATATGCACTCCAACACATATGGGGGGCAGGAAAGTAACCACCATGTGAAATGGCTGTGACCTTTACTTAGCACAGATTTAGTTATGTCTTAACTGTTTCAGATCCCGAGTAGGTACTCTTTGTAAGTTGAATGCAGGTCTAAGAGACTATGAATATTCTTCCATGTTTTACATGTTTTAAATACAGTATTGATGTGCCTCTGAATATCAGCTGCTAGAGAGCAGAAGCAGGGAGAGTGCTGTTGTGCTTTTAAAAAAGGTAAAGGACCCCTGACAGTTAAGTCCAGTCATGAATGACTCTGGGGTTGCGGCACTCATCTTGCTTTACTGGCCGAGGGAACCAACGTTTGTCCACAGACAGTCATGTGGTCAGCATGACTAAGCCGCTTCTGGCGAAACCAGAGCAGCGCACGGAAACACTGTTTACCTTCCCGCCGGAGCGGTATGTATTTACCTACTTGCACTTGTGTGCTTTCGAACTGCTAAGTTGGCAGGAGCTGGGACTGAGCAATGGGAGCTCACCCCATCATGAGGATTCGAACCACGACCTTCCGATTGACAAGCCCTAGGCTCAGTGGTTTAGACCACAGCACCACTCTCACCCCGTTGTGCTTTTAAACATATCTAATTATGTTAGTTTATCACTGATGTGTCTGCTGCCCTGGGCTCCTTTTGGAGGAAGGCAGAGAGACAAATTTATACTGAGTTTTGAAAATATAAAATACACATAAAGATGCAAAATGACCATTTCACTTCAGTTCACATTCTTTGCTTGTTTGAATCACCCCCTTCATTTCCAACTTCTTAATTACCGTATTTTTCCCTCTATAACACGCAGATTTTTTCTCCTAAAAAGTAAGGGGAAATGTCTATGCGCGTTATGGAGCGAATGTGTGGTCCCTGGAGCCAACTGGCCTGAGTGCATCACACATTTTCTTCGAGGGTCGTCTTCGTTGCGGTCAGCAGAAGCCAGGGAAGTGCTTGCTAGGAGGTTTGGCCACTCTGTAGCCCGACTGCGTGTTTGCTAGTGTGTGTGCTTTGTGAGTGTGTGGTTGCCTGTGTGTTTGTTCGCTAGCGTGGGTGCTTAGAGGGAGTGAGAGAGTGACGGACTGCTGCATCTTCTCCTGCAATTTGCCTTTTAAAAAATTGGAAGCAGCGGGGCAGTAAAAACCACCTCCGAAGCCCCATTTTTCCCTTCTAAGGCTGCAGCTCGGCTTTGGGAGCCTTGTTCTTGAGGGATCTTTGAGGTTTTCCCTTTAGCTTTAACCCAGCCCCCTTATTTTACCAGTTTATCTTCATTCTCCGTCTGCTAAACTGATTGCAGGCAGTGAGAGAGAAAGCTGTTGCTTTCCTGCATTCTGCCTCAGGGTCTTACTGCCCACCCTCTTCTCTTTCGTTACGAGAGGAAAGCAGAGCGTCCTTCCTTCTAACTCCTCTCCGTGCTCCTGTGCTGCTGATGCTGCGTCTAGAGACTCGCAGGCAACATGCAGATTGGGGGGGGGGGAGAGAGAGAGAGAGAGAGAGAGAGAGAGAGAGAGAGAGAGAGAGCGCTGGCTGGCTGGCTTGGGGAACTTTTGCCTTTCTTTCCTCCCTCCGGTAAAACCCCTCTCCTGCATTCTTAGCCAGCTGCTTCTCCGCACACCCCTCTCAGTGCTCCTTGTCCCTTCTATGTTTTTCCTTCCCTCCCCACTTAAAATGTGGTTACAAAGCACGGATCCACATGGATCCTCAGGATCTTTGCATTGGGTCACCCCAAATTCAACATCAGATCACATAGCAATGATCTGATGCAAAAACAGGGCTGCAATGGTGCAAAAACGTGGTTACAAAGCATGGATCCTCAGGATCTTTGCATTGGGTCACCCCAAATTCAACATCAGATCACATAGCATGTCCATGGCTACAGCCTGCACCAAAAAAATCACGCACCCACTGTTGCCTGGGGCTGCAATGGTGCAAAAATGTGGTTACAAAGCACAGATCCACATGGATTCTCAGGATTTTTGCATTGAGCTACCCCAAACTCACCGTCAAATCACATGTCTGTGGCCACAGCATGAAGCACAAAAATGATACATCCACTGTTTCATTCAGAATTTTTTTTCTTGCTTTCCTCCTCTAAAAACTATGTGCGTGTTATGGTCAGGTGCGTGTTATCGAGCGAAAAATAAGGTATATTTGTGTCATTTACAAAAACGCTCCCATCCAGAAAGAAGCTTGTGAGGCTGACAGCTGAAAAGAAGATCCCTCATTCATAGATCTTCAGCTAACTCTCTAAACAACTGTGGTGCTAAATTTTCAGATACTGCTGCCTGCCATCCTCTTCCAATCCAGCCATGAACTGGTTACTCTGATAATCTTTCCCAGTGCTTTGCAACTATTATTCTCACAGCTGCAAGCATGAAAATTATTAACTCCTGATTTACCTGGTTGATTTCCCGGTAATGGCAAATAGGAGCTCTTTCAGTTGAAAGAGCCCCAGTGCAGTGAAGCAAGGGGAGACCGCAAGAATGACTGGGCATTCTGAGGACCTGGTGATCTGGTAGGTGCCTTTTGGTGACTCCCCCACTGCCCGGTAAGCTCGTAAGAGCCCCGAGAGTGAGTGGGGTCGGAGACGCGGCACATTGGAAACGACTGCTTCCATCACAGTGCGAAGCTCCGAGTCTGGCGATCGTGAGCGGTCAATTCCTTTTTTTAAAAAAGGGCTTAAAATTTGGAACTGTAAGTAAAGGATAAAGTTCAAATTTGACCAAGATTGGAAGAGAAAAGGGATTTAAAAACGGAGGTCGATCCCTTTTGTTGAATTAAAGTAGAGTCGGTAAATGAGGACCGAAGCCTCAAGAATAAAAAGACTTTTTGAAAGTTTGCAAGCTCAATATAATGCCCCCCTTCTGTAGGGGGAAGGGGAAAAAACTATTTTAAATTTTAAACCCTGCGAGACTGTGAATTACTGTAAAGAAGTTCCTTCATTCTGCAGCGGACCTCCTGGTAGGGAAAGGCTAGACTCCATTGTGACATCACAATGGAAGAGGAAACATTCGACTTTCGTTTCCATTGATTCTATTACTTTGTATCCTGCTGCTGTCTGGACTCATTTTAAAGTAGCTAAAGAAGTATCTGTTACTGTTGCTAAACTCCAAAAGGGATTTGAATTTTTTTCCTTATTTTTACAGCCTGTCTTTTTACAATAAGGAACAGGAGGGCTGCTGGCTGCCTGGGCTGGCATCTGTGGGACTGGTGGTGGGAATCTGTTTTTCTCTCTCACTCCACTAAGCTGTGAGACTGACCTTGAAATTCCTGAGCAATGATGTGTGCTGAAAAAGCAGATAAGGGAGTGGCTCTAAAAGTGCCTTTGAGGAATCGGTAATGCTTTTATTGAATGAAATTAGAGATAACACAAATCGTAATACAGAAGGTATTGAAAGATTGGATAAAAAGTTTCAAGATTTAAGTGCTGAATCGAAAGAGGTGAAGACTGAGATTACATCACATGAAACAAGGTTGGCACAGCTTGAGACAGAGTGTCAGATTTGGAAAGATTACAATATGAAAATGAAAATTCGATTGCATTTCTTCAAATGAAGGAAAGGGAATCTCATCTAAGATTGAGAGGGGTCCCTCAATTGCAAGAAGAGCAACTGTTTGACAGACCAATTTGTGGCGTGGTGAGATCTGAAAAAGGAAGAAGTTGAAAAAGGAAGAATATTTGGCCCCAAAAAGGATTCAAAAATAACTTACGACTGCATAGTGGTCTTTAATACCAAGGAACAAAGAGATACCATTTTGGGACTGCATTATAAAAAAGGTTTAAAAATTCAGGAGAAACCCATCATTCTTTTTAAAGAAATTCCTAGACACTTCTTGAATCTGAGATCCAATTTCACAGAATTGGCAAACGTCTTGAGGAGGAAAATATTTTTTTCAGGTGGGAATTTCCAGGTCTCTCCTTTAAATTTGGAGGAAGAAAGCAAAGAATTAAGACTTAAATTAAGGCTTAAATTCTCCTCAGAAAAGGAGACAGGTTTACCATGTTTTGGAAAAGCAGAATTTGGATGTAATTTGTTTACAGGAAGCACACACTAGACTACATAGAAAAAAATTATCAAATAAAAAACTTGGTCAAGAATTTATTTCTTCAGATAAAGTGAAAAAAAAAGGAGTGGTTTTTTAAGTCAAAGAAAAACGGAATCCAAAACTGATCTTCAAAGACGAGGAGGGAAGATACATTGAGTGGAAATTACAGTACAAGGCGATAAATATTTGTTACTGCGAATCTGTATGATGGCAAATCAGAATTCTTTAAGAACTTGGAAACAAGTCTTTTGGAACACTTGGATTACAAATTAATTTTAATGGGAGATTTGAATGGAGTGGCATCTACTTTAATGGACAGAACACAGACAGAAAATACTGAATGCTGGCAGATTACCTAAGACTTTCTTTGAAATAACTGATAAATTTGGCCTGTCAGACATATGGAGAGTTAGGAATCCAACTGAAAAAGACTTCACATTTTTTTTAGCTGCAAACCATTCATTCTCGAGAATCGATTATTTATGGATATCCAGAGACTTGGTTCCTAAAGTATCAAAAATGGAAATTTGCCCTAAAACCTGCTCAAATCATAATGCAGCTTTTATGGAATTGAAAACCCTACAGGTTTCTTTCAGATGGAGAATGAATGATGATTTGTTGAGGAGTACCCAAATTTTAAATAAAGCCCCCAAAGCCCTAAAAGACTATTTTGAAATCAATATTAACCAGGGAATGGAAACAAGGGTAATGAGAGGATTTCTTATTCAACAAAATTCAGTTAGGAGAAGGATACAGAATGAGAAAAAAGATAAAATTTTGGAACAACTAAAAGATAAAGAGAAGAGGCAACCCGAAGAATTTGCAAACACAAAAGGAAATTAAAGCCTTACAGCCTTAGTACTCACAGATTATTAACCAAGAAATAGAATGGAAATTAAGGAGGATGAGACAAAGGAACTTTGAATTTGCAAATAAATGTGGGAAACTTTTAGCTTGGCAATTAAAAAAGAGGCAAAAACAAAGTACTATTACAAGTATCGTAACGGAAGGAAAGTCTGTGGAGAACCCTGTGGACACAAGAAGATGTATTACAAACAACTGTATAAAAAGAAGAAAGAAGATCACGCTAAAATTGAGCAATTTATTAGCACTAACGGTTTGCAGAAGATTCCCGAGGGTAAAAATATCCTACTAAATGATCTTATTACAAGACAGGAAGTGGAATACGCAATAAACTCAAGGCAACTTGGCAAGGCCCTGGGACCAGATGGTCTATCAGCAAAATATTACAAGATACTGAAAGACTGGCTTATTCAACCACTGTTAGAAGTTTGCAATAAGATTATAGGAGGGGGCAGACCACCTGAAACCTGGAAGGAAGCCTATATTACTCTGATTCCAAAACAAGATCAAGATAGATCCAATGTCAATAATTACAGACCAATCTCCCTACTTAATGTGGATTATAATTTTTTTTCAAATATACTGGCCAACAGGCTAAAGAAGTTTATGTTGGAATATATCCATAAGGACCAGGCAAGGTTTCTGCCTGGAAGACATATGAAAGATAATACAGTGGTGCCCCGCAAGACGAATGCCTCGCTAAACGAAAAACCCGCAAGACGAAAGGGTTTTCCGATTTTTTTAGCGGCTTCGCAAGACGAATTTCCCTATGGGCTTGCTTCGCAAGACGAAAGCCCATAGGGAAATCTCCGGAGACAGCGGGGAAGCGCAGCGTGTCTTCTCCTCTGTTCCCGGACCTGTCCTAAGGCTTGCGGTGGGAGGTCCGGGAACAGAGGACAAGGCGCGAAGGGCTTCTCCTCTGTTCCCGGGGCTTGCGGTGGGAGGAGGGTTTTTCCTCCCCACCGCCAACATTCAGAACAGCATTCTGAATGTTGGCGGTGGGGAGGAAAGCCCTCCTCCCACCGCAAGGCTTCAGGACAGGTCCGGGAACAGAGGGGAAGGTGCGCAGCGCTTCTCCTCTGTTCCCGGGGCTTGCGGTGGGAGGAGGGTTTTTCCTCCCCACCGCCAACATTCAGAACAGCATTCTGAATGTTGGCGGTGGGGAGGAAAGCCCTCCTCCCACCGCAAGCCTTCAGAACAGGTCCGGGAACAGAGGGGAAGGTGCGCAGCGCTTCTCCTCTGTTCCCGGACCTGTCTTGAAGACTTGCGGTGGGAGGAAGGTTTTCCTCCCCACCACCAACATTCAGAAGGCTGTTCTGAAGGCTGGCGGTGGGAAGAAAAGCCCTTCTCCCCCGCCAGCCTTCAGAAGAGTTCCCGCCTAGGCTGCGGATAGCAGCCTGCTGCCCCGCGCGAGGGGCGCTCGCGCGGGGCAGCAGGCTGCTATCCGCAGTTTGGAGAGCCCTCTGGACCTCTTCTGAAGGCGGGCGGGGGGCAAAAGTCTTTGCTCCCCCCCCCCGCCTGCCTTCAAAAGCCGTCCAGGAGCATTTTAAAATCGCCCGGGACAGCGGATGAATTCTCCGCTGTCCCGGGGCGATTTAAAAGCCCCTGGGAAGGCAGGCAGGGGGGACAAAGACTTTTGCCCCCCGCTGGCCTTCAGAAGAGGTGCCGCCTGCCAGCATTTTAAGATCGCCCCGGACAGCGGAGAAGTCCTCCACTGTCCCGGGGTTTTTTAAATGCTGGCGGGCGGCAGAGAAGCCTTCGCTGCCGCCCGCCAGCATTTTAAAATCGCCCCGGGACAGCGGAGAAGTCTCCACTGTCCCGGGGGCTTTTAAAATGCTGGGGGACGGCAGCGAAGCGTTCGCTGCCGCCTGCCAGCATTTTAAGATCGCCCCGGGACAGCGGAGAAGTCTCCGCTGTCCCGGGAAGGCAGGCGGGGGGAAGCAAAGACTTTCGCCCCTCCGCCAGCCTTCAGAAGAGGTCGGGGGACAGACTGTCCCCGGACCTGGTCTGAAGGCGGTTTCCATAGGAGCGCATTGATTGATTTTCAATGCATTCCTATGGGAAACCGTGCTTTGCAAGACGAAAAACTCGCAAGACGAAAAGACTTGCGGAACGAATTAATTTCGTCTTGCGAGGCACCACTGTATTAGGAACATTGTAGACGTTTTGGAAAAGTTGGAAGCAAGAAAGAACTGTAAAACAATGTTAATGCAGAGAAAGCCTTTGACAATGTATCTTGGAGTTTCATGTGACATAACTTAGAAAGTATGGGGGTTGGTGAAGAGTTTTTAAATGGGATTAATGTGATCTATCATGAACAAAGAGCTAAAATTATAGTAAATAATGTGGTATCAGAGGAAATTAGAATTGAGAAGGGAACTAGGCAAGGGTGCCCACTTTCCCCTCTGCTGTTTATTTCAGTCCTTGAGGTCTTGTTAAGTATGATAAGAAAAGATGAACAAATTAAAGGTATTGTAGTGGGATCTAAACAGTATAAATTAAAAGCCTGATGACTTAGTATTGACATTACAGGGTCCAGACTACAGTGCAGTAAAACCACTGGAGATGATACAGGAATTCGGACAGGTGGCGGGATTTAAGTTAAACAAGAGCAAAACTGAAGTTTTAGAGAAAAATCTGGATAATGAGGAAAGAAAATTACTACAAGAAAAGACGGGCCTAGTCTTTGTGAAAAAAGTTAAATATCTGGGAGTTAATTTGTCGGTGAAAAATTTGAACTTATATAAAGATAACTATGAGAAATTCTAGAATGAAATTAAGAGAGATCTGGAGATATGGTCGAATTTGAAATTGTCATTAATGGGCCGGATTTCAGTGGTTAAGATGAATGTATTGCCAAAGATGTTATTTTTGTTTTAAGCCCTCCCAATTATTGACAATGTGAAATGCTTTAAAGAATGGCAGAAAGCTTTATCTAGATTTATCTGGCAGGAGGAGAAACCCAGAATTAAATACAATTCAGGAGAAAGAGGGGGATTTTCCCTGCCAGATTTGAAGATCTATTTTGAAGCAGCAGCGCTTTGCTGGATTAAGGAATGGATACAACTAGAGGATACCAATGTCTTAGATTTGGAGGGTATGATAAAGTAAAGGCTCATAATGCTTTTAAAAACCATGTAATTAGGAAATCTCTGTATAATGTGTGAATAAAATATAAAGATCTCTTCGAAAGGAAGACACCCAGATGGCTCTCGCCAGTGGAGGCAAAGGCCCAGAAAAAGTTAAATATGGAAACCAAGTGGTTGAGATATTCAGACCTGCTATTGGAAGACAAAGAAGGTTATAAATTTAAACCACTTGATCAAATTAAAGATAAGATAAATTGGTTACTGTCAGGGAACTGCCATCAGAGCCAAAGGCGGAGGGAAGGCTCCAGAGGGATGCCGGAGAGGGTCCCAGTAGGGAGAGAGGCAGCCCATCTGCTGGGGAAGGAAGTCAGCGTAGCACCAGTGGAGAAGGGGGGCAGAAGGGGGAATCGGCGAGGGGGCTCCAGGACTCCTTGCTGGAGAACAGCAGGGAGAGCACAGGTCCTCCGCTGCCCACACCCTCCCTGCGCAAAAGACTTCCGCGCAGGGAGAGTAGGAGGAGACTAGGCGTCAAAGAACTTCTTTGCTGGAAGAAGTTCAAGAAACGCCCACTGACGGATTCTGCCAGCCATTGAGACACCCACGGGTGAGAGGCTGTCCAGACAGGAAGGGTTCACCCAGGTAGCCTAGCCAGGAGTGGCAACAACTTACGCACGAGCAACCCCTAGAACCATTGCAGTTACATTATCACCAGATCAATGAATTGTATAAATTAGATAAGAAAAATGGTTTTGCTTCAGAAAAAAACTAAGTTGGAAACAGAGTTGTTAGACTATAAAGTTAAAAATTTGTCTAAAATGTATAATTAATTGTTGGAATGAACAAGGATGAACAAGTTAAATCTGGGATGATAGACTGGGCAAGATATGTGGGACACAACATAATGTTTGAAGACTGGGAAAGATTGTGGAAGAAAGGGGTCAAGTTCACTGCATGTACGGTGTTAAAGGAAAATATTATGAAAATGATGTATAGATGGTATTTGACCCCTGTAAAATCCCTGTAAAATTAGCAAAGATTTACAACAACAGTGATAATTTATGTTGGAAATGTAAAGAAAAGGAGGGTACTTTTTATCATATGTGGTGGACCTGCCCCAAGGTGAAAGACTTCTGGGAGAAGATTTATAATGAACTGAAAAAAAATGTTGAAATATACATTTATTAAGAAACCAGAGGCCTTTCTTCTTGGAATAACAGGTTTGGAATTGCCCAGAAAAGATGTCAAATTGTTTTTGTATGGCACAACTGCAGCAAGAACCTTGTTAGCTAAGAACTGGAAAACATAAGAAGTTCCAACAGTGGAGGAATGGCAGATGATGGATTTTTCGGAGCTGGCCGACCTGACTGGAAGAGTCCATGACCAGGAGGAGGAGGAGTACCAGGAGGATTGGAGGAAATTTAAAGATTATTTAGTTAAATGTGTTAAGATAATATAATTGGAAAAGCTTGCAAATATCAGATAGGTTTAGGATTTAATTATGTAATCTTAGGAATTAATATGTTTAAAGCTAAAATAGAAAGAAAGAACGATGCAAAGTGATTAAGTTAATTTTATGAGAAAAATGGCTTTGGAAAACTGTTAAAATGATACACACTGAAATTCAACTAGGGGGATTTGAGGAAGTCATTTAACAATGTCACTAAGTTTGGTTTAAATATGGTTAAGATTTATGTTTGTCTGTTTGTTTGTTTAAATTTTTTTGGAAAATCAATAATTTGGGGGGGGGGAGAAAATAAAATTATTAACTCCTTATGTAAAATCTGAGCCTTAGTAGCTGGAAATAAAGATAACGAAGCCAACTGAAGATAAGGGATTATTACTTGTCCTGTTCGGTATTATATAGTGGAGAATGGCAGCAGGGGAGTCAGGTGCACCAAGTTGCCTCCAACATTGTGGGAGCTGGTCACGCATGTGTGATGTCACACACATGCCGCCGCCGCCCAACCTGGCCAGGCCAACTTGGCCCGCCACCACCCCACCACCAGCTGCCTTACCTTTGGTGGAGGATGTCCCAGTGAGAAGACACTTCCTGCTGGTGCATCTTTGACAGAGAGCACCAGAGCACTTTCCTGGAAGGTGCTCTGGCGTTCCTCAAAAGGACGTGCCGGGTGAAGATGCTTCCCCCTGACAGGTCCTTTGGAGGACTGCAGTGGAATCTTGGGGGGGGGGGCTTCTTGACAATATTGGGGGCCCTGGCACTGGTGTGTGGGGGGGGTTGTGACAGGACTCACCAGAACAGAGCACCAGCAACTATGTTGTACTGAGACCCTTGATCAAGATATACCAGCATCTCTTTTTTTTTTACAAAACCCCCCACTCACCACTATTTGATACATGCAGATATAAAATATATTCAAAAGAAACTAATATTGATACCACAAATGCTAAAGTGAAAAAACACACCCTACCACATATTGTATAGTTAGTCTTTTCATTCACAGCCTCTCCAATGTCTTGGAGAGAGGCTGCTACAAACAAGCTGAAGTTTCACATCTGAGAATTTGCTGCGACTGAAACCATAGAATCATAGAGTTGGAAGAGACCACAAGGGCCATCGAGTCCAACCCCCTGCCAAGCAGGAAACACCATCAGAGCACTCCTGACATATGGTTGTCAAGCCTCTGCTTAAAGACCTCCAAAGAAGGAGACTCCACCACACTCCTTGGCAGCAAATTCCACTGTCAAACAGCTCTTACTGTCAGGAAGTTCTTTCTAATGTTTCGGTGGAATCTTCTTTCTTGTAGTTTGGATCCATTGCTCCGTGTCCACTTCTCTGGAGCAGAAGAAAATAACCTTTCTCCCTCCTCTATGTGACATCCTTTTATATATTTGAACATGGCTATCATATCACCCCTTAACCTCCTCTTCTCCAGGCTAAACATGCCCAGCTCCCTTAGGCGTTCCTCATAAGGCATCGTTTCCAGGCCTTTGACCATTTTGGTTGCCCTCCTCTGGACACGTTCCAGTTTGTCAGTGTCCTTCTTGAACTGTGGTGCCCAGAACTGGACACAGTACTCCAGGTGAGGTCTGACTAGAGCAGAATGCAGTGGCACTATTTGTTGTTGTTGTTGTTGTTTAGTCGTTTAGTCGTGTCCGACTCTTCGTGACCCCATGGACCAGAGAACGCCAGGCACCTCTGTCCTCCACTGCCTCCCGCAGTTTGGTCAAACTCATGCTGGTAACCTCGAAAACACTATCCAACCATCTCGTCCTCTGCCGTCCCCTTCTCCTTGTGCCCTCCATCTTTCCCAACATCAGGGTCTTCTCCAGGGAGTCTTCTCTTCTCATGAGGTGGCCAAAGTACTGGAGCCTCAGCTTCACAATCTGTCCTTCCAGTGAGCACTCAGGGTTGATTTCCTTCAGTATGGAGAGGTTTGATCTTCTTGCAGTCCATGGGACTCTCAAGAGTCTCCTCCAGCACCATAATTCAAACGCATCAATTCTTCGGCGATCAGCCTTCTTTATGGTCCAGCTCTCACTTCCATACATCACTACTGGGAAAACCATAGCTTTAACTATACGGACCTTTGTTGGCAAGGTGATGTCTCTACTTCTCTTTTTTTTTCAAAATGATTTTTATTTAGTTTTCCATCCATAACAAAGAAGACAAGACAATAGAGAAAAACATACAACACGTATAGTTTCAAGCTCTTAATTTCATGGTCCTTACTCTCCCGACTTCCTCATACCTCCCCTTTCTGCATTCTCATGTCAAAATAGTTAATTAGCAAGTCCCTCCCTTTTTTTTCAAATTGATTATACAAATTGTTCAGATTCTTCCACTTAACCATTATCGCTATTAACCCCTATTTTTCTCATTCAACCTCAATCTAGCATTCACTGATTTTAGAATATTTCTTTAAATAGTCTTTAAATTTTTTCCAATCTTCTTCCGCCGTTGCTCTTCCCTGGTCTCGAATTCTGCTCGTCATCTCTGCCAAGCCCATGTAGTCCATCACTTTCATCTGCCACTCTTCCACGGTGGGTAAATCTGATGTCTTCCAGTACTTTGCTATAAGAATTCTTGCTGCTGTTGTGGCATACATAAAAAAGGTTCTATCCTTCTTTGCAACCAATTGGCCGACTATGCCCAGGAGAAAGGCCTCTGGTTTCTTAGGGAAAGTGTACCTAAGTATTTTTTTCAGTTCATTATAGATCAGTTCCCAGAAAGCCTTAATCCTTGGGCACGTCCACCAAAGGTGGAAGAATGTTCCCTCCCTTTCTTTACACTTCCAACATTTGTTCTCGGGCGAATGATAAATTTTTGCAAGCTTGACTGGGGTTATGTACCACCTATAAATCATTTTCATAATATTTTCTCTCAAGGCACTACATGCCGTAAATTTCATCCCGGTGGTCCATAACCTTTCCCAGTCAGCAAACATTATGTCATGACCGATATCCTGCGCCCATTTAATCATTGCAGATTTAACCATTTCATCTTGTGTATTCCATTTCAACAACAAGTTATACATTTTTGACAAGTTCTTAGTACTAGGTTCTAGCAATTCAGTTTCTAGTTTTGATTTTTCCACCTGGAAGCCAACTTTCCTGTCTAATTTAAAAACTTCCATTATCTGATAATAATGCAGCCAATCTCTCACTTTCCCTTTTAACTTCTCAAAACTTTGCAATTTCAGTCTGTCTCCTTCTTGTTCCAAAATTTCCCAATATTTCGGCCAGTTAACCTCCATGTTTAGTTTTTTAATAGCTTTTGCCTCCATTGGCGACAACCACCTTGGAGTTTTACTTTCCAGCAAATCTTTATATCTAATCCAGACATTAAATAATGCTTTTCTGACAATATGATTTTTAAAACCTTTATGAACTTTTACCTTGTCGTACCACAGGTATGCATGCCATCCAAAAAGATTGTCATAACCTTCTAAATCCAAAACATCAGAATTTTCTAGAAGTAGCCATTCTTTCAACCAGCAAAAAGCTGCTGATTCATAATACAATTTAAGGTCTGGCAGGGCAAATCCGCCCCTTTCTTTCGAATCAGTTAATATCTTAAATTTTATTCTAGGCTTCTTGCCCTGCCAGACAAACTTAGAAATATCTTTCTGCCATTTCTTAAAACAATCCATCTTATCCACTATTTGCAATGTTTGGAACAAAAACAACATTCTAGGCAATACATTCATTTTTATAACTGAAATTCGACCCAACAAGGAAAGCTTCATATTTGACCAAATTTCTAAGTCTTTTTTTACTTCCGCCCAGGTTTTCTCATAATTATCCTTAAATAAATTCAGGTTTTTAGATGACATATTTATCCCCAAATATTTCACTTTCTTAACCACCGTTAACCCTGTCTCACTCTGAAACTTTACTTTCTCCAATGTTGTTAAATTTTTCTCCAAAACCTTCGTTTTGAACTTATTTAATTTAAATCCTGCTACTTGACCAAACTCTTGAATTAGCTCTAATACTCTTTTGGTACTAGATTCCGGCTCTTGCAGTGTAAGTACTAAATCATCTGCAAAGGCTCTCAGTTTATATTGTTTGGCTCCGACCTGTATTCCTTTAACCAGCTGGTCCTTTCTGATCATGTTCAACAAGACCTCCAGGACCGATATAAAAAGTAATGGAGAGATTGGGCATCCCTGACGTGTCCCTTTTTCAATAGGAATTTCTTCTGTAACCACATTATTCACAATTAATTTTGCTTTTTGTTCAGAGTATATCGCACTTATACCATTTTCAAACTCTTGGCCTACCCCCATCTCCCGAAGGTTTTTTGTCATAAAACTCCATGAAATATTATCGAAGGCTTTCTCAGCGTCCACAAATATCAAAACAGCTTTAGTGTTAGTATTCACTTCCAATTTTTCCAATATATCAACTATATTTCTTACATTATCTGACAAATGTCTTCTCGGAAGAAAGCCTGCTTGGTCCCTATGTATCTCCTCCATCAAAACTACTTTCAGTCTTTTCGCTAAAATATCAGCAAAAATTTTGTAATCCACATTTAATAAGGAGATTGGGCGGTAGTTTTTGAGTTGGGTCTTTTCTGTCTCAGTCTTTGGTATAAGAGTGATAAAAGCCTCTTTCCACGTATCTGGTGCCTTCTTTCCCTCCAAAATTTCGTTACACACTTCTTTCAAAGGTTGTATTAGCCATTCTTTCAAGATCTTATAATATTTAGAAGTTAATCCGTCCGGTCCTGGAGATTTGCCCAGTGCCATATTTTGGATGGCACCTTCTATTTCTTGCTCTGTTATTTTCTGGTTCAAAATCCTTTTACTTTCCTGAGAGATCTTTTTCAGTCCATTTTTCTCCAAAAACTGTTCTATATCCGTATCGCTTTGAGGACCTTGTTTATACAGTTGTCTAAAGTATTTCTGGAAGCAATCCCTAATTTCTGTTGGTTTATAAATAATCTTTCCCTCCACTTCTAACTTTGTAACAATATTTAATTTTTGTCTCTTCTTTATCTGCCAAGCCAGCAATTTACCACATTTATCAGCCGATTCAAACGTCTTCTGTCTCATTTGCTTAATTTTCCATTCTATTTCTTGGTTCATCAGCTCCATATATTGTGTCTGATATAATTTAATTTCTTTCAGAATGTCCTGTGATTTTGGCTTTGATCTCAATTTCTTTTCCCCTTCTTTTATTTTTTCCAAAATTTTCTCTCTTTTTTCGTTCTGGCTTTTCTTTTTAATTGCATTCTGTTGTATCAAGAATCCTCTCATCACCGCTTTGCTTGCGTCCCAGATAATTCTTTTTTCTATATTGGTCCTCATGTTAATTTCAAAATAATCCTTTAAAGTCTTCTGAGCCTTTTTGCAAACTCGTTCATCTCTAAATAAGGTGTCATTCATCCTCCATCTAAAGGTACCAGTTGTTGTTAGTTTCATCACCATCTTTACTGCGTTGTGGTCGGAGCAAGTCTTTGGGCAGATTTCAACTTTTTTTATCCTAGGTGCCATTCCTCTAGTAATCCATATTTGGTCAATTCTAGTCCATGTCATTTTAGCTTCAGAGTAGAAAGTTCCCTCTCTTTCAAGTGGGTGTGTTGTTCTCCAGATGTCCACTAAATCCATATTGTCAGTCATTTCAAAAAAGATTTTTGGCAGTCTTCCATCTTTTGTGATTACCTGTCTTTGAGATTTGTCCATGTTAGTCGATACTACTCCGTTCATATCTCCCATCAATATTAAGTTTGTGTCCATATAGTCCATCAGTGTCTCATGCAACTTCTTAAAAAATTCAACTTTCCCCTCGTTTGGTGCATAAATTCCTACGATCAGAAATTTCTCTCCTTGAACTTGAATTTCGATTGCCAAATATCTTCCTTGGTCATCTTTAAATTTTAATTTCGGTTGTAGTTTTTCCTTTGCATATATTACCACTCCTCTTTTTTTAACTTTATCTGATGAGATAAATTCTTGTCCCAATCTTTTATTGATAAGTAATTTCCTGTGTAACCTCGTCACGTGAGTTTCTTGTAGACAAATCAAGTCCAATTGTTCTTTTTTTAATATGTGAAAAACGTTTTTTCTCTTTCGGGGTATGTTTAGACCGTTACAATTCCAGCTTAGAAGTTGCAGAGCCATGGTCAATCTATTTATCTTCTCCTCCTGTTGCTCCTAGTAGTTCTTCTTCTTCTGTCGGTGGTTTTAGTCTATGTAATAGGTTGTCTTTGTCCAAAGTTCCCCCTCCAGGATAGTCTTGTCCCGATTCCGCCCCCTTACGGAGATCTTCTTCGTGTTGGTGTAAGAACTTGTCTTTGTCTTCCACTGTCTTTATTTTCCTTTTCTTTCCTTTATATTTAAAAGATAAGCCTTGAGGAAATTCCCATCTGAATGGTATACTGTTCCTTTTCAGCAGGACCACCAGACTCCGGAACTGACTTCTAGCATCCAAGATTTGCTTCGGAATATCCTTGAAAATTTCCACGAAGGAATCCTCAATTTGCAGAGTTCTCTGATAGTGCAAATCCAAAATTTTATCCCTCTCTTCTTTTGATCTTAACGTTATCAAACAATCTCTTGGTTTGTTCCTTCTTTGCCGTATTCCAAGTCTAAATGCACTCTCAATCTTAAATTCTTCCTTCTCTAAGTCCTTTTGCCAAAACTCCGAAAACTCTTTTGTCAGATAATCCACCAGGTTGTCTCCTTCACTCTCGGGTATTGCTCTGATCCTTAAATTCCTCTCCTTCCTCTGCATCTCAATCATCGAGAGCGCCAGATCATGGTCCTCCAACTTCTTAACGACCGGTGGCAGTCTTTCGTCAGTTGCGGTTGCAATCTCTTTAGCTTCCTCTGCTATCTTCCGAATGGTGGATGTTTCCTCAAGTAACTTTCCAATATATTCTGTGTTGGAGTTCACTTTATTTCCAAGTTCAATTATACTTTTAGTGTTAATGTCTATTTTTCCTGAGATCTCTGCTACTGTTTTATTTGTTTCAGCAACTTGTTTACTGGATTCAGCAACTTGTTTACTTGTTTCAGCTCCTTGTTTTTTTAGTTCTACGCCTTGCTTTTTTAGCTGGTCTAAAGAGTCATTTATTTTTCCCAGTAGTTTCGAAAGTGCCTCCTCAGACATAACTTTTGTCTTTTCTTGCGGAGTGGCAGCTGCCCCAGGGGCTCCAGATGTAGAAGGTCTCCTTTTCATAAAAGACTCAATTCCGTATTGTTTACCAGACCTTAAAGCTTTTTCCTGAGGCTCTCCTTTGTCTTGATCACTTGCCATAACCGTATCTTACAGTCAAGGTCACTCTCACAGTCATATCTCCCTTTTCCCAGCAGCAGGCTAAATTCCACTCTATAGCTGTAGTTAAGCCGAGCTCCTCCAGAGGGCGAATGTAGCAAATCTTCCCTTTAGAATTTTAAATGGAGACACTTTTCCTGTAAATATATTCCCAAAGCATTCAAAACAGTTCTCAAAGTCTTCAAAGTCTCACAAAAACTCTCAAAAGGCCACAATATTGGTCTTTGCCAGATTGAAACAAAGTCCCAACAGTTCTAGCAAGAGTGTATCTTTTAGAATACAGTTTAACACAACTTTGTAACTTTAGCGCTGTAACAGTTCACAGCCAGCTTCCCTCTCCGGCAGTCCGCTCCAGGGTCTGAGCGCAGCGGTAAAAACTTTCCCCTTCTATACCGGCAGGGAATTTAAAGCAGTTCAAAGTACAATCTCTTCCCCCCACTCCTGCCTTCGGGGGGGAAGGGTCCCAGTCTTTGATCGATGGTTTATTTTTCAAAGAAAACTTTAAAGTTAAAGCTTAGTAGCTCTTTGCTTTGATCTTGCTGCAGAGCGGAAAGGTAGACTTCCCTTTAGACCTTTTCCGTTTCGGTATCCAAATTCAAATGTTTTAAAGTCCCAAATGGTCCTTAGATTTTATCCTACTCACGGATAGTAGATTCTTTTATTCCAATTCAGAAGAAGAAGTCAGCGCTCTCCGTCAATGGCGACGCGGCTTCACTCCGCCGGCTGGGTACAAGCGACTCTCAGCTCCGCGCCACACACCCGCTGCCGTTCCAAAGCCTTTAAAAAGGCTTTTTCGCAACTTCGGGGGGGGCGCAAACGGAGCCCACCGAGTCTCCGGTTCACAGGCTTCGTGCCTGTGACTTTTTTGGGTCCCTGCTTCGCCGTAGCTACGGGACCCGAACCCGCGGAGCCGATTCCCCTCAGGAGCTCCGAGGGAAACCCGCCATTAGACGATGGCGCTAACCGGAAGTCGTCGATGTCTCTACTTCTCAAGATGCTGTCTAGGCCTGTCATTGCCCTTCTCCCAAGAAGCAGGCGTCTTTTAATTTCGTGGCTGCTGTCACCATCTGCAGTGATCATTGAGCCCAAGAAAGTAAAATCTCTCACTACCTCCATTTCTTCCCCTTCTATTTGCCAGGAGGTGATGGGACCAGTGGCCATGATCTTCGTTTTTTTGATGTTGAGCTTCAGACCATATTTTGCGCTCTCCTCTTTCACCCTCATTAAAAGGTTCTTTAATTCCTCCTCACTTTCTGCCATCAAGGTTGTGTCATCTGCATATCTGAGGTTGTTGATATTTCTTCCGGCAATCTTAATTCCGGCTAGGGATTCATCCAGCCCAGCCTTTCGCATGATGAATTTTGCATATAATTAAATAAGCAGGGAGACAAAATACAGCCTTGTCGTACTCCTTTCCCAATTTTGAACCAATCAGTTGTTCCATATCCAGTTCTAACTGTAGCTTCTTGTCCCACATAGAGATTTCTCAGGAGACAGATGAGGTGATCTGGCACTCCCATTTCTTTAAGAACTTGCCATAGTTTGCCGTGGTCGACACAGTCAAAGGCTTTTGCATAGTCAATGAAGCAGAAGTAGATGTCTTTCTGGAACTCTCTAGCTTTCTCCATAATCCAGCGCATGTTTGCAATTTGGTCTCTGGTTCCTCTGCCTCTTCTAAATCCAGCTTGCACTTCTGGGAGTTCTCGGTCCACATACTGCTTGAGCCTTCCTTGTAGAATTTTAAGCATAACCTTGCTAGCGTGTGAAATGAGTGAAATTGTGCGGTAGTTGAAGCATTCTTTGGCACTGCCCTTCTTTGGGATTGGGATGTAGACTGATCTTCTCCAATCTTCTGGCCACTGCTGAGTTTTCCAAACTTGCTGGCATATTGAGTGTAGCACCTTAACAGCATCATCTTTTAAAATTTTAAATAGTTCAGCTGGAATACCATCACTTCCACTGGCCTTGTTATTTGCAGTGCTTTCTAAGGCCCATTTGACTTCACTTTCCAGGATGTCTGGCTCAAGGTCAGCAACCACACTACCTGGGGTATAAGAGACATCCATTTCTTTCTGGTATAATTCCTCTGTGTATTCTTGCCACCTCTTCTTGATGTCTTCTGCTTCTGTTAGGTCCTTTCCACTTTTGTCCTTTATTATGGAAATCTTTGTACGAAATGTTCCTTTCATATCTCCAATTTTCTTGAACAGATCTCTGGTTCTTCCCATTCTATTGCTTTCCTCTATTTCTTTGCATTGCTCATTTAAGAAGGTCTTCTTGTCTCTCCTTGCTATTCTTTGGAAATCTGCATTCAATTTCCTGTATCTTTCACCATCTCCCTCGCATTTTGCTTGCCTTCTCTCCCCCGCTATTTGTAAGGCCTCATTGGACAGCCACTTTGCTTTCTTGCATTTCCTTTTCATTGGGATGGTTTTCGTTGCTGCCTCCTGTATAATGTTATGAGCCTCCATCCATAGTTCTTCAGGCATTCTGTCCACCAAATCTAAATCCTTAAACCTGTTCCTCACTTTCACTGTGTATTCATAAGGGATTTGACTTAGATTGTATCTTACCGGCCCAGTGGTTTTTCCTACTTTCTTCAGTTTAAGCTTGAATTTTGCTATAAGAAGCTGATGATCTGAGCCACAGTCAGCTCCAGGTCTTGTTTTTGCTGACTGTATAGAGCTTCTCCATCCGCGTCACACTGTTGGCTCATGTCAAGTTTGTGGTCAACCAAGACTCCTAGATCCTTTTCACATGTACTGCTCTCAAGCCAGGTGTCACCTATCTTGTATTTGTGCCTCTCATTTTTTTTGCCCAAGTGCAATACTTTACATTTCTCCCTGTTAAAATTCATCTTGTTTGTTTTGGCCCAGTTCTCTAATCTGTCAAGGTCGTTTTGAAGTGTGATCCTGTCCTCTGGGGTGTTAGCCACCCCTCCCAGTTTGGTGTCATCTGCAAATTTGATCAGGATGCCCTTGAGTCCATCATCCAAGTCGTTGATAAAGATGTTGAATAAGACCGGGCCCAAGACAGAACCCTGTGGCACCCCACTAGTCACTCTTCTCCAACAACCAACACAAGCCGTTGTTGAGTCCATCCATACACAGTCTTAATGGATAGTTACTCCAAGGACAGATTCCCATGCCACTTTAAAATATGCATTGCCATTGTTTTCTGACACTGGCATATTTGAGAAGTAAGGAGAACTCACCTACAGATTGATATTGTATTTAAAATAAAATACCATCCCACCAGTCCTGTATATTCTGGGTTCTCTGTGAGGAGATGCAAGCTAGACATTGCATGCAAGGTGCTAAAATGAGATGAGCAGAGGGCAATGGAGATTCAATCCAGCTCCCTCACTACCTACTGCCTTTACAGACTTTGGCTTTCCATGCGTATGTGGTCTAGTATCTGACCCCGTGGTCTAGTATCTGACCACGGGGCATTATTAAAGCAAGACTCCTATTGGGGATTTCAGTGACTAATGGCCAACATATCTATGGTGAAATGATGTAGATTATATGGGAAATAGGGGTATGGCAACCCTGAGGTGCCGAGGCACAAGAGACTGCTGCCATAGATTCCCATATAAAGTTAAATGTCTTACCTTACACTTCACCATATCCTGCACTCTCTCTTGCGTTGATTGTCCAGACTTGGGTCTCACAAGAATATAAATACTTTTCACATCAGGGCTGCAATACAACAGCTTTTCCACTAGCACTTTGCCCATAAAACCTGTGGCTCCAGTAACAAGTACTGACTTTCCATTGTAGTAGGATGCAATTGATGACATGTTGCTTTCAGTTTCCAGCTTCTTTGTGGAGGTATCTAGCAGAAACATGGAATAATGCAATGTGTTAGATGTCTGAAAATTCTGGATCATGGTTCGGAGTAGTATTGGCACTGTTTAGGCCACTGATGGCCAAACTTGGCACTCCAGCTGTTTTTGGGACTACAACTCCCATCATCCCTAGCTAACAGGACCAGTGGTCAGGGATGATGGGAACTGTAGTCCTAAAACAGCTGGAGGGTGAAGTTTGGCCATCACTGGTTTAGGCCGTACCTTCTGCTAAAATTAGAGGACTGCGAAGAAGAAAATTCTATATTAACAGAAGAGCAGGCTGGTTTTAAGAAATGAAGATCAACTACAGAGAACCACTATCTAAACCACTATCTCAAGGCAATTTACATTTAAAATGATTAAAAACAGAGAGAAAAACTCCCAAACCCAAATACATTTAAAACAAGACTAAAACAAAGGATTTCTCTTTCTAAAACAATATAGTACAGAGCTCGACACAGGAGCCATGAAGGTTAATCACTCATCCTCCCACCCACAAGGTCAGGGGTGGGGGGGTGGATTCAGCCTGTCCTGCTCCAACACCCCTGGAAGCAATGCCACTGGTAAATCCCTGGCCTGGCTGCAGGGCATGGTGAAAGTTCCTGCGGGGCACGGGAGCGGACCAGAGGGTAGCAGTCTTCACTTCGGTTCGCTCCCAGCCCTTAGGGCTCATCCACACTTATCTATTGTCCCACACTTTCTAGGCACAGGTCAGCACTTCAAAGCACCATGTCCAAGCATTTTTTGGCAGGTATTGGCACTTTCCCCGCAAAAACCCACTCTTTATTGCTGAATCAGAGGAAATGGCAATCCATGAATTGCATTTGTTCTGATTGAAGAGTAAAGAGTGGATTTTTGTGGGGAAAGTGCTGGGCCAAAAAATAAAAAGTGTTCTTACATGGTGCTTTGAAGTGCCTAGAAAAGTGGCAGAAAAGGAAGTCTGGAAGTCTGCCATTCCCTTAGAATGGCAAGGTATTTTGGATGACTTCCGGGTCGGCGCCATCGCCGAATGGCGGACTCCCTCCGAGCTCCGGAGGGAGCCGGCTTGGCAGGGGCTGGGTCCTACCGCACCGGCGATGCGGGGACCCTTAAAAACCATGGCCAGAGGAGGCCGTGGACATAGAGACTCGGCTGGCACCGTTAGCGCTCTCCCGACTCGTGAAGGAGCCTTTTTAAAGGCTACGGATCGGGTGCCGGGGAGAAGCGTGGTGCTTTGAGTTCTCTGCTATCCCTGCCGAGCGCAGCCGCATGCCATCCGGCGGAGAGCGCTGACTTCTTCTATTGAAAATTCGGCTCTAAAGAAGAACCCGTGAGTAATTGGAATATGGACTAAAAAAAAGGGGATAAATTTTTAAAATTCGGAGCGAACGGGGGAGGCGGAAAAAAGGAAGTCAGCCCACCCCTAAATTGTAGAAGAGCCAAAACAAAGGACTGGACAACTAAGATCGAGTGTAACCTTATCTTGCCGAATCAGCAACTTCGCGAGGGAAAATTATAAGATTGAGCTGGAGGAGAAAAGTGAAATTATTTTAAAAAAAGCAATCCTCCCCCGGAATCCCTGGAGCGATTCGTGAAACTGCCTGGAGAAAAGCGATGGAGGTTTTGACAGCTGTCAAAGAGCTGTCAAAAAGGAAGATTAAAATAGAGATTTTGTTATGAGGACTTTGCCGGTTATATTTGCTTTAAATTGAATATAAACTGTTTTAGATATCGGTCAACAAGCTACTTGGTCTGGTGGATGTGATTCTGGAAGGAAACTTTGCTACTGCAATCCATCTAGAGGAGCCGAGGGATATTGCATGTGTTTTTCACAGGAAACTTGAACAGTTGAATGGAACTTTTAATCTCCTGGGAAACTGCAGGAATGGAACATTATTTTGTCTACAGAGGTCTACACACTACAGGAAACAATGGAACTATTTGTTGGAAAATGAAAGGAACATGATGCAATGCTTTGCTTCATGAATAACAAGCCTCTGCAGAGACACTAGAAACTTTTGGAAAAAGAACATTTCTGTGGGAGAACAGAGAAATAAAAAGGAGGAGAATGATTGACAAGAACAAGGAAATAACAAGAACTGGACAGAACTGGGGGAACATTTGGGATATTCAGGTTTGACAAGCTTATGGATACAAATTTGGAGTTTTTACTCCTGGATATAAAAACCTGGATAGAAGAAATGGGCCCTTTTTTGATAGACTCCTTCTACGATTGGACATCCGTAATCAAAGACTGGCAAAGAACCTGAGGGATATAGTGTAATGTGGGAACTCCAGGAAGACATTAGAAGTGGAGGGATAGGTGAAACGCAAAGGGGAAAGAGGGGAGGGAAAATTGGAATCCAAAGGCTGTAAAATTACTATTCATATTTATCTTATTGCCATCTGTACTATGTTTGAAAGGGGGAAACTCGTGGAAGGGTATAGATCGATCTCAGGGGATGGGAATTTGGATAAATTGGGTTATTGATGATGAGTGTAATTTGGGGATAAGAACTTGTTGAATTTAATTGCTTATTTGGAAGATTTGGAACACAAGAGGGGGTGGGGAGGGGAAGTCCTAGTTATTGGCAAAAAGTTTATAGATTGGATTTAATTTGTTTTGATTTGTTTTAATTTGGAAAACCTTAATAAAAATTATTATAAAAAAAAAGAATGGCAAGGTATTTTGTACCTTCCACTCGCACTAGTTTGCATGGCCGACCTGTGTGGGCAGAGAAAGGTCCATTCATCCGAGCACACCATTTGATTATACATTTTACCTTTAGAAAAAAAAACAATTTTGAAAAATCAGTTGCACTAAAATGATTTTTAAATTCCAGTGTTAAAAAAATGGGGCAAGGAAGACACAAAATTGAAAAAATATGATTGTATAAATGGAACAGCATACACACACACACACACACACACACACATAAAAATTGTAAGATTGATTTTAAAATGTAGCTAAAATGACTGGAAAGGTAACAGCTGAAGTTATGTCAACAGAGATGCAGGATAAGCTCAAATGCCTAATAAATCACTGCACACCATCAAGATCTAGTCTCTTAAGAAGAAGAAAATTGCAGTGCAAAGACAACCTGACTGCTCAAGATCCTTGTATGAATTTACAAACTTTGGTCCAGGGCACCTTTGGAACCACCTGACGTGATGGCTTCAGAAGAGGACTGGATGAATTCATGGAGCTAGGCTATACCCTGTCTCCACAGTCAGAGGTGGTCATGTTTCTAAATATACCAGTTGCTGGAAGCCTCAGGAGGGGAGAGGGCTCTTGTGCTTGAGTCCTGTTTGTGGGTTTCCCACAATGGGCATCTGCGTGGCCACTGTGAGAACAGGAAGCTGGACTAGATGGGTCATTGGACTGATCTTTTGAACACTTATATCCTAGTTTGATCACTGAGGTCACCTGTAGGAGTGCTGAGCTGGTGAAACTGGTTTGTCAACAACATGAAACTGACACCTGTGGAATGCTCTTCCAATAGTTAATGCCTTCCGTATTAATTTTTTAATAATTGCTGAAAACTTTTCTATGATACCAGACCTATGCAAACAATTAAAAAAGGTGTTTTCTGTAACAGTTAACTGGTGATCTGTAATTTCAATTTTTTATGTGGCTTTTATATATATTTTGTAAAGTTACATGACTTTATTGAAATTTATAAATAACATAAATAATATACATAATATACACACTCTTAATTCGTCAAAAATGAAAACAACCATGTACTAATATTATTCTTTGAATTCAGAAAAATTAAACTTCATTTAAATTTATAGTCTCTTTTTTCCAATCTTTTTACTAACATAAAATACACTTCCTATCATTTCCCAATGCAAACTTTCTTTCTAGTGTTGAATGTACTTAATATTATTACCTTACTCTTTCTGTATTTTCTAATACCTTCTTACAACAGTTTGTATTCATTACCTTATTTCTTAACAATTACTTTAAACAAGGGTCATTCAAATGCTGCCATAAATATTATACCACTATTATATTTCTGTATACACTATTATATTTCTTATACATATCCCATTTTTTAATAAATAATTGTATTGTGTTGCCTCTTAGTCTATTGGTCAATTGCGCCATTTCTGCATATTTCTGTAATTTGCCTTGCCAATCTGATAAAGTTGGAACTTTTCCTCCTTTCCAATTCATTGCAACCAGTGTTCAGACTGCAGCCGTGGCATATAGGAAGATTTCTCTTAATTCTTTTGAGTTTTTTGGGGGGGAATTTGGAACCTAAAATACCCAGTAGGAAGGCCTCTGGCTTTTTTAATAATGTTAACATAAGATCTTTTTCAGCTCATCATAAATAAGATTCCAAAACTCTCTGATCTTTCTGCATGTCCACCACATGTGGTACATATCTCCTTTACTTTCACCGCACCACTAACAGTTATTTGATATTTTTTAAAAATGTATTTTTTATTAAAGATTTTCTTGATTTACCGAAGTATGTGTAATGTCTCTCTCTCATATTTTTTTCCATGTAACATTTTTACAAATCAGTTTCATTTGTTGAGACATTAGGAAGAAAAGGGGGAAAGGGGTGGAGGGGAGGAAAGATGGGTGGCGGTGGGGTCGGGGTCGGGTGACAATTTTCTATTTTACTTAATATATGTAGGGTTTGGTGTCAAGCTATTCAATATATTGTTGTACACCATTGAAAGCTTTGATAGAGTGAGATACCATTTGTATTGCATCTTTAGCATGTTTTCTTTAATGGTGTAACATGCCGTAAATTTCATGTTTGCTTTCCAGAGCGTTTCCCATGTCTTGAGCCCATCTAAGAAGAAAAATATGAAAGGAAGCTGGCTGACATATAATTCCTTGTTGATAGATGACGGTAACCAAATAAATCTTAGAAGCTATGAGGAAATAAAAGATCAGCTCTCAGGATGGCTAGAATATCAACTCCAAGAGACTTTTTTTTTAAGCAAGATTTAAAAAATGGCTTTGCCACTGAGCCCTCTAAATTTGAAAAAGAATTACTAAATAACAAAGTTAAGATAATATCAAAAATGAGGAGGAGGTGAAGGCAGTTTTTATATAAAATTGTTGTCCAACTGCATAATGGACAAACAATTTTCTGAAATATATTGTAGATTTTATGTATGGCTTTTGATTTATTGTAGCATCACTGGTGGAGGAAGAGAGCGGGGGGAGTGCACCGCCCCCGGCAGCGCGATCCCAGTAGAGTGCCATCGCGGCTGCCCCCGAGCCCACGCTGGGCGCCACGCCCCTGCAGGCAGTGTGCCCCACCCCCAGGACGCACGCCAGCCCTGCCCCTGCTCCTGCCTCTTCTCCACCCCCGGTGCCGGAGCATGAAGCTCCGCCCCTGTGTAGCATGCCAAGTTTATTGATGGTCATCCAAGCTCTGCTTAAAAATGATCCTTCATTGGAGGTTTTAAAGCAGAGGTTGGATGGCCCTCTGTCATGGATGCATTGCAGGGGGTTGAACTAGATGACCCTCAGGACCGCTTTCAACCCTAGAATTCTATTACTATTTGCCTGGCAGGAAATTGGTCAATCAGTGTTTGAAATAACTAAATAAACTTCAGAGACATTCATTCATAATCATTTTGCACTAGATGGTCCTTCAGGTCCCTTTCAACTCGACAATTATATGATCCTATGAACATTTTATTGAAGAAATCTGATCTCTGTATTCAGTGGCAAATCTCAGAGAATGCTGCATTCTGTACTGAGCTTCTTTATATCACATTGTATCTAAAGATAATCTTTTTTATCATTACTGTACCAGTAAACTGCAAAATCTATTTGCCCTGTGATCACTGTACATTGGGGATTAATATACAGGCTTCTAGGAGCACACACTTATTTTCCCCACAATGATTTTTTCTCAAATTAAACTAGGGATTTTGGATTATGGAGAAAGTCTAAAGGTATAATCATTTAACCTTGTGTGCAACTTTGAAGGCCAAGGTAATCTTAACCTAAATTCTAGAAAGGAGGACTGCAGCACTGAATTCCCCAAGCAATCATGTGCTGCAGGTGTGTAGGGGGAATATTGGGTTTTATTGTGCCCATTTTAGAGTGAACCTGTCTAAACTTATATTTCACTGTTGGCAGTGCTTTTTTTCCTAAAAAAATGTTTAGGGGTACTCTCATTTTCCTACTCATATTGAAATACTGCCCCTCAATGAGGCCAAACTTATTCACAAAATATTTAGGAGTATGTGTACCCTTGCATCTCCCCAGAAATAAAGTACTGACTGTGGGTAATAAATTACAAATATATTTTTTAATATCCATATTTTTAAAAAATGCTGTATGCTTTTGTAATGAAAATGAAGAAAAACACAAAATATAAACTTATTTCTGAAAAGTCAGATTTCCCCCTTTTAATGTGCTCTTAAACCAGTGCCCCCCCCATCTGTACATATATCTCTGCAGAAAACAAGAACATGCATGATTTTGGATGAAGTGCAGCAGACACAGGAGTCTAAGGCTGTGGCTCAGTTCACATAATCAGCAGAATCAATACAAAAAGTTTTTCATAGATGCAATATTTGAACATTGCCCCACAAAGAATACCACTACCCTGCACATTGAAAAACGGCTTATGAGGTAGACGGCTAAGCTGAAACATAATCATAGCATGCTAGTTTTCTGTGTGCATGGAGTTTCTTGGAAGGGAATATTCAAAACACCACTCTATCCTCCCCTCCCCACCCCCAAAGTTCAGGAAAAAGTTTATTTTGTGACTCTGATGGTTATATGCACTAGTTCTCTGTGCAAGACAAATGACACATATGAAATGACCCACAGTCGTTCCATGGATGAAGTGCCAATTCAAATCATGTGTGATTGTTTATTTTTATTTATAAAATATAATTATACTTCAATTTCATTTTTTAAAAAATCAAATACGTTTACTACCATTGTTGTTCCTGTTGACATCTGTTTGACCTGAGAGACAATGGAGTGCACCTCTGGAGGTGAAGTGAAATCACTGTGTTAGCAGCACCAAAGTGCTGGATACTCTCCAGGATACTAGCCTGGGCTGCCCAGACAACAAGACCACCCTCTCGGTCTCGATGATGTGGTCCATAGGAAAGCAGAGCAATACATTTGGCACCAGCTTGGCTGCAGCAGTTGCTGAAAGGTGGCGTACAAAGTGCCACCCAACCGTCTTAGGGACTGCACTCTGGATTTGTATAGGCTTTACTCCTTAACCTTTCTTTCGATATGTCCTGCAAGGCAGTGGGAATTTAGGATCAGAGTTTTCCTTCTGTTAGATGGGCTACCTTCCTGGGTGGATGAGACCCATCTGCCCCTCACTTCACTCTACTGTATGTGTAGAAACCACCTTCTTGATTGTTGGACTCACTATTGGTCTTGTTCACTTAATCTGCCAGAGCCTGTCCTCACATGCAGGGGAAGGCCCTAACTCAGGGTTTGAGACCCAACTGAGGGTTTGAGACCCAACAGCTACCCTCATATGGTTTAGCTGGCCAGTCAAAGCCATATCCTGGGATATGGTCACTGTGGCATGCAGACAGCATGTTCCATCAATATCTCTTTTTCTTGGATGATCAGGTGCAAAAGAGGACAGGCTTCTGCCCTTTTAAAGAGGAAAGAGGATGTTTCAACAGCTGCAGTTTCCATGACAAACTATACCTTCCAGAAGTTCCCTCTTCTATGTAACTATCAAAGTCACAGGGAGCTTGACCTCTTTTGCATTGTGCATTTATCTGGGGGGGGGGGGGGGAGGCAGATGCAAAACAAGGTCTGCCTCCAGCAAGTTTTGCATAGGCATAGGTCTGAATGAACATATAGCTCAGGTTCACTATTATTTATACTGTGGTCCTTCTGTCACTTCAATTCTGTGAGGGATGTCAGACAAGAGAAAATGATTTACCAAAGATTGCCCATGGCTAAACAGGGATTTTAACCCAGACTCCCCAACCAAATCCAACAGCCTCTCAGCTGAAGGACTCCAGGCCTACAAATAAGTCCACAAAATTTACAAGCCCACAAATATCTTTAGTAGCTCAACTGTCCATACCTTGGGCGGGGGGACGGGGACGACCCATTCCCATCCATTTTAGAAAAAAACTCCCCAGCCTGCTCACCTGGAAGCATTCTTTACTCACCAGAGGTAAGTGGCTATTTGTAAGCTTGTAGTATCGTGTCTTGCGTACATGCCCAGGCTCTAAGGAACTGCCGTGCCACTTCCTCTGGATCAAGTTGGGTGGTAATTGCTGAAGTTTCTTTTAATCTCTTAATAATCTCCCAAAGCCTGCATCATTGTCTCTGTCATCAGGATCAACCTATGGAATGGTCCTGGCAAATGATGTAAGCAGCTTTTGCATAATTCACCATAGCCCAACTATAATTTATAGGGATAGGTTTCATAATTGTACAGTTCTAATTTCACCCTCCTACACTTGGTAACGCACTTGACTACTGGGAAGTTGCTAAATCCCAGTTGAGTATGCAATCCAATGGAGAGAAAGTATCAGTTAGGGATGGGCAAGAAATTCGAGGATGCATTTAAATCTCAGGCTTCATGAGGAGTAAAAACAACAACACCAAATTGCTACAAAATGGAGAACTAAATTTAAGATTGGAAAAATGAGAAACAATAAACTTTAACTGACAAATCCTTCCACCCCTTAAATGTGATTCAGGCCAATGCATTTCAGTTCCAAAGGCATTGTAACACAAAGGAATGCTGCATGTTTCCTTTGTAGTTGTTACAAAACATTTCCTGGCCTTGTTCTGTTCTGTGATTATAATCAAAATGCCAAATTAACCCTAATTACTTCACCTGCAAAGTTCTTGCTTCACATTTCTGCAATCCTATACACTTAAATAGAAGTAAACCCCAATGAACACAGTAGGTAACTTCAGGGTAAACTTCCATAGTACTGCATTGTAACTCAGTTTTCAGAAATTAAGTATCTTTGACAATTGTCCCAATTTTAAATAAATTGTATGAAGGATTATTGTGAAGAGATTCAGTTACATAGCAATGGTATAAAGTAAAGGTAAAGGGACCCCTGACCATTAGGTCCAGTTGTGTCCGACTCTGGGGTTGCGGCGCTCATCTCGCTTTATTGGCCGAGGGACCTGGCGTAACAGCTTCTGGGTCATATGGCCAGCATGACGAGGCCGCTTCTGGCGAACCAGAGCAGCGCACAGAAACGCTGTTCACCTTCCCGCCAGAGCGGTATCTGTTTATCTACTTGCACTTTGACATGCATTCAAACTGCTACGTTGGCAGGAGCAGGGACCAAGCAACAGGAGCTCACCCCATCGCAGGGATTCAAACTGCTGATCTTCTGATCGGCAAGTCCTAGGCTATGTGGTTTAACCCACAGTGGTCTTTAATGATCCTATAGAGCACTCGTTTACTCACGTATTTCCCCATTCAAAGCCAAACCTTCTTGAAGTGTAAATAAAGAAACAGATTATAAACTCTACCTATCTCAACTGCAGCATCTATATAGCATCATGCTGTTCAATGATATTGTGCTGGGTTCCCTTCAATTAATTTTTATCTGACTCCAAAGGATTGTCTTGTGCTTTTTATAAACAAACATTACATATGGTTTTATTCATATATATATATATATATATATATATATATATATATATGAGAAAATATACAAAAATGAAGAGCCAACAAATGTCTATATACAGACTAGGTAAATAATACCTTTCCTGTTATTTGATTAAAAAGCCACTGCAGTTACAAATGTAAGAACAACATATATTGTTATGTTAGGAGATATGCCATGTTTCTAATATCTTCCAAGTATATTAATATATGTTTTGAATGCTATTTTATCAAGCTCATGTTTAACCTCAATATTCTGTCACGAAGCATTAACAGAGTGGGTTCTAGCTTAAAATTCAAAAAGGTACAAAAATTATAAGACTGCAAGAAACCAATGAAAGGAAAAACTGCTGAACATTCTTTGCTGCTGTGTATAATAAGAAGTATATGATGGGATCTATTTATGCCCCAAATTATGTCCAGATAACTTTTAAAATCTGATTTACTGCTTCAGTTAATAATTTTTCAAGAGGGGTATTTAATGTAAGAGGGGGGTTAATATTACTTTTAATAAGCAATTGGATAAAAAAAAGCATGAATCCAACAAATCAGTTTATTCTAATTCAGCATATTCTCAATTAATTGATAAACAAAGTTTGATTCCTAGAGATTCCAGCATCCTAATGAATGACAGTATACCTCCCCCCCCAAACAGATATAATATATTATATAACAAATAGTAGAGGGACGTGGGTGGCGCTGTGGGTAAAACCTCAGTGCCTAGGACTTGCCAATCGTATGGTCAGCGGTTCGAATCCCCGCAGTGGGGTGAGCTCCTGTCTTTCAGTCCCAGCTCCTGCCCACCTAGCAGTTCGAAAGCACGTCAAAGTGCAAGTACATAAATAGGTACCGCTTTATAGCAGGAAGGTAAACGGCGTTTCTGTGTGCTGCGCTGGTGCCGGCTCGCCAGAGCAGCTTCGTCACGCTGGCCACGTGACCCGGAAGTGTCTGCGGACAGCTCTGGCTCCCGGCCTCTTAAGTGAGATGAGCGCACAACCCTAGAGTCGGTCATTACTGGCCCGTACGGGCAGGGGTACCTTTACCTTTTACCTTTATAACAAATAGTATTTTAATTTCAGATTACCTTATCCCCACCCTTATATTAGTTATAATTGATGACTTGTGTATTTCTGATCATAGTCCTGTATTTCTGACCAACATCCCTTTACCTGGAAGCAAAACCAAGTATTGCTCCAAAAACCCCAATCCCCTGAAAAAATAGCGTTCATTCTCCTGCTGGGAAACTTTAACATTAGTAATTAGATTAACAATGATCTGTGAAACTGCAAAATGAAACAGCTTAGAAATGTAGAGAACGAATTTACTAAAATCTGTCACTGGAAGGACAGATCCTGAAGCTGAGACTCCAATACTTTGGCCACCTCATGAGAAGAGAAGACTCCCTGGAAAAGACCCTGATACTGGGAAAGATGGAGGGCACAAGGAGAAGGGGTACAATTTATTCTACCCTTGGTACAAGACATAATTATAGTACCTGGAAATATCCTCATTTCTTACATTTTCCCCTCTGTGCTCCATTATTTTCAAAACCCTCTGCTAACAAACTCCTAGCCCTTGCACAGGAGAGCATTCCCATTAGTAAGAGATCACAGTCTTGGGTAACCAGCTACACGGAGAGGCAAGCACACTCAGACTTCCCACTCCTTTCATTAGTATTACAACAGAGCAACAGAGTTAAGCAAGAATTAATAACACCTGCTCAGTCATGCTGCATTAACTTAGATACACATTGAATGAAGCAATGTAGGTATAAATGGCTTTAGAAATTTTTAGGTTGAAAAATGGGCCTTACTGGTTGCTGCCCAAGACTACTTTAAAGAGAAGCAAACCTTCTGTTCTGTCTCTCTGTCTTACAAAACTTGTGTACGTCACAATATTCATTTCCCATCACCCCTAGACTCTGTTGTCTTGGTACCAGAGCTGGTTTCTGTGAAGCAGGATCTTGCTGTTATGTGACCTCTCTCTACAACCTGAAGAAGCTGAACTTTCACATTATTTGGCAACCCATTTGGGCGTGCCCCATTCCTACATTTGTGTTTTGCTGAGGGAATGGTGTTTTTGTTTTAAAAAATAAAAATTATTTGCATTTTCAAAAACAGAAACGGAGAGCATATTTAACTGTTTGTCAGATCAGCCAGTTCAGCATACAGTCGTATCTCAGGTTAAGAACTTAATTTGTTCTGGAGGTCTGTTCTTAACTTGAAACTGTTCTTAACCTGAAGCACCACTTTAGCTAATGGGACCTCCTGCTGCCACTGTGCCGCTGCCGCATCGCCGCTGCACGATTTCTGTTCTCATCCTGAAGCAAAGTTCTTAACCCGAGGTACTATTTCTGGGTTAGTGGAGTCTGTAACCCGAAGCGTATGTAACCTGAGGTACCACTGTATTCAAACATTTTACACTGCCATTCTTTGGTGGGTACTAGACTTGTTCTTGTCAGGGATTGGGCAGAGGAGGAATAGTGGAGACCACCTCCCCAGCCTGACCCTTCCAGAGAATAATTATAACAGGAGTTTGAGGGAGGGTCACAGCTCAGAGAAAGATGAGGGGGAAAGTTGGGAAATAATGGGAGATGAGGAGGAGGAGGAGGCAGGGCCAGAGCAGCTGGCTGACACATTATGACTAGAAAGCATTCCAGACCTACCATCTCCCAGAACCTGGCGAGCCTCGAAAGTAGGGGAGCAAATAATAATAATAATAATAATAATAATACTAATAATTTATTTATACCCCAGCCACTCTGGGTGGCTTCCAACAAAACTCTAAAACACAATAACCTATTAAACATTAAAAGCTTCCCTAAACAGGGCTGCCTTTAGATGTCTTCTAAAAGTTTGGTAGTTATTTTTCTCTTTGACATCTGGTGGGAGGGTGTTCCACAGGGTGGGCACCACTACCGAGAAAGCCCTCTGCCTGGTTCCCTGTAACTTGGCTTCTCGCAGCAAGGGAACCACCAAAAGGCCCTTGGCGCTGGACCTCAGTGTCCAGGCAGAACGATGGAGGTGGAGACACTCCTTCAGGTGTACTGGACCGAGGCCATTTAGGGCTTTAAAGGTCAGCACCAACACTTTGAATTGTGCTTTGGATCCATTAAGTGGCGGGGGCGGACCATCCGAATCGGTCCCACCTCCCTGCAGAGGGGAAGGGTCGCGGAGAAGTCCAGTTGCACCAGGAACTGATCTGACCATGGCACTTCTTTCGTTTCGCTTTTACTTAGTGTCAGATCACCAACATCCATAGAGGTAAACACCAGGTCCAAGGCATGTCCACGGCTATGGGTTGAGCCAAACTTATTCAGGGACAGCCCCATGAAGGCCATGCTTTCCTGAGTCCTGAGCAGCCCCTTGTAAGGTTGTAGCAGCATGGATGTTAAAATCCCCTAGGACAACCAAACTAGGTGTCTCCAAGAGAACATCTGCCACGACCTGAAGCAGCTTGGACAGGTAATCCTTGATGCAGCGGGGAGGTCAGTACACCAAAAGGAATCCTGTACTGCCCCTATTGCCCAACTTCCAGAACGTGCACTCAGAGAACTGGGTCTTCCCAATAGGATGCCTGGTGCAGATTAATGACTTTCTAAAAATCACTGCAACCCCCCCTCCCCGCCCACAAGGCCTGGGTTGCTGTGCATAAGAGAAACCTGGTGGAAAAGCAGTGGAAAGGACAGGCCCATCTGCTTCATCCAACCAAGTCTCTGTTACACATGCCACGTCAAGTCCTCCATCCATGATCAAGTCATAGAATCATAGAATCATAGAGTTGGAAGAGACCACAAGGGCCATCGAGTCCAACCCCCTGCCAAGCAGGAAACACCATCAGAGCCTGACATATGGTTGTCAAGCCTCTGCTTAAAGACTCCACCACACTCCTTGGCAGCAAATTCCACTGTCGAACAGCTCTTACTGTCAGGAAGTTCTTCCTAATGTTTAGGTGGAATCTTCTTTCTTGTAGTTTGGAACCATTGCTCTGTGTCCGCTTCTCTGGAGCAGAAGAAAACAACCTTTCTCCCTCCTCTATGTGACATCCTTTTATATATTTGAACATGGCTATCATATCACCCCTTAACCTCCTCTTCTCCAGGCTAAACATGCCCAGCTCCCTTAGCCGTTCCTCATAAGGCATCGTTTCCAGGCCTTTGACCATTTTGGTTGCCCTCCTCTGGACACGTTCCAGTTTGTCAGTGTCCTTCTTGAACTGTGGTGCCCAGAACTGGACACAGTACTCCAGGTGAGGTCTGACCAGAGCAGAATACAGTGGCACTATTTCCCTTGCTGATTCTAGTATCCGTCCGATCAGGAGCAGACCCGGAGGCAGGGATAGTCCTCAAACAACGACTAAACCTGCCTCCTCTGTAATTACATGGTCTGGTCTTAGCGTAACTCCCCTCCTACCCGTGATCACTGAGATCCGTTGTCCCAGTGCATCCCCCCCCCCCCGTGGAACATGCCCCAGCCATTTTGTTGGCTGGGACCCACTCCCCGGCAGCCCTGACCCCTCCCCTTAAGAACAAAATAAAACCTTTAAAAAAATAACAACAAACAATACAAACAAAAAACTGTAAAAATTACAAATACATCAAAATCAAACAAATTCCCAAGCCCAACCAAACATCCATCCCATCCCCACCCCCACAAAAAAATTCAAAAGGGAAAAAGAAATTTTTAAAACATTTTAAAAAGAACTCTGCACCCCTCCGAGTCCTCCTGGACAGCAGCAGCAGTAGCAGCAACTATCCTTATGAGGCCTGTCAGGCCCCACCCTGGGCTAGGTGGTGAGTGACAGGAGTGGGGCCCTTAGGCACTCATGCAGGGGAGTCCTCCTGGGCAGCAACAGCAGTCCTTATGAGGCCTGTCAGGCCCCGTCCTGGGCCAGGTGGTAAGTGGCAGGATCGGGGCCCTTAGGCACTCACACAGGGGAGTCTCAAGGACAGAGGGCGCTTGTCAGTACCCACAGAGGAGGTGATGTGGATGACGAATGAGGATGTGAGTGAAAAAGGGGTAAAGAGTCAATTGGAAGAATGCCATTATTCTAAGAGGCTGCATTCCAAGCCTCTCTCTGAATATATTGAATAAAAAGCAGATGGTAAGGACTTTTCCTTGTTTTATCCGTTCCTGGCAACCGGTTGTGAGGGTTGGTTCCTCTGCTGCCTGACAGTTCTCCACCTTTGTGCCAATAAGGTTCTAGCTGCAGCAGTGGCATATAGTGATAACCTCTTTGGGGGGGGGGGGGACACCTCCATTGTTACCATCCCCAAGAGGAAAATATCAGGTGTTTTGGTAAAAGCTTTTTAAAGTATCTTTTCTAATTCATTATATATAATTTCCCAATATTCCTTAATTACTTACAGGACAATACTTTTATATTTGTATCTGATAGGTATCTGAGACTTTTGTTCTGCAAAGCCATTTTTTCCTGTCAATCTTAAACAATTCATTAATCTGATGTATCTGCAGCCAATCCATGACCAGATTTCTTCATTTCTCAGTTTTTGTTCCTGTCCTGTAAGATCTAAATTTTCACTGTAAATTAACTACTGCTATTTGTTCTTTTCCTAGTTGTAGCTTCCACTGGGTTGCACTGAGGGAAGGGATTGAGCACTGAGATGTTCATAATAGTGTAAGGAATCTAGAAATTCACCTTCAGATCAAGTTCTATTAGGGTGACACCAGGGATTCATGTGCAACCCAAGATTCTGTTCTCAGGCAAAAACATCTGAACTACTTCTTACAGTAAACCTAGGGCTGGAGATTGAAATCCTCCTTTCTATACATATTCTATACATATTTCTATATACAACCCAAGGTTCTGTTCTCAGGCAAAAACATCTGAACTACTTCTTACAGTAAACCTAGGGTTGGAGACTGAAATCCTCCTTTCTATACATATTCTGGTCATCTTAACTATGGTTTTTGGAAAAGTTACTCTGAGAATAATCACAAAGTCAGTACTTACAGATGACAGCAACACAGGATTCCAAGTATACTGCAGAATGCAAACTGGAATGCTTTGTTTTAAGGGAGAGCGGACAGTTAATAACTGGTTAGAGAACAGGAAACAGGAGTTGTCTCCTAAAGGATGGAGGTACAATGATACTTACCCCCTTGGAACTGTGTTTGGATTTGAATACGTGCTCTGGAAAGTTTAACATAAATGGGATAAAGTATGTCCAAGATGCATCACTTATTTTCTCCAATAAAGCTTCCCTCTCATAAAATACATAATCAGAAATTAATGAGAAACTTTGAAGTTTCACTGCTTTTGATCAGAAAGAATTATTTTGTTTCTATTCAAATACCAGCCAACAACATTAGTTTTCTGGGTAGTTTACACCACAAAGGAGGCAGTAAAACAAAACCATAGCAACGTGTAAGCCTAAAATCTAAAATAGTATATAATTAGCAACAGAATAAAACAACAGATTAAAATCAGATTAAAAACCAGCAATGCGTTTAAGCATGTGCTGAACTCCCTGGTTAATAACAGTGTTAAGTTTTAGAAATCTAGACAAACATGTTTCTCACTAAGGTGTGTCCAGAAGCAATAAGCTATGGGAGCTTACTGCATCACAAATCTCTTGGAGTGCAGAGAACTGAATGTGCAGTGATGCCATTTGTGTAGGTGAGGCAAGAAAGAAGAGTCTCAGACCCAGTCCTGCCCCTGCTAACAATCAAGTCCAGCTGGTGTCAGTGACCTGACATTGGATGTCACTTGGACACTCTGTATTTTGCCCTGATAGAGAATAATTTGTGTGTGATGCAGAGGCTGTGATATGAGAACAGCTCGAGCAACCTTTGTACCATATTGGCCTCACTATTTTTTTCCAAATTCCGACCGTGAAAAGTTAAAGTGTGGCTTAAATTAATGACCTTGCAAAAATGGGATTTTATGATATTACTGCTGAAACAGACATATGGTGAAATGGAACAAAAAATGTTTTATTGCCAATTTGTGAGCTTGGGACTGTTCATTTGCCATTTACGGGTGTGAGTGCCTCCAGAACTTTAGCAATTGAATAGCGATTTGCCTTGATAACTTTCACCCTGTAACCCAATTTTAAGTGAGTGGCTTATATTTGGTTATTGTCTTTTTAATCCCCCCCCCCCGAATTTTAAAAGTGAGGCTTATTTGCAGCTGTGGCTTATATTTGGGCCAAAATGGTACATTCTCTGCTGGAATGCACACTCTGCTTTGTGAACATTGCTCAGACCAGTTTTGAAACTGTTTGGACCATTCTTCCTTCAACTCTTTAAACATCTTCTGGAAACTACCATCCAAGTAGGACTGGAACCACTGCAAGACAGTGACATCTACCAGCAGGCTGTGGGAGTGGGAATAGCCGCCCACACAGAGAATGCCCCTAGCTGCCTGCCGCCCACGCAGTGAGTGGGGGGGCGCTGCTTGCCACCCGTGTGGCGAGCTTCCCTAGCCACCTGCTGCACGGGAGGGAGCCGCTAGCCACCCGTGGCAGCATTGTCCATAGTGGCTCACCGCCTGCACAACGAGGGGGACGTGGGGTGGCGATGTGGCCCTCATGGCTGACACCTGGTGAGCACTGCACACCCACACCCGACTTCCTCCGCCAGTGCACCTACCCTCAACTGGGGCAGCTGCCCCAGAAGGATACCATGGTCAACGGCATGGAAAGCTGCCAAAAGGTTGAGGAAAATTCACAGGGACATATTTCCCATGTCTCTTTCCTGAGAGAGGTAATCCTACAGAGCGACCAAAGCAGTCTTTGCACTAAAACCAGGCCTAAACCCCAATGGATCTAGAAAATCAGTTTCCTCCAAGAGCAATGGATCTGATCTGCATCCACCCACTCAAGAACTTTGCCCAAGAAGGGAAACTGGCTCAAAATTACGGTACTAGGTTTTTCCAAATTCAGGGAGGGTTTTGCCACTGCCTCCTTCAACCAGGCAGGGAGCACCCTCTCTTGCCAGGAGGTGTGAATCGTTTCCCAAGCCCAGCCAGCTGTCCCCTCCCTGCTAGTTTTTATCAGCCAAGGGGGGGGGGGCAAGTGGTGACCCTGACTGATCCAAGCACATCCTTGAGCCTTACTAACTGAAACTCATCCAATATAACAGGAGTAGACAGTGCTCTGGACACCTCTCAAGATTCATCTGTGTAGTCAATGTCCCAGCAGATACAAGAAATTTTATCCTCAAAATGCTTTGCAAACAAGTCACAGTGAACTATCATTGGTTCTGTAACCTCCTTTGGGCCAGACAGAAAAGCTCTGCTAGACAGCACAATAAAAATACACTGGAGGCACTGCCTTCACTGCCACTAGGGAGGCTTGATGATGAGCCCCCCCCCCCCCCCGTGTTCAATTGCATTCAACTGGAATTTACTTGCATTCAAACCATCTCCCAGCTTGTTTCCTTGCCCTAAGCTCTGGAGTATACTAGAGAGCTAAATGGGCTTCATGAAGTGGGAGAGGGTGCTCAGGGGCAATCATGTCAACTGCCCAAGCCATTCTGATGTTCCAGAGGTTGGCCCAGGGCTTTGACAGGAGTGTCAGTTAAATCAGCCAGAAAATCCACCAGAACTATCAGGAAACCCATTGAATCCATCAGCCTCCGAGGCAGACCAACCTTACAGGTCTCCTGCCTCTGCAGAGGCGAAAAGGCGCTGAAAGCTGAAATTTCAACAGGAAGTGATCTGACCACAACAAGGTACTGATGTCAGTATCCTCCACTTTCAGATCAACCTGCAATGGGCAATCCTCCTCCTCTGTAGGGGCAACCCACCTGTATTGCTATTTCAGCACAGTCCACTCTGCCTAGAAATTCCACATCTTGCCCAGCAGCTCAAAGTGTGGAAAGGTAGGCCACAAGTTGCTGTACCTTCTCTTCTATCAATAGAAGACCAACAATGGGGTATTGCATAATCTAACAAGGATGCTTGCTTACCATTACTGAAGTTGACAGTAAGGAACCTGGTACGCTTCTAGAAAACAATTAACAAACCATTTACCCAGAGCTGCCTTGCCTCCTCCAAGCACTCTTTACTTCACTGTCTACTGTTTGTGAAATGTTGAGGCTGATCTATATCATGGTATATCATGCTTTTCCCAGCTGCTGCTCCAGTCACAACTCTGTTACTCACAAAGCACCCTCAGCCATCCAGTTATGAAGGAGGGAGGAGGTGAAAAAACCTTCCCATTGTCTCAGGAATTAGGTAATTGCCATCTCAAAGGAATGGCCAGACTACCAGGAAAAACAACAACTTTCAAATTTCTGTTGTCTTTTCTGTGATGTAGGTATGATATTTGTGGAGGGTGGTCTTGGGCTACATCCCTTCTGTGATGTATGTATGGAGGAGTGGTCTGGAGCTCCAGGGCAGGGAATTTCAAAATGGATATATAAGGCCTTGCGCGCCATTGTTTGGGGTCCTCCTCCTCTCTCATGTGTGTGGTAGAGCACCCTGTGGCAACAGTCAATAAAGATCAGGCTTAATAGCTGCTTTGCTTCTCAATATTCTCTGGTTGGTCTGTTATTTTTCTGTTATTTACCGATAGGACTCTACAAAAGGACTCTATATGGGCTCTTGGGTATTCCACAAGGGAAAAGGAGCAGTGTTTGTTTACTTATATCACCCACTTCACTGTACATCATTTTCTGTTCTTGCTTTCCTTTTGTCACTTAAAAGTTAAAGGCTATGGTTTGATCTCAGCAAGACAGTCAACATGATGAAAAGCACGTCCCTTTTGGGAAAACACAAGACCTTATGTTTATTTCCCTGTAAAGTTTCAAACACTTGTCCTCACCCCCAAAGTCTTTTTTGAGCCCACAGACTTAATATACACATTTTTCAGTTTCTTTTGTTAATCTCATATCAAAAGACTTTCACCTCCACCCCTCCATGGTTACTTAGTTATTCATTTTTTGCTGCATATCCTTTTAGTGCCACCCAAATCATTCTATACATTTACCACACTGTTTTAAACTGCTGCTCATATTTCTAACCCTACTTGGAAATTTATTTGTTGTATCTTTTTAAATAATTGTCAAAAAGTCCCCACTCTACCCATATCCTTCTGTCATCTTGGACCCTTAACCTTGCTGTCATCTTTGCAAGTACTGCATAATCGATCAATTTATATTCCTTTCATATCTCCAATTTTCTTGAACAGATCTCTGGTTCTTCCCATTCTGTTATTTTCCTCTACAGTGGTGCCTCGCTAGACGAAAAGAATTCATTCCACGATTCTCTTCGTCTAGCGGCTTTTTCGTCTTGCGAAGCAAGCCCATTGACAGCTTAGCAGATTAGGGCTACAGCTGTCAAGCGGCTTCCAGCGATCAGCTGTTAAGCGGCTTATCAGCGGAACAGCTGATAAGCGGCTTAGCGGCTTAAAAAAAGGGCGGAAAAAGCGGGGGGGGAAACCCGCGGGGGGATGCAAGATTTTTTCGTCTTGCGAAGCAACCCCATAGGGGAATTCGTTTTGCGAAGCGCCTCCAAAACGGAAAACCCTTTCGTCTAGCGGGTTTTTGGTCTTGTGAGGCGTTCGTCTTGCGGGACACCACTGTATTTCTTTGCATTGCTCATTTAAGAAGACCTTCTTGTCTCTCCTTGCTTTTTTTTGGAAATCTGAATTCAATTTCCTGTATCTTTCACTATCTCCCTCGCATTTTGCTTGCCTTCTCTCCTTTGTAAGGCCTCGTTGGACAGCCACTTTGCTTTCTTGCATTTCCTTTTCATTGGGATGGTTTTCATTGCTGCCTCCTGTATAATGTTGCAAGCCTCCATCCATAGTTCTTCAGGTACTCTGTCCACCAAATCTAAATCCTTAAACCTGTTCCTCACTTCCACTGTGGATTCATAAGGGATTTGATTTAGATTGTATCTTACCGGCCCAGTGGTTTTTCCTACTTTCTTCAGTTTAAGCTTGAATTTTGCTATAAGAAGCTGATGATCTGAGCCACAGTCAGCTCCAGGCCTTGTCTTTACTGACTGTATAGAGCTTCTCCATCTTTGGCTGCAGAGAATATAATCAATCTGATTTCGATGCTGCCCATCTGGTGATGTCCATATGTCTTTTGTGTTGTTGGAAAAGAGTGTTTGTGATGACCAGCTTGTTCTCTTGACAGAATTCTATTAGAATTCTATTAGCTTTTGCCCTGCTTCGTTTTGATCTCCAAGGCCAAACTTGCTAGTTGTTCCTTTTATCTCTTGACTCCCTACTTTAGCATTCCAATCCCCTATAATGAGAAGAACATCCTTCTTTGGTGTCATTTCTATAAGATGTTGTAAGTCTTCATAGAACTGGTCAATTTCAGTTTCTTCAGCACCAGTAGTTGGTGCATAAACTTGGATTACTCTGATGTTAAACGGTCTGCCTTGGATTCGTACCAAGATCATTCTATCATTTTTGAGATCGCATCCCAGTACAGCTTTCGCCACTCTTTTGTTGACCATGAGGGCCACTCCATTTTCTTTACGGGTTTCTTGCCCACAGTAGTAGATATGATGGTCCTCCAAACTGAATTTGCCCATTCCCATCCATTTTAGTTAACTGATGCCCAGGATGTCAATATTTATTCTTGCCATCTCATTTTTGACCACATCCAACTTACCCAGGTTCATGGTTCTTACATTCCAGGTTCCTATGCAATATTTTTCTTTACAGCACTGGACTTTCCTTTTGCTTCCAGGCATATCCGCAACTGAGCGTCCTTTCGGCTTTGGGCCAGCTGCTTCATCAGCTCTGAATCTACTTGTACTTGTCCTCCGCTCTTCCTCAGTAGCATGTTGGACGCCTTCCGACCTGAGGGGCTCATCTTCCAGCGTCATAACTTTTATATGCCTGTTGTCTTTGTCCATGGAGGTTTCTTGGCAGGGATACTGGAGTGGCTTGCCAGTTCCTCCTCCAGATGCATCACGTTTGGTCAAAACTCTCCACTATGACCTGTCTATCTTGGGTGCCCTGCTCGGCATAGTTCATAGCTTCTCTGAGTTATTCAAGCCCCTTCGCCATGGCAAGGCAGTGATCCATGAAGGGGAAATATTAACATATGCAAAGTTAGATACAATGTACAGGGTGCTCAGCTCCAATGGGATCTATCCCCCCAAGGGTAAGGTAATCACTGAAGACAGAGAGCAGACAAAGAGATGGCCAGGTTCAGCTAATCTTCTCCCTATCACAAGTCTTTCATCCATTTGTTAGGCAAACAGGATGGCCAGTTTTCAGTCCTTTTCTCAAGGTGAGAAATGTGCAGGAACTCTGGATTTGCTAATCTCAAATCCCCTCCCTTCCCTACTAGTAGGCATTAGCAATGAATATTATTAAAACTCCAGATTTTCCAGTAGCTAGCTGGCTCTTCTAGCTCCAGCTGGATGGCACTTATCCAACACTCCCCGAGACTCAGCACACTTCTGGTATGCTTTAAGGACACGTATACTCCCCCCCCCCCCCACTTCTAGTCTGGGTTTACGGCAAAATTGTCATGCCCATATTTCTGTATGCCTTTTTAAATGGTTTAAGGGACTCTTATTCTTTAATCAAGGTGTGTATGTATTGTAGCATTTGTTACCTGCTTAGATTGTAACTTTGCTATCTGAAGTAGCATTTATATATATTCCATTATTTCTATTTCATATAATAAACAAAGCTTTCTTTATTCCTTTCTGTGAGAGCTTTTTCTGGGCATTAGGTAAAGGGTTAACACACATCCATAACAAGCACACACAGTAACTTCAGCAAAAGATCCTTAATCTCTCAGCAATGGGTATATGGACATACATGAGTATTGGCTGCACACAGCTGAGTCCAGGATCAGACTTGTAACAGACTACCATTGTACCCTTTTGTGTAATATGTAGCTCAGCACACAAGAGACCATGAAGAGAGGCCATCTACCATCTACCTTGTCAATGCTCTGATACGGCTGTTCTCTGATTGCTCTCTGATTGACAGCAGTTGGGAAAATGCAGCCACACAGCTGTTGCAATCCAGTCTCTCCCCACCCAGACAAAATTGTAAACCAGGGGAGGCACCAGGCTAGATGCTCTTGACCCAGTGCTCCTAAAGTCAATCCTCCTGTTGTTCCTGTTGTTGCTTGTGCCCAGCCAGTTTGGGAGGAGGGAGAGAGAATGCAGCAACACTGGGAGAGGCAATAACATTCCTGCTGCAGGAATGTTGCTTGCTGAGCAAGCCTTCATCCTCCTGGTGGCTGTTCTGTTTGCTGCAAGTGGTGAGACAGGGTGAGTAGCAGAGGCCCTGCCCCCAAAATCCCCATTCATCCTTACTTATGATACGGAAGGAGAGGGGGGGCACCTTTCCCCACCTCCTCCTCCTCGCCAAAGGCGGCCCGAGGCGATGACCTCGGCGGCGCCCAGCTCCTGAAACCCCCCTACACCGTTGCACAAGCACCACACTATACCCCTTCACTTTCTCTTTATACGGGCGGAATAAGCCCTTCTTTCTTATGCCTTCCTTTCGCCCTATTTTAACATGAGTTGACCGTATCAAACTACGTCCTCCATTGACTATAATGGCCGCGCCTCAGCCAATCAGGAGCATGCATTCCCCTGCAGCAGCTAGCTCAGGGAGCCCTTGCACGCCTCATTTAACCTCCTGACAAGTTGCTGACGGCCCCCCGCTGCGAGAACAATGGAACCGAAACCAGCGACCTTGTAAAACTGTCAAAGTCTTGTTACAATGTATCCATTTGTTTCCGTTTTCAATATGCAATATACACTTGACCGGCAAAGGGGCCGAAAGCTTCGGAAAATGATATAAAATCAACCAAAGCTCCGATTTTCTCCATTTTGACGTCGTTCTACTTTGTCCCCTCTGGACTCCATGTCGCTGCCCACTTCCATAATCCCCTGAGCGACAGGTCACGTACTCAGGAAGACCCTAATCCGGTCGGATCGTTCTGCCAAACCCTTCCTCCGGGCAATGCCAGGTGGCAGACGATGCATATCTGTTCCATTGTTCCGTCATCACCTGTACTCAGGAAACATTTATCCATGCTTATCTATGCATATTCCCCACTCTGCATATCTCCCCCTCCCTTCCTGAAGTGCTGATCTGTGAAACCCCACCTTTCTGTAATGTATTCATGACGTTTTTCCGTTTAACCCAACCTTCCAATAATGTATTCATGACGTTTTCTGCACTGTATTCTGGGACTTGGAGGGAACTTTTAAAAGTTTATGTCTCCCCATTCTCGGGGTTCAATCTCGCCTTGAACCTGTTGGCCAATAAACTCGGATCTCCGCATCTTGCTCCGTCTCCGGCTGAACTCATTTCTTCCGCTAGGACCCGCGGACTTAGTCCGACGAGCTGGGTGGCAGGGCAACTCCGCACCCGGAATTTACCGTAACACTTAACATTCATCCTTAACTCATCCTTGTTAGGGATTACCCCTAAGAAGTGTGGTGCCTTCTGGGGCCATGTCCTACATGTCAAGTTCAATGTGTGTACTTCATTGTCACATAAAATAGCACCACACCTTACAAGGAAAAGTGAAAGCATCTAGAGCTTTTTGGTTTTCAAGAGATGACTAATAAGGAAAGTGATAGAAGTTCATCAAATTGTGCCTGGTTTGCTGAAATTGAAGCTGTAAGTTCCTCCCTCTTTCATTATTATATTAAAATTTTAAGTGCCTTTAGGGGACCCTTTTTGGGCCATATAATAATAATTTATTATTTATACCCTGCCCATCTGGCTGGGTTTCCCCAGCCACTCTGGGCGGCTTCCAACAAAATATTAAAAATACAATAAAACAACAGAAATTAAAAACTTCCCTAAACAGGGCTGCATTCAGATATCTTCTAAAAGTCAGATAGTTGTTTATTTCCTTGACATCTGATGGAAGGGCGTTCCAAAGGGTGGGCACCACTACTGAGAAGGCCCTCTGCCTGCTTCCCTGTAACCTCACATCTCGCAGCGAGGAAACCGCCAAAGGCCCTCGGAGCTGGACCTCAGTGTCCGGGTTGAATGATGGGGGTGGAGACGCTCCTTCAGGTATACTGGGCCGAGGTCGTTTAGGGCTGAATCCTTATTGGAAGGGATTAAAATGATCTGCATCCGCCAGGCATGCCTAGAGTTGTTCCGCAACCACCTGCTCAATCACCTTGCCCAAGAATGGAAGATTTGAGACTGGGCGATAGTTGGCTATATTGGCTGGATCCAAAGATGTTTTTTTTAAGAAGCTGTTTAATAACCACCTCTTTCAGTGGGTTTGGGAAGGTTCCCTCACAGAGGGAAGCATTCACCACCTTGCGGAGCCCATCACCCAGCCCTTCCCAGCTTACTTTTATGAGCCAGGATGGGCAAGGATCAAAAAGACAGGTGGTCGGTTTCACTCATCCAAGCAGCCTGTCCACATCCTCAGAGGCAACAGATCCCATGCAACTTGACCAGACAGGATTCTATCACTCTTCTGCCCCGGCTCTGCTCCCACGGTGGAGTCTACCTCTTTCTGAATCTGAGCGACTTCATCTGCAAAAATAAACTTGGGATCTTGGGTTCTTTACCAGGTTCCAATGGCAAAGGTGGTTCCATTAAATTGCAAACTGAAAGAGTCTCCTGCTGCTATTTTCTGCAGATGCAATAGAAGAGGTAAAGAAGGTCTTCTTCACTGTCGCTACCGCCACTTGGTAGGCTCAACATTGAGCTCTAACCTGTGTCCAGTCAGATTCAGAATGTGTCCCCCCCTCCCCCAGTGCTCTAGCCATCTCAGCGATTGTTTCATCACCCTCAGCTCTGGGTAAAACCATGGGTCAAAGAGCAGCACACAATTAACTTTATCTAAACAATGAAATTTGAAGTCACACAATGATATTTATGGGCAGCAGATTCCGATCAGACAAAACAAAATGCCACGAACACAGAAAGCCACAAACACTTCTGAAATTATAATAATCCTATTGTTGATTCTTATGGGTTGTGCCATCTTAGCCTTCAGACCTCATATCAGGTCCTGGCTGGATGATGAGGAGCCCAGGGATTGCTAGTGGGACACTGAGGACACGTCACAGGTTGAAGTGAGGGAGGAATGCTGTGGACATAGGGTATCTTAATTTCAGTAAGGCTTTTGACAAAGACCCCCATGATATTCTTGCCAAGAAGCTGGTAAAACATGGGCTGAATGAGGTAACTGTAAGGCAGATTTGTAGCTGGTTGACTGAACCCAAAAAGCACTCACTAACATTCACTTCTTTCTGGAGCTGGATTGGGTGGCTCCTGCCGACCAATCATACTGCTGCATTGTTCTAGGACCAATCAGACTGCTGCATTTTAGAGCCTATTGTTCTAGCACCAATCAGACCGCTGCAGTTTGGATCCTATTCAACTCAGTACATAACACCCCTCCCCTCTAAGTTCCAGTCCTGCCCGGGAGGTCGCATTCATAGTCCTCAAGGTACGCCAGCAGCCTACGTGTGCGTTGCGGCCTGGGGTGTTCCCTGGTCCCGGGTTCAGGTTCTGACTTGTGTTCCAAGGATGCTGGCTGTGATAGGGCCGTTTGGTCTGGTGCAACCAGCTCGCTCAGTCGTGGTTCTGGTTCCAGTGTCCTTTCGGCCTCACGTGTCCTCTCTGTATTTATTGATTCTGCCTCTCCTGCTGGCCCCTCCTGTTCTATGGGCCTCACTGCCCCACTGTTCCCTTGGGACTCCTCTGACCTGTCCTCCTCCTGGTTTTTTCCCGGGAATTGTCGCCGTATCTGGTCGCAGTGGCGGCGCCAGCATTGCCCCCCATCCGTTAGCACTGCGTACGACACGGGGCCAGTGACCCTGGTGACTGTGGCGGGTACCCATGCTGGGCCTGCCCCAAAATTCTTTGTGTACACTGGGTCCTGGGCCACGAAGGTTCCTGCCTTCCCCACCACTACCTCATTCTGAGCTCTATCGGGGTGAAGGCGGTCCAATCTGATTGCAAGGCACCGACCCATTAGTAGTTCAGCAGGGCTCTGGCCAGTCGTTGAGCTGTGGGTGCTGTGCTGTGCTAGAAGGAGTGTGGCAAGGCAATCCCCAATCCCCTTGCGTCATGTGGCGGAGGGTGTCCTTGGTGGTTCACACCATGCATTCTGCTTGGCCATTGGTGGCAGGGTGGAATGGCGCCGAACGGATGTGGCGGATGGCGTTCTGCGCTGTGAAGGTTTGGAATTCTGACGTAAATGCGGTCCCGTTGTCTGAGATGAGTGTCAGGGAGCCCGTGGGTTGCAAACAGCCTGTGTAGTATCCAGATGGCTGCAGACGTGGAAGTGGACAGTACCAGTGCGACTTCCAGCCATTTGGTGTAGGAGTCCACCACTATGAAGAATGTTTTCCCGTTTCCCCTGGAAAGGTCCAGCGAAGTCCACATGCAGGCGTGACCATGGTGCTCGGGCGGACTCCCAGGACTGGACTGGGGACCTTGGGGGATCTGGGCAGGATTCTTGGCAGGCATGGCAGTGTTTGACCCAGGCCTCTGTCTCTCCGTCGATCCCCGGCCACCACACATAACTCCTGGCCTTCATTCTCACTACCCCTGGGTGTGTCTCATGTAGGGCTGTGAGGACCCTTTTTCGGAGGGGCTGGGGAACAACCCTGCTTCCCCATAACAGGCACCCCTTGTGGGCCGACAGTTCATGTTTGCGGGTTGTGTAGCTGGCGAATTCTGGCCCAGGGCTGCTCCTGGGCCATCCCCTCCACACCCAGTCCAGGACCCGGGAGATGACCCTATCTTTCTTGAATGGTGTACAACTTCTTGTGCCTGAATGGGGTGGTCAGGAAGCAGCTCCAGGTTCATAACCTCTTGTGCAGGTGCTGGGTCGGGGCCTGTTTCCGGTAGGGGTAGCCTGCTGAGGGCATCTGTATGGCCCATTGCCTTCCCGGGGCGGTGAATCAGTGCATACTGGTAGCTGGCAAGGAAAATTGATCACCTGAGGACGCAAGGAGACAGCACTTGGGGGATCTGCTTTTCGGGGGCAAACAAGTGGTGGGAGGAAAAAATCCTTAAATAAGAGACACGGGGGAATGATTAATGAACTTCAATGTCTGTACACTAATGCGCAAAGCATGGGAAATAAGCAAGATGAGCTTGAGCTCTTGGTACAGCAAACTAAATATGACATAATAGGCATCACTGAAACCTGGTGGGATAAGTCCCACAATTGGAATGTAATAATGGAGGGATACAATCTATTTCAGAGAAACAGACCAGACAAGAAAGGAGGAGGAGTGGCGTTATATGTCAGGGATGTGTATACCTGTGAAGAAATCCAAGATTTAGAATCTCAAAGCCAAAGTGAGAGCATTTGGGTCAAAATTAAGGGAGAGAAGAATAACAGTGACCTCATTGTGGAAGTTTACTATAGATCCCCAAGCCAAACGGAGGACATAGATGATGCCTTCCTGGAACAGATGGCCAAGCATGCAAAAGGAAGGGAGATAGTAGTAATGGGGGACTTCAATTACCTGGATATTTGTTGGATGTCAAACTCAGCCAAGAGCATAAGGTCAAACAGATTCCTCACTGGCCTTGCAGACAAATTCATTGTCCAGAAAGTGGGACAAGCAACAAGAGGAACAGCCATTTTAGATCTGGTCCAAACCAATGTTGATGACCTGGTTAGTGGGGTAGAAGTGGAAGGATCATTAGGCGTGAGTGATCATGCTCTTCTGAAGTTTACTATACAGCGGAAAGGTGCAGCCAAGCATACTAGGACTCAATTTCTTGACTTTAAGAAAGCCGACTTCATAAAACTTAGGGAAGTGCTGGGTGAGATCCCATGGACAGTAATACTAAAAGGAAAGGGAGTTCATGATGGCTGGGAGTTTGTTAAGAGGGAGATAGTAAAAGCACACTTTCAGGCAATACCAATGAGACGGAAACATGGAAGGTGCCTAAAGAAGCCAGGAGTTAAGATTAAAAAAGGATGTGTACAAAAAATGGAAAAGGGGGGAAACCACCAAAGAGGAATTCAAACAAATAGCCAGCATGTGTAGACACAAAGTCAGAAAAGCTAAAGCACAGAATGAACTCAGGCTTGCTAGAGAGGTTAAAAGCAACAAAAAAGGCTTTTATGGGTATGTTCGTAGCAAAAGGAAGAACAAAGAAACAGTGGGGTCACTCAGAGGAGAAGATGGTGAAATGCAAACAGGGGACACAGAAAGGGCTGAACACCTCAATGCCTTCTTTGCCTCAGTCTTCTCCGATAAAGAAAACAATGCCCGACCTGAAGAATTTGGAGCAAATGATTCAGCAGAGGAAACACAGCCCAGAATAACTAAGGAGATAGTACAAGAATACTTGGCTAGTTTAGATGTATTCAAGTCTCCAGGGCCAGATGAACTGCATCCAAGAGTATTAAAAGAACTGGCAGATGTGATCTCAGAACCACTGGCAGTCATCTTTGAGAATTCCTGGAGAACAGGCGAAGTCCCGGCAGACTGGAGGAGGGCAAATGTTGTCCCTATTTATAAAAAGGGGAAAAGAGAGGACCCAAATAATTAACGCCCAGTCAGTCTGACATCAATACCAGGGAAGATTCTGGAGCAGATCATTAAGCAAACAGTCTGCGAGCATCTAGAAAGGAATGCTGTGATCACCAATAGTCAGCATGGATTTCTGAAAAATAAGTCATGTCAGACTAACCTGATCTTGTTTTTTGACAGAATTACAAGCCTGGTAGATGAAGGGAACGCAGTGGATGTAGCCTACCTTGATTTCAGCAAGGCATTTGACAAGGTGCCCCATGATATTCTTGTAAAGAAGCTGGTAAAATGCGGCCTTGACTATGCTAACACTCAGTGGATTTGTAACTGGCTGACTGACCGAACCCAAAGGGTGCTCATCAATGGTTCCTCTTCATCCTGGAGAAGAGTGACTAGTGGGGTGCCACAGGGTTCTGTCTTGGGCCCGGTCTTATTCAACATCTTTATCAACGACTTGGATGATGGACTCAAGGGCATCCTGATCAATTTGCAGATGACACCAAACTGGGAGGGGTGGCTAACACCCCAGAGGACTCGATCACACTTCAAAACGACCTTGACAGATTAGAGAACTGGGCCAAAACAAACAAGATTAATTTTAACAGGGAGAAATGTAAAGTATTGCACTTGGGCAAAAAAAATGAGAGGCACAAATACAAGATGGGTGACACCTGGCTTGAGAGCAGTACATGTGAAAAGGATCTAGGAGTCTTGGTTGACCACAAACTTGACATGAGCCAACAGTGTGACGCAGCAGCTAAAAAAGCCAATGCAATTCTGGGCTGCATCAATAGGAGTATAGCATCTAGATCAAGGGAAGTAATAGTGCCACTGTATTCTGCTCTGGTCAGACCTCACCTGGAGTACTGTGTCCAGTTCTGGGCACCACAGTTCAAGAAGGACACTGACAAACTGGAACATGTCCAGAGGAGGGCAACCAAAATGGTCAAAGGCCTGGAAACGATGCCTTATGAGGAACGCCTAAGGGAGCTGGGCATGTTTAGCCTGGAGAAGAGGAGGTTAAGGGGTGATATGATAGCCATGTTCAAATATATAAAAGGATGTCACATAGAGGAGGGAGAAAGGTTGTTTTCTGCTGCTCCAGAGAAGCGGACACGGAGCAATGGATCCAAACTACAAGAAAGAAGATTCCACCTAAACATTAGGAAGAACTTCCTGACAGTAAGAGCTGTTCGACAGTGGAATTTGCTGCCAAGGAGTGTGGTGGAGTCTTTAAACAGAGGCTTGACAACCGTATGTCAGGAGTGCTCTGATGGTGTTTCCTGCTTGGCACTGGGTTGGACTCGATGGCCCTTGTGGTCTCTTCCAACTCTATGATTCTATGATTCTAAGCCAAGCAACGGCTTGTGGTCAGTCACCACAGTAAAGGGCCGCCCGTACAAGAAATCATGGATTTTTTTCTACTCCCTTCACGATTGCCAGACCCTCCTTGTCGATTTGCGAGCAGTTCCGCTCGGTTGCGTTGAGATTCTGGGAAAAGTATGCCACCGGTACCTCTCTTCCATCCGGGAGTTGGTGTCCCAGGACAGCGCCAATGCCATAGGGCGAGGCGTCGCATTCTCGCAGCACCAGCAGCCTCTCATCAAAGTGTGCCAAGACCGAGTTTGAGACAAGCAAGTCCTTGACTGCCTGGAATGCGGCCTCCTGGCGCTGGCCCCACACCCAAGGGGCCCACTTGTCCAGGAGTCTGTGTAGGGGCTCTGCTACCGCCGCCTTGTGGGGAAGGAAGGAATGGTAAAAGTTCAATAGTCCCAAGAAGGCCTGAAGTTCAGTCTCGCTTTTAGGCGCTGGGGCATCACAAATGGCCCGTACCTTGTCCCCAGTCAGGTGGACCCCTTCTGCGTCCACCATAAATCCCAGAAAGTCCACCTGGGGCACTCCTAGTAGACATTTTTCCTGCTTCACCTTGAGACCCGCCGTCTGGAAACGGTGCAGAATGGTGTGGAGGCGGTCCTCAAACTCCTCTGGTGTGGGCCCAGCAATTGACGGAAATCCAGCCGTCATGAGATGGTGATTAGCATAGAAAAAAGACACAGAGAGCCAGCTATATTTTCATGATGGTAAGAGCAGCTCCTTTCTCTGCCCTCCTCCGATTTATTCTCCTTTGTTCTCCCCAGCCGCATGGCCGTTTGCCAATGTCTCACGTTACCTCATCCAGTCATGGCTTTTACTACGCCCATCGCCATATAAGGTCATCACTGCCCAGAGGAAACACAACTCCATTTAAGGTCAATACATTCTAATTCATTGTAAGGCACAGAGTGCTGGTCACGAGGTCAGGAGGTACCCTGCAGTCTTACAAGCCTCTGCTATGGCTTTATGACTCCCACATGCCCTCTTTCTTTATTTTATTAATCAGAGTCATATATGCCAGTACCAATACGGTTATATCGAGCGCGATAAGCGACTCTTGTGAGGCCGGAAGCAGGCCGTGGACGGGGGAACCATGCAGTACATACAGAGATTAAAGAAGGAATACATTGTATACAGCAACATAAAATAACGCAAATAACTACTATAAGGATCACTAAAATCAATAAATGTCAAAGCCAACTTCCATCCGGAAGCCAAGAATATAACCATGCCCACGGATCAGCGGAAGGAGGGGGGGGCAAATGGATTGTGGGCTACCATGGTTTCCATATGGTCGATCGTCACAGATATGCTAATATTATTATCAGGAATAAACATACAACAATGAGAATGAACAAGTGCACAAACTCCTCCTTTTGAGGCTAAAATCACATCTAAAGAATAACGATTCTGTAAGACCACCTCTCTCATTTCAGACACCTCTTGGTTGAGATTCTTCAAGGCTTTTATGGTATCATTGAATAATCCTTCAGTCCAATTTGCTAGCCAATGAAGGTCCCTATAGTTCATTGCTGCGCCCACTGAGGGCAGCAAGGCCCGAGAGATCTGGGTACCGATATATTGATTTATGGGTGAATTAACCTCCCGACGATTTCGTAGTCTAAGAGAAGATGGTAACTTATCAACCTTATACAACAACGGAACCATGATACCCAAGGTACATGTGCCTGTGAGGTTTCGAGGAATGGCTTTGTATGCTTTTTCGCCACAAAGCAACCATAACTCTCTTTGGAGTAAATAGCTGATATTACTACTCTGTTGGGACCAATTAAAGGCTGCAGTAAATAAAGAACTGATATGAAATTGCTCATCTGCGGCATTTGCTAAGCCAGGGATAGAAGAATTCAGACTCCAATTTGCATGGTAGGTTTCTTTCCTAATTTTTAGCCATGCACTGGTATCGCTCCTATAGCACTGAGATTGGTCACTGTATGTTCCTGTAAGAGAACAAGAGCTATTAAAAGTGAATTTCAATGTATATTGACAGTTTGGATATATGCCCCATGATTCTTTCCCCTCTTTAATTTGAAAACAAATGGGGGCAGGCTCATGGAGGGTCAAGTGTACTGGAGGCCAAAAAGATTGCTTAGGGGATATAATATTTGTAAATCGAAAGGATCCATTGACAGGCACATCATGAAGCATTATGCCTGAATGACGGGCAAAAGGGGGCATGTGCATACACAGCCAGCATCTAGAAGCATGCAATAAACTGGTGAACATAATCATATCTTGTACAAAAATATTGTCCCTCCATATCTTATGATAATTTTCTCCCCTAAGTCTTATTCAACAACGCTGTTCTTATAGTTTGAGAGTGGCTGAGCCGTGGATGCTGCCAGCCAGAGTAGGATTCTGATGACAGCGGCTTGCCAGCTGATAAGGTGAAATATGGTGGTTTCAACTGGACTGGGTCGTCTGCTTCTCTTCCTTGTATAACGGTGCAGCAAAGGATGGCAAGGCAAATGGTTAGGAAGGCGCTTCCGCGGCTGAAGATGCTCGCCATGGCCGCACGCATCGAGCTGGAACCCCATAAAGGCTTGTCCTCGACGTCCACTGCCGCGTACCCTCGTCCCCACGTAATCAGCGGGACAGGTCCATGCCACGCGGGATCAGGCAAGCGTCGGTACACCACCAAGGGGCGGGGGAGTGCCTCCTCCTTCCTAAAATGCAATTCAGCGGCGGTATGGGTCCTGTTATGTGGATATAAAAGATGGTTAAGTACAAAAAGAACCTGGTGGACTGCCGAAGGGATATCTGCTGTTGGTATGCTTTGGCCGCCAAGCTGTTTAAGCAATAGTGTTTGAACGTCAGGTATGCTCTTTCCACTATAGCTTGCCCTGTGGAGTTAAAGGGTATACCATGAGTTAATTTCACATTCCACAACATACAAAATTCCGAAAATGTTTTAGAAATATATGCTGGACCATTATCAGTTTTGATACGTGCAGGTTTACCCATGACTGAGAAACAGCGGATAGTGTGCTGAATGACATGCCGAGCTGTTTCCCCCCTCATGGGCGTAGCCCATATGAATCCAGAGTGGGTGTCCACCGTGAGGTGAACCTTGGAGAGTGGAGCCAACACAGGTGTGTGTGTGACATCCATCTGCCAACACGCCAATGCAGACGAGCCCCTAGGATTGACAGCATCAAAAGGAACGGCCAGCTGAGATTTAGAACAGGAAGCACATTGGGACACAATATCCCTAGCTTGGGCCAAAGGAATAGAAAACTGCTTAGCCAATGCTTTCGCAGGGAGATGAAAGGTGTTATGACATAGTACAGGATCAGAAAAGAGAGAAAAGGCAGAAATGTCCCTCAACGCTGCATCTGCTCTTGCATTGCCCTCTGCTAAATACCCTGGGTGTGATGTGTGGGAGCAAAGATGTGCAACATAATAAGGGAACTCTCTGTGCTGAAGTAAGGCCTGCAGGGTGAGAAACAAAGAAAACAAGTCAGAATCCAAGGAAGGAGTTATATAAGATATTGGTAAAACAATAAAAATGCGATATACATACTGAGTATCCACAATAAGATTGAAAGGTTGAGTAGGAAAGGATTGAAAGGCAAGATTCACAGCCGCTAGCTCAGCTCGCTGAGCAGAAGACTGTGGAGGGGTAAATAAACTTTTCCATTTTCCTCCCTCCTCCCATGTCACTACCCCCCTACTTCTTGTTCCATCCGTGAAAAGGGTCAATGCAGAGGGGAGAGGTGTGAGAGACAAGGGGGTAGCCAGAACATAGTTGACCTGTGTCAGAAATGTCAAACAGTCATCCTTCAGAGGGTTAAAAATGATGACACCTATAAAATCCGCTAATGCGATTTGCACGGCAGCATTAGTTATGAATAAGTGCTGCTGTTCTGTCTGTGAGAAAGGCAAATAGATTGATGCAGCATCGAAACTGCTCAAGGCCAAGGCATGTGAACGTCCTTTTATGACAATGTCTGATGTGGATTCAATTACTGAATAAATGTTTTTTGGAGGGGTATTTGGTAAATGTAACCATTCTATAATACAGATAGTCTTCTTCTTGTCCTTCTGAGCATATAAAATTCCTGTTGGTAAACACTGCCAGATGCAGTTCGTGTGCAAAGACTTCTGTGATCCTGTCCACGAGAATAGATCGCAGGTGCTGATTAACGGTTTGTAATGCAGTGATCCTGCGATCCTGTGTCCTGCTGCAAATTGTTATATACTGGCAATGTAAAAGCAAACCGTTCCCTGTCTGCTGGAGCCAGTGGGATAGAAAAAAAACAGTCCTTTAAATCAGTCACAGCCAACTGATATTCTCATGGGAGCATATTTGGATTTGGCATGCCAGGTTGTAAAGTTCCCATTGGCTGTATTTGGTTATTAATTTTTCTCATATCCTGCAAAAGACGCCATTTTCCTGATTTTTTTTAATAACGAAAATTGGGGAGTTCCAGGGAGATGAGGACGGTTCTATGTGGCCAAGGGTCAATTGTTCAGAAATGAGCTGGGCCACTGCTGCTAATTTTTCTTTTGGTAAAGGCCACTGTTCTACCCATACTGGGGTAGTGGTGATCCATCGTAACGGCAGTGCAGTGCGATGAATAAATTTGACTCCAATTTGGTGTCTGCAATAGCCAAAACATCGCGCCCCCATAAGAAGATTGGAATGTCCATTATTAACGGATAGAGGGTGATCTGAACCCCGGCATCGCTTTTGATGAGTTTGGGTGGAGACTGCACCGTGCCTGTGATTTACCTCCCACACCAGTAACCTGTGTGGCTGGACTGGTGGGCCAATTGGATGGCCAAGCAGATTTAGCCACAACTGTTACATCCGCCCCGTGTCCAGAACTCCCTCAATGTGTCGACCTCCCACTGTCAGAGACATAGAAGGGCGCGAGGCCGTAATGCTCATGGCTGCTGCAATTAGGGGTAGTTGTTCGGATGGGGGGAAAATGATAATCTTCGCCACTGAAGTATTTGACTGTATTCTGCATGGACGATCCGCATATAGCGTGATCTCAGGGAAATTCACATATGGTCCGTGTGTTAGCATTGGTACCGCATGAATTCCTGCTGTTTGTGCAGATAATAAGGGCAATACCAGACAAGTGGCATGATTGTCTAACCCTGCTTCAGTGAGGACATGAGTCTTTAAAGGGCAGAAAGGCAAATGGAATTCCACGTCCTGAGTTAGGCAAAGCCGTGGTGCTGTTTCCCTGGACTCCGGGGGGGCCCCTATTGATTTATCTGGGCGCGGGGAGGGCCCGGCTGCCGGTTTCCCTGCTGTTGTCCTTGTTGATTTCGGGCAGTGTACTGACCCTGCTGTTGGTTTTGGGGAATCGATCTGCATTGATTGGCCCAATGAAAGCCTTTTTTGCAGATTGGACATTTGGTAGAAGGACGCCTAGGCTGTTGCGTGGATCTACATTGCGCCTTAAAGTGTCCTGGTTTGCCACACTGGAAACATGTTTTATCGGTGGCTACAGGCTGGTTTTTATTTAACGCCGCCGCTAATAAATGTGCTTTATGAGTGGCTGTACCAACAGACTGACAAATGCGAAGCATAGCTGCTGTGTCTGTGGTAGGATTGTGTATTATTGGTCATAACGCAACCTTACAATCCTCATTGGCATTTTCAAAGGCCAATTGTTTGATAATTATTTGTTTGGCTTCAGGATTTTCAATTTGGCGACTCACTGCTGTAAGCAGCCTGTCCATGAAGGAAGAATATGATTCTCTTGCCTCTTGCCTGATCGACCCCCACCTCGATTGAACACTGGTGGGCTCTGGGATTTTTCTCATTGCTTGTTTAGCAGCAAGAGTGGTGTCTCTCAATAAGATTTGCAGCAGTGTGGCTTGCACTGAAGCCTGAGCAAAGGGACCACGCCCCATCATGGCGTCTAGGACGTCTGCTTGGCGGAGAGAGGTCACAAACCCAGTTATGGTTTCCCCAGGGGCTTGCCGCTTTGCGTAGAAGGCATTTTGATGAGCCACCACTGAGGGCTGTGGAGAAAAGTGCCGCTTCAGCCGTTCCAATATTGTTATGTACGGAACAGTAGCGACGTCTTCAGGTGCAAGAAGAGCCCGGGAGATTTCAAACGTCTCATCTCCGCAGATGCTGAAGAATATTGCCCTCTTCTTGGCATCTTTCTCGTCGGTGACCCCTTTGGCTTCTAGGAAGAAGGTGAAACGGGAGGCATACTGTCAGGACTGCCGCTAGGTCCCAGCTCACAGAGGACCAACGCCCAGTGGATATTATATACAAAAGTCTTTATTGAAGTTTAGTTTCCATTTCCAAGCTCTGGGCGCGCAGGCCCACGTCTTAACGCTAGACCGGCTAAGTCCCCTCTGACTCACTGCTCCACCCACACCAGTTTAAGATTCTAGCCTGGCTCCACCTCTTGCGCTGCTCTTTCCTGCGTTGGGTCCTTCTGCCCTCTGGGGTTCCCTCCTTCCTGGACTCCTCTGACGCGGAGCCTCCTGAGTCTTGCCCCTCCCTCCGGCGGGCTTTAGGACCTGGCTCCCTTCCCGGGCTCCCCGCTGTGCCGCGCTCCTGTACATTTGAACTTGGCGCGCGCGCCCAGCCGGTGACTTTCCTTCTGACCGTTTCCCCGCTTCCTGATGTGGGTGTTGCCAAACCTGACTCCTCTCCTCCCTCTGGTGGTGAGGACACTGGTCCCGACTCCTGGGACTCCCCCTCCCCACTGCGCTCTGGTGGAGACGCTGGCCCTGATCTCCAGCTGCTGTTCAGAGACTCCCCGCTGGCCCCTCCCTCTTGAGGTTTCTCCCTTGGAATCTCCCTTGCTCTGGCCACCGGCGCTCCCTTCTGTGAGTCCTCCGATTCGCTAGAGAGGCTTGTGGAATAACTCTGGCCACTGTCACTGCCTGCGCCCCCCTCGTACTCCTCCTCCTCACTCTCCATTTGCTCCCCCTCCTGTGTCTCTCCTTCTGAACCCCTGACATCCATCCCCCCCTCGAAGCCCCCCCTTCCCCCCTCCCCCTCTTCCGGTGCGGGTTCCGGGTGCTCCATTGTTGTAGGGGTGAGTCCAGGATACAGCTCGTCCCCTGAGGCTTGCAACCATCGAGATAAGTCCGGGAAGTCCCCCATGGGCTCGTCGACGACGACCTCCTCCGCTTCCATCTCCTGCGCGGTGTGCTCGAAATCTGCGCTCGACCCCAAATCACCCAAGAGCCCTCCTCCCCCTGTTGTTTGATGGGGGTCCACCTCCCAGGGCCCCTTCGGCATGTCTCTGCGCCAGCCCACCTCGGGTTGGTCCTCCCACCAATAAGATCCCCCCGTGCCAAAACCTGAAAGTGATCCCTCCGGAGAGCTGCCTCCCGGAGCCGAGTCCTCAGCTGACGAGAAACCCCGAAAAGTGCTGGCCGAGAGTGTGGGTGTGAACAAACAATCCTCGAAAAAGCCCGCCGGCATAGGCTTGTGCGGGAAAAGTGTGTGGAATTCTTCCTTGAGCAACTGCTCTTCCACTGCGTAATCCGGCACCCACCTGTTGGCGCTGGCCGGGGTGTCCTCCGTGGCGAGAAGATATTCAATCCCGTCCTCCCCCCACCTTGAGTCTAAAATCTCAGTGGCTTCATTAAGTGGCTCCCCTTTCGGCGACCCCCCTTTTTTGGGCGCTTCTCTGAGCGGGTCTGGCGCCTTCCCCGGTGCTTGAAACCTGTGGGGCTCTCTGTAGGGCGTGAGCACTGATCTATGAAAGACCGGGTGCATTCTGGAACCCTCCGGGAGTGTCAACCGGAAGGCCACTGGGTTGATCTGCGCCTCTACTTGGTAAGGCCCTAGCTGCTTGTGCCCTAGTTTCTTCTTGGCTAACGATCTGGCTGGAACTGCTTGTGCTGCCAACCAGACCCAGTCTCCCACCTGGATGTCCTCCCCAACCCTCCTGTGTCGATCTGCCTGCACTTTGTAAGCCTGTTTTGCCAACTCTAACTGCCTCCTGAGCTGCTCGTGGATCTCCTGCAACTCCGCTGCCACTTCCTCTGCTCCCTGTGGCTCCCCCTCCCGCACTGTGTCCAGACCCGGGAAGGTTCTGGGATGCCTCCCGTAGTTGGCAAAAAATGGGGTCACCCCCGTGGACCCGTGCTTCGTGTTGTTGTAGGCAAACTCGGCCAACGGTAGATAGTCCACCCAGGTCGATGGCTGCTGGTTCGCGTAGCATCTCAGGTACTGCTGCATGATGGCGTTGACCCTTTCCGCCTGCCCGTTAGTTTGCGGGTGTCTCGCCGACGCCAGGCTGACCTTGACGTTCAGGAATCCCATCAGCTTTTGCCAGAAGTTGGAGATGAACTGGCGCCCCCGGTCGGACAAAATAGACCGTGGTAGGCCGTGCACCTTGAACACGTGGTCTATGAACATCTTAGCGGTCTGCTCGGCCGTGGCCACCTTCGCGCACGGAATGAAGTGGGCCATCTTGGTGAACAGGTCCACTACCACGAGCACTGCCGTCTTGCCCCTTGAGCTGGGTAGATCTGTGACAAAGTCCAGGGCTACCCTCTCCCACGGTACGAACGGTGTCTGTAGCGGTTCCAACAGGCCCGCCGGCGGCTGGTGCACAGGCTTAGCCCTTTGGCAGGTGTCGCACCTATTGACATAGTCCGCGACATCCCCCCGCATCTTAGGCCACCAAAAGTCTCTGGCTACTAAGTCCACCGTCTTCTCCTTGCCGAAGTGCCCCGCGCTGGGCGCGTCGTGCAGCTGTTGCAGGACCTTCGCGCGGAGGCTGTCTCCTGGTACGTAGAGGACTCCCTTGCGTAGGAGCAGGCCGTCTCGCACTTGGAATTCGTCGCCCCTCGCCTTGCCACTGCACACCTCCTCCATCTTGGCTCGGGCGAACGAGTCTGTTCGCAGCGCGCGGCGCACCGCGTCCAGGTCCACCGTGGCTGACGCGCATGCCCACGCCTGTGGTGTGAAAATGTGCTTGGCCGCCGCCGGTGCCTCTGCCTCCAGATACTGCGGTTTTCTGGACAGCGCGTCCGCCAAGACGTTGCTGTTTCCTGGGATGTACTCAATTCTGAAGTCGAAATCTGCAAAGAACTCCGCCCAGCGGATGTGTCGCTGGTTCAGGAACCTCGCCGTGCGCCAGTACTCCAAGTTCTTATGGTCTGTGCGGACCTGCACCGTGTGCTTGGCTCCGACGAGGAAGTGCCGCCACGCCTTGAAGGCTGCATGTATGGCCAGCAACTCCCTGTCCCAAATGGTGTAGTTCTGCTCCGCTTTGCTGAGTTTTCTGGAGTAGAAAGCGCACGGCCTCCAGTCCCCCTGGTGGTCTTGCTGCAACAGAACGGCTCCCACGGCCCTGTCTGAGGCGTCCGTCTCCACTCTCATGGGCCTGCTGGGATTTACGTGCAGTAGGTTCTCTTCGGAAGCGAAGAGCTGCTTGAGCTTCTGAAAGGACTGCTCTGCCTGCTCCGTCCAGATGAACCTCTTCTTCTTGGAACTGAGGGTGTCGGTGATGGCCGCTGTCTGCATGGCGAAACCCTTGATGAACTTGCGATAAAAGTTGGCAAAACCGACAAACCTCTGTACTTCCTTCCTATTGCGTGGGCTCTTCCAATCCAGTACTGCACGTACCTTGGCACCGTCCATAGCCAGTCCCTTGTCGGACAGTTTGTAGCCCAAGAAATCCACCTCCGTCTTGTCGAACTGGCACTTCTCCAGCTTGGCGTACAGCCTGTGCTCCCGCAGCCTCTGCAGAACTTCCCTAACATCTCTCTCGTGAGCCTCCGGCGATTCCGAGAAGATTAGGATGTCATCCAGGAAGCAGACGCACTTCTTGTAGAGGAGACCCGCCAAGACATGATGCATGAAGGCTTGAAAGCAGTGGGAACCATTTTTTAATCCAAAAGGCATAACTCTGTATTCATAAGTGCCCAGCGGCGTAAACATGGTTGTTTTCCACTCGTCGCCTTCCCGTACGCGAATGAGATTGTACGCTCCGCGCAGATCCAACTTGGTAAAGATGCGACCCTTCCTCACCGTCGCCAGCAGGTCATCGATCTTGGGCATAGGGAATGCTGAGGGCTTGGTCTTGAGGTTCAAGAAGCGGAAATCAACGACCAGCCTCTTTTGGGGCGTGTCCCGCTTCTTTACAAAGAACACGGGACTGCCTCCTGCCGCCTTGGACTCCCGGATGAATCCCCGCTTCAGGTTGTGATCTATGAACTCCCTGAGCTCTTGCAATTCATCCTCAGACATGGAGTACAGTTTCCCCGTCGGGAGCGTCGCCCCGGGCAGGAGGTCGATCTTGCAGTCGTAGGGTCTGTGGGGTGGCAGCTTATCCGCCTCTTTCTCGCAGAAGACCTCCAAAAACTCCTTGTATTTGTTAGGCACCGCTTGCAACATGCCCAAGTTCAGCTGTGGTCCATCCTCGTGCCCCTCATCTTCCAAGTCCGCCAGGATGCAGTGTTCTGCGCAGTAAGAGGAGCCGAAGGTCAGTTGCCGCTGGTACCAAGCTAATGCCGGGCTGTGCTTATCCAGCCAACTCATTCCCAACACTATGGGCGTGTCTGACAGGCGGGTGACGTTGAAGCTGATGACCTCACGGTGGTTTCCAATGCGCATCACCATTGGCGGCGTCTGCTGTAGCACTTGCCCTCCCAGTAGCTCCCTGCCGTCCACTGTGACGACTTTCAGAGGTACCGCCGCTGGCAGAAGGGCTATGCCATGTTGCTGGAGGAACTGCATATCTATAAAATCTGCATTGCTCCCCGAGTCTACGGTGATGGGAATTTCCACCAGTAGCCCATTGGGGAGCTGAAGGGATGCGGTGAGCTGCACTACTGGTTTGGGTGGGAGGGGGTCGGTGGGCTGTAAGATCCCTGGGGATTGCTTCACTGACTTGTCTGGCTGGTCCCCAGAGATGCCATCTCCAGCCAGACAGTGGAGTTTTCCTGCTGCGACTCCCTCTGCTGAATTGCGTCTGTTACTGTCGCTGCGGCTGCAGTATGCTTGTGAAACCGCTGGGGACACTCTTTTGCCATATGCTGAGCACTGTCGCAGATGTAGCACTTCCTGGTTCCTCTAGGAGGCTTCATCTTGACTGCTCCCGGAGTTAGGGCTCCGACTGTGGAGTGAGCCTTAGCACCACCTATCTCCATCGGCTCCTCTCCCCCTCCCAGCGGAGGCATGGATCGAGCGCGCGCCGCCTCCTTGGGGAAGGGAGGCAGTCCTTTCGCTGGCGTGCGTCCCAAATGCCCTTCCTCCCTGCCCCAAGGGCGTCCTTCCAACCGAACCCCAATGGAGAGTGCCCGTTCCACCACTTCCTTGGTGGTTTGGGGTCTTCCCCCCCTTGCGATCTCATCTTTCACAGCTCCGCTCAACCCCTCCCAGAACAGGTCTCTGACGGCAGGCGATTCTTTCTCCCAGGCTAGTACATTCACCAATCCGAAAAAACGTGCATGATATTGCCTCACAGTGGCTTTACCTTGTCTTAGTCCGTGAATCTCCCTCCTAGCGATATCCACATCAATCTCAGATAAAAAACACGCATCCATCACTTTAATGAAGGCAGCCGCATTTTGGAGGGCTGGATCCTTGTCTCTCCATAGATTGCGCAGCCACGATTTTGCCTCCCCCCGCAAATGCGAAATAATAAATCCCACTTTCTCTCCCTCATTTTTAAAGTCTTTGTCAAGCAGCTGCAATGTATAAATCACATCTGCTCTGAAGTTAGGATACTCCTGCAGGTCCCCATTGAAGTGAGATACCAGGCTCCCTCCTCTGTTTCCCAGCCCAATCCCTTCTGGTCTGGTGGCTGGTTGCCTCTGTGTACTTAGCACTTCTAACCTGGTTCGCAGATCCTGGCAGGCAGCAGCTGCTTCCTGTTCTTTCTTTCTGGAAGCCGCAATTTCTGCAGTCAACTGCGTCACTGCGTTTTGCAAACTCGCTATCCTCTCTTCGGTAGTCATTTCCCTGTTTTTCGTGAGCTCGCGAAGCACCAATCTTCACCCCTCGCTGCTTTCCCGCACTCCACGAGGTTGCAAAATTGGTGAAAATGGAGAGGGGACTTACTGTCAGGACTGCCGCTAGGTCCCAGCTCACAGAGGACCAACGCCCAGTGGATATTATATACAAAAGTCTTTATTGAAGTTTAGTTTCCATTTCCAAGCTCTGGGCGCGCAGGCCCACGTCTTAACGCTAGACCGGCTAAGTCCCCTCTGACTCACTGCTCCACCCACACCAGTTTAAGATTCTAGCCTGGCTCCACCTCTTGCGCTGCTCTTTCCTGCGTTGGGTCCTTCTGCCCTCTGGGGTTCCCTCCTTCCTGGACTCCTCTGACGCGGAGCCTCCTGAGTCTTGCCCCTCCCTCCGGCGGGCTTTAGGACCTGGCTCCCTTCCCGGGCTCCCCGCTGTGCCGCGCTCCTGTACATTTGAACTTGGCGCGCGCGCCCAGCCGGTGACTTTCCTTCTGACCGTTTCCCCGCTTCCTGATGTGGGTGTTGCCAAACCTGACTCCTCTCCTCCCTCTGGTGGTGAGGACACTGGTCCCGACTCCTGGGACTCCCCCTCCCCACTGCGCTCTGGTGGAGACGCTGGCCCTGATCTCCAGCTGCTGTTCAGAGACTCCCCGCTGGCCCCTCCCTCTTGAGGTTTCTCCCTTGGAATCTCCCTTGCTCTGGCCACCGGCGCTCCCTTCTGTGAGTCCTCCGATTCGCTAGAGAGGCTTGTGGAATAACTCTGGCCACTGTCACTGCCTGCGCCCCCCTCGTACTCCTCCTCCTCACTCTCCATTTGCTCCCCCTCCTGTGTCTCTCCTTCTGAACCCCTGACACATACGCTTCCCAGTCTACGGATGCTGGGTTGAACAGTGAAAAGCTGCTGTTGGTTGCCATTCTGAGCTGAAGCCTGGATACAGTGCGAGGCAGCGGTGCGGCAGGTGGCGGTGCTGCGGTGCTGTGTGTGGTGGTCAGCTCAGCAGGATCCGATCCTCGTCGCCAGTGAGATATACTCAGAGTCGAGAGTGGATTTCATGCTTTTTATTCAGCTCGTAGTGGTGAGGAGGGAATGGAAGTCCCCTCAAAGTATCTGCTTTATATATATTATTTACACAATGGGCTGCACGTGATTGGCTAATTCCGGAATTCTCCTGTGGGCCAATCAGGTTGTGGATTCACTTCTTTCTGGAGCTGGATTGGGTGGCTCCTGCCGACCGATCATACTGCTGCATTGTTCTAGGACCAATCAGACTGCTGCATTTTGGAGCCTATTGTTCTAGGACCAATCAGACTGCTGCAGTTTGGATCCTATTCAACTCAGTACATAACAGCAACCATGAGAAAGGGGACACTGCCTGTGACCAGAGGCACATGTCTTGCAGGTATGGTGGCAAGAACGGTCCTCTCATACATACTTTTGAAATGCAAGGGGCTTCACCTGACACATACCCAGCCCAGTATTAGTGCCAGTGAAGATACAGTGCTACACTATGATTAATGCAAACCATGGAAGGAAGGGAGGGATTAGTGGGGGGGGGGCTACAGGTGAAGGTAATGCTCAAGACAGCAGCATGCACCCAAGTTTCTAGTAAAACTGGGAACATTAGATCTGCCTAAAAGCAATGTAAAAAACTGGTCTCACAACAAAATACTGCAGTGCATCCTTGGTGCGCTTATCTGAGCCTGACAAAGTTGAAAAAAACAACAGTTAGCATAAAAAACAGGAGACCCTTGGGTTTTAGTTTTTGAAAAATCAGCCTTCATGCAAGTCAAAGGAAGTTTCTATGTTCAATTAAATCTGGATATGGCTTGAGAGGAGCTCTGAGAGTGTAATTTAAGCATACTGACCTTTTCTGAAACTTGAGAGGTATGGGGGATTGGGGAGAGTACAAAGCACCCTTAATTGGCAACATTCACAGGGGTTTACATTGCAGGCCTCCTATAAGTTATTGTTTTTCAGCACAGCCCTCCAACCTGCTCTAGGGGTACAATGGTGAACTACACTGCAGGGCTGTTGTATATCTCTAAAGCTACTGTGACAGCTTGCCTCCCAGCGAGAATGCTGGTACAGAAGGCAGTCATCTATTATGGGCTAAAGATAGTCTTTAAGATGGTTTTCCCTTTGGTTCTATTGGCATATGAAGTAGGGAATAACTCTTAGGAAGTCATGGTGTGTTCGCTATTTTCAGCATTAGGCTTTTCACCAGCCCCTCTAATTGCAAGGGGCTATGACTGGGCCAGGACAGAGATTTCCAGGCAATTATATGATATTGATATGCAGACCACAATGATGGTTGTTTTGCAGCACCTATCCATTATGATGCACAAAGCTTTTCATAGACTTCCTGGAAATGTGCCCCCATATTTTCCCCTCATGTTGAGATGGCTTTTGACTAAATGCAGTTTCAATTCTCTGCTGCTGATAAAGGTGAAGGGGCAAGAGAGCAACAGAGTTCTCCACACATGCCTCTAAGAATGACATAGGTGCTGTTTTATAGCAGCAATGTGGGGAGTTGTGGGAACCTTATGCACCTTAGGAGTTCACCAAGACTGAATGTCAATATGCACCAACAGAAAAAGAAGCCAGGGCATGAGTCTATAGATGCAGAAAGCTCCATGTCTTTATTGATGGGGGCCCCATTTTGGAAGAAACAGATCACAAACCACTAGAGCCAGTGTGGTGTAGTGGTGAAGAGCGGTAGTCTCGTAATCCTGGGGAACCAGGTTCGCGTCTCCGCTCCTCCACGTGCAGCTGCTGGGTGACCTTGGGCCAGTCACACTTCCTTGAAGTCTCTCAGCCCCACTCACCTCACAGAGTGTTTGTTGTGGGGGAGGAAGGGAAAGGAGAATGTTAGCCGCTTTGAGACTCCTTAAAGGGAGTGAAAGGCGGGATATCAAATCCAAACTCTTCTTCTTCTTCTTCTAGTTTCCATCATACTTCAAGGATTATCAGACACCCTTCCACCAGTTGCATTTTTCCCCGTCTACAACTGTAGCCTACAAGCATGGGAAATGACTGCTGATAGCAGATACCATGTCAACAGATTGTGAAAGAAGAGGCACCAGTACCTGACATAATGCATGTGAACCTGATCACATAATGCATGTGAACCTGATCAAAAGACTGATAACGATTTCAGAAAAGATGTGGTCAGCATTTGCCTAGGTCAGGATGAAACCCCACAGAAGGTAAATGCAGAAATGGGGATGAGTTGTCCAAACCAGCAAGTTCTAAGCCCATATTCTAAATATTCTAAATATTGCTCAAGGGTACCATACTGTACCCAAGGTTTTACAGGAAGATACGCTGCAAAGAATACATGAAGGCCACTTGGGTATAGAAGAATGCTAAGGGAGGGGGTGGGCTGCCCTATGATTTTCTTGTGGAGAAGCAGGTAAGATATGGGCTGGATGAGGTAACTGTCAGGTGGATTTGTAGCTGGTTGACTGAACCCAAAGTGTTAAGTTGTGGGCGAACATATCAGACAACACAGCAATTCTTCCAAAGCAGCTCTTTATTTGTAAGCTGGAACAGAACTGAACTGAGGAGCTCAGTCAGCCTGCTTATATAGAGCTCCACTAGAATGCAACAGTAACCATTTTCAGTAACTAGCCAATCACTGAACGTCACTTTCGATCCTTCATTTGCATGCAAACTATCCAATCACTGAATGTCACTTTCGATTCTTCATTTGCATAACTATCTACAGTATCCCCCTGCTGGCCCAGGGTGAGAACTTCAGTACGTAACACCCCTCCCCACCGAGATAAGGCGTTAGTTACAATTATAATGGTTTCCTTATATACAGCACTACACGTAATGGTTCAATTAGGCACAAAAGCATATCGGTTTCATTTCACATACTTAGACCAACAGTGATACATGTCCAACAACATAGTCCTTTAAATAAGTTGGGTGCTTGGATACTCTGCCAGACCGCCGGGGACTGGTAGCCAAGTCCGGGGGGCCACACAGTTCTTGCTGAGGCTGTGGTGCGACCCTAGGTGGCGTTTAAACCAAGCCCCCTGGATCCACTGCTGTGAGTGAAATCTCCGCAAGTGGAGTGGGTGGAATATCAGGCACGGCAGTGGTCTGAGTCTGTGGTAAGTCTGGCAGACCCTCTGAAGCAGCTTGGTTCGGCTCCACGGCGGAAGTTTGCGAGAGAGGTGTAGGTGGAGCCTCACCATCTGTAAGTGTCTGTTCCGGAGCCACGAGCGCAGTTGGGGGCACCACGGTAGTGTCCAAATCCCCAACCCTGTGCCTAAGCTGGTCTATGTGCCGGCGCCACAAGCGTCCGTCTTCGAGTGTCACCTGGTACGAGCAAGGTCCAGTGACTCCCACTACTGTGGCTGGCACCCAAGGAATGTCCCCCACAAAGTTCCGGGCAAAGACCTGGTTTCCGGGAACAAATGACCGTGGCGTGTTGGCACAGCCTGGGGGTTCAGCCACGACAAAGTCTGGGTGCAGCCGGTCGAGCGTGGACCTGAGGCGGCGGCCCATAAGCAGTTCAGCAGGACTCCGCCCTGTGCCCGCATGAGGGGTGATGTGTTGTATGAACAAGTATTCGGCGACCCGCTCGTGCCAGTCTCCCTGGTCCAGGCGCGCCAGTGCCTCTTTTGCCAAGCGCACCATTCTCTCTGCTTGCCTGTTGCTGGATGGGTGAAATGGTTCCATTAGGGCATGGCGGATGCCCAGTCCCAAAAGATACCGCTCAAAAGTGCCTGATGTGAACTGCGGTCCGTTGTCGGAGACACGGACATCAGGACACCCATGCGTCGCAAAGAGGCCTCGCAGCACCCGGATGACGGCCTCGGTAGTGGTGGAGAGCATCAGGGCCACCGCCAGCCATTTGGAATAGGCGTCTCCACCACTACCATAAAGGTCCGGCCGTGAAAGGGGCCGGCCAAATCGATGTGCACCCTTGACCAGGGTGTCTTGGGCGTCTCCCAGGTGTGTCCCTTAGCTGCCGGTGGCTCAGGCCTCGAATCTTGGCACGCTTGACAGGTGGACACCCAGGCAGTGATGGCATCGTCCATGTTAGGCCACCAGACGTAACACCGAGTCAACGCCTTCATTTTGATGATTCCCGGGTGGCCAACGTGCAGAGCCTCCAGGACACGTTGATGGAGTCTTTGAGGAATCACGATGCGGTCTCCCCACAGCAGACAGCTGCGATGAGCCGAGAGTTCATGTCGTCTGGTTGCGAAGGGCTGGAACTCCAATGCAAAAGGCCCTTGTGGCCACCCCCTCCACACCCAGTTGAGCACATGACTGATGGTGCGATCCTGGGCAGATGCAGAGGCCACAGTGGCAGCTGATACAGGCGCTGCCGGAAGATCCTCAATCAGGAGGAGCGATGAAGCAGGAGCCGGGTCTTCCACAAACGCTGGATGAGGGCAACGGCTGAGGGCGTCGGCATGGCCCATTGATTTCCCCAAGCGATGGACGAGCTCGTAGTGGTAGGCAGCCAGGAAAACAGTCCATCACAGCATGCACAGCGAGAGGACCAGTGGAGTTGGTTGATCACCGGCGAGGAGGCCCAGGAGCGGCTTGTGGTCGGTGATGAGGTCGAAAGTCCTGCCGCAGTCCTACCTATTCATGGAACCTCTTCACTCCAGCTACAAGTGCCAGTGCCTATTTGTCGAGCTGGCTGTAATTCCGTTCCGTTGGAGATAGCGTCCTGGAAAGTATGCGAGCAGTGCTTCTCTTCCGTCTGGAAAACGGTGACTAAGGAAGGACAGCGCCAATGCCAAAAGGTGAGGCGTCGCAGGCAAGGACCAGCAGCCTGGCTTCACTGTACTGTACCAGCACACTGTCCGATGAAAGGAGAGCCTTGACTGCGTTAACAGCTGCGGTCCTGATGACCCCAGGACCAAGGTGTCTTTGTGCTGAGGAGTTGGTGAAGAGGCTCAGCCACCGTGGCTTTGTGGGGCAGGAACATGTTATAAAAGTTCAGCAGCCCCAGGAATGCCTGCAACTCCATCTTGTTCTTTGGGATGGGGGCCTGCTGGATAGCGCGGATCTTGGATGTGGTCGGGTGAAGGCCGGAGGCGTTGACAAGATAGCCCAGGAGCTCCACCTGTGGAACGGCGATCTGGCACTTCTCCCTCTTACCTTGAGCCCGGCCTCCTGGAACCTGGTCAGCACGGCGCGGAGGCGTTCGAACAGCTGCTGGTGTGAGTCTGCGGACACCAAGACATCATCAAAATATGGTACCATGCCCAGAGGCCCTTGCAGGAGACGCTCCATAAGGCTTTGGAAGATGCTAGGAGCCACACTCACCCCGAACTGCAAACGGCGGCAACAGAATGCCCCTCGGTGGGTGACGATCGTCTGGGCTTCAGCAGTGGCATCACCGACGGGCAGTTGTTGATAGGCTTGGGCAAGGTCCAGCTTAGCAAAGACCTTACCCTCACCCAAGGAATGCAGCAGATGTTGAATAACAGGAACCGGGTAAGCGTGCTGCTGAAGTGCCTTGCTGATCGTGCACTTGTAGTCGGCGCAGATTCTCACCGACCTGTCTGGCTTGATAGGCGTGATGATGGGGTTTCCCACTTGGCATGGTCAACCGGCTCCAAAACTCCTTGGGCGATCAGCTTGTCCAGTTGTTCATCCACCTTAGCCTTGAGAGCAAAGGGAACCTGGCGTGGCTTTAGCTTGATGGGGACGACTTGTGGATCAAGGCTAAAAGAGATGGGCGTACCTGTATATTGCCCCAAAGTGCCATCAAAAACCTTGGCAAAGTCTTTGACTAGACCCTCCGTCTCTGCGTTAGAGACGCAGTTGATGCCGGTGACTTCCAGGCCGAGGGCATCAAACCAGTCTAGCCCTAGGAGGCTTGGCCGCTGACCTTCGACCACCACCAGTCGGAGCAGGCCCTAAAAATCCTTGAAGGCGATCCGGAACCGGCCAACGCCTACCACGGGAATGTCATTTCCCTGGTAGTATCTCAGGTGTATGCGGTGAGAGTCGAGTTGCCATTTGGACACTCTGGGTACCAGTATTTTGATGGTGCTCCAAGACACAATGGACAGGACAGGGTAGACCCGGTGTCAATCTCCATGTCACATGGAGCTCCTTCAATGAGCACCGTGACGTTCAGCTTGCGTCACGTAGGCGAGTTGGTTTGGCCAATCGTGGTTCCAGACGGGCAGTGGAAGTTGGTGAGAGCGAAACAGCTTTCCTTGGCAGACTGGAGTGAAGACATGGACTTGCGAGTCGGCGAAGGGGGGGTGTCAGACGGAACCGATCGGCAGACCTTAGCGATGTGGCCCCTTCTGGAACACGTCCAACAAGTGGTGTCTCTGAATCGACACTTGGCACTTGAATGGTTGCCTCCGCAGCCGGCACATTCCGGTTGGCCCTTGGACTTCTGTTGGAACTTCCTGCGCTCCCGCTTTGTCTGGTGCACGTCATCGTCTTCACTGGAGGATGCCTCATCACTGCTGGCCTCTTCGTGATGCACTAGAACTGGCTTCCTAGCAAGACGTGGGCTGTTAGCCTTGAGGATCTCCTGGGCGGAGCATTCAGCAGCTTCCGAGGCCATGGCCTCCTTAATGGCTTTCTGCAGCGTGAGGTCTGGCTTGGCGAGGAGACGCCATTGCAGATGGATGTCCCGGACCCCGCAGACAATTCGATCCATCAGGGCATCATCTAAGTCTTGGAACTCGCAGTGCATTGCAGCCTGTCGCAGGGCGGTGGTGTAGTTGATTGACTGACTTCCCCTCTGCCTGGTTCCGGTGGTAAAACGCATGGCGGGCAGCAATCTTGGACGGCTTTGGCACGTAGTGGTTGTGGAGCTTATCTTGGATTGTGTCCCACGGTGTTGCCTGGACTGCTTCAGGCGCAACCAATGCTCGGTCCGTCTCAAACACCTCAGGCCCACACAGGCTGAGGAATAGGTCCCGCTTCTGTTCCTTTGATACTGCTGTCAGCTCATTGGCTTGGAGGTAGCAGTCGAACCGAGCGAGGTAGGAGTCCCATGATTCAGAGGCTGGCGCAAACGGCGGTAGAGGCACAAGTGAAGCCATGATTCCGATGCTGGTGTGAAGGGCGTTGGATGGAACACAGTGCTCTAGCCAGAACAGTCAGCTATGAATTGGTTCTGTCCAGTGATTTCGCTCAGTGATTTCGCTCAGTGATTCAGCTCAGTTCAGAGGATGGCTGCATCTGGCTGTGCTCTTATGTCCATCGATCCCATCCTTGTCGCCAGTGTTAAGTTGTGGGCGAACATATCAGATGACACAGCGATTCTTCCAAAGCAGCTCTTTATTTGTAAGCTGGAACTGAACTGAACTGAGGAGCTCAGTCAGCCTGCTTATATAGAGCTCCACTAGAATGCAACAGTAACCATTTTCAGTAACTAGCCAATCACTGAACGTCACTTTCGATCCTTCATTTGCATACAAACTATCCAATCACTGAACGTCACTTTCGATCCTTCATTTGCATAACTATCTACGGTATACCCCTGCTGGCCCAGGGTGAGAACTTCAGTACATAACACAAAGAGTACTCATTAATGGTTCTTAATTATCCTGTAAGAAAATGGCAAACTGGGTGCCACAGAGTTCTGTCCTGGGCCTGTTGTTGTGCAACATCTTTAGAAATGATTTGGATGAAGGAATTGAGGAAATGCTCATCCAATTTGCAGATGACACCAAACTGGGAGGGGTAGCTAATAACACAGAAGCCAGAATCAGAATTAAAAATGACCTTAACAGCAAATGAATTTCAATAGGGACAAATGTAAGGTTCTGCACTTAATGACTGTGGTGCAGAATGACCTTAACAGATTGGAGAACTGGGCCCAAACGAACAAAATGAATGCCAACCCAAGTAGGGGTTGTGGGGACACTCCACCCTAACCTTCCCATCTTACCAGAAATGTCGGAAGAAGGGCTTCCAGTCACCAGGAGGCTTCAAAATGCCTTGAACTAGACATGCTTACCATCCCCTTTCAGATTGTTGCCGTGCAATGAGTAGGATTGGTGTGTGGATCCTCACCTCTCCCCTGCAAGTGTTAGCATTCCCTGTCCCCTCATGATGCTAGGGCTATACTAGTCTAATTTACTCTGCTTCTTGAATGCCTGAGTCGTATAAATATTTTATTTTTAAAAGTAATTTATTAGAAGAAATTCATTTATAAAAAGTGTGGTTAAAAGAAAAATAAAAAGAAGAAAAAATGTTTGTTAGGAATATGTTTGCTTGTGTTCCTATTCCAGCTATTATAACTTGATTCCTCATGTCCAGCAGTTGACACAATTGCCTCTTCTGGCAGGGCTGGTGTCCCCCAGAAGGAGCAGGTGCACAGCTGGAGAGCACTCCCTGAACTATCATTGTGGCCTCAATGGCTAGAGACACCTATGTGCAGCATCAGGTGGTGCACCAACTGTAGCCACTTCTGAACAGAGATAGCCAGGCCAAGGCCCCTCATCATCTGGTAGCCTCCAGTTTAGACTATATTGTAATGTGCTATATGTGGATCCACCCTTGAAAACTATCTGTGAATTGCAGCTAATACAAAAAGTGCTAATGAGGCAGCAGTTGAACACATACAACAAGCACTTTACATTAGCTACATTGGTTGCCAATGTATTCCTGACTCTATTCAGGGTGCTTACATTTATTACCTTATTTATATATATAAATTTATTAGATTTTCCACAATTATAACAAAAACCACAAAGCAGAATGACACACAAAAACAGGGGGGAAAGAAAAATACATCAATGACAGAAAGAAGAAAAAAGGAACAATAAACAGATAAACAATAACAACAAACTTAATTCCTTACAAATCCAACCTTTTAAACATCTTGGTTGACTTCCTCTAGTCCCTCCCTTCTGAGTTTCCTTGTAGTTAAAAGTAACAGCTTTCCAATATCATTATTAAACTAAAACAATTTCCAATTATAGTCCATCTTATTCACTTTTCTTAATATTCTAAATCCCATTTATTTAATTATAACTTACTTTAATCCTAGGTCTATTTGTTTCTTTCAAGTAATTTATAATTTTTTATATTACAATATTTATTCAAATAGTAAATTTCCTCCAGTCCTCTTGAAACTCCTCTTCTTTCTGGTCGCGGATTCTTCCAGTCGGGTCAGCCAGCTCTGAAAAGTCCATAATCTTCGTCTGCCAATCTTCCACTGTTGGTAGTTCTTGTGTTTTCCTATTTTTAGCAAGTAATATTCAGGTGGCCGTTGTGGCATACAAAAATAATTTAATATCTTTCTTGGGCAATTCCAAACCTCGTAAATCCAAACTGTCTTCTGCAGGGATTAAGAAAATCAGAAAAGTAGGTCCCCCCCTTCCCCCTGCTAGAAGGGGGAATCCAAAGGTTAACTTAAAAGTCTTTTAAAAGTCGTATTTTATAGATTGCGGCTTCGGCTACTGTGGCTGTTTTCTTTTTTAATCAGAGGAAGGGATTGACCTCTGTTTTTAAATCCCTATCCTTTCCGAATAGATATCCAAATTGTTAATTTTTATCACTCTTTTCCAATTGAAGTTATTTGGAGGAATTGGCCACTCACGATCGCCAGACTTGGAGCTTTGTGTGATGAAGGAAGCGAGTCTATTCCCAAGTGCCTCCGTCTCCAACCCCACTCGCTCTCGGAGCTCTTTTCAAGAGTTTACCGGGGAGCGGGGGAGTCGCTCCAGGCACCAGCAGGAACACGAGCTCCTCGGAACGCTCAATCCGAGGTTATTTATGGGGTACCGCATCGTTCTAGCAGTTTCCCCCCACCTTCAAAGCACTGATGTCCTTTCAAGTGAAAGAGCTCTCGTCCACCAGAATGGGCGGCCAATCAGAAGTACATTTATTACCTATTAAGGCACAGAAACAAAAATGGGTTTATGTGGTGTTTCTAGGGATCAGCATGGGTAATTCAGAGGGTGCCACAGTTTAGGGTAGGTATCCTTGGGCCTAAGGGCCAAATACAGACCACTCTACCCAGCCCTTGGGATTCTCTTCAAGTCACACCTGTCATTGGCTCTGGTTTGCACCTTCTTTGAATGCCTTTGCTTTGTTGGATTGTGTCTTTGAACTGTAATAATGCCTCTTGAGTGCGAGGATGAAGAAATGTGGTTCATGTGTAGAAACTCCTTGACTTTAGTGTGGCTGAAGTGCTGTCTACTATTCAAATGCAAACTTCACATCCCCTGTTCCACCCCTTTTGCCCTTCTTTGTCACTGTTGTACAGTCTCTGGAAGGTACTCTGTGACAGAAAGCAGCTGTTAGGTTCAAAAACTTTCTCCACCTGTCACCTAGGACTTGGTGTTGACTCATTGCAGGCTTTTATGCTTTTCTTTCTTCCCAACATCATAATTCTTTCTTGAAATTCATAAAAACAAAAACAATCTTAAATAAATAAAAAACCAATCTTGTGTAAGTAATCTTATACAAATTTGCAAATATAGGTTGATTCATTCTTATACAGTCTCTTTCGTCCTACGTTCTTAGAAATGTAATAGACTTCCCATCAACTCCCGATGTATTTAACAATTCTGATATCGAATGTACTTATAATTATTACCTTAATCTTTCTATATTTTCTAATACTTTCTTACAAAATATTGTACCAATTTTCCATATTTCTTTATTATTAATTTACACAGGGGTCATTCAAACGCTGCCATAGATGTCATACCGCCATTGTGGTTTTGTAAATATCTCTCAAACATATCCCATTTTTGAATAAATGATTGTTTTGTATTACCTCTCAGTCAATTGTGCCATTTCTGCATATTCTAGTAATTTATTCTGCCATTTTGCTAGTGTTGGAACCTTTCCCCCTTTCCAGTTCATTGCAATTAACATTTGGGTGGCGGCTGTTGCGTATAGGAAAATTTCTTTTACATTTTTCGGTATCTCTCTGCCTAAAATTCCAAGCAAGAAAGCTTCTGGGTTTTTTTTAAAGAATGTTAATTTAAGGATCTTTTTCATCTCATCATAAATGAGATTCCAAAACTCTTTAATTTTCCTGCATGTCCACCACATATGATACATATTTCCTTCACTTTCCCGCACCACCAACATTTGTTCGAGACAAATGTTTAGAGGGCTCAGTGGCAAAACCGGATTTTTTGTCTTGTTTAAATGTCTCAAAGAGTTGGTGATACTGTAGCCATCCCGAGAGCTGATCTTTGATTTCATCATAGTTCTTAAGCTTTAATTGATTACCTTCCTCTATTAATAAAGAGTTATACGTCAACCAGCTTCATATTATATTCATTTTATATTCTTCTTCTTAACAACCTTTAACAAAGGAGATATCCATCTTGGGGTTTGGGGTTCCAACAAGCCTTTATATTTTGCCCAAACCTTACACAACACATTTCTTACTATATGGTTTATAAAGCCTTTATGTATTTTGGTCTTATCATAATTTAAATATGCATGCCAACCAAAGCGGTTGTTGTGAGGAGAACCTGAGCTTACAGGGTTAAACAGCTCAGAGTGTACGCCCTGCCTACAGGTTAGGAGGGGGGAGACTATGCGTCATATCCGAGAGTCTCCAGCCTTTGTTCTTCTCTCTACTTTTGCTTTTGAGGAGAGAGGACGTGTTTTCACGATGCTGTTCGCTGTGATAGATAATGGATAGTCTGCTGTAAATAAAAACTGCTTCTAGCTGCTAATATCCTGAGTGGACTTTATTTAAGCACACTGAAGAACGCACTGGAGGTTCCAGCTTTCTCTTACTGCTGCTTAATCTCTGCATGTTGCTCAGAGCCTTTGGAATGTGGCCTTTGAAGTCCGGAGGCTTGGCTGGTAGCTGCGCAGCCGAAGCGGGCTGGATGCCAAGGCTTATCTGAGCAATAAACATTCTTCAGTTGTCATGTCCTTCCAAATCCAATACATCTGTGTTCTTAAGTAAACACTAATCCAAAAGAGACAGGCTGCTTCATAGTAAAGTTTTAAATCGGGCAGACCAAATCCCCCCCCTTTAATGTCAATAGGCAGTGTATGTTTTATTCTAGGTCTTTGTCCTTGCCAGAGGAATTTAGATATTTCCCTCTGCCGCTTTGTAATGCAGCCTGCCCCCCCATGACTGGAATGGTTTGAAAAAGATAGAGCATCTTTGGCATTCATTTTATTAGCCGATATACGTCCCCAAAATGACAATTTCAATCTACTCCAGATCTCCTTATTTCCTTTGACTTCGGACCATGTCATGATATAGTTATCTTGATAGAGGTTAATATTTTTCGGTGTTAACCAGATTCCAAGGTATTTTATTTTTTGGCAAAATTCAAGTGTATTGACCTTTCAATTTCTTTTTTCTCTTGGGCGGTGTCAGGGAACTGACATCGGAGCCGAGTGGAGGGGTTAGGCTCCCTAATGATGCCGGAGAGGGAACCAGAAAGGGGAGAGAGAGAGCTTCCGCTGGGGAAGGAAACCAAGGTGACACCAGGAAGAAAGGAGAGGCTGAGAATACTTCGGAGGGGAGGCTCCGAGACTCTTCCAGTGAGGTCAGTGAGGAGAGTGGAGGACCACTGCTTGGCACACCCACTCTGCGCAGAAGGCTTCCGCGCAGAGAAGCGAGGAGGAGGTTGTCTGTTAAGGAATTCTTATGTTGGAGGAAGTTTAGGAAACGCCCACTGACGGATTCTGCCAGTGACTGAGACAGTCGCGTTTTAGGGCTGTCAAACCGGGGAAAGGTCCAGCTATACTACCAGCTCGGAGCAGTTTGGAATTTACGCACAAGCAACCCTAATTCCCATTACAGCAATCCGTCAGTCCTCTAAGTTGCGTGTGCGCAAAGCAGCAGAGGTGGCATCATGAGTCAAACCGGAGGAGCCGGCGCAGGAGAGGGGTCCAGAGGAGGACCAAGTCTGGAGGAGAGAAACAGAGATTTGGAACAGCAACTGGCTCTACTAGCGGCGCGGCTGGATGAAAGGCGGACTCAGGATGCCCAGGGGAAGCCCACCCCCATCGCAAGGAAGGTACCAGGACTAGTGTAGAAGTTTGGGGGCAACCCCAGAGATTATAATGCATTTAAGACAGAAGTGCAGTATGCGCTGGACCTGCAGTATGATGACTTTGCAGACAATGGGGGAAGAGTCGCTTTTGTGGTGGGGCACCTGGAAGGGAGGGCCAGAGATTGGGTCAGACCCTTAATGGCGGCGGAGAATGCTGCCTTGAAGGATTTGAGAAAGTTTTTTAGCGCCATGGATCACATGTTCTCGAGTGATGTGGAACAAAGTGTGACTCGCAAAGAACTGATGGGGTGCAAACAAGGGAACCAGTCAGTGAGAGAGTACTGGTCGCGATTTGCAATGCTGATCCATAAACTTGGGTAGGAACTGAGTTCAGAACCAGTGCAAATGTTATTTGAGGAAGGCTTATCCCCTTGGGTGAGAGATGAACTTTCCCGCTCACCCCGCCCGGAATCGATGGACCAGCTGACCAAGTTGGCGCTTGCTGTGGGAGTAAGGCAAGAGACGCGCGCTCTGGAAAGGCGGGAAGGGAGAGCAGAGCGTTGGCATGACAACCGCATTCCAGACGTGCCGGCGCCAACTGTGCTGCCCGAGGAGCCAATGGAGATTGGAGGAGCGTGTGCGGGGTTTCAAACTCCAGCGAGGTTTGTAAGAAGGAGGGGAAAGCGAATAAGAAGTGTTTCCTCTGCCAGCAGCCGGGACATTTTGCCAGAGTCTGCCCTCAGAAAAAGGCGTGGCAAGGAATGGTGGGGGCAGGTGGGAGTGAGGAGGAAAGAGATAAGGAGCAGGGAAACGGTAATGCTTGGCTGCAGGAAGGCCGGCATAGCAGCCAGGCAAGCAACCAGTAGAAGTGCCCAAACCAGACCCTCCCCGAGCAGCCATAGCCATAGAGGTGGTGCTAGAACTCCCCAACGGACACCCAATCAAGGTGAAGGCGCTGCTGGATTCAGGCAGCTCTTGCAACTTCTTTAGCAAGGATTTTGTGCTGGAACACCAGCTCCATATGGTGCCTCTAGAACATCCCTTGCAAGTAACAACTATTGATGGGAGAGAACTCTTGGGGGGGGGAATGACCCACCAGACCCCGCCCATGAAAATGACGGTCTCCAGACACACAGAGACAATTGCCTTTCATGTAGCCACATTAGCAGGACCACCTATCATACTGGGAATGAGTTGGCTAGCACTGCACGACCCAGTAGTAGGGTGGCACCAGCGGACAGTCACCTTTGGGTCGGCCCACTGCGTAGAACACTGCCACAGGGGGGAAAACCTGAGGATGGCAGTAGCCAGGGTGGCAGGGATGGCGGTAGGGGAAAAGGGGAAGGTACCACCTCAGTATGCGGAATTGGAAGAAGTCTTCAGCGAGAAGGAGGCGAATAGGCTACCCCCTCACAGGCCTTTTGACTGTCAGATCAACCTACTCCCAGAGGCTCAGCTGCCAGTGGGTAAGCTGTACGCCATGTCAGATAGGGAGATGCAGGAATTGCGGAAGTTTATTGACAAGAACCTGAAGAGAGGGTTCATACGGGAATCTAGGGCGGTGGGGGGGGGGGTAGTCCAGTGTTCTTTGTGGACAAGAGAGACTCCAAGGAGCCCAGGCTCGTAGTGGATTACCAGTCCTTGAACCGGGTGTCGGAACCAGTGACCTTCCCAATGCCCAGAATTGATGGCATTTTGACCAGGGTAAGGAAGGGGAAGATTTTTACCAAACTGGACCTTTGGGGGGCGTACAATTTGATAAGGATGAGGAAGGGGGATGAATGGAAAACCACCATGTTCACTCCTCTGGGGGCCTTTGAGTACTTAGTTATGCCCTTCGGATTACAATCCGGCTCAAGCACGTTTCAAGCTTATGCACCATGTGCTAGGGTCACTGCTGTACAAGAATGGCATGGCTTTCTTGGACGACGTGCTAATCTACTCGGAGAACGAAGAGCAGCATGTAAAAGACGTCAGGGAAGTGCTGAAAAGACTGCAGGAGCACCAGCTGTGGGTCAAACTGGAGAAGTGCCAATTCCACGCTCGAGAGGTGGAGTTCCTGGGTTACAGGTTGTCGGACAAAGGCTTAGCCATGGACCCAGGCAAGGTGCAGGCAGTGCTAGAATGGAAGCCTCCCAAGAACCGGAAGGATGTACAGAGGTTCCTGGGGTTTGGAAACTTCTATAGGAAGTTCATCAAGAACTTCGCCCATTTAACGGCACCCATAACGGATTGTCTCAGCAGTAAGAAGAAGTTTGAATGGACGGGAGAGGCCCAGCGGTCTTTTGAAAAGCTAAAGAGGGCGTTCACATCGGAAGAGCAACTCCTACACGTGGATCTGCAGAAGCCGATGAGGCTGGAGACTGATGCATCAGACAGAGCGGTGGGGAGCATATTGCTCCAGCCGGGAGATTGGGGAGTGTGGAAGCCGTGCGCCTTTTTCTCAAGGAAGCTGAACAAGTCAGAACAAAACTACACGGTGTATGATCGGGAGCTGCTGGCAATTCACGAGGCTTTTCGACGCTGGAGACATTTTCTAATAGGTGCACAGCACAAGATCCAGGTGTGTACGGACCATAAGAACCTGGAATATTGAAGAACTGCGTGAGTCCTGAACCAAAGACAGGTGCGGTGGGCACAGGAGTTTTCCAAGTTTTATTTTGAGATTAGGTACATGCCTGGGAAGGAAAACGTCAGAGCAGACGCTCTCTCCCGCAAGCCCGAGTACTTGGAAGGGGAGGGAGTGCCGGAAGTATGTCATGTCATACCCGAGGACCGATGGGTGTGGGGGAGTGTTGGTAGGGAGACAAGAGCTAGCCGGGTTGACGAGGGAGGACCAGTATGCCCGAACCAAGATCAGGGAGATCCGAAATGCAGAAGAAAATTGGGGGGGGGGGGGGTTTGAGGTAAAGGACGGGGCTTTGTACTATAAGGGTGCGTTGTACATACCCGAGGGGGACTTGAGGAGAAGAATACTGAAACAACTTCATGACAACCCCACAGCGGGACATTTTGGCCAACACAAAACAATGCTACTTGTCACCAGGCAGTTCTGGTGGCCAAGGGTGAGGGATGATGTGAAGGAATACGTACGCGAGCTAAGGGGGAGAGGGCAGCACCCGCGGGGTTACTGGAGCCTTTACCCACACCAGAGAAACCATGGGAGGTGGTATCAATTGATTTTATGACTGATTTACCCAAGGCCAGGGGGAAAACGGCAGTAATGGTGGTAGCTGACTTGATGACCAAAATGTGCCATTTTATTGCTTGCTCGCATGCAGTGACAGCAGAAGAAACAGCTAAGCTGTTTGTAGAGCATGTTTTCAGGTTGCAAGGCACCCCCTTGAGGGTTTTATCCGACAGAGGCAGGCAATTTACTTCCAGATTCTGGAGGAAGCTGATGAGCCTGCTGGACGTCGAGGTGAGCTTCTCGATGGCCAGACACCCAGAGACCAACGGACAAGCAGAAAGAGCTAATAGCATACTTCAACAGTACCTACGCTGCTACGTCAATGACAGGAAGAACGATTGGGTGGACAAATTAGCGCTGGCTGAGTTTGCATACAATAACGCGGAACATGTGTCCACGGGGATGAGTCCATTCATGGCCAATTACGGGTGTCACCCCAGGGCCTTCCCCGGGGAGGGGGAGGGAAGGTGGAGTGTGCCGGCGGCTGAACAATTTGTGGAAGAAATGGAGGCTTTACACCAACAGCTTAAGATTAACCTGGAAAGGGCAAAGGAAGAGTACAAAAGGCAGGCTGACAAGCACCGCAGAGAAGGGGAAACTATAAGAGTGGGGGACCAGGTGTGGTTGTCTACCCAAGGGTTACCATTCAAAGGAGGGTGTAAGAAATTACGACCAAGGTGATTGGGACCTTTCGAGGTAACCCAACAGGTGAATCCTGTGACCTTTAGGCTCAAATTGCCCTCCAACATGAAACTGCACCCGGTGTTCCACAGGTCCTTACTCTCACCGTTCAGGGAGGGGAGGGAATTTCTGGGTCAACAAAGAGAAACACCCCTGCATCCACAGATGGTGGAAAGGGAACTCAGTGGTCATGCAGCTGAAATTCTCGATTCAAGGTGGAGGGGGCGGGCGAGTGGAATATTTGGTGGCTTGGGAGGGGGAGTCAGAATCGGAAAACACATGGGTTCCAGCAGAAGAGATTAGGGATGAGTATCTGCAGGAGGAGTTTCATCACGACTTCCGGAGGCGGCACGAACGGTAATGGCTGCCCTCTTCTAAACAGGAGAGGGAAGCTCCGTTGAAACGGGTCGTCCGCTACGGCGAAGCGGAGACCCACATCGGAAAACCGCAGGCGGCAGAAGCCTGCGGTCTTGGGACCAGGTGGGCGCCAGGAGCTGCCCCCAAAACGTTGAAGGAACCCCGTAAGGGGCTCCGGATCGCGGAGGGGGTAGCGGCGCTGAGGGTCGCTCTGCAGTCAACGGAGTGAAGCCGCGAAGCTGTTGCCGGTGAGTGCTGACCTTTCTTCCTGAATCTACGTTTCGGAAAGCAACAATCTGTGAGTAATAAGGACTTTCAAAATTTTTAAAGCTCTAAAAAGTAACGGAATTTGGCTGAAAGCGGATTGACGAAAAAAAGGAAGTCCGTCTTCCGCTGCTACTGAACTTCAAAGCAAAGAGCAGGAGGTGTGGAGGCAGAGAGTGAACTTTTAACCTAATGGATCTGAGCACCCACTGAACCTCCTTTGAAGCAGAATAGGACTGTAAGCATTGGATTTTGTGTCTCTAATTTGGACTGTGACATCTTCTTCTATTGGAATTACAACTTAAGTTAAAAACCCAGGTGCTGGAACTGCCTGAGTAACTGTAGCAGTCAGCCTGCAGATTTGGATACTTTGAATTTAAACTTGGAAACAATCTGAGGGGTCTGGAATTGCTACTTTGAGGCATCATTTGGAATACCAGCAAGCACTATTTGAGACATTGTGTTTATTTAATACCAACTCTGCTAAAATTTATTACTTGAAGGTTCCTGGACATTAATCTTGATTTTATGAACTTTATTGGAATTGATCTCTTCCCGAAAGACTTTTTAAGCTCCCCCTAGAGGTTTTGGAATTTACAGCAGTGGCATTGTTTTACTTTTTCTTTCCCGGCCTCCTGTTTGACTGTTACCATCTGGGCCGTCTCTTTCTCATGGGAAACAACTCAGCCTGACCTTGACTTTTAGATAACTTTGGAATGAGTGGTGCAAGAAAAAAGGAGCCTAAAGAAAAGGAGTCCAAAGAAAAGGAACATAGAGTAAGAACTAGACAAACAACCTTAGCCACAGCCTTACAGCCATGTAGATCGTCTGTGCCTATTTTACTTTCTGAGGAAGAAGCTGCATCCCTGCCAAGGGCAGGAGAAGGAGAAACTGAGGAATTACAATTGGAAGATATGGCCTCTGGAACAACTGTTTCTATCTTAGAGAAAATCTATGAAAAATTGGAATCTTTGGACAAGAGAGTTGAATCCTTGGATAAAAAAGCTGATGAGCAAACATTTAAAATCGATCAAAACACAGAATGTCTAAATAGATTAACTGGACAAGTGGCACAGAATGCACAAGCAATTGGAGAATTGAAGGAGGCTACAGGTGAAAATCGGAAATTGGCTGAAGATATCAGCCAAAGACTTGGAAAGCTAGAAAAAGAGGTGAGACCATTCAGTAAACAAGTAGGAGAACACCAGACCTATCTTTCTATGATTGAATTACGGAACAGGGAGACTAATTTAAGGATAAGGTCGGTCCCAGAAGTGGAAGAAGATAACTTAGCTGAGTTTCTGACCAAAATATTCTCCAAGTTCTGGAACTTAGAAGAAAAAGACTTTAAAATTGTATCAGCTTTCAGGCTTGGAAGACTTACAAAGAAAGACAAACCCAGAGACTGTTTGATAACATTGAGATCAAAGGAGGAAAGGGACAAGATCCTGGGCCTGCATTACGAAAAGTCACTGGTCATTTTGGACAAAAGAATTGAAATTTACAAGGACATTCCTAAACAACTTTTGGATCTTAGATCTGAGTACTTGGAACTAGCAAGACTGCTGAGGAGCAACGTAATCATCTTCAGGTGGGACTTTCCTCAAGGACTATCTTTTACTTTCAGAGGGAAGAAGATTAAAATTAGAACATTGGAAGATAGAGACAAATTTCTAAACGTGTACGGAGAGGACCTTCAAAAAGGACTTGAATTACCTTCAGGGCCTGGAGCACCAGAGGCACCGGCACCCTTGGATCCTGAAGACCCAGCCAACAAGGTACCACCCCCAGAAAAATAACCAGATTTATTCAGGATGTCTCTGCAACTGTTGAGTTGGAACATAAATGGCTGCAATATTCCGGAAAAAGGAGGAAAATTTTTCATATATTAAAAAAGGAACAATTGGATATTATTTGCCTACAAGAAACACATGTGACTAGGCTCCATAGAAAAGTGTTAATAAACAAAAGACTTGGTCAGGAATTTATATCTTCAGACACAGTAAAGAAGAGAGGCGTGGTGATTTATGCAAAAGAGCCTGTCACCTAAATTTCTATTTAAAGATGAACATGGAAGAATTTTGGCAATCGAAATACAACACCAAGGAGAGAAGATTCTGCTATTAGGAATTTATGCGCCAAATGAAGGAAAATCGGAATTTTATAAGAAGTTGCATGAAACTATGCTGGAGTATCTGGACTATGACAACATCATTATGATGGGAGACATGAATGGAGTCGTATCAACTTACATGGATAAGTCACAAAGCCAAAATGTTACGAAAGATGGCAGACTACCAAAGACCTTTTTTGAAATGACAGACAATATGGACTGGATTGACATTTGGAGAACGAAGAACCCCTTGGGAAAAGAAGGAACATTCTTCTCTGAAGCCCAGCTGACTTGGACAAGAATCGACCAAATATGGATAACTAGAGGTCTGGCACCCATGGTCAGGAAAGTGGAAATCTGCCCAAAGACCTGCTCCGACCATAATGCACTGAAAATGGACATGACACTTCTACCAACCGGTTCCTTTAGATGGAAGATGAATGACAATTTGTTTAGAGATCAGGAGATTATCAAGAAGGCCCAAAAAGTCTTAAAGGACTATTTTGAGATAAACATGAGCACTACGGTGGAAAAAAGAATCATTTGGGACGCAAGCAAGGCTGTGATGAGGGGGTTCTTGATACAACAGAATGCTGTTAAAAAAAGAACACAAAATGAAAGGAAAGACAAGATCTTGGAGAAAATTAAAGAGTTAGAGAAGAAGTTAAGATCGAATCCGAAGTCACAGCCGATTCTGAGAGAAATTAAACTCCATCAGGCACAATATTCTAAACTGATGAACCAGGAAATAGAATGGAAGATCAAATTAATGAGACAAAAAACTTTCGAATCAGCAAATAAATGTGGGAAACTGCTGGCTTGGCGGTTGAAGAAGAGACAAAAGTTAAATGTAGTCACAAACTTGGAAATTGAAGGAAGAAACATTCAGAACCCCGTGGAGATTAGAAAGTGTTTTCAGAAATATTTCAAAAAACTATATACTCAAGGGCCACAGAGTATATACTCAAGGCTGAGATTAAACAATTTTTGGAAAAAAATGGACTTAAAAAGCTTTCACAAGAAAATAGATCACTCCTGAACAGCAAAATAACACGACAAGAGATTGAACAAGCCATTCAGAACATGAAATTGGGCAAATCTCCAGGGCCAGACGGTTTGACCTCCAAGTATTATAAGACATTAAAAGATTATTTGATACAACCATTGATGGAGGTCAGCAACGAAATTATGGAGGGAAAGAAGGCGCCGGAATCGTGGAAGGAAGCTTTCATCACATTGATACCAAAATCGGAAACTGAGAAGACACAACTGAAGAACTACCGTCCCATCTCCCTTTTAAATGTGGATTATAAAATATTTGCAGATATTTTGGCAAGCAGACTTAAAAGAGTCTTAAATGAAGTAATTCATAAAGATCAGGCAGGCTTTCTCCCAGGTAGACATATGTTTGCCAACACAAGGAACATCATTGACATTTTGGAACTTTTGCAAACAAACATAAACACAAAAGCAGTGTTAATTTTTATAGATGCGGAGAAGGCCTTTGATAATATCTCTTGGAAATTTATGAAGGGAAATTTAAAAGAAATGGGAGTGGGACGGGGTTTTGAGAATGGGATTGATGCAATATACTCAGAGCAGAAGGCAAAATTGATAGTTAACAATGTGGTTACAGAAGAGTTTAAAATTGAAAAAGGTACACGACAAGGCTGGCCGATTTCCCCTCTGTTATTCATTTCAGTCCTGGAGGTGCTCTTGAATAGGATTAGAGGGGACCGGTTGGTGCAAGGGATTCAGGTCGGAGCGAAACAATATAAACTTAAAGCTTTTGCAGATGACCTAGTCTTGACTTTGCAGGAGCCAGAATCTAGTACAAAAAGAGTATTACAACTGATTCAAGACTTTGGTCGGGTGGCAGGATTCAAACTAAATAAACAGAAAACCAAGGTGTTGGGGAAAAACTTGACAGATACAGAGTCAGAACGGTTTCAGAGAGAAACAGAACTAACTGTGGTTAAAAAAGTAAAGTACCTAGGGGTAAACATAACAGCAAAAAATCTGAGTCTATTTAAGGATAATTATGAAAAATGTTGGTCTGAAATTAAGAGAGACTTGGACAGTTGGTCAAAATTGAAGCTTTCTTTGTTAGGCCGAATTGCTGCTATTAAGATGAATGTATTGCCAAAGATGTTGTTTTTGTTTCAAACATTGCAAATTGTGGACAAGACGGAGTGTTTCCGGAAGTGGCAGAGAGATATTTCTAGATTTGTCTGGCAGGGCAAAAAGCCCAGAATTAAGTTTAAGATATTAACTGATGCGAAAGAAAGAGGGGGCTTCGCCCTGCCAGACTCAAAACTGTACTATGAAGCCACAGCTTTCTGCTGGCTAAAAGACTGGCTACTTCTTGAAGACACTGATGTGTTGGATTTGGAAGGTTTTAACAATGCTTTTGGCTAGCATGCATATTTATGGTATGATAAAGTTAAGATCAATAAGGCCTTTAAGAACCATATTGTCAGGAAAGCAGTATTTAATGTCTGGACAAAATAGAAAGACTTATTGGAAAACAAAACTCCGAGGTGGCTGTCCCCTCTGGAAGTCAAGGCCCGAAAAAGACCCAATATGGAGGCCAAATGGCCAAAATATTGGGAAATATTAGAAAAAGACGGTGACAATTGGAAATTGCAGAGTTTGGAGAAAATGGAGGGTAAAGTGTGAGACTGGTTACATTACGCTCAGATTAAAGAAGTTTTTAAAAATGATAAAAAACTAGGGTTCCAGGTGGAGAAATCGAAGTTGGAGACAGAACTGTTAGAACCAAAGACTAAGGTACTATCAAGAATGTATAACTTGCTGTTAAAATGGAATACACAAGACGAACTGGTTAAATCTGCTATGATAAAGTGGGCACAGGATATTGGGCATAACATTATGTTTGAGGACTGGGAAAGGTTGTGGACCACTGGGCTGAACTTCACTGCATGCAATGCTTTGAAGGAAAATGTAATGAAAATGATATATAGATGGTACATGACCCCAGTTAAACTTGCCAAAATATACCATTTGTCTGATAATAAATGTTGGAAATGTAAGGAAAATGAAGGAACATTCTTTCACCTCTGGTGGACCTGCCCTAAAGTGAAGGCCTTCTGGGAAATGATATATAATGAGCTGAAAAAGGTATTTAAGTATACCTTCACCAAGAAACCAGAGGCCTTCCTCTTGGGTATTGTCGGCCAGAGGGTGTTAAAGAAGGACCGAACATTTTTTATGTATGCAACAACAGCAGCAAGGATACTCATTGCCAAGAATTGGAAGACTCAAGATCTACCCACACTGGAAGAATGGCAGATGCAGCTGATAGACTATATGCAACTGGCAGAGATGACCGGCAGAATCCGAGACCTGGGAGAAGAAAGGATGGAAGAAGATTGGAAGAAATTTAAAACTTATTTACAAAAATATTGTAATTTGATTGAATGTTAAGAAGGATGCTTGATCATAAATAATTGGCCACCACTAAACTAGATTGAAATTAGATGATAAGTGAGATTAAGGAAAAGACAAATCCTTTGGGAGAACTATCAGATTATATTTAAACGAGTGGACATAAGATTGTAAACAAGATGATAATTTGCTTGAAATACTTTTTAACAATGTAAGTGGGAGCGGGAGACGTGAGGAAGTCCAAACGAGTTATGAAATTTTGTGTATGACATAAGCAATGTTGTTTGTTATTTATGCTTGTTTCTTATAAAAATTCTTAATAAATATTTTTAAAAAAAGAAAGGAGGAGTTTCATCACAGGTACCCTAAGAAGCCCAAACCACTAGAGAGGTTCTGGGGGGAGCAATTTGGTACCACGGATGATGAAGAAGAGTTTGTGGGATTTCCCGCCTCAGAAGAGGAGGAAGGGGAGTTATCCGAAGGAGAAGAATCCGACTGGGAAGATTGGGGAGCGGGAAGGGACAGCAGCAGGTGGAGAGCGGTGTTTGAATCATCAGACGGAGGGGATAGCTCCTTCCAGGGGTTCCCTGCGTCACCGTCCAAGGATCGGACGGGGGAGGGGGAGGGCCCTGGGAGGGAGGTGGATGTCAGGGAACTGACATCAGAGCCGAGTGGAGGGGTTAGGCTCCCTAATGATGCTGGAGAGGGAACCAGCAAGGGGAGAGAGAGAGCTTCCGCTGGGGAAGGAAACCAAGGTGACACCAGGAAGAAAGGAGAGGCTGAGAGTACTTCGGAGGGGAGGCTCCGAGACTCTTCCAGTGAGGTCAGTGAGGAGAGTGGAGGACCACTGCTTGGCACACCCACTCTGCGCAGAAGGCTTCTGCACAGAGAAGCGAGGAGGAGGTTGTCTGTTAAGGAATTCTTATGTTGGAGGAAGTTTAGGAAACGCCCACTGACGGATTCTGCCAGTGACTGAGACAGTCGCGTTTTAGGGCTGTCAAACTGGGGAAAGGTCCAGCTATACTACCAGCTCGGAGCAGTTTGGAATTTACACACAAGCAACCCTAATTCCCATTACAGGCGGTAAGGTTCTTAGCCATAAGTTTTGTTTTGTCACTGTTTAATTTAAACCCCACTACTTTCCCATAATTGTTAATTATTTCCAAAGTTTTATTGAGGCCCTCTTTTGGGTTTTCAGTTGTGATAATAAGATCATATGCAAATGCCCTTAGTTTGTATATTTTATTTCCCAATGTTATACCTTTAATATTTTCCCCCTCTTTTATTTTCTTATTTAAAACTTCTATCACTAATATGAATATTAACAGAGAGAGAGGACAGCCCTGTCTGGTCCCTTATTTCATATTCCTCAGTTATATGATTTTTCTTGCCTTTTGTTTTGCATAGATAGCCTGAATTCCTTTACAAAATAAATCCCCAAATTCCATTTGTTGTATCATGGTTGTCATAAATCTCCAAGAAATATTATTGAACGCTTTCTTTACATCTACCGACATAAATATAGCTGGCTTATCAAATCGTGTCTCGAAATATTCCAGCAAGTTTATGATGTTTCCAATGTTCTGCATTGAGCGGCCAGGGAGAAAGCCAGCTTGGTCTTTGTGAATAATGGTTTGGAGGATGGTCTTCATTCTTTCAGAAAGGATATTAGCATATAATTTAAAATCATTATTTAAGAGTGATATTGGCCTGTAATTGGAAACCAATGTTAAATCTGTTCTCTGTTTTGGAATCAGGCTTATATAACTTTTCATCCATGAAATGGTAATTTACCATTTTAAAATATTCATTGTAGTCTTTAATGACTCAAATAACACCTCTTCTAATTTTTTATAATAAATTGCTGGTAGGCCATCTAGTCCAGGTGTTTTTCCTAGTTTAGATTTCTTTATTGTTCGTTGGACTTCTAGGGCTGTGATGGGAGCATTCAATATTTTAGTTTGGTCAATAGAAATTTTTGGTAAGTTATTTTGATCCAGGTATTCTTTTATCTCTTCAGGTGTTTCTCTTCCTTCTTTAATAATAATAATAATAAATAATAATAAAATTTTATTTATATCCTGCCCTCCCCAGCCAAAGCCGGGCTCAGAGTGGCTAACAACAGTAAAATAATACAGCATAATCCAGTTCTTTATAAAATTCCATGAAGCTATTTGCAATTTCCTTAAGATTGCTTATTATATTGTCTCCAACTTTGATTTTATTAATTATCCTTTCATTTCATTTTGTTTTTTAAGTTTTATGTTTTTAAGTTTTGCATGACACACACACACAAAGCACCACCACCAAAAAATAATGCTAACTCACAGCAACAAAAAGATGTAGCTTGTGAATATTTCCTTGACAGATAATATGCACTGGGTGTGGGATAAATCAGCCTCATATAACCAATAAGCTTAACTCTAATTAATGCATGTAGGGGTTAAGACCAAAAAGAAAAATGTCCTGCAAGGCTTAGCTAGACCACTGACCTTCACCTTTGGAGGAAGAGTTACCAAACTATTTGTTCTTTTTTTCATCCACTATCAGGCATGTCCAACTTCAAGCAAGCTGTGATTTACTATCGAGTATCAAAAACTGGAACACTCTCCCATTGTCCTTCTTCAACTTCTTCACTTTAGGGGCGAGGTGTAAGGGATTGTTGGTGACCAGGAAAAACCCCTTTCTTTCCTTAGCATGGATTTCTGGTCAATTCCATCGCCTTCTTCCACGTAATGCCCAAACAGAGGCTACAGCTGATTAAGCCACAGGCTGCTCTGTATGGAGGAGGAAGGAAAGGGGCTCTCCTTTTATCCAGCCTCACAACCCTGCACCCCACTTTCCTTTGGGGACCGCTGCACCCTCTCCCAGCCGCATGAGCATGGCCATGCAACACCCAGTGAGGGCTGCCCAGCCGAGGGTGGCTTCCTTAGTAGAGCGAAGAGAGAGGCCCGCGTTCTGGAGCTCATGGGATGGCAAAAGTGGAGGTGCAGTTCCCTCCCTCCCACAGCTGAACCCCAGCTGTGAGGGAGGAGCAAAGCCTGCCTGGCCATAGTGCGATCAACCAAAATCCATCCGCTGATTGACCAGTCGATCGCGATCAACACGCTGGAAAACGCCCTGGGGTGCTCCTGCAGCCCCCGCTGTCCGAGTGTCCTCTGGTATGCGCAGCTCTGGAAAAGGCATTTCCCTTCTTCTCCATTGCACCCAGTGACATATACCAGATGGTATATTGTGGGATTGTTCAGGGATGCAGGAGAGGATATGTTGTTTGATTATATCCTTTACAACTTGTGTTAACAAGTTCTACAATTTAGCAGAGTAAAATTCCCCTTTGTGAACTTGCACAGCGGATGCGTTTGCTCAGGCTCACTAAAGCCTCTAAAATAAGTTTCGTTTGGTAATTTCCCCTTTGGTCCCTCATAAAAATATAGACACAACACAGTCTTCTATAATAATAATAATAATAATAATAATAATAATAATAATAATAATAATAATATCTTTATTGTCATTGCCCCCTCTCGGGGACAACGAAATTACTTGGCTGCTCCATCCACCCAGGTAGGGCACTCCACACAAAATCAAAACAACTATAAAAACACTAATTAAAACAATACAGTATAATACAATACAGCAAGGAAGATTAGATGACTTTCAAAGTCCAGGCTTCCCATTCAGGGCCGAGATCGCTCTGGAGAACAAGCTGTTCTTAAAACGGCTCGTTCTTGTCTTCATTGTCCTGTATCTCCGTCCCGACGGCAGGAGCTCGAAGAGACTTTTTATACTATACTGGCACAAATGACCGGCAGAATCCGAAATCAAGGAGAAGAACAGGTGGAGGAGGACTGGAAGAAGTTTAAAGCCTATCTACAAAAACATTGTACAATTTATGAATGTTGAAGGCATTGAAAATGAAATGAAGGGGTTCTAGTGATTAAGATAAATAAGAGTATAAAGGGAGGGATAAAGGATGAAAATAAATAATGAATGAGCTTGCTGAACTAATTTTTAAAGTGGAATACAAGAAAGGAAAGCGGGTGGAAGTAAGGAAAATAAGGTTTTGAAGGTTATTAAATTGAAAAGAGTTTTTCTTTTTATATGCTAAATTTTCTTTTTTATGTTTTTCTTTTTTCTGTTTTGTCTGTATTTTTGATGTTTGTTGTTTGTTGTTTTTTCTTGAGATTTTTGTTGATTGTTAATCTTTTGTAAAACTTAATAAAATATTATTATACCGAAGAGACTTTTTATACTATAAAAGTATAAAAAGAGTTCACTCACACATTCTGTTCACAAATGGATCCCAAAAGGCAGACTTAAGTTACAAAAGTAATATACACCTGGAAACTATCCCATAAGCAGACAGCTCCTTTGTCCTCTCTTGGCTGGAAAGCCAAGAGAGCATCTTAGGCTAGGCAGATGTTGCTTCTTCGATGAATGTAGTCACAGAGAAGGATGGCGGCCTCCGCTGAGTATTTTGTTACCTGCATAGGTGAGGTCACGCCCACCTCTGATCACATGTAGAGGAAGTCTGTCCCAGCCTAGGAGGAAACAGGAAGATCCAACTGGCTGGTCCAGACACCCCCTTTTTATGTCCACTCTAGGGATGTTGTACTTGACTGCTCTGTGTTTCACATCCCACATATATGCACACTAATCTTCTAGTATTACACAGCAAGAAGCGTGAGACATCATAGAGCTAATCTACGTATTTATGTACACACTATGTACAGACAAAGCATCATGGCGTCCTCTCTCATCAGCTCTGAGAGAAAACAGAACAAAGTAAAAGCAAAAGTACAGTCCAACAGTACAGACAACGGAAGAGAGATAAGGCTGTCTTCCGTTCCCACAGTCTTCCCAGACAGGCATGTGAATTACACCAATCAAATCTGCAGCATCAGATACATGAAATACTAACAGTCTGCACTATGTGAACCTGACCAGTAAGGATGTCTGTGCTGGATGCTCCAAGCTTAGACTGTGTGGCTTCAGCAAGTCATCTTTGTGTTTCTATACAAATAATTTAGAAACTGTTACCATTTTTTAAACTAAGATGCATTGCCTGACTTTTCTTTCTGCTGTATAGAAAAGCATATGAATCTGCCCTTTGAAGAATTTGTAAGTAAACCATTTCTAACTTACCAAATGTGTGGTCTCTTTCTATGCTATGGAAAGAGGGGAGCTTTGGAAGAAACTTAGACAGGGATATTTTAAAGGTCTAACAGCCTATATTTCCATGCTTTACTTCACAGCATTTTTTGTGAGTTCAAATCTCTGCTGGGGCTCTCTCACCAAAGAGTACTTGCCTCAATCCTGGATCTAAGAATCGCATCCAGGGAATCCTCCTTTTTACCATACCTATTTCCCCGCTTTCCATACAAACAGAGGGTCTAAAGGGGGTGCTTATCAAATCTGGAGACAGAAAGCTGAAAGGAATAGCTAACAACATTTTTATTATTTTACCATATTCAGTATTTTTCCCTTTTAACCAAATTACAAACTTAAACCAACACTGGGAGGGGAAACAATCAACAATAAGCAATGATGAAGATCCTTCTATTTCAGCTGGTACATTTTCTGTTTTTATTAACAGAAAACTTCATGCAATCTTTTTGTATACTACCTAGAAACTTCAGCAATTAAGTGGCGTGAAAAAGCTGAAATCAATAAATTAAAATAAGTGGATTTACAAAATAAATAAGTGGCTTTACAAAAGAGGTGGATTTACATAGGCCAGGTACATTTTCTGTTTTTATTAATAGAAAACTTCATGCAATCTTTTGTACACTACCAAAAACTTCAGCAATTAAGTGGCATAAAAGAGCTGAAATCAATAAATGAAAATAAATAAGTGGCTTTACAAAAGAGGTGGATTTACATAAGCCACGGTTATGATTTACCGAGAATGGAGGCAGGTCATTTAATAACTTTGAATTGCATGGGGAAAGGAAAGCAACCTAAGCATCTAAGGGAGGAAGGTGAAAAATATACATTTAATTACAAATCTTGGTAACTGGCAATCCTAGACACTTCTAGCTAAAGGAAGAAATCTTTAAACAAGAGTGTGGGAACAAGCAAACGGAAACCAGAAAGTCACCAAATAGCTAAAACATATACTTTTCATCTGCTTTCTTCTCACTTTTCATAACATTTACCTAGCTCTGAAAGGCTGGTATTCTTCAAGTAAGAGGGGTTAGAAATGTTCCTTCAAATAAAGTATGCAACATTTGTCTAATTGAGATGGGACACTACTTGACTGGCAGCTCCAGTTTGCTATATTGTAAAGACTCTTTAGTGTTTTTTAAAAGCTCATTTACTCTTAATGTAGATCAGCAAAAAATATTAAAAAGCCCAATTTGTCCGAAGCCTCAAGACAATACCCTCTCAAATCTTAGAGGCTACAGTGGAGCAAGAAGCAGACACAAAGTCTGGAGTTCTGGATGGTGAGGGAAAAGTAACTGCTGTCTCCAGAGAGAGCCGGCCAAAAGACAAGGCTTAGTGCAACAGGGCCACAGCTCAGTGGTTTGCACATGCTTTGCATGCAGAAGGACCAAAGGTCTATTTCTGGCATGTTCAAATAGAGGTGAGAAAGAGCCCTGCCGCCCTGGACTGCGGCTGCCAGTTAGTACAAGACAATACTGAGCCAAAAGGTCTGCCCTGATATAAAGCAGCTTCCTTTTTGACAAGTCTTAGCTCAGAGGCAGAGCACATGTCAGAGCCCAAAGCAGCTCCAGCCAACTCGCCCTTCTACAAGGCATTGTCTTCAGCTTACCAACTGCATCTCATCAGGCTAGGCTCCCACCTCGCATGGAGTCACACTTTTCTCTCCAAGGAGTTTTCTCACACACTCTGCTTGCATTTGCTTCATTTCACTGAACCACTGGTTCTGCTTACAGATAGGTAGCTGTGTTGGTCTGCCATAGTCAAAACAAAACAAAAAATTCCTTCCAGTAGCACCTTAAAGACCAACTAAGTTAGTTCTTGGTATGAGCTTTCGTGTGCATGCACACTTCTTGCTGCCTTTTCCTCTAGGTCACAATACTGCAAACTCAACTCAGGCTTTGTCCTTCAGACTATCTCCAAGGAGGAAAGGGCCCTACCCATTTCCTGTATTACACAGAGCCTCTCCTCACCTGCTCTGCTTTGCTTCCCTTAATGGCTCATCACCCAGGCTATCACCTCAACACAGGAAGCTAGACAGGCTTATATTTTAATCCTAAAGGGGTTAGAAGGATCTCACATACAGCCTACTTCCTCTTCCCCACCACTCATGACGATATTCTTTGCTATCTCTTATCTTGATGGGTGATTTTAATGCAGTAATAACTCAAAAAATAGAATTTCACTGCTAGCTAAGGATCTTTGTACAAGGACACCCAAGGACAAATACTGGTAAATAAACTAAAGCAGGCAGAAGTTTTTTCAAGACTAATTTGAACAACAGCTAAAGAATACACGGAAAGGGACCGGACTAATGCACTTCCCTTTGTCTGGAATGCTGTTACATCCTATTAAGGGCTACAATTATCTTCTTTTCAAAATTTTGCTGCTATTGTTGACAACTATACTACAGAAATTACAAATCTTTACATGCATTCAATATAGCCATGGGGCCACTGCATTTATTTCAGTTGGAGAACATGAGCACATTTAAGTTATTTAGAAAGTTAACTGTAGACAACTGGATCGAGGCGGGTCAGGACTGCTGTTCCTTTTAGATTTGTCAGCAGCCTTTGACATGGTCGATCATGATCTTCTGGACCACCGCCTTGCAGACGTAGGGATACAGGGCACAGCCCGTAACTGGTTGTGCTCTTTTATCTCTGGTCGGGGACAGAGGGTGGCATTAGGGAGGGAAATGTCATTGCGCCACTCCTTGGTGTGTGGAGTGCCGCAGGGCGCAATTCTCTCCCCGATGCTTTTTAACATCTTTATGCACTCCCTTGCCCAGATTATCCGGAGCTATGGGCTGGGCTGTCACCAATATGCTGATGACACTCAGCTCTATCTGCTGATGGATGGCCACACTGACTCGGCCCCGAACACACTGACCAGATGCTTGGAAGCTGTGGCTGGATGGTTTCGTGGGAGCCGATTGAAACTAAATCCTTCGAAGACAGAGGTCCTATGGCTAGGTCGGGATGGCATGGGGATGAGGGACCAACTCCCTTCTCTTGCGGGGGCCCAATTAGTGCCATTGCCTTCCGTTAAGAGTTTGGGTGTAATCCTAGACGCCTCCCTTTCCATGGAGGCGCAAGTTACAGCAACAGCCAAGGCGACATTTTTCCACCTTCGCCGCATCAAGCAGTTGGTCCCTTACCTTTCCCGCCCCAACCTGGCCACAGTGATCCATGCGACGGTCATCTCCAGGCTTGACTACTGTAATTCGCTCTATGCGGGGCTGCCCTTGAAGCTGTCCCAGAAACTCCAGCGGGTACAGAATGCTGCAGCGAGGCTCCTCACGGGGTCTCTGCCATGGGAGCATATTCACCCAGTGCTTTTCAAGCTGCACTGGCTCCCGGTGGAGTACAGGGTCAGATTTAAGGTGCTGCTTTTGACCTTTAAAGCCCTTCACGGCCTAGGACCCTCGTACCTACGGGACCGCCTCTCCTGGTATGCCCCACGGAGAGCCTCAAGGTCCATAAATAATAACACCCTAGTGGTCCCAGGCCCTAAAGAAGTTAGATTGGCTTCAACCAGAGCCAGGGTCTTTTCAACTCTGGCTCCGGCCTGGTGGAACGCTCTGCCTCATGAGACCAGGGCCCTGCAGGATCTGATTTCTTTCCGCAGGGCCTGTAAGACAGAGTTGTTCCGCCTGGCCTTTGGCTTGGAGCCAATTTGATTCCCCCCCCTCTCTTTTTTCCCCCTCCTCTTTCTTTCTTTTCCTTCTCCTGCGATGAGGCTACATTTTAATATTTTAATGTTCCATTATTTTAATGTTGTATTTTATTTTTGTTTTTAAGTTGTAATCATTCATCTTGTTTTTATTATTGCTTGTAAGCCGCTCTGAGCCTGGCCTTGGCTGGGGAGGGCGGGGTATAAATAAAAAATTATTATTATTATTATTATTATTATTAGAAACACTTTATTGAGCCTGGCATATGCCCTAATTCTCCTACTTTACATGCAGCATTAAATTAGATCTCAGAAATCTGGTGAATGTTGAATGGTGAATGCTGACAATTCCAGTAAAATTTTATGTCTGGAAATTTAAGATATATGTTGTCTCAGTGTGATTGCCATGTCATGGGGACGTCTGAAATAGGGAAGTGTCACCTGTTGTCAGGGGTTCAGGAGCAGAGGCACAGGAGTGGGCGGAGATGGAGAGCGAGGAGGAGGAATCCGAGGGGGGTGGAGGCAGTGACAGCGGTCAGAGGGATTCCACGAGCCTCTCCAGCGAATCGGAAGATTCACAGAAGTGAGCGCCGATGGCCAGGGCAAGGGGGGTGCCAAGGGGGAAACCCCAGAAGGAAGGGGCCAGCGGGGACTCCCAGAGCAGCAGTTGGAAATCAGGACCAGCTTCCCCACCAGAGCGCAGTGGGGGGGAGGAGTCCCAGGAATCGGGACCAGTGTTCTCACTACCAGCGAGAGGAGATGAGTCAGGATTGACCATGCCTCCATCGGAGAGCGGGGAAACGGTCAGGAGGAAGGTTACCGGCTGGGCGCGCACGCCAAGTTCAAATGTACAGGCGAGCGGCACAGCAGGTAGCCCGGATAGGGAGCCAGGTCCTAAAGCCCGCCGGAAGGAGGGGCAAGACTCAGGGGGGTCAGCGTCAGAAGAGTCCAGAAAGGAGGAAACCCCAGGGGGCAGGAGGACCCAGAGGAGGAAAGAACAACGGAAGAGGTGGAGTAGGGCTAGGATCTTAAACTGGTGCGGAAGGGGTGATGAGTCAGACGGGACTTCGCCGATCTAAGGTTAAGACGTAGGGCTGCACGCTCTGGCGTTGGAATGGAAACCAAACTTCAATAAAGACTTTTGTACATTACATCAACCTGGCGTTGGTCCTCTGTGAGCTGGGACCTAGAGGCAGCCCTGACACCTGTTTTCAGATATACACAAAATGTAGCTGGGATTATCAGCATTCATATATGAGCAAATTCACCAGATGCTAGTATAGTCACTATAAGAAATATGTACACATCCACACGCACAACTACAACGAATGTACAAAATGTTACATTTACAAGGGAACACTGACAATCCTTGCGAATGTCTGAAATACTCAGCCAACACCCACCAGTGAGCATGTGACAGCCAGCCAGCTGTGGTCAATAGTGTTCACTTCTGCATGTCCTGAGGCAATTGCAATATTTGCCCACCAAATCTCTCTCTCTCTCCCTCTCCCTCCCTCTCTCTCTCATCCACCTACCCACCCCAGCTTCCTACTTCCTCTGCCCATTGACTAGCCGGCTGCCCCCAGGGAGAAACCTTCACCGTGGATCCGGGCTTGAGCCGCCCCGCCCTCCCAGCTCCGCAGCCTGCCGGCGCGTCGCTGCCCGGATCCAGGCCGCGCGGTCGCCGGAGCAGATGGAGCCCAGCGCGAGACCCCCGCGTGTGGCGCTTCTTCGTCCCCTGCAGCCGCGCGCCGGGCCCGTCCCACCTGCCCGGCCTCCCTTCGGCGGCCAGGCTTACCTGCGGGCGCGGTGCTTCTCGTTCCCGTTCGCGGGCCGACGCGCAGCGAGGGATGCGTCTTCCGCAAGCAAACGGCTCCGCTTGCTCCCGGTCCAGGCGTCCGGAGCGGGCAGCGCCGTGGCTCGCCCGCCTCGCTTGCTCTTTCGCCGCCTCTCGACGGAGCTCGGCCAGCAGCAGCAGCAGCAGCAGCAGTGAGAGGCCGGCTGCGGAGGGACGAAGCGGATCGCCGCCCGCCTCGCTTCCTCCCGGCTGCAGCTGAGCAGCGGCACTGAAATCAGCTCATGGCCCTCCAGAGCCGCAATAACCGTTTTTGCACCTCAGGATTAACGCGGAATCAAAGCCGCTTGCTTTGCCTGCTCCCCCCGCCCCCCCCCCGCTGCCGCAAGAATCGAAGCTGACAGGAAACATCCAGGAAAGCTCCATCTTGTTGGCGGAGGATGCGGGAGGAACGGCACTGCCCTTGGAACGCGGAGCCCGAGGAAGCGAGCGGGACGCGGGAAGGGGCCGAGGGCAGGCAGGCGCCCTTCCTGGTGGCGAGAAGCCCAAGGAAGGACCGGCCTACAGGCCGCGTGGACCTGGCCCAGGTAGAGCACCTGCAGGTTTCTGACGCGGAGCGTAAATTAATAATAAAGAGTTCTAAAGAATAAAATCTTTACTGAATTAAAATAAACTTCTTTATAAACATGGTTCCAAACAGTTTGACTGAGATTACATACTGCTCTGCTCACAGCTGAGGCAGACAGACTGCTGAAATCAGTCAGACAGACTGACTCAACAGTTAGGTCTGAATGACTTTAGTCGGCCCAAATGATGTCAGCCCTTGCTGATGTGGTCTAAAGGAACATTAATACTTTTTTAAAAGGAAATTACACTTTCACCCACAGTTCTATGCCTCCCCTAAATGTGAGTTTTGGCTTCACTCCATGTTTCCCCCTGCTAGGATGGGAACCCTACCCCACCCCCACCCTTCCCAGTGTTATTAAACAACAAGCTATTGGGAGGCTATACTTGCTCTCTGTGATGATGCAGGGAAGACCTCACTTGTTCAACCACTTGTGTGGTTCTTTGCTCTATTTTATTGGGCAGAACTGATTACTTAGACTGTTTCCAATGGGGCTTTAGGTCTAGTTTTGGAGCTGAAACTGCCTCTGTTGTCCTAGTGTGGGTGGTTCACTTTTATTTATTTATTTGGCCAGAAGCCCGTATTTGGCTGCTGGTCAGCCATCCAGGGGTAGTGAGTGTGGCCATGCCTTCTCTCTCTCTCTCTCTCTCTCTCTCTCTCTCTCTCGCACACGCACACACACACACAGTTGTAGACAGAAAATTATCTGGTGACTTGCCAGATCCAGTTCTCCATTTCTGCTATAAAAGAAGTAGACTTTGAGGAGAAATCTCATAGCATAAGATTTATTACTCTAGACAGAAAAAAAGGTCTCTCATCTGGGCTATATAAAAGCATAGATCTGGTAAAATAGAACTGGAATGAAGTTTCTGACTGTCACAGAAGAAGAATAAGACTATATGTGTAAGCATATAGTGAAAATAATAATAAATGCACACCAAAGGGAGTCTTGATTTATTTTTTTATACAAATACAGTATTGCATGCTAGGTAAATTATGTATAATGTTTCCAACAATGAATATGGAACATGCAAGAGATGTAAGGACACTTTTGCCCATATTGTGATTGCTGTTTAATTAAGGGTTATTAGGGAAAAATAAATCAAAATATTGGATAAATCACAGAGTTCAATTTCATTTGAAGCACAAATGAATTATGTTATTCTGATTCTAACAACTCCGAGTTTGATTGCCACGACTAGTAGGATTGACTTGTTGTATCAACAATTGATTATTGGAAGAGAAAGATCTAGGACATTATGAGAATGGATAAAATTACTAGAAAGAAACAAAAAAATTCCTTCCAGTAGCACCTTAAAGATCAACTAAGTTAGTTCTTGGTATGAGCTAACTAACTTAGTTGGTCTTTAAGGTGCTACTGGAAGGAATTTTTTTGTTTTGACCATGGCAGACCAACATGACTACCTATCTGTAACTAGAAAGAAACAGTTATAGAAGGAAGTCAATTTTTTCAACAGCTTTCAGACACCATCAGTTTTGATTCTGGAGTGCTGCAACCTGCTGGCAGAGCAAGGGACACTGCTGGGATGGGAGGAATAGAGGATCATTTGCTCTGAGTACTGCATAACTTCCCAAGAGCATTTATGTAGCAGTGGCAAATAGTAGAGGTGTGAGTCTGCTCCCTGCCACCTGACCTGTAAGGCTTTCATCTGAAGAAGGATCCTCTTGGTACTTCCTAGAGCAGGGGTCGGCAAACTTTTTCAGTGGGGGGCCAGTCCACTGTCCCTCAGACCTTATGGTGGGCCAGACTATATATTTTTTTGGGGGGGTGAACTAATTCCCACAAATAACTCAGAGATGCATTTTAAATAAAAGGACACAGCATTCTATGCAAGAGCACCAGGCAGGCCCCACAAATAACCCAGAGATGCATTTTAAATACAGTGGTACCTTGGGTTAAGAACTTAATTCGTTCTGGAGGTCCGTTCTTAACCTGAAACTGTTCTTTACCTGAGGTACCACTTTAGCTAATGGGGCCTCCTGCTGCTGACACCGCCACCGCGCAATTTCTGTTCTCACCCTGAAGCAAAGTTCTTAACCTGAGGTACTATTTCTGGGTTTGCGGAGTCTGTAACCTGAAGCATCTGTAACCTGAAGTACCACTGTAAAAGGACACAATCTACTCAAGTAAGCCACCCCCCGACTCTACCTTCCCTTCTCCGTAGCACTGGACAAGCCCCGGTGGCTGTTTACCTGTGTCTTGCGAGCAGCAGGGGTTGGCGGTGGTGGAATGATGAGCGGTGCGCGAAAGGGCTCTGGAGAGGGGCTGGCAGCAACAAAGCCTGAAATGAGCCTGCTTAAAATGGCGCCTGCTCGAGCAATCACGCTGCTGCTGCTGCTGGCACCAACAAAGCCCACCTCCTTCCTCTCGGCTCTAGGCAGGGCGGGCATAAGCTAGGAGGAGGGAGGGAGGCAGCGGCGCTGAATGCTCACGCTGGCGCAGCCTGAACGATCAGATCCATGCAGCGATTCCCAGACCATCCAGTCCCCGGGCCTTAGTTTGCCTACCCATGTCCTAGAGCAAAACAGGCAGGAGGCAAAAGTGGAGAGCCAGAGCTGCCCTCCTTAACAGCCGCAATGGCAGGGAATTAATAGCAAGTACATAGTGGGTGAAAGCAGGAGTTCAAGTCAAGTTGTGTAATCCAGCTCAATGCCTTATCTGCCAAAGTTGTGATGGTTGTTATGAGGTAGGTGAAAACCTGTAATCCAGCCAATTTGCTGGCAGGAAAAAATTCCTTCCTGGCTCCAAATATAGCAACTGAATAAACCCCAGCAAGGTCCATAAGCTAACTCACCCACTACCGCACTGGGAGGGCCCATAACATACTGAGTGGGTGGGAAAATCCCTGGATCATCAGCCAAGAGGACAGCCTATACCTGGCCACCCCCTTAAACAGGCTAGGGGCAGCCTGGCAGCCTCTGCCCCTGATTGGACTTGTGGGCACTGCCCACTCAATACCTGTAAGGTCCATTATTGCTGGAGATGGGTGGTGCTTGGTGACCATACCCTCCCCCAGCTGCGCAAGAAGATGGCAGCCTCCCCAGACCAGCCATAGCCATGCCATGCAGCTAACCCCTTTGGGTGCCAGCCACAGTAGTGGGAGTCACTGGACCTTGCTTGTACCAGGTGGCACTCGAAAACAGACATTTGTGGCCCCAGCACATAGACCAGCTTAGGCGCAGGATTGGGGATTTGGACACTACCATGGTGCCCCCAACCGCGATTGTGGCTCCAGAACAGACGTTTACAGATGGCAAGGCTCCCCCTACACCTCTCTTGCAAACTGCAGGTGTGGAGCCGAACCAAGCTTCTTCAGAGGGTCTGCCAGACTCCCCACAGACTCAGACCACTGCCGTGCCTGACATTCTGCCAACTCCACTCGCGGCGGTTCCACCCACAGCAGCAGATCCAGGGAACTTGGTTTCAACGCCACATAGGGTCACACCACAGCCTTAGCAAAATCGGGCAGCCCCCCGTACCTGGGTCCTCATCGGTCTGGCAGAGTTTTCAAGTGCCCTACTTATTTAAAAGACTATGTCATTGGACATGTAACACTGTCGGTCGAATGGAAGTATGTGAAATGTAACCGATATGCTTTTGTGCCTAATTGAACCATTGCCTGTAGTGCTATATATAAGGAAGCCATTACGATTGTAATTAACGCCTTATCTCGGTGGGGAGGGGTGTTATGTACTGACGTTCTCATCCTGGGCCAGCAGGGGGATACCGTAAATAGTTTTCACTCAGGTCCACATATGCAAATAAGGAATTGAAAGTGATGTTCAGTGATTGGATAGTTACAGAAAGTTGTTACTGTTGCTTTGTAGTTGAGCTCTATATAAGCAGGTTGGCTGAACCCTTCAGCCCAGTTCTATTCTGGCCTGTGAATAAACTAGAGCTATTTGAAGAAACGCTGTATCGTCTGATATGTTCACCCACAAATTAACATATAGAAATCTTGTATCTACATGCTTCCAGCTACCATCCCAAACACACCAAACAATCAATTGTATATAGCCAGGCTCTACGTTACAGCCACATCTATTCCAACTCTAAAACAATGCAGAGACCTGGTCTGAATAGAGACATTGGATTCTTATCTCAGGAAAGTCAAGATACAAATATGCAACAAACAACAAATACAGCCAACGATTGATTTCTATGCATCCTATTGACGCATGACCATGCACACACGCATTACAATGGGGTGGGGGCATGACCTGGACCGCAACCCCTGCACAAATTGGGGGTTGCCTGTATGTGCAGATTCAGAACTCTCAGCAAAACATATAAAGACTCCGTTCCACAGAAGGCAGTGATGGCCACTAACTTGGATGGCTTTAAAAGAGGAAGAGGAGAGGGCTCTTGATGTCTCCTAGCCAGGATGGCTTTGCTCTGCCTCCATTGTCAGAGGCAGCAATGCTTCCAAATCCCAGTTGCTGGAAACCATGGAAGGGGAGAAGGCTCTTGTACTCATGTTCTGCTTGCAGGTTTCCCAGAGGCCACTGTGAGAACAGAATGCTGGACTAGATGGGCCAATGGCCTGATCCAGTAGGCTCTTCTTACGTTCTTGCATAAAAATGAAAGCTAAGAGTCTGGGGCCCCTGCTGGCATGGGGCCCCTTGCACAACCCTCAGTTGGCAGCCCTGGCTATATTGAAAACTGATGAGGGAGGTGGGGACACTGTTTAATTTCTAAAGAGGGTTATACAGAGATTTGGATTTATGCCAACTGCAGTGTAAAACCATTTCCCTCACAGCTGTGTGGGATGTTCTCAGTGGAAAGGGAGAGGCATGCAGCATGTTCTCAAGGGCACATTTAGTACATTCCGGGCAGCTAGAAGAAATAATTATTGGCTGCCAAGGCTGAACACAATGTGTTGACCTCTATGTGAGAGTAAGGAAATAAACTCTACTGCTTATTTCCCCCTTCCGTTTCCATCTCTTTGCCCCATTTATATCATTATATAAATTTATATTATATTTACAACTATAAATACACATTGCATTTATAATTGTAACAATTAACTGCCAGTGAATTATCATGTGTGCACAGAGGAACATACGCAAACACACAAATACTTCAATTTTCATCCGTTTTATTTCCAGGCCTGAGATTCATTCTTCCTGCCTTCAGGAAGGATAATGTATTCTTGCCATGCTGCATTATTTTGAAATAAGACACAATTTTTGCTCTTCCAGCTGTTTTGCTGTGATAGGCCCATGTTGACTCACATTGCCTGGAAGCTAAGCCAGCTCTGATTCATTGCTACATCCTTTCCAATCAGAGTTTGGAAGAGGAAAGTATATAAATGGAAGTCTACAGTACAGAGCTTTTTTTGTGTGGCTTGCTGTGAATGTCAGATGACTCTTTGCTGAAGCTGAAGGTTGAGAGTTCCATTCTGGGCTACATAAAGGTGTGAAATGGGTCTAAAGACCACCAGCACTAAGAGAAGATGTGTATTTGAAGTATGCTGCACATTCTTTTCTTGGCAAGTATTACTGACAGCAAGAAGCCACTTAATGAATGTTTGACTCTGATGCATTTGTGAGGTTCAAAATAATGTCAAGTCCAGATGCCCACCTAACCTGCAGTGAATAGATGGTTGCATTGATAGGATTCTGCTGTTGTTGATGATCCACCCCCAGTTATTTGTTGCCCCTCCAAGTCAAGCTGCCCTGTCTTCTCAGTCCTTCCTGCTTCTTTGTTTAGGGAAGTAAGCGGTCAATATATTCTCACAGTTTATGCCTACTGACTATGATGTTGTTTTCAAGAGGTTTACCCTCTGTCTGGACTATAGTGGGTTGGATCCAGACTTACAGCATAATCCGAATCATGTCTACTCAGAAACAAGTCCTATGGAATTCAGTGGAGCTTACTCCTAGGTTGGTTGATTTCGGTTCCCAGCATTAGTCATACTTAAGAGTTGACTCAGTGAATTAATAGGCCTTAATTAGACTTGATTGATCTACTCTTAAGCATGGCTAAATCTGGAACCAAGCTATTCTGTTAAGGGTTTTGTTTGTTTGTTTTATGCTATTTACACCTGTAAATACACTTGTTGTACATAATCTCTCACCATAAAATCAAGATGAATTATTGTCATTATTTATATGCTGATTAATGGCCAAGGTGGCGTCTAAGTACTTTACAAGTATAAATCCTACTACAGAATTATAAATTGTTAAATTATGAAGTTAAAATTGATAGGAAAACAATTTCACCAAAACAATAAAATAAACGCCCACAATTAAAATGCACAGTGACACAAGCCTATAATGGAAAGAACCAGTAGTATTGAGTTACTGAATTGCCAGGAGTATTTCTGATTTTCAGGGGGCTCAACACACAGTTTTCTGTTAATGACACTACTTGCATGTAGAATGAACAAAACCCTGTTGGTTCTGCATTAGATCTCATGGCGCTATTCAGAAAGCCCCAAAGATCAGTAAGCAAGCAACAGCCAAGATAAGACAGAACAGACTTTCCATTTGATTTCACATCACACTTCATTTTCCTTTTTGATGGACTATTCAGATGTATTCATCCAAGCAAAACAAACTGAAGTAGTACTTGGCATTTCATGGTTCTTCTTAGCATATTCTTAGCACATGCTAATTTGCCAGATCACTGGATAACTAATGCACACCCTCCAACCTGTTGTAGAAGGAAACAGGGACACTTTTCTTCTGGGGGGCACCCCCATGCAAACCACATGACCCATACAAGATCACAGTGCCCAAAAGAGGATATCCCAATTTAATTGGGACAGTTGAGGGCTATGCTAATGCAACAGGCTGGGAAACCTGGATTTATGAACAGATCCAGATTAGAGAATCTGTAATCTGCATAGGCACACAAGTGCATATGTTTTTGCCCCTTCTCCAGGGCTATTTGTGTTGCTGTGTTCATTTACTAAATTTGGGTCAATTTAAGCCACTGCCCTTCGCCTTGTCAGGTGGAAACATCTAGAGATGAACCCTTCTAGAGAGAATTGGGGATATAAATTTGGTCAGCTTGTAACACTCAGCACAAACAAAAATGAGTATTTTTTCACCTTTGGCTGAAATTTTTAGTTGAATTGGAGAAGATCTCCACTCCTTCCTCACCCATTTCCCTCCCTCCCAAGTGTTAGCACTATCATGGGGATGAAAATATCTCCAATTCTTCTATGGCTCTTCACACGTGTACCCACACGTGCACCCACATGGCACCCAGTGATGGTGCTGCTGCTGCTGCCAGAAAATTGGAGTGGGTGCAACTGGCAGGCCCACAGGAAAGGCTTGCTGGACTAGGTAGCAGCTTTTGTACCCAAACGAGTCTGGAAACCAGATTGAAAGTTTGCAGATAATTGGTTTCATCCAGGAACACCTGGATCTGGGATGCTACTACTGGCTGAACTATTTTACATAAAAATAAAAAGTCTGAGATGAGCTGATAGTTGTTACAATTTGCAGACTCGAGTGATGGTATCTTCTGCAGTGGCCCAGGGCAAGGCACAACAACAAGGGAGGCATTAATTACCAACTGGCTTTTCCCTCCTACCTACCCTTATACCTTTCCAAGTATTCTGTCATTTCCCAAGTATTCTGTCCTTGTCTTTCGACTTCACAAAAAGAAGGGTATGGTAAATAGAAGCCACAACAGCATCTGTAATTAAGATAGAACCCAAGTCAGAAGAAATGTGATCTGCTTTATCAGCATAGTACCGGTATTTGAAAGTTCCCCAGTCCTTTACTTGGTGTCACCACACTGAACAGATACAACAGTGGTAATTGACCCTGTAAGTCCCTTCCAACTCTACATTTTTATAATGGATCAAAGGAGGGATCTTCAAATTCACACATTATTATTTTTTTTGTAAGTACAATTGTGGAAAAGACAACTAATTTTGATGAAAGAAATTCTCCTGCCAAAACAGAAGATAGCATAGATTTTAAAGAGGTTCCTTACATCATTGGCAATGCTTTATGGTCTAACTTTCTTTGATCAGATATTACAGAATATGTTATCATGAATAAACTTGAAAAGAAAACAGAGCAGGATGAAGGAGAGCTTTTAAAGGTCTAAATATACGGTACCTTGTTTTTTGCTGAATATCAGATGTGTTATCCACCCTATTTTTCATCTATCATTCCTCCGTTGTAATTAGCTGTTGCTCATAAGGTTACCCCTACTTGAAAGTTGATTTTGATATATCTTTTTAAATATTCCCCAATATTTAACGGGAGACGCGGGTGGTGCTGTGGGTAAAAGCCTCAGCGCCTAGGGCTTGCCGATCGAAAGGTCGGCGGTTCGAATCCCCGCGGCGGGGTGCGCTCCCGCTGCTCGGTCCCAGCGCCTGCCAACCTAGCAGTTCGAAAGCACCCCTGGGTGCAAGTAGATAAATAGAGACCGCTTACCAGCGGGAAGGTAAACGGCGTTTCCGTGTGCAGCTCTGGCTCGCCAGAGCAGCGATGTCACGCTGGCCACGTGACCCGGAAGTGTCTCTGGACAGCGCTGGCCCCTGGCCTCTTGAGTGAGATGGGCGCACAACCCCAGAGTCTGTCAAGACTGGCCCGTACGGGCAGGGGTATCTTTACCTTTACCTTTACATAAGGTTACCCCTACTTGAAAGTTGATTTTGATATATCTTTTTAAATATTCCCCAAAGCATTTCCACTTGCCCCTAGTCTGTTTGCGGTTTTGGTTCCTTATTGTGGCTGTCATGTTTGCTAGTTCTGCAAATTCTATCAGTTTATACAGCCATTGCTCTTTTGTAGAAATTCCTCTTTCTTTCCAATTTTTAGCATATATAATTTTGGCTGCTGCTGTTGCATAAAAGCATGCACCTTCATTGGTATCTCATCGCCAATTATAGCCAATAAGAAGGCTTTAGGTTTGAGGGGGAATGTACAATTGAATATCTTTTTTAGCTCATCATAGACCAATGTCCCAGTATTCTTGGGCATATTTACACAACCACCACATGTGAATAAAAGATCCCTCCACATCTGAACATTTCCAACACAAATTAGGCCCTCTTTTGAAAATTTTAATTAATTTGCTGGGTGTCAAGTGCCACCTTCTTCCTTTCTTATGAAAGGGTCACAATACCTCCTTCCCACCTTCACTCCTAATCACCCTCTCTCACACCCAGAACTTCCCACCAAAAAGATTCCACACTTTCTCTCTCCAGAAAAAGCCCCTGTCTGTGCCAATGAGAAAGAAAGGGAGGGAGGAGAGCCCCCTTCCAAAAGCAGGTCATTGGCATTCCTTCTGTCCTTCTCCTCCAGAGCTGACCCATTTGGGCTCTGAGGGTCACCTTCCAGGTCTGGGCTCAGTGTGTGTGCTTTTTGTGTCCCCTAGTGACTCAACCAGTACAAATATTAGAGAGAAATAATACAAAAAGTAAAGCTAGATAGTTATTCTTGCACACAGAAAGCAATATGATGCCTGGGGCAAATCCAAATCCTTGGCCATTAATATCCATGTGACTGTGACACCTATAAGGCACTTTGTGGTTTATGACATGTACATTGCCAGCTGTTGAGGCTGAGGGCTCTAAATCCCAGGTGAGAGACATGTCACCTCTGTGTTAGCTCTCTAAGGCCATTTGGCAATGCTCTTGAACCAACAAGTTATTTATTTATTGAACTATTTCAGTAAAGATTTAAAAAAAAATAAAAGTAATTACCGTTCAAAAGATATACAGCCCTGTTTAGTGTTTGTCCTGTTCAGCCCCCCTCCCTCTGCTCAGGCTACTGAGGGGTTCTCAAGATTTATTGTTGGTTGGTACAGCATAATTTTGGTAGGTTTGTACTTGTCTGTGTTTACAGAAATTTGTGTACATACCAGCTGGAATGTTGTGGTCCCATGGCCAGACACACAAAGTACTTCTGAAAAGTACAGGTTGTGCAAAATGAACCAATAGGCACCCTATCAAAGCTTAGTAACATTAGATAATTAACATCTGTCTCCCCAAAACAACATTCTGGGCAGGGGCACGCTTTAGAGAGGCTTTGACCCTGAGTAGTTTAATTTAAATTAGCAAGGCTAGTCAGATACAATGAAATGCAACATGGAAAGAAGAAAATCTATCCAAGGGCATAGATAATTTGTGTGCCTAACCAATTCTATAATGTTTGCTTACACACACACAAACACACACAGAGAGAGAGGGGGGGGGGGAGAGGAGAAACACCATGCAGCTCAGGCAGAAGTATTCAGAAAGACCAACTTCACACCTACGGCTTGCTGAAGTGTAACACCACAATGGAGGGGCCTCTGGAAACTTCCTCTTGTTCCTTAAAATAGCGCTCTCTGTGTGTGTGTCCCATCAACGTGCCATTGAAAATCCTCAAGTTAGAAACAATTTGCCTTGCCAGAATTTATACCGTATGTACAAAACCCTGCAGACAGGAGATTGTGATGGTCATTCTCTCTGACACTGCATTGTTGTTGTGGAAATGGCTGGAACTTGGATATGCTGCAGAACCCAGGAGGGGAGCAAAATCATGGAAAAGAAAACTGAAGAGATAATTTTATCATCACAACTGTCTAAGTCTGTCTAAGTACAGCTACTAGCCATGATGGCTGTGCCGTGCCAGCATGATCTGAAGCAGTGATGCTTCTGAATACCAGCTGCTAGAACCTTCTTGCAGGCTTCCCACAGGAATCTGCTTGGCCACTGTGTGTACAGGATACTGGACTAATGAGCCTGTGGCCTAATCCAGTAGGCTCATCTTCTGTTTTTATAGGGAGCCTGTGGTCCTCTAGATGTTGTTGGACATCAGCTCCCATCAGCCTCAGCTAGCCTGGCCAATGGTCAGGGGTGGTGGGAGTTGCAGTCCACCAGCATCTGGAGGGTCCCCTATCTCTTGTAGACTAGGACTTGAACTTGGAGCCTGAAGGTCAAGAGGCAGAGATTCAGGCTATGAGCCTCCCATGAATGACTGGCAAGTGGGATGAATGATGAACCTATCTGTACCCATTCATTCTTCATGGCATTCATTTAGGAAAGAACAGATATTGATCCTGTTAAATGTTATAACCTTTAAAGCCCTACTTACGGGACCACCTCTCCTGGTACGCCTTGCGGAGGACCTTATGGTCCATAAACAATAATACTTTGGAGGTCCCGGGCCTCAAGGAGGTTAGACTGGCCTCGACCAGGGCCAGAGTCTTTTCAGCCCTGGTCCCAGTCTGGTTGAACACTCTGTCGCAATAGACCAGGGCCCTGCGGGATTTAACATCTTTCCACAGGGCCTGCAAGATGGAGCTGTTCCGCCTGGTCTTTGGTCTGGGTCCAGTCTGACTCCCTTCTTTCTTTCTATGGGACCTTGTTTGTAAGTGGCCTCCTTGGCTTTTTCTATCGGCGCATATGGGACTAGCATAGATGGCCAGGCCTGGTGAACATTTAATTCCTTACTCCTACCGTTACGATTCATGGGTTCCCACTTAATTTTATTTTGATTTTAAATGTTATTTTGAATTGTATTTTAAATCTAATTGGTTGATTTTGTGTTTTTAATGTATTATATATTTGGTGTTAAGGGACGCGGGTGGCGCTGTGGGTTAAACCACAGAGCCTAGGACTTGCCGATCAGAAGGTGAGCGGTTCAAATCCCCGCAACAGGGTGAGCTCCCGTTGCTCAGTCCCTGCTCCTGTCAACCTAGCAGTTCGAAAGCATGTCAAAGTGCAAGCGTTTCCGTGCGCTGCTCTCGTTCGCCAGAAGCGACTTAGTCATGCTGGCCACATGAAAAACTTCCTGACAGTAAGAGCTGTTCAACAGTGGAATTTGCTGCCAAGGAGTGTGGTGGAGTCTCCTTCTTTGGAGGTCTTTAAGCAGAGGCTTGACAACCATATGTCAGGAGTGCTCTGATGGGTTTCCTGCTTGGCAGGGGGTTGGACTCGATGGCCCTTGTGGTCTCTTCCAACTCTATGATTCTATGATTCTATGACTTCCTCGGCCAATAAAGTGAGATGAGTGCCGCTACCCCAGAGTCGGCCACGACTGGACCTAATGGTCAGGGGTCCCTTTACCTTTACCTTATATTTGGTGTTAGCAGCCCTGAGCCCAATCTCGGCCGGGGAGGGTGGGAATAAATTAAATTAACAACAACAACAACAACAACAACAACAATCCCAAATAGCCTCAATTAATGTGTATCGCTATAAAAGCTTCCAGGTCAGACTTTGTTCTGTCTGAATATAGTGTGGCTGATCATTCATACTTATCTGCTTTGGAATTTCATAGAATCATAGAATTCTAGAATTGGGAGGGACCCCAAGAGTCATCTATTCCTCCACCCCCACCCCCCGCCAGCTAAAGCATCAATGACAGATGGTCATGGATCCAACCTCTGCTTTGAAACCTCCAAGGAAGAAGAGTCCACAACCTCTGAGGGGAGACTGTTCCATTGTGAAACAGCTCTTACTGCCATAAGGTTTTTCCATATGTTTAGTCAGAATCTCCTTTCTTGTAATTTGAAGCCATTAGTTCAAGTCCTACCCTCCAGAGGAGGAGAAAACAAGCTTGTGGAAGCAAAGTGCAGAGCCAACCACAGCGCAGCTCCAGTGGCCAGCTCTTTCACCTCCTCCTCTTGTCATGGAGGGGAAGAATGGTCAAAGCAGCTTTCTGCACAGGAGGAGTGTTATGTACTGAGTTGAATAGGATCCAAACTGCAGCAGTCTGATTGGTCCTAGAACAATAGGATCCAAATTGCAGCAGTCTGATTGGTCCTAGAACAATAGGATTCAGAATGCAGCAGTCTGATTGGTCCTAGAACAATGCAGCAATATGATTGGTTGGCAGGAACCACCCAATCATGCTCCAGATATAAGTGAATCCACAACCTGATTGGCTTACAGTAGAATTCCAGAATTAGCCAATCATGTGCAGCCCATTGTGTAAATAATGTATATAAAGCAGATACTTTGAGGGGACATTCATTCATTCCTCCTCACCACTATGAGCTGAATAAAGAGCATGAAATCACTTTGCGACTCTGAGTATATTTCACTGGCGACGAAGGTGGGATCCCGCTGAGCTGACTGCCACACACAGCACCGCAGCACCGCCACCTGCCGCACCGCTGCCTCGCACCGTGTATCCAGGCTTCAGCTCCGGGACCCAAGGAACTCAGAATGGCAACCGACAGCAGCTTCTCGCCGTTCAACCCAGCATCTGGAGACTGGGAAGCGTACGCCTCCCATTTCACCTTCCTCCTAGAAGCCAAAGGGGTCACCGATGAAGAAGACGCCAAGAAGAGGGCGATATTCTTCAGCGTCTGCGGAGAGGAGACATTTGAAATCGCCCGGGCTCTCCTTGCACCTGAAGACGTCGCTACTGTTCCATACAAAACAATAATGGAACAGCTTAAGGGGCACTTTTCGCCACAGCCTCAGTGGTGGCTCGTCGAAATGCCTTCTACGCAAAGCGGCAAGCCCCTGGGGAAACCATAACTGGGTTTGTGACCTCTCTCCGCCAAGCCGCCCGGTTCTGCAACTTCTCAGATCTGGAGAACATGCTTCGGGACCGCCTCGTCGGTGGCCTGAAGGATGAGAAGCTGCAACGATGCCTCTACGCTAAGAAGGACCTAACGTTCCAGGTCGCTCTGGAGGAGGCCCTGGCAACGGAAGCTGCCAAGAGGTCAACACAAGAGGCACGGCCGAGCCTGCCATCCCAACCGAGGGTTCACCACGAAGACCTCACCGACGACTCAGGATCTGACAGGGAGGAAGTGCACCGAGTACAGCAGCACACTCAAGCAGCCCACATACCACAGCTGCCTCGACGAGAAGGAGGGAACTGCGCAAGCTGCGGGGAAAGTCACGAGAGGAGGACCTGCCGTTTCCGCAACGTAGAGTGCAGGCAGTGCAGAAAATTGGGACACATCGCCCGGGTGTGTCGGGCTCGGCCCACCCGACGCCAGGCATCAGATGACCAATCCAAGAGCCCCAGGTCCCGGGGCCCAACGCACCAAGGCAACTCGACAGAGCTCACGGACGTCCAGGTATACCAGTTGCCCTACCCCAACATAGAGAAAATTTATGTAGAGGTACGGATAGAGGGGGCCCCATGCCGCATGGAGCTTGACACGGGTTCAAATCTATCCATAATCTCGGCAAGGACCTTAAGGAAACTGTGTCCTACTGGGGGTCCCAAACTCAGGCCGGCCCCATTCACCCTCCGGGACTTCCAGAAACGTAAGGTCCCCACAATGGGGGTGGGGACCTTCAGGGTGCAATACCGAGGGCGGACGCGGCAACTGGACTTGCTTGTGGTCAAGGGCCCCTACATTAGCTTACTGGGATTGGCATGGTTTGGACCACTGGGGCTAGCCATCACTGGGGTGAACCACACTACCTTACAAGTGGACGTGGATGCCATATGCAAGGAATTTCCAGAGGTTTTCGATGGGAAATTGGGACAGTATACGGGCCCCCCCATTGCTCTACAGCTTGACCCCGCATTACGACCGGTCAGGCTAAAGGCCCGCCGGGTCCCGTTCGCCCTGAAACCCCGTATAGACGAGGAATTGGACCGGCTTGTGGAGCAAGGAGTGCTGGAGCCCGTGCCTAATGCCCCCTGGGAAACCCCAATCGTCACACCCGTCAAGCCTAATGGTTCGGTCCGCATCTGCGCAGACTACAAATGTACCATAAACAAGGCCCTCACGGCCCATGCATACCCAGTGCCAGTGGTCAGCCATGTCCTTGCCACCCTGGCTGGGTCGAAAATTTTCGGCAAGCTGGACTTGGCCCAAGCATATCAACAGCTTCCAGTAGATGAGGCCACAGCAGAGGCACAGACAATTGTGACGCACAGAGGAGCGTTCAGGGTAAAGCGGCTGCAATTCGGTGTCAGTGTGGCACCAGGCATATTCCAGAATCTAATGGACTCGCTCCTTAAAGGGATTCCTGGCGTCACCCCCTTCTTCGATGATGTGTTGATTGCCGGGCCCACACCAGAGGAGTTTGAGGACCGCCTCCGCACCGTTCTGCACCGTTTCCAGATGGCGGGTCTCAAGGTGAAGCGGGAAAAATGTCTACTAGGAGTGCCTCAGGTGGACTTTCTGGGATTTATGGTGGACGCAGAAGGGGTCCACCCAACTGGGGACAAGGTACGGGCCATTTGTGATGCCCCAGCGCCCAAGAACAAGACTGAACTTCAGGCCTTCTTGGGACTATTGAACTTTTACCATTCCTTCCTTCCCCACAAGGCGGCGGTAGCGGAGCCCCTACACAGACTCCTGGACAAGCGGGCCCCTTGGGTGTGGGGCCAGCGCCAGGAGGCTGCATTCCAGGCAGTCAAGGACCTGCTTGTCTCAAACTCGGTCTTGGCACACTTCGACGAGAGGCTGCCGGTGGTGCTAGCATGCAACGCCTCGCCCTATGGCATTGGCGCTGTCCTGGGACACCAACTCCCGGATGGGAGAGAGGTACCGGTAGCATACTTTTCCCAGACACTCAACGCAACCGAGCGGAACTACTCGCAAATAGACAAGGAGGGGCTCGCAATCGTGAAGGGAGTAAAAAAATTCCATGATTTCTTGTACGGGCGGCCCTTCACCGTGGTGACTGACCACAAGCCGTTGCTTGGCTTGTTTGCTCCCGAAAAGCAGACCCCCCAAGTGCTGTCTCCTTGTGTCCTCAGGTGGTCAATTTTCCTTGCCAGCTACCAGTATGCACTGATTCACCGCCCGGGGAAGGCGATGGGACATGCGGACGCCCTCAGCAGGCTACCACTACCAGAAACAGGCCCCGACCCAGCACCTGCACAAGAGGTTATGAGCCTGGAGCTGCTTCCTGACCGCCCCATTCAGGCACAAGAAGTTGCACACCATTCCAAGAAAGATAGGGTCATCTCCCGGGTCCTGGACTGGGTGTGGAGGGGATGGCCCAGCTGCAGTCCTGGGCCAGAATTCGCTGGCTACACAACCCGCAAACATGAACTGTCGGCCCACAAGGGGTGCCTGTTATGGGGAAGCAGGGTTGTTGTTCCCCAGCCCCTCCGCAAAAGGGTCCTCACAGCCCTACATGAGACACACCCAGGGGTAGTAAGAATGAAGGCCCTGGCCAGGAGTTATGTGTGGTGGCCAGGGATCGACGGAGAGATAGAGGCCTGGGTCAAACACTGCCAGGCCTGCCAAGAATCCCGCCCAGATCCCCCAAGGGCCCCAGTCCAGTCCTGGGAGTCCGCCCGAGCACCATGGTCACGCCTGCATGTGGACTTCGCTGGCCCCTTTCAGGGAAAAACATTCTTCATAGTGGTGGACTCCTACACCAAATGGCTGGAAGTTGCACTGGTACCGTCCACTTCTACATCCGCAGCCATCCAGGTACTACGCAGGCTCTTTGCAACCCACGGGCTCCCTGACACTCTCGTCTCAGACAATGGGACTGCATTTACGTCAGGAGAATTCCAAACCTTCACCGCGCAGAACGCCATCCGCCACATTCGTTCGGCGCCATTCCACCCTGCCACCAATGGCCAAGCAGAACGCATGGTGCGGACCACCAAGGACACCCTTCGCCGCATGACGCAAGGGGATTGGGAGTACCGCCTTGCCACATTCCTCCTAGCACAGCACAGCACCCCCAGCTCAACAACTGGCCGGAGCCCCGCTGAGCTACTAATGGGTCGGCGCCTTGCAATCAGATTGGACCGCCTTCACCCCGATAGAGCTCAGGATGAGGTAGTGGTGGGGGAAGGCAGGAACCCCCGGACCTTCAAGGCCCAGGACCCAGTGTACGCAAAGAATTTTGGGGCAGGCCCAGCATGGGTACCTGCCACAGTCACCAGGGTCACTGGCCCCGTGTCGTAAGAGGTGCTAACGGATGGGGGGCAATGCTGGCGCCGCCACTGCGACCAGATACGGCGACGATTCCCGGGAGAAAACCAGGAGGAGGAAAGGTCAGAGGAGTCCCAAGGGAACAGCGGGGCAGTGAGGCCCATAGAGCAGGAGGGGGCAGCAGGAGAGGCAGAATCAGTAAATACAGAGAGGACCTGCGAGGCCGAAAGGACACCGGAGCCAGAACCACGACTGAGCGAGCCGGTTGCGCCAGACCAAACAGGCCCATCACAGCCAGCATCCTTGGAACACGAGCCAGAACCTGAACCCCGGACCAGGGAACACCCCAGGCCACAACGCACACGTAGGCCGCCGGCGTACCTCGAGGACTATGAATGCGACCTCCCGGGCAGGACTGGAACTTAGAGGGGAGGGGTGTTATGTACTGAGTTGAATAGGATCCAAACTGCAGCAGTCTGATTGGTCCTAGAACAATAGGATCCAAATTGCAGCAGTCTGATTGGTCCTAGAACAATAGGATTCAGAATGCAGCAGTCTGATTGGTCCTAGAACAATGCAGCAATATGATTGGTTGGCAGGAACCACCCAATCATGCTCCAGATAGAAGTGAATCCACAACCTGATTGGCTTACAGTAGAATTCCAGAATTAGCCAATCATGTGCAGCCCATTGTGTAAATAATGTATATAAAGCAGATACTTTGAGGGGACATTCATTCATTCCTCCTCACCACTATGAGCTGAATAAAGAGCATGAAATCACTTTGCGACTCTGAGTATATTTCAAGGAGCCACCAGATATTGAAGCTGCACGGCTGCCATGTTCAGTTCCCCTCTGGTTCCTCCCGACATCACACGTGCAACATTGGCCCTCTACAATTGCCCTTGCAAGCAGGCACCTCTGTAAGTAATCATCAAAAAAATTACACAGTAATGGAAAACAATGACCTTAACACAAAACTCATATCTATTTACACACTGACCTGCTTTCCAAGGGATCTCTGGTGTTGCCCTGTGCTCTACAGCACACCCACTTGTGATTCTATATCCCAGCAAGAATGGGCTTGCTAATTTTCAAATAATCTTCCTCTTATATTCGCAGTTTAAAGGGCATTTCAAGCGGTATGATTTAGCCAACGGAAGCAGGTGTGGTTTTTCTTTTTTCCATTAGAGGGCAATCTTGTCTCAGGAATCCATTCTTGTAAATCGTCTAAAAATTTCTCTTAAAGTTATCTTCTAGCTAGGTGGTCCAGCTACCTAAATCTAAGCAAGGTAAGCAGCAGCATAGTTCAACAAGGTAACATTTCTTATATTCTTCACCCTGCAAGGCAGAGGAACAGTAGACATTCAATATTGAGAAACAGTCACTATGAATAGGGTGTGGGGGTCTCATTTCACAGACCCTGCACAGAGCCTCAACATTGAATGAATGATGAATTTTACTCATTTTACTTAAGGGAGGTGGCACCACATAGACATCCATTGATGTCAAAATAAAAAGCTGGCATGGTCCTAAAAAGAGATTGCAAATGGAAAAGATTTTCAATTAAGCAAAACCAAATTGAATATATTTAGGAGAAATAGAAAGGAAACATGGGGCGCCATGAAGATTGAAACATATATTGCAGTTTAATCAATTTGTTAGTCTTTGTTAGTGGAGGAACAGGAACCTAATAACAAAATGTCTCTACAACTTCTTAGTTGGAATTGTAACGGTTTGAACCTTCCCCGAAAAAGACGCCAAGTTTTTCATATTTTGAAGAGAGAACAATTAGATTTAATATGTTTGCAAGAAACTCATATTGCCAGGATACACAGGAAATTGTTGACAAATAAGAGACTTGGACAGGAATTTATTTCATCAGACAAAGTTAAGAAAAGAGGTGTGGTGATCTACGCAAAAGAAAAATTGGCTCCAAAAATGATATTCAAAGATGAACAAGGAAGATACCTGGCAATTGAAATACAAATTCAAGGAGAAAATTTTTTGATAGTTGGAGTTTACGCGCCAAATGAAGGGAAGGCCGAATTTTTTAAGAAGTTGCATGAGACCTTAATGGACTTTTTAGACTATAAAATCGTAATGATGGGAGATATGAATGGAGTCGTCTCCACAAACATGGATAAAGCACAGAGACAAGTGATTTCTAAGGAAGGGAGACTACCAAAGACTTTTTTTGAAATGACTGAAACTATGGACTTGATTGATATTTGGAGAACAAGGAACCCTCTTGAGAGAGAGGGAACTTTTTTCTCTGAAGCAAAAATGACATGGACAAGAATTGACCAAATTTGGGTTACTAGTAGCCTGGCGCCAAGAATAAAAAAAGTAGGAATCTGCCAAAAACTTGCTCCGACCATAATGCGGTAAAGATGGAGATGAAATTAACAACAACTGGATCCTTTAGATGGAGAATGAATGACACCCTACTCAGAGATGAAGAGATTTATAAGAAGGCCCAAAAAACATTGAAAGATTATTTTGAGATAAATTTGAGAACAGAAGTGGAGAAAAGAACAATCTGGGACGCTAGCAAAGCCGTGATGCGAGGTTTCCTAATTCAACAGAATTCCATAAAAAAGAAAAAAGAAAATGAGAGGAAAGAAAAAATCTTAGAAAAAATGAAAGAAGGAGAAAAGAAATTGAGATCTAAACCAAAGTCTCATGAGATCCTGAGAGAAATAAAGTATTATCAGATGCAATACATGGAACTGATGAATCAAGAAATAGAATGGAAGATAAAGCAAATGAGACAAAAGACATTTGAATCAGCAGACAAATGTGGGAAACTTCTGTCATGGCAATTGAAAAAGAGGCAGAAATTGAACACAGTGACAAGTCTAGAAATGGATGGTTAGATTATCAACAAACCTAATGAGATAAGTAATTGTTTTCAAAGCTTCTTTAAGAAATTGTATGCACAAGGGCCAGTTAACGAACAAGAAATAGAAGAATTTATTAAAAAATATGGACTACCAAAAATTTCAGAACAAAGTAAAACGATCCTGAATGAGAAAATAACAGAACAAGAAATAGAGGGTGCCATTCAGAATATGCAATTGGGAAAATCACCAGGACCAGATGGTTTGACTGCTAGATATTACAAAGTGTTGAAGGAATGGTTAATACAACCACTGAAGGAAGTCTGCAATGAAATTCTGGAGGGGAAAAAGGCACCTGAATCGTGGAAAGAGGCTTTCATCTTGCTTATACCGAAAACAGAGACTGAAAAGAACCAGGTCAAAAACTACCGCCCTATATCTTTACTTAACGTGGATTACAAAATTTTTGCAGACATTTTGGCAAAAAGATTGAAGAGAGTGTTGTTAGGGGAGATTCATAAGGACCAAGTTGGCTTTCTCCCAGGGAGACATATGTCAGACAATGTGAGGAACATTATAGACATTTTGGAGTTGTTAGAAGTTGATATTAACAGGAAGGCTGTTTTGATTTTTGTGGACGCGGAGAAAGCCTTTGACAATATTTGTTGGAGCTTTATGAAGAAGAATCTCCAAGGGATGGGGGTAGGCCAAGGCTTTGAAAACGGTATAGGTGCAATATATTCTAAACAAAAAGCAAAATTAATTGTAAACAATGTGGTAACGGAAGAAATATCAATAGAAAAAGGTACACGACAGGGATGCCCAATATCCCCTTTGCTCTTTATATTAGTCCTGGAGGTTTTGTTAAATATGATTAGAAGGGACCAGTTGGTTAAAGGAATTCAGGTCGGAGTTAAACATTACAAGCTAAGGGCATTTGCAGATGACCTAGTATTAACTTTGCAACAGCCAGACACTAGCACTAAAAGAGTATTAGAACTAATTGAGATATTTGGTCAAGTAGCAGGATTCAAATTGAACAAACAGAAAACGAAAGTGCTGGAAAAAAACTTAACAATGGAAGAAAGAGAGAGGTTTCAGAGTGAAACAGGTTTGGAATTAACGAAAAAAGTGAAATATCTGGGGGTGAACTTAACATCTAAGAATGTCAACTTATTTAAGGACAATTATGAAAAGTGTTGGACAGAAGTAAAGAAAGATCTGGAAATATGGTCTAGGTTGAGACTTTCCTTGTTAGGCCGAATTGCTGTTATCAAGATGAATGTATTGCCTAGAATGCTATTCTTATTTCAGACGTTACAGATTTTGGACAAGATGGACTGTTTCAAGAAGTGGCAGAAAGACATATCTAAGTTTGTCTGGCAGGGCAAAAAGCCCAGAATAAAATTTAAGATTTTAACTGACGCAAAAGATAGAGGGGGTTTTGCCCTGCCGGACTTAAGACTTTATTATGAATCAGCAGCTTTTTGCTGGTTGAAACATTGGTTGCTTCTTGAAGACACAGACATTTTGGATTTGGAAGGGTATGACAATAACTTTGGTTGGCATGCATATTTATGGTATGACAAGGCAAAGGTGCATAAAAGATTTAAAAACCATATTGTTAGGAAAGCATTATACAATGTTTGGACTCGATACAAAGATTTGTTGGAAAGTAAAACTCCCAGGTGGTTGTCACCAATGGAAGCTAAGGCGGTGAAAAAACTTAATATGGACTCTAAATGGCCAAAATATTGTGAAATTCTAGAACAAGATGGTGAAAAGGTTAAACTTCAGAGTTATGAGAAATTAAAGTTCAAAGTTCGAGATTGGTTGCATTACCATCAGATAAATGAGACATTTAAGCAGGACAGGAAAATAGGATTTCAGAAGGAGAGGTCAAAATTAGAAACAGAATTGTTAGAACCCAATACAAAAAATTTGTCAAGAATGTATAACTTGCTGTTGAAATGGAATACACAGGATGAAATGGTGAAATCAGCTATGATCGAATGGGCACAAGACATCGGTCATGACATTATGTTCGCTGACTGGGAACAGTTATGGACCACTGGTGTTAAATTTACGGCATGTAATGCCTTAAAAGAAAACATAATGAAAATGATCTACAGGTGGTACATGACCCCAGTCAAGCTTGCAAAAATTTATCATTTGCCCAAGAACAAATGTTGGAAATGTAATGAGACTGAAGGTACTTTTTATCACCTTTGGTGGACCTGCCCGAGGGTTAAAGCCTTTTGGGAAATGATCTATAATGAAATTAAGAAAGTCCTTAAGTGGACCTTTCCTAAGAAACCTGAGGCTTTTCTCCTGGGCATGGTTGGCCAATTGGTGCCAAAGAAGGATAGGACCTTTTTTATGTACGCTACCACAGCAGCAAGAATTCTTCTGGCAAAGTATTGGAAGATGCAAGAACTACCTACTCTGGAAGAATGGCAGATAAAGGTGATGGACTTTATGGGACTGGCAGAGATGACCGGCAGAATCCGCGACCAGGGGAAAGAAACAGTGGAAGAGGACTGGAAGAAATTCAAAATATATCTTAAAAATTGTTGTAAAATTGAGGAATGTTAAGATGTCAAGGGGTAAGAAGTAGAGAATTACAGCCGTAACTAACAAGTTTATGGAAACGTAATGAAAGGGAACTAATAGATAAACTGACTAAAGGGTTGCTAAAGAATTCCAAAATAAGGATGCAGCGAAAGGGAGGTATGGGGAAGTCGGAGGAAAGAAGGTCTATGAATATAAGATTATGAAATTATACATGTTTAAATGTTTTGTATGTTTTTGTCTTGTGTTTTGTTTGTTTTTATTATGTGTTTGAAAAATGAATAAAAATTATTTTTTAAAAAAACAAAACAATTTGTTAGTCTTTTAAGGTTCCACAGGGCACAGCACCTGGGAAATTGGGGGGCCCTCCCGTGAAGATGAATAAGCATAGTTTCTCAGCTTTGTCTCTGAATAACATTTTTAAAGATAATCCTTTTTTTCCAAAGGAGAAGCAAACACATTTAAATGTAAAGCCACCTTTTCCAAAGAGAATGCCTCTGACACTCTGTCTAGCTCCAATGAACTAGACATGGTGTTTAAAGGTGGGGCAGAAAGCCCTCAGGCTGCCTAGTTAAAAACAAAAGAAGATGAAAGAAGAAGTGGACCCCATTTGGGAAGGTTCATAGACATGTGATCACATGTCAACATTTCTGTTCAAGCATGGTCAGGGAGGTGGGAAGCAGAGCCAGTGAGGTGGCATGGACAGGGTTCCAAGGGCCAGATAGAGATCAGGAGGCCCACATTTGCAGACCCTCCACGTGTCCCTGTTTTCCAGGGACAGTCCTGGATTTATAAAAAGCTGTACCGGTTTCTGATTTGATCTTGGAAGGTCCCACTTTTCCTTAGGATGTTCCTATTTTCATCAGAGAAATGCTGGAGGGTATACATTTGGCCCTTGGGACTGAGGTTGCCCATCCCTGCAATAAATGTAAAATTGGGCCTTGAATTTTAAGTCTGAAAAAAATGTGTTCCTCAGGAAATTGTTGTCTTCGTCTTTGCATATCCTAGCTAAGATCTATCACTGGAGACATCAACCTTTGATCAGCATCTCCAGACTCTACAAAGCATGAAACTACAGCTGTTTCAATATGTTGCTGAGTAGATTTGCATTATTAAAACTGCATGGTGAGTTGAGGTCCCATATGTTCCTAATTTCACAGATTTTAAAAATAGAAAGTGAAAGCTCCCAGCTGGGGCATGCAGCTGCTGCTTAAGCACTTGTGAAAAACAGGGCCAAAAGTTTCAGTTCATAAATGCAACAGGTTTTCAACTACAGCCAAAAGAGGAACTCCACTCGTCCCTGTTTGGAGGAAAATCAAGGGATGAGTGAGAGCAATCCATTATACCCCTCCTGCCCCCACATTTGCCAGAGCACCCTCTTTGCTTTAACTTGCTGTACCTCCTGATGGACAGGGGCACATTTAATAATGGGACTTTGGGGTGCCATAAACTCTTGCTCAGCAATGTTCTTCTTTCCAGAAACCCATAATATTTATTTTTCTTGACATTGTCGTTTCTAATTTGTGAGAGCCTGTAAGGTCAAAAAGTGCAGTGGCCCAACAGGGTGCTTTAGTTAGTAGTGTAGTGGGGAAGGAGAAAAATAAGTGATAATTTTGAGATGACTGATTGCTCTATAACTTACAGTAGAATCCTGAGCATGACTAATCAGAAGTAAGTCCTGTTGAGTTCAGCAGAACTTACTTCTGGGTAAATGAGTAGAGCAGGGTGGGGAGCCTGGTGCCCTTTCACGGTTGCTTGACTACAGCGCCAGTCATCCCTGCTTGGAGGTGGCGATGGGCTTGATGTTATCCAGTAAACTGAAGGTGTTCTGAGTTCCTGAGTTTGGTAGGTGGGCAGACTGCCTGTTTTCAACAGAGCGGCATTCCCCTGAGAAGAGGTCCATAGGCTGCTCCTGAATTCAATGCTATCACTGGAGACTCGGGTCATTTCAGTAGCTAAGAGTGCATATTTCCAGCTCAAGATGGCTTGGGGGTGTGCTTCACACACTGGTTACACCCAGGTTGGACTCTGTGTGGGGCTGCCATAGAAAACAATTTGGAAACTTCAACTGGTCCAAAAAGCAGCAGCCAGATTACTGGGCTGTGTTTCATTTAGAGTTCATGGAAGCCCTGTTGTAAAACAGCTGCACTGTTTGCCACTTTATTTTCAAGTCCAATTTGAGAGACTTGCACTTGTGTTTAATGCCTAAATGACTTAGGTCCCAAACATCTGAAAGACCACCTCTGTATCTACTGATCTTTTCATGTTTTAAAATTGGCAGAGCAGAGGGACACTTCTTGGTAGTGCTACCACCCAAGAAGTGAAGGATATATTGGTCCAGTAGCCTCTTTCTCTTTCTCCTTTTTATTCGCTTTTCCATTACAATTCTTCATTGGTATATCAACATTAGTACAACAACTGTTGCATTAAAAGGGAAAAAAAAGAAAAAAAGAATGACTTCTTTTCATATACTTCCCTTCCACTCCTTCCCTCGTTTCATCTCTGTTCCCAACCTATCCATGTCTTCTTGTTCTTCTAAATTTTCTTCTCTCCTTTTCTTTATCTCATGTTATAATTTATGCTACTGAATTATGCTCATCCCGCTAGATTGATTGTCTTATTATAATAATGTTTCATATGTTCTATATATAACATCCAATCCTCATTAAGTTTTTTTCCATCTCTGTTTCTTATTTTATTAGTCATACTCACTAATTCCACATATTCCAACAGTTTGTAATGCCACTCCTCTTTTGTTTGAACCGCATCTGTTCTCCACTTTTGTGCAAGTAAAATCTGTGTAGCCGTTGTTGCATACATGAATAGACGCACTTGTTTTTCTGGGACTTCTGTTGTTATACCCAGAAGGTAAGCCTCTGGGTTTTTAGGAAAGGATCTTTTAAACATTTTTTTCAGTTCATTATGAATTAATTCCCAATAATCTTTAATAACCCTACAAGACCATCACATATGGTAGAATGTTCCTACTGTCTCTACATTCCCAGCATTTATCACTTTCTGATTTGTACATACATCTTTGTTGGGAGTTCAATACGCAGGTGGCGCTGTGGGTTAAACCACAGAGCCTAGGGCTTGCCAGTCAGAAGGTTGGCGGTTCAAATCCCCGCGATGGGGTAAGCTCCCGTTGCTCGGTCCCTGCTCCTGCCAACCTAGGAGTTCGAAAGCATGAAGTGCAAGTAGATAAATAGGTACTGCTCCGGTGGGAAGGTAAACAGCGTTTTCATGCACTACTCTGGTTTGCCAGAAGCAGCTTAGTCATGCTGGCCACATGACCCAGAAGCTGTATGCCGGCTCCCTCGGCCAATAAAGCAAGATGAGCGCTGTAACCCCAGAGTTGTCCACGACTGGACCTAATGATCAGGGTCCCTTTAAATACCACCTATGAATCATCTTTACATAGTTTTCTTTTAAAGTGCAACAGGCAGTAAACTTTAAGTTGTTTTCCCCACAATTGTTCCCACAATAATCTTAGGTCAAAATTATGTCCCACATCCCTAGCCCAGTTGATCTCAGTTCTCCACATTTCCAGAAGCAATTTGAGGATTTTTATATATTTTTTTATAAATCCCCATTAAAATTCATTGGCATTTTAATGTGCCCCCCCCCAATAAGCAGTATCATCTTTGTTCTGTGACTTCTACCACATGTTGGAGACACATCTTTTGGCCTGGTCTGAATCACAGAATTGTAGAGTTGGTTGAGACCCCAAGGGTTATCTAGTCCAACCCCCTGCAATGCAGGAATCTCAACTAAAGCATCCCTGACAGATGGCCATCCAAGCTCTGCTTAAAAACCTCCAAGGAAGGAGAGTTCATCCCCTTCTGTTTCACTGTCAAACAGCTCTTACCATCAGAAAGTTCTTCCTGATACTTAGTCTTGGTTTGTGGAACCCACATATTTTCTGGGTTTTCCCCCTGTTACTAATCTTTTTTGTTGAAACAGTTAGTGTTATGTACTGAAGTTCTCACCCAGGGCCAGCAGGGGGATACTGTAGATAGTTATGCAAATAACTATCGAAATTGACGTTCAGTGATTGGATAGTTTTAGAAAGTTGTTACAGTAACGTTGTACTGGAGCTCTATATAAGCAGGCTGACTGAACCCTTCAGTTCAGTTCTGTCCTGGCCTGTGAATAAACAAGAGCTGTTTGAAGAATTGCTGTGTCGTCTGATATGTTCACCCACAACTTAACAGTTAGTGTTTTACTTTTTAAAATAAGTATAATTGCTTTCCTTTTTTATAATTGTACATTGTATTGCTAGTGCTTTTTTCCGTTGGGGGTACTCAAGGGTATGCAGTACTGGCACCTTTTTTCTAGAAGAAAAGCACTGTTTATTGCTAACCTAACCTGGGATTTTGGGGTGAGGGGGCAGGTAAGAAATCAAATAAATAAATAAACATATAACAACTATATGCACCATGCTGGTGACCTCACTTACGTTGGATATAATATTCAATTATATATTGGCGATAGAATCGAGTCTCACAAGGTCTCAGAAGGAAATTTGATCCACTCAGCAGAGGATAGACATTGTTTTCAGCTGAATAACCCTTAATCAAGAAATTATTTGATATAAAGAGAAGAAAGCACACTTGAACTCTGACATAATCAAAATCTTCTGTTTGTGTCTTATTTTCCCTTGCTCCTCAGCCATGATTTCTGACTTCATTCTGTTTAGGCTTCATTTTTCTAAGGGGTGGTCTCCAGTTTTCATGCTAAGCCAGTTATCTTCAAAAGTCACATTGGAAATTTCTATTGACTAGGTCAACACCCAGGCCGAGCTCATCAGCCACAGCCTCTCCATCTGTGAGACGAAGCCAAAAGGCCTCTGGTGACCTCGGCAGAATGTCTGCTTTGGCTCTGAAGCTTCTTAGGCAACTCCTTCAGAGGAGGGTCCAGCACCACACATGCCCATCTGCGTGCTTTCATATTGTTCGAGCAACATGCTGTGTTTGAACCTCTTCTGGCAGGAGAAAGGAGCAGATGAGCTAGTGGGGTTTTCCAGCTGTACTTTATGGGAGCTGTTGCTCTGAGCCAGCAAGTTACCTCAGATATTTGTGTTTGCCTTTTCTGCTGGGTTCATTGTTATACTGATTCTATTACCAAGAAAGAAATCTTCATGATCCAAATAATGAGGTCAAAACACAGCTTTCCATAATGCAACCTAGTTTTATAACAACAACAACAACAACTGACCCAGGGGGACATCTACACTCACTAGGTGCTTTGTTCCCTGAAGGAAAAGAAAGAAAAGTTATGCAAATATCAAAAACAAGAGTTGTTGCAGAATCACAGTATATATTTTAAAGGAATCCTAATGTTCTGAAAAAGGGGCATAAATTACATTTTGTTGGGCTGTTAGGAATGCATTTATTTATTTATTTATTTCCTAAAATTTATACACCGCTTGATTGCAAAAAAAAACCCTGCAAGCTGTTTACAAAAAGATAAAACAGTAAAATCAAGAAACATTTACAACCCTACTTTAAAACATACCAAAATTAAAATACTAAAACAGATTTAAAATTACCACAAAGATAGGCTTGACTAAACAAGAATTTTTTTAGTAGGCACCATAAAGAGTACACTGAAGGTTCCTGCTTGATCTCAAAAGGCAGGGAGTTTCACAGTGTACCGTATTTTTCGCCCTATAGGGTGCACTTTTTTCCCTCCAAAAAATGAAGGGGAAATGTGTATGCGTCCTATGGGGCGAATGCAGGCTTTCGCTGAAGCCTGGAGAGCGAGAGGGGTGGGGCTTCAGGAGAGCCCCACCGCCAGCCCCACAAGCTCGGGGGACAGCGGGGAGGCGCAGCGCGCCTTTCCCGTTGTCCCCCGACTTGGTTAGAAGGCTGGCAGAGGGCTTCCCCCTTCTCCAGCCCCGCAAGCTCCCAGAGTGATGCCAAAGCTGCACGCAGCTTCGGCATTGCTCTGGGTCCCGTTCTGGGGGCTGGGGGAGGAATTAATTTTTTCCCTCCCCCCCCCCCAAGATCTAGGTGCGTCCTATGGACCGGTGGGTCCTATAAGGTGAAAAATACGGTATACGCTGCCACACAAAACAATTGAGTTCTTTAAAATATGCAACAAGTGTCACCATATTGGCCTGAATATAAGCCTCGCTCCCCACCCCACCCCCAATTCCTCTTTTATTTGTGACCTTATGGTATGCAGCCAGGAGTGTGGGGCAAACAGCACCAGGAGCGTGGCAAAGTGGTGCCCACCCCTTGCGTAGTCCCCTGTCCTCTCCCCCAAGGCCAGGAAGGGAGAGAGCAAGGAAGGGGAAAGGCTGCCGACAATGCAGCGTGGCTCCCCCCTCCCTGAGGAGCTCCTCCCCATCCCACTATTGTGCTGATAAAAAGAGTGGAAACATGGGAGAGGAGGAGTATTATCATACAAAGGAGCCATTCTGCAGCAACATCTACATTATTATCATAATAAAATTCCCAGAACAAAATTAGAAGTGAACCTGGACGTTTGTACTTGGGCAGATTTTAAAGGGAGTCTGATGAGTCTAGTGAAGTTTGTTAAGGGAGGTCCACCCATCACAAGTTTTCAGCTGAAATGAAACTTGAAGTGAGCTAGCAAGCAAGATATAAGAAGGAGGACAACGGAAGTCAAAAGCGTTTGCATTGTTTCACATGATGGCTTCATACACCCTTAACTCCAGGGTTCAAGTGCTTTGCAGATTACAGCTGTGATCTGAAATAAAGGCGGCACAACCGGTGAGCCACCAAACCGGATGCAGCTTCTGACCAAAGCATAGCATTCCACTAAGGGAACTGATAAGCATTCTACGTTTTTCTACCACCCACCCCGGGGGTTGCCAACTTCCTGGCAGTCCACAGTACAAGGCTGGTGGCCTATGTTTAGCACAATGAGTCACAAGTTATGTAGCACTGACTGAACTTAAGCAACATAAAGGATACCTTCTCCTTTCTACTTTTATATGGCTACATATGGCTCTAATTGCGGTTCTAATCACATAGCAATTTCAGTCCACAAGAATCCAGCAGGCAGCAATCAGTTAAACAGAGAGTTGTTTAAGAAATAGGAGTCAGTGGGGAGGGAGATGCTCTGTGTCTAAAAATGCCTGCTTTGAAAGACGAAAAGGTATTACTTTACAAGGCAGGATATTTGCCCTCCCGCTTCCCTTCATGCAGGTGAATATGATCCAAACTATTCCTGACAGTAGTACCACTCGCCAGAAGGAGACCCTTCGAAATAAGAAGGCTGTTAATATAAGCTGTCAGGAATTACCCTTTTAAGAGATAAAGGCAGGAGAAGGGACAGAGGATGTAATTGTGCCCTGCAGCCAGTTTGAAGGAGGGGAGCTGAGCTGAGCTTGGCCCCCTGCCAATACACACACTTGGTTTTCACCTGTAAAGCCCCACAGACACTAGAAAAGCATTCATTATCCACAAGGACACAAAAACTCATTTCTGCTCAGCCCCCATCCTACAATTGTGGCAGGGTAGCTCAAAGTAGCCCCACTGGAAGACAGACTTAACCTTATTTCCTTAAAGCTCTTTTCTAGTTGCAGAAACAGGAGAGGGACTGTTTTCAGTTTAGTACCTGATGGTAAGGTGGATGAAGAAGAGGCTTGGGTAGTGGGGAGATGGCTTGCCTCAGTTCCTACTCAGTACCCATTTGGCTACTCCTTTCCCTAAACCCCAGGTAATCATCATAAGAACCATTTTAAGAATAGATGCTTGAGTTTCCCTGATTTTCTCCTCCCTCCTCTTCTCTTTTTCTTTTTCTTTCTTTCTTTTTTAATACTTTATTGACAATCCTATGCATAAAATATAGTATACATCTTCTGTATACTATGAGTAAAGGTAAAGGTACACCTGCCCATATGGGCCAGTCGTGTCCGACTCTAGGGTTGTGCGCTCATCTCACTTAAGAGGCCGGGAGCCAGCGCTGTCTGAAGACACTTCCGGGTCACGTGGCCAGCGTGACGAAGCTGCTCTGGCGAGCCAGCACCAGCGCAGCACACAGAAACGCCGTTTACCTTCCCGCTATAAAGCAGTACCTATTTATCTACTTGCACTTAGGGGTGCTTTCGAACTGCTAGGTGGGCAGGAGCTGGGACCGAAAGACGGGAGCTCACCCCGCTGCGGGGATTCGAACCGCCGACCATACGATCGGCAAGTCCTAGGCATTGAGGTCTTACCCACAGCGCCACCCGCGTCCCTGTATACTATGAATATAAATCATATAATCATAGTATATGAGTACATTTTTAAAATGTTTTTTTAAAAAAATTCTTTTGGATTTTCTGTATGCGGGGGGTGGGGGTGGGATGGATGTTTGGTTGGGTTTGGGGAATTATTTTTTTTTATTTTGATGTTTTTGTAATTTTTACATTTTTTGTATTGTTTTATTGGTTTTGTTTGTTTGTTTAAGTTGTTATTTTGTTCTTAGGGGGAGGGGTCAGGGCTGCCGGGGAGTGGGTCCCAGCCCACAAAATGGCTGGGGCATCTTCCACAGGGGGGGATGCACTGGGACAACCGATCTCAGTGATCACGGGTAGGAGGAGGAGTTACGCTAAGACTAGACCATGTCATTACAGAGGGGGCAGGTTTAGTCGTTATCTGAGGACTATTCCTGCCTCCGGGTCTGGTCCTGACCGGATGGATCCTAGAATCAGCAAGGGATACCCACATGACATGAAGGTGCTGCTGTGCAATGCCAGGTCAATGATTCATAAGACCACTGCCATCCATGACTTGATCATGGATGGAGGACTTGACCTGGCATGTGTAACAGAGACTTGGTTGGATGAAGCAGATGGGCCTGTCCTTGCCGCTGCTTGTCCACCAGGTTTCTCTTATGCACAGCAACCCAGGTCATGTGGGCGGGGAGGGGGGGTTGCAGTGATTTTTAGAAAGTCATTAGTCTGCACCAGGCATCCTATTGGGAAGACCCAGTTTTCCGAGTGCATGTTCTGGAAGTTGGGCAATAGGGGCAGTACAGGATTCCTTTTGGTGTACCGACCTCCCCGCTGCACCAAGGATTCCCTGCCCGAGCTGCTTCAGGTTGTGGCGGATGTTCTCCTGGAGACACCTAGCTTGGTCGTGCTAGGGGATTTTAATATCCATGCCGACACGACCTTACAAGGGGCCGCTCGGGACTTCATGGAAAGCATGGCCTCCATGGGGCTGTCCCTGAATAAGGGACATCCTCTATGGATGTTGGTGATCTGACACTAAGTAAAAGCGAAACGAAAGAAGTGCCATGGTCAGATCACTTCCTGGTGCAACTGGACTTCTCTGAGACCCATCCCCTCTGCAGGGAGGTGGGACCAATTCGGATGGTCCGCCCCTGCCACTTAATGGATCCAAATGGTTTCCAGAGAGTGGTAGGGGATGCTTTATCCCATGTTGATGGCCTTTCAGCTGATTCCCTGGTGGCCCGCTGGATTGTGGAGTTAACCAGGGCTATTGACTGTTTGGCTCCGAAGCGCCCTCTCCGATTGCATGGAGCCCGGAGAGCCCCGTGGTTTTCCACGGATCTGAGGGCAATGAAACAATCGTTGAGATGGCTAGAGCGCCGGTGGCGGATAACTCATTCCAAATCTGACCGGACACAGGTTAGAGTTCAACATCGAGCCTACCAAGTGGCGATAGTGACGGCGAAGAAGACTTTCTTCACCGCTTCTATTGCATCTGCAGAAAACAGCAGCAGGAGACTTTTTCAGGTGGTTCACAATTTAGCGGAACCACCTGCAACACTGGGGCCCAGTACGGGCCACATGTTCTCCTGCAATGATTTTGCAAAGTTTTTTGCGGATAAAATCGCTCAGATTCGGGAAGAAGTGGACTCCACCGTGGGAGCAGGGCCGGGGCAGGAGAGTGCTAGAGTTCTGTCTAGTCAAGTTGTGTGGGATCAATTCCAATCTGTTACCTCCGAGGATGTGGACAGGCTGCTTGGACGAGTGAAACCAACCACCTGGATCCTGGATCCTTGCCCATCCTGGCTTATAAAAGCTAGCCGGGAAGGACTGGGCGATGGGCTTCATGGGGTGGTGAATGCTTCCCTCCGTGAGGGAGCCTTCCCAGACCCGCTGAAAGAGGCGGTTATTAAACCACTTCTTAAAAAACCATCTTTAGATGCGGCCACAATGGCCAACTATCGCCCAGTCTCAAATCTTCCATTCTTGGGCAAGGTGATTGAGCGAGCGGTTGCCGAACAACTCCAGGCACGCCTGGAAGAAGCGGACCATTTGGATCCCTTCCAGTCGGGATTCAGGCCTCATCATGGGACTGAAACTGCCTTGGTTGCACTGGTTGATGATCTCCGGCGGGCTAGGGACAAAGGTGAGAGCTGTTTCCTAGTTCTGCTGGATCTCTCAGCGGCGTTTGATACCATCGACCATAACATCCTTCTGGACCGTCTTGAGGGGCTGGGAGCTGGGGGCACTGTCCTACAGTGGTTCCGCTCCTACCTCCTAGGCCGTGTTCAGAAAGTGGTGGTGGGGGATGAGTGTTCAGACCCCTGGGCTCTCACTTGTGGGGTGCCTCAGGGTTCTGTCCTCTCCCCCATTCTTTTCAACATTTACATGCAGCCGCTGGGAGAGATCATCAGGAGGTTTGGGCTGGGTGTTCATCAGTATGCGGGTGATACCCAGCTCTACCTCTCTTTTAAATCAGAACCAGTGAGGGCAGTGAAGCTCCTGTGTGAGTGTCTGGAGGCGGTTGGAGGATGGATGGCGGCTAACAGATTGAGGTTGAATCCTGACAAGACAGAAGTACTGTTTCTGGGGGACAGGAGGCAGGCAGGTGTGGAGGATTCCCTGGTCCTGAATGGGGTAACTGTGCCCCTGAAGGACCAGGTGCGCAGCCTGGGAGTCATTTTGGACTCACAGCTGTCCATGGAGGCACAGGTCAAATCTGTGTCCAGGGCAGCTGTTTACCAGCTCCATCTGGTACGTAGGCTGAGACCCTATCTGCCTGCGGACTGTCTCGCCAGAGTGGTGCAGGCTCTGGTTATCTCCCGCTTGGACTACTGCAATGCACTCTACGTGCGGCTACCTTTGAAGGTGACTCAGAAACTACAACTAATCCAGAATGCGGCAGCTAGACTGGTGACTGGGAGCAGCCGCCGAGACCATATAACACCGGTCTTGAAAGACCTACATTGGCTCCCAGTATGTTTCCGAGCACAATTCAAAGTGTTGGTGCTGACCTTTAAAGCCCTAAACGGCCTCGGTCCAGTATACCTGAAGGAGCGTCTCCACCCCCATCATTCTGCCCGGACGCTGAGGTCCAGCGTCGAGGGCCTTCTGGCGGTTCCCTCATTGCGAGAAGCAAAGCTACAAGGAACCAGGCAGAGGGCCTTCTCAGTAGTGGCGCCCGCCCTGTGGAACGCCCTTCCAGCAGATGTCAAAGCAATAAACAACTACCTGACATTCAGAAGACATCTTAAGGGAAGTTTTTAACGTGTGATATTTTACTGTATTTTTGGTTTTTATGGAAGCCGCCCAGAGTGCCTGGGAAGGCCCAGCCAGATGGGCGGGGTATAAATAATAAATTATTATTATTATTATTATTATTATTATTATTATTATTATTATTATATGAGTATACTCATATAAACAACAACCACATACAATTAATACTCCATTTGTTAACAAACAATAAACTTAATTTATATTTCTACTGTCTGTTGTTTTCTTCTCTATTTATTAACATAGATTAAAAACAACAACCAAAAACCACATAATTGGACTTCCTACCATTTCCCGATATGTATTTTCTTTCTGATGGTGAATATACCTAACATTATTAGTTTATCCTTTGTTAGTGGTACCTTGGGTTACAGACGCTTCAGGTTACAGACTCCGCTAACCCAGAAATAGTACCTCGGGTTAAGAACTCTACCTCAGGATGAGAACAGAAATCGCACACCAGTGGCCCGGCGGCAGCTGGAGGCCCCATTAGCTAAAGTGGTACCTCAGGTTAAGAACAGTTTCAGGTTAAGAATGGACCTCCAGAATGAATTCAGTTGACTTATTTCATTTATATTTCATTAATCCACGGTCAATCAAATACTGCCATAGACTTTATACCACAGTTGTGATTTTGTAAATATTGCTTATATTTTCCCCATTTTTGTGTGAAGGCATGCTTTGTGTTGCCTCTCAAGCTGTTAGTCAATTGTGCCATTTCTCTTAAATTTTTTGGAATGTCATTGCCTATGATGCTTAGTAAAAAGGCCTCTGTCTTTTTTTAAAGAAAGGTTACCCCCCCAAAAAAAAATTCAGCTCGTCATAAACAAGACACCAAAACTCTCTAATCTTTCTACATGTCCCTCACATGTGGTACATGTCTCCATTACTTTCCCTACATCACCAACAATTGTTTCTGATGTTTTTGTACATTTTAGAGAGCTTTGATGGAGTAACGTACCATCTATATTGCATCTTCAGCATATTTTCTTTGATGTTCTAACATGTTGTGAACTTCATAGTTGTTTTCCAAAGATTTTCCCACTCACTCAGCAATATAGGGCGACTAATAACTTGAGCCTACCTGATCATGACTTCCTTGACCTCTTCCTCCTTGACTTTCCAGGCAAGGAGGATTTGGTACATCTTTGATAGTATCTTAATTTTATTATTTACTAATTCCTTTTCAAATTTGGTGGGCTCTTTAGAGAATCCATTCTTTTTGTCTTGTTTAAATGTTTTGTGGAGTTGATGATATTCCAACCAACCTGATATCTGATCTTTGATTTCCTCATATTTTGTAAGTTTAATTTGGTTATCCTCTTCTATCAATAATGAGTTATATGTTAGACAGCTTCCTCTCATATTTTTCTTCTTTACATTCTTTGCTTCCAATGGAGAAATCCATCTGGGGTTTTTGAGTTCCATTAATCTTTTATATTATTCGTAAACTCTAAATAAAGCATTTTTTACTATATGGTTGGTAAAGCCTTTGTGCACTTTAGCCTTATCATAATTTAGATATGCATACCAACCAAAACGGTTGTCATGCCCTTCTAGATCTAATATATCGTTGTTATTTTTTTTAATAAAGTTTTTTATTTATACAAGAAAAAAACAACAACAAAAACCCAAATACCAAATTACACACAAATTACAAAGTAACCATAGACACATAATTTTCTTAGCAAACAATAAAACATCTATTGGTCTTAACACTAAAGACCCAACCTCCCATCTATTCCATATTTCAAATTCATATTACTTATTGCCAATACACATTTTTTTCATAATTAAACTTATTCTCAATAAATCTAATTTCTTATATCTACCTTGCAACTATTACTGAAGTTCCTCGAATGCTGCAACAGAATTTAAACTACTATATTTATTTTTCAGATATTCTTTGAAAACCTCCCATTTAGAAACAAATTCCTGTTTTGATTTATTCTTTTTTTCTGATAAACCATCTAATTCGGCATATTCTGTCAGCTTTTGGAGGGGATTTCATTACTCTTCCATTTTGCTGCGATCAAAACTCTTGCTGCCATCGTCACATATAAAAAGATACTCTTCCTCTTTTGTGGAATATCTAAATCTGTTATTCCTAGGAGGTAGGCCTCTGGTTTTTTATTGAAAGAGATCTTTAGCATTTTTTGCAGTTCTGCATGTATACTCTCCCAGAATACCTGTATTTTCCTACATGTCCACCACATATGGTAGAATGTTCCTGAGTCTCCGCATCTCCAACAATTACTTGACACATTTTTATACATTGTTGAAAGTTTCCATGGTGTTAATAGAGCCAAAGCTATCTCCTTGGCGATCTTGCGATTCTTCTTCACCGATGGGGCCCTTCATATCCCATCGGCGTTGAAAGTCTTCAAGGCCAAGGTAATTCCGACAATTGCTTATGCCATCTCAATTTGGGGGACTTTTGTCAACCTATCTCACCTAGAGGTTATTCAAAATCAGTTTTTAAGAGGGATATTGAAACTGCCCAACTGTGTAAGTAATACAGCGTTACGCATGGAACTTAATACTGTATCCCTGGAAAACGCTCTGTGGAAGCACATACTTTGTCACTGATTTCCAGAGCCCCTGGGTAAAAAATTTACAGCTGAAAATTACGGCAATGGGAATCTCCCCATCCAAATTACTAGAGCAGGACATAGTTCCAGCTAAAAGAACAGTAACCTGTAAACTAGAGGAGATGGACTTGCAGCAGAAAATGGTCTTGGGCAATGGTACCTGCTCACCTCTAAACCTTGGTTTATTACCCCTCTTAAGGCTCCCAAACTATTTGAATTCCTTAACTTCTTCGGCTCATAGATATGCCTTTGTAAAGGCAAGATTCAACACCTTCCCATCGAACGTGCTGAGAAATAGATTCTCCAATGGACAGATATCGCTCTTATGTGATTGTAATTGTGGGGCACCGGAATCGTTGCATCACATAATTCTTGATTGTGCTTTTCACTTATCAGCCAGGAGCAAGTTTCTTGCTCAATATCTAAAGGGAATTGTCGATGATACGATTGAAGCCAAACTGAGATATCTATTAAATGATGATGACCCCTTAAGATCACTCATGGTTGCCAGATTCTTGATCAGCGTCCTATCCCTAAAGAAGAGAAACAGACTCCTGTGTGGCTCGGATAATCCCTTTAAACCATGATCGATGTTTTAGGATGTAATTAGGTGATATCACCATTGATGTCTTCTACTAATTTATGAGCAGAGGGCGATGTTTATGTTACAAATTTATTGTAATGTATGATGTTGGTCTTCTGTTTTTGTTTTGCTTTGGTTCTTGTCTGTTTTTTGTAAGTTTTGGCGGTTTTAAATTTGGAGGTTCAAGTACATTATGGTGGTATGGGAAACTATCGTGTGATGGGCCAATGGCTGTAATAAAGATCAATCCAATCCAATTCCATGGTGTTAGATACCATCAATGTTGCATTTTTTGAAAGTTCTCTCTAATCGTGTAACAATTTGTGAATTTCCAATTGATCTTCCATAAATTTTCCCATTGGGCCATGGTTATTGAATGGCCAAAATCCTGGGACCACCTCACCATTGCCACTGTTACCTCCTCCTCCTTGACTGTCCAGTCAACGAGGAGTCGGTAAGTTTTGGAAAGAGTTTTTCTTTTAGAATTTACAAGATCAGATTCGAATCAGGAAATTTCTGTTGAGAACCCCTTTTGTTTGTCAGATTTAAAATTTTCAAATAACTGATGGTATTGGAACCAGTCTGAAATGTGTTCTCTTATTTCCTCAAAGTTTTTTTTTAATTTTATTTGGTTATCTTCATTTTTTAGAAGTATTTTATATGTTGGCCAGCTTTCCTGAGTATTTTTCCATTTTACTGCTATGGCCTCTACTGGAGAAGTCCACCACGGGACTTTAGGCTCCATCAGATCTTTATATTTTTTCCCATACAGCAAAGAGTGACCTTCTTAGTATATGGTTGGTAAATTTTTTATGAATTTTCATTTTTCCATATATTAGGTAGGCATGCCATCCCCAACTGTTGTCAAAACCTTCCAGGTCCAGGAGGTCCGGATCCTGCAACGTGACCAATCTTTTAGCCAGGTGAAACAGGCTGCCTCGTAATAGAGTTTTAGGTCGGGTAGGGAAAAGCCTCCTCTCTCTTTTATGTCTATTAAGATCAGGTGTTTAATCCTAGGTTTCTTCCCTTCCCACAGGAATTTGGAACTTTCTCTTTGCCATATCTTGAGACAACCTGCTTCGCCCAGTATTGGAATCATTTGAAATAAAAAGATTAATTTTGGAAGCACGTTCATCTTTATAATGGAAATCCTACCCAGAAATGTTAATTTTAGTTTACTCCAGGTTACAAAGTTTTTTCTAATCTCTAACCAAGTGTTGGTGTAATTATCCTGAAATAAGTTTATGTTCTTGGGGGTGATCCAAATACCCACGTATATCACTTTTGAGGACATTTTCAGGCCCAATATTTTTACCTCTTTCAGCACCATTTTTAATCTATTTGCAAGAATGTCTGTGAATATCTTGTAATCGTTATTTAGCAGTGCAATGGGTCTGTAATTGGCCATGTTTGAGGCATCTGTTCCTTGTTTGTGGATAAGAGTAATAAAGCCAGAATATTATTAATTTGCCAGAATATTATTCATTAGGACTTTCATTGGAAGAAATAATACTTGTTCTATTTTTTTGTAGTAATTAGCTGGGAGACCATCTGGGCCCGGGGTCTTTCCTAATTTTGATCTCTGTATACCTTGGTGCCCTCCATAGCTGTTATTGGTGAGTTCAAGATTTCAGTTTTTTCCTTAGGTATTATCGGTAGTTTATTTTTGCCCAAATAATCAATTACCGTATTTTTCGCACTATAGGACGCACTTTTTCCCCTCCAAAAATGAAGGGGAAATGTGTGTGCGTCCTATGGTGCGAATGCAGGCTTTCGCTGAAGCCTGGAGAGCCCCACCGCCAGCCCCACAAGCTCGGGAGACAGCGGGGAGGCGGAACGCTGCCATCCCTCCCGCTGTCCCCCGACTTGGTTAGAAGGCTGGCGGGGGGGTGGGGGAGAAGCCTGCTCCTCCCCGTCGCCAGCCCCGCAAACTCGGGAGACAGCGGGAGAGGCGCAGCGCGCCCTTCCCGCTGTCCCCCGACTTGGCAAGAAGGCTGGCGGGGGGAGAAGCCTGCTCCTCCCCGTCGCCAGCCCAGCAAACTCGGGAGACAGCGGGAGAGGCGCAGCGTGCCATCCCACTGTCCCCCGACTTGGCTAGAAGGCTGGCAGGGGGGAGAAGCCTGCTCCTCCCCATCGCCAGCCCCGCAAACTCGGGAGACAGCGGGAGAGGCGCAGCGCGCCCTTCCCGCTGTCCCCCGACTTGGCTAGAAGGCTGGCGGGGGGGAGAGGTGCAGCGCACCATCCCGCTGTCTCCCGACATGGTTTGGAGGCTGGCGGAGGGCCTCCCCCCCCCCAGCCCCGGAAGCTCCCAGAGCGATGCCAAAATATTTTCCCCCCTTTATTCCCCCCCCCCAAATCTAGGTGCGTCCTATGGACCGGTGCGTCCTATAGTGCGAAAAATACGGTATTTTTTCTAGAGTCTCTGGACCTTCTTTATATAGTTTTCCGAAAAAACTAGCAAAGTTTTTACTAATTTCCTTTGGTTCTTGAATCCATTTGTCTTCAATTTTAATTTTATTGATAATTAATTGATAATTTACAGACGCAATCCTCCATGATAATAAATGAAGAGATAGAATGGAAGATAAAATGGTTGAGACATAGAAATTTTGAGTTTGCAAATAAACCTGGCAAACTTCTGGCCTGGCAATTAAAGAAGAAAAAGGAAGATAGAATTATCAATATATCGTTATTTTTAAGCTGACACCAGTCTCTTATCCAAGAAAAGCAGGCCGCTTCATAATATAATTTTAGGTCGGGCAGGCAGAATTCCCCTCTTTCTTTAAGATCTATAAGGAGTTTATGTTTTATTCTTTTATATGCCTGTTGTCTTTGTCCATGGAGTTTTCTTGGCAGGGATACTGGAGTGGCTTGCCGGTTCCTCCTCCAGGTGGATCACGTTTGGTCAAAACTCTCCACTATGACCTGTTCATCTTGGGTGCCCTGCTCGGCATAGTTCATAGCTTCTCTGAGTTCTTCAAGCCCCTTTGCCACGGCAAGGCAGTGAAAGGAAAGTCCAATGCAGTAAAGAAAAATATTGCATAGGAACCTGGAATGTAACTCTGACTTGGATTTGGATTGTGACTGTGACCCGCAGAAAGGAGACTTCCAGCGGGACTAAATTGGACAATACGCCTTTAAGGATCAACTGTGGGCAGTTAATTTCCTTTGCCTTTGTGACTCAGGACTGTTTTGGATAATTAAAGTGGTGAGAGCGAAGTGAGAGAGAACACCCAGGTACTTCATACCTCTCCTTTGGTATCTCTCCTTCTCCTCGGAACTATTACGGAATGACCGCCCCCTGGTGTTTTGGACTGAGTTTGTATATTGTTGTGAAGGGACAGTTTAAACTTGAGTGGAAAACTGCTTTTTTTTTTGTTTATGACCGGGGGTCTCAAGGGGGAAAGAAGTAAGAAGAGGGTGAAGTAGTGAGTCTGTTGAAGGAGAGATCTGATAATGACGGGGAAGGACGGGAAGGATGGGAAGAAAGTGGGTGGGACCCCGGGGGAAAGGAAGCCGTCCCGGCAGGAAGAAATCAAAGATTTAGACAATCTATGGGCGAAAATAAAGGAGGAATTTAAGCAAAATGAATTATACATGGAAAGTAAATTAGGAGAGGTACAAGAGATGATTGATAAAAAGATAGAAGGAGCAGTTGGAGAACTCTCAACTAAGATCCAAGACCTTTTTGCAAAATCTAAAATAATTGAGGAATCTAATAAAAAACTGCAGAAAGAGATGAGAGAACAGAAAAAAGAGTCAGTGAAGATGAAAGAAGAATTAAGAGAGCTAAATAAATCACAAGATAGGATTTGGGATAACCTAGCCATGGCAGACATGTGGCAAAAACAGCTTCATCTAAAATTTAGGGGAGTAGCAGAGGAAAGAAATAAGGATATAAGAGGGAAAATGATTAAGGAACTCTCTAAATGGCTAGGTTTGAAAGAAGAAGAGATGGCTCTTGCTATAGAGAATGTATTCAGAATGACAAGACCCCAACACTTAAAAACTAATAAATTCCTGGGGGACTGTTTAGTGATTTTCAATTCACTGGAAATGAGAAATTTAATTCTAAGAACGAGCTACCGTAATAAGTTAAGAATTGATGGAAGGCCTATTATTATTTATAAAGAAATACCAGTTAGGCTATTACGTAAAAGAGAAGGATATAGGCAAGTGGTAGCAGTCTTGAATAGAAATGGGATACAATTTAGATGGGAGTTCCCAGAAGGGATCGCTTTCTTCTATAAAGACAAAAAATTTAGACTGACGGATATACAGGAGGTGGATAAGTTTATGAGAAGGTATGAAAGAGAGTTGGGAAAGGTAGAATACAGATCAAGGGTTAGAGAAGAGGAGGAGGAGGATGAGAGAAGGAGTGGACAGGAGAGAGAGCAGGGGAAGGAAGAGAGGGTGGTGGAATCAGGAGATGAAGAAGATGAGGCCGTAGTGGGAGAAGGGACAGCAAAAGAGGAGGAGCTCTCAGGAAACAAAGGCGTTAGATTTTAGTTCGAGACCTCGATCAGAGGCATAGTAATAGATAAAGGTAAACAATAGCGCACACATTAAAATTTTTGTCATGGAATGTGAATGGGCTGAACGAGAAAGCTAAAAGGAATAAAATTGAGAAAGTTTTGAAAAATAAGAAATATGATGTAATTTGCTTCCAGGAAACCCACATTGCTAAGAAACATAGACATATTCTGGTGAACAAAAAATTGGGAGTAGAGTTTATTAATTCGGGGGTAAATAAGAAAAAAGGAGTGGTGATTTATGTTAAAGAAAAGTTGGATCCTGTATTAATTTGTAAAGATGAGGAAGGAAGAATACTGGGGATCCAACTAAACTTCCGGGAAAAAAATAATAATGTAGTGACGGTTTATGCCCCGAATACAAACAGAGCAGAGTTTTTTTGAGAAACTTGAATGTATTTTGTTAGAGCTTGAAGCTCATAAACTAATTCTGCTCGGAGATATGAACGGTGTGCCAGTACCGGATTTGGATAGAAGCGAAAAGAAGGGGAAATTAAACCGGGGAAAACTACCGAAATCTTTTAATGATCTTGAGGAGAATTTAGACCTAACCGATATTTGGAGACATAAAAATCCTACTACTAAACAGTTTACCCATTACTCTGAACCCCACCAGAGCTGGGGCAGAATTGATCAGATCCGGGTGACAAGAGCACTCTCGCTGAGAGTTACGAGATGTGAAATCCAACCCAGGACACTTTCTGACCCCTGCCCCTTGGCTTTGGAAATAAAAAACAAAGTAAAGGGACAGTATAGGTGGAGGATGAATGAATATTTATTTGAAATTGAAGAAGTGACGGAAAAGGCCAAAGGTACCCTGAAAGACTATTTTGACTTAAATTTGAACAAAGACACCTCTATAGATACAGTATGGGACGCCAGTAAGGCGGTCTTAAGGGGTTTTTTAATACAACAAAATAGTCATAGAAGGAAACTAAGGGAACAAAAGAGAGAGGATATCCTTACCCAATTGAGGAACTGTGAGAGGAAATTGACTATAAACCCGGCGGATGAAGAGACTATTCGAACCGCGAAAGTGTTGCAGTCTCAATATTCAGCCATATTAAACCAAGAGATAGAATGGAGAATTAAGTTTACGAAACAGAAATACTTTGAGTCGGCAAATAAAATGGGGAAGCTACTTGCGTGGCAGCTAAGAAAAAGAAAGAAACAAAATGTGATTAATAAATTAATAATGGAGGATAATATCATAGAAGACCCAGATGAAATAGAAAATAGGTTCATCCAATTCTTTGAAAAGCTGTATGAAAGATGAGAAGAGGATAGCCTAGAAATAAAAAAATATTTGGATCAATGTGGAGGGAAATACTTAACAGAAGAGGATTGTGCACAACTGAATAGGGAGACCACAGTAGATGAGATTAAGAAGGCTATCAGTAGGATGAAGACCGGAAAGGCCCCTGGGCCGGATGGTCTGTCCTCAAAATATTATAAAACGTTAGGGGAACATCTAGCGCCGGTACTTAAGGATGTTATTAACAACATTTTTCAAGGAGGGAAGATCCCTCATTCTTGGAAAGAGGCATATATAACCTTAATACCAAAAACTGAAACTGAAAAAACAGATATAAAAAACTATAGGCCAATTTCATTGCTCAACAGTGATTATAAGATTTTTGCAGATATTATGGCAAGTAGACTTAAGAAACACCTAAAGAAATATATCCATAAAGACCAAGCAGGATTCCTCCCTAATAGGCAACAGAAAGACAATGTCCGTCACATATTAAATATTATTGAATATCTGGACATGAGGACAGACATCCCGGCAGCCCTGATCTTTATTGATGCAGAAAAAGCCTTCGATAACGTATCCTGGGAGTTCTTACTACAATGTTTGGAAAGGGCAGGAATAGAAGGCCCCTATATGGAAGGCATTAAGGCAATATATTCAGGGCAACAGGCCAGGTTGATCATTAATAATAATCTGTCCAAATCCTTTATGATTATGAAAGGTACAAGGCAGGATTGCCCTTTGTCACCTCTGTTATTTATTATGGTTTTGGAAGTAATTGCAAATAAAATAAGGGAGACATCAAATATAAGGGGAATTAGAGTTGGGCAGAAAGAATACAAACTAAAGGCTTATGCCGATGATCTGGTCGTGTCCTTAGAGAATCCCGTGGATAGTGCCAGTAGGGTAGTAGAACTATGGAAGATTTTGGTAAATTGTCAGGATTTAAATTAAATAGGAAAAAAACAAAAATCTTAATAAAGAATTTGGTTGAACAGGATAAAATTCAGTTGGAGCAAAAGATTGACATTAAAATTGTGAACAAAGTAAAATACTTGGGAATTTGGCTATCCCGAAAAATATAAATTTAGTGGAAGATAATTATAATAAGGTATGGCAAGAAATTAAGAAAGATTTGGACACCTGGCATAGACTGAAATTATCATGGACAGGGAGGATGGCAGCGATCAAGATGTGTATTCTTCCGAGACTGCTATTTTTGTTTCAGAACATTCCAGTAATTAAAGGTACCACCTGTTTTAAGAACTGGCAAAAAACTTTGGCCAAGTTTATATGGCAGGGGAAAAGAGCTAGAGTTAAGTTTAAACATCTTACAGACTCAAGAGAGAGAGGTGGCTTTGCAGTCCCGAATATAAGGCTTTATTATGAGGCAGCTTGCCTATGTTGGATAAAGGACTGGGCCATCCTAAGGAACACAGATTTACTAGATTTAGAAGGCTTTAATATTAGGTTTGGTTGGCATGCCTACCTGTGGCAGGAGAAAGGTAGGGTCCACAGAGGTTTCTCCAACCACATAATTAGAGGTTCGCTACTTGAAGTCTGGAACAAGAATAAAAAGCTGATTGAAAAAGGCATTCCCTGGTGGCTCTCCCCAGTTGATATTATTAAAATTAAAAAATTAAACATGACAGGTGAAAGGTGGTCGTACGAGGATCTTTTGGTTAAAACAGAAGAAGGGTGGAAGGTGAGGTCATATGGTGAGCTGAAAGGTAAGATCAAGGAGTGGCTACATTTCCACCAAATTAATGCACTGTGGGGTGAACATAAGAAATTGGGCATGAGTGAAAAAAAGTCGAGATTTCAAGTGGAAATTCTAGAAAGCAATAATAAACTCCTCTCCAAAATGTATAAACAATTACTGGAATGGGATACTAAAGAGGAAGTGGTGAAGGGAGTGATGGTCAAATGGGCTAGAGATCTTGGGCATAATGTAGAATATAATAAATGGCAGATTCTCTGGAAGAAAGGTATGAAGTTCACAGCATGTGCAGCTATACGAGAAAATTTAGAAAAAATGATGTACCGATGGTACTTGACCCCGGCAAAACTGGGGAAGATGTACAGAACGGTAGACAACACCTGCTGGAGATGTAAAGACAAGGTAGGGACCTTCTTCCATATTTGGTGGACTTGTGATGTGGTGAAGGGATTTTGGGGACAAATCTATGAGGAATTGAAGAAAATTTTGAAGTATAATTTCCCCAAAGTACCTGAGGCGTTCCTTTTAGGTATGATTGGCGAGGAAATAAAAAATACAGACCAAACTTTTTTCCAATATGCCACAGCCGCGGCGAGGACTTTAATAGCACAAAAATGGAAATCCTCCGATATACCTACGATTGGAGACTGGCAAGTGAGACTGTTTCAATATATAGAAATGGCGAGATTAACACAAAGAATTAGGCATCATAATACTGTAAAATTAAAAGACGAATGGACTAAATTTATAAACTATATCGAGATTAATCTTGGAATTAATAACTTAACAGCAGACGATAACTAATACCTACGACGTTTAGAGTTATTGTTTGAACAACTGCAGAAACTGTATAAGATTATATAACCCTAAATCGAGTTGGATGGAAGTTTATTGTTTGTAAGTGTTTACATTTTTCTTTTTCTTTTCTTTTTGTTTCTTCTTTCTTTCTTTCTTTTTTCTTTTTCGTTCTTGGTAAGTGTATTTTTTCTTTGGTATGTATATTTTTTCTTTGGTATGTGTATTTTTTCAATGGCATGTGTATCTTTCTTAAATAAAATAAAATTTAAAAAAAGGAACCTGGAATGTAAGAACCATGAACCTGGGTAAGTTGGATGTGGTAAAAAAATGAGATGGCAAGAATAAATATTGACATCCTGGGCATCAGTGAACTAAAATGGACGGGAATGGGCGAATTCAGTTCGGATGACCATCATATCTACTACTGTGGGCAAGAAACTCGCAAAAGAAATGGAGTGGCCCTCATAGTCAACAAAAGAGTTGCGAAAGCAGTACTGGGATGCAATTTCAAAAATGATAGAATGATCTCGATACAAATCCAAGGCAGACCTTTTAACATAACAGTAATCCAAGTTTATGCACCAACTACTGGTGCGGAAGAAACTGAAATGGACCAATTCTATGAAGACTTACAACACCTTATAGAAGTGACACCAAAGAAGGATGTTCTTCTCATTATAGGGGATTGGAATGCTAAAGTAGGGAACCAAGAGATAAAAGGAACAACTGGCAAGTTTGGCCTTGGAGAACAAAATGAAGCAGGGCAAAGGCTAATAGAGTTCTGTCAAGAGAACAAGCTGGTCATCACAAACACACTTTTCCAACAACACAAGAGACGACTCTACACGTGGACATCACCAGATGGGCAGCATCGAAATCAGATTGATTATATTCTCTGCAGCCAAAGATGGAGAAGCTCGATACAGTCAGCAAAAACAAGACCTGGAGCTGACTGTGGCTCAGATCATCAGCTTCTTATAGCAAAATTCAAGCTTAAACTGAAGAAAGTAGGAAAAACCACTGGGCCGGTAAGATACAATCTAAATCAAATCCCTTATGAATACACAGTGGAAGTGAGGAACAGGTTTAAGGATTTAGATTTGCTGGACAGAGTGCCTGAAGAACTATGGATGGAGGCTCGCAACATTATACAGGAGGCAGCAACGAAAACCATCCCAATGAAAAGGAAATGCAAGAAAGCAAAGTGGCTGTCCAATGAGGCCTTACAAATAGCGGGGGAGAGAAGGCAAGCAAAATGCGAGGGAGATAGTGAAAGATACAGGAAATTGAATGCAGATTTCCAAAAAATAGCAAGGAGAGATAAGAAGGCCTTCTTAAACGAGCAATGCAAAGAAATAGAGGAAAACAACAGAATGGGAAGAACCAGAGATCTGTTCAAGAAAATTGGAGATATGAAAGGAACATTTTGTTCAAAGATTACCATAATAAAGGACAAAAGTGGTAAGGACCTAACAGAAACAGAAGACATCAAGAAGAGGTGGCAAGAATACACCGAGGAATTATAACAGAAAGATATGGATGTCTCGCAAACCCCAGGTAGTGGGGTTGCTGACCTTGAGCCAGACATCCTGGAGAGTGAAGTCAAATGGGCCTTAGAAAGCACTGCTAATAACAAGGCCAGTGGAAGTGATGGTATTTCAGCTGAATTATTTAAAATTTTAAAAGATGATGCTGTTAAGGTGCTACACTCAATATGCCAGCAAGCTTGGAAAACTCAGCAGTGGCCAGAGGATTGGAGAAGATCAGTCTACATCCCAATCCCAAAGAAGGGCAGTGCCAAAGAATGCTCCAGCTACCGCACAATTTCACTCATTTCACACGCTAGCAAGGTTATGCTTAAAATTCTACAAGGAAGGCTCAAGCAGTATGTGGACCGAGAACTCCCAGAAGTGCAAGCTGGATTTAGAAGAGGCAGAGGAACCAGAGACCAAATTGCAAACATGCGCTGGATTATGGAGAAAGCTAGAGAGTTCCAGAAAGACATCTACTTCTGCTTCATTGACTATGCAAAAGCCTTTGACTGTGTCGACCACAGCAAACTATGGCAAGCTCTTAAAGAAATGGGAGTGCCTGATCACCTCATCTGTCTTCTGAGAAATCTCTATGTGGAACAAGAAGCTACAGTTAGAACTGGATATGGAACAACTGATTGGTTCAAAATTGGGGAAGGAGTACGACAAGGCTGTATATTGTCTCCTTGCTTATTTAACTTATATGCAGAATTCATCATGCGAAAGGCTGGGCTGGATGAATCCCTAGCTGGAATTAAGATTGCCGGAAGAAATATCAACAACCTCAGATATGCAGATGACACAACCTTGATGGCAGAAAGTGAGGAGGTATTAAAGAACCTTTTAATTTATTTGCCAATTTTAAACTTTTTTGTTTGATCCATTTTATTTTGTTTTCAATTTCTTTGTTTAACAAGTTAGAAACCTGTATTTGCAGTCCATTAATGTTCTGAATCGGGACGCAGGTGGCGCTGTGGGTTAAAGCCTCAGCGCCTAGGACTTGCCGATCGAAAGGTTGGCGGTTCGAATCCCTGCGGCGGGGTGCACTCCCGCTGCTCGGTCCCAGCGCCTGCCAACCTAGCAGTTCGAAAGCACCTCCGGGTGCAAGTAGATAAATAGGGACCGCTTACCGGCGGGAAGGTAAACGGCGTTTCCGTGTGCGGCTCTGGCTCGCCAGAGCAGTGATGTCACGCTGGCCACGTGACCCGGAAGTGTCTCCGGACAGCGCTGGCCCCTGGCCTCTTAAGTGAGATGGGCGCACAACCCCAGAGTCTGTCAAGACTGGCCCGTACGGGCAGGGGTACCTTTACCTTTACCTTTTTAATGTTCTGAATTAAGATCGCCGGAAGAAATATCAACAACCTCAGATATGCTGATGGCAGAAAGTGAGGAGGAATTAAAGAACCTTTTAATGAGGGTGAAAGAGGAGAGCGCAAAATATGGTCTGAAGCTCAACATCAAAAAAACGAAGATCATGGCCACTGGTCCCATCACCTCCTGGCAAATAGAAGGAGAAGAAATGGAGGCAGTGAGAGATTTTACTTTCTTGGGCTCCATGATTACTGCAGATGGTGACAGCAGCCACGAAATTAAGAGACGCCTGCTTCTTGGGAGGAAAGCAATGACAAACCTAGATAGCATCTTAAAAAGTAGAGACATCACCTTGCCAACAAAGGTCCGTATAGTAAAAGCTATGGTTTTCCCAGTAGTGATGTATGGAAGTGAGAGCTGGACCATAAAGAAGGCTGATCGCAAAAGAATTGATGCTTTTGAATTATGGTGCTAGAGGAGACTCTTGAGAGTCCCATGGACTGCAAGAAGAACAAACCGATCCATTCTTAAGGAAATCAGCCCTGAGTGCTCACTGGAAGGACAGATCGTGAAGCTGAGGCTCCAATACTTTGGCCACCTCATGAGAAGAGAAGACTCCCTGGAAAAGACCCTGATGTTGGGAAAGATGGAGGGCACAAGGAGAAGGGGACGACAGAGGACGAGATGGTTGGATAGTGTCTTCGAAGCTACAAACATGAGTCTGACCAAACTGCGGGAGGCAGTGGAAGACAGAAGTGCCTGGCGTGCTCTGGTCCAGGGGGTCACGAAGAGTCGGACACGACTAAACGACTAAACAACAACAACATGTTTTATTCTTGGTCTGTTTCCTGACCAGATAAATTTAGATATTTCCCTCTGCCAATTTTCAATGCAGCTTGTTTTCCCTATAACAGGAATGGATTGGAACAGAAGAAGCATCTTTGGCAAAATATTTAGTTTAACAGCTGAAATATGCCCCCAAAAAGATAGTTTTAATTTGCTCCAAATCTCCATATTCCTTTTAACTTCAGACCAAGCCTTGATGTAATTGTCTTCGTAAAGATTTATGTTTTTAGTAGTTAACCATATTCCCAAGTATTTTATTTTTTGACAAATTTTAAGATTTGTCATCTTTTCAATTTCTTCTTTCTTTACTAGAGGAAGGATTTTCGCCTTAAGTTTGGTTTTACTTATATTCAGTTTGAATCCTGCTACCTTCCCATAATTATTGATTATTTCCAAGGTTTTCACTAGACTCTCTTGAGGGTTGTGATGATAAGATCATCCGCAAATGCCCATAGTTTATATATATTATTTCCCAGGGTTATACCCTTAATATTCTTTTCATCTTGAATTTTCTTATTTAAGACTTCCATTACTAAAATAAATATAAGCGGAGAGAGCGGACAGCCCTGTCTTGTCCCTTTATTAATTTCACATTCTTCTATTATGTTCCCATTTATTATAATTTTTGCCTTTTGTTTTGTGTAAATAGCCTGAATTCCATTACAGAATGAGTCTCCAATCTCAATATGCCGCAGCATAGTTGTCATGAATCTTCAGGAAATATTATCAAACACTTTCTCTGCATCGACCGCCATTAAGATAGATGGTTTATCAATTCGCGATTCCAGATATTCCAACACATTTATGATATTCCTGATGTTACTCTGAATTAGGTGGCCAGGGTGAAAGCCAGCATGGTCTTTATGTATTATAGTTTGGATAATTTTTTTCATTCTTTCGGCTAAAATATAGGCATAGAATTTATAGTCGTTGTTTAACAATGAAATAGCTGAAATAACTATGAAATAACAATTGACAGCTGGTCCAGTCCCTGTTTTGGGATCAGTGTGATTAAACTTTCCTTCCATGATTCAGGCATAATGTCATATTCTAAGATATTGTTCATTGTTGTTTGCAAGCGTTCAAACAATATCTTTTCTAATTTTTTATAGTAAATTGCAGAGAGGCCATCAGGCGCTGGTGTTTTTTCTAGTAAATTGTCTATAAAGTTTACTATAAAGTTTACTAGTCAATTGTCTATAAAGTTTCCAAATTTACTATAAAAAATTTGGAATTCTTAATTGCCTGTTGTACTTCAAAAACTGTGATTGGGTCATTCAGAATTTTGTTTTGTTCTTTAGAAATTTTGGGGAGGTTATTATGGTCCAGGTATTCTTTTAGCTCTTCTAGTGTTTCTCCTCCTTCTCTATAAAGTTTCTTATAGAATTCCACAAATCTATTTTCAATTGCCTTGGGATTGCTTATTATCTTATCCTCTATTTTAATTTTATTGATTATCCTTTCATTTTGTTGTTTTTTTTAATTACCTCACTAGTAGTTTGCCTGGTTTATTGGCAAACTCAAAATTCCTTTGTTTCTTTTATTTTAGTTTCCATTCAATCTCCTCGTTTATAATCCACCCAGCTGTTTTTGGCCTCCTAGTTCCCTCCGATACTGTCTCCAAAATTTGTCCGCATCCTCCCAAAATGTGAACCTTCGTCTCTTTCCTTTAAAGAAAAATGAAATGCCCTCTGGAAATTCCCACCTGTGTATTATAGATTTCCCTTTTAGGGCCTCCACTAAGGGTTCATATTTATCTCTTTTCCTCAGAAGTCTAGTTGGAATTATTTTATGGATGATGTCATTCTCCTCAATTCTAAGCTTTTTCTTACTACTGATTTGTAGTATTCTATCTCTTATATCCATTGTTACACATGTCACCAAACAATCCCCCAGCCATTTATTCGCTCTGGCAATACTAGATCTAACTCTAAAAACTCTTTCTATATTCTGTGTTATCTCCTGCTCTTTGATTTCAAGCCATTTTGCCAGAGCTGAAATTATTTTGTGCTCTATCCGTTCCTCTGGCTGCTCTGGGATTGCTCTAAACCTTAAAGTTTTCTCCCTCCTATGCATTTCCTATGCAAATATTGCTATTGCATCCAAGACTGCTTCATGTGTTTCCTTCATTTCAATAATCTCTTTTTTTAAATCTTACCCAATTCTCCCCCCCGCCCCGTTATCATTTTGGGTTTTTCTCACCATCTCTTCCAGATTTATTGATTTTCCCTTCAGTTCTTGTACCGTTTTTGTCAGTTCCATATTTTTAACCACTAACTCGTTCATTTTCCCTGACAGTTCCACCACAATCTTTACATTTTCATCAATTTTTGTCCCCATCCTGTCAAGCTTTTGGTCAGTGACTGTCAGGGAACTGACATCAGAGCGAGAAGCGGAGGCAGGTCTTCCGAGCGATGCCGGAGAGGGGACCAGCAGGGGGGAAGGAATTCAGGGTAACACCAATAGAGAAGAGAGGGAGATGGGGGAATTGGTGACAGGGCTCCAAGACCCTTCACCCGAAACTAGTGGAGAGAGCGCTGGCACGCCCCTGCCTTCCCCTTACTTGCGCAGACGCGTTCCGCGCAGGGAACATAGGAGGAGACTCGGGGTCAAACAGCTTTTATGCTGGAAGAGGTTCAAGAAACGCCCACTGACGGATTCTGCAAGTGACTAACTGGTCACGGAGGGCGAGCTCTGGCCCTAAGCATGGTTGGGCAAGCAAACTAACTAAACCGAAGGCAATTTATGCACAAGTAACCCCTCACAACCATTACAGTGACCTTCACATTTTCATTTATTTCTTTCTTCATATCTGAAATATCTCTCTTCAGCCTCAAAATCAATCCCCTCACATCCATATTCACCTCACTATCCAAGGCTGAATTTCTGCTATTTTGATTTGTGGGGATTGTTGGTATAGCTGTGTTTGTTGATTTCTTATTTGTATTTGACATACTATACCTTATTCTGATCTCCCCTTACTATTGTTCAAATTAAGTATTGTCTCCCTTTCTTTTCAGCACCCAGTAATATAGACACAGCTATATAAAAAGTAATATTAATTCTTTCAATTAAGAACATCCCAGATTTATTTTCTCAGGTTTTTTTTAGGATACTGCACAGTCATATTGGTTTAACAACTATAAAACATTATAATGGTATCTTAACAGTTATAAAAAAATCAGTTTGATCTGTTGAATATTGTTTGTTTGTTTCTAAGTCCAAAGAGCTTGAGGTACTTAAAACATTGATCAGTTTGGTAAATATTTAGGATGGTGATAGGGGGGGAAGGGGGGAGAAGAGAAGGAAGAGAATAATAAAAAGGGAAAGGGAGAAAAAATAGGGGGAAAGAAAAAAATAACAAATAGAAGAAAGAAAGGGAGTACTAAATTAAAATTAGAAAAAAGAAAAAGATAAGAAAAAAGATGGTGGAGGATGAGAATGGAGGACCACTGACAAGCTCTACACAGCGCTCTCCCCCCTTTTTTGTTAATATACCAAGTGGTAGCCATGTAAGCAGCAAAAAGCAACAGTCTCGTTTTATTTTTTATTTTAAAAAATAGTCTTTAGGATTCTACATGTTGCTGAGAGCTGAAGAACAGGATAAAAGTGCTTAAAACAAACAAACAAACAAACTTCCCTGGAGGTTTCCAGCATATGCCAATGCCTCCTTGTTCCTGAGTGGAGCCAATCCTGTTATAATTCACCTAAGTTTGATATTATACAGAACAATGTGCTAGAGGCAGGAGTGGAGAGGAGAGAGCACCCGCAGGTAACGTGCCCTGGTATTTGGAGGGTTAGCTTGGGGTGTATACAGAAACTGGGAGGCTGTAGGGAAATGAAATCACTGTTATGGTTATGTTACCTTTTGGACAGCTCAAGCATATATATTTTTTAACAACAACAACAACCCTGAGAAGATTGGAAAATACCTGCTTTTACTCCGACAGACAGATAGACAGACAGACACAGACAGAAAGCTAAGTAACTAATATTTTGAATCTTAGTTCTAAGGCTAAGGTATTCACAGAAACACCTTTATCTGGTTCAGCTTTCTGGGTTGCTCCCAAAGAATCCTAGAAACTGTAGTTTTTTATACTGCTGAGTAGGGCCAGCCCATTGATGTGACAAGGTAAGGTGCCTGCCTCAGGCAGCAGGATCCACATGGGCAGCAGATTTCTATGTAGACCTTTATTCCCCACCCCTGCTCCTGATGTAGATCTTCATTCACCCTTTTTCCATGACAGGGAGTGGGGGAACCATTTTGTGGTTTGCCTCAGACACCAAAATATATTGGGCTGGCCCAACCGCTGAAAAATCTCCACTACAATGTCGTTGGCCCAGTCCTAATAGAAGTATAATTCCCAAGCTTTTTTTTAAAAAAAGCGGTAACTGCAGATTAATCAGTTTAAGTCTAGAGTGTTTATATCCCTCTAATATATTAATCCTTAAACATATGGCCTTCATTGAGTAGAAGTGATCAATACCTTGGGAAACAGCTGTAGCCCATGTTTTTCTTGTACAAGGCCCTCTGCATCTTGCACAAGGCCCTCTGAGGTCTTTAAGCAGAGGCTTGACAACCATATGTCAGGAGTGCTCTGATGGTGTTTCCTGCTTGGCAGGGGGTTGGACTCGATGGCCCTTGTGGTCTCTTCCAACTCTATGATTCTATGATTCTATCTCCAGGAGGTCTGGGAAATATTCTTGTGGAAAACTGAAAGTCTAGAAAGTTGTTACCAGTCAGTGTAGACCAGGGGTCCCCAAACTTTTAAAACAGGGGGCCAGTTTACCGTCCCTCAGACACTGTTGGGGGCTGGACCATAATTTGAAAAAAATATGAACAAATTCCTATGCACACTGCATGTATTTTATTTGTAGTGCACAAAAAACAGGAAAAACAATGCAATATTTAAAATGAAGAATGATTTTAATCAATATAAACTTATAAATATTACAATGGGAAGTATGGACCTGCTTTTGGCTAATGAGATGGTCAATATTGCTAATGCTCGTCCCTACAACCCAATCTACACATGGATCTCCCTCACCCCCATGGCCCAGTCTCCATGCAGGCCTTCCTTTTTTTTTATAAGATATTTATTAAAATTTCAAAAGGTACAAAAAGCAAAAGCAAAAAACATCATTTTAAACAAAAAAAATAGGTAAAGAAAAAAGGATAAAATACAAAAGAAAAAAAGAAAAATAAAAGAGAAAAAGCAGAAAATTAAAATCCATTGATGCGGACTTCCGGCGCACCGCGATCTCAGCGCAAGCAAGGTTCTTACCGGGAGGGGAGAACCTGAGCTATTTTGGAGGGTGGGGGCAACTCCAGGGCGCGGAGACCCCCAAAAATACTTCTGGAGGGTGTTCAGAAGGTCTGGTTCCCGGCACGACCAGGAGAAAGATCGACCCGGCCACCAGGTAACCTCTAAGAGGTGAAGAGAGCGGCGGAGAGATCTTGCAGGTCGAGGGACGCCATTACCTACCTCCAATTAGCGAAGCCCTGAGCCTGCGGAGAAAGCGGTCCGTTCTCAAACTAAGAACTCCGAAACGAAAAGAAAACATTCCAATTTGGTGGTCAAAAGACCAAGCAACAACAAGGAAGTCTCGGAGCAACAAAGAGGAGTGAACGGAGTTTAGCTGAAAACCGAAAATCAACCCAGACGCAGCGCGACGCCAGTGTGAGAGGAAAGTGAAAGTGAGTTGCCTTGGTGGATAAGATAAGATATCTCCTCTCAGCCGTCCCCTCAGGACAAAAGGAAAAAAAAATTGTGGTGTACTGTTACAGAAGGGGGGAAGGAGAGAGGCCAAGGAAAAATATCTGGAGGGAGGCGTCCTCGGCGAAACGGAGGGGGAAAGGAGGAGAAAAGACGCTTCTTTGTTCTTTGTTCTGTGCGATAAACGCAAGGGATTCCAAACCGGAAGAGAAGCCCCTGCCGCCATTAGAAACCTTTGAGAGTGAATCTGGCAATAGGCGGAAAGGGGAGAGGAAAAAAGGACAGTGATATACACCAGCGAAACTACTACACTGTAGGTGATTTTCTCCTCTTTATATTACTGAGGCGCTTGACTTCTTTTTCTTTTCCTTTACTGGACTGAAACATGAAAACTGGAATTTTCAAATATTGATTTACGTGAGTGATTAAAAGCAGAAGAACTAAGATAAAGGGACATCTTAGAAAGAAACTGGGAATGCTATTTGTTTATGAAAGACTGAATTGATATCTTGGAAATATAGGGGAGAGCAACTTTGGGAGAGGAGACGCCGAAAAGCTAATGTTAAATTAAGGATCTGGCGACATCTAGTGGCGAAATGAAGATTGTTTAATTCTTTGACCGGTTCCCCTTCCCCTTCTCTCTCCCCCCTTCTCTCTCTCTCCATCTCCTTTACTCCCCCTAATTGTTTTCTATCTTCCCCTTGCTTTTCGGTTTTGCGATCCCTTTGTTAGTTGTTTCCGAGCCACCACCCAGCCTGATTGGAGGAAAGAAGACCAGTTGATTGAGGAAAAACTGGACTGGGCGGAAGAGGAATTTGAAGGACTTAAGGGCAAAATTTCTATAGTGTCTACAGTGATTATAAGGAAAATATAAATAAGGGTTGGATAACCTAGGAGGGTCAAGGATAGAAAGTCAACATAATAAAGGCTGAGAAGACTGATAGATATAACAAAAGAGTTAGAAAGAAATACGGAAGGCACCGCCAGGGAGGGGTGGGAACACAAAAATAACAGGATGTCGCACACAGGAAAGAAGGGAACAAACGGGGGAACTCCTAGTGATAGAAGGGGGTCGAAACAAGAGGCAGACTTTAAGACCGATATTTTGAAGGTGCTTGCTGAAATTAAACAGAGTCAAACCAATGTAGAACATAAGTTAGAACAAGTAGATAATAGGATTGGGAGATTGGATAAAAAGATGGACGAGACAGTGAATGAACTAAAAGGCCAAATAAAAGAGATATTTAGGAGAACACAGCTCAATGAAGAAGGATTAAAAAAGACTAGATCGGAGTTAAAGGATATTAAAAGAGAAAAGGAAAAGATGAAAGCGGAAGTGATGGATTTAAATAAGGCACAGGAGGAGATGAAGGATATTATCGCAATGAATGAATTGAGGCAGAGGGAGGTGAACTTAAGATTGAGGGCGGTGCCAGAGACATAAAATGAAAATGTTAAGGAGAAATTAATAAAGGAGTTAGCGGAATGGATGGGGATGACAGTCGAGGAAATGGCCAAAAAAGTGCAGAGTGCATTTAGAATGCGAGTCAGTTCAACAAGAGTAAAGAAATATACAGGCGATTGCCTGATAACATTTAAGGATAAAGAAATGAGGAATAAGATACTCTTAAGGAATAGGGAAAAGAGATTGAATATAGAGGGAAATTATATTATTATCTTTAAAGACGTCCCAATCAGACTACTTAAACGTAGAGATTCTTATAAATTGTTGGTGCAAGCACTGAAGAAAAATAAAATTGAATTTAGATGGGAATTCCCGGAAGGGTTATCCTTTATATATAGAGGCAAGAAGCATAAGCTATCAAACCAGGAGGAAACCGGGAAATTCTTGAGGAAATATAAAGAATTAAGGGTGGAGATGAACGGAAAGGGGGGAGCGGAAGGAGGAGCCTCAGGAGAATCTGAATCAAAAGAAGAGGAGGAAGGGGGAGGGAGTGGACCGGAAGAAGAGATAGAAGGAGAGCTAGAAGAGGAAGATCCAGGAAATTTATAAAGATAAGGAAAATTTAAGGGAACAATAGAAACAATGGGGTTAAAAATCTGGAGTTGGAATATTAATGGGATGAACGACAAAAAAAAGAGGAATAAAATTGAACAATATCTGAAAAAGAAAAATCTAGATATTATTTGTCTCCAAGAAACGCACGTAGCAAGAAGGCACAGGAAAATACTGATTAATAGGAGGTTAGGAAATGAATTTGAGTCTTTGGACAAAGAGAAGAAAAGAGGGGTGGTTTTCTATATCAAAAATAAGATTGAGGCTAAACCAATATTTAAAGACGAAGAGGGCAGAATAATAGGGGTCCGTATCAATTGGCAAGGAGAAAATTTGGTGGTAATTGGGGTATATGCCCCAAATGATAATAAGTCGGAATTTTTTAAAAAATTGGAAGAGAAAATATGTGAATTTGTCGATCAGAAAATTATTCTAATGGGTGATTTGAACGGGGTGGTCTCTCTAGAAGCTGATAGGTGTAGGGAAGGAGGAAGTAAGAATGGGAAGCTACCAAAATCCTTCTTCTCAATGGTAGATAACGGTAATTTGATAGATATTTGGCGTCTTAAACACCCACTGGATAAACAATTCACCTTCCACTCCGAACCAAACCAGTCGTTGTCACGTATTGATCAGATATGGATCTCAAACGAATTATGCCCAAGAATTAAACTAATAGAAATAAGACCGAGTGTATTCTCAGATCACAATCCGATGGAGTTGGAATTAAAAAGCCTGGAGCCGAGAACTTTTAGATGGAGATTAAAGGATTATCTGCTGGAGGATCAAAAAATTGTTGAGATAGCGCAGGAAAAACTAAAGCAATATTTCATGGAAAACCGCGGTAAAGGAACAAAAGCTAACGTAGTATGGGAAGCAAGTAAGGCAGTAATAAGAGGTTATTTTATCCAGCAGAATGCAATCAAAAACAAGAAGAGAGAGAAAGGGAAAGATGAGATTTTGAAGCAGATAATGGCAAACGAACAGAAATTATCCCAAAAACCCAATTGCCAGAAAGCAAAAGAAAATATAAAAATTTTACAAGCTCAATTTGCCACAATAATAAACAGAGAGGTGGAATGGAATATAAAAAAATTAAGACAAAAAAACTTCGAGTTTGCAAATAAGTCAGGCAAGTGGTTAGCATGGCAAATTAAAAAGAGGAAGGAAAAGAGCACAATAAACAAAATAAAGGTGGGAGAGGAAGAGAAATCAGATCCTAAAGAAATTAGGGGAGAGTTTCTCAATTATTATAGAAGATTATATTCCAACAAAGAGAAAATTAGTTTAAGGAGAATAGAGAGATTTCTGAAGGATAAAGGGGCGAAAAAAATCTCAGTGGAGGAAAGACAACAGCTGAATACCCCAATAGGAAGTGATGAAATAGAAGACGTAATTAAAGAGTTAAAGAGGGGGAAAGCCCCAGGTCCTGATGGATTCACCGCAGGTTATTACAAAGAGATGAAATCCATTTTGGTGGGACCTCTGAAAGAAACTATGGATAACATTTTAAGGAAAGGAGAATTCCCAGAGACCTGGAAAGAGGCATACATTACGTTTATCCCCAAGCAAGACGCAGATTTAACTCAGGTCAAAAATTATAGACTGATCTCACTGCTAAATGTAGATTATAAAATATTCGCGGGGATCCTTGCAAAAAGACTGAAGAGGCTACTATCAGAGACTATTCATAGGGATCAAGCGGGATTCCTGCCAGGACGGCAGATGAGAGACAATACAAGAAATATAATTAACATGCTAGAGTATTTATCTGTCAAGATTAACAAACAGGCCATAATGATGTTTGTCGATGCCGAGAAGGCATTCGATAATGTTATTTGGAACTTTATGTTGAAAAATTTAGAACATATAGAAGTGGGGGAGGATTTCTTTAATGGAGTAAAAGCCATATATACAGATCAGAAAGCCAGGCTGATTATCAATAATATAGTGACAGAAGAAATAAAGATACGAAGAGGAACAAGACAGGGCTGTCCGCTCTCCCCGCTTCTGTTTATAATGACCTTAGAAGTACTACTAAACTCTATAAGGCAGAACCAAAAAATAAAAGGAGTGTTAGTTGGGCAGAATGCATATAAGATCAGAGCCTATGCGGATGATGTAGTTATAATGACAGAAGAACCAACAACTGCAACAGGAGAGATATTAAAGGAATTAGATCAGTTTGGAGAGGTAGCAGGGTTCAAATTAAATAAGAGTAAAACAAAAATAATAGGTAAAAATTTGGATCAGAAACTAACAGAAACAATTCAACAGCAAACGCAAATAGAAGTGGTTAAAAAAGTGAAATATCTTGGCATTTGGATAACACCTAGGAATATAGATCTGTTTAAGAATAACTATGAATCGACGTGGAGGGAAATAAGAAAAGATTTGGAAATTTGGGGAGGGCTGAAACTGTCGTTTTGGGGAAGGATTAACACAATTAAGATGAATGTGCTGCCGAGGTTGATTTTCTTATTTCAAACTATCCCTATAATTAAAGGAAGCCGAATCTTTAAAGAGTGGCAACGAGTGTTGTCGAGATACATATGGCAGGGAAAGAAACCTAGGATTCAGTTTAAACTATTAACAGACATAAAAGAAAGGGGGGGCTTCGCCTTGCCGGATGTGAAATTATATTATGAGGCGGTTTGCCTATGTTGGGTCAAAGATTGGGTAAGGCTAGAGAACAGGGAATTATTAGACTTGGAGGGTTACGATAACAACTTCGGCTGGCACGCCTACTTATGGTGGGATAAATGGAAGATACACAAGGGATTTGGGAATCATATTTTCAGAGGACCTTTAGTTGAAATATGGGATAAATATAAAAATCTGTTGGAACCAAAAACCCCACATTGGCTTTCACCTCTAGAAGTCATGTGTGCGAGGACTATTAATATGAGAAGTAAATGGGCAACATATAACCAGTTAATAATTAAAGAAGATGGGAAATGGATTGTACGACCATACGACCAGGTTAAAGAATATGTCCATGACTGGTTACACCATCTCCAGGTGAACCAAATGTTCAGGAAGGATCTTAAAGAAAGAGGCTATGCAGAGAAGGAATCTAAGTTTCAGACGGAGATTATAAACAAAGAAGAAAAAATTGTTTCGAAAATGTATAGGATACTGTTGGATTGGAGTTTAGGGGATGAGGAGGTTAAGTGTGTAATGATTCGCTGGGCAAAGGATGTAGGACATAATATACTATTTGAAGATTGGGAAAAACTCTGGAAGGAAGGACTAAATTTCACGGCGTGTGTAACGGTAAAGGAAAACATAATGAAGATGTTTTACAGATGGTATTTAACACCTATGAAATTATCGAAAATGTATAAGGTGGATAACAAGTGCTGGAAATGTAGGGTTAGTGAGGGTTCCTTCTATCACATGTGGTGGGAGTGTGGAAAAGTTAAACAGTTCTGGGAAAAAATCTATATAGAACTGAAGAAGATTTTAAAATATACGTTTCCAAAGAAAGCAGAATTTTTCCTACTAGGTATATTGGGTTATGAGATAAGAAAAGAAGATCATAGATTAGTATATTATGCAGTTACAGCAGCAAGAGTAATGCTGGCCCAGATGTGGAAAAAGCAGGAGACACCAACGGTGGAGGAATGGAGATTTAAGCTGTTGGATTATATGGAATTGGACAGATTTACAGGCAAAGTAAGATACATAAGAGACCAAAAGTTCACTGAGGATTGGGGAAAATATGTAGATTACTTGGAACTTATTAGTCAAGGGAAAATAACACTAAAGGGATTTAGAGACGCACTGTGAAGGATTGTGAGTTATTGTTTAAAGAGAATAGGAGACTAAATAATATGTAAGGTCAATATACACTAAGAAACGTATATAAAAAGGTACAATGACAATATATACCAAGAAATGTGTAATTTAAAGTGTTACTTCGAATGATTTTCGGGAAAGCTAAAGGAAGTTTTGAAAATGAAGATTAAGAAATGTGACCAAAGTGAAAATTAAGTTTTTATATATTTCTCTTACTATTATCTCTTTCTTTATCTTTATTTGTCTGTGTAATACTTTTACTTTTGTATGTTTATATGTGTGTGTGTGTACATATTCTTTACTTCCATGAAATAAAAATTTAATGAGGAAAAAAAAAAAGAAAATTAAAATCCATTAAACAAAAAAGAAAAAAACAAAGAAAAATACAGCAAATCTTCCCATTACTTATCTTTCATTAGCTTATTTCCCTGACCTCCTCACACCTCCCTTTTTTGTATTCTAGATCGATTATCCATTTCAGCAAATCATTTCCCTCTTTTCAAATTTTTGTCCTGTAATTTATCTTGATATTAATATAGCTTTATTTTCCCTCCTTTCACCAATTAACAGTCTGTTTTCTCCTAAATCTTTGTAACATTTCTGCTAAAATCACATAAATTCATTCCAACATCATTCTAACATTCATTAATTTTACAATGTTTCTGTAAATAGTCCTTAAATTTCTTCCAATCTTCCTCCACCGACTCTTCTCCCTGGTCTCAGATTCTGCCAGTCATTTCCGCCAGTTCGATATAGTCCATCACCTTCATCTGCCATTCTTCCCGGGTGATTTCTCTTCAGATCGTATAAATCTTTCGCCTTTTACATGCAGGCCTTCCATGCCCCCATCCCCACGACCCTCCCTATACATGTGCCTGCCTGCACACACCCACACCCCTGTTTATACACATTTCCCTAACCCCCTTCCCCATGACCCAGGCTATGCATGTGCTTCCCTAACCCAGATCCCCACGACCCAGCCCACACCCATGTCTCCTTAAGTGTCAGCGAAGCTCAGATGCTGACAGGAGAAGAAGAAGCAGACATAGAGAGAGAATAGATAAAAGTGTAAGGTAGAGAGGAGGGGGAGAGCAGCTGTAATCTGAGCTCTGAACAAAGGGGAGACGAAAGACAGGGCCAGAGTGACAGGCTGCTGCATGAGAGCTCCAATGATGTGTCAGACAATGCAGGAAGCATTCTCTCCCAAATCTAGTAGGATCTCAAAAGTGGCCGAGACACACGAAAGATACCGGAAAAGGTGGGGGCTTCTGTGTTGGGGAAGGAGGAGGAACTCAGTCCAGGCAACTCCTCCATCGTGGAGGACGATGAGTAGAGGGGCTCCATCCTAGTTTGTTGTTTTAGCAATAAATCTGAAATAATTAACAGCCAGAGTCACCTTGTGTTTGTGGGAGAGACCAAGCCATAACATTAGGCCCAAATCCCCATGCGCCAGCCTGCCCAGATGTCTCCCTACCCCCGATCTGCACGGTGTGGCTTGCCCGCTTGTCGCCCATCCCCATGACTCTGGAAGGTCCGTCAACAAGGATCCCAGCCGTGGTGGAGCCTCCTGCCCGTTTCCTTCCAGAGCAACTGGCAGAAGGAGGAAGGCGGTGTTTCTCTGGCTGACGGTGGCTCTCCTACTCCTCGCCGTCCAGGGACTCCTGCAGGGGGCTTTTTCCTCCGCTTGTGGCTGGGATCCCCTTCCTCTTCTACCCGGCTGTGGCAGCTAGGCTGGGCTTCCCCCGATGGCAGGAGCGAGCACAAGAGGCGCTGTTGCTGCTTAAAGAAACAGACGCCTGCCCACCTGCCCTGTTTGTCTGGCAGCAGCAGCAGCAGAAAGAGCAACCAAGCCCGGCGTTCCCACCCACTTGAACCAGAACTGTTTCCCCCCTTTTCTCCCCCCCCCTTTTTTGCAAAAGGCAGCCTCAGGGTTTGCTGCTGCTGCCGCTGCTGTCGCTTCTGCTCACTGGTGGGGGAGAAAGGGCTGCAGTGTTGCTGCCGCCGCCAGCCCACCCCTCCTGCTCCTAGGAAGAGGAAGAAGAGGCAGCGGAGCGGCGGAGGGCAATGGGGCTGCAGCTCTTCTGCAGCAGCAGAGGCATAGCCTGGCTTTGCAGTACTGCCTGCTTGGGCACAAGAACTGAGCCGTGTGGCAGGGCAAGGTGGCTTGCATAAGCCGCGGGGCACACGAGCAGCCGCCAAGGAGCTGCCGCCATTACTGTCATCTTGCCCCCCAGCGGCACTTGGTGTATCCCAGCATGCTGATGGCTTCTCGAAGTCACGGGTGACTGCTGCCTCTGCCTCCTCCTCCTCCTCCACCACCATCACCCTTCCTTCCCCTTTTGCCTTCCTTCTTTCCTCCACTTTCCATGGGCGGGGGAGATGGGGAAACACTCAGTCAGTCCCCACATGGCAAGGTTTCTACACCTTCTGATTGGCTGCAGGAGCTTCTTGCAGCCAATCGGAAGCTGCGGAAGCCTCACACTCTGAGGTAAATCCAATGAGGTGAGGCATTTCCGTTGAAAAGAATGCACACACGCATTCAAAGAAACGCCTCGCCTCACCGGGTTTACTTCAGCGCACAGGGAGTGGTAGGCCAGATTTACGAGCCTGGTGGGCTGGATCTAACCTGAGAGCCGTAGTTTGGAGTCCCCTGGTGTAGACAATAGATGGATCAATGGAACCCACTTAAAGCACCACCCTGTGTTCCTTTGAAATCCTATTCATGTTGTTTTAAGAGGGAAGGAATCAGTGGTACAGCAAATGCCTTGCTTACAGAATGTTACACATTCAACTGCTCACATCTCCAGTTAAAAACAACAAGATAGTGTTGACATCCACCTGAGAGCCTGGAGACACACTGCTAGTCAGAGTTGAAAACACTTGTCAGGGGTTCAGAAGGAGAGACACAGGAGGGGGAGCAAATGGAGAGTGAGGAGGAGGAGTACGAGGGGGGCGCAGGCAGTGACAGTGGCCAGAGTTATTCCACAAGCCTCTCTAGCGAATCGGAGGACTCACAGAAGGGAGCGCCGGTGGCCAGAGCAAGGGAGATTCCAAGGGAGAAACCTCAAGAGGGAGGGGCCAGCGGGGAGTCCCTGAACAGCAGCTGGAGATCAGGGCCAGCGTCTCCACCAGAGCGCAGTGGGGAGGGGGAGTCCCAGGAGTCGGGACCAGTGTCCTCACCACCAGAGGGAGGAGAGGAGTCAGGTTTGGCAACACCCACATCGGGAAGCGGGGAAACGGTCAGAAGGAAAGTCACCGGCTGGGCGCGCGCGCCAAGTTCAAATGTACAGGAGCGCGGCACAGCGGGGAGCCCGGGAAGGGAGCCAGGTCCTAAAGCCCGCCGGAGGGAGGGGCAAGACTCAGGAGGCTCCGCGTCAGAGGAGTCCAGGAAGGAGGGAACCCCAGAGGGCAGAAGGACCCAACGCAGGAAAGAGCAGCGCAAGAGGTGGAGCCGGGCTAGAATCTTAAACTGGTGTGGGTGGAGCAGTGAGTCAGAGGGGACTTAGCCGGTCTAGCGTTAAGACGTGGGCCTGCGCGCCCAGAGCTTGGAAATGGAAACTAAACTTCAATAAAGACTTTTGTATATAATATCCACTGGGCGTTGGTCCTCTGTGAGCTGGGACCTAGCGGCAGTCCTGACAGTAAGTCCCCTCACCATTTTCACCAATTTTGCAACCTCGTGGAGTGCGGGAAAGCAGCGAGGGGTGAAGATTGGTGCTTCGCGAGCTCACGAAAAACAGGGAAATGACTACCGAAGAGAGGATAGCGAGTTTGCAAAACGCAGTGACGCAGTTGACTGCAGAAATTGCGGCTTCCAGAAAGAAAGAACAGGAAGCAGCTGCTGCCTGCCAGGATCTGCGAACCAGGTTAGAAGTGCTAAGTACACAGAGGCTACCCGCCACCAGACCAGAAGGGATTGGGCTGGGAAACAGAGGAGGGAGCCTGGTATCTCACTTCAATGGGGACCTGCAGGAGTATCCTAACTTCAGAGCAGATGTAATTTATGCATTGCAGCTACTTGACAAAGACTTTAAAAATGAGGGAGAGAGAGTGGGATTTATTATTTCGCATTTACGGGGGGAGGCAAAATCGTGGCTGCGCAATCTATGGAGAGACAAGGATCCAGCCCTCCAAAATGCGGCTGCCTTCATTAAAGTGATGGATGCGTGTTTTTTATCTGAGATTGATGTGGATATCGCTAGGAGGGAGATTCACGGACTAAGACAAGGTAAAGCCACTGTGAGGCAATATCATTCACGTTTTTTCGGATTGGTGAATGTACTAGCCTGGGAGAAAGAATCGCCTGCCGTCAGAGACCTGTTCTGGGAGGGGTTGAGCGGAGCTGTGAAAGACGAGATCGCAAGGGGGGGAAGACCCCAAACCACCAAGGACGTGGTGGAACGGGCACTCTCCATTGGGGTTCGGTTGGAAGGACGCCCTTGGGGCAAGGAGGAAGGGCATTTGGGACGCACGCCAGCGAGAGGACTGCCTCCCTTCCCCAAGGAGGCGGCGCGCGCTCGATCCATGCCTCCGCTGGGAGGGGGAGAGGAGCCGATGGAGATAGGTGGTGCTAAGGCTCACTCCACAGTCGGAGCCCTAACTCCGGGAGCAGTCAAGATGAAGCCTCCTAGAGGAACCAGGAAGTGCTACATCTGCGACAGTGCTCAGCATATGGCAAAAGAGTGTCCCCAGCGGTTTCACAAGCATACTGCAGCCGCAGCGACAGTAACAGACGCAATTCAGCAGAGGGAGTCGCAGCAGGAAAACTCCACTGTCTGGCTGGAGATGGCGTCTCTGGGGACCAGCCAGACAAGTCAGTGAAGCAATCCCCAGGGATCTTACAGCCCACCGACCCCCTCCCACCCAAACCAGTAGTGCAGCTCACCGCATCCCTTCAGCTCCCCAATGGGCTACTTGTGGAAATTCCCATCACCATCGACTCGGGGAGCAATGCAGATTTTATAGACATGCAGTTCCTCCAGCAACATGGCATAGCCCTTCTGCCAGCGGCGGTACCTCTGAAAGTCGTCACAGTGGACGGCAGGGAGCTACTGGGAGGGCAAGTGCTACAGCAGACGCCGCCAATGGTGATGCGCATTGGAAACCACCGTGAGGTCATCAGCTTCAACGTCACCCGCCTGTCAGACACGCCCATAGTGTTGGGAATGAGTTGGCTGGATAGGCACAGCCCGGCATTAGCTTGGTACCAGCGGCAACTGACCTTCGGCTCCTCTTACTGCGCAGAACACTGCATCCTGGCGGACTTGGAAGATGAGGGGCATGAGGATGGACCACAGCTGAACTTGGGCATGTTGCAAGCGGTGCCTAACAAATACAAGGAGTTTTTGGAGGTCTTCTGCGAGAAAGAGGCGGATAAGCTGCCACCCCACAGACCCTACGACTGCAAGATCGACCTCCTGCCCGGGGCGACGCTCCCGACGGGGAAACTGTACTCCATGTCTGAGGATGAATTGCAAGAGCTCAGGGAGTTCATAGATCACAACCTGAAGCGGGGATTCATCCGGGAGTCCAAGGCGGCAGGAGGCAGTCCAGTGTTCTTTGTAAAGAAGCGGGACACGCCCCAAAAGAGGCTGGTCGTTGATTTCCGCTTCTTGAACCTCAAGACCAAGCCCTCAGCCTTCCCTATGCCCAAGATCGATGACCTGCTGGCGACGGTGAGGAAGGGTCGCATCTTTACCAAGTTGGATCTGCGCGGAGCGTACAATCTCATTCGCGTACGGGAAGGCGACGAGTGGAAAACAACCATGTTTACGCCGCTGGGCACTTATGAATACAGAGTTATGCCTTTTGGATTAAAAAATGGTTCCCACTGCTTTCAAGCCTTCATGCATCATGTCTTGGCGGGTCTCCTCTACAAGAAGTGCGTCTGCTTCCTGGATGACATCCTAATCTTCTCGGAATCGCCGGAGGCTCACGAGAGAGATGTTAGGGAGGTTCTGCAGAGGCTGCGGGAGCACAGGCTGTACGCCAAGCTGGAGAAGTGCCAGTTCGACAAGACGGAGGTGGATTTCTTGGGCTACAAACTGTCCGACAAGGGACTGGCTATGGACGGTGCCAAGGTACGTGCAGTACTGGATTGGAAGAGCCCACGCAATAGGAAGGAAGTACAGAGGTTTGTCGGTTTTGCCAACTTTTATCGCAAGTTCATCAAGGGTTTCGCCATGCAGACAGCGGCCATCACCGACACCCTCAGTTCCAAGAAGAAGAGGTTCATCTGGACGGAGCAGGCAGAGCAGTCCTTTCAGAAGCTCAAGCAGCTCTTCTCTTCCGAAGAGAACCTACTGCACGTAAATCCCAGCAGGCCCATGAGAGTGGAGACGGACGCCTCAGACAGGGCCGTGGGAGCCGTTCTGTTGCAGCAAGACCACCAGGGGGACTGGAGGCCGTGCGCTTTCTACTCCAGAAAACTCAGCAAAGCGGAGCAGAACTACACCATTTGGGACAGGGAGTTGCTGGCCATACATGCAGCCTTCAAGGCGTGGCGGCACTTCCTCGTCGGAGCCAAGCACACGGTGCAGGTCCGCACAGACCATAAGAACTTGGAGTACTGGCGCACGGCGAGGTTCCTGAACCAGCGACACATCCGCTGGGCGGAGTTCTTTGCAGATTTCGACTTCAGAATTGAGTACATCCCAGGAAACAGCAACGTCTTGGCGGACGCGCTGTCCAGAAAACCGCAGTATCTGGAGGCAGAGGCACCGGCGGCGGCCAAGCACATTTTCACACCACAGGCGTGGGCATGCGCGTCAGCCACGGTGGACCTGGACGCGGTGCGCCGCGCGCTGCAAACGGACTCGTTCGCCCGAGCCAAGATGGAGGAGGTGTGCAGTGGCAAGGCGAGGGGCGACGAATTCCAAGTGCGCGACGGCCTGCTCCTACGCAAGGGAGTCCTCTACGTACCAGGAGACAGCCTCCGCGCGAAGGTCCTGCAACAGCTGCACGACGCGCCCAGCGCGGGGCACTTCGGCAAGGAGAAGACGGTGGACTTAGTAGCCAGAGACTTTTGGTGGCCTAAGATGCGGGGGGATGTCGCGGACTATGTCAATAGGTGCGACACCTGCCAAAGGGCTAAGCCTGTGCACCAGCCGCCGGCGGGCCTGTTGGAACCGCTACAGACACCGTTCGTACCGTGGGAGAGGGTGGCCCTGGACTTTGTCACAGATCTACCCAGCTCAAGGGGCAAGACGGCAGTGCTCGTGGTAGTGGACCTGTTCACCAAGATGGCCCACTTCATTCCATGCGCGAAGGTGGCCACGGCCGAGCAGACCGCTAAGATGTTCATAGACCACGTGTTCAAGGTGCACGGCCTACCACGGTCTATTTTGTCCGACCGGGGGCGCCAGTTCATCTCCAACTTCTGGCAAAAGCTGATGGGATTCCTGAACGTCAAGGTCAGCCTGGCGTCGGCGAGACACCCGCAAACTAACGGGCAGGCGGAAAGGGTCAACGCCATCATGCAGCAGTACCTGAGATGCTACGCGAACCAGCAGCCATCGACCTGGGTGGACTATCTACCGTTGGCCGAGTTTGCCTACAACAACACGAAGCACGGGTCCACGGGGGTGACCCCATTTTTCGCCAACTACGGGAGGCATCCCAGAACCTTCCCGGGTCTGGACACAGTGCGGGAGGGGGAGCCACAGGGAGCAGAGGACGTGGCAGCGGAGTTGCAGGAGATCCACGAGCAGCTCAGGAGGCAGTTAGAGTTGGCAAAACAGGCTTACAAAGTGCAGGCAGATCGACACAGGAGGGTTGGGGAGGACATCCAGGTGGGAGACTGGGTCTGGTTGGCAGCACAAGCAGTTCCAGCCAGATCGTTAGCCAAGAAGAAACTAGGGCACAAGCAGCTAGGGCCTTACCAAGTAGAGGCGCAGATCAACCCAGTGGCCTTCCGGTTGACACTCCCGGAGGGTTCCAGAATGCACCCGGTCTTTCATAGATCAGTGCTCACGCCCTACAGAGAGCCCCACAGGTTTCAAGCACCGGAGAAGGCGCCAGACCCGCTCAGAGAAGCGCCCAAAAAAGGGGGGTCGCCGAAAGGGGAGCCACTTAATGAAGCCACTGAGATTTTAGACTCAAGGTGGGGGGAGGACGGGATTGAATATCTTCTCGCCACAGAGGACACCCCGGCCAGCGCCAACAGGTGGGTGCCGGATTACGCAGTGGAAGAGCAGTTGCTCAAGGAAGAATTCCACACACTTTTCCCGCACAAGCCTATGCCGGCGGGCTTTTTCGAGGATTGTTTGTTCACACCCACACTCTCGGCCAGCACTTTCCGGGGTTTCTCGTCAGCTGAGGACTCGGCTCCGGGAGGCAGCTCTCCGGAGGGATCGCTTTCAGGTTTTGGCACGGGGGGATCTTATTGGTGGGAGGACCAACCCGAAGTGGGCTGGCGCAGAGACATGCCGAAGGGGCCCTGGGAGGTGGACCCCCATCAAGCAACAGGGGGAGGAGGGCTCTTGGGTGATTTGGGGTCGAGCGCAGATTTCGAGCACACCGCGCAGGAGATGGAAGCGGAGGAGGGCGTCGTCGACGAGCCCATGGGGGACTTCCCGGACTTATCTCGGTGGTTGCAAGCCTCAGGGGACGAGCTGTATCCTGGACTCACCCCTACAACAATGGAGCACCCGGAACCCGCACCGGAAGAGGGGGAGGGGGGAAGGGGGGGCTTCGAGGGGGGGATGGATGTCAGGGGTTCAGAAGGAGAGACACAGGAGGGGGAGCAAATGGAGAGTGAGGAGGAGGAGTACGAGGGGGGCGCAGGCAGTGACAGTGGCCAGAGTTATTCCACAAGCCTCTCTAGCGAATCGGAGGACTCACAGAAGGGAGCGCCGGTGGCCAGAGCAAGGGAGATTCCAAGGGAGAAACCTCAAGAGGGAGGGGCCAGCGGGGAGTCCCTGAACAGCAGCTGGAGATCAGGGCCAGCGTCTCCACCAGAGCGCAGTGGGGAGGGGGAGTCCCAGGAGTCGGGACCAGTGTCCTCACCACCAGAGGGAGGAGAGGAGTCAGGTTTGGCAACACCCACATCGGGAAGCGGGGAAACGGTCAGAAGGAAAGTCACCGGCTGGGCGCGCGCGCCAAGTTCAAATGTACAGGAGCGCGGCACAGCGGGGAGCCCGGGAAGGGAGCCAGGTCCTAAAGCCCGCCGGAGGGAGGGGCAAGACTCAGGAGGCTCCGCGTCAGAGGAGTCCAGGAAGGAGGGAACCCCAGAGGGCAGAAGGACCCAACGCAGGAAAGAGCAGCGCAAGAGGTGGAGCCGGGCTAGAATCTTAAACTGGTGTGGGTGGAGCAGTGAGTCAGAGGGGACTTAGCCGGTCTAGCGTTAAGACGTGGGCCTGCACGCCCAGAGCTTGGAAATGGAAACTAAACTTCAATAAAGACTTTTGTATATAATATCCACTGGGCGTTGGTCCTCTGTGAGCTGGGACCTAGCGGCAGTCCTGACAACACTGAACATTCAAATTGAACAGGAATTGGAAGAAGAAAGACAGTGAAGAAGACAGAGTGGAGAGGAGCAGAAGAAGAGTAAATAAGGTTAAGAGAAACAAGATTTAAAACACAGCGAAAATTGCTCTTTATTTTCAAACCTTTGTAACTTTTTAAAGAATTTTCTTGTTTTAAAGAATAAATAAAATGTGAAATTAAGATGTATCTCACAGAACGTGACTGGATTAAATAATAAATTAAAGAGAAACAAAAGAGAACACATCCTAAGGAAAAAGAAATGGGATATTACAGTATATGCTTACAGGAAACCCACATTGTCAGGAAGCACAAAAGAGTGCCGATTAAAAGAAAATTAGGTGAGGAATTTATTGTCTCAGGATTATCCAAAAAAAGAGGAACTGTGATTTATGCTGTAGCATTCTTGCACACACACCCGCCTCCCCACCTGTCCTCCAAGTCCAGCAGGACCCGGCTGAAAGAGAGAGGGGTGTGCAGAAGCTTTATTTTCAGGACAAACACAACCAAAAAAGTAGATGCTGCCACCACTTCCTTATCTTAGGACAGCCCAGAAGAATTACCTAAGGAAGAAGATTATTCTTCAGCGTTACCGGGCTGCCCCACCCTGTATTGCTTTACCACAATTACAGGCAGAAATTCAATAGGTCTGGCAGTGATCACGGAGCCCAAGAAAGTAAAATCTCTCACTGCCTCCATTTCTCCCCCTTCTATTTGCCAGGAGGTGATGGGCCCAGTGGCCATGATCTTTGTTTTTTTGATGTTGAGGTTCAGACCATATTTTGTGCTCTCCTCTTTCACCCTCATTAAAAGGTTCTTTAATTCCTCCTCACTTTCTGCCATCAGCATATCTGAGGTGTTGATATTTCTTCCGGCGATCTTAATTCAGAACATTAATGGACTGCAAATACAGGTTTCTAACTTGTTAAACAAAGAAATTGAAAACAAAATAAAATGGATCAAACAAAAAAGTTCAAAATTGGCAAATAAATCTAGCAGACTGTTGGCATGGCAACTGAAGAAATGACAAAAAGAAAAAATAATAGGAAAATTAATAGAAAGTGTAATGTAAAGTGATAGATGACCCAGAACAAATAAAGGAAGTCTTTTGTCAAGGAACTATATCAGACAGGGAAAGAAGAGGAAGGGAAAATAGAAGAATATTTAACCCGGAATAAATTACCAAAAATTACAGAAGAGGAATCCAAATGTCTAAATTCCCTAGTAAACATTTGAGATATAACAGGCTATAGCAAAGGCCAAGATAGGAATATCTCCTGGTCCGGATGGTATATCAATAAATTATTATAAAAAACTAAAGGAGGTCCTGCTACCAACACTAAATAAAATTATGAACAAAGCATTAGAAGAGGGGAAGATCCCCGAATCCTGGAAAGAAGCTCTAATAACATTAATTCCAAAACAAGGGACAGAATTGACAGAAACCAAAAACTATAGACCAATTTCATTGTTGAACATCGGTTATAAGTTATTTGTGGAGGTATTAGCAAACAGGTTAAAGAAAAATTTGAATAGAATTATAAATGAGGACCAACCAGGATATTTTCCTGGAAGACAAATGCAAAATAATATGAGAATAGTAATTGACATCCTGGAGTACTTAGATATGAGGCCTTGATAATAAAAGCCACATTAATATTAGTTGACACGAAAAAAGCATTTGACGTTTCTTGGAAAAAACAATACAATTGATGGACTTAGGAGAAACATTTGGACATGGGATAAAAGCAATATACAGAAATCAAAATGCCAAATTGATTATCAACAACGACATATCAGAGACTTTTACAGTTTTGAAAGGCACTAGACAGGGATGCCTGTTGTCACCTCTGTTATTTATCATGTTACTGGAGACATTAACAACTGCTATAAGAGCTAACCCGGGAATAAAAGCATACTGGGAAGTAGAGCATACAAATTAAAGGCCTTTGCAGATGGCCTAATAATAACAACAGAAAACCCAGTAGAAAGTACACTGAAAACAACAGAAGAATGTAAAAAAATTCTTTCCAGTAGCACCTTAGAGACCAACTAAGTTTGTTATTGGCATGCATGAGCTTTCGTGTCACAAAAGCTCATATCAATAACAAACTTAGTTGGTTTCTAAGGTGTGACTGGAAGGAATTTTTATATTTTGTTTCGACCACGGCATACCAACACTGCTACCTACCTGTAAATAGAAAGAATGAACGAATTTGGCCAGATATCCAGATTTAAATTGAATAAAAATAAAACAAAATTGTTAGTGAAAACTTTGGAAGATCAGGAGAAACAGGATCTACAAAGCAAGACGGGTTTATCAATAACAAAAAAAATCTAATATTTGGGAATTTGGATTTCTGCCAAAAATAAAAATTTATTTAACAATAACTACACTAAAGTATGGTGGGAGAATAAAAGATATGGAAATTTGGGGGACATTAAATATATCACTGTGGGGCAGAATTTCGAACATTAAGACGTCCGTGTTACAAAAATGTTATTCTTATTCCAAATGATACCAATAATAAGTGGGACACGCTGTTTCAAGGAGTGGCGGAAAGAATTAGTGAAGTTTATATTGTAATAATAATAATAATAATAATAATAATAATAATAATAATAATTTATCATTTATACCCTGCCCATCTGACTGGGTTTCCCCAGCCACTCTGGGCGGCTTCCAACAGAACACTAAAATACAATAACCTATTAAACATTAAAAGCTTCCCTAAATAGGGCTGCCTTCAGATGTATTCTAAAAGTCTGGTAGTTATTTTTCTCTTTGACATCTGGTGGGAGGGCGTTTCACAGGGCAGGTGCCACTACTGAGAAGGCCCTCTGCCTGGTTCCCTGTAACTTGGCTTCTTGCAGCGAGGGAACCACCAGAAGGCCCTCGGCGCTGGACCTCAGTGTCCGGGCAGAACGATGGAGGTGGACACGCTCCTTCAAGTATACTGGACTGAGGCCATTTAGGGCTTTAAAGGTCAGCACCAACACTTTGAATTGTGCTCGGAAACGTACTGGGAGCCAGTGTAGGTCTTGGCGGCCACTCCCAGTCACCAGTCTAGCTGCCACATTCTGGATTAGTTGTAGTTTCTGGGTCACCTTCAAAGGTAGCCCCACGTAGAGCGCATTGCAGTAGTCCAAGCGAGAGATAACCAGAGCATGTACCACTCTGGTGAGACAGTCTCCAGACAGGTAGGGTCTCAGCCTGTGTACCAGATGGGGCTGATAAGCACCTGCCCTGGACACGAACTGACCTGCGCCTCCATGGACAGCTGTGAGTCAAAATGACTCCCAACCTGCGCACCTGGTCCTTCAGGGGCACAGTTACCCCATTCAGGACCAGGGAGTCCCCCACCCCTGCCCAACCCCTGTCTTGTCACAATTCAACCTCAATCTGTTAGCTGCCATCCATCCTCCAACTGCCTCCAGACACTCACACAGGACCTTCACCGCCTTCACTGGTTCTGATTTGAAAGAGAGGTAGAGCTGGGTATCATCCGCATACTGATGAACACCCAGCCCAAACCCCAAGATGATCTCTCCCAGCGGCTGCATGTAGATTTTGAAAAGCATGGGGAAGAGGACAGAACCCTGAGGCACCTCACAAGTGAGAGCCCAGGGGTCTGAACACTCATCCCCCCCCACTTTCTGAACACGGTTCAGGAGGAAGGAGCAGAACCACTGTATAACAGTGCCCCCAGATGAAGCTGTTAAATAAGCATTATAGAGAAATAGCAGAATATGAATATGTGTAGAAAAAAATGGATCATATATGTAATTGTAAAGGAAAAAGATGCTGATCAGATTTAAAAAAAAATGCAAAAAAATTTTTTAAAAAAGAATTTAAATTCTCCTTTGTGTGTGTGCCAACTTAAATAAAAGTTCAGAATATTCAGGAGGGGTGCCAAAAACCACACCCTTGATCCTCGCAATGCAGGTAACCTAATGCTGGTGAAATGGTTTATTTCCCCCTTACCCCACTTTTTATCCCCCAACAAGGACTGGTTGCAAAATTATGTATTTGTTCGCTTGGGCATATTTTTAGGACCCACCTTATTTCTGTGACAATAAGTTCTTTTAAATTGCTTTTAAATACTACATTTTAATTGTTGTAGCCCAACCTGGGACCTTGGGGTAAGGGGCAAATTAATAACAATAGCAATAATAGGTGGAGAGCTTTACCCTCCAAGTCATCTAAATTAGGTACTCTGGGGGCTGCTTCCTTTCTTGTCCTAGCAGAGCTCTGTGAACCTACCTGCAAAGTAAGCAGTTTGCGTTCTCTCTCTCTCTCTCTCCTCCAATCACAAAGGCCGTAAGAAAAAATGTCAGAGCAATGCCTATCAGCTTTGGATATCATATCTCCTCTCAGTCTCCTCTTTTTTCAGCTAAATAGATGGTCCCTCATCAGGCTTAGTTTCCAGCCCCCTGATCATCTTGGTTGCCCTCCTCTGCACACCTTCCAGTTTGTCAATATCCTTCTTAAACTGTGGCACCCAGAACTGGACACAGGACTCCAGGTGTGGTTTGACTTACCTTGATCTGCACACTAGACTTCTGTTGATGCCACCTAGAATGGGATTAGCTTTTTTTGCCGCTGCATCACACGGTTGACTCATGATAAGTTTGTGATCATTTTCACAGGTACTACTGGCAAGATGCTTAATTTATCTTACCTGTGATGATGTTCTCAAAAGCTTTTACCCTTATTGATTTTTCGTTAAACATTAACTTTTCATATCATTTCTGCATTGAAACTCCATTTGGTTTCAAATGTGTGTTTTGCCACTTTACATATGGAATGGGGCGGGGGCCACTGCTGCTTGAGAAACAGAAGCCCAAATTTCATTGGGCATATGTTTACAATAATAATAGAACATTTCAAAAAATGAATATAGTTACAAAACAGGACTGGGTGTGTCAGTGACCATCCTGATAATTCCAGGAGCACTTTCCTTAAAGGTGAAAGGAAGAATGAAAGAACAGAAACAAGGGGTGGGGGTGGAGGGGGAGATATCTAACCCGTTTCATGCAAATTTCATTTTTCTCTTTAATGAATTCATTGTTGGCAACAGCATATCCTGAAAAGAACAGAACACCCAAAGGAAAATACTTGAGGGATAGTAAACACTACGCTCCCTGTTTGCCAATCGGAGGGCGCTGCTTCAAGCCTGGCTTCGTCACGACTCCCTCACCACTAGCCAGCCTGCCTCAGACCCACCTCAGAGAGCTCTGTTTGCCTTGGCAGGGCCTTCAACGCTGGGCAACCCAGCCTTAGGTTTGAGCCATGCCCAATGCTTTTACAGAAATGAGAACACATGCTTTTTGTTTTAAGAGACATTGCTTAAAATAACTACATTTCTAGAAAGTAGGAGGTAAAACCCCATTCCCCACCCCCACCCCTGCACCAGCCTTACTCTCCCTCTTGCACTATCCTGGGTAGATTTTAGCAGAAATATTCAAATCAAGCATGCCATGAAATTCAGATTCTTGTCCTTCTTTCTCATATATACCTTTCTTTATTGGCATACCTGATGCATGCCTCCTCTGCACACAGCAGGAAAAAGGAAGGACTGGGTGGAAAAACATCCCCATCCCCATTTTTTTCTTTTGGGAAAACGATGTTTAAATATATTGGATTTGGGACTGGATGGCACTTCTCTGTGTCCAGCTGGCCTCTGTCAATCACTGCTTGAGACAGGGTAGAATTGAGGTTTTAGAGGAGATAGATTTATTTATTTTTACTATTTTGATGAAACAGCAGGACACCTGCTGGGACATCCAGAGAAAAGACCCAAGACACACTGAACAAATTTCCACCTTACAGCCAAAGTGTCAGCCATAGAAGTGTCAGCCACAGGGCAACGTGAGTCACAGGCTTCTTGAGCCATCCCTGTGGGGAAACATGATAGCCCTTGTATACCTTTTCTCTTGCTCCACAGCTCTCCCTGCAGCACTTACCTTGCATTTTATCTACTTCCTCTCCCTCTTAGCAGACTCGGGCCAAATTCTCACTAGTTTCAAGCAGTACCACTTAGGCATGGTCTCACAAGATTGAATTTTTCTTCACACGCACATTCACATACTCCTTGCACACAGAAAACAAGCATGTCTGGAAGAAGGGTATCCCACTAACTTGGGGGCAAGTCTCATTGAATCCAATAAGATTTACTTCTGAGTTGATACAATTAGGTTTGTGTGGTTAAGACAGCAATGCTTTCCCATCTCGCCTAGGAGTAAAACTTGAGTTCTGAGAAGACATGTATAGAATTGCACTGTCAAGGACACACAGAAGAGTTTCAATGACAGCTTTGTTTTATGAGGTTGAGGGGTGGAGAGAATTAAAGTGCCTGTCCAGTGAGAATCTCAAAAGAGAACAGTTGACTGCCACTGCCGGAAGATCCTGGAATTTAGTCAAAATTAGCACAAGATCTGTTCAGATATTCTTAGCCTTGCTGACATACTTTTGCTTTTGCTACATTAATGCATGGATGAGAAAACCGGAAGGAGCTCTGAGCCCTGGATCCTGTTTCAGGGAACTGCTAATTTGTATCAAGAAAAGGCACATCCAATAAAATCCTACTTTATAGCACATGCAAGAGGGACAGATGTTTATTTATAGAACCTGGGACTCCAGCCATGGTGCTCAGATGCCAACATGCATGCAAAATGAGGTGATAAAAGCTCTGATTGCAGGTGTTTTGCTTCCCTGGTTGCAGGTGTTTTGCATTTTTGAATGCTCCCTATGTAAAAAGCTCACTTCTTTTGTTCCGATGTGCTAATTTATTATATGCACATAACTTTGTGAGCATTTACAAATATGACTACCACCCCCAACTGCAGTCTGATGAGAGCCCCACCACCCCATTTTTGAGGGCTCTCTAGATTTGCTCTCATTAGTCTGTCAGCTGGTGACCTAGCGATGCACCAACATCACTTTATATGCCGGAAGTTGGGATTTGTTTTCTGTCTGCAGAAACCTTGATCCTTATACTCCAACAGCTAAACAACATTGCAAATAAAGTGGACAACTTCCAACAAACCCTTGACTGGCAAAGCCTGCATGGCAATCGGGGATTAAAGCTGCAGCAGACACTGGCCATGCTGGCACTCCAGCAGCCTTTCCTCTGATGTCAACAGGACATCCAGAAATGGCATTTCTAACTAACATCATGTGCTAAAGAAAAAACAACTCTTCTTAGAAATTCATCAGAATGCCCATAGGTGGAACAGCCATAAGGCTATTGTGACCTTCCTATCTCAGCTCCTAGATTGTAAAAATAAAACAATTTATCTAGAAGATTTTCACTATCTACCTAGCATAAGAAATGCTAAGTGTAGCCTGCTGACTTTCAGTCAACCATCTCTCCCTGAACGACTCACCCAAATGAGAAAAATCCCACGGCATTCTCAATACATTCAAACTGTTGGAGTCTTTAGGGAAGTTTCAGTCCATTACCTCCTCTCTGGGAAAGTCATAAATGGTCGTGACCCTATAGATAAGAACCAATAAACAGTACATTCCAAATGCTGTAAATCTGTCAGCCATGCCAGGAACCAAGAGCCAAAGCACGCTGCCAGGGAGGAAACCCGACAATACAGTGCAGCTACCTCCTCCCCTAAACCATCCTCCAAAGCACCGAGCGTGACACAATTTTTGCAGGAGTCTAACTCCAAGCTAACCAAGCAGCCCCCAAAACATCCATCAAGTAAAACTCAAATCCCAGCCACTGACAAGGATCTCCCCTTATTTGGGGAAATAAGGTCAGACAAGACCTGCAGAGGCAGAACAGAGACATGCAGAACTTTACAAATGACCCATATGATTCTATGTCATCTCTGGAATCATCACACCATTCCACAAAGGAGGAAAACCAAATGGAACTAAGTCAGCTGCACTCTGACTTAGTGCACGAGAAATATGAACACGAAACCTCGATTCTTTCCACCTACAAAATGACACGTTTCAACTAAATCACCAAAGAGACCAAGGATCCTCTGCAAACTCCAGCAACACAGGAAGAGCTCGAGCTAGACTAATTAACACTTACCTTCCGCCCTCTAAGAACAAAAAGGATCTGATAAATGAATGGTCTCGTCTTTCCAATTACCTGATCTCCTTGGAGGCCAGGCTCCTTCTTATGGGAAATCTTAATGCCCAGATTTGTGAGAATAATAATCCTCTGGCCAAAGAAACAGGTTTTGATTTAGGAAGAGGAGGAGGAGGAGGAGGAGGAGGAGGAGGAGTTTGGATTTGATACCCTGCTTTATCACTACCCCAAGGAGTCTCAAAGCGCCTAACATTCTCCTTTCCGTTCCTCCCCCACAACAAACACTCTGTGAGGTGAGTTAGGCTGAGAGACTTCAGAGAAGTGTGACGAGCCCAAGGTCATGTGGAGGAGTGGAGACGCGAACGCGGTTCACCAAATTACAAAACTACCGCTCTTAACCACTACACTTCCACTCTTCTTAGCAAAAACCAGATATTCTCTTGACTCCCAAATTAACCAGACAGGAATTTTTCTTACAGAGCTTTGTATATCACTGAATAAGCACATCCTAAATGGGTCTCCACAACTTACCAGCTTTACACACATCTCCAGCCGGGGCTGCAGCGTGATCAACTACTGTATATGTTCTCCTTTTTACTCAGTTCTAGTCCTTCGTTTGGCATCGCTGACCGCACTGAAAGTGACCATCTGCCTTTAATAATTCAAATAAATATATACCACAAAAGAGACTGGACCCTTGAAGCCTTGAGCTCTACAGCACAATATCATAAAAAAAAATCAGATGGTCCCCCATATTGAACATCTGGTCTCTCAGAAAATTACTTCCAATGAAGTGGTCTCCTTGAGGGATTAACCAAATCCGACTCTATATCAGACGCTCTGTCAACTTTCACCCAACTCTTTCAAGTGCTTGCATCCCTGGTGAGACCAGTGAGCAAGCAAACCTGTCATGCTTCCTCATGGTTTGACAAAGAATGCCACCATGAGAAATCTCTTCTGAGACAGGCATTTCAATTATTTCATTCCATGAAAAACCCGAACCTCCTAAAAGAATCTCTAAATATGAAAAAACAACTTTCAGAGCTCTTTCAAGACAAAAATAAAGTTTTCTTTGAAGGCTGCGGGCAACACCCACTCAGAACAATCCAAGCAAAAGACAGCAAATAATTTTGGAGGATAGTTTCTGGTGCCCTTCAAGACAGCAGCAACCAAACAACTACTACCATCCCCGCTTCCAGCTGGTTCAACCATTACTCTGCAATATTTACAGAGCCAACAAATCTATTAGCCACACAAAAATGGGCCCAGCTGTGCACATCTTCCTGACTGGACCCCAGTGGAACTAGATGAAATACTCTTAATAATCAAGAATTTAAAGCCAAATAAATCCCCAGGACCAGACGGGATACCTGGTGAACTCTTCAAGCACAATCCAGACTGGTAGGAACCTCCTCTAGCCAATCTATTTACATTAATTGACAAATGTGGAATACTACCATATGCCTGGCTAAATTCCATCATTACCCCCATATTAAAAAAGGTGACCCGAAGTTGCCTGAAAATCACCGCCCAATAAGCCTTCTATCATTCCTTGGCAAGATGTATGCCCGACACTTGGAAAAAAGCCTAAAGGGTTGGATGACTTCCAATAAGATCCTTGGGCCCAAACAAATAGGATTCTGCCACGGCAAATCTACCACCAATCACTGCACTGTCCTTTTACATCTAGCGGAAAAATACATGGGAAGTGGTAGAAAGAAACTTTATATGGCCTTCTTAGATCTAAAAGGAACCTTTGACACAGTCCCCCCGAGATCTACTTTGGTGCAAACAACATAAAATGGGAATTGACCAATATCTGCTTTATTTAATCCAAAAACTACACACATTTAATTTCACAGGATGTGTCAGTAATTCCAAAGGTGAGCTGACAAAAAGTATATAAATATAACCAAAGGAGTAAAGCAAAGATGTGTCCTGGCACCTCATTTATTCTATCTCTTCTTAAATGAACTGGGTTACCACCTTGACGACGTAAATGGGCATCCATCGTCATTAGGCCACCATAAAATAAAACTGCTGCTATACGCGGATGATACTACAATCCTCTCTCAGGCACAGGTTGGCCTCAGAAGACTTTTGAAGTCGTTCTCTTCCTTTTGCTAGATCAACTCCCTGGGAATTACCATATAATTACCATATATTACATAATTACATATATAATTACCATATATTACCGTGTATAAGACGCACCCATGTATAAGACGACCCCTATTCTTTTAAACCCAAAATTAAGAAATTAAGTTGTTTAGCTTTCTTGGGGGGTGGGAGAGGTAACTTCTGCCAATCGCTCACCCACCTGCCCGGCACTGCCAATTGCTTGCCATAGCCACTGCCGATCGCACACCTCACTGCAGCCATCAATTGCCTGCCCATTTGCCGCCATCAACAGCTCACCCGCCCACTTGCCAAAGCCACCAATCGCTGGCCCACTTGCTGCAGCCACAGCCAATCACCAGCAGGCCTTGCTGCAGTCACCAATCACCCGCCCAATCGCAGCTGCCATTCTCGTGCTTGCTGCTGCCATTAATAGCACATCCCCCTGTGCATTCACTATCCATGTATAAGACGACACCCAAATTTTGCCTAATTTTTTTTTGGCAAAAAGCATTGTCTTATACATGGAAAAATACGGTAATTATGGAAAATCTTTTTAAAAAAAATTTCCCTCAAAGCCGTCAGACTGTCAAATGGAGGCTAGACAATTACCCCATTGACCAGGTCAAATCCTTCAAATACTTAGGAATATTCTACCAACAAAACCTAAATTGGACAATACACAGACATCAAATGATCATTCAAGCAAAATGTACCTCCTCTGCAATTCTTCATTTTTTATTCTGTAGAGGCAACCAGCTGCTGCAATAAAAACCTGCAATGCCAAGGTTCTCTCTCAGTTATTGTACGGCATTCCAATTTGGATACAGGCATTCAACAAAGAAGTTGAACAACCCACTTTTCTCTGCAAGATCCTTGGTGCCCCTAAATGCATAAGTTACCTAACCTTATGCGCCGAAACCGGTCAACAGCTGATGGAAACCATTGCATGGCTCATTACAATCCTGGCCTGGCTGAAAATGCACTATAGAACAACATCAAATTCCTTTTCAACTTCTATGCTTGAAGACTGCACTTCATCTAGATGGTATAGAGCAATTCAGGACAAAATATGTAGTTTGAGTATTACTCTGGAGAGACTCGAAGTATGTGATGAGGGCTACATACTCAACAATCAAGCAGCGGCTTTATGACCACAAAAAACAGTGTGTCTCCTCACACTCCAAGACCCTGTTCTCCAGAAGCCCTAGGCATAACTACTTCTTACGGATTTTGCGCCAATTACCTAAAAAGGCCTACTACTTCCTTCCCAACAAAGAGCTTTTATGCTCGCAAGACTAAATGCTTTCCCCTCCACAGGTGGATACTCGCAAATTCCCTGTCAAGCCCGCCTGTGTGCCTGCAAGCAGGGAATACCAGACTTACTGGACCATATTCTCTTGGACTGCCCTTTGCATAGCAGACTCTGCAAGCATATGCTGAGCAAGATGCTGACCTGCAACCCATGGCTCTGAGAGAAAGCCAAATGAGGTTCCTCCTAGCGGACAGGGACAAGGATGTTTCTGCCTCAGTGGCTTCCTTTTTAATCTCCACCCTATCTGAAAGAGTTCTTAATGACTCATCCCTCTAGGGCAGGCACGTCCAACTCCCAAGAGACTACAATCTACTCCCACTATAAAAAACTGGCAGTGAACTATTTTTGAGCTTTTTTTAGGGAGGATGACCCAGGGTTGATCACGATCAACCTGCTGGACATGCCTGCCCTAGGGAATAGACAGGGTGAAGCAGAACAATCAAGTGCCTTGAGACCCTCAACAGCCTCACTCCTGTCCCTTTTAAATCTATCCCACTGACTTGAAATGTCTTAACTTGAAATGCCAATAAAGGTATTTGTATTTGTATTCAAAAGGTGCAGGAAGTCAAACTGAACCTAAACTGCAAACCGGGGACTTCCGGAGGCGGCGCGAATGGCAATGGCTGCCCTCTTCTAACCGGGAGAGGGAAGCTCCGCTGAGAAAGGGTCATCCGCTGCGGCGAAGCGGAGACCCACTTTGAAAAACCACAGGCGGCAGAAGCCTGTGGTCTCGGGACCCGGCGGGCGCCAGGAGCGACCCCCAAAACGTTGAAGGAACCCCGTAAGGGGCTCCGGATCGCGGAGGGGGTAGCGGCGCTGTGGGTCGTTTCGCGGTCAACGGAGCGAAGCCGCGTTGCTGTTGCCGGTGAGCGCTGACCTCTCTTCCTGAAACTGCTGATTCGGAAAACAACAACCCGTGAGTAAATAAGGACTTTACAAAATTTGGAGACTCAAAAATATTGAATCTGGCTGAAAGCGGAGTGACGAAAAACAGGAAGTCCGTCTTCCGCTAACACTGAACTTGAAAGTAAAGAGCTGGAGGAGTGGAGGCAAAGAGTGAACTTTTACTTAACTGATCTGGGCATCCATGGAAATTACCTCTAAGCAGAATAAGGATTTTAAGCAATTGATTTTATGACTTTCATTTGGACTGTGTTACCTTTCTTCTATTTGGATTACAACTTAAGCAAGAAACCCAGGTGCTGGAACTGCCTGAGTAACTGAGCAGCCAGTCTGCAGGGTCGGATACTTTGAACTTAAACTTTGAAACAATCTGAGGGAGTTTGAACTGGCTACTTTGAAGCACCTCTTGGAATACCAGTAAGCACTGTTTGAAACATTGTGGCTTTTTAAATACTAACTCTGCTAAAATCTACTTTATTGAAGGTTCCTGGACATTAAATTAGATTTTACTAACTTTATTGGAATTGATCTCTTCCCTAAAGACATTTTAAGCTCCCCCTAGAGGATTTGGGATTTACAGCAGTGACATTGTTTTACTTTCCTTTTCCCGGCCTCCTGTTTGACTGCCACCATCTGGGCCGTGGTTTTCTCATGGGAACAACTCAGCTTGACCTTGACTTTTAGATAACTTTGGAATGAGTGGTGCTAGAAAAAAGGGACCAAGAACTAGACAAACAACTTTAACAACTTTAACCGCAGCCTCTCAGGCACGTAGATCATCTGTGCCTACTTTGCCTTCTGAGGAAGAAGCTGCTTCTCTGCCACGGGCAGGGGAGGGAGAAACTGAGGAATTACAATTGGAAGATATGGCCTCAGGAGCAACTGGCTCTATTTTAGAGAGAATTCTTGAAAAATTGGAGTCTTTGGATAGAAAAGTTGATCAGCAAACAGCCAAAATTGATCAAAATACAGAATGTTTAAATAGACTAAGTGGACAAGTTGCACAGAATGCTCAAGCAATTGGAGAACTGAAGGAGGCTGCAGGTGAAAATCAGAAATTGGCTGAGGATACCAGCCAAAGACTGGGAGAGTTAGAAAAAGAGGTAAGACCACTCAGTAAACAAGTAGGTGAACATCAGACCTATCTTTCTATGATAGAACTTCGGAACAGGGAGACCAATTTAAGGATAAGGTCGATACCAGAAGTGGAAGAAGGCAACCTAGCTGAGTTTTTGACTAAAGAATTTTCCAAGTTTTGGAACCTAGAGGAAAAAGACTTTAAAATTGTATCAGCTTTCAGGCTTGGAAGACTTATAAAAAAAGAGAAGCCCAGAGACTGTTTGATAACATTGAGATCAAAGGAGGAAAGGGACAAGATTTTGGGCCTGCATTACGGAAAGTCACTGGACATTTCGAACAAAAGAATTGAAATTTACAGGGACATCCCTAAACAACTGTTGGACCTTAGATCTGACTATTTGGAACTAGTAAAATTGTTGAGGAGCAACTCAATCATCTTCAGGTGGGACTTTCCCCAAGGATTATCTTTCACTTTCAGAGGGAAGAAGATCAAAATTAGAACATTGGAAGATAGAGATAAGTTTCTGACTGCATACGGAGAGGACCTTCATAAAGGACTTGAACTACCCGCGGGGCCTGAACCACCAGGGGTACCTGCACCATTGGACCCTAAAGACCCGTAGAACAAAGTACCACCCCAAGGAAAATAACCAGATTTATTCAGGATGTCTCTGCAACTTTTAAGTTGGAATATAAATGGCTGTAACATTCCGGAAAAAAGGAGGAAAATTTTTCACATATTAAAAAAGGAACAATTGGACATTATTTGTTTACAAGAAACACATGTGACTAGGCTCCACAGAAAAGTATTAATAAATAAAAGGCTCGGCCAGGAATTCATATCTTCGGACACAGTAAAGAAGAGAGGTGTGGTGATATATGCAAAAGAGAGTCTTTCACCCAAATTTCTATTTAAAGATGAACATGGAAGAATTTTGGCAATCGAAATACAACATCAAGGAGAGAAAATCCTGATATTAGGAATTTATGTTCCAAATGAAGGTAAATCGGAATTTTATAAGAAGTTGCATGAGATTATGCTGGACTATCTGGACTATAACAACATCATTATGATGGGAGATATGAATGGGGTCGTATCAACTAACATGGATAAGTCACAAAGCCAAAACGTCACAAAAGACGGAAGACTGCCAAAGACCTTTTTTGAAATGACAGACAATATGAATTGGATTGACATCTGGAGAGTGAGAAACCCCTTGGGAAGAGAAGGAACATTTTTATCTGAAGCCCAGCTGACTTGGACAAGAATCGACCAAATATGGATAACTAGAGGTCTGGCACCCAAGGTCAGAAAGGTGGAAATCTGCCCAAAGACCTGCTCCGACCATAATGCACTGAAAATGGATATGACACTATTACCAACCGGTTCCTTTAGATGGAAGATGAATGACAATTTGTTTAGAGATCAGGAGATCATTAAGAAGGCCCAAAAAACTTTGAAGGACTACTTTGAGATAAATATGAACACTACAGTGGAAAAAAGAACTATTTGGGACACAAGCAAAGCCGTGATGAGGGGGTTCTTGATACAACAGAATGCTGTAAAGAAAAGGACACAAAACGAGAGGAAAGACAAGATTTTGGAGAAAATCAAAGAATTAGAGAAGAAGTTAAGATTAAATCCGAAGTCACAGCCGATTCTGAGAGAAATCAAACTTCATCAAGCACAATATTCTAAACTGATAAATCAGGAAATAGAGTAGAAGATTAAACTAATGAAACAAAAAACCTTTGAATCGGCAAACAAATGTGGGAAACTGCTAGCGTGGCAGTGGAAGAAGAGACAAAAATTAAATACAGTTACAAATTTGGAAATTGAAGGAAGAAACATTCAGAACCCCGTGGAGATTAGAAAATGTTTTCAGAAATATTTCAAAAAATTATACACTCAAGGGCCGCAGGATGAGGTAGAGATTAAACAATTTTTGGGGAAAAATGGACTTAAAAAACTCTCACAAGAAAATAGATCACTCCTGAGTAGTAAAATAACACGACAAGAGATTGAACAAGCCATTCAGAACATGCAATTGGGCAAATCTCCAGGACCAGACGGGTTGACCTCCAAGTATTACAAGACATTAAAAGACTATTTGATACAACCACTGATGGAGGTCAGCAATGAAATTATAGAGGGGAAGAGGGCGCCGGAATCGTGGAAAGAAGCTTTCATCACATTGATACCCAAATCGGAATCTGAAAAGACACAACTCAAGAACTATCGTCCCATCTCCCTTTTAAATGTGGATTACAAAATATTTGCAGACGTTTTGGCAAGAAGATTTTAAAAAGTTCTAAATGAAGTAATCCATAAGACCAGGCAGGCTTTCTCCCAGGTAGACACATGTTTGCTAATACAAGAAACATTATTGACATCTTGGAACTTTTGCAAACAGACATAAACATAAAAGCAGTGCTAATTTTCATAGATGCGGAGAAGGCCTTTGATAATATCTCTTGGAAATTTATGAAGGGAAATTTAAAAGAAATGGGAGTGGGACGGGGTTTTGAGAATGGGATTGATGCAATATACTCAGAGCAGAAGGCAAAATTGATAGTTAACAATGTGGTTACAGAAGAGTTTAAAATTGAAAAAGGTACACGACAAGGCTGCCCAATTTCCCCTCTGCTATTCATTTCGGTCCTGGAGGTGCTCTTGAATAGGATTAGAGGGGACCGGTTGGTGCAAGGGATTCAGGTCGGAGCGAAACAATATAAACTCAAAGCTTTTGCAGATGACCTAGTCTTGACCTTGCAGGAGCCAGAATCTAGTACAAAAAGTATTACAACTGATTCAAGACTTTGGTCGGGTGGCGGGATTTAAACTAAATAAACAGAAAACCAAGGTGTTGGGGAAAAACTTGACAGATACAGAGTCAGAACGGTTTCAGAGAGAAACAGAACTAACTGTGGTTAAAAAAGTAAAGTACCTAGGGGTAAACATAACAGCAAAAAATCTGAGTCTATTTAAGGATAATTATGAAAAATGTTGGTCTGAAATTAAGAGAGACTTGGACAGTTGGTCAAAATTGAAGCTTTCTTTGCTAGGCCGAATTGCTGCTATTAAGATGAATGTATTGCCTAAGATGTTGTTTTTGTTTCAAACATTGCAAATTGTGGACAAGACGGAGTGTTTCCGGAAGTGGCAGAGAGATATTTCTAAATTTGTCTGGCAGGGCAAAAAGCCCAGAATTAAGTTTAAGATATTAACTGATGCGAAAGAAAGAGGGGGCTTCGCCCTGCCAGACTTAAAACTGTACTATGAAGCCGCAGCTTTCTGCTGGCTAAAAGACTGGCTACTTCTTGAAGACACTGATGTGTTGGATTTGGAAGGTTTTAACAATGCTTTTGGTTGGCATCCATACTTATGGTATGACAAAGTTAAGATCAATAAGGCCTTTAAGAACCATATTGTCAGGAAAGCAGTATTTAATGTCTGGATAAAATACAAAGACTTATTGGAAAACAAGACTCCGAGGTGGCTTTCGCCTCTGGAAGCTAAGGCCCGAAAAAGACCCAATATGGAGGCCAAATGGCCAAAATATTGGGAAATATTAGAAAAAGATGGAGACAATTGGAAATTACAGAGTTTGGAGAAAATGAAGGATAAAGTGCGAGACTGGTTACATTACGCTCAGATTAAAGAAGTTTTTAAAAATGACAGAAAGTTAGGGTTCCAGGTGGAGAAATCGAAGTTGGAAACAGAATTGCTAGAACCAAAGACTAAGGTACTATCTAGAATGTATAACCTGCTGTTAAAATGGAATACACAAGACGAAACGGTTAAATCGGCTATGATAAAGTGGGCACAGGACATTGGGCATAACATTATGTTTGAGGACTGGGAAAGGTTGTGGACCACTGGGCTGAACTTCACCGCATGTAATGCTCTGAAGGAAAATGTAATGAAAATGATGTATAGGTGGTACATGACCCCAGTTAAACTTGCCAAAATATACCATTTGTCTGATAATAAATGTTGGAAATGTAAGGAAAATGAAGGAACATTCTTTCATCTCTGGTGGACTTGCCCTAAAGTGAAGGCCTTCTGGGAAATGATATATAATGAGTTGAAAAAGGTATTTAAGTATACCTTCACTAAGAAACCAGAGGCCTTCCTTCTGGGTATTGTCGGCCAGAAGGTGCTAAAGAAGGACCGAACATTTTTTCTGTATGCAACAACGGCAGCAAGGATACTTATCGCTAAGAACTGGAAAACGCAAGATCTACCCACACTGGAAGAGTGGCAGATGCAGCTGATGGACTATATGCAACTGGCCGAGATGACTGGCAGAATCCGAGACCTGGGAGAAGAGAGGATCGAGGAAGACTGGAAGAAATTTAAGACGTATTTACAAAAACATTGTAATTTGGTTGAATGTTAAGAAGGATGCTAGATTATAAATAATTGGCCACCACTAAATTAGATTTGAATTTGATGATAAGTGAGGTTAAAGAAAACACAAACCTTTTGGAGAATTGCTAGATTGTATTTAAATGAGTGGATATAAGATTGTAAACAAGTTGATAATTTGCTTGGAAAATCTTTTTAACGATGTAAGTGGGAGCGGGAGACGTGAGGGAGTCCAAAGAAGTGATGAAACCACGTTTTGATATAAGCAATGTTGTTTATTATTTGTGCATTTGTATCAAAAAACTTTAATAAATATTTATTTAAAAAAAAACAAAAAACTGCAAACCGGAAGTTACTTTTTCATCACCAGGAACAGAACCTGAACATTATATTTTTTTTCTGTTGGAAAAGAACTGAAACAGAACCAGGAAAGCAATTCAGGCTAGCTGTTCAGAATAAGAATTCAACCAAACAACGAAACACCTGATGTAGTACTCTTACTGGCTCCATCAGAGCCAGTCAGCAGAAAAAAGCACCTTGCCTTCTTCAAGGGCTGGTCCTGGGAACCATTTAGAAGTCTCTGCTTCCACTCTGTGAGGGGAGTTTAGTCAGCATGCAAGTTACAATATGGAAGGGATAGAAATACAACACACCATAGGAGCCAACTCCTAGGGGTCAAGGTCCCTTCAGCCCCTTCAATAAAATATTTGAGGGGATCACCCCCGAAGTTGATGGGCACTGCCATTCAAATGGTGTGCCTGTGCTGCATCATGTGATTGATTATGCAGGGTGGAGCTTCCCTAGCCCCCTCAATATTTTATTCATGTTGGCACCCCTGGAACACACACATGAGGTTATACAACAGCGCAGCTAGAGTTTCCACCTTTGGATGGGCAAAATAAGGGACAGGTCAGGGGTATTGGGGGGCTAAAAATTACTTTACCCTGTGCAGAAATGACTTCAAAGCAATCCATTACAACAATCAAATGGAAGCTATCGGTAACTGCAAGCACTCCAACAACCATATTGAAAGGAAATGCTCCATATCTGCTGAATTTCTGCCTGCCAGAAGGATGGTAAATGTAGAAACCCAGTCAAAAAATGGGGGAAGAGCTAGCAAGAAATTCTGCTTCTGTTCCCCGCAGAGCTTTGCCTCCAACATCCTAGTGGGGTTCGCATAACCCCTCATGACCCTGAGAGCTCCAATATATGAAAGTTATTATGCTTTAATGCCTAGGCAGATGATGCAATAGGCAGATGATGATGATTATGATTTTACATTTGTACACCACCTTCCACCCAGGCAATTTCAGTGACAGATCCCTAAATGTAAGAAGCCCTCCTCACTGTAGTGGAAATAAGCCAAGGGAACCCTTCAACACCCAGCGAGAGGCACCGGGTGTTTTTGCTTTGAGAAGGGGCTTCATGCCGCTCTGGCGGAGGCTTCTGCTCCAGGAAACGTCTCGCTTGTCCAGGCCATTGGCAAGAACTCTGCCTAACCCCGAAGTCAGCTGGCTGGCAAGCTCTATTGGGTAGCCTGGAGCATCCATCAGCCAGCTTGGATGGCGGGCTCAACTTCTGAGGTGCCTAGCAAGCTAGGCTGCGTGAGACAAGCAAGTGAGGGCACAAACTTTTACATCTTATTTTTTTATTACTTCAAAAATGGAACAAAAGGCATTTACACACAGGACTGGGGACTTTGTGCCCCCCAAACAGAACAAATCCACATTTTGAAGGACAGGTGGCAACTCTATGTGAGTGTGTGGGTATCCCTGGCGCTACCTGGTGCCTGTGGGGCCCAGTTAAGTTATGGTTACAAGATGTCCCTGTTTCCCGGGGACAGTCCCCGGATTTACAAATCTGTCCCCGGTCAAAATCCGTCCCCTGGGATGTCCCCAGATTTCATTTAATGTCCCTGGATTTATATCTTAAGTGTTGTAGATTTATTAGTAGGGAATGAATCTTGCGTGGTTGGTTCAACGGCACAAGACACATCATATGGGGACTTCTGGCGAGGCAAAATGGTGGGTACCACGGCAGTGAACAGCTCCTGAAGCCAGCCAGAGCCAACTACGCTACCACTGCTGTGGGGGAACAGGGGACGCCCGGCTCGTCAACTGGGGGAACCACTGACACACACACACACACCCCGTGACCCAAATTGAGCTGGGAAGAAGAGTGCCCGGCCACCCGGCCAACTGCCCAATGGTGCTCCAGGGCCAGTAAAAACCCCGGAGCTGATGCAAGGAGGAGGAGAAGGAGAAGGAAGAAAGAGAAAAGAGAAAAGAGGGGAGGCCGAACTTTGCCATGCCGCTGCTGCTGCCGCCACTGAGAAAGAGAGGTAGGAGAGCACTGGGAGGGCAAGGACACGTGGTTGAGCTCAGGCCTGACCTGAGCCTACTCCATGGTGGCTAGCGCTCCAAGAGAACAGGCCGGGGCCCAGAGGAAGGCCACACGACAGAGGAGACCACAGAAGTGAAGATATTACTTCTGAATTTTTTAAAAAATATTTTTCTTAAATAATTTTTTTTCTCTTAAAAAAAAGGGGTCCCCGGATTCTTTGGAAAAAATCTGGTAACCTTAAGTTAAGCCCCCCTAGGGAAACTGGGGTGGGGAGCTTAAGCCCCCTGCCACCCTTAGATGCCCCCCTATGCTGAGGGAGTCTGCCCCCCGAAGAGCTTCAAACAAGGAGCTAATTGTAAGTGCCTCAGAATCTGAACTGTATCTCAGAACATTCTTTTCATTGTACTGTGTCTTCTCTGCAGAGTCTTCTCAGGAAGTGACTCACCCATGAAATAAATAAGAACATTAACATTCTGTTTGTCTAGAAAATCAGCCTGGTCCCACCTTTTGGCCAGAGAAGGACCAGCTGCAGGAAGCCTGCTTTTCTCTCCCCCAGCAAGGACAAAAAGGGCGTCAGTCAGCACAAAGCAGACTCTGTCTCCCTCCTTCAGCTGGGGCTGAAGGGCTGCTGGACCCCAAGAAGACAAGAATTGCATTTGGACTTCTCAACCTTCCGTGTCTTGATCTTTTTTTAGTTTTGAAACTTGAGGACAAGATTTGCCTCACCTTTTCTGTATGAAAAGCAGGATAAAAAGGGGGATAATAATATTAAAGTGTATATTTCAAATAATATATACCAGATTGAGATTGAATCCTGACAAGATAGAAGTACTGTTTTGGGGGGACAGGGAGTGGGTGGGGGTGGAGGACTCCCTGGTCCTTAATAGGGCAACTGTGCCCCTGAAGGACCAGGTACGCATCCTGGGAGTCATATTGGAGGCACAGGTCAATTCTGTGTCCAGGGCAGCTGTTTACCAGCTCCATCTGGTACGCAGGCTGAGACCCTCCCTGCCTGTAGACTGTCTTCCCAGAATGGTGCATGCTCTAGTTATCTCCCACTTGGACTACTGTGATGCGCTCTACGTGGGGCTACCTTTGAAGGTGACCCAGAAACTACAACTAATTCAGAATGCGGCAGCTATTATATGTCAGGAGTGCTCTGATGGTGTTTCCTGCTTGGCAGGGGGTTGGACTCGATGGCCCTTGTGGTCTCTTCCAACTCTATGATTCTATGATTCTATGATATGTCAGCTAGACTGGTGACTGGGAGCAGCCGCCGAGACCAAATAACACAGGCCCTGAAAGACCTACACTGGCTCCCAGTACATTTCCAAGCACAATTCAAAGTGTTGGTGCTGACCTTTAAAGCCCTAAACAGCCTCAGCCCAGTATACCCGAAGGAGCGTCTCCACTCCCATCGCTCAGCCCATCGCACTGAGGTCCAGCTCCAAGGGCCTTCTGGCAGTTCCCTCACTGCAAGAAGTGAAATTACAGGGAACCAGCAGAGGGCCTTCTCAGTGGTGGCGTCTGCCCTATGGAGGCCCTCCCACCAGATGTCAAGGAAATAAACAACTAAATGACTTTTAGAAGATATCTGAAGGCAGCCCTGTTTAGGGAAGTTTTTAATGTTTGTTGTTTTATTGTGTTTTTAATATCCTGTTGATAGTCGCCCAGAGTGGCTGGGAAGGCTCGGCAAGATGGGTGGGGTATTATTAATAATAATAATATCATCACCATCCTTGTAATGTGTGAAATTAATTGGCTTTTTAGCATTCTGGTACAGCCAAAAGGAACACTATATTTTCCTATGAGGAAATGAGCAGGTGGCATTGCAAGTCTTTTCCTGAGGAGGTATTGATCCACATGAAATAATCCTGGATACAGGAGTGATCCACATGAAATAATCCTGGATACAGGAGGGCATGGTATGCTCTGTTGAAATAAATCTGCTTCCTTACAAAGCTGGTATGTTCACATGTTAAATGGTGGTTAAGCTAAAACAGAAGCTTTCAATCTTGCAACTGTGCTCCAAGTTAGGCAAAGTGAAAGTGATATACTCAATCTAGTTGTACAACTAAGCATAGGTGAACACCAAGTCCAAAATACTGTTGAAGGTACTGCATGGCTGGTACCTTTATTGATCTCCCCCTTTCCTCCACAGAGTTCAAGGTGACATACCTATTTCTGCTTCTCTGCATTTTATCCTCACAACAACCCTGCGAGTGAAAGACTGGTAACCCAATGAGGCCTATTGGCTGAGTCCCTAGGGATTTGAATCCTGGTCTCCCAGGTCCTAGTCTAACACTCTGACCACTATGCCACACTGGCTCTTATAGAACCTTGGCATGCTGACCGTGCATCCAATGTCACCAGCAGCTGTTGCTCAGCAACGAAATGTGAGGCCGTTTGAACTGAGGTTCTCCAGGTTCTTTTTTTTAAATAATTTTTTATTAACTTTCTTTTGTATTTTAACAAACACTTCATATCAATAACATACATGTTACAAATCATCATCCCCTTTCCTCCCGGGTTTCCCTCAGCTCCCATTTCTGGTTTGTTACCCCCTTATCATATACTGCTGTTTCAACCAATCCACCATATCATTTCTTTTTATATATAATTTTTTATTCGTTTTAAAAACATTTATATTGTCATAATTTTACAAACTTCCAACTCTTATACAATCTTTTGGACTTCCTTCAGCTCCTCTGGTGATTTCCCACCTTTAAGATTTCTCCTGCATTTCTTAACTTTATATTACCTTTAACTTCATAATCAATATCATCCCTTTCATTCATTAAGGCAATAATTCAGACTATTCCCCTTACAAAACTTCCTGCAAACCTACAAATGTAATTGAATCATCACAGTTACTTTTCATATAGTCCGTAAATTTACGCCAATCTTCTGTAAATCTCTGGTCCCGCCAGTTTCGAATTCTTCCCGTTAATTTGTCCAGTTCTGCATAGTCCATCAATTTCATCCTCCACTCTTCTTTCATTGGTAGTTCTTCTTGCTTCCATTTTTGTGCCAATAAAATTCATGCTGCCGTCATTGCGTACAAAAACAGCTTACAGTCATTTCTATTTATATCAGTTCCTACAATTCCTAACAAAAATGCTTCTGGTTTTTTAATAAATGTATATTTCAACATTTTCTTCATAGGTTTTTATACCTATCCCACACTTCTATTAGAGATCTACGGAATATATGGTTTCCAAATCCTTTATGGATTTTTGCTTTGTTATACCATAGATATGCGTGCCAACCAAATCTATTATCATAACCTTCTAAATCTAACAATTCTGTATCTTCTAATACCCTCCATTCCTTTAACCAACAAAGACACAATGCTTCATAATACAATTTCAAATCTGGGAGAGTGAAGCCTCCTCTTTCTTTCACATCTGTTAATAATTTATACTGTATTCTCGGCTTCTTCCCCTGCCAGATATATCTTGAAATTGTTTTTTGCCAGTCTTTAAAAATTGATGCCCCTTTGATTATTGGAATTGACTGAAACAAAAATAACATCTTTGGTAGCACGCTCATTTTAATAGCAGAAATCCTTTCCCAAAATGACAGTTTCATTCTTCTCCATATATCCAGATCTTTTTTAATTCCATTCCATACTGGTATATAATTGTTTTGAAAAAGATCTATATTTTTAGAAGTTAACCAAATGCCTAAATATTTGACTTTCTTTACTGCTTCTATACCAATTTGTTGCTCTAATACTTCCACCAGATCTTGTTTCATATTTTTCACAATCATCTTAGTTTTCTTTTTGTTTAATTTAAAACCAGCTACCTGCCCAAACTGTTCTATTTCTTCTAATACTTCTTTAGCACTTATGACTGGATTTTCTATTGTCAGTACCAAGTCATCGGCAAAGGCTTTTACTTTATATTCATTCTGACCAATTGAAATTCCCTTTATTATCTCATTATTCCTTATTGTCCTTAGAAAAACCTCCAGTACCGATATGAATAACAGCGGCGATAGTGGACACCCTTGTCTTGTCCCTTTCGTAATCTCTATATTTTCTGTTACTATATTATTCACAATCAATTTTGCTCTTTGTTCTGAATATATAGCCTCAATTCCTTTTAAAAAGGATTGTCCAATATTCATTAATTCTAAATTTTCCCCAAGATATATTGTCAAAGGCCTTTTCCACATCTACAAAATCAACATTGCTTGTTTTTCACTCCTGACAGTCAGATATTCAATTATATTAATTATGTTTCTTATGTTATCTTTCATCTGCCTGCCAGGTAAAAAACCTGCTTGATCTTTATGAATTATTTCATTCAATATCTTTTTCAGTCTCGTAGCCAATAAACTTTCAAATAACTTATAATCATTATTTAGTAGCGAAATCGGTCTGTAATTCTTTACTTGCATTAAGTCCGAATCTTGTTTTGGAATTAATGTAATATATGCCTCTTTCCATGTTTCTGGCAATTCTCCTTTTCTTAGTATATTATTCATAACTTCTTTCAATGGTATAAACAGGGTGTGTTTCAGTTCTTTATAATATTTTGCCATAAACCCATCCGGTCCCGGTGATTTCCCACTTTTCAGTACTTTTTTAGCATCTTTAATTTCTTCTATTTCAATTGGTTCATTCAATCGGTCTTTCTTTTCCGTCGGAATTTGTTGCACCCCTTTCTGTCTCAAGAAGTCCTCTATCTTTTTCCCATCATTTTCCCCAGGAGTCTTATATAATTGTCTATAAGATTTCATGAATTCTCTCCTAATTTCTTTTGGATTAACTATTTCTTTTCCTTCCACTGTGATCTTATTAATTGTGCTCTGTTCTTTCCTTTTTTAAATTTACCATGCTGTTGGGTTGAAATAAACGATTTCAAATGTGATTTCAGGGTGAATGGGACAAAAATACTTTGGGATACGTGGTTTGCCAGCGCATGCCCGAAGTAAGTCCGCCCATATCACCCCTATTATTTACTGTTGTTGCTGCCACTTCACAAAGTAGGCAGCAATAATTTTATTGGGTAGCTGAGGAGGAGAAAAAAACTGAGACCAAAGATGCATGAGACCAGGAATGCATTGGATGAAGCAACATAGCAAAATTAATATACATATTATGACAATGATATATTGAAAAAGATTACAAAGCCAATTCAGATTTGGCAACCAGCCAGTGAGCCACTGGGCGAACGAATCCCAGAGGACAGAAAATCCAACATCCTGTCTAATGTGGTGTGTAAGATTTTGCAAATGAGAGATTTGCTTTTGAATAGCTTTGGAATTATCAGTAATATTAAAACAACACATGTCATTCACTTGTTCACAGCCATAATGATAAAGCATGAGCAAATAGTCAATGGCAGCACGATTTTGTAGAAGTCCATGATGAAGTTCACTCTGTTCTTTATTCAAAAGGTGAAGAGCTTGTGAAATAAAATTCAGAGCTTTTGCTGCGGAGCAAGCTAAAGAGTTAATATTCATACTATTACGTACAGCCAATCCAGGGATTCCTAAGAGAGAAACAGCTAAAGAGATATATTCAGATCTACTGGGAAGAGAGACAGAATCGTCACAATCATTAGTCAATTCCACAGAGCGGCGATATCGAGAGCGGGACAAATGATGCTTTTTGGGTAAAATGATGGACAAACGGCTTAAACAGCAGGGTGTGCCATGGCTGATGTTTGCTGGAATATAATTGAATGTATAGCCTGGGCACGACCAGAACCAGCCTTCAGGCAGCTCTGTATATTTATATACATAAGAAATATTTACATAATTAGAGCAATTAAAATTATCCTTGCCCATTTCCACACAGTTGGTTTTTGTGCAATTGACCATATGGCCGCAAGTGACATTAAAGGAAGCCATGTATGGGGTCAACAAATCAATGGCCAGAGGTGGGTGTTGGCGCACTTGGGTACCCCAGTTATGGTAACCGGAATAACCAAGGGTGCGGAGAGAATCATTTTGGGGTAGGGATGAGTAAAACCAGGTATCATTTTGCATATCAAAAGGGTCATGGTAAACAGGGATAAGGCAAGAGCCAAGGATTTCACCTATTGATACCTGCTGGGTTAGGCAAAAGGAAGAAACATTGAGGGTTTTCGCAAAAGATTCCCACACATTTATTGGTGTGGAACCACCGCTATTATGAGCGGAAGCAGAGAGGGGCAAAAACAAAACGCTGAAAATGAGCACTATCATGGAATTTATATTAAGGCAGGAAATGAGACACAAAAGCAAATATTAACGAAGGAACTCAGTGGTTGCCCTGAGACAGGGACTTTCCGAAAGGCGCGTTGTACACAGGTCGCGGTGCGACTGAAATGTAAAGGTGTCAATTGCGCCTGGGCTGGTATATTATCATACAGACCAGCACCAAAGAGTTGAGTGGCTGAATGCTGTGGATCAGCCAGGGCTGCTGCGCTATACTTAAATTCACTTTCAAAAACCACATACTGAGCAGGAGATAAAAGCATGCACATCAAATCCTTCCAATCTTGAGGTAGCATTGTATAACCATTTGCGATCCCCTCCAGCATCCCTAGCACATAAGAAGATTTGAGGCCAGAATCAGTAATGGCTTTCCTTAATTCTCTCAGAACAGAATAAGGAAGCGCCTCATACATAATCTGCTGTTGTGCAGTGCCGGGGTTCGCATAGATAGGGAAAGCAGATGGCATTTCCCCAGCCCATCCAGCCTCTTCCTCTAAGGAGAGGAGCCCTTGCTGCCTAGCTTGAGAAAGCGCGGCGCACACAGCTCCTGCGGGAGAACATGCAGGGGCTGAGGCAGGCAAAGGAGGGATGGGGGGTGGATGTGGGCTGAGGCGTAGGGAGGGGTTGGCAAGGTTGCAATGGAGGCAGAAGCTTTGGGTAAGGTGGGGGATTGTCTGCTTCGGCTAAAAGAGCAGGGGCCGACGAAGATGCCTGTGTTTCTAATTTAGCGACGGCATCTGCACATTTCTGCCAAGTGAGCAGACAATGAATCGGTGCCCTTGGTTCTGTGAAGAGGGTTTTTCCGATCTTTTGCCAAGCTTCTGATTTCAGAGAGCCGGACTCTGGGTACCAGGGGCACTGGCAAGCAATCTCACATAACAATTGTTCAATTTCTTTCAAAGAAATATGAGCACCCGCCACCTGCTGTCTAACAAGATGAAGCAGCTCCTTGGCATGCTCCTGTTGGAACTTTGTCAGTCCTCCCCCCCATACTCACAAAGTAGCACGCGGAGACTTTCCAGTCGAGTGAAGTACAGGGGTGGCTGCGTAAAGGGATCTGGCACGTCGGGGTCACCAGATGTTGGGTTGAAATAAATGACAGACGAATGGCAAGTGTCATATGGCAGTCATCTCCCGAGCACGTCTCGGGGAGTCCCTTTTATTGAATATTACAGCATTGCCACATATGTGCTTGTTGCTGATTGGTTAACACAAATACAATGCAAAGGTTGCATATAAGCATTAATCATCAATAGATTAAAGGTTGGGAAAGGGAACACAGAATTGGACAGGCGTGAAAACCTCCTTATTAAACTATTACTAGTGATTGATATAGCAAGGCTTAAAAGAACATAACTATCACATTCCGTAGATGTGGTCAACCATGCATTAAGAACAGGTCAGGGTACAATGTTTCATGAACTCAATGTGAACTGAACATTCTAGGGTGAGGAAGGAATGCTTCAGCTTAGAACGGTTTGCCAGAGTCATGTGCAGAAGCAAAACTTCCCATCACCATGGCAACCATTTTCCTGATTTATTAGCATATTCAGAGTTTTTCTGTCTCTGTCTTTTAATATTCCATTCGACTTCTTGGTTTATGATCATTGCAAATTGACTTTGTAAAATTTTTATATTCTGATTTATTTTCACATTGTTGGGCTTTTTAATTAGTTTCTTCTCATTTTCCATAATTTGTTTTAGTATTTCCTTCTTTCCTTTCTCTCAAAATTTATTTTTAATACTATTTTGTTGTATAAAAATGCCTCGTGTGACTGCTTTACTAGCATCCCAGACCACATTCACTTTTGTACCTTTGTTGCTATTGATCACAAAATATTCCTTCAATATCGTCTGTGCTTTCTTCTTTACTTTTTGATCATCCAGTAAATTTTCATTCAATCTCCATCGAAAGGTTTTTTCCTCCATTTCTTTTATCTCACATCTGATTGCATTATGATCCGAAAGTGGTTTTGGTTGTATTTCTATTTTTGTCACCCTTGGTGTTAAGTCGCTGGTAATCCAAACATGGTCTATTCTTGACAATGATTGATTAGGCTCAGAAAAATACGTAAATTGTTTTTCTAATGGGTGTCTTAGTCTCCAAATATCTACTAAGTTACAATTTTCAATCACAGAAAAAAAAGTTTTCAGTAATTTCCCTTCTGTTGCTTTTGTTCTCAATCTATCCATTTCCATTGATACCACACCATTCATGTCACCCATTATTATAATTTTCTGATCTACAAATTCAAATAGTTTTTCTTCTAAGTCCTTATAAAATTCCGCCTTGCTACCATTTGGTGCATACACTCCGACAATTATCATCTTTTCACCTTGCCATGTGACTTGTACCGCTATTGCTCTACCTTCTTCATCCTTGAAGATTTGCTGAGCCTCAAATTTACTTTTTATACACAAAACCACTCCTCTTTTCTTGCTTTTGTCTGATGAGATAAATTCATTTCCTAATAAATTCAAGGGAAGCGGGTGGCACTGTAGGTTAAACCACAGAACCTAGGACTTGCTGATCAGAAGGTTGGCGGTTCGAATCCCCGCAACGGGGTGAGCTCCCGTTGCTCAGTCCCAGCTCCTGCCCACCTAGCAGTTCGAAAGCACATCAAAGTGCAAGTAGATAAATAAGTACCGCTCCAGCGGGAAGGTAAACAACATTTCTGTGTGCTGCTCTGGTTCGCCAGAAGTGGCTTAGTCATGCTGGCCACACGACCCGGAAGCTGTACACCGGCTCCCTCGGCCAATAAAGTGAGATGAGTGCCGCTACCCCAGAGTCGGCCACGACTGGACCTAATGGTCAGGGGTCCCTTTACCTTTAATAAATTCAATTCCTGATTCCTAATCAATACTCTTCTGTATTTCTTTCACCACATGAGTTTCTTGTAGACAAATAATATCCAAATTCTTCTTTTCCAAAATGTGTCCATTTTTTTTTCCTTTTTATCATTTACGCCATTTACATTCCATGTCCATAGTTTAAATGCTATTTTGTGAAAGAGAAAAAAGGAAAAGGAAAAAAGGGGGGAGGTCTTAGACTTGTCCTTCCTCTTCCTCCTCCTCCTCCTCCTCCTCCTCTTCTTCTTCTTCTTCTTCTTCTTCTTCTTCTTCTTCTTCTTCTTCTTCTTCTCTACCGCTTTTATCTCTTTCTTCCACTCCTGCCAGTCCTACTGCACCTGCTTCTGCTTCCTCTTCTTCTTTTGCCAACTCTTTATATCTTCTCAAAAATGTATGCGTCTCGTCAACATTTGTAAATTTAAATTTTTTTCTCCTTGTAATAAAAGGAGATTCCTTCTGGGAATTCCCACTTAAATTCTATTCCATTTTTCCTTAGTATTTGTGCCAGAGGTTTATATTGGTCATGCTTTTTTCTTCTTTGTTTTAAATGTTTTATATCAAAAAAGTGTGTATGTTTATTTAAATCCTGTCATCAAGTCAATGTTCTTTTTTTGTTTCTGCAAATATAATATAAAAGGGTTAGGGTTAGACTCTTTTTCAAAGTCACTGTTGTCCTTTTCTCATAGTCTATCCGTCATTTTTGCCATTTCTGTGTAGTTCATCAATTTCTCTTGCCATTGTTCTTATGTTGGAATTTCTCCAGTCTTTCAGTTTTGTGCTACCAAAATTCTTGTAGCATACATGAATAATGTCCTCTTCTCTTCCAGCAGATCTTCACCTAAGATGTCTAACAGGAATGCTTCTGGTTGTTTAATAAATGTTATTTTCAGGATGTTTTTTTCAATTCATTGTATATCATTTCCCAATATGTTTTTACATATTTACAATCCCACCACATATGGTAAAAAGTACCTTCAGCTTCACACCTCCAACACTTCTTCTGTTCATTTTGTACATTTTTGCTAGTTTGACTGGTGATACATGCCATCTATGCATCATCTTCATATAATTCTCTCTCAGTTGTATATATCTTGTGCCCATTTTATCATCACTGACTTTACTTCTACATCCTTGGTTTCCCACTCCAAAAGGATATCATATGCTGTTTTTAACAATTTAGAGTTTTCTTCTATCACTTCCTTTTGCGAGTATGAAAAACCTCTTTTATTGTCCTCTTTTTAAAAATCCTTTAGTGGTGCAACCAGCTTTGAAGATGTTCTTTGATTTCTTCATATTTTTTCAGTTTTAGTTTCCTCTCCTTGTTCTACCAGTAGTTCTCTATATGTTGGTCATTCTCCCTTTCTTTCCAGTGTTTTAAGTGATAGTACCTCAATAGGTGATAACCACCAAGGTGTCTTAGGTTCTAATAGTTCTTTATATTTTCCTCACACTTTAAACAATGATTTCTTTATTATATGGTTAGGGTTTTCCATATCATAGGTAGGCATGCCATCCAAACCTATTGTCATAACCTTCCAGTTCTGTTATTTCCTCCTTATCTAACTTGATCCAATATCGGATCCATGTTAGGGATGCCACTTCATAGTACAATTCTAAATCTGGAAGTGAGAATCCGCCTCTTTCTTTCACATCTGTAAGAATCTTATTTTTTATCTTTGGCCTTTTCCCACTCCAGAGAAATCTTGAAATCTCTCTTTTCCACTTTTTAAACATGCATTCCCTGTTATTACTGAAATTGTTTGAAAGAGGAATAACATCCTTTCATTATAAAAATGAATAACATTCATTTTTATTGCAGTGATTCTTCCCAATAAAGAGAGGTTCATTCTATTCCATATTTCTTTTTACCTCATGCCACATTTTTTCAAAATTGTTCTTATATATGTTTATGTTTTTTGCTGTTATCCATACACCCAAATATTTTACCTTTTTATATGCTTCTGTTCCTATCATTTCTGTTACTTCTTTCCTCTCATGTTCTTTAAAGTTTTTTAATAGCAATTTGGTCTTAGAATCATAGAATCATAGAGTTGGAAGAGATCACAAGGGCCATCGAGTCCAACCCCCTGCCAAGCAGGAAACACCATCAGAGCACTCCTGACATATGGTTGTCAAGCCTCTGCTTAAAGACCTCCAAAGAAGGGGACTCCACCACACTCCTTGGCAGCAAATTCCACTGTCAAACAGCTCTTACTGTCAGGAAGTTCTTCCTAATGTTTAGGTGGAATCTTCTTTCTTGTAGTTGGATCATTTGCTCCATGTCCGCTTCTCTGGAGCAGCAGAAAACAACCTTTCTCCCTCCTCTATGTGACATCCTTTTATATATTTGAACATGGCTATCATATCACCCCTTAACCTCCTCTTCTCCAGGCTAAACATGCCCAGCTCCCTTAGGCGTTCCTCATAAGGCATCGTTTCCAGGCCTTTGACCATTTTGGTTGCCCTCCTCTGGACACGTTCCAGTTTGTCAGTGTCCTTCTTGAACTGTGGTGCCCAGAACTGGACACAGTACTCCAGGTGAGGTCTGACCAGAGCAGAATACAGTGGCACTATTACTTCCCTTGATCTAGATGCTATACTTCTATTGATGCAGCCCAGAATTGCATTGGCTTTTTTAGCTGCTGCGTCACACTGTTGGCTCATGTCAAGTTTGTGGTCAACCAAGACTCCTAGATCCTTTTCACATGTACTGCTCTCAAGCCAGTTGTCACCCATCTTGTATTTGTGCCTCTCATTTTTTTTGCCCAAGTGCAATACTTTACATTTCTCCCTGTTAAGATTCATCTTGTTTGTTTTGGCCCAGTTCTCTAATCTGTCAAGGTCGTTTTGAAGTGTGATCCTGTCCTCTGGGGTGTTAGCCACCCCTCCCAGTTTGATGTCATCTGCAAATTTGATCAGGATGCCCTTGAGTCCATCATCCAAGTTGTTGATAAGGATGTTGAATAAGACCAGGCCCAAGACAGAACCCTGTGGCACCCCACTAGTCACTCTTCTCCAGGATGAAGAGGAACCATTGATGAGCACTCTTTGGGTTCAGTCAGTCAGCCAGTTACAAATCCACTGAGTAGTAGCATAGTCAAGACCGCATTTTACCAGCTTCTTTACAATAATATAATGGAGCACCTTGTCAAATGCCTTGCTGAAATCAAGGTAGGCTACATCCACTGCATTCCCTTCATCTACAAGGGTTGTAATTCTGTCAAAAAACGAGATCAGGTTAGTCTGAAATCCATGCTGACTATTGGTGATCACAGCATTCCTTTCTAGGTGCTCACAGACTGTTTGCTTAATGATCTGCTCCAGAAACCTTTGCTTCCTCCTACTGCTCCTTCTACTTTATCCAATGCATCTCTTTGATTCTGATATGAAGTTCTGAAATCTCTTCCCAGATTTTGAAACTCTGGGTCTTTACTGTGTTTCTCCAAAAATTCCTGTGCCTGACTGTCACTAATCTATATCTCTTTTTTCTGTAAGTAAAAGAGACACCTCCTGGAAATTCCCACTTGTAATTTATCTCTGCTCTTCTAAGCATTGTTGTCAAATTTCCATATTTCCTTCTTCTGATTCTCAATTTAAATAGAATTTCTTTTAAAATGTCCACTTTTTGTCCCTCAACCACCAGACCCACCTCATAACTTTTTTGCATTATTGCATCTTTAACTTTTTTTGTTACAAACGTCAGAAGTACATCAGGTAGCTGTCTTTTCTCTCCTGACACTCGTGTTCTAACTCTGTAGGCATTCTTGATAAATTCTTCCATCCCATCTTTGGCCCCCATCCATTCTGCTAATATCCTACACAGATAGCTAGCAAGGCCTTGTTCCTTTTCTTTCTCTGGTAATTTTCTTAAGCGAACCGTTTTTACATTCAATTTCAACTGAATAAGTTCATTTTGTCTCTCCATCAGACCTCCTATTGCTCCCACCAAGGCTCCATGATCCTCTCTAATACCTTCAACTGTCTTTGCCCCCCCCCCTTTTACTACTTTCACTTCTAACACATTTACCTTTTCATCCACTTTATCAAATTTCTGTGACAAGACCTCCTTGCTTTTCTCTATATCTGACCTAACTTCCATAAATTGTTTATTCATAGATTCTTCCATTGCCTAAATTCTGCAAAATGCATAGTCATAAGTTCTGAAAAATCTGGCTTGGCTACTTTTTCTATGTCTTCTTGTGCTGACTCTCTCCTCTTTTCAACATTTTTCTGCTGTACTGATTCCTGTTTGGCTTTCTCTACTATTTCTATTGTCGCCGGAGATCACCCCCCCCCCATACTCACGTGTAATGCACAAGCACCACACCCACACATGCACACACCTCCCCTCCCTGACCCTAGAGATGTCCCTTTAGAGGGCCATCTCTCAAAAGCCTTCCGTAAATAAGGAAGCGCTAGCCTGACAGCCTTTCGCTGTAGCGCTCCGCATCACCCTATCTGTATTGCAAGTAGACCGGCCGCCTGAACTCTCGGTCAATCGGCGGCTGCCTCAGCCAATCAGCATTGTCGAACAGTGCCCCTTGCGGCGGCCATGCAGGTACTTCAGGCTACTGGCGCTCTCTTCCCTCTCCTTTGACAGCTGTCAATACAAAGTTTCCGAGTTCAATTGGCCGTGACTGATTTAATCAAAATGTTGCAAGCTGCTTCCGGAAGGTGAAAGTGCTTTGAACTTCAAGGACAATATTCTTTATAAATTCACCAAAAATCAGCCGTACCTCGGATTTTCACCGGACCACTTTTATTTTACTACATATTACAAGGACTCTCAAAGGGGGGTGGCCTGATACTGGACAGCCATAATCCCTTGACCGAGCAGTCACGTACTCCGCGGCCCTTCCCAGTTGACGTGACAACCTTGATAGCCATCATGATGGGCTCAGACAGAAGGCTATCAGGAACACAATAAGCTGCATGTTTTAGTGTATTCCGAACGGACTCTCACAAAGGACTCTGACTGGATTCCCCTCGGGGCAGGAAAACTTCGCCCTTTCTTTTGTTTTTTAAAATGACTCATGTGGGGAGGGGAGAGGAGGCTCCGGCCAGGTGTCAGGACACTCGGATTACCTGTGTAGCCCCTCCTCGACTCCTCCTAATTTTAATGTAATCATGATGTAAATATGATGTAATTCTGAGGGTGTAGCTTAGGGGATTAGCAACTAATAAAAGTTAGGGTCTTCCTTTGTTCGGGGCTTCCATCTTGCTTCACCTCGTGGGCGGTGGGAGTCCTGTCGCGACAGTCTTTTCTTAAATAAAGACCGAGCCTACTGGCTGCTGTTTTGCTCTGAATTGCTCTGGTTGGTGTCTTCATTTGTCCAAGAGAGCCCTCAGATTTTCCGGTAACACTATTCTGAAAACAATTGCTTCAAAGCACTTCTGGCTCAAGGTCAATGTTCCTTCTTATCTCTTTCTCACTCTTGGGCTTGTATGTGGAAATTTCCACTGCAAGCCCTGTCTTTACTCAGTTATATACAGATATGCACAGACCATTTCTCTCTAAAATATTCCAAAATAACCCAAAAAAGAAAGAACAGAAAAATATACATGCTATTTTTTAAAAACCCCAGCAAGTTACCACAATCACAGGAAGAAGGTTGTGCTGTTTCTCTTTGTGGTGGTTTACTGTATTTAAAAGTTATGGACATTGTTTATAACCCCAAATTCTCCAAATATGGCTTCTAATCCAAAGTTCTCCAAACAAAAGGATAAAATTGTAATCCAAATTGTGTTTATAATCCAGATAATATTTGTAATCTGATATATGGTATTTTCATCCATTGTAATTCCCTGCTCAGTCAAAGTACCTTTTTCAATTCCTACTCCCATACTTCCAGGCACTTTGCCTTCCTGGGATTTCCCCCAGTTATAGCAAAGTGTTCTCCTGCCAAACTTTGGTAGGATTTGCAAAGATCCAGGGTCCCTTTTGTTTTGTTTTGTTTATTTTCCAATCTTTTGTCCACTCTCATTCATAAAATGTAGCCTTCCCATTCATAAAAAAAACAAAAGTTACTCCACTCCATTCATGAAGGCTGCCCCTGAAGTTCAAAAGGGCAACAGTTCAGATCTGGTTCTTTGTATCCACAAAAGAGGTAATTTGCAAGTAGTTAGCTTACTGCAGTTTAGAATGTAACAAGAGTCTGATGTGTTTCCAATTGTTCTTTGATCCCATTTACAGTTCTACGCTGCAGGATCTGTATTTTCAGAAGCCGGAAGCCGGCTTCCTTTTTAGGTTCCATCTTTGCCAAATTAAATTCCAATCCAAATTAAATAATAAGTCAAAAGAAATTGGCAATAAATACCTTGTCTTATAACGTCTGCTGCTTCAGGTGGCAAGTCGTAGTTTCGGCTTTTTGAGCTGCAATTTAGCAGTGAGTGAACTCAAACCGATTCTCTCTCACACACCCCTCGCTGCCCATGCAGCGGCAGGGCTCCTTGAGCGCGGCGAGTTTCCCCCCCATTTGGCTCGTCCCCTCAAGACCCTGCTTGTCCGCAGGGCTTTTTTAAAGGTAAAGGTAAAGGGACCCCTGGCCGTTAGGTCCAGTTGTGACCGACACCGGGCTTGCGGCACTCATCTCACTTTATTGGCCAAGGGAGACGGCATACAGCTTCCAGGTCATGTGTCCAGCATGACTAAGCCGCTTCTGGCGAACCAGAGCAGTGCATGGAAACACCATTTACGTTCCCACCAGAGCGATACCTATTTATCTACTTGCACTTTGACGTGCTTTCAAACTGCTAGTCCTAGGCTCTGTGGTTTAACCCAGAGCATCACCCGTGTCCCTGGGGCTTTTTTAGGGGGGTGCTTAACCCTGGCACACACCCCTGATGCCCAGAGAGCCTGGTAACAGTCATCACTTAAGCAGACAACCCGTTCCTTGTAGCCATTTCCCTCTGCAGGCAAACTGGAAGCCGATTCTCAAGGTTCTTGCATCCTCAGCATGTAGACATTTTCAGAGATTTGCTGTGGTGACCCTTGCTTATTTTGTTGACAAAATGGCATCTGAAAAACTCCTGGCTGTAAGTGAATGTTGACATTTCTAGTGAACTTAGCTCTAGGATCTATAATACAGTGGTACCTTGGGTTACAGACACTTCAGGTTACAGACACTTCAGGTTACAGACTCTGCTAACCTAGAAATAGTACCTCAGGGTAAGAACTTTGCTTCAGGATGAGAACAGAAATTGTGCGGCGGTGGCACGGTGGCAGCAGGAAGCCCCATTAGCTAAAGTGTTACCTGAGGTTAAGAACGGTTTCAGGTTAAGAACGGACCTCCAGAACGAATTAAGTTCTTAACCTGAGGTACCACTGTATTTGTATCACAAAGTTTGTATATCAAAGGTCAAAGAAAGACAAGTTTTTGGTAGAGAAGAATGAAGTTGGTCCCTAGGAACCAACTCCTAGGGACCAAGGTCCCTTTGCCCTCCCCAATAAAATATTTGAGGGGTTCGGGCCCCCACAGTTGATGGGCATTGCCATTCAAATGTTTTGCATGTGCATGTCTTGTGATCAATTATGCACCCCCCTCAATATTTTATTCAAGTTAGCACCAATGTAGTAAATTGAATATTACGTTTAACAGGTAATATTTTGTGCTATGTGCATACCATATTATGGTTTAAAGAAACATTGTGTGAATATAGTACTGTTCAGGAGAGAGTTCATTTATATTTATACATGATTAACATTAATTTTGTAATATAGTTTGACATGCAAAGGATAAAACAGAAATAGAAAAATATATATTTAGCCACTGGTTCAGGGATAGGAGGTGCTTGATGGAGGTGGTCTTTCAGCAAAGCTTCACTTTCCATCTCTCCCATTGAGTGAGTCTAATGAAATGGCTGACCCCAGGTGAGACAGTTGAAGGAAAGGAGATCTAATGCAGCTCAACACATGTGGGGGGGGGGATATGCTCTCAAGCTGGCAGGTGGATTCTTGGTGTCCATCATAAAGATCCTAATTGCAGATTAGAGGTTTGGAGGAATGGATGCTGGGATTGTCAGTTGATTCCTTTTCTGGCAAGGACTGTGATAGAAATAACTCTCAGATGATATGGAGGGCAGAGGCATTCAGATTGTGTCCATTTTGATGCAAACCTGCCTCACCTGCACTTCACAGATCAACAGACAAACAGAATATTGCTTTGAAAGTTGCCCTTTTCCCCATTTTGCAATGATGTTCTCCATAGTGTGCATATAAAATGCATAAATTGGTGAAAATAACATCCAGAGAAATGTTGGCGAAAAAGCACCAGAGACTGCTTTCAAAAAGGTGACTTTTAGACAAACTTGAACACAAAATGAACATATTAGGAGAAATGCATGGATCATTGCTTCAACACTGATGATCTTTGCTTCTTCCAGTACACTGATATTAGTTTGCCTGTCTTCCCAAGTGATGTGTAAAAAATTTTGGAGACACCGTTGATGGAATATTTTGAGGAGCTGGAGATGGCGTTTATAAGTGATCCATGTTTCACAAGTATATAGTAAGGTTGGTAGTACAATAGCTTTGTAAACTAGCATTTTGGTTTCCCTGCGAATGTCCCAGTCCTCAAACACTCTGCACTTCTATCGGGAGAAAGCCGCACTCGCAGAGCTCAGGCGATGCTGGATTTCGGCATCAATGTTGGCCCTTGTGGTCCCAGTCCTCAAACACTCTGCACTTTAATCAGGAGAAATACCAGTCCCATAATGATAGTAATCCTTCTTCCACTTGAATCCTTTGGCACCCAGTGGCTGAGTCAGTTAGCAGAATACTTTATTGCCTCTAGCTCAGAGCATGCCTCTTAATTACCGGTAAGTCCAAATTGCATCTTAAAAAGCAGGTGTCCAGTGCTCATGGCGACAGATTTGGAGAGTTGCCAAAGAAACACATGGCGATTTATACCCAGCGCCCCCTGCCCCTCATTCCTTCCAGACTGGGATCAAGTGTTGGGTGATCTGTGGGTGAAGCTGCCCCCCCCTGGCCCTGTGTGGGTTGGGAGGATGATTACTCCCATCTCATCCTCAAATTCTGAACGAAACGGCTCCAGTGTAATGGACAGCTGTTCACCATGGCAGCCAAACAGAAAGTAAAAAATGTGGATGGATTTTCATCCGAGTTCCAGATTGCTAGAGGAGGGGAATTTACATTCATATCAAATGTAGGAGCCTCTATAATTGACTATATTATGGTGTCATATAACCTTTTAAATAGAGCTCTTGAGTGCAAAGTGGAAGCGCGGGTCAATAGCGACCACTTACCGCTCTGTCTCCTCCTCGAGGCAAGAAAGGATCTATTTTGTGCGGACAAATTTGGATTCCCCAGGTCTACTGACATGGAGTTGAGGTTCTCACGCATTAGATAGTCCAATGAACTGGATGAGGAAGTATCTGGGAGGTTACGCTCAGATATATTCCTCATTAGGAGAGACAACCTCTTAAACTCCTCATGCTCTGAAACTAGAATAAACTTGTTCCATGATTTGATTTCACTTTTTCAACCCTATTTGACCCCCAAAAAGGCAAGGCGATGACCATTATACTCCAACAAATCTAAACCCTGGTTCGATCAGGAATGCCTTGCTATGAAGTGCTCTTTGTTGGGAAAATACAGGAACTATAGGTCTGCCAATCTACCCTCACTCCCTGCAGAATGGTTTGAAGCTAAACGAAATTATAAAGCTTTGATCAAAATGAAAAAGCTTCAGGCCCAAAGGGAAGAGTGGCAATAGAGGCCTCTTGATGGAGAGACTCAGCCACCTTTTGGAAAATAGATACAAAAGGTTGGCAAGATTCCCCTTCCAAAGTGGAATATACCATCTCTGTTGGGGTTTGGGAGTCATACTTCCAATCCTTATACACAACTAACCAACATCTACAGGCTCTGTCCCTACCTCTAAGTGATACTGGTGCTGAGTGGCCCCTGGTGTCAACTGAAGAAGCTCGCAGGCTCATTCAATCTCTTAAACCTGGCAAAGCTCCTGGTGCAGACAATATTTTACCTGAGCTTCTTAAGGCCAATGCTGATTGGTGGGCCCCAGTGCTTGCTGCCTTGTTCACCAGCATAGATCAGTCGGCTACCATCCCAGAGGATTGGGGTCTAGCAATCATCATCCCAATATACAAGAAAGGGAACAGATTGGACCCTGCTAATTACAGGCCAATTAGTCTCTAAAGCATTATCAGTAAACTATATATTGCCCACTTATGTAATAAACTTAAGGCATGGATGGGGCAAGAACATGTCCTTACAGAAGCACAAGCTGGTTTCAGGGCAAACCGGTCAACTTTAGACCAAGGCCTAGTACTCCAACATCTTGTGGAAAAATATACCTCAAGAAAAGGAGGGTCCCTCTATGCAGCTTTCATAGATTTTAAATCTGCCTTCGATTTAATATCGCGAGATAGGCTTTGGGGAAAACTAATTTTGTTGGAAGACAGAAGTGCCTGGTGTGCTCTGGTCCATGGGGTCATGAAGAGTCGGACACAACTAAACGACTAAACAACAACAAGTGCCTCAAACATAGACGTCTACTGTGTCTTATCCGCAGTTTATATGAAAATACTCGGGTCCAGGTTAGGTGTGACCAACAGGTCCATTTATCCAAGGTAATCCAAACCTCCCAAGGTGTTAAACAAGGCTGCGTCCTTGTGCCTACTGTATTCAACTTCTATATTAACTCCTTAGTAGGAAACATGGAGAAAGAAAATGCCCACCCCCCTAAATTGGCTGGTACACACCTCCTGGTTCTCTTATATGCAGATGATGCCATCCTAATTTCCTTCTCCTGTGTAGGCCTAAGAAAACTTCTAAGATCTCTCACTGTTTATTGTAATGCTGAACAATTAACTATAGCAAATCCAAGGTTATGGTGTTCTCTAAAAAAAGAATGAGACACAAATGGAGAATTGACAATCGACCTATTGAACAGGTATCATCTTTTAAATACCTGGGTATAACCTTCCAGGAAAAGGGCTTGTGGTATTATCAGGTTAAAAATACTATTGCAAATGCTCAAAGATCTACCAAAGCTATTATAAGATTTTTCTATGGAAAAGGGGGCCAATATATTCCGGGCGCCTCCCAGGTCTTAGCTGCAAAAATATTAACACAACTGACATATGGCTCTCAGATCTGCAGCTTCTCGAACCTAGCTCCCTTAGAATCATTCCAAACTAAATTCTATCGCTGCCTGCTAGGGATCCCATTTTGTGTGTCTAACATAGCTGTCCACCTGGAGGTCAGACAAATCCCTGTTAGCGCTCAGATATGGATTCTGAAGATCCATTATTGGTTAAAATGTATCTTTTCCCCTGTTGGGTTGACACCCTTAACCCTACTGGATTCCTACCAATCCAAATGGAAAGCTACACCGCATGAAAAGCTAAGAGGCTTTGGGTTTTCTCCACAGGCCCTGATAGTTGTAGGTTATGAGAAAACTAGAGCAATAATCCGCCAACGAATTTGGGATGTGGAACTGCAAAGCCACATGAGCGAGATGAATAAACACCCAGCAAGAAAAGATAATAGGAGAGGATTTACCCCAGCAAATTATTTGTCAAAATTACAAATACCCAAATACAGATGGTCATTTACCCTTGCTAGATTCAACATGCTGCCATCTGCCTTATTGCAGGGCAGATTCGAGGGTAAACCATACATGGAACGAGGCTTGGTGGAGGTAGAAACTGTCTCTCATATCTTGTTACGCTGCCGTTTCTACAGGGATATACACTCGGTATTTATCACTCCTGTTATACAAAAATTTCCAAATGGGTCCGAACTTCAATGTCTAAAACTCCTGGTAGAGGACAAAGATCTAGAGATCATGCTAAGGGTGGCCAAATTCTGTGCGACTGCCATAAAACTTAGGGAACAAACTGTACTACTAAAATGATTAAGGTTTTAAATGACAATTTTAGGTTATATTTTAGTGATCAAGATTTAATATATATTTTTAACTGCTGCTATATCTGAATTGTCTCTATTATACCCAATTGCAATTCAATGTATTCCTGTTGTGTTTTATAATTTTCCTGATATTGTAAGTGAGCCAGAACTGGTTTGTGACCATAATAATAAAATTCATTCATTCATTCAATTGTTGCTCCATGTCATAAGTTCCATTATCTTGATATACAGTGGTACCTCGGGTTACATACGCTTCAGGTTACGTATGCTTCAGGTTATAGACTCCGCTAACCCAGAAATATTACCTCGGGTTAAGAAGTGAGAACAGAGTGAGAACAGAAATCGTGCAGTGGCGCTGCAGCGGCAGTGGGAGGCCCCATTAGCTAAAGTGGTGCTTCAGGTTAAGAACAGACCTCCAGAACAAATTAAGTTCTTAACCTGAGGTACCACTTGTACTACATACGGTATGTACATCTATGGTATGTATTGTTTATACTATTTTTATTTGTTAAAATATGTTGAAATAAGATATTATATTCATTTATATTATCTAGAACATGTATAACTGATGAAGCCCAGGAGGGCGAAACAAGGCATTATTCCAGAAATCCTTGTCAAGATTCTGTGGAACTGTAGTAGCTCCCATTTGGATTTTATGAACATACAAAGACATATGTGGAACAGAAACTAGCAGACATTTGGACTCCATGAATGAACTGATCTATTGGGACTTCCATTTATATTGTTGTACTTTATGTGCTGATTATGTGCAAGAGAAATATTTGATACTGTGATAAAAGTACAGATGAGAATTGTTTATGTGAATGCACAGCCAGTTACGTTTTTTGTGTGTTTGTTGAATGTATTTTACATAACTCTAGGTTTGATGTTATTTTTTAAACAGCTACCAGCAGTGGCTGGTACCAGCAGTGGCATGACCTTTAATACAGCACGGCAGAACCCTTAAGTTGGAGCTGTTGGATATATGCAGACGATACAACTGATGCCTCCTGAGGTTAGGGGGGCAAACACAGAATTCTCTGGAAGATAGACAAAGACTCTTATTGCAAATGCCTTTCCATTTCCCCCTTATTTAAGTAACTGCATAATGTTAAGTATAGTGACCTAATTTACTGGAATGCTTAAACTTAAATGCATTACTGTGTGCTTAGCAGAGTAGCTAAACTGGAGCTAGGAAGCCAACTTCAATACTCTTTTCTTGAAATCGAAACAATCCAAACACATAAGCACACAGAATGGCACTGTGGTGTAGCAAGTACAGGATGTCATTATCAAGCCTCCTGATCCTCTCTCTTGTGGGATAAATATTGGAAGAAATGGATTATAAGATGTTTCCTCCCATGACAAAACTACTGAGGATTCATTAAGGGGGACAGTCCACACACTTTTAAGCAACCAATGCACTGGAGCTGACTCTAGGTGTTGCATTTTTCCTGGATTCAGCATATGAAGTGAAGCAGTGGAATCAGATGGTGTGCAAGCCTGAGTCTCATATTCCATGGAGCTGTTATGGCAGACTGTGGGGAGGATATTATAATTTCATGCTTTTTCCAAACATGGGAAAATGCAGACAGATGTTTAACAATTATTCCAAACTAAACTGCCAACCTAGCAGTTCGAAAGCACGTCAAAGTAGATAAATAGGTACCGCTCCAGCGGGAAGGTAAACGGCGTTTCCGTGCACTGCTCTGGTTCGCCAGAAGCGGCTTAGTCATGCTGGCCACATGACCCAGAAGCTGTCTACGGACAAATGCCAGCCTCCTCGGCCAATAAAGCGAGTCGGTCATGACTGGACCTAATGGTCAGGGGTCCCTTTACCTCAAGCCAATATTCCATGTAAAATCCCAAGAAGAAAATGCATGGTTCTGTAAAACGCTTTTGCTAATGAAAATGTTTTCCTCCCTCTTCCAGTGAGAAGGTAGGGGATGGGGAAGGTGGACACATACCAGTTATGAGAGAGCAAATCTTTGGCTGGAAAAGGTGCTGTATTTATTTATGCAGTTTTACTGGTACATACACTCAAATACACATGCTTTCATGGAAATTTTGGCTATAATGACTGTATTAACTTTGGCTGAAGACTTGAAACTATTTTCAGACGCTTTCATAAATTTGCAGGAAGTACCTTTCCTCTTTTATTTATATTCAGTATTATTGGTAATTTTTTGTATTAAAACAAATAGAAAGGGGTTTTTTAACTTTGTTCCCACCAACCCTTTGTGCCAACAAAAAGGGGGAGGAAAACATTTGAATCAATTTGTCTAAATGGCAACCCTTGCAGCTTAATTGCTCCTAGTAGAGAAGCCTGGGACCCTGTGGGACAAGCTACATATAGCAAAGTAAACAAACAGAGTAAAGTTAAGCAAGTGTCCATTGAGAGATTCAGGTCCTGCTGTCTCTTTCATGAGTAATGAACTGTTGACCACACAGACTTGGAAAAAAATAAATCTTCAGATCCACCATCGGTTTGCAAGCAGGCACAGCATAGGCTTATAAGGATTCATTTGGCAGGATCAGAGAATCAATTACTGTAGAGGTAAGTTTAAGAGAGAAGATCAAGCATTTTTACTCTCCTGCCCTCCCCCCCTCCAAAAAAAAACTTGGTTTCCTTATGAAAAGGATCTTGCAGTCTTTGGGTTAGGAAAGACACAGGCTTTAAAATTTTCTTTTAGAGAGATTCAGTTGACTTACAGCAGAGATTCCCAAACTTATTTGGCCTACCACCCTTTTTGCAGGAAAAAACATCCCCTCAGCACCTCCCTGAAAACCTGCCTTCTTTAAGTGAACAAAGAGAAAGATGCAGTGACAAATTTGCATTCTTTTATGTATCTATATTTCTACAACATAGTAAAGAAAGATGATGTTGTAAATAAGCAAGCTGTGATTCACTTCCCAGGCAGAAAAGGGTTCACCCAAGGATAGGAAAACCCCTCAGCTCCACTGCAACTGCCACATCCAGGGGAGACATTGTCGCCACCCTGCAACGGCGCCTGACCTGGCGGTAAGCGTCATTACACAACAAATGGTTTTTCAAAAAATTATTCTCTTTCCTTCTTTATGCTTCCACCCCCCTATTTTTATTCAATGCCCCCCAATTGCAGCCAAGGCTACTACTGCCTCTCTGGTATCAGCCACTAACACTAACTTACAGGAAGCCATGGCCACAAGGGAGAAAACAAAAGGCTGCAGGGAGCCTGCTAAACTCCATCCTCACTGGCAACTTGAGCTCAGGTTAATTCTTTCATGCACATGAGTGTGAGTAATTGTGTATGACAACAGTTTCCCTTTCACAGTGATTGTATCAGCTTTTTCCATGGTTGTCTCACATGGGGGATCCAGGCCACTGATCCATCTGGGGTCAAGGGTTCCTGTGGTTTGTCATTTTTGGAATGCCTCCCTCTCCAAACCCTTGTAGTTTTACTGTATAGAACAGGCATGTCCCACATGTCGATTGCGATCTACTGATTGATCCTGGTCGATCTTTGGACCCTGAGCAATCTCCAACCCCCCCCAAAAAAAGTTCAACAACTCTTGCTCCCTAAAAAAAGCTCCACAACTCTGGTCCATCCTCCAATGACAATGGGTAGATCAATGCCAGTTTTTTTATACTGTGAGTAGATCGCAGTCTCTTGGAAGTTGGAGAATCACATCTTTCATCATCTTTCTGTTGGGAATTCAGGCATGTCAGAGACTGTAGTGTTTTAAGATATATGAATTATTTTACTCCTATGGTTCTCAGTGGAGGAAGAGCATTCACAGCATTACAACTCAAGAGGGGCTTGTTCCCCATGGCAGTGCAGCACTGGAGTCCAAGGCATTCTGCACACCTTTCCTGTGCCTTTGCCCCAGCCTGGCAAGATGTTTCTACCCAACATGGAAGAAGAAGAAGAAGAAGAAGAAGAAGAAGAAGAGGGGGAGGAGGGGGAGGAGGAGGAGGAGGAGTTTGGATTTGATATCCCGCCTTTCACTCCCCTTAAGGAGTCTCAAAGCGGCTCACATTCTCCTTTCCCTTCCTCCCCCACAACAAACACTCTGTGAGGTGAGTGGGGCTGAGAGACTTCAAAGAAGTGTGACTAGCCCAAGGTCACCCAGCAGCTGCATGTGGAGGAGCGGAGATGCGAACCCGGTTCCCCAGATTATGAGACTACCGCTCCTAACCACTACACCACACTGGCTCTCTGTATGGAGCTCTGGCACCTCCCTTTTCCTTCCCAAGAACCTTTGCCAAGTGCCCCCTCCCCTTTTCTAAACCCCTCTGTTTTAAAAGGGACACATTTTTCCTGTGTGACATTATGCCCCCTCCCCGCACCTTGGCAGTCTCTCAAATCTTCTGTCTCTGTCCACTCCTCAGAGCAGGGTGGGGGAATAATAGCTTTTTACATTGTCAATAGCTCTTAATGGCCCAGCGCCTGGCTTTCCATTGTTTCTCAATGGCTTTGCACTTAGCTAGCCTGGCCAGGCTGGTTTGCATAAGCTAACCCAGGAATTTCTTGTTGGGCACAGTTCTGCAGCTTGTATTTTCCCTAGACTCTGATACCCCAGATCTATGACATTACATTTTGTGAGTAGCACCAGTATTTGTTTGTTTGTTTAGTAGCAACTTAAGTCAGCCCTTTTAAATATTTTGAAGCTTTAGCCTTGACCTATATGTTTGTATTTTTATACTTTATGTGACAGAAGCCTTCATGATAACTAAACGATCTTTTTGTGTTACAGTCTTTGGAAGAGACAAGCCTTGGTGGTGTAACTCCATTGAGGCAAGTATTTCAGAAGAACTACCATAATTCACCGCAATTACGTTTATAAGCTTTGGATCTCATTTAAACATCTGACATTATTTATTATATTAATAATCTGGATGATGAACAGATTTTTGTAAAGACAAAGATTAATGCTGTTTTGAAAAGGAATGAGATGTAGTTTGCATTTAGAGGCAACACTACCTAATTTGTCGTTTCTGAAACAATATGTGAACTGAAGCACAGCTGTCCTTTGAAATTTGCACTTTTGCAACACAGTTCATCAGCTGAGTAAGCCAAGCAATGTGTAAAAGTGCATAAAAATGAGTCCTGTCAGAGTGAAAGGTGGGGTATAAATAAATCTGTACTAATAATACATTACTGAGAATAACATACAGAGCTAATGAAAATTGTATAAAAAATTAGCCAAAAATTGCAAACAACAACGTACACATTAGGATAAAGTTGCACTAGAATGCTAATGAAATTTCACAAGGATTTTCTTTTTTAAACTGCAAATTGATGTTGAGAACTGAACTTAAGATTTGAAAAATTAGAATAAAATTGTCTGATTTGCCCATTACTAACAGTCGACTTGTTACACTCATTCACCCATCTGCCAAAAACAGATCAGTATATTCTAACCTCTTTTATTTTTCTTATGGTATATCAACCATAACTATGGCCCCAAATAAGTTACTACCCAGTTATATTTCAACCATTAAGGAAACAATATTTTCAACAAATCCTTTCTACATGAAGAATACCATTGCATTTTCTCCTAATATTATCCACAGCAGGGATAGCAAAGACCTGGATGAAAGATCCCCCACAGCTCATTCCGGTTCTGATGTGCTGCTGGTAATTGTGCCATTACTGCCTTGGGCAAGATATAATTTTCCATCACAAACTGCCAAACTGTAAACTTAGCAGGAAGAGAGTGATCATTTCATTTTGCTTGAAGAAATGAGGAATTACAACATCAGCACAAAGCAATACCTCATGTTCGAGATAACCTGTAATTAAAAACAAGATCCTGAATGTTTTCTGCATTAACACTTGATGGAATAATCCTCCTAATTTCAGCTGTAGGAGAAGGCTGTATTAACATTTTTAGCTTCCTTTTTGAGTGGAATGGATTGTATCAATATAAAAGTTCTAAAAATGAAAAAGTAATATAGCATGCAAAGTTGTTATAGGAGATTTCAGTCTCCAGTGTTGTCACAGACTGCTAGATTTTTAATAGCACCAGACTCACTTTGAAACCGCCATAAATATTAGGAAGCATCATTTCTGATCAAATGAGTTTGTTCTATCCAAAGTGTCAGAGTTACTGGGATTGCATGTAACTGATTGCAGAAAAAGAGGGAAGTCAGTGGACTGTATCCATTGTTTTCTTTTCATTCACAGAGGAATCTTCAATCCATCTTGTGAGGAGAAAGTGAAGGAGGATGAGTGATTTTTGCAAATTCCCCTTTTCTTCTGCAGCCCCTTGTACCACCTCAGCCCTTCTCTGGGCAGAGGGTGTGCAGCAAAAGGAGGAACCCCCCCCCCCCATTCACTGCCATTCACAGAAAGGGTTCAAAGAGCCTTCCATGAAACAACACATTTTTCTGCTCAATTTTGAGGTTTCTTGACCTAGGATTTTTAAATATAAAGGGGAGCAAGGAAAGATTGCGGAAGGAGCTGCAGCCTAAGAGACTGTAGTATATTGTGACACTGGTTCTATAAGAGTAGTCCTACAACTCCTAGAGAGGGGCTGTCTACTTATTGTAGGCGAGGAGAGAGTGTGGGAGCTCAGGGTGGAGAGCTTGCAGGCAGCAGGAACTGTTTTGTATGTGTGTGCTGAGCATGATGAAGCACATGGGCATCTATTGGAGTCATCCTTGGAGAGTCACCCACACCACTGAGGTGCTGTGTCTGCTCAACACTGCAGAGCTGCCTGGGGTGGGTGGGACTGGGGCAATGAGGAGTCTCATATTTTAAACGGCACATGCTCAGTTGTTTCTCAAGGTTGGTGTCAGGGGTTCAGAAGGAGAGACACAGGAGGGGGAGCAAATGGAGAGTGAGGAGGAGGAGTACGAGGGGGGCGCAGGCAGTGACAGTGGCCAGAGTTATTCCACAAGCCTCTCTAGCGAATCGGAGGACTCACAGAAGGGAGCGCCGGTGGCCAGAGCAAGGGAGATTCCAAGGGAGAAACCTCAAGAGGGAGGGGCCAGCGGGGAGTCTCTGAACAGCAGCTGGAGATCAGGGCCAGCGTCTCCACCAGAGCGCAGTGGGGAGGGGGAGTCCCAGGAGTCGGGACCAGTGTCCTCACCACCAGAGGGAGGAGAGGAGTCAGGTTTGGCAACACCCACATCAGGAAGCGGGGAAACGGTCAGAAGGAAAGTCACCGGCTGGGCGCGCGCGCCAAGTTCAAATGTACAGGAGCGCGGCACAGCGGGGAGCCCGGGAAGGGAGCCAGGTCCTAAAGCCCGCCGGAGGGAGGGGCAAGACTCAGGAGGCTCCGCGTCAGAGGAGTCCAGGAAGGAGGGAACCCCAGAGGGCAGAAGGACCCAACGCAGGAAAGAGCAGCGCAAGAGGTGGAGCCGGGCTAGAATCTTAAACTGGTGTGGGTGGAGCAGTGAGTCAGAGGGGACTTAGCCGGTCTAGCGTTAAGACGTGGGCCTGCGCGCCCAGAGCTTGGAAATGGAAACTAAACTTCAATAAAGACTTTTGTATATAATATCCACTGGGCGTTGGTCCTCTGTGAGCTGGGACCTAGCGGCAGTCCTGACAGTTGGCATGTGTGTTTGTGTACAGTATGTGTTTTGCTGGGAGTTGTAAGCCTCCACTAGCTCAGAGCATTTTTGCAGTCCACAAAAACCACATTTTTTTTTGTCTTTAAGATACTAAAAGGCTTAGAGGTGTTCCATGGGGGGGGGAAGTGGGCATTGTTTTGGGAACTGCTTCTAATCACCTTTATCTCCTGCAACTGGAGGTTCCAGGACAGGATCCCAGCCACATAAGTAACAGAAGTGGGCAACCATGGTGTAAAATGTAACCGCTGCAAATGTTTCTTGACTCCTGACACTCTTTGTGTGCATTTACTGCACCTGTGTTCAGCCATTCATCTGAGCAAGCAGAGTCTTAAAACATGGCTGGAGGCAGACAGACAAGCCTCCCTGCCAACATTCCTGGGTGTGTGGGCTCCTTCTTACACCTTTGCACAGTTTGTTCTTGGTCTGCAAAACAATTGTATGTTTTGTTGAAGGATTGCATAATAATACATTGAAGTGCTATGTAGTTATTGTTGTTGCTGCTGTTGCCATTTATTATCTGCATTGTTTTTCTCATCAGTTTCCACTGGATGTGACACGTCCATCCCCGTCCAAAACCACCTGCGACTATTTGTGAACTACTAAGTATATTTGATTCATGCCAATGCCAAATGGTACAATCTTTTGTAAAATTGTAATAAGTATGCCAATGAGGAAATAGAAAGAATAATACACCTTTTGTTGGCCTCTTTGGTGATTGGGAAGTCCTGTGAAATCTGACACATTCATGTACGTCAGCAAGATATTGCCTTAATTAAAGGTTTCACAGTAATTTATTCAAACCACTGTTCTACGCCTTATGCTTCGTTAGGGACATACAGCCTTTATCCTGAGAACATAAATATAATACTGATAATACTGAGGAGCTGGACACAGAGAAATATATTTATTGCCCAGATTTGAAATGCCTCTCTTGAATTCAGGAAAATATCTGAAGATCTTAGTAGGAAACGTGTATGCAGAAGAGAGGAAATAGTTTTCCCCTTTACCAGCATTCATACCAGCATGGCAGGCATTTCAGTGAGAAGTACATCTAACTATACTAAAATATGAGATTGGCTAGTGATTTAGAATTTATTGTAAGACTTGAAGCAACTTGTTATTTTTATTCTTGGCTGAGTTAATTAAAAAATGGTGACTGATTTATGTTTCAATTTGCAAAACTCTTTAACTTGCATCTCTGATTCCCCCCCCCCCCCATTACTGCTAGATCACTAACACATTTAAAGGCAGAAGTTGTCGTTTTAATACTTATTAAAATACTTAAATATTTTAATAATAACACTGCTGGGTGATTTTGAAAATCTCTATCATGGTGTTCACACTTGTAAGACAAATATCCGGCCTTCTTGGCTTATTAAGGCTGTGACTTATTTATACTTCCAAAAACTATAGTGAAGATGCCAAATGCACCTCTGTAGGGAGATAATGCCATAACTGCCACATACAATGTCCTCTCCTGGATACCTGTCTCCTTAAACTTCTGAGGGTGATGGAACTACCAAGAGAGGGCCCCTCTGCTGATTTTTAAATGGGGATCCAGTGCGGAGTGGGGATCCTAGAAATTATGGCTAATTAGTTTAACATGTCCCGGGAAGACTAGTGGGAAGTACTGTTAAAGGTAAAATAACCAAACAAAGAACAAGCCTTGCTGAAGCAGAGCCAGCATGGCTTTTGCAAAGGGAAGTCCTGGCTCACCAAGATTCACCCAAGGGGAAAGCAGTGGGACAAGAGGAAGTGTGGATGAGCCCATAGAGAGGGGCAAGGAGGACCTGTATTTAGCCCCCATCCCTAGTATAGAGCAATGTACTGGCTGTCAAAATGCAGAGGTGTGGGGTTTCTTTTTTTAATGGGATAAACCTGAAGATAACAACTGATTCAAGAGATATGACACAGTGGCAAAAAATATTCAGAAATTTATTTGTCAATTGAAACGACCAAGGCTTCAATTGAACCTGAAGTAAAACCAATTAGAAGGGGATAAGGACACTCCCAAACCCCAAAATATTATCAAGCAAACCACAGCAACCAAGAATTGTCCTGTTATAGTTAGAGGGAGCTTCAGAAAAGCTACAGGTAAGCATCAAAGCAAAAAGGGAAACATTTGCAGTTAATAGAACAAGCCACATTTGTGTGCTGTGTGGGCAGGAGCAGGAGACCTGAAAACCCTTCTTATACACCATGTTAAAAAAAAAGGGGGTGAGAATGAATTTTAGGAAAATTATTATGAAAAAATCCCTGTTCCCATTCCTCTCACATCCAAATTTATCTCATGTTCCTAAATAAGAGAACTATATAAGATGGAAAACAAAAATGATGTAGAATGAGTTACTTCTGTGAAAATACAGAAAAACTATGTGATGGATTGGGCTGTGGGAAAGTCACCCCTAGTAGGAAAGCTACCTGTTATAAGGCCTCTCCAGCACAGCCACTTATAGCAGATATGGGAGGAAGCAGGACTTCAGAAACAACCCTCTGCATTAGGCTACCAGAATCACATATTGGTTCTGAGCATGGAAGCTGTAATATGTCCCTAGATGGGCAGAGAATATTTGGGGGGGGGGGTACACTGCGCATGCTCCGATGGAGTGACACCACCCCCACCAGAACAAAGTGGGCCAGTGCTGAGCTGCCCGCCCACGCCTGCAGGGGGTAGTTTTACCAGCCCTTGAGCGGAGAGGAGCACTGGACCGGCCATGTTGGGGTTACCTACATGGGGGCACCTGGTTTACACCCCCTTAAAAATTGTGTGCCCTGGGCCATGGCCCCCCTGCCCCCCCCACTACGCCCCTAGTGGAAGTGTGGACGAGCCCTACGTCCAACTATAGAATTGGGATGTTAGGTGATTAATTATCTGCTTTTTAATAGATCAAGGCTACGTTCCTATGTCCATTTACTCCTAATGAACCTAGGAGGACATCATTTTATGCTAACCTTAACAGTTTTATTCTAAACCTATCCAAATCCTAAGGAAAAAATCCTTAAATAAGAGACATGGGGGAATGATTAATGGACTTCAATGTCTGTACACTAATGCGCAAAGCATGGGAAATAAACAAGATGAGCTTGAGCTCTTGGTACAGCAAACTAAATATGACACAATAGGCATCACTGAAACCTGGTGGGATAAGTCCCACGACTGGAATGTAATAATGGAATGTAATAGATACAATCTATTTCAGAGAAACAGACCAGACAAGAAAGGAGGAGGAGTGGTGTTATATGTCAGGGATGTGTATACCTGTGAAGAGATCCAAGATTTAGAACCTCAAAGCCAAAGTGAGAGCATTTGGGTCAAAATTAAGGGAGAGAAGAATAACAGTGACCTCATTGTGGAAGTTTACTATAGATCCCCAAGCCAAACGGAGGACATAGATGATGCCTTCCTGGAACAGATGGCCAAGCATGCAAAAGGAAGGGAGATACTGTCAGGAAGTTCTTCCTAATGTTTAGGTGGAATCTTCTTTCTTGTAGTTTGGAACCATTGCTCCGTGTCTGCTTCTCTGGAGCAACAGAAAACAACCTTTCTCCCTCCTCTATGTGACATCCTTTTATATATTTGAACATGACTATCATATCACCCCTTAACCTCCTCTTCTCCAGGCTAAACATGCCCAGCTCCCTTAGCCGTTCCTCATAAGGCATCGTTTCCAGGCCTTTGACCATTTTGGTTGCCCTCTTCTGGACACGTTCCAGTTTGTCAGTGTCCTTCTTGAACTGTGGTGCCCAGAACTAGACACAGTACTCCAGGTGAGGTCTGACCAGAGCACAGCCTTCCCATATAATCCCAGGACCAAAACAATCTGAAGCCAGTTTTCAGGGAGCATCTTCCCAACCCAATAGGAATTTGTCAACTTGCCATGTTAGTTTTATAATTGTCCATGCTATAAAACATGCTATAAAACATCTATTCTGTTATACCTGTCAAATTTATTACCTACATGTCAAACCCCCCCCCCCCCATTTAGGACTTATGGCTATATTCACCAAAACAAATCTCTAATTACCTGCCATTTAGATAGATCAAGGGACACTTGCCACATCACATTTTCAGTTGAAGACCACAGTTGAATACCACAGAAGAACCCTTCTGCATTGCAGAGAGTTTTGGGTATGGTCTAAAGTACACAGGCCATCTCTGGCATCAGTCAGAGCCATTTGGTGTCATTATTACCCCTCTCTATCCCTCCTGATGCTGTGCACTGCAGTGTCAGTGCAAGTGCTATTTTAGGAAAACTTGCTAGCCATTTCTTATTGTTTCCTTGTGTGTGGATAATGTCATTACATAGTCTAGTCTTTGGGTGGCACTAGACTTAGTTGTATCTGGCTGGGATCAGGTGTCTCCTGTTACTGCTCTGCTCTTTTTGGAGAGAAGCATCAAAGTTCTTGTGTTCCTAACTAGTTTGACCTAATATTCTGTGATACCTTGAGGCACCCCAATAAATCTTGCACCCCTGCCAAAAGAACCTACGGCTATGTGAGCCATAGTTGAAAAACCACAAACTTTTCACATGCTTCAGTTTTTAAAGGGAAAAAAATGGATCTGTGGCATTTTCTGAGGCCTTACCAGAGGCAGCTGGGTGTTATAACGTCTCCAGGGCCGTCTTTACCCAGGGGTGCAAGGGGCGTGGGGCATCTGGGCAGCAAATTCTGGGGGGCGTTAGGTGCCCACAACTGAAGCCGCCTAAGTTCCCATCCCCACCTCCCCGGGCAGGGAAACAGGGGCTGGACCTGCCGCTGTTCTCTCTTCCTCACCACCACCACCACCTCTTTTTCTGCCTGTGCCACCCCGCACCTCCCTCTCTCCTCCACCCCCCCTCCAGCCTCGCCACCCTGCTTGGTTAGGCTTGGCAAGGCAGAGGTGGGCGAGGGAGCAAGCCGCGGGATTCCTGCGCTCTCTCCAGGTGACTTTGGACTTTCTCTTCTCCCTCCGGCTAAGGCTCAGCTTCAGCAAGTCCTCCCATGGCTTCCCTATTCCATCAACGGAAAGAGCAAAAACGGGGGGGGGGGGAGCCTTATCCGAAACAAGACTGATCACACATACACACCCCAATTTTGTGTATACATACACCTCTTTCCACCTAAGTCTGTGCTTTTGTGGACGGGGATTCCCCTCCCTCCCTCCCTCCCTCCCTCCACACACTTAAAAAACCCAGAGAGAGGATGAGGCAGATGAAACAGGCACCGGGGAGGGGGGAGAATGGGAAAGACAAATAAATAAAGCAACTCCCCCCCTCTCTCTGAGTTATTGAGTGGATTGCAAGGGCGTGTCTCGTGTACCAGGGGTGGGGGGCTGATGGGGGCGAGAGACAGAAGTGGCAGGGTAGTGGCAGGTTAGAGTGAGAGAAGGAGAGGGGAAATATAGAAAAAGCAAGAGGAGAAAGAACATTGGGGCGAGGTTGAACTGAATGGTGGGGAGTGAGTGGGGTGGGGTGGAGGGGGTCTTGCTTTGTAATGTTGCAAAATCTAACCAAACAGATCCTTCAACAAATATCCTGCAACAAAGAAAACTCAGGCGTAACTGTATCTCTCTCCCACCCTGCCCCACATCTTCCCATCCCAGCGCCTTAGTCTTTTCAGCAGTTTACCAGGGGTTGGCAACCTGCTGCATATGGACCACAAGCAGCCCACAGGGGTCATTTAAACTGCCTATGAGCTGCCCCCAAACCGAGCCGCCTGCTCAATGAGTCCCTGCGTGCTGCACTAAACCAGCGCGAAGCAAAGACTCGCTTCCGCAGCGCCAGAAATTGCTTCTGCACATGCACAGATGCCAGAAATCGCGTCTGTGCAGATGCAATCCAGCCCACGGAGCGATCTCTGCAGGAGTGAACCAGCCCAAGGAGGTAAACCTTGACAACCGCTGGCTGAGACAAACCAGGTTAACCCTTTGGTGGATGGGATGCCAGCTGGGGGGGGGTGACAAAATGGCAGGCAGTACAGGCTCCACGCTGCCTCCCCTCCAGCTGTAGGGTGGCGTGTTGCGCCTTGTTTTGGCCTGTACACGCTGTGTCCTGAGCGCCATATGATGTTGTAGTCTTGGTGCGGTGCGTCCCGTGGTGTGCACCAAGCAGTACCAGTTCCTTTGCAGATTTAGGCGCTGGCAGCTTGTGCTCCAAGCGTTGGGTTTTGTTGGTGCTGTTGGTGCTGCCCCTTCGTCCCGCAACCATACTTTTCTTTCTTTCTTTTTTAAAAAAATGTTTATTAAAGGTTTTTTGATTACAATAAACAAAAAATAAACAAACAAAAATAATACATATCATGTCATATTTACTTATCTTCTTTGGACTTCCTCACATCTCCCGCTCCTGCGTTCCAGATTATAAAAATTAAACCCGCAATTTATCACCTTATTTCCATCCTTACTGTCTAATTTTCCAATGTTATATCTCAAATTTTAGATACATTTATTTCATACCTTAAAAAATTAAGCTTAGCCTAATAATTATCTAAAAGTTTGTCTTTTCTTAAATTTAACTTATCTTCATAATTCACTTCGTCTGTTTTGATGGTGCCAAGTTATTTATAATCAAGCATCCTTCTTAACATTCATACAATTTACAATATTTTTGCAAATAATTCTTAAATTTCTTCCAGTCTTCTTCTACCGTCTCCTCTCCCAGGTCTCGGATTCTGCCAGTCATCTCGGCCAGTTCCATATAGTCTATCAGTTGCATCTGCCATTCTTCCAGTGTGGGTAAATCTTGGGTTTTCCAGTGCTTCGTGACAAGTATCCTTGCTGCTGTTGTTGCATACATAAAAAATGTTCGATCCTTCTTTAGCACCCTTTGGCCGACAATACCCAGAAGGAAGGCCTCTGGTTTCGCAACCATCCTTTTCTTAAAGGTAAACAGTTGTGGCAACTTCTTCCCCAAAAAGGTCAACAACTTTGGGGGTTAAACTAAATTTGGCGCTGGGCAGATCTTTGCCACCCTGGCAGCGCATATGCGAAAGACAGCCTTGAACGTCTCTTCATACAGACACACACGTGCATCATGGGTCCACTTCCTGTCAGCTAAGGTGGCCCAATTGCATCTTTTAAAAATACATGAAAAAACCCACAACCACCACAATTTTCAGGAAAACCATTTCAACTTTGTTTATCTCCTGGAAATGTGCCTCCCTATTATAGCTGATGAAATCCTATCAACATCCTTAGAGAATTGTTCCGACTCAAGTGTTGTGGTCAGAAAAACTTAAAACACCAACTTCTAAACTTGAACTTACACCACAGTTAAGCTAAGAAAAGTAAGGAATTAAGGAGGGGGGGTTAACAAGATGAGTTTTAGTTTCTGGGATGTTTCACTTTCTGCCTTTTTGGAATATCTGAATCTAAGCAAGTGTGTGTGTGTTTAAAAATCCATGACCTGCCAACCAAATACGTCATATAATTCCATACATACTAGAAGATGAGACAAAACAATGGGTACACCTAGAGAGGGACACAATTGAAAATACCTGCACCACAACATACCCACTCCTCCCAAACAAACTAAAGAAAATTCCCACAACACTTAACAGGTACACACAGACCATGCTCAAAGCATGGAAAACACAAATAGGCAAACTATCCCCAACCCCATCCCCACTAATCCCCCTGGCATACCACCCATTATTCCACCATGCAGCACAAAACCTCCAGATAAAAGCCTGGCAAACCAAAGGCTTATATCGCCTAATAGACTTTTATAAAAATAACAAACCCTTGTCAACACAAGAAATACAAGACAAACTAGAAGACACCCAAATGCCCTGGTTAACACAACACCAACTACATGCCCTCTTAAATAACCCAACAGTAAAATCAGCAGCAACTAGGCCCCTGACAACCTTTGAAAACCTCCTCCTAACAACAAAGGGAAATGGTAAAGGGACGGTATCCGCAATATACAAAATACTACTCCAAAATCCTGCAAATCCCCTAGACGCAATCAAAAAACAATGGGAGAATGACATAGGCTATGAGATTAACCCCACTCAATGGACCAGAATGTGGTCTAAACCCCCCTTTAAATCCATATCAACGAAAAGAAAAGAACTCACACTGAAACTCACCTACAGGTGGTACCTAACACCAAGGAAACTAGCGCTAATACACCCAGGAACCTCACCAAAATGCTGGAGAGGGTGCACCTCCACAGGAACATACCTTCACATGTGGTGGGAGTGTCCCAAAATCCAACTATTCTGGACAACAGCCATACAAGAAATATGTAAAATAACAAAGCAAGTATTAGACTTCACCCCAGAATTGGCCCTACTAAACATCTTCCAAGACAACAATGCCCATTTACACCACAAAGAACTCATAACCCACCTACTTTCAGCAGCCAGAAACACCATAACCAGACACTGGAGAGACCTGTCAGGAGTAAGCATGGACCAATGGTACCAAATAGTATGGGAAACAGCCCTACTAGAAAAATTAACTAACAAACTGAAACTGACATGGGGACAAACAGAAGAAGACACCTTCACCCCGGTATGGCTCCCCTTTATCACATACACAGCCCAACAGGACAATGACAATAATCCACCAACAGCATACAAATCAATATGGCTAACTTGATCCAAAACACCCACCCACCTCACTCACACACGATAACAAAGATCACCACAGCCAATCACAAGCAAACAATCACACCCTAGGCCAACCCCAACCTCTCTCACCACCAAAGGAACACAAGTGAACAACACAAGCACGCTGACACCAAACTACATACATTAAGCATAATAGAAACGCCGCTACCCGACCCCACCCCCATCCATCTCCCCTCCCTCCACCCTCCTTTCTTTCTTTCTTTCTTTTTCTCTTTTCTTTTTTCTTCTCCCCCTAATGCCTCAACAAATGAAATGGATTTGTAAAAATGTTACACGGGGGGGGGGGGGGGAATACGAGGCATTACACTTACACTGTAAAACAAGAAAACCCATAATAAAATATTTTTTAAAAAAAATCCATGACCTAAGTACCACCAACCACCACTAATATTCCTCCATGTGTTTAATAAAGCACGTTTTAATTTTACCCTCATTTTTGCACTTTTGGTTTAAGAAAACATATTTCTTGTTAGAAGACAACAAACATGCTTTGGAATGGCTAATTAATGAGAAATCAAAAAGGCATGTCTTTACCAAATGTCTGAAGTAACTGATTAGTCATGCTTCACATGTGGCAGAGGGAAGATATTCCGGAGTGCAGGGACAAACTGTAGGGGCAGCGTGACCATCCAACTGCACACTGATCTCTTTCCCTGTGTACTTCATTTGGAGTAGAAAAAAGGAGAAAGATTAGTAGTCATAGGCTTTATGTGAGAGGGGTTGAATTTATAACTGGTGTACAGTTTTACAAGATGTCACCCAGTTTTGCAAAGTGCAGATAAAACACGAATTTCAGCAACGAGAGATTAAAAAACCCCAATAATAACTACATGAATCTTCCCAAACTATTAACATTCTGCAGCAAAGATTATAGCTCTAAGCAGGGGTTATTAACGCCAATGTACGTATATTGTTACATACCACCCCAATCTCTGGGCAGTGCAAGATTCCAGGGGTCCAAGTGTTTATCCAGGGTTCATGTTTCCTTTGGAAATGAGGCACAGCAACATCTGTGCCTTTATGATACATGGTTTATTTACATATATATACCACCTGAGCCAACCTAATGGAGGTGCTCCCAGCATTATACTGCAAGAGGGTCCTGTTTTCCCCATTGCTACAGCTTCCAATTCAAACAGTCAACCCACATTGAGCTCTGGTTCCTCCTCTCCAGCTTGCTGTGTTTAACAAACCAACAACTTTCCCCCTCAATCACACCACAGCCAACTGAAATCCTAAAACTTCCTCCTAACGAAAACTCTGGCATTGCCTTCTGACTAACTATCTCAGAGCTCAGGGAGGATTTCCCACTATTTGCTGGCCAGCGTAGAGTCTTGGTTTTGCTGATAGCCCACCTCTGTGTCTTTGTTCTATGCTAATGGTCCATGTTTCTGCAATCTTTTGAATGCTAGGAGCTGAGTCTAGCTATTAAGAGTCTGACCCCCAGTTTAAACCTCCAAGCATTGATTAAATGCTAACAAATACTAAATCCAGGAATTATGGGTGCCTTGCACCCACAAACTCTGGCGTTCATGAACCCCCATAACAATATCAACATGGCAAGGAGAAGGGCTACACCAAGTAGTCCTTCCCCTGGTACTCATTCTGATGTAGGCACATCACATATACCACACACTTGTGAAGGGATGGGGCTTGTGCGCTTAGTTGTATACACAGAGGATTCTATGGGATCCAAAACCACAATCATTCTGCCTTGTGCACAAATCTATATGTATGGTGGCCCCATATAGAGGTTTGCACAGTAATTGCAGGTCACAACAATACAAACACAACACATAGGCTAATAGTTACGAGAAAATATATAAAAGAATAATGATATCATTCAAATTATAGGAGTAAGCCAATCAAAGCTGACGGTCCTCACTACCACTCTGTTATATTGTATATATGAACTGTATTATAAATGATCATTCAACAAGGGAACTATGCGAGACTGTTATTTGTAGACTTTAGTTCTGCATTTAATACTATTCTTCCACATAGATTGGTGCCCAAATTATTAGACCTGGGACTTCCACCGTGTTTGTGCAGGTGGATATTAGATTTTCTATCAAACTGTTCCCAAGGGGTCAGGTTGGGTTCCCACGTCTTTGCGGATCTCATCACGAATACAGGGACGCCGCAGGGGTGCGTGCTGAGCCCACTTTTATATATGCTCTATACAGCTGACTGTGCCCCGAAATACCCCAGTAATAAGATCATTAAGTTCGCAGATGATACAACGGTGGATGGTTTAATCACGCCTGGAGAGGGGGAAGCGGCCTATAGGAAGGAGGTTGAGCAGTTGGGGGAGGGGTGCAGGAAAAATAACTTACTCCTTAACTTAAAGAAAACAAAAGAGATCACTGTGGACTTTTGGAAATGTAAATTGAATATTCAGCCACTTATTGAGGGGAAGTGCGTGGAACAGGTCTTGGTGTTTTGATTTCTGGGAATGGAGTTGAGAGATGACCTAACCTGGGGAGAAAACAACAAAGACCTGGTGAAGAGAGCCCAGTAGAGTTTATATTTTCTGAGAATCCTCCTGAAAAACAATCTCTCAAAGGACCTGTTGATGGCATTTCACCATTGCACTGTGGAGAGCATATTAACTTATGGTCTCTGTGTGTGGTTTGGGATCTGCATGGCCAGGGAAAAAACAATGCTATCCAGGGTTGTAAAGACTGCAGAGAGAATAATTGGATGCACTCTTCCCACCTTAGATCAAATCTATGCTGCCAGGTGCCATAAGAAAGCGGCAGAGATAGCGCAGGATAGTACGCACCCTGGAAATGATCTCTTTCAGCTTCTGCCTTCTGGAAGAAGGTATAGGGTTATAAAGGCCAGGACTAGCCGTCTGACAAACAGTTTCTACGCAAATGCAATTCTGGTTCTAAACGCAGCAGTATAGTGTATTTTAAAATGGGGTTTCAGAGTTTTTAGGGGGTTTTGAATGTTTTATGTAGTTTTTATGTAGTTTTATGTAGTTTTTACGTAGTTTATGTAGTTTTTCAATTTTATTATTCTGCATGGGACAACGACAATAAATATATCGTATATCGTATCGTATATCGTATAACAAACCTCTCTGCATTCCCGCTTTAACTGATTATGTCTTACATGTGTAACTCGGGCATGCTTGTGACCATAGGCAGCCAATGTTCCCCCAGTTCAAATATTTCAGTACAATTGAGTCATGATCTAGAATTTATCCATGGGAAGTTTTCATTTGACACCTCCAAAAACTCAGAAAGCTTCTAGCTAATTAACCCATAAGGGTATCAGTACATCCTCAACAAATCAAGGTGGAAGATCATAGAATCAGAATTGGAAGGGGCCCTGAGGAGCATCTATACCTGCAAGGCAGGAATATGCAGTTGTCCCATATGGGGGATCAAACCTGCAACCAAATGATGGGTTGGTGGAATACATGAAAAACCATTTTTCAAAAAATTCAAACCCAGGGTCCCCTTCAACTATTCATATTGTTCTTTGGATCCCAGCTTGTATGCTGCACACTCAAGTTCCTGTTGCAAGTTCTTTGCAGCGCTTTAGCAGAAATGCTCAGAGTTCCAGGTTCTTCAGTGCAGTATATTTATTGTGAGCTATATATACAAATATCTACAGATTATAATACACGAGCAGTTCATACAGTCAAACAGAGTACCTGGCTGCACCTTAAGGCAAATAGGAAGACTCTATCTCTCTGACCACACTCCTCTACACCACCACCTTACTGCTGGACAGGTTCCCCTTTTAAACCGATGACAGCCAATCAACTGTCAGCACATTACTGCTGAGTCATTCTGACCCAGCACCTCCATAGAAAGCATTGCAGGCCGATTGCATCAGCTAGCAAACTCAAGCCTGCAGACTTACTATCTCACACAGCATTTTGTGATCCCAACAGATCCAACCAGTTCACGGACTATCAAGGGGAAACAAAAACAATTACAAGTTTGTTTTTCTGTTGTTTGTTGCAGCACAGGCTGATTGGTAACCCTTTACAGAAGGAAAACATGAAATTGTTCAAATGAATCCTAACAATGTGCATGCTGAGTTCATTGCTCAATTTGTCTTTGCAAAAGGAAGAGGGGTGCAGCCTGCTTCATAACAAATCAGTCATAAATAGCAGGCTTGTAGTTATATCTGTTAGTTTCCCCTAAAGTACTAAGCTTTAGTGAAATGGCTAAATATTTTTGACTTCAAGAGAATGTGAATTATTGTCACTCATTTATAATCCATTATCTAGAGGTGTTAGGAATGACCTATATCGCCAGCGGTATGAGATAACCCAGTAGCTGGGAATCAGGAATTTTACAAGAAAACTGGATCTGAGGGATTAAGTTGGGACTGAGAAGTAAGACTTGTCCACACTAGAGTTTACTGTGGATTTGAATCTTCTTGTGTCTTAATTCTCCCCAGCTCCACAAAGCATCTGCACCATGTTCCCCTCTCTATCAGCCCACAACTTCTGCCCACTTAATCCAGATTTTCCCAATCCATGGGTTATCCAAGAAGGGATGAAAATCCAATATAAATTGCATGGTGCTCAGTGGAGGATGTATGTGCATTGTGTGAGTTGTGTTTTCTTACTTGAGTGGTGATGTTTCACTGGGTGCCAACGGTAGCCACACACCTTTATTTTGGCTTCATCAAATGAAAGGATGCAATCTGCCTTTTCCCATTGGTTGTTGCTGAAGACACTCCCACTGTATTTGTTCACAGCATGTTACAAGTTTGTAATAGGAGGTTCTCAGAATCTCAGGCACAAGGGGGAAACAAAAGCAGATTTGTCGCATCTAGAAGCAAAAAATTTTGTCCAGCAACTAATAATACCTATAGATGATGAGCAACAACAAAATCCTCCTCCAGTTGATGACAATAGCGGTGAAGAAGAAGAAACTGATCCCCAAGAAAACAAAGTAGGGGAAGAAAGCTAAATAGAATAATAATCTAAACAGAAGTCCCCAGCAGACAATGGCGATGGATTAGATAGCCCACGATACCAATGTGGGCACTGGTAACAAGTCCTGAGCTGCTGTTTCATTCATTTCACTGAAACAGATTCCCAAACACGGGCTGCCTTAGGGCATTCCCACCACAGAACGAAATATGTTTCCTTATACTTCCCACACCTTGTAATATTATGAATATATGGGCTGATTTTCCTGGGGTGGAGTGCCACCAAAAATGCTATTTTTGTTTTAGGTATGGCTTCTTTTGACTGTACTGAGATTATATCTCAGATTTTACTCTGACCGGATACTTCAATGGTATCTCTTCTATCATGAACTTTCTGCTTGCCTGCCCACCTTGCTGCCTTTCAGTGCAGTCCTTCCATTATAAAATCTGGAGACACACAAACTACTAAGGGGAATGCTGTGCCCACCTGACAAAACTGTCTTCCTAGGACTCAGCCACCTGCTGCAGCTTTGCCTGCCTGCCTGCCTCACTGCCTTTCAGGGTATAAAATCAATTCTGCACTTAAGAGATGCTCTTAGTGCCTGCTCCTCGTCTGTTTTTGTTTTTACTTAGCTGCCTGGGAAATGAAAGTGAATGTGAGTACTGAAGACAGAATCACCTTTCCTTGTTAACTTCATAGCTGCCACTAACTTTCGAGCAAAATATCCCCTGAAACTTATCTTTTGTTTGAATTTTTGATCCTCTTATGCAGAACTGTCTTTAAAGCAAAAAGCAACCATTATGCAACCAAAACCCAAGCACAAAATGGCTGGAATTCCTATTCCTTCATACGAGGGTATAATTTTATGCACTTCAATAATCCCCGCCCCCTGGTTGAGATGGGTCATTGTGGGGTATATTCTAGTTTGCACATTTCCTCATTAATTGGTTGTGTTAACAGTTTATAATGTCTTGAGATAAATAGTTATATTCACTAGATTCCTGAGTTATGGCCAATTTCTTCCTCCTCATCTTGATTATAGCTACTTGAAGCATTCTAAAACCTTTGCTGCTTCATCAGCTATCACCAGGATGAATGACATTCACTCCTGCCACTCACAGAATTAGGGCTGTGCAAGGCCTCACCCCCAATCCAAGACCTGATTAGGGCTGATTTGGGGCTTGATTCAAATCACCAAATTGATTTTGAGCCAATTCAACATCCAGATCCAAATCAAGATTGGCAAACCAAGAACAACTTTCTGACAGTAAGAGTTGTTTTATAGTGAAACAGTCTCCCTCAGGAGGTGGTGGACTCTCCTTCCTTGGAGGTTTTAAAGCAGAGATTGGGTGGCCCCCTGCTATGAATGCTTTAGCTGAGATTCTGGCAATGCAAGGTGTTCGTTCCAACTCTATAATTATGTTACCGAAATTACAGTGGCGGGGGGGGGGGGCACATCTTTTAAGTTGTTAAATGTTACAAATATTATGCCTGAATGTATCCTTTCAACTTGACAGCTCAGGGAAGTTACCTAGCTTTAAAAATAATATAAAATCAACTCCTCTGCCAGTTTCCTCCATTCCAAAGCTATTTTCCCCTTGAAAAAGGACTCCAGGAAGTTCCCAGAGGTGACAATTGCTTGGCTGATTGTTGGCCAAGGAAAGCCTAATCCCATCACAAAATTTGCCAAGGGGTCCAGACATTCAAAGGAAGTTCTATTGTACTTTGTGTGGTAGGGCTTCAGAGGTGTTTGCCTATGCTAATCTTATACCTTGCCTTGACATGTCTGCTTATGCTAATCTTGTACCAAGGACTTGTCTGGACATGTTTGCCAAGGTTAAACTAGTGTAACCCCTGTCTACCCCTCCCTTTTGTGACATGTCAGTGATGTAGCAATGATGTAGCAATGAAGCTGTATGAACTGTATTCTGGGATATGGTGGGAAAGTCGCCCCATCCTCGGGATTCAAAATTCCTCTTTGGACCTGTTGTACAATAAACTTTGGTCTACAGCTATTTGCTCCAGTTGGTGGCTCGACTCCTTCCTTTATTCTGCAGGGACCCTTGGTCTCTGCCCGATGAGCTGGGTAACTGAGCAGCCTCACACCTAGATTTTTCCGTAACAATTCTATAATTCTAAGCATACCCTTGAATACCAGTTGAAGGGAAACACAAATGGAGAGGCTGCTTGTGGGCTTCCCCTAGGCAATGTCAGAACGAGGTGGTCTGATTCAGCAGGCCTCATCTGAGGTTCTTTTGAATCTGCTCAGCGAGACAATTGTGTGGACACAAGGTTTTATGAATTCACCAAATGCTGTGGAAGGTGCCATTTGTGCCAGCTTATCCATGAGGAAGGGATTTAATAATGTGAGAAATCATTTCTGAGAAAGAATGCAAAAAGGGATTGTGGCCACAAAAATTGAGTGCAGAAAAGTATTTCAATCAAACTGTATCAGGTCCCTCAAAAAAGAACTGATGTTCATGTCAGTGTATCAGACTGATCTACAGTGACCTGAGTAATTGATGAATTAGTTGTTTTAAACTCTCCTCTCATTCCCCCTTCACACACACCATAATGAACTTTTAACCTCAAAGGGTCTTTTTTTCCATGAAGTCTCTGAGCTAACAGAGGAAAAATAACGTTTCTAAATAAAGTCTTCCCCTAGGACAGCATTTTTACTGGCCAAAGAAAACTTAACCAAAACACTTTTGTTTCTCTTGCAATCTTCCTTCCCAAGAAAAATACACCTGCAATGATCAGTCTTTTATTAAAGCATACCCACTTTTCTCATTGTGAACAATGCTTAGAGGGCTTCTTTCTTATAACATGTTTAACTTGCAGATATAGGAAGAGGAAGTCTACTGATTACTGTGTTTTGGAAGCATTCTGGTTCATGTATAGCAAAGAAGTTTCTTAACTATCCTTACATCAATATACTGACATTCTGACATGATCAGGCACACAGCCAGTGCAGACATATTAATGTTAAAAGCTCCTCACTTGACTTTTGGAAAAGTTGGTGGTTGCTTGACTTGCACATTGCTGATGCTGTTGTCAGTTAATACTGTTCATCATCATACAAGCTTCGATGGATCAAGGAAAAGTTCCTACTCCATAGATGCAGCACTTTCTTTTCAGCTAGACCATGCCAGAGCGCAGTTCTGGCACCTCTCAGGTGGGTGCCATTGCAGGCTGGTGCTCCCCCTGCCCACTTCTTGCCTTTACATACTTCTGAAAAGCCCAAAATGAATATTTCAAGTCAAAACGGAAGTTGACCAGCATGTGCGAGTCCACACCTTTTTTTTAGATCTATGACTTAACCTAGCTCCTAGTCACAATTGATCAAGCTATGGTGCGGGGCCAATTAGTATTTCTAGTATAGAATAATTAGTATTCTAGTATAGAATCATAGAGTTGGAAGAGACCACAAGGGCCATCGAGTCCAACCCCCTGCCAAGCAGGAAACACCATCAGAGCACTCCTGACATATGGTTGTCAAGCCTCTGCTTAAATATAGCGGTGGCAAGCTTTAAGCTATCCAGCCAAGCCTCTACCATTGCATGCTTTTGTGTGAGGGCCCTTTCAAGCTGCCCTAGCCATCTGCCTAAATCTAAGAGAACAAGGAAGGTGGGGTGCATTTATTTGACTTGCACCAAAACCAGGAAGCAAAATATGCAGGCAGATGAGCCAGCCTGGTTGCTCCTACCTTTCAGTGTTTTTAGCTAATGACTGAAAGCAGAGCTGTGATTTGTGAGTTGTTTCAATACCAGAAGATAGCAGCTCTTTAGACTATTTCCCCTTCCATTGGTACACTTTGTATGTCATTTACTAGTCCATGGAATATCTGTAATATGTCCAGGCCATGTGGCAACAATTGGTCAGACTGGAGAAAACTATGTACATTAGTAAGTAATATAATACAGCCTTATAGATTGTAAATTTTTGGGTCTGTGTCTCTCTACCCCACCACCCCTAAGCAATTTAATTCAGCTTCTGATAAATGAAGTGGAAGCTCTTCCACAAAAGCTACTGTCAAGCAATTTAAACTGCCCCCCCCCTCGCAAAAAATCTTAAAGCCACACATTCCACACACACATTTTATACTTGGCATTTTCTTTTTTTACAGTCAAGCAATTTATATTTTTTGAAATAAACAAAACAAAACACTAAAGCATTTCTATTTGAACTTAGAGATGTTCCTGGAGGCGTTTATTTCAATTCCCTGTTCTCTGGCCAATTAGCTCTCTGCACCACTTAGCAGCCAATCCCAACCAGAAAATATGGCTTTGGCACAAAGTGTCTCTGGGAAATAAAAAAATATGTGTGGACTCTGTATATTACGGCAACTTCCCCCTAATAACCAGGACGTGGGTGGCACTGTGGGTTAAACCACAGAGCCTAGGACTTGCCGATCAGAAGGTCGGCGGTTTGAACCCCCGTCACGGCCCCCCCAACCTTCTGCTCCTGCCAACCTAGCAGTTCAAAAGCACCTCAAAGTGCTTTTGATAAATAGGTAATAAAGTGCTCAGATAAATAGGTACCGCTCTAGCGGGAAGGTAAACGGCGTTTCCGTGAGCTGCTGTGGTTTGCCAGAAGCGGCTTAGTCATTCTGGCCACATGACCCGGAAGCTGTACGCCAGTTCCCGCGGCCAATAAAGCGAGATGAGCACCGCAACCCCAGAGTCGGTCACGACTGGACCTAATGGTCAGGGGTCCCTTTACCTTTACCTTTACCCCCTAATAACCAGCCCCACTCCTTTCTGTTGACAGAAGGGCAACTCAGGCAGATTACATGGCATTGTGGGGAGGTCTGCTGCTGTTATGTTAAGGTTTGTGTTTGACTTCTGTGCAAAGGGAAAATGGTGTGTGGAAAAGAGATTTTAGAATGTTTAAATTTTATTATTGATTATGATTTGCCTTATTACTGATATTTGTAAGCCACCCTGGGACTCTTCATGGACTGAAGAGTGTGGTAAAAATGCTTTATTTTTCTATCAGTTGCTATGTATGCAAATAAAAATCTTGCTGCTTTTTTTTGGATTCTTGATGAGCTGTGCTCACAGGTTAGTATAAACCTGGACTCAGCCAACCAGAAATAAACAATAATGTTTTAAAGGGCACAGCAGCGCCTTAGAAAATGAGAGCAACTGGGCTGGTTAAAGCCAGAAGTCCACCTAGTCAAGCATCCTGCTTCCCACAAGAGCAGTGAGAGGCACCAGGAAGCCTAAAAGCAGGATGTGAGGCCAAGGACCCTTTTTTTGTTCTTTGTCTCTCCTCTTCCAGCCTATTTAGAGATAGACCATTTCCTAACCTGGAGAATGCAGTGTCTATCCATGAATATTTAGCCCAGATTACAATATGGAGCCTCCAGATTCCCAGGCTGAACTGGGGGTGGGGGTGGGGGGAGGAAATGACTTTTGGTCTCAAACCCTACTTTGTCTTATCACCTTCCAAAGGGTGTGTAAGCCAGTGGTCTACAACACATGGTATGTGCATAGCTGTCAACGTTTCCCTTTTTAAACGAGAAATTCCCTTATTCTGAATAGGATTCCTCGCAAGAAAAGGGAAAAGTTGACAGCTATGGATATGTGCTATTTGAAGAAGTCTGTTTTCTTCAGAATCTACTGGTTCCTTTCAATTTCATTGGCCGATCCTGAGTTCTGGTATTTCAGAAATTATGAAAACCTAAGCATACAACGCAAATGTTTGCATAAAGCAGTGCTTGGAAAAATATCCAAAATACAATGTATAAACTTTTATATACTTAGATCTGTGCCATGCAATCATTTGTACATTTACTCAGAATGAAGTCCCAGTATGTTAAATATGAAGGTCTTGCTCCATTGTAATTGTGTTTTCAATGTTCAGTGATTCAATCTGATAGTTTGAATATCCTTGAATAAACACATTGACACAAATACAGCATAATCAGTTAACCCTTTGGTCTACAGTTTGGTTCAGGATGTAGACCAAGGAGGGGGAGGCAAAGGGGGTGGACTCGTACTTAGCTGCCCAAGGGAAGTGGTCCTGAGTTTGCCCTTCCTTCATCCTACACCCAAGATGCATCTTACCTGAGGTGGGTTCACCTGAGATACTTGCAAAAGGTACTTGCTGCAAGTTATTTTGTGCAAATATTGCTAACAATAAGAGCAAATGCAAAATGTGAAAATTCTGAAAAGCCGTGGGGATATATCTTGTGCAGGAGCTGAAGTCCAGGCACTCATTAAGAATTCACAATACAGTTAATTTACATGACAATAATATTTATATCTGTTCACAAGTAAGTTTATGTTTAATGGAGCTTACTCTCAGGTAAGTGCAGACTTGGCTTTCTTGTGAGGAAGGGAATGTGACTCAGCATCTCAGCAGCGATACTGCTTCATCTTGGTTCTACAGATAAAACCAGTGTATACAATTCAATGTGTATAACAAAAAACACATTAAAATCACAAGTTGACGAGTGCAGAACCCACAAGATGGACACAATGAGACACACTGGGACTCTCCTGTGAGCCATTTGTCTACAAAATACCATATTTTTTGCTCTATAAGACTCACTTTTTCCCCTCCTAAAAAGTAAGGGGAAATGTGTGTGCGTCTTATGGAGCAAATGCAGGCTGCGCAGCTATCCCAGAAGCCAGAACAGCAAGAGGGATTGCTGCTTTCACTGCGCAGTGATCCCTCTTGCTGTTCTGGCTTCTGAGATTCAGATTTTTTTTTCTTGTTTTGCTCCTCCAAAAACTAGGTGCATCTTGTGGTCTGGTGTGTCTTATAGAGCGAAAAATACGGTAAATACTGTAAATGGGTTCATTTTAGAAATGTAAATGTGATAGTGCACATGTACAATTAAAATTTAAAGTGAGATGATTAATCCTAAAGGTTCATTTGTTAGAGCTGCTGCTTTATTTATAACCACATTATCACTTGCTCCCCACTTCTGTGTGCGACGAAAAGTTCCAGGGGCAGCAGTGCTTACCCAGGTTTGGATTCCTTTGGAAGGAGAGAAAGCTGTATCATTGGATTTTGCTTTCAACCATACAAGGTCAGCATAGGTGGGAGCAGAGGCAGTATAGCGCGCATAGAAGCAGAAAGCCCACAGCCCCACATCAGGGCAGCAGAGGCAGTCTGTCACCCCCCCCATGCTGCCTCCCCCCCTTTAGCTTACTCCCTGCTTCAAACGGTTCATCTATTTCTCTTTCCTTCATTTGCAAAATACTTTAGTTGTTCTATGCTCTTTCTGTCCTACACACATACACATAAATATATATCTTATTTTGGGCAGGGAGAGAGAAAGAAGACTGAGCCACTTTTCTCCAAAATGGCTCTTGGCTTCCACTGGAATCTCCTAGCTCTTCCCTCTAGCTATTCTGGTTCATTTATCTCACAAAAGACACGGCTGGCAGCTTGGTCACCAACTATAATGCCATTTGCCTGATGGAAGTATGACAGGCAAAGCTTCACCACACTCATTAATGGAGTGGAAAAGTTTTCCTGGCAATTTCACCAAGATAGCATGCCCTTAATGGCAGTGAAATTTCAGGACCGCAGCCTGTAAAAGAAATTTTAGTTGACGTGAGTGAAGCTTTTAGCATTTTAGCATTGCCTGCTAAATTTCTCTGTTAGTCTGCACTAGAGCACATTCAGGGGAAAAGATGTGCAACTCTGTGAGGTTTTAACTACTGAATCCCCCCTGCAAAAGTCTAGGCCTTTGGTCTTGACATACTCTGACCCCCTTCTTTCTATGGGACCCTGTATGTAAGTGGCCTCCTTGGCTCTTTCTATCGGCCCATATGGGACCAGCACAGGTGGCCGGGCCTGGTGAATATTCAATTCCTTACCCCTACGGTTATGATTTGTGGGTTCCCATTTAATTTTATTTTGATTTTAAATGTGATTTCAAATTGTATTTTAAACTAATCATTTTGTGGGAGTGGCCCAAAGGGCCATAATGAATGTGATAATGTAACCCCCCTATAAATCCTTGAATATGCTTCTAATAGAGAAGTTATCGGGTCCTCCCGTGTTGCGGTGAGACCTGGCAACCAAACCCTGTGTTGTGTGTGGGTTCAATTGAATAGCCACAATACCCAATTGGTAGGTCCCTTGATGCTGGGTTTAATCAGGCCAATGGGACACAGGCTAAACAGATCAAGGGACCTATATATACCTATGCACATGACCCAGAGCTTCTTCTTTCGGTGCATGCATCAAAACACCAGCAACATGTCTGCTGCGAGCCGAGAGAGAGCAATCTACCTTCAACAATTCTGGTGATCTGTTTTCATCATTCCCTTTCTTTTCCCGGTTCTTTTCCTTTAGCCGTTTATTCCCTATTGATATTTTCCCTCTTGCCTTTCCTCCCCCCCCCCAGGGGCTTTTGCCCCACGGGGCTTCGGCTCCTCGAGCTTCCTGAGCTTGCCGCTGCTTTAATTGGCCAGAAGGCTTTGAGCAGCGGCTCGCTCCGTTCCCTGGCTGCGGCTATGATTCTACCTAACACAGGTTCCTAACATGCATACTAACACAATGTAACAGATCACAGTGAGAATCAAAGTTTAGTTAACAACGCTTATTGCGCATGTGTATTAAACATGAAATGAGATAATCATGTATATGATTGGTGGAAATTGAAATGCTTTGTTTGAAACTTATAAATACCCCTGCCTGGACCCTTGGGCGGGGTTGCAGTTTTGTGAAAAGATTTGACTGTAACCTATTGCTTTGCAACAAACAACCGTGGACTCCTAACTCCTCTTGTCTCTGAGTTTTATTGGCGTAAACTTAGAAGATAAGCCATTTTTGGCTTACAACAATTTGATTTTGTGTTTTTTAATGTATTACAGTATATATTTGGTGTTAGCCGCCCTGAGCCAAGTCTCGGCCAGGGAGGGCAGGGTATAAATAAAATCTATTATTATTAATTTCCATGTGAGCACACCCTCTGAGTTTGTTTGCTTCTTGTTAATTCCAAGCTCAGCATTAAATTTTGACCCTGAATATCCCCAGGAAGTCACGCAATCTTGTTTTAAAAGGTGATTTAGCTGTTGATGTTTATGCTGTTTTGAAACTTGTCGAAGACTGAATAGCCTCACCTTGTATTGACTGCACCACAAGTATTGAATCAGTTAAGATGGTTATCTAATAAAGAAAGCATTGTCTTTCAGGAAAAGGCTCACAGTCTGAAAGTAAATCCATGATGCCTGAAGCTGTTTTTTATTATTAATAATAACATAAAATATGAAACCCCCACGTGTTTCATGGTGGGAACAAGCAATCAGCACTAGCTTCGGGGGTTTGGCTGTCCTTGATTTATCTGCACAGCCCAGCCTACTTTCAGGCTAGTGTTGATGAGGAGATTAAATCATTTTTCTACACAAGGTTAAAAGAAAGAGCTACTACCCTACAGTATTTAAGAGTGGGGAGGGGTTTGTAGAACCTCTGATCATTTGTTCCTTTATTAAATTTCCACATATTCTGTTTATGAAAAGAGTCTGGACCCAAATGTGACAGTGGTGATGGGGTCTTGAGTTCCTGCTTCTTCCTGTAACCCATAGTTGTGGAAGCGTAAGCTCCCAGAAAGGGCCCTTGAAGCACAGGGTGCTTTGGAGCTCCCTCTTGACACTCCGGCCTGCGGTCAGAGAGGGAGACCTTCTACTGGTGGCCTCCTTGGTGTGGTGGCAGCAAGCACTTCTGCTATCACTCTTCTGCTGTAAATGTTTTGTTGGCAATTGAGAATGATAGGAGACATATTGTGTTGACTGGGGAAAACTTTGAATTTGCAGGATGCCCTTAAACTAGCATTGACTATGCACTAGCCTTCCCGTTTGCCCTGGAAATGTAATTGAAAAGCTACAATACATGACCAATTTAATAGCAGAAGGAATATTCTAGATCCACAGTAGATCTAATCACCATCAAGAGTAGAGAGGGACAACCAAAGCTATGTTGCCTTTTCCAAATGACAAGCTAATTTTTCTCCATCTAAAATTGTATGGTGATCTGCCAAGTCAGCAACATGATCTGGATGCTCCTATGAAAATGGATGTTTTCTTCTGACATTAGGGACACTTCCTGTATGACTGTCACCAGAAGGGAAACCATTTTTCCCCTGACTCTGAGTGAATTGTAGGAGTGACAATAGAAAACAGTGTCTATCCTCCTCCTTTAGGTTTTCCCTTCTTGCCATCTGAAAAGTGCCCAAATGCATTTGCAAACCCTGGTCCCAGCTGTGTTTAACCAGGTAGAGAGAAAAAATCTAGAACCATTTACAGACAAGAGACAGGGAAATGTGTTAATGGAGTTACACTACAAGTGGGAGGCTACAAGTGGAAGTTTTATGCCATTTACCATAACGAAGCATACTTATTTGGTAGCCTGGCATATGTGGAATCTACCAACATTTTAAGGTCAGCCATAATAACAGTGTACTATACCTGCATTCTGGCCACTAGGAAGTGAAGTGGCTCATTTTCCTAGCCAAGATGCACAGCAGTTTTACCAGAAGAAAACACATCTTATCCCTCAAGAACTGCAAGCTTTAGGTTTATCCATTCATACCTCAAGTGATGGTAACAAACCACATGCTTGTGGATTAGCCCACTTTTTCCACATTCTGCACCCTCAAAACCCAGCCTTCAGGGGCCGTGGTTTAACCTCTGTTTCCCTAACTCCTATTTATGAGCTGAGTGGCCACATGCAGTCATCATTTTAAGGGGCAAAGTGAATGCAGGGGGATAAATAAGGGGAAAGTGGTTCCATATGGTGAAAGAACGTAGCCTGCCAAAGTACAGTTTGTCAAAAGATTAAGAGTCTAATATGATGAAGTAAAGGCTGATCTGATCTAATATGAAGGAATCTATCATCTGGACAGTAAAAGGAAACTATAATTTGTGAAATATGAATAAAGAGGCTGGGGATACAGGGGGGTGGGTCTAATGGAGCTGCAAATGGTGTGTGTGTGCTTTGAAAAGGGCTCAGATGGGGTTCCACAAAGAAAAAGAAAAATGAGATTTCTGAAAGGAGAACTTACTATTATTATATTTATTTATATTCTGCCTTTTCCTTTGACAGGGACTCAAGGTAGCTTGTAGCTAAAATAGAAACAGTTAAAAACAGAGGGAAAGCAATAATTAAAAACAAATCTAATGATTACATTTAGGCACCCTCCTAGTGGTACAGCAAAAAAACCTGCTAGTACATTTGCAAAGCTAAGCAAGGTCCAGTATGGTTTCAAATTGGATGGGAAACCGCATGTTGAGATTCCTGCATTGCAGGGGGTTGGACTAGATGAACCTTGGGGTCCCTTCCAACTCTACAGTTCTATGGTTCTAATTAAACATATATTATCTATCAAAACATACAGACCATTACAATAAAAATAGGGTTGGATTTTCAGGGCCCCTTCCAACTCTGCATTTCTGATTTCTCTCTTTTTCTTCATCTCTCTCTAGTCACACCCAGCACCTCCCTTCCATGTCAGGGAGGCCAAATCCTCCTCTCTCCTTCTTATATATCATTTTTTTGTGTGTGTTTTATTCTTGGTTTTTCCCCTGATCACACGAATTTAGCCAAATCTCTTTTCCAATTATTAAAACATTTATCTCCTCCTAGTATAGGGATACTTTGAAATAAAAACATCATCCTTGGTAATATGTTCATCTTTATTACCGATATTTTCCCTAGTAAGGAATGATTTAATTTCCCCCATACTTGCAAATCATTTTTTATTTCATTCCATGTTTTCCCATAGTTCTCATTACTTAAATCTATAGTATTTGTTGTTAAATTTATTCCAAGATACCTTATTTTCTTTTTAATTTCCAATCCTGTAATTTCTTGTAATTTCACTTTATCTTTTTCTTCTATATTTTTCACTAGTATTTTGGTTTTCCCATAGTTTAATTTGAATCCTGCTAATCTGCCATATTCGTTTATACATTCCAATATTCTCAGTGTGCATTGAAGGGGATTTTCTGTTGTGATCATAACATCATCTGCAAAGGCTCTTAACTTGTATCTTTTTTCACCAACTACTATTCCTCTTATTTGGTTGTCCTGCCTTATTTTCTTTAATAGAACCTCTAATACTATTATAAATAACATTGGGGATAGGGTGCATCCTTGTCTTGTACCTTTAAAGATATTGATTTCTTCTCCAAACTCTCCATTAATAATAATTTTTGCTTTCTGTTGGTTATATATTGCATTTATACCTTTCTGGAATTTTTCACCTAGACACAATTCTTTTAATAGTTTTTTCATAAATTCCCATGAGATTTTATCGAAAGCATTCTCCGCATCAATTGAAATCAGAGCTGCTTGTTTGGACAAGATGGATTGTTTCAAGAAGTGGCAGAAAGATATTTCCAGATTTGTTTGGCAGGGCAAGAAGCCTCGAATAAAATTTAAGATACTAACTGATGCCAAAGAAAGAGGTGGATTTGCGCTGCCAGACCTTAAGTTTTATTATGAATCAGCTGATTTTTGCTGGCTGAGAGAATGGCTGCTTCTTGAAAACACTGACATGTTGGATTTAGAAGGCTTCAATAATGCATTTGGCTGGCATGCATATCTGTGGTACGATAAGGTAAAAGTACATAAAGCGTTCAAAAATCATATTGTTAGAAAAGCACTGTTTAATGTTTGGATAAGATATAAGGATTTGTTAGAAAAGAAAACCCCAAGATGGTTGTCACCAATGGAAGCGAAGGCACAGAAAAAACTCAATATGGAGGCCAAATGGCCGAAATATTGGGAAATTCTGGAACAAGATGGAGACAGAATAAAACTGCAGTGTTTTGAAAAATTGAAAAACAAAGTGCGAGATTGGCCCCATTATTACCAAATAATGGAGGCATACAATTTGGACAAAAAAGTTGGTTTCCAGGTGGAAAAATCAAAATTGGAAACAGAATTGTTAGATTCAAAAATTAAGAATTTGTCAAGAATGTATAACTTGCTGTTGAAATGGAACACTCAGGATGAAATGGTGAAATCAGCTATGATTAAATGGGCACAAGACGTTGGACATAACATAATGATGGCTGACTGGGAACAGTTATGGACCACAGGTATGAAATTCACGGCATGTAATGCCCTAAGAGAAAATTTAATTAAAATGATTTATAGGTGGTACATGACACCAGTCAAGCTTGCAAAAATTTACCATTTGCCCAAAAATAAATGTTGGAAATGTAATGAGACTGAAGGTACATTCTTTCACCTTTGGTGGACATGCCCAAGGATGAAGACATTCTGGGAGATGATTTATAATGAAATGAAAAAGGTACTCAAATATACCTTCCTTAAGAAACCAGAGGCCTTTCTCCTGGGGATGGTCGGCCAATTGGTGCCAAAGAAGGATAGAACTTTTTTTATGTATGTGTCAGAGCTGCCTCTAGGTCCCAGCTCACAGAGGACCAACGCCAGGTTGATGTAATGTACAAAAGTCTTTATTGAAGTTTAGTTTCCATTTCAACGCCAGAGCGTGCAGCCCTACGTCTTAGACCTTAGATCGGCGAAGTCCCGTCTGAATCACCTCCCCTTCCGCATCAGTTTAAGATCCTAGCCCTGCTCCACCTTCTGCGCTGTTCTCTCCTCCTCTGGGTCCTCCTGCCCACCGGGGCATTGCCCTTTCTGGACTCCTCCGACGCTGAGTCGCTTAGCTCCTCCCCCTGCCTCCGGCGGGCTTTAGGACCCGGTTCCCAATCCTTATTCTCTGCTGTCCCGTGCTCCTGTACATTTGAACTTGTTTCTCGCGCCAACCCAGTGACCTTTCTCCTAACCGTTACACTGCTTCTATCACTGCTTCCCTCTTCCGTGACACTGGCCGGATCTGACCTCCCCTCCGTTGCCTGACTCTCCGATGGAGGCGTGGTCAGCTCTGCCTCGTCTCCTCTCCCTGGTGGGGAAAGCACTGGCCCCGATACCTGGGACTCTTCCCCCCCACTCTGCTCTGGTGGGGAAGCTGGTCCTGATTTCCAACTACTGCTCTGGGAGTCCCTGCTGCCCCCTTGCTCCTGGGGCGTTCCCCTTGGGAACCCCCTGCCCCTGGCCACTGGCGTCCCCTTTTGTGAATCTTCCGATTCGCTGGAGAGGCTCATGGAATCCCTCGGACCACTGTCCCCTCCTACGCTCCCCTCGGATTCCTCCCCCTCGCTCTCCAGCTCCCCTCTTCCCTGTGCCTCTGCTCCTGAGCCCCTGACATCCATCCCCCCCTCGAAGCCCCCTCTTCCCCCCTCCCCTTCTTCTGAAGTGGGTTCTGGGTGCTCCAGTGTTGTGGGGGTGAGTGCAGGATACAGTTCTTCCCCCGTGGCGTGCAGCCAGCCGGATAAATCCGGTAAGTCCTCCATGGTCTCGTCGACGGCGATCTCCTCTGCTTCCATCTCTTGGGAGGTGTGTTCAAAACCTGGATCTACCCCCAAATCGCCCATGACTCCCTCTCCCCCTGTTGCCTGGGGTGACACTGCGTGCAATGGTCCTCTCGGCAGTTCTCTGCGCCAGCCCACCTCAGGTTGATCCTCCCACCAATAAGATCCGCCTGTGCCAAACCCTGAGAGGGAGCCCTCTGGGGAGCTAGTCTCCGGCGCCGTGTCCTCCACTGAAGAGAACCCCTGGAACGTGCTGGCTGAGAGTGTGGGTGTGAAAAGATATTCGTCGAAATAATCTGCCGGCATGGGTCTGTGTGGGAAAAGTGCATGGAATTCGTCTTTGAGCAATTGCTCCTCCACGGCATAGTCCGGTACCCACCTGTTGGCGCTGGCCGGGGTGTCCTCCCTGGCGAGGAGATATTCAATCCCTTCCTCCCCCCATCTTGAGTCTAAAATCTCTGTGGCTTCGTTGAGTGGCTCCCCTCTCGGTGACCCCCCCTTCGTGGGTGCTTCCCTAAGCGGGTCTGGTGCTGTCCCTGGCGCCTGAAACCTGTGAGGTGCCTTGTAGGGCGTGAGCACCGATCTATGAAAGACTGGGTGCATTTTGGATCCCTCCAGGAGTGTCAACCTGAAAGCCACTGGGTTGATCTGTGCCTCGACTTGGTAAGGCCCTAGCTGCTTGTGTCCAAGCTTCTTCTTAGCTAACAATCTGGCCGGGACTGCCTGGGCTGCTAACCAGACCCAGTCCCCCACACGGATGTCCTCCCCAACTCTCCTGTGTCTGTCTGCCTGCACTTTGGAGCGTATTTAGCCAGCTCCAACTGCCTTCGGAGCTGTTCGTGGACCTCCTGCAACTCCGCTGCCAAGCCCTCAGCTCCCTGCGGTTCCCCCTCCCCCACTTTCTCTAAGCCCGGGAAGGTTCTGGGATGCCGCCCATTGTTGGCGAAAAACGGTGTCACCCCTCTGGACACGTGTTTCGTGTTGTTGTAGGCAAACTCGGCCAGCGGTAGATAGTCTACCCAGGTCGAGGGCTGCTGGTTTGCGTAGCATCTCAGGTACTGCTGCATGATGGCGTTGACCCTCTCCGCTTGTCCGTTGGTCTGCGGGTGTCTCGCCGACGATAGATTGACCTTGACGTTCAGGATGCCCATCAGCTTCTGCCAGAAACTCGAGATGAACTGGCGCCCCCGGTCGGACAGGATAGACCGTGGTAGGCCATGTACCTTGAACACGTGGTCTATGAACAGTTTGGCTGTCTGTTCCGCTGTGGCCACCTTCGCGCAAGGAATGAAGTGGGCCATCTTGGTGAACAAGTCTACTACCACGAGTACCGCTGTCTTGCCTCGCGAGCTGGGCAGATCCATGACAAAGTCCAGGGCCACTTTCTCCCACGGCTCGAGGGGCATCTGTAGCGGTTCCAGCAATCCCACCGGCGGCCTGTGTACTGGCTTGGCCCTTTGGCATGTGTCGCACCTCGTGACGTAATCTGCGACTTCCCCCCTCATCTTGGGCCACCAAAAGTCTCTGGCTACTAATTCCACCGTCTTCTCTTTGCCGAAGTGCCCAGCGCTAGGCGCGTCGTGTAACTGCTGCAGTACCTTTGTGCGGAGGTCGTCTCCCGGCACGTAGAGGGACCCTTTGCGGATGAGCAGTCCGTCGCGTACCTGAAACTCGTCGTCCTTCGCTGTGCCGCTTCGCACCTCCTCCATCTTGGATCGTGCGAATGAGTCTGTCTGCAGCGCGCGACATACTGTGTCCAGGTCCAGAGTGGCTGAGGCGCACGCCCACGCTTTCGGTGCGAAAATGTGCTTGGCTGCCGCCGGCGCCTCTGCCTCAAGATACTGCGGCTTCCTGGATAGCGCATCCGCCATGACGTTGCTGTCTCCTGGGATGTATTCTATCCTGAAGTCGAAATCTGCAAAGAACTCCGCCCAGCGGATGTGTCTCTGGTTCAGGAACCGCGCCGTGCGCCAGTACTCCAGGTTCTTATGATTCGTGCGAACTTGCACTGTGTGCTTGGCTCCGATGAGGAAGTGCCGCCACGCCTTGAATGCTGCATGAATGGCCAGCAACTCTCTGTCCCAGATGGTGTAGTTCTGCTCCGACTTGCTGAGTTTCCTGGAGTAGAAAGCGCACGGCCTCCAGTCCCCTTGCGGGTCTTGCTGCAACAGGACTGCCCCCATGGCTCTGTCTGAGGCATCCGTCTCAACACTCATGGGTTTGCTGGGGTTCACATGTAGCAGTTGTTCTTCGGACGTGAAGAGACGCTTGAGTTTCTGAAAGGACTGCTCCGCCTGCTCCGTCCAGATGAATTTCTTCTTCTTGGAGCTGAGGGTGTCCGTGATGGCCGCTGTTTGCATAGCGAAACCCTTGATAAACTTGCGATAAAAGTTGGCAAAGCCGACAAACTTCTGGACCTCCTTCCGATTGCGCGGGCTTTTCCAGTCCAGCACCGAGCGGACCTTGGCGCTGTCCATGGCGAGTCCCTTGTCGGACAGCTTGTAGCCCAGGAAATCTACCTCCGTCACGTCGAACTGGCACTTCTCCAGTTTGGCGTAAAGTCTGTGCTCTCGTAGTCTCTGCAGGACTTCCTTGACATCTCTCTCGTGGGTCTCCTGCGACTCCGAGAAGATCAGAATGTCGTCCAGGAAGCAGACGCACTTCTTGTAGAGGAGCCCCGCTAACACGTGATGCATGAAGGCTTGGAAGCAGTGGGAGCCATTTTGTAAGCCAAACGGCATAACTCTGTATTCATAGGTGCCCAAAGGCGTAAACATGGCCGTCTTCCACTCGTCGCCCTCCCTCATACGTATAAGGTTGTACGCCCCTCGCAGATCCAACTTGGTGAAGATGCGACCCTTCCTCACCGTCGACAGCAGGTCGTCGATCTTGGGCATGGGGAACGCCGTGGGCCTCGTCCTCGAGTTTATGACCCGGTAATCAACTACAAGCCTCTTTTGGGGCGTGTCTTTTTTCTTCACAAAAAATACTGGGCTGCCCCCCACTGCTTTGGATTCTCGGATGAATCCCCGCTTCAAGTTGTGGTCTATGAACTCCCTGAGTTCCTGCAGTTCATCTTCAGACATGGAATACAGTTTTCCAGTCGGCAGCGTCGCCCCCGGCAAGAGGTCAATCTTGCAGTCGTATGGTCTGTGGGGGGGGTAGTTTGTCCGCCTCCTTCTCGCAGAAGACCTCCAAAAAGCCTCTGTATTTGTCGGGTACCGCTTGCAGCATGCCCAAGTGCAACTGTGGTCCATCCTCTTGCCCCTCATCTTCCTGGGTAGGCAGTATGCAATTTGCTGCGCAGTAGAAGGAGCTGAAGGTCAATTGGCGCTGGTACCATGCCAATGTCGGGCTGTGCCGGTCCAGCCAACTCATGCCCAACACTATGGGCGTGTCAGACAGGTGGGTAACATTGAAGCTGATGATTTCGCGGTGGTTTCCAATTTGCATCACCATTGGCGGCATCTGCTGCACCACTTGTCCCCCTAGTAGCTCTCTGCCGTCGACTGTCACTACTTTCAGAGGCATCGTGGCAGGCAGGAGCACTATGCTATGTTGCGTGATGAAATCCAGTCCTATAAAGTCTGCATTGCTGCCAGAGTCAATGGTAATAGGGACTTCCATGGTGAGCCCATTGGGAAGCTGGAGCGCTGCGGTGAGCTGCACCACTGGTTTGGGTGGGAGGGGGTCTGTGGGCTGTAAGATCCCTGGGGACTGCTTCACTGACTCGTCTGGCTGGGCCCCAGTGCCTCTGATTCCAGCCAGACTCCGTCGTTTCCCTGCTGTGGTTCACTCTGCTGAACTACTTCTGTAACTGTCGCTGAGGCTGCAGTGTGCTTGTGAATCCTCTGGGGACACTCTTTCGCCATGTGCTGAGCACTGTCGCAGATGTAACACTTCCTGTTCCCTCTAGGAGGCTTCGGTTTGACTGCTCCCGGCGTTAGGGCTCTGGCTGCTGACTGAGCCTTGGCACCACCTAACTCCATCGGCTCCTCTCCCCCTCCCAGTGGAGGCGTGGATTGAGCCGTGCTGTGTCCCTGGGAAAGAAAGGAGGTGCTCTTGCTGGTGTGCGTCCCCAACGCCCTTCGTCTTTGCTCCAGGAACGTTCTTCCAGACGCACCCCAATCGTCAGCGCCCTCTGGACAACTTCTTGAGTGCTCTGGGGTCTCTCCCCCCTTGCAATTTCGTCTTTCACAGCCCCGTTCAACCCCTCCCAGAAAAGGTCCCTGACAGCAGCTGAATCCTTTTCCCATCCCAGCGCGTTGACCAATGCAAAAAAGCGGGAGTGATATTGCCGTACAGTGGCCCTGCCTTGTTTCAATCCATGTATCTCTTTCCTGGCGACATCTACATCTATCGCTGATAAAAAACAAGCATCCATCGCCTTAAGGAAGGCTTTCGCATCTTGGAGGGCTGGGTCTCTATCTCGCCACAGATTGCGCAGCCACGCTTTAGCGTCTCCGTGGAGATGCATTAGTCTGAAGCCTACTTTCTCCTGCTCATCTCTAAAGTCCTTCTCCAGCAACTCTAGGGCAAAAACCACGTCTGCTCTGAAGTTAGGATACTGCTGCAGATTCCCATCGAAATGCGACACAAGGCTGCCTCCTCTCTTTCCCAGCCCAATCCCCTCTGGTCTGGTTCCTGGCGCCCCCTGTTTAGTCAACATTTCCAACCTGATTTGCAGATCCTTGCAGGCAGCAGCTGATTCGTCTTCTCTCTTCCTGGATGCTAGTATCTCCGCGTTAAGTTGCGCCACTGCGTTTTGCAGGGCTGTTATTTGTTGTTCGGTATTCATCTTGTCCTGCCTTCGTGAGCTCGCGAAGCACCAATCTTCGCCCCTCGCGGCGTCCACTCACGTTGCGAGGTTCTTTAGGAGACGGGACTTACTGTCAGAGCTGCCTCTAGGTCCCAGCTCACATAGGACCAACGCCAGGTTGGTCTTTACAAAAGTCTTTATTGAAGTTTAGTTTCCATTTCAATGCCAGAGCAAAGTTACAGATAGGTAGCCGTGTTGGTCTGCCATAGTCAAAACAAAAAAAAATTCCTTTCAGATACGCATCTGAAGAAGTGTGCATGCACACGAAAGCTCATACCAAGAACTGACTTAGTTGGTCTTTAAGGTGCTACTGGAGGGAATTTTTTTTTGTTTTGGTTAGGAGAAAGTATGCAACAACAGCAGCAAGAATACTTATAGCGAAGTATTGGAAGACACAAGATTTACCCACCCGGGAAGAATGGCAGATGAAGTTGATGGACTATATGGAACTGGCAGAAATGACTGGCAGAATCTGAGACCAGGGAAAAGAGTCGGTGGAAGAAGATTGGAAAAAATTTAAAGACTATTTACAGAAATATTGTAAAATTAATGAATGTTAGAAAAATGTGGGAATGAAGTTATATGGCTTTAGTAGAAATGTTATAAGGAATTAAGTATAAATAGATTACTAGAGTATTAAAAGAAAAAATAAGGTTAGAATATGTTAAGATAATTATAGGATAGAAAATAGAGGAAGATGGAAAGGAATTGCTGAAACAATTAACAGAAGTGGAATACAAAAAGGGATACAAATTTTTTGGTTCTGAGAAATATGTGAACTCTTTTTCGACAGGATATTTGTAGCTCCATATATCCACTAAATCAAAAATCCTTACCATTTCCACAAAGCTTTTTGGCAGCTTCCCTTCATTCCCCCTCCCCTCTTCTTCTGCGATCTATCCAATTCTGGTTCCATTACTCTGGGGAATAGAAGATTTTAGATTAACTATCTGCAGTCTGGAGTCAGACTGTTCTTCCTTGTTTACTGGAAACTGAATCACTGGACGAAGTGATGCAGCGACTTTTGAAAACAGTGAGATAATACCTTCTCCTGAGACATGACAGGAACCATCAACAGTTGCAGGAATGAAGGATACAACACCATATATGGATATGAAAACATCATCGAAAAAACTGTCACATGCAGGAAATAATAGGGATTATAGCTAAAGTTTAATAATAATAATAATAATAATAATAATAATAATAATAATATAATGATGATAATTTATACCTCTAGTGATATTTTCAGTACTACAATCCTCCCCTCTTTATCTCCATATAGCAATCGCCCAGTCTCAAATCTTCCATTCTTGGGCAAGGTGATTGAGCGAGTGGTTGCTGAACAACTCCAGGCACGCCTGGAAGTAGCGGACCATTTGAATCCCTTCCAGTTGGGATTCAGGCCTCATCATGGGACTGAAGCTGCCTTGGTCGTGCTGGTCGATGATCTCTGGCAGGCTAGGGGCAAAGGTGAGAGCTGTTTCCTAGTTCTGCTGGATCTCTCAGCAGCTTTTGATACAATTGACCATAACATCCTTCTGGACCGTCTTGAGGGGCTGGTAGCTGGTAGCACTGTTATACAGTGGTTCCGCTCCTTCCTCCTGGGCCGTGTTCTGAAAGTGGTGGTAGGGGATGAGTGTTCAGACCCCTGGGCTCTCACTTGTGGGGTGCCTCTGAGTTCTGTCCTCTTCCCCATGCTTTTTAACATCTACATGCAGCCGCTGGGAGAGATCATGAGGGGATTTGGGTTGGGTGTTCATCAATATGCGGATGATACCCAGCTCTACTTCTCTTTCAAAGCAGAATCAGTGAAGGCGGTGAAGGTCCTATGTGAGTGCCTGGAAGCGGTTGGAGGATGGATAGTGGCTAACAGATTGAGGTTGAATCCTGAGAAGTACTGTTTTTGGGGGACAGGAGGCGAGCAGGTGTGGAGGACTCCCTGGTCCTGAATGGGGTAACTGTGCCCCTGAAGGACCAGGTACGCAGCCTGGGAGTCATTTTAGACTCACAGCTGTCCATGGAGGCACAGGTCAATTCTGTGTCCAGGGCAGCTGTTTACCAGCTCCATCTAGTACGCAAGCTGAGACCCTATCTGCCCACGGACTGTCTCGCCAAACGGTACATGCTCTGGTTATCTCCCGCTTGGACTACTGCAATGTGCTCGACACGGGGCTACCTTTGAAGGTGACCTGGAAACTACAACTGATCCAGACTGTGGCAGCTAGACTGGTGACTGGGAGCGGCCACTGAGACCACATAACACCGGTCTTGAAAGACCTGCATTGGCTCCCAATATGTTTCCGAGCACAATTCAGAGTGACAATTCAGAGTGTTGGTGCTGACCTTTAAAGCCCTAAATGGCCTCAGTCCAGTATGCCTGAAGGAGCGTCTCCACCCCCATTGTTCTGCCCAGACACTGAGGTCTAGCACTGAGGGCCTTCTGGTGGTTCCATCACTGCGAGAAGTCAAGTTACAGGGAACCAGGCAGGGGGCCTTCTCGGTAGTGGCACCTGCCCTGTGGAATGCCCTCCCACCAGATGTCAAAGAGGAGGAGGAGGAGGAGGAGGAGGAGGAGGAGTAGTTTGGATTTGATATCCTGCTTTATCACTACCCCAAGGAGTCTCAAAGGGGCTAACATTCTCCTTTCCCTTCCTCCCCCACAACAAACACTCTGTGAGGTGAGTGGGGCTGAGAGACTTCAAAGAAGTGTGACTGGCCCAAGGTCACCCAGCAGCTGCATGTGGAGGAGCGGAGACGCAAACCCGGTTCCCCAGATTGCGAGTCTATCGCTCTTATCCACTATACCACACTGGCTCTCCAGAAGAACAACTACCAGACTTTTAGAAGACATCTGAAGGCAGCCCTCTTCAGGGAAGCTTTTAATGTTTAACAGACTACTGTATTTTAATACTTTGTTGGAAGCGGCCCAGAATGGCTAGGGAAACCCAGCCAGATGGGCGGGGTATAAATAATAAATTGTTGTTGTTGTTGTTGTTGTTATTGAACTTTAGCTATAATCCCTATTATTTCCTGCATGTGACAGTTTTTTCGATGATGTTTTCATATCCATATATGGTGTTGTATCCTTCATTCCTGCAACTGTTGATGGTTCCTGTCATGTCTCAGGAGAAGGTATTATCTCACTGTTTTCAAAAGTCGCTGCATCACTTCGTCCAGTGATTCAGTTTCCAGTAAACAAGGAAGAACAGTCTGACTCCAGACTGCAGATAGTTAATCTAAAATCTTCTATTCCTGCAGATGGTAGACTCATTTCCTCCCTGTCGCTGATTTATGGCCAATTATCCTTATCTCAAACATTTGTGGATAATGGAGGTTAGGGAGGATTTTCCTTTATATTTTCATAGCATAATGCCCCCCCCCCCCAGTTCCAATTTGGTTGATTTCCATTATTATATTCCAATTTCTTCCATCCTCACTTGTGCAGATATTTTTAAATAAAACTTGCATTCTGGGGAGGGTTCCCATATCATAAATCTAGAGAAAAACTTTAAGTAAGCAAACCATCGGCTCCCCTCCCCCCATCATCTCTTTCACTGAATGAAATCTGCTCTCGGTCCAAACATTTTCTTGTGTGTTTCTTGTGGCCGATTAGCTGCTCTCCCTGTGCAAAGGTCAGAGGGGGCAGGGTTTCTGTTGAGGTAGGTGATTAGCTGTGGGAGGAACTTATCAGAGCTTGCAGGGCGCGTGCAGTTTGATCCATCTTTTAGATTTAGGGGAGCTAGTCTCAAACGTTTGTTGGGGGGACCTAGGGTTTTTTTGGGGGGGGAGTTATTGGTCCTGTCTTCACGCTTTTTATGATGGAGGACCGCTGTAGCCACCCCCAACGACACGTTCTCAAGATGGAGGGTGAGGGAACAGCAGCAGTCGCCTGCGGTTCCTGCGCAATGTTTGCCATCTTGCCAAAGGTTGCAAGCAGCTTTACCTGCAGCAATTGCATGTTGATTGCCCTCTTACAAGACAAAGTCCAGCAACTGGAGGAACGTGTAGCTACACTCCAAAGAATTAGAGACCTGGAGCTCTTCTTGGAAGCAACAGAGCACACCGTCTCCACCAGGGAGGAGACAGGGGACTCCCCTGAGAAGGAGGCAAGCCTACCTTGATTTCAGCAAGGCATTTGATAAGGTGCCCCATGATATTCTTGTAAAGAAGCTGGTAAAATGCGGACTTAACCATGCTACCACTCAGTGGATTTGTAACTGGCTGACTGACCGAACCCAAAGGGTTCCTCTTCATCCTGGAGAAGAGTGACTAGTGGGGTGCCACAGGGATCTGTCTTGGGCCTGGTCTTATTCAACATCTTTATCAACAACTTGGATGATGGACTCAAGGGCATCCTGATCAAATTTGCAGATGACACCAAACTGGGAGGGGTGGCTAACGCCCCAGAGGACAGGATCACACTTCAAAACGACCTTGACAGATTAGAGAACTGGGCCAAAACAAACAAGATGAATTTTAACAGGGAGAAATGTAAAGTATTGCACTTGGGCAAAAAAAATGAGAGGCACAAATACAAGATGGGTGACACCTGGCTTGAGAGCAGTACATGTGAAAAGGATCTAGCAGTCTTGGTTGACCACAAACTTGACATGAGCCAACAGTGTGACGCAGCAGCTAAAAAAGCCAATGCAATTCTGGGCTGCATCAATAGAAGTATAGCATCTAGATCAAGGGAAGTAATAGTGCCACTGTATTCTGCTCTGGTCAGACCTCACCTGGAGTACTGTGTCCAGTTCTGGGCACCACAGTTCAAGAAGGACACTGACAAACTGGAATGTGTCCAGAGGAGGGCAACCAAAATGGTCAAAGGCCTGGAAACGATGCCTTATGAGGAACGGCTAAGGGAGCTGGGCATGTTTAGCCTGGAGAAGAGGAGGTTAAGGGGTGATATGATAGCCATGTTCAAATATATAAAAGGATGTTACATAGAGGAGGGAGAAAGGTTGTTTTCTGCTGCTCCAGAGAAGCGGACACGGAGCAATGGTTCCAAACTACAAGAAAGAAGATTCCACCTAAACATTAGGAAGAACTTCCTTACAGTAAGAGCTGTTTGACAGTGGAATTTGCTGCCAAGGAGTGTGGTGGAGTCTCCTTCTTTGGAGGTCTTTAAGCAGAGGCTTGACAACCATATGTCAGGAGTGCTCTGATGGTGTTTCCTGCTTGGCAGGGGGTTGGACTCGATGGCCCTTGTGATCTCTTCCAACTCTATGATTCTATGATTCTTCTATGATTTTACATCCTTGTAGCTGGGTTGTTTTCGCAGTTTCTTATCTCATCATCTCTGGCTTGTGCCTGTAGTTTACTCCAATTAGAATACAATTAGCAGGATAACCTTTGCTTCCAGGAACAGGAGGGGGGTCGTGGCAGCCAGAGTGCTCCGTGCCCCCAGTGCCTTTGCCTGCCCTTGCATTCCATGGGGAAGTGAGTGCCAGACTGCCAGGCAAACTGCAGATGGGAGCCTGATTCCTCTTCCAACCGAAGAGGAATGCAGATAATGAAATTCCCCAACATTATCTGATTACCTCCATCTGTTTCTCTCCTGCGGTATTGGGGAAGCTCCAGTCCTGGGGCACCGGAAATAGGAAGCCTTGCCAGCCTCATTTTTAGACCCAGGTGCAGGTTGTCTTCCAAGGTTAGCTCCGACATATGAATTTAGTGTAAAAATATTTACATTTTAATTTAATGTCCAGTGATGGTGGTTTCAAGTGCTCTAACACCATTGTTCTAATTTGCACAGAAAAGGGGGGAAATAATTTAGCACGAAAATTGAAATAATTACATATAGGGCCACCATTTCAGGAGGAAGAGAAAAGGGTTGGTAGGAGAGATTCTCATCAGTGCTTAAAGGCTTGCTTTTGTATGCATGCAATATTTCTTAACACACCACAAATTAAGACTATAAGAGGCTCCTGGCTGGATCAGACCAAAGGCCCATCTAGTCCATCCTCTTGTCACAGTCACCAATCAGATGCCTACGGCATACCATCCAACTTTTTCAGATGAGAAACTGGGATGTGCTTCTTCCAGGACATGCTCCCAAGTGAATCACATGGCCTGCACCATGATCTTGCCCTGAAAATGCACTTTTTCAGGGTGATACCATGCGATATCACAGCACCCAAAATGGCCGCTGTGTTCATTTTTTCTGGGACACTTGGCAGGTGTGCTACATGAGGTCGGCAGGTAGGACTTAAATGTAACAGCACTGTCCCATGTGTCCTTCCAGTAACTGGTATTCAGAGGCTACTTGGAGGTTGCACGTAACCAGCATGGCTAACAGCCATTGATATCCTCCAGGAATTAGTCCTTTTTTGATAGCCCTGTTCTGAACCTCTACAATATCCTTCTTATGCTGCAGCAACCAGCCCTGTGTTGTGCTGTCCACAGCGGTACAAGTATAATGCAGCTTTATTTAACAGCATTGTAATATTGGTAGTTCCATTTCTAGTTCTTTTACTAACGATCCATAACATGAAACTTCCTTTTTTCACATTGGGTCAAAATTTTCACCATGATCCCAATCTCTCTTTCTTGGGCAGTCATCACCAGTACAGTATATGAAGTTAGGATTATTATTATTTTGCCCCAGTGTGTAGCACTTTATGTGTTTTAAGAGAATTTGTTTTGCGTGGACAGGCGGAGTCCCCAGATCCCAAGCGGTCTCCCCCGTCATGTGGAATAACGACTCAAGACAATGTGCTACGGGATTAAATTGGCCACAACTTTATTAAATTTCAAATGTGGGTAGACCTTGGCTCAGGCATTGGGTGTTCTCCCGCCCTAGTCCCCAGCCGGGGACCTAGGGAGCATCAGGGTTATCCAGTGGGGGGGGGGGGATAGGCCGGCTCTGGAGAACATATGTTCAAGCAGAGATAGCCACCGCCATTACGCAACCGCCGCAGGGGAGAGCAATGACGACCTTTCAGCGTATGGTCAATGCTTCCCTTCAGAAACCCCTTTAACGGGGAACCCTCGTATCGCCGCCGCAAAGAGGAAGATGGGCTAAAGGATTCCGCCCAAGGCCTGATACCGCCAAAGTTGTGGCGTTTTGCTATGGGAAAGGTGAAACCTGCCAATGCAGGGAAATTCCTTTCCGGCCCTTTAACAGTGACCTTAACGTAGCAGCGCCCGCATACCTGTGAAGAAAAGTTAACCTGCAAAATAAGACATTAACTGAGGGTGGGTAGGGTGGGAGAAGCTCTGGAGCCAAGTGAGGATTCCCAGGTAAGATCATCCCTCTATTGTGTGGGCAGGTAATCCCTCCCCTACCTGGCCTGGTCTCCTTGGCAACGCATCCCCCAGGTGGGATTGGACAACTGACTGGGGTAGGCGGAGACCTCGAGGTATCCCACCTGAGGGAAGGCAAAGCCAAGTCTATGCTGATGGAGCCGCTCCAGATCCAGGGGCTGCATGCGTCCATGCAAAGGGCGTCCCCTATTTTATGCGGGGACTGGTCATTGGTTCCCTTTCTGTATCAACCGGAGAATTGACCAAAAACTCTCTGGTTAATATTAGAGGGGAACTCTTGGCATATAATCATATATTGCTTAATAATTACACTAGCTGAGGGGTGTGATGGTGCCCTCCCAAAAGGGTGTCTGATTAAATGGAGCCATGTATAAATTATCACATCTTTACACTCAGCTGTATGATTTTACACTGATTTCAAGTGGTAGAAATGCATAGGACTGCACTGGGAAGGCAAGAAACGAAACAAGACCTCGCCTTGTGTCCCTATTCTAAACAGTACTAAAAATTCTAATATGTTACAGTTAGCTATTCCTTCTAATCTCTTTTATCTGTGACATCCTTTATGAATGAACCCAATGGTTAGGGAATATCAATCTAGTACCTAGCAAAAGTTTTATACCAGGAGCTCTTGGTGATACTGTAGAGCACAACAGTTCATTCTGTAGTGAAAGACTGCATGAGGTCTGGTCTCTTTTCCAAGCCAGGTTTCATCCATGGAAACAGCACAAATTTCATTTCCTTCCCTCTTGACTTCCCATAGCACATAAACCTTATATTCCAAAGATTGGTGGGTGGCTTTCAGTTTTACAAGAAAAACTCATTTAACCAGACCTCCCAAATCTGGGCCCTTCTATGTACTGGGCATGCTTTATGTCTCAGCTATATCTCAGAAGCCCTTCCTCGGGCAAATACATGTCATGGATTCCAAGACATCTGGATAATAGAGGTTCTACTGTACTTCTATCCAATCCCACCCTCAGGGCAATTTTTCTTCTTGCCAAGTGTGTGCAGAGAGAGAGAAAGTTAGAAAAAAAATTCCCGCATGTTTGCATTCACCAAGTCATCTCCAAAAGTCCTCCACAGTCTTATAAATCAGTTTCGTTCTGTAGGATTGTTTACCTACTACTTTTTAGAATGTCTCTAATAAATTAGAATCTGCTGAAGTGGTAAAAAACATATGAAAGACATAATGAACAGCCTCCAAGTGGCACACAGGGGCCATTATGTACAGAGGAAGCAGGGAGGGTAATCGTAAAATTTTGAAAAATTATACAATAACTTGGTACTTATTGCCCATCTACATTCCTGTGCTTCAGAATATAAATAGAAATGGTTAACATAGCAGGTACACCCTGTACCTGTTGAATTACATACTGGGGTAAGTGTGTGGAGTACTGGGAGTCTTTATCTTGCATTGTACAAATTCTGCCTTGCTTTACTTTACTTGCCTTTGCAGCTGGACTTCATTCCTCATCCCAGTTCCTTTAAATATTAAAAAAGATTAAAATGGCAATGTTTAATTGGATTTATTTTCAGGGCAACCCTGATGCACCATATGACATCATTTTCACCAGGCTTTAAGCCCTGTAAATCACACCTAGCAAGAACACCCATTCCAGTAAGGCATCTCTGACCCTCATGTTCTCTGAGATTGGACCACACAACACTAGGTCTATAAAATTGCCATTGACTCATAAAAGCTTTCCTTGCACACATTCAATTCCAAGGGCTTAACTTTGATTGGATTTTAGTCATGCGTGGGCATAACGGGTCTCTGATTCATAAATATACATCTGACGAAGCAGCTGATGTTTGCTAACTGGTCACCCCCAACCCCCAGCCCCAACCCCCTTTCACCAGTCCATCTACCAATAAAAGCAAAAGTCTTCCCACACACAAATAAAGGTTTCTTCCCTTCCCCTCTGAATCATAGCACCTCAACTATAGAAAAGGTCTGTAATCTGGTTGTAAAGTACTTTTTGAAAATACATGGAGGGGCTTGGCCACAATAACACAGGCTGTAGAATCATAGAATCATAGAGTTGGAAGAGACCCAACGATCATCTAGTCCAACCCCCTACAATGGGAGTCACATGGAAGATGGAGCAAGCTCTGGAGGGTGGGACCCAAAGCAATGGCTTCAAGTTACAAGAAAGGAGATTCCAACTAAACATCAGGAATAACTTTCTGAAGTCAAGAGCTGTTCAACAGTGGAACTGACTCCTTTGGGAAGTGGTGGACTCTCCTTCCTTGGAGGGTTTTAAGCAGAGGTTGGATGGCTATCTGTCACAGATGCTTCAGTTGAGATTCCTGCAATGCAGGGGTTTAGACTAGAATCATAGAATCATAGAGTTGGAAGAGACCACAAGGGCCATCGAGTCCAACCCCTGCCAAGCAGGAAACACCATCAGAGCACTCCTGACATATGGTTGTCAAGCCTCTGCTTAAAGACCTCCAAAGAAGGAGACTCCACCACACTCCTTGGCAGCAAATTCCACTGTCAAACAGCTCTTACTGTCAGGAAGTTCTTCCTAATGTTTAGGTGGAATCTTCTTTCTTGTAGTTTGGAACCATTGCTCCGTGTCCGCTTCTCTGGAGCAGCAGAAAACAACCTTTCTCCCTCCTCTATGTGACATCCTTTTATATATTTGAACATGGCTATCATATCACCCCTTAACCTCCTCTTCTCCAGGCTAAACATGCCCAGCTCCCTTAGCTGTTCCTCATAAGGCATCATTTCCAGGCCTTTGACCATTTTGGTTGCCCTCCTCTGGACACGTTCCAGTTTGTCAGTGTCCTTCTTGAACTGTGGTGCCCAGAACTGGACACAGTACTCCAGGTGAGGTCTGACCAGAGCAGAATACAGTGGCACTATTACTTCCCTTGATCTAGATGCTATACTCCTATTGATGAAGCCCAGAATTGCTTTGGCTTTTTTAGCTGCTGCGTCACACTGTTGGCTCATGTCAAGTTTGTGGTCAACCAAGACTCCTAGATCCTTTTCACATGTACTGCTCTCAAGCCAGGTGTCACCCATCTTGTATTTGTGCCTCTCATTTTTTTTGCCCAAGTGCAATACTTTACATTTCTCCCTGTTAAAATTCATCTTGTTTGTTTTGGCCCAGTTCTCTAATCTGTCAAGGTCGTTTTGAAGTGTGATCCTGTCCTCTGGGGTGTTAGCCACCCCTCCCAGTTTGGTGTCATCTGCAAATTTGATCAGGATGCCCTTGAGTCCATCATGCAAGTTGTTGATAAGGATGTTGAATAAGACCAGGCCCAAGACAGAACCCTGTGGCACCCCACTAGTCACTCTTCTCCAGGATGAAGAGGAACCATTGATGAGCACCCTTTGGGTTCAGTCAGTCTGCCAGTTACAAATCCACTGAGTGGTAGCATAGTCAAGACCGCATTTTACCAGCTTCTTTACAAGAATATCATGGGGCACCTTGTCAAATGCCTTGCTGAAATCAAGGTAGGCTACATCCACTGCGTTCCCTTCATCTACCAGGCTTGCAATTCTGTCAAAAAACGAGATCAGGTTAGTCTGACATGACTTATTTTTCAGAAATCCATGCTGACTATTGGTGATCACAGCATTCCTTTCTAGGTGCTCGCAGACTGTTTGCTTAATGTTCTGCTCCAGAATCTTCCCTGGTATTGATGTCAGACTGACTGGGCGGTAATTATTTGGGTCCTCTCTTTTCCCCTTTTTGAAAATAGGGACAACATTTGCCCTCCTCCAGTCTGCCGGGACTTCGCCTGTTCTCCAGGAATTCTCAAAGATGACTGCCAGTGGTTCTGAGATCACATCTGCCAGTTCTTTTAATACTCTTGGATGCAGTTCATCTGGCCCTGGAGACTTGAATACATCTAGACTAGTCAAGTATTCTTGTACTATCTCCTTAGTTATTCTGGGCTGTGTTTCCTCTGCTGAATCATTTGCTCAAAATTCTTCAGGTCGGGCATTGTTTTCTTTATCGAAGAAGACTGATGCAAAGAAGGCATTGAGGCTTTCAGCCCTTTCTGTGTCCCCTGTTTGCATTTCACCATCTTCTCCTCTGAGTGACCCCACTGTTTATTTGTTCTTCCTTTTCCTACGAACAGACCCATAAAAGCCTTTTTTGTTGCTTTTAACCTCTCTAGCAAGCCTGAGTTCATTCTGTGCTTTAGCTTTTCTGACTTTGTGTCTACACATGCTGACTATTTGTTTGAATTCCTCTTTGGTGGTTTCCCCCCTTTTCCATTTTTTGTACACATCCTTTTTTAATCTTAACTCAGTTAAAAGTTCTTTAGATAGCCACCCTGGCTTCTTTAGGTACCTTCCATGTTTCCGTCTCATTGGTATTGCCTGAAGTTGTGCTTTTACTATCTCCCTCTTAACAAACTCCCAGCCATCATGAACTCCCTTTCCTTTTAATATTACTGTCCATGGGATCTCACCCAGCACTTCCCTAAGTTTTATGAAGTCGGCTTTCTTAAAGTCAGGAAATTGAGTCCTAGTATGTTTGGCTGCTCCTTTCCACTGTATAGTAAACTTCAGAAGAGCATGATCACTCACGCCTAATGATCCTTCCACTTCTACCCCACTAACCAGGTCATCAACATTGGTTAGGACTAGATCTAAAATGGCTGTTCCTCTTGTTGCTTTTCCCACTTATACCTCCCAAGATATATCATGAGGTAACAAGAAAAATAACACAGTGGGCAAGAGAGAGAGAATAAAAGAAGCTGTAATGAGGTGGTTGGAAGTCACTGGGGAAGAGATGGGATTATTATGTGTATTTTGATTTATTTGGAAAGAAATGGAAAGTGTATATGATTAAGTAAATGAAAAATCAATTAATAATAATAATAATAATAATAATAATAATAATAAATTCCAACAGAGTGCTATCTCTCTCAATATGCTGAGCTACAGCTTCACTCTGATTGGCTGTGGATACAGCTAGCTAGAAGGGGGTGGTGAGAGCACCTTGAGAGGGGATGTGGAAATACAACTTCTTACTAGAATGGTACACAAAAGATGAACCAACAAAGGACGTGATGATAAAATGAGCAATGGATTTGGGGTATAACATTGAGTATGATGCCTGGGTAAAACTGTGGAATGAGAGTATAAAATTTACAGCATGTACCACCTTAAGAGAGAATATAATGAAAATGATGTATTGCTGGTATTTGACACCTGTTAAATGGTGAGAATGTATAGGATTAGTAGTAATACATGTTGGAAATGCAAAGATAAAGATGGAGATTTTTATCACATGTGATGGACATGTGAGAAGATGAAACAGTTTTGGGAACAGATTTATAACGAATTGAAAATATATTTAAACACACTTTCCCGAAAAAGCCGGAAGCTTTTTTGCTAGGCTTGATGGGAGAAGAAATAGAAAAAGCAGATCAAATACAGGTTATTTATGTATGCTATGACTGCTGCCTAAACTTTGTTAGCCGAAAAATGGAAAGTACCAGAATTACCAACAATAGAGGAGTGGCAGACAAAGATGGTTGATTATGCGGAACTAGCAAAACTGACCTGTAGAATCCAAAACCATGAGGAAGCAAAATTCCAAAAAGATTGGAGTAAATTTATGGAGTACATAAATAATAACTGTAGAAATCTAAAGACTCTGGCAGGACTGAAATAAATCTTAGGATGTAGATAGGATTGGATACTGTGGGAAAGTAGATAAATGACATAAGAAAACCTGTTGAAGGGAGGGAAGGAAGTCAATACTCAGCAGAGTGTGGGGAAAGAATGTGGGTAAATGATAGTTTAATTTTACTGTATTTTGTTTGTTTGTATTAAATGAAACACCAATAAAAAAGCATTTTTTTAAAAAAAAAAAAAGGGGGATGTGGGAAGGTGGGGAGTTGTTCCTGGCAGTCAACTTGATAACAGCATAAACTCTGTGTATCTGAAGAAGTGTGCATGCACACGAAAGCTCATACCAAGAACTGACTTAGTTGGTCTTTAAGGTGCTACTGGAAGGATTTTTTTTGTTTTGACTATGGCAGACCAACACGGCTACCTATCTGTAGCATAAACTCTGAGTGGTATAAAATCTGCCCTGATGGAATATTTACAGCCAGAGAAGGCAGTCTCTGGGCTGAGGGTTAGCTTGAATGTCAGTGGGACTTTCAAAGGCAGGGTGTGAGGATTCCCTGGCCTGATAGTCTAATAGAGGAGCCTCAGGCGTGAGATTTCTAAAGGACAACAGGCAGATTAATACTACCCTGACTGAAAGTACCAGCCTTTTTCAGAACCCACAAGTTGTTGCAACCTAAGCTATAACACCTCTGTATAGTTTTAAGTAATTGAAGTAAATCTAAGCTGTACATTTATCATCTTACTGAAAAGCCTGTGACACCTACTGAATTCAATATATACGGTATATAGTTTACTGCTTCTTCAAAGCTTTCCACCATTCTTATTGTGAAATAATTCCTTTTTCTGTTTAACTCATAAGACTCAAAGTGCCAGGATAAAAGGGGGGGGGCTATATTAAATAATGGTACACTCTGCAATCTGTTCTGGGACTGAGTTACAGTGGCACCTCAGGTTAAGTACTTAATGCGTTCTGGAGGTCCGTACTTAACCTGAAACTGTTCTTAACCTGAAGCACCACTTTAGCTAATGGGGCCTCCCGCTGCCACCGCACCGCCAGAGCACGATTTCTGTTCTCATCCTGAAGCAAAGTTCTTAACCTGAAGAACTATTTCTGGAATAGCGGAGTATGTAACCTGAAGCGTATGTAACCTAAAGCGTGTGTAACTCGAGGTACCGCTGTATGTACCCAAGAGACAACATTTCTGGGAAGGTAGGACAATATTTTAAACTAAGCCAAAGAACTACATAGGCTGCTACAAGGCTAACAGTCTCTGGGGCCAATAGTTGGGGGGGGGAAATGGCATCCAAGCTATAACAGCTTCAGGCTTTTTCATTCCTCAGTATTGGCAGTAAAATCTGCCTCATATGGGGGGGGGAGGTGTAGGATCCGCCACCCTTCCAACTCTACAATTCTATGATTCTATTATTCTACCCCAGGGGTCAGCAACCTTTTTCAGCTGTGGGCCAGTCCACCGTCCCTCAGACCATGTGGTGGGCTGGACTATATTTTTTGGGGGGGGGGGGAAGAAAAATTCCTATGCCCCACAAATAACCCAGAGATGCATTTTAAATAAAAGCACACATTCAACCCATGTAAAAACATGCTGATTCCTGGACCGTCCACGGGCCGGATTGAGAAGGCAATTGAGCTGCATCCGGCCCCCAGGCCTTAGGTTGCCTACCCCTGTTCTCCCCTTTGACTGAAAGTGTAAAGGAGAGCAAAGGACCCAATGCCATACAATGGGTCTCCACATGTTCTGATGGCTCTTTAAAAGAAAAGGGTGGGGGAAATGAAGGCTTACTGATAAGGAGATGTGCAGGTAAGAATTTCAAATATTCTTTTAAGTTTGTCTGCTGATAATTAAAGAGCAGACCCTCTAAGTGTCCCTATTTTCCAGGGACAGTCCCAGATTTACAGAAGCCATCTTGGTTTCTGATTTGATTCTGGAATGTCCGCTTTTCCTTAAAGGTAAAGGTAAACGGACCCCTGCCGGAGCGGTACCTATTTATCTACTTGTACTTTGATGTGCTTTTGAACTGCTAGGTCGGCAGGAGCAGGGACCGAACAACGGGAGCTCACTCCGTCGTGGGGATTCGAACCACAGACCTTCTGATTGGCAAGTCCTAGGCTCTGTGGTTTAGACCACAGTGCCAACCATGTCCCTATCCACTTTTCCTTAGGATGTCCCTATATTCAGTGGAGAAATGTTGGAGGGTATGGAGTTATTCAACTCCTGAGCCATCTGAAGGCAGCTCTGAATAGGGACTTTTTAAAAAAAATGTTTAATGTTTTATTATTTTTTAATATATGTTGGAAGCTGCCCAGAGAGGCTGAGGCAATCCAGTCAGACTGGTGAGGCATAAATAGTAAAATTGTTGTTGTTGTAAAGGTAAAGGTACCCCTGACCAGTCGTGGATGACTCTGGGGTTGTACGCTCATTTCACTCTATAGGCCAAGGGAGCCGGTGTTTGTCCACAGACAGCCCGCAGGTCATGTGGCCAGCATGATAAAGCCACTTCTGGAGAACCAGAACAGCTCACGGAAACGCCGTTTACCTTCCCGCCGGAGCGGTACCTATTTATCTACTTGCACTCTGATGTCCTTTCGAACTGCTAGGTGGGCAGGAGCTGGGACCGAGCATTGGGAGCTCACCCCGCAGGGATTCGAACTGCCGACCTTCTGATTGGCAAGCCCTAGACTCTGTGGTTTAGACCACAGCGCCACCCGTGTCCCTGTTGTTGTTGTAGGACATCCCTGTTTTCATAGAAGAAATGTTGGAGGGTAATTACCTCTAGGTAATGAGTAAGCATTCTGCAAGAATATCAAACGCATCCATTCTTAAGGAAATCAGCCCTGAGTGCTCACTGGAAGGACAGATCGTGAAGCTGAGGCTCCAATACTTTGGCCACCTCATGAGAAGAGAAGACTCCCTGGAAAAGACCCTGATGTTGGGAAAGATGGAGGGCACAAGGAGAAGGAGACGACAGAAGACAAGATGGTTGGACAGTGTTCTGGAAGCTACCAGCATGAGTTTGACGAAACTGCGGGAGGCAGTGGAAGACAGAAGTGCCTGGCGTGCTCTGGTCCATGGGGTCACGAAGAGTCGGACACGACTAAACGACTAAACAACAACAACAAATGAGCAAGTCATGGATAACTATTGAATCAGCAAAGTATCCAGCTCATTGCTTCCAATAACACCCAAAGTATTAGGAAAAATAGACATTATCTTCTCACAGGGTTTCACTCCTGTCAGAAATCATGCTGCAACATTCTGCACTAACTGCAGTTTTTGGATCAAGTGCAAGGGAAGTCCCACACAGAGTACTTTGCAGTAATCCAGCACTGAAGCCCCCATTGCATACACTACTGTGGCCAAGTTCTCCTGGTCCAAGAATAGTGGAAGTTGTCATAGCAGGCACAGCTGGGAAAAGGTGCTTCTCATCACTGAAGCCCCACCCCCACCCCCACCCCAAGACTGCTTACCTGCAACCCCATTCAGAGTAGGCAACTGACCGATTTCTCATGGGAACAAAACACCCACAGTGCCTCTGTCTTGCTGGAATTAAATCTCATCTTATTTTCCTTAATCTGCCCCACACCTATGTCTAGGCATCAGTGCAGAGCCTGCACAACAAATTCAGGTGTTAAGGAGAACGAGAGCTGCTGTCACAAGCATATGAATAGCAGCTTGCCCCCAAAAGCCTAATGACTGCTCACAACAGCTTCAAACAGGTATTAAATACAACTGGGGATACAGTTACAGATAGGTAGCCGTGTTGGTCTGCCATAGTCAAAACAAAAAAAATTCCTTCCAGTAGCACCTTAAAGACCAACTACCGTATTTTTCCTTCTATAACACACAGATTTTTTCTTCTAAAAAGGAAGGGGAAATGTCTGTGCGTGTTATAGAGCGAATGTGTGGTCCCTGGAGCCGAAAAATCATGCAAAAATCAAATCGCGGCGCTGCACGCTGCACGGAGAAGCGAAACCTGAAAAGAGGAAGCGGCTGCTTTCCTGCATTCTGCCTCAGGGTCTTACTGCCCACCCGCCTCTGTTTCGTTGCTGTGTTTGCTGAAACGGAACAAAGAGCAGGGAAAGCCCCTCCCCTCCAGGCAAGCTCCGTTGCTGCTGGGGGAGAGGGAGAGAGAGGGGGGAAGGGAGAGAGAGAGGGGGAGGGGGAGGGGGAGAGAGAGGGGGGAGGGGGAGAGAGAGAGAGAGAGAGAGATGGCTGGCTTGGGTGGGGGAAAACTTTTGCCTTTCTTTCCTCCCTCCCGTTAAATCCCTCTCCTGCATTCTTAGCCAGCTGCTTCTCTGCACACCCCTCTAATGTCCCTTCTTTGTTTTTCCTTCCCTCCCCACTTAAAATGTGGTTACAAAGCATGGATCCTCAGGATCTTTGCATTGGGTCACCCCAAATTCACCATCAGATCACATAGCATGTCCATGGCTACAGCCTGCACCAAAAAAATCACGCACCCACTGTTGCCTGGGGCTGCAATGGTGCAAAAATGTGGTTACAAAGCATGGATCCATAGGGATTCTCAGGATCTTTGCATTGGGTCACCCCAAATTCACCATCAGATCACATAGCATGTCCATGGCTACAGCCTGCCCCCCCAAAATCACGCACCCACTGTTGTCTGGGGCTGCAATGGTGCAAAAATGTGGTTAAAAAGCATGGATCCACAGGAATTCTCAGGATTTTGGCATTGGGTCACCCCAAATTCACCATCAGATCACATAGCATGTCCATGGCTACAGCCTGCCCCCCCCCCCAATCACATACCCACTGTTGCCTGGGGCTGCAATGGTGCAAAAACGTGGTTACAAACCATGGATCCACATGGATCCTCAGGATCTTTGCATTGGGTCAGCCCAAATTCACCATCAGAGCACATAGCATGTCCATGGCTACAGCCTGCCCCCAACAAATCACGCACCCACTGTTGCCTGGGGCTGCAATGGTGCAAAAACGTGGCTACAAACCATGGATGCACAGGGATTCTCAGGATTTTTGCATTGGGTCAGCCCAAATTCACCATCAGATCACATGTCTGTGGCCACAGCATGAAGCACAAAAATGATACATCCACTGTTTCATTCAGAATGTTTTTTCCCTTGTTTTCCTCCTCTAAAAACGATGTGCGTGTTATGGTCAGGTGCGTGTTATAGAGCGAAAAATACGGTAAGTTAGTTCTTGGTATGAGCTTTCGTGTGCATGCACACTTCTTCAGATACATACCACACGAAAGCTCATACCAAGAACTAACTTAGTTGGTCTTTAAGGTGCTACTGGAAGGAATTTTTTTTTGTTTTGACTATGGCAGACCAACACGGCTACCTATCTGTACCTGTGAGGAAGGTTCAGCTGAAGTAGGATTGACACCATTGTAAGACTGCCCACAGTTCCCACTCCACAATGCCAGTTCAGGAGGGTGGGACTGAAAGCCATGGAGAGACCCAGACCCAGGCCACACTCCCCTTGTCCCACTGTCTGTAAAGTCCAACCCACTCGCTGGATCATCACCTTGTCGTGGTGAGTGGGCTTGCATGTTCCAATGACCCTTGTGAGCAAAGCCATCAGGAATCTCGTACTCCAAGCAGGATCACCCAAGGCAGTAAGGTCAAAGGGGAAGAGTCAAACATCCAAAAACCCAAAGTGCTGCAGCAACAAGTACAAAATAACTCCTCTGCAGCGCCACAAATCCAACTCAATGGTGTAACGTTGTAAAATGTCAATCACTTCTCCTACCTAGGCAGTTATCTTTCCACAAGAGCCAACATTGATGCCGAAATCCAGCATCGCCAGAGTTCTGCGAGTGCAGCTTTCTCCCGATTGAAGTGCAGAGTGTTTGAGGACTGGGACATTCGCAGGGAAACCAAAATACTTGTTTACAAGGTATTGTACTACCAAAATGCATGTGAAACATGGCCCACTTATAAATGCCACCTCCAACTCCTCGAAAGATTCCATCAATGGTGTCTCCAAAAAATTTTACACATCACTTGGGAAGACAAGCGAACTAACATCAGTGTACTAATATCAGGAAGAAGCAAAGATTACCAGTGTTGAAGCAATGCTTCTTCAACATCAACTTTGTTGGACTGGTCATGTTGGAATAGAGTAGTTGGACTACTCTATTCCAAACTTAAAAACGGAAAGCATAATGCTGGTGGTCAACAAAAGAGGTTTAAAGATTGTCTCAAGGCAAATCTAAAAAAATGTAGTATAAACACTGACAACTGGGAAACACTGTCCTGCGAGCGCTCCAGTTGGAGAACAGCCTTTACCAAAGGTGTCATGGGCTTTGAAGACACTCAAACTCAGGACACAAAGGAGAAACGTGCTAGGAGGAAGGCATGCTTGGCAAATCCACATTGTGATCAACTCCCACCCAGAAACCAATGTCCCCACTGTGGAATGACTTGTGGATCCAGAATTGGCCTCCACAGTCACTTACGGACTCATTGTTAAAACCGTATTTATGGAAGACAATCTTACTCGGCTATGAGTGATCACCAAAGAAGAAGAGAAAGGCCAACCAAGTCCAGCTCAGTCCCATGGCCAGGCCTGGATCCAGATTGGGACAGATCCATGGCATCCAAGAATGTTTGCAGCTGCCCTACCACTACTCTCTCCACCACCTTCCCAAAGAAAGGGATATTTACAACTGGTCAACAGTTATTCCAATCCAAGGAGGACATTTTTTTAATGAATGTTGTTAGGAATCTTTGTAAATGGGACTTGTGAGCAAATGTGAATAACAAGAGTGTCTAAAATTTGCCAGGTTAAAAGGTGGCAGCCATACAGCAAATAAGTGGTGTTCCTGGTTATTCCCCATGTGTGCATCACCACTTCATTCACCCTTCCCCATCCAAAGTGTTCTGATAATCAAATCTGGTCTTTGCATTGTGTTACAGCATATTGCCATTTGGGGGGAATGGTGTCAAACTCAATTAAAACAATGATCCATTGTTGATCTATACCACAAAGGAAGATTTATTGCATTACAAAGATGGGGCAGAAGATAAATCAAGACTGTAATTTTTATTTCAATGGATGTTCAATTATATGGCTATTAAAATGTTTACATTTGGCTTCATCTATTGCAGATAGGAAAGAAATAATTAAAGTAGCTAATTACTAGATCAATTTCCTAAACTATGTAATGCACATCTCTAAAAGAAGCTAATCTTTCATCTAGATTGCTTACAGCAGGCTTTCTTTTCCTGGCACATGACTTCATATCAGGTAATGTAATGAATTAGACAGGAGCCAAAATTTATTAGGAGATGAAAGGATGAGTGACAATGGCGGCCATTCAGAGCTCGTTCTTACATGCTCTAAGACATGCCCTCATTCCATTTGCAATACTAAAGGAGGATGATCCAGTCTCCAACTGATGAGGGGTGGAGGGGTATATAAAGAGTCTTCTATTTGGAACATTCCACCCTTCTTGCCTTCATTATGCTTTCCTGACAACGTGGGATGTTCCAGCTTGAAGACTGTTGCAGAACACAATAAAAGTAGTGTTCTTTCTTTTCTGGAATTCAGTGATAAATAAGATGGTTCTTCCATTATCAGGTGTACAATATTCCATAAATTGGGTCCTTCTCTTAGGCATGACTTCAGAGGATAAAGATTAAATGCTCAGTCTGCCCCACATTAACATTTTTCTTCCTGGGCAAAACACCTAACAATTTATCTCAACTGTTTCTTCTTTGCTGCTCCATTATATGCTTTCTGTTTATATTGTTGTCTGCCATTCCAAACTCCAAGTGGTATGAGATTCCAGGTGCCTTCCTAGGTTTGGTTTCCTCAGAATGAGGGATAGCGGAGACTGTGGTAACTTTATGATATATGGTTTATTTACCTCTATAGAAATATACAACCTGAGCCAGTGATGGATGGGCTCAAAGCATTCACACCCCAAGAAGTTCTGGGCCATAGGCCCAGATTCCAGCAGAAATCAGGCATGGCTCTGTCTTCCCAGCCTGCTGCCTTGCTTCTAGCTTCTATCTCTCACACACCTCATCTCTCAACTCTGGCCTTTTGTCTTTCTAACTACCAGCAAGTGGGGGGGTACTCATTTTTATCTGGCACAAAGCCACTTCCTTAATGGCCCATTCTTAGAGGGAATTAGATTTAGGAAACTAGTTTGGCTATTCCAGGAATTGAATATGTGCTGGATTAGAAGGGTATCTGGCATACAGCCAACCTTCCACCAAATCATAACATTATAGTATCTTACTAGCAGCTATTAGGAGACTGAAGTCGTAATCAGATAATCAGAGATATGCAGTGTTTAGTGTGCTTCAGCACTGCACAGGTGTGGTAGCTGTTCAATGGGCTGAGTGCAGTGTCTGTGTTTTAAAGCTCTGAAAACAAAACCAACAAAATTCATCAATGGAATGGCAGCTGTAAAAGTTATTCCAAATCAGCAGATTTAAACAATTCAAGAAAACAGCCATCTACTCTGAATTGTGCCCAGAGCGAAATAGAAGATAGTGCTGCTATTTCACTCAATGAGTGACAAGCTTCTTATATGCAGGCTGGCCCCTGCTCAAAAGTTGGCCACTGTGTTCTGGGCCAGCTAGTTTCCAACAGCTCTTCCAGAAGAGAAGGAGGGAGAGAGGCAGACAACCCTCAAGTACAGTACATTATAATAATCCAAATATTCCACATGCCCACATAAGGCATGTGTTTGCATTCTCCAGGAACAGGTGCAGCAGTGACAAGAGACTGGTGCCAGTTCTGTTAGGAGTGAGGAAGGGACAATATTCTTAGCAAGATTCGAAGGCAGGCACTGAAATTTAATCAGGATTAAATTGCAAAACAAAAGCAAAACAGCAGTGTGCTTTTATAACATTTATTCTGGTTACTTTTTATAGTTCATATAACTGCAGCAACAATGTCAGCACTGATGAAACATTCAAACATAATTATTTATTCTAAAGCAAGGGACTTATTTCTTTGGCATGTATTTCTGGTACCCATGTAATTGTTTAGGAAAAGTTGGCCAGAAAATGGATGATCTGGAAGAATAATCTCAAGTGTTCTGAAAGTGCAGGCTGGGAATGACATTGTTCCCCTCTACCTTCCCTGAAGGTGCCTCTGGTGTAGTATCGTTTTGGTGTTCTCTCTCTCTCTTCTTCCTCTTTGCTAAGCAACAAGACTAGCCTGAGGATGCAACACTGTGTGAGGTAAACTAGTTTGTACAAGTCCCTGATCCAGCAGCCCTGTGTGGGGGATCTCTGGAAACTCAGGCAGGGAGGGCTGCTGTTAACACGTCACAGGCTTGTTAGTGTAGAGGCTTTGAAGCACAGGTGTGCTTTGCTGGTCGGTTGCCTGCCAATTTTGCCAACTTCACTTGGCCGGCAGTTCTTCCAGCAACAGAGTCATGACACAGGCTTAAAAAAGTGTGTTGGCTGCTCATGTTTGCATCAGAAAACCAAAAGGCCAAGTCTTGACAATGGGACACTTTTCTAGATTAGTTTGGTGCTGAAGCTGAAGAAGAACCGATGTGTTAGATGTAGTTCCAACTTCTGCTCAAGAATAGTGTCAGGAGAGTATAAGTAATGGAAATTTATCAGTAAGGTCTGAATACAGTGGGTACTGAATACTTGAATACACTGTACCTCTGTACCGGGTTACAGATGCTTCAGGTTACAGACGCTTCAGGTTACAGACTCCGCTAACCCAGAAATAGTACCTCGGGTTAAGAACTTTGCTTCAGGGTGAGAACAGAAATCATGAGGCGGTGGTACAGCGGCAGCAGCAGGAGGCCCCATTAGCTAAAGTGGTACCTCAGGTTAAGAACAGTTTCAGGTTAAGAATGGACCTCCAAAACAAATTAAGTTCTTAATCCGATGTATTGGTAAACCTTTCTGCAAGGGTATTGTGACGTTGTCCTGTTATGTCCTCCCAACATCCCCATGAGATAAGGCTAGGTTGAGAGACAGAGAAATGGCTGGTCTAACAGGACAAAAAAATGGACGGGAATGGGTGAATTCAGTTCGGATGACCATCATATCTACTACTGTGGGCAAGAAACCCGTAAAAGAAATGGAGTGGCCCTCATAGTCAACAAAAGAGTGGCGAAAGCTGTACTGGGATGCAATCTCAAAAATGATAGAATGATCTCGATACGAATCCAAGGCAGACCTTTTAACATCACAGTAATCCAAGTTTATGCACCAACTACTTGTGCTGAAGAAACTGAAATTGACCAATTCTATGAAGACTTACAAGACCTTATAGAAGTGACACCAAAGAAGGATGTTCTTCTCATTATAGGGGATTGGAATGCTAAAGTAGGGAGTCAAGAGATAAAAGGAACAACTGGCAAGTTTGGCCTTGGAGATCAAAACGAAGCAGGGCAAAGGCTAATAGAGTTCTGTCAAGAGAACAAGCTGGTCATCACAAACACGCTTTTCCAACAACACAAGAGACGACTCTACACATGGACATCACCATGGGCAGCATCGAAATCAGATTGATTATATTCTCTACAGCCAAAGATGGAGAAGCTCTATACAGTCAGCAAAAACAAGACCTGGAGCTGACTGTGGCTCAGATCATCAGCTTCTTATAGCAAAATTCAAGCTTAAACTGAAGAAAGTAGGAAAAACCACTGGGCCGGTAAGATACAATCTAAGTCAAATCCCTTATGAATACACAGTGGAAGTGAGGAACAGGTTTAAGGATTTAGATTTGGTGGACAGAATGCCTGAAGAACTATGGATGGAGGCTCGTAACATTATACAGGAGGCAGCAACAAAAACCATCCCAATGAAAAGGAAATGCAAGAAAGCAAAGTGGCTGTCCAATGAGGCCTTACAAATAGCGGGGGAGAGAAGGCAAGCAAAATGCGAGGGAGATGGTGAAAGATACAGGAAATTGAATGCAGATTTCCAAAGAATAGCAAGGAGAGACAAGAAGACCTTCTTAAATGAGCAATGCAAAGAAATAGAGGAAAGCAATAGAATGGGAAGAACCAGAGATCTGTTCAAGAAAATTGGAGATATGAAAGGAACATTTCGTACAAAGATTTCCATAATAAAGGACAAAAGTGGAAAGGACCTAACAGAAGCAGAAGACATCAAGAAGAGGTGGCAAGAATACACAGAGGAATTATACCAGAAAGAAATGGATGTCTCGTATACCCCAGGTAGTGTGGTTGCTGACCTTGAGCCAGACATCCTGGAAAGTGAAGTCAAATGGACCTTAGAAAGCACTGCAAATAACAAGGCCAGTGGAAGTGATGGTATTCCAGCTGAATGATTTAAAATTTTAAAAGATGATGCTGTTAAGGTGCTACACTCAATATGCCAGCAAGTTTGGAAAACTCAGCAGTGGCCAGAAGATTGGAGAAGGTCAGTCTACATCCCAATCCCAAAGAAGGGCAATGCCAAAGAATGCTCCAACTACCGCACAATTGCACTCATTTCACACGCTAGCAAGGTTATGCTTAAAATTCTACAAGGAAGGCTCAAGCAGTATGTGGACCGAGAACTCCCAGAAGTGCAAGCTGGATTTAGAAGAGGCAGAGGAACCAGAGACCAAATTGCAAACATGCGCTGGATTATGGAGAAAGCTAGAGAGTTCCAGAAAGACATCTACTTCTGCTTCATTGACTATGCAAAAGCCTTTGACTGCGTCGACCACGGCAAACTATGGCAAGTTCTTAAAGAAATGGGAGTGCCAGATCACCTCATCTGTCTCCTGAGAAATCTCTATGTGGGACAAGAAGCTACAGTTAGAACTGGATATGGAACAACTGATTGGTTCAAAATTGGGAAAGGAGTACGACAAGGCTGTATTTTGTCTCCCTGCTTATTTAACTTATATGCAGAATTCATCATGCGAAAGGCGGGGCTGGATGAATCCCTAGCCGGAATTAAGATTGCCGGAAGAAATATCAACAACCTCAGATATGCAGATGACACAACCTTGATGGCAGAAAGTGAGGAGGAATTAAAGAACCTTTTAATGAGGGTGAAAGAGGAGAGCGCAAAATATGGTCTGAAGCTCAACATCAAAAAAACGAAGATCATGGCCACTGGTCCCATCACCTCCTGGCAAATAGAAGGGGAAGAAATGTTGGTAGTGAGAGATTTTACTTTCTTGGGCTCAATGATCACTGCAGATGGTGACAGCAGCCACGAAATTAAAAGACGCCTGCTTCTTGGGAGAAGGGCAATGACAGGCCTAGACAGCATCTTGAGAAGTAGAGACATCACCTTGCCAACAAAGGTTTGTATAGTTAAAGCTATGGTTTTCCCAGTAGTGATGTATGGAAGTGAGAGCTGGACCATAAAGAAGGCTGATCGCCGAAGAATTGATGCTTTTGAATTATGGTGCTGGAGGAGACTCTTGAGAGTCCCATGGACTGCAAGAAGATCAAACCTCTCCATACTGAAGGAAATCAACCCTGAGTGCTCACTGGAAGGACAGATTGTGAAGCTGAGGCTCCAGTACTTTGGCCACCTCATGAGAAGAGAAGACTCCCTGGAGAAGACCCTGATGTTGGGAAAGATGGAGGGCACAAGGAGAAGGGGACGGCAGAGGACGAGATGGTTGGATAATCTTTTCGAGGTTACCAGCATGAGTTTGACCAAACTGCGGGAGGCAGTGGAGGACAGAGGTGCCTGGCGTTCTCTGGTCCATGGGGTCACGAAGAGTCGGACACGACTAAACGACTAAACAACAACAACAACAACAACAGGACAAATCCATGGATGTGGGATAGGATTTCAGCTGAAGATGCCCAGGTGAACTCCATGTCTGGACAGGGATTTGAACCCAGGTCTCCCCCGACAGGATTTATTCACACTTACTTTTTGGACCAAAAAAACCATGGACCATGTCTGGAAAGAGCAGAAGAAAGATACCGGTACGTGTGGATAAGCCATTAAAATTATAACTTTACTTTAAAACATGCAAATGTTAAAATACTAAAACAGATTAAATTGCCTCAACTTTCTAAGCATCTGGGTAGGCTTGTCTAAACAATATTTTAGCAGGCACTGAAAAGAGACGTCTGCTTGATCTCAATATGCAGGGAGTTCCAAAGTGTCATCTGATCACACTAAACGATTGTCTCACGCTGCCACACTAAATGTTCATGTTCTTATAAATATGGAACGGGTATGATGTGGCACCTGTAGCAGTGCCAATATAAAGTTTAAACAAAAACAGAAATTCTTTTCAACGTATTAAAATAACAAAAGATTTGTTCCTAGTTATTCTCAACTGTTCCCATGCCCATATTCCCATATTCCCCTACCCTCTGTGGAACAAGTCCCAGGGCTGGGCTATTTTCAAGTCTCTGCTGCCATCACAAAGAAGGAAACGTGAGAGAATGTCTGTTGCTTGTGTGGTGAGGCCCCGGACCCCACAGTTCCCTTAGATAATAAACACATGGACACAAATATTTAGGTTAAATAGGCCACAACTTTATTGGTTACAGATGTGAGCGGTTTAGTTTAGGCATTGAGTGTAATCCAACTATATCATGACTCCTACCTGTCTGCAGGTAGTCCCACTAAGGGTAAACCACCAGTAGGGGGAGCCCTATGACATACGTCAAATTGGGGGGACCCCCGGGGTCCCTGATGGGTCATGGCGTGGCCCTAGCCCACGACCAAGCTTTGGACAGAATCCACACCCCTGCATCCCTTTAACAGGATACCCTTATTGAGGAGGGGCAGGCTTAGGGCTACACCCTCCGCTCCCATAAACAAAGGCTTACCCAATGCCTAATTGCCACTCAAGCCAAAGGGCTCGCCACCAACACCCTCACACCTGCAACTGATCTCTAATGCTCTCCATGATGTCAGCCAGCCAAATATCATTACTCAATCGGAAAGGTGAAAGCCATCGTTGTGAAACAAGGCCTCCTGGTCAAAAAGTAATGGTGGGGTGCCATTCAAGAGTTGCACCATCCAGGCCACTGCATGATTAGCCATTTTCCTGGCTCTGTTTATTGCTGACGGGTGACGGCACTCACGCCAACAACCCCTCCAAAAGTTGGGACCAGATTAAAGTGCCCTTCCTTAGAACCAGATCCTTCTCTCCCAGTTGAACAATCAGAGCGCTGGGAGGGGGGGGGGCGTGTAAGGCAGCTCTGACCGTCACCATTGGCATAAACTCCTCCCATTTCAAGCCATGCCTTGTGATCCAGGAGACTTACGTTTTCAGGAAGCCCCAGGAAGCTACCCAAGCTTGATGGCATCCATATGTTCATCACTGGGTAACCTGAAAATAAAGGAGTAACAGAGTGTGATTACTGTGGGTTATTGTGGATATGCCTTCTGTATGCATCAGATCTCCAGCATCCCATATCCTTGATTCAGCACCATTCCTGAAGGAATGCACCGTGAACTCCATGGCTGGAAGACTACAGGCCTGGATGGCTTTACACATCATGCGGGTAAACTGGTGTGAAGCCAGGCGAGAGTGATCTTGGTGAATATGGAAGGGGCCTGGACCAGGAGGCCCGAGGTAGAGTTATCTCCTGGCACCCTTTATGGGACACAGACCCTTGTGCTCCAATGCCAAGAGTCTGATAAGGGCGCCTTTACCTGATTGGTCGGTTTTAGATTGTCAGATGCATATTACCAATTCTGAGGGAGACAAATTTTCCCGATCCCCAAACACACTTACATGGATTTAACACAATCTCTTTACATTCTCTCATTTTGATCTCCTCTCATTAGTCATGATGACACACTTTTGAAGACCAGACTTCCGGCTTGCTCGGCATGTCATCTCTGTGTGATATCTGAGGGTGCCATTTCAATCTACCATCTCTGTGGAGATGACCCCTGAGTAACCTCTGTATGCACCCTGGGTCTGTGGCACGAATCCTGCTTTCTGAAATCACTTGGCATAGACTCCTGAGATCAGTGCCTGAGTTCCAGCTCTTCCACCACACAGAGTGATTTAAATCAGAGGTAATCTCTGCCTTCATTGCCAATCACCCATTTTTAGTTAGAACGCCTGTGTGGTTGTGTTAGAATATTGTTTGTGTGTGCCCAGTACTATGCTGCATTTTATTCTTAAAATTACCTTTAATGTGTGATAATAAATCACTTCCTTTTCTATAATCTCTGTGTGGGTCACCTTTTCTAGATTGAAGAGTGTTCTGATGCATGCAAGGGGTGGGGCTTGGTTCAACTCTGACTAAAAGTCCCATTGGAGCAGAGTGTTTTAGGAATCAGGTGGGTGGACATTTCCTGCTTGGCAGGGGGTTGGACTCGATGGCCCTTGTGGTCTCTTCCAACTCTATGATTCTATGATTCCCTAATAGACATGCCTGTCAACCCTGTGTCAACAATGTGAGAATGTAGGCTTCTCAGTTGCTCTTGTGCAAAACATTGTACCAGATTTTCCCTAATCTTTTCTGAACAAGTATACTTTGGCTTTGGTTGCACAAGCTGCATGTTCAGACTAGATGCATTAACAATAGTTACTTATTATCAACTGTGCATGTGACTGAAACTTGGAAAAACCCTGAACTCTCTGCCTTATGTTATATTGGCACAAATCAAGAGGTATAGAGATCATTGGTGAGATCCTGAAGATGTGCCGTTCATGATCCTAGTTCTGAGTTCACAAAATTTCAATATCTCTGGTGTTTGCTAAGCTATAACAAAGAAAGTTGAATTTCTGCTTGCAAAGTATTTAGGAACTCTAAAAATTACACAAAATTATCTGCACTGGTGTGTGGATCAATCTTCTCTAATAGAACAGGACAGATTCTTCGCTGAAACACTATATTCAGATGAACCATTTTAATCATGCCCACTAGGCATTTGGCCTTTCATGCATATAAAAAAAATACAATGGAAGTATTATTTAAGAAGCTCAGGCAACCCCAAGAGTTTTTAGTTGGCCAATAAGTAATTACAGAACCATGTAGAAAGCTGTTCCCCAATGCCACCTTTGCATTACCCATGGCAAATATGTTATATGTAGGGCTGCCTTTGAACTGTTTACAATCAACTGAATAATACTTACTTAGCAGAGGTAATAGATCTAATTCTGCATTGAACCAAAACTCAGTTCTCAGGTGGACACCATTGCCATTATAAGAGAACAAGGGAAAATAGCACTGGTTGAATCCAACAGGGTACAAAGCCACTGGATCTCAGAATCCTTCAGACTTTCTTTAACAGACTGAATGAAATTTGGATAACACTCAGGGACATCCTGGGCTATGTGGGAATGAATTAGGTGCTGGTGGGACTAGGCCAGGCATCAGCATCATCTCTGATAGCAAGGGCCACATGCATGTGCACACTGAGGCCGCGCACACCCTTCCTCCCATCTCAGTGTGCCTTTCCCTTTTTACTCGCTGGATCATCACCTTTTCGTGGTGAGTGGGCTTGCATGTTCCTATGACCGTTGTGAGCGAAGCCATCGGGAATCTAATACTCCCAGCAGGATCACCCAAGGCGGTAAGGTCAAAGGGGAGGAGCCAGACAAAGAATGATGCAAGAAGTCCTCAATGGCAGAACAGGTGGATGATAACAAGCGGTATGCTACAACAACTGTGCAGACAGATGAAGACTGCAGCAGATAAGAATCTACTGGTTGTTGTGATACTCAGGCCATCGGAATAGAGCCTTACTGCAAAGACTGTGCGTTGGTCAGCATGCACTGATCTACACACATAAAACAAATTCACACACAGGTGTCTTCCAAAAACCCAACCCAAACCCCCAAAGTCCCATGGTGATCAGCAAATGGTAACTGGGCATGATTGTGAAATCTGGAAGCCCCAAGTCATGAACATGGGTAGTGGATACAGATTCAGTGGTTCCGACTCAAGGAATGAGGGAGTTGAGCAGCTCGGCAGCTGTATCCATGACTGATCAGCCCTTTTTAGGATCTACTCTGCTCACCTCGAAAAGAGGGAGGGGCTAGAAAAGGTGCCCTAAACATAGTCTGCCTCCCTTTCCCCCTGACTGGATTACCACACCCAGTGGGGTTACCACCCAGCGGAGGTAAAAGACAATTGAAATTTGGAACATGGAATATATGCACTTTGTTGGATAATACAGATAATGAGCGTCCCGAATGCAGAACTGCCAATCATTGTAAGAGAGCTGCGATATTTTAACATTGGTATTGCACCGCTTCAAGAAACTCGAAGAGCAGGCGAGGGACAACTGAAGAAAGAAAAAGGAGGCTACACATTCTTCTGGAAAGGTCTACCTGAACAAGAACGTTGAATACATGGAGAGGTATGATGAATGTTGATGAATGCTGGATAGATCACCGATTAATACGCTCCACAATGGCTATCAATATAATACCCTTAATGCAGGCTTCAAGGAAGGAAACCAAGGCACAAAATGAACACTCAAGCCCTTCAAGATCCTATTAAGCAGGACTGCTTACAAACAACTCTTAAGGACCATCTGCTTTCAGAATTCCCTGATAATATCGAGGAACACTGGACCAAACTAAAAACATCCATTATTGCAGCCTGTGAACAAACTAAGGGGCATTAACTCACCAAGAAACTGTCTTGCCTGGCTATTTCAACAATCAAATCCCCCAAACTCTCAACAATATGTATCTTCTGCATCTTGGTGCCTAAATTATAACATTTGTTTGAGTATTTTAACAATACGGTTATTAACATTTGTGGGAGGTGGGGATTGCACATATTGTTTGTTCTGATAATAACCCATTGTCAGAGCTGCCCGAGGTCCCAGCTCACAAAGGACCAATGCCAGTTCTTGTTATATACAAAAGTCTTTATTGAAGTTCAGTTTCGATTTCAAAGCCGCGGCGCGCAGCTCTACGTCTTGAACTCTAGACTGCTGAAGCTCCGTCTGAATCTCCTCCCCCCAGAGACCAGTTTAAGACTCTAGCCTTGCTCCACCTCTTCCTTTGCTCTTTCCTCCTCTGGGTCCGCCTGTCCACTGGGGTCTTGCCCTTTCTAGACTCTTCTGACGCTGAGTCCCGAGTCTTCCCCTTGCCTCCGGCGGGCTTTAGGACCTGGTTCCCAATCCGGGTTTTCTGCCGTCCCGCGCACCTGTACATTTGAACTTGGCGCGCGCGCCCAGCCGGCAACCTTTCTCCTGACCGTTACACTGCTCCTGTCACTGCTTCCCCCTTCGGGGGGGCTAGCTGGACCTGACTTCCCCTCCGTTCCCTCACTCTCTGATAGAGGCGTGGTCAGCCCTGACTCATCTTCTCTCCCTACTGGAGGAGACGCTGGCCCTGATACATGGGACTCTTCCCCCCCCCCACTACGCTCTGGTGGGGGAACTGGTCCTGATCTCCCGCTGCTGCTTTGGGAGTCCCCGCTGGCCCCTTGCTTCTGGTGCGTCCCCCCTGGGACCCCCCTTGCCCTGGCCATCGGCGCCCCCCTCTGGGAATCTTCTGAATCGCTGGAGAAGCTCATGGAATCTCTCAGGCCACTGTCATACTCCCCTACGCTGCCCTCAGATTCTTCCCCTTCGCTCTCCGTTTCCTCTCTCCCCTGTGCCTCTGCTCCTGCGCCCCTGACACCCATGCTTATTTTTCAATATTCTGATAATTATTTGTTTGGTTCCAATATTGAATAAATTTATACCAATGAGTCTTGATTTTGCAAATCCTTCCCACAAGGTCTTACGCTATTTTGTGTAGTACTGCTCTGTGCAGATACTTCCTTCGCAGAGAGTTGATATGATTTGTTGTTTCTAATATTCACTGAAGTGGTAAATCTATGTTTCAGCAGTACTGTTTTTGATATTAGGGATGGAATGTGTCACTAATTTAATGTATCTGAAGAAGTGTGCATGCACACGAAAGCTCATACCAAGAACTGACTTACTTGGTCTTTAAGGTGCTACTGGAAGGATATTTTTTTTTTATTTGACTATGGCAGACCAACACGGCTACCTATCTGTAACTAATTTAATGTTCCTCCACAAGGGACATTTTTAGTAAAGCTAAAGGTAAAGGTACCCCTGCCCGTACGGGCCAGTCGTGTCCGACTCTAAGGTTGTGCGCTCATCTCACTTAAGAGGCCAGGGGCCAGCGCTGTCCGGAGACACTTCCGGGTCACATGGCCAGCGTGACGAAGCTGCTCTGGTGAGTCAGCACCAGCGCAGCACACGGAAACGCCGTTTACCTTCCCGCTATAAAGCAGTACCTATTTATCTAGTTGCACTTAGGGGTGCTTTCGAACTGCTAGGTGGGCAGGAGCTGGGACCGAAAGACGGGAGCTCACCCCGCCGCGGGGATTCGAACCACCGACCATGTGATCGGCAAGTCCTAGACACTGAGGTTTTACCCACAGCGCCACCCGTGTCCCAAGGGACATTTTTATTACCCATTTATTACCCATTTATTTTTGAGTATCTTTCATGGACTGACTGGATGCAAAGGCACCAACTGGGAAACCCCCAAGGGAACCCCCAGAGGAAGAAGGCTCAGAGCCAAGGATTGGTGGTGGGAAGACGATGAGTGGTCAGAGGAAGAAAAGGAGCAGGCTTGGAGGAGGAGGTGTCAGACGCAGAAGAGGCAACAGTGCAGGAAGAGGCTAGGGCAGAGAGCAATCCAGACTCAGAGGCAGGAGAGGAGGAGAGGGCAAGAGACAGAGATGACGCAGGCTGCTGAAGAATCCAGGGAGTCTAGTCGTCCTGCTACGACCAGCTCCCCTTGCCCTGGTCTCCCAGAAACTACAGAGGTATGAAGAGATATGAAGATATGAAGAGAGGTATAAAGAGAAGCAGAGATAGACAAGGTGTTGAAGCCTCAGATTGCTTGGGAAGAAGCCAGGGGAAGAGGAAACTAGGGAACAGTGGCAAGGGGGGACGGGACCTTAAGTCCTTGCAGCTGCCTCACTGGGGCAAGACCTACTCAGAAGAGTTGCTGTGATCACCAGGCCTGTGATGTTTGGGTTTCTTCACTGACACCAAGTGTTTTATTTCTGGCCTACTCCTGACTCTGGCTCCTGACAGTTTCTCACTAAGCTAGAAATAATATCAATATATAGTTGTCCATGTGGTTTTGTAGGGAGAAACAGTGCATTATGTGAGTCCTACATCAGTTTTGAAGCACTAGAGCGCAACTTCAGTGGAAACACAGCCTGAGAGAGTGCTGCCAGTGGATATTTCTGTAGCCTAAGGCCACATTTCCTAAACTTCTGATATCAGAGGCACTTTTTCAGAATTAAAATTAGAAAATATATTAATCTTATGCAGTGCTTTTTTTCCTAAAAAAATGTTTAGGAGTACTCACATTAAACACTCGCTTCCATTTGAGACTCAGGAAACACCGTGACAGGAAATGAGGCCACCATCAGGGGTAGCAGCAGAACTGATGATTCACCATGCTAGAATTTTTTGTTTCTTCTCCAGTGAGATTCACAAAATGTTTAGGGGTGTGCATACCCCTGCATTCCCCCATGGAAAAAACCCCACTAATCTTACAAGAGAAAGGGTTTATGTTGAAAGTAAGTAAGAGTAAGAATTACCTTTCCTCACAAGTGCCTACCCTATGTATTTTTTTATATGAATCACTATCCTGGGCTTGCCTACTTACTGGAAACAAGCTAAGACCAGAGATTCATGCAGAGACACAACGTGAAATACCCTCTGATGGCAGATAATTCTGCCCTCTCTCTGTACAAGGAGTCACTGATTGAATACATGTTGTGGAATGGCAGAATTAGCCCCCCTCCAGCTGCAGAGACTGATTGGAAGCAGACATGGTCAGATCAACACATCAAGGAGATGCAACCAAAAACATCCTGTGTAGACTCACAGGAGCCTTTAATTATTTAATATATTTCCTATGGCACATTTGCACATAGCACACTGGGATGTCCTGGCACATAGCGTAGGAATTAAGGGCCCAAAGGAAAGTAAAAGCAAACAAAGGCTAGGCTAAGCAAGTTCACTTTTCATAAATTAGTATATTTTGGCTTCTCTGTGGGGTGTACTAAATGCTTTCCCCCATAAAATATTCTTCATGGCTTTCCCTCTCTTCTTATGCTAGGGGGAGCCAGCTTCATTTTGTCTTCAGCTTAAATGTATTCCAAGCCAAGCTAGACGCCTGAAACTCCTCCATCCCATTGCTGGCTTCTGTACTTGGTTGGATACCAGCCTCCCTCTGAATGTTTGGCGTAAATCCTAAAGACCCAGAGTTATTCCTTCCTTAAGTGGAGAGCAGCTAATTACTTGTTCTGCAGAATAACAGGAAACCCACAGAAGTTCTTACAATGATGAAGATGAAATTTACCACCTGTGGAAGTTTTGGAACAGCAGTTTCCAAATTTAAGCCACAAGATATACATATGTGTGCACACTCTAAAACCCATGAAAGCTTTGTTCCACTGGGTCAAAGCACAATAAAAGTTAAATTTGCCATGCTTTCTAAACACCAAAAGATCAAAAACGCCTTTCAAATCATCATGGAAGCAAATCATGCTGCCAATAAGCAGAGCACTGTAGTTGTGGGTAATTTACCTTAATTGCCCTGACATACCACTCACCAAAAATATTTGACTTAACAAATGTGCTTCCATTGGGTTGTGTGGTTTGATAGCAAAATATATTGCTTTAGAATTGTTGATTCAAATTTGATCCAAATTTGATTGTAGACTGATTCCACCTCAAGCAAGCAACAGAGTGCTAAACCTAACACTTCAGCTCCTAATATCTCACCAGGAGAAGTGGTTAAGCTTTGTCTAGAGATGTTTTTGCCAAGATATAATCTCTGTCCCAGCAAAACCCCACCGCTAGCCACCAGGTCAGAATATCTTCATAGAAACTCTGACAACCAGAAGGCCCAAATGTAGACAATTCCAACAAGAAAGAAAGGTGGGCTTGCATAAGGAGCTTACAGATGAGCTGAGATTTAAGAAGGGCATGTGTAAGAATTGGAAGAAAGGGAAAACCACAAAGGTTTTCCCTACATGGCCTCTGTCTTCACCCTAAAGCAGACATGTCCAACTGGTTGATCGCGATTGACCAGTAGATCGCGGGAGTAATTCTGGTCGATCGTGGGATTAAATAAAGCAGGCAAGGAATGTTGCTGCCCCTGCAGCTGGGACCCTCTGCCGCCACCGCCATCGCCGGCGGGAAGGTTGGGCTGGGTGGCAAGTGCAAGGAATGTTGCTGCAGCAGCAGCCCTGGTGCTGTGTCCCTTTGACAATGGGGGAGGGAGGGGGGCAGGCGCGATCGGGATCCACATCAGGTGTGCAGCTCCCTTTGATGGGGCGGGTGAGAAAGGGCTGGCTTGTGGGTGGGGAGAGAGCTGCTTAAGGTGGGGGGGGGAGAGAGCGCTGGCTTGGGGAGAGGAGAAAGTCAACTGGCTCCTCAGAGAGAGAACTTTTGCCTCCATTTCCTCCCCCCCCCACTTAAACTCCCCCCTCCCGTGTCCAGTTAGCCACCTCCTTCCACACATGCACCCTATGCATGCTCCTTGTCCCTTCAATGACAATGGGTAGATCACTGCCAGTTTTTTATACCGGGAGTAGATCGCAGCCTATTTGAAGTTGGATGTGCCTGCACTAAAGGAAAGCAATGCCCTACCTGGAAATATCATAACAAATGATGCAAGGGATGAACTGCAGCCCAAGATAGGAAAAGAGGGGTCAGGGAACACCTAGCTACTTTAAATGAATTCAAATCTCCAGGGCATGATAAGCTGCACCCAATGGTACTGTGATAAATTCCTGTGGCTCTAATTTATTTTAACTTTTTAATAGTGAATGTTATATTATTGTAGCACATCCTGGGACCTGCTGGGGAAGGGCAGGCAACAAGTACTGCAACTGCAGCAGCAGCAGCAGCAGCAGCAACACCCCCAGCATATGTCTGAAGACAAACCCTTATGCATTTGCAGTTGCTCAGGAGGCTTGCGGAGAGCTTCCTGAAGCTCTCCAGGCTTCAGTGAAAGCCTGCATTCGCCCCATAGGACGCACACACATTTCCCCTTCATTTTTGGAGGGGGGAAAGTACGTCCTATAGGGCGAAAAATACAGTACTTGCTCCTATATATACTTGCTTGGACCTTCAGAATGATGCCAGAGGCCCTTCCACAGGTTCTTCTGCATAAAGAGTCAAGGTGGTGTCCACTAGGAAAAGGGCCCTCCTTGTTCCGGCACCCTGGTTATGGGATGCCCTCTGCCATGATGAGGCTTGCGTCATGTGACAGAGACACATGAGAGCAGAAGCAGCAAAGCAGGCTGGGAAGTGCTGGGACTGCGCAGTCATTTGGGCCTATTAACATTATTCAGGCCTAACTGCTAACTGTGGAGTCACTCTGACATGTGACTTAGTAGCCAGTTTCTCTTTTGTGTTCTCTGTAAGATGTGAGAGTCTGTCTGTCTCAGCTGTGAACAGTGTCTGTATGTAATCTCAGTCAAACTGTTTGAAACCGTGTTGTTTATGAAGAAGTTTATTTTAATTCAGTAAAGCTTTTATTCTTTAAAACTCTGCACTATTAATTTACGCTGCATGTCAGCTTGCCCTGCACACAACATCAATACCTCTTTGGCACCAGGTGAAGACCTATTTATTCTTCCAGCCCTTTTAAACCCATCTTTTAGTTCTTGGAGCAAATAATTTTAGCTGTATTAGATTTATTTTATTTTGCTTGTGCTGATTTTAGCAAATTAGCTTTTTTTTTACTGCTATATTTTTTATTGTTTGAATGTTGCACGAGCCACCCAGAGGACAGTGTTAATGAGCAAGCAATTTTAGAAATAAGTGGGAAGCCTGTTCTGTCATCTGGGTATTTAATGAACACCCAGCTCTAGTTTGCTGCCTAAATATGAAGCAGAATCATTATGAAATAGTGGGTCAGAATTCCAAATCCCCATCTGTATTGTGTTCATCTTTTGTAAATAAGCCAAGTCACCGTATTTAGCTTGTTTACATCAGGCAATTAATAGTGACTCAGCAGCTTTTCTGAGCTCTTGATTTTGATCAGGTAGGAGCAACAGTCACAATGAGGAGGTAGTGCAGAGCCACCCTCCTGGCTGTCAGCCACTTCCTGGGATGGGCGAAGGAAGGGTGCTGAGGTCTGCACTATGTGGGGAAGTGGCAGAGCCTACTGGCACAGCGTTGCACTGGCTGCTCCTGCAAGCTGGCCTATCTCTCATGAATCACATTCTCCTTGCGGGCGAAAAGGACATCAAACTTAGCCAAAGCACTTGCTCACCCTTTGCCTCTTCAGTAAGGGTAAACATTTTATAAACATTGGATGGAATTCAACTGAAACCATGCACTAATGCAAGGATTAGCAGAAGTGCTTCAGGATTTTGCCCCTTTCCTCCCCAGTGTACTCTCCTTGCTGTCTCCAGAGGGTTGGGGGAATCCCCAGAACAGATTTAAGGGGTGCACCTGGGGATGAATGGTGAATAACTTCCACTGCACACAGAAAAATTATTTGTGCCTTAGTGTTATGTTGAAAACAACCCTTTGCTGGCTTCATTGCCCATAGCAAAAAATGATGACTTTCTTTGAATGTTCTTTCTACCTTATGGAGCATTATCTGGCTAGAAAAAAGAATATTCTTTTCTCTTTCGGATTCTGCAGCCAGATATTTAGAACTAGAGACTTCTGGTGTAGGAAGTGTGTTATTTTCTTTACCTAGTTATGATTTTGTGTTTTTAAAACATGACTTCTTACACCATATTGAGAAACATGCACCTTGGAATCTTGTTATTACTTATTTGTACTTAGAATGAATTTTGTGCGCATTTTCCCCATCTCTCCTGGTGGATTGGTGACAGTAATGCTCACTTCTTTTCCATGCCTAAAATCACCATCAATTAGAACTTTTAGAACAAGAATGACTAACTTAATTTGAACTGTAATCTTAGTGAGAACAAGGATCAGTCAAGCTTTAGACCGTCTAAACAAGGTCTTTCATGCTTTCAGAAAACGTCTGACAAAAGATTTTGCTGAGTTTCAAAATATTGAGGCATCTAATCATAAGCCTGCATTTTTTATCAAAGCTTCTATATTTTGATCAGGGCCTGAATCTTAAAATGAGCTTAAAGATTTTCAAATGTTTCATACCAGGCAGAAGACTAGAGAACCTTGGCAATGTTTTTCCTCCTAAGACAAGGGGGCCCCCTGATTTATAGCAGAAAACAATTCTCAAAGTCATAAAAAGGGAATTACAGGCTGAGAGCGAGGACACTGACCTTGCATGTTACAGAAGATAAAAAAAGCAGAGATAAACAAATTAAGGGTTGGTAAATAGTAAAATAATACCATGTGCCTCCCAGTAAAATGAGCCATATCTTCTTCCTAAGGTTAAAAAGGCCAAGAGCAAATGGAAAAGAAAAGCAACTGGTCTGGCTGGCAGAAAGAGAGCATTTTTGGGAAAGTCTTTTCTAAAGCTGTTTCTTTTTTAAACTGAGATCCTTTTAAGATTTCTTTTCCTTTTAAAAGGCTACCTATGATAATGTATTAAATATATTAGCTTAAATGTAATTATGCAAAGGATCTAGAAAGAAAGAAATGTTAAATTCTTATTTCATAGAGTCATATTGCAATAGGAGACCAGAGGGGCAAATGAGCCCAGCCTCCTGCCAGACAGGAGACGCCATCGAGCACTCCTGATATATGGTTGTCAGGCCTTTTGTTTAGACACCTTCAAATGAAGGAGATCTTTCAATGTTGATGTGAACTCAAGATCCTTGAAGATAAAAATTTAAGATTAACCATCTGTTTTGGAAGGCAATAGGGCAAGGAGGGCAAGAGGTGAGCTGGTAATTAAGATTCCTTGTTGAGACACATGTAAGATATATTACTACTTATTTGTCATTTATAGATGGAAGAATATATAGCTCTTTGTGTCCCATAAAAGGACAGAAGGAAATGGGTGTATCTTTTGTGATTGGTTCTAGCAAACAGCCAATAGGAATTTCAACCAGGCTGATTGGACAGAGGCAGCCAAAGGAGGAGCAAGGGGGCTGGATTAAGGAAATATAAGTGCTGGCCAGAATGGCAGGAGGCCAGGCCAGAGCTTGGTAACCATATACCACTGTGCCTCTCATTTATTTGTCTGACAAATAAATTATTATTTTAATTTCTCTATTGCTGCGTTGAATATTTCATTCCAGCTAAGCGTTAACCACAAGCAGGGTGCTACATTTTATGGTGCCCCTGTGACTCGGATAAGTGGTCTGCTGGAACGCAGCCCCTTCGCCCTACTGGGCAGGGTACAAGAGAGAGGATCTCTAAACTGCTTACCCAGCGCGCACTGGTAAATTTTTCCAGGGGGAACGCAGAAGTCTCGTCTGTCTGATACCCTGCTCACTGGCGGCGACGGACCGGGGGGAACCAGAGAAATAAACAGGGAACCAGCCAAGGGTAAGTGCACAAAGGGGTTTTTGGCCCTCCAATTAATTGGGAGGAAGAGAAGTCTTGATCAAACTTCTGCGTCTCAGTAAGGGGGAACTGAGTACGCTAGGTGGTTGGGTACATCAGATGTTGGTCTGGTGGAGGAAAAGGGAAAAATTGGGAGGTAGAGTGTGGTGAAGTATCCAGCGCATTGTATGTGTGAGAAAGTACAGAGCAATCTGTAGCTGACCTGAGTGTGGAGTGGGCAGTACTTCGGTTCCCAGTAAGGCGACTTCATCTGGGCAAGGAACCTCACAAAGCGCATGTTTGAGTGACTGAGTGGATACTTCACAGGGCCATACAATGGGAGTTGGGGGTTCAAAGGGGGGAAATACACCTCTTGAATGTATGTTAAATAATTTTAAGAAAGCCTTCTCAGGGGCATATGGAGTCAAAATGACGCCAGAGCCCTTGAGAACGTTATGTGAACTAGAATGGCCAAAACAAAATACTGGATGGCCATCTCAGGGAACCTTTGATATAAATTTAGTAAGCAAACTTTGGTCTAATATCGCCAAAGAAACTGGAGGGTGCCCAGAACAATTTTCATATATAGATTCTTGGCTGAGCACATTAAATAATAATCCTCCATGGATAAGGAAATGCAAAGTCAAACGATGCAAATTATTGGCTGTAAAAGCCGAAGCTAGGAAAGGAATCTTGCCAAATAAACTCAAACCCATTTTTGAGGGGCCAGAGGAAGAGGTGCTTTCACCTCCACCCTATGCGCCACGCTGAGGGGCGCCTAAACCAAACACTCCACCAGTTGTAACCCCAAGGCAAGAAACTGGAATGAATAATGGGGGTGGAGTCACAGAGCTTGATTCCTTGATAGATTATGATAAATATCTTCAGGAGGCATTGGAGTCCTATAATAAAGCCCAAGCAGAAGTGGTTATTCCACCTGTGACTCCTAATAGACCTCCATCTACAGTCTCCTTTAGTGGAACAACTGATTGCCCACCCCAAACCCCTGTACATCCAAGTCCTAGAGAAATATTACAGAAGTTACAGGGAGACCTTGATCGGTCAGCAAGCAATACAGCCAGGCGTATAAAGCTGCTAAAAGAACGCCTTGGGACAGATACCATCCCCTATGATTTGAGGCCCCTAGAGCAAAGTGAAGAGAAAGGTCACGTAGTAGCCCCTCTTAGAAGAGTATTTGATGCACTTGAGGATCCTGTGCTGGTTAATGGGCAACCTGGACCACGGCCACCTCGAACTTCGACCCTGCAATATATTCCATTCACGACTACGGATCTGATGAATTGGAAAACACACACCCCATCTTTTGCAGAAAAACCTCAGCCTATGATGGACTTGGTGACTTCAATAGTAAATACTCATAGCCCTACTTGGACAGATTGTCGCCAGCTCCTAAATACTCTTTTCACCACTGAGGAAAGGAGAGACATAATTGAAAAGGCACAGATATATTTGCGTGAGCAGGCCAGAGTGGGAAATATTTTTAATATTGATCGTCATCTTCAGGACAACTTTCCCTTGGAAGATCCTAATTGGGATCCAAACAATGCAATTCACCTAGCCAGACTTACCACCTACCGCCAGACACTTGTGCAAGGTATCCGCAGGGCATGCCAGAAGCCCACTAATATGTCTAAAGTCTCAGAAGTAGAACAGAAACCAAATGAGAGTCCAGGAGACTTTTTAGAGAGGCTGCAGGAAGCCTATCGTATATGGACTCCTTTTGACCCTGAAGCCCCTGAAAACAGCAGAATGATTACTGCTACATTTGTGGCCCAGTGCGCTTCTGACATTCGTAAGAAAATTCAGAAATCAGAAGGATGGGAAGGGATGCTGATGAGCCAAATTATGGCCATTGCACGCCGAGTTTATCGGAATAGGGATGAGGCTGAGAAACAAGAGAAGAAGAAGTGGCAGAAGGAAAAGATGGTAATGCTAGCCACAGCAGTGAAGCAAGACTACCGCCCCTTAAATGGAGGGAGAGGGCGAGGAAAGAATCCACCACTGGGAAGGAATCAATGTGCGAATTGCAAGAAGGAGGGTCACTGGAAGCGGGAGTGTCCTGAACCCTTGAGGTTGGAAGAAGTACGCCCAGGCCCAGGCCCAGGCCCAGGCTCCAGCCCAAGAAACCAGGGACGGGGACGGGGAATGATCCGAGATGGAAGATATCAGAGACCTGGACAGGGACGGAGTAGAGACAATTTCATTGGACTGGCAGAAGAGGATTTTACCCAAGACTAGGAACGACCGGACTCCATAAAGTTAGGCTTCCAGGAGCCCACGGTCACGATTCAATTAGGGAGCCATTTAATAGACTTTATGATTGATACTGGGGCTGAATACTCAGTACTCCCAGAACTATTGCAGAAAAAGGCATCCAAAAGTGTAGTCATTAAAAGTGCCACTGGACAGTCAGCTAAGAGGTCTTTCCTCCAACCTTTGGAATGCCAGATTGGGGGACATCGTTTAACCCATCAGTTTTTGTATATACCTGAGTGTCCAATACCTCTCTTAGGCAGAGATATGCTGTCCAAATTGCAGGCCCAAATCACCTTCACTCCTCAAGGTCCAGAAATGAAACTGCCATCAAAAGCAGCAGGAATAATTACCCTCTCAGTACCTAAGGAACAATCATGGCGTCTAATGTCAGCCTTGCAAGTCCAACCCACATTGGATACAGAATTAAACAAGCTCCTCCGAACTCTACAGGTGCCACCAGGAGTATGGGCCGAAAATAGCCCACCAGGAATGGCTAAGAATATAGCTCCAATTGTAGTAACCCTAAAACCTATGGCTACCCCTGTATCTGTAAAGCAATATCCCTTACCCCGGTGAGCAGCAGAGGGCATCCAGAAACATTTGGACCGCCTATTAAAATATGGTCTGCTTAAGCCCTGTCAATCAGAATGGAACACACCCCTTTTGCCTGTTCGAAAACCTGGGACAGATGAATACAGGCCAGTACAGGACTTGAGGCTCGTAAACCAGGCTATCGAGACCTTGCACCCAAATGTACCAAACCCATATACCTTGCTGAGTTTGATCCCACCAGAAGCAACATTTTTTACTGTATTGGACTTGAAAGATGCATTCTTCTGTTGCCGGCTGGCACCACAGAGTCAACCTATATTTGCCTTCCAGTGGGAAGACCCTTTGACAGGAACAAAAGGCCAGCTAACCTGGACAAGATTGCCCCAGGGATTTAAAAATTCCCCAACTTTATTTGGCACTGCCTTGGCGAGGGATCTAACAAGTTACCCCTCAATACCGGGAGAAAAGGTGGTTCTGCAATATGTGGATGATCTTATACTAGCGGCAAAGGATTTTGATACCTGTAAAGAAGGGACAGAGGAACTGCTCCACTTGCTCTGGGAAGCTGGCTACCGAGTTTCCCAGAAAAAGGCACAGTTATGTTTAGAAAAGGTCAAATATTTGGGCTTTGACATCTCACACCAACAACGAGCATTGAGACCAGAAAGGAAAGAAGCTATTTGCCTTATCAAGGAACCTACCACAAGAAAACAACTTAGAGGATTCCTGGGAACAGCAGGGTTTTGTAGACTATGGATACCTGATTTCAGCAGTCTGGCCAAGCCCTTACATGAAAGCACTCGAGGTGCAGAAAAGGACCCCTTCGTATGGGGACCTGAGCAGAAACAAGCCTTTTTAGTTATCAAACAACGACTTATGGAGGCCCCAGCCCTTGGATTGCCTAATTCGGAAAAACCCTTTCAGCTGTATGTACATGAACAGAATGGGATTGCAGCGGCAGTCCTGACCCAGAGATTAGGAAGTTGGAACCGTCCAGTAGCTTATTTGTCTAAACAATTGGACTCAGTAGCAAAAGGATGGCCTCCATGCCTAAGGGCAGTAGCGGCCACTGCAAGCCTTGTCAAAGAAGCTGATGAATTTACCTTCGGCCAGACGATGTATGTGAATGTACCTCATGCTGTTCTGACACTCATGGAATATAAGGGTAGTTATTGGCTAACGAACCCAAGGATGGCTAGATACCAAGGCCTATTGTGTGAAAATCCCAGGATTCATCTATGAGTAGTGAATATACTCAATCCAGCGACTTTGCTGCCCCTACCAGAGGTAGATGATGAAGAATCACGATTGTCTCCAAATAATGGATGAAGTTTATTCCAGTAGACCTGATCTGAAAGATGAGCCATTGAAAAATCCAGATGTTGTATATTATACTGATGGTAGCAGTTACCTGCATGAAGGTGCCAGACGAGCAGGATATGCTGTGGTCACCAATGAGGAAGTTGTGGAAGCTGAATCTTTGCCTGCTGGCACCTCAGCACAAAAAGCTGAACTTATAGGTTTAACTAGAGCTCTGCAATTGGCAGCCGGATGTAAGGCAAACATCTATACTGATTCTAAATATGCCTTCTTAACCCTGCATGCACATGGAGCTCTATGGAAAGAAAGAGGTCTAATCGGAGCCCACGGGAAGGCCTTGAAATATGGACCTGAAGTAGAAATCCTGTTGGAAGCAGTATGGGCTCCAGAACAGATTGCTGTAATGCACTGCAAAGGTCATGGACGAGGAAGGGATCCAATAACCAGAGGAAATCATGCTGCTGACAAAGCAGCCCGAGAGGCAGCCCAAAAGCCTGTGGGAGGATTTATAGCAGCCCTCATACCAGAGGTAGTTCCAGAAGAAGTTAAACCTCACTATACCCCAGAAGAGAGGAAGTGGGCTGAACAGGAAGGAGCGGTTGTGAAGGACGGTTGGATGATCCTGCCGGACAATAGGATTTATGTACCTCATCATCTAGCAGGCACAATTGTAAGAAATTTTCATGAATCTACTCACCTTGGCGGTACTGCAACCAGAGAGAGTCTCAGTCGGAAGTTGTATATTGTTAATCTATCACAATTAGCAACTTGCATTTCACAGAAATGTGTTCTTTGTGCTAAAAACAATCCCAGGCAGGGACCGGTACAACCTCCTGGAATTCAGCATGTGGGATACGTCCCCATGGAAAGCCTAATTGTGGACTTCACAGAGCTGGTCCCTTCTAAGGGATTCAAGTATCTCCTTGTGTTTGTAGATACTCTTACCGGATGGGTTGAAGCTTTTCCCACCCGAACTGAAAAAGCACGAGAGGTAACTAAGAGACTCCTCACTGAATTGATCCCGAGGTTTGGATTACCTAGATGCATTGGAAGTGATAATGGGCCAGCGTTCATTGATCAAGTAGTACAAGAAGTATGTCGAGTCCTACAAGTGAAATGGAGACTGCATGCAGCATATAGGCCTCAGAGTTCAGGGAAAACTGAAAGAATGAATCGGACTCTGAAAACCCAATTGGCAAAATTAACCCAGGAAACGGGATTGGGATGGGTAGATGTGTTACCCATAACACTGTTTCGTGTTCGGTGTGCACCCACAAAAAGACTTAAGTTGTCACCTTTTGAGCTCCTGTATGGGAGGCCGCCCTCCTTTGTTCAGGATATTCCAGCTGACCTTAAACAAATAGGAGACCATGTGACACAGGGACAAGTGCAATCTCTCTCCCGTGTTTTTGTTTCTCTTAACAGGTGGGCCCTCGAGCGCACGCCGTGCAGCATTGCCGAGCCGATTCATCAGTTCCAGGCTGGCGATAGCGTATGGGTGAAAGAGTGGAAACGCGATCCACTTGCACCTAAGTGGCGTGGACCTTACACCGTCTTGCTCTCTACTCCAACAGATGTGAAGGTAGCTGAGGTGACCCCCTGGATTCATCACTCCCGTTTGAAGAAGTCCGAAGGCAGTTGGACGTGCAAAGGTGACCCCTCTAATCCTTTAAAACTGACTCTCTCCAAAAACCCCTGTATCTAGCCCTACCGGGAACGGGCTAGGTCACGGGCAACATTTAGACGACCGGCCTGCTGCAGCAACAACCTGGAAGCTGGCTGACCTGCTCACGCCTGAAGCTTGAGGAGCGTCTGAACCAGCGACTGTGAACGGGAAGATTCTCTTATACAATTGATTGACTGCCCCCTTGTGGAACAATTATAAGGGATATTACTCATTGGGGATCCTCGGGATATATGTTTTGGTCTTGGTGGTTCCCCATTTCTGTCACTGGGGGAATTATATTGGGGCTAATATTTATTTGCTATCACAATAAGGTAATCTTTTGTGGAAGGAATGCATATGCTAGACATCAACATGATTTTATTATTAATCCTGATCCCTTGGGAAGGGGAAGGGTCCTTGAATCTGACCAAATTTGCTAAATATGGATTCCGCCATGACCACAATATGTGGGTAGGCTTAGCTGAGATGGTAGCCAATGTTGCAAATAGGACTAATTGCCTTGTTTGCTCTCTTGGGCCAGATGATTCAGAGGGAGGTATGCCCTTATTACCAATACCATTAAGTGCCATTGGTATGGTAAGCGAAATGCCACACCAAACAGAAGTACAGAATTTCCCCGGATGGAACTCAACTAAACCAATACGAGTTATACCTGTGCAAGGGGAAATCTGTGTGCATAAATCATCAGATGCAGCTGATCCTACCATGATAGGCTCTTCTCATTGCCACTATACTTGGGATTATATTAAGAATAGTCAAACCTGGGCAAACGGTACTACCTATCGAACTCGGAATACCTTGCCCTGTGCACCTCCTTTTATTCATGCATGGAAAGTGGTATGGAACATAACTGTGACAGAAAAAGGCAATCTAACATACTGCACAGTGAATTCTGTACCCCTTTTGATATTTCGCCTTATGCACTCCACGTACCAAAAACCTCAGACCCGATGGTTGTGGTGGATATGTGGAGAATGGGCATACAAGAAACTCCCTTCCAAATGGAGTGGGACTTGTTTCTTGGGATGGGTATTACCACCAATGTGGATTATGCCCACTAGTTCGGCCAAGCGTACACGAAGAAACGCTGATATTTCTCATATAGCAGGAGGAAGTACCCAAAGTTGGAGCGATACTGATGATTGGCCACCAGAGCGCATTATAGCCTATTATGATCCCGCCTCCTGGAATCCTGGTGAGCTCATACAAGGGGCACGGGATCCTATTTATAATCTAAACAGAATAATTCGATTGCAAGCAGTAGTGGAACTTGTAACCAATGCAACGGCCCAGAGTTTGAGACTTATTGCACAACAGTTGGATGAAAGTAGAGCCGCCATTTTGCAGCTGAAAATGGGAATGGATTATGTACTTGCCAGGCAGGGAGGCCTATGTGGAGTCTTGAACTTGACAGGGAATGCCTGTTGCTTTAACATTTCTGATAATGGTGAGGCAATCCGTGTGTTGGCCACAAAGATGGAGAATATAGCACATGTCTCAGTACAAACATGGGAAGGATGGGATATGGGATGGCTCACCAATTGGTTACCTAATGTCGCAGGACTCAAAGGGATACTATTGTCTTGCTTGTTTTCCTTGACAGTAGTAGTAATGGTTTTATGTATGATGCCATGTATCATTTCGTGTTTTAGAAGTACAATTAGCAAGATGATTTCAAATGAAACTTTACCTCATATCATGGCCCTATACAGAGCTTTACCTCAGGAATATGATGAAGGTCAAGCTATCAAGGACACTTGGGATGAAGGTCCTTGAGCTTGAAAGGGGGGAATGAGGCATCTAATGAGGCATCTAATCATAAGCCTGCATTTTTTATCAAAGCTTCTATATTTTGATCAGGGCCTGAATCTTAAAATGAGCTTAAAGATTTTCAAATGTTTCATGCCAGGCAGAAGACTAGAGAACCTTGGCAATGTTTTTCCTCCTAAGACAAGGGGGCCCCCTGATTTATAGCAGAAAACAATTCTCAAAGTCATAAAAAGGGAATTACAGGCTGAGAGCGAGGACACTGACCTTGCATGTTACAGAAGATAAAAAAAGCAGAGATAAACAAATTAAGGGTTGGTAAATAGTAAAATAATACCATGTGCCTCCCAGTAAAATGAGCCATATCTTCTTCCTAAGGTTAAAAAGGCCAAGAGCAAATGGAAAAGAAAAGCAACTGGTCTGGCTGGCAGAAAGAGAGCATTTTTGGGAAAGTCTTTTCTAAAGCTGTTTCTTTTTTAAACTGAGATCCTTTTAAGATTTCTTTTCCTTTTAAAAGGCTACCTATGATAATGTATTAAATATATTAGCTTAAATGTAATTATGCAAAGGATCTAGAAAGAAAGAAATGTTAAATTCTTATTTCATAGAGTCATATTGCAATAGGAGACCAGAGGGGCAAATGAGCCCAGCCTCCTGCCAGACAGGAGACGCCATCGAGCACTCCTGATATATGGTTGTCAGGCCTTTTGTTTAGACACCTTCAAATGAAGGAGATCTTTCAATGTTGATGTGAACTCAAGATCCTTGAAGATAAAAATTTAAGATTAACCATCTGTTTTGGAAGGCAATAGGGCAAGGAGGGCAAGAGGTGAGCTGGTAATTAAGATTCCTTGTTGAGACACATGTAAGATATATTACTACTTATTTGTCATTTATAGATGGAAGAATATATAGCTCTTTGTGTCCCATAAAAGGACAGAAGGAAATGGGTGTATCTTTTGTGATTGGTTCTAGCAAACAGCCAATAGGAATTTCAACCAGGCTGATTGGACAGAGGCAGCCAAAGGAGGAGCAAGGGGGCTGGATTAAGGAAATATAAGTGCTGGCCAGAATGGCAGGAGGCCAGGCCAGAGCTTGGTAACCATATACCACTGTGCCTCTCATTTATTTGTCTGACAAATAAATTATTATTTTAATTTCTCTATTGCTGCGTTGAATATTTCATTCCAGCTAAGCGTTAACCACAAGCAGGGTGCTACAATATGATGCTGGAACTCAAAGACCCCCAAGGCATTGTTCAGAGCTGCAGCATCAATGCACTACATTTTGAAAATATCTGAGAAGCAAGTCAGGAACGTGGCAATAAGCAGCACTCAATAGTTATTATATGGCCCCTCCCTCTTCTTCAATCTCCCCCACCCTTTGCCCTGTCTGCTCGTCACACCCACCCTGCACCCCACCCTCCCCTTCTCCTTCCCCTCCCCCCAGCCACAGTATGATGGTGACGCTCACAGCAGAGGCTGCTGCCTCCTCCCCTTCTGTCTGCCCCTGCTTGCACCCCTGCAGAGACTAAAGGGAACCAACACTTGCACGACCGCACACAGCACATTCAGAGAGAGAGACACAAAGGGCAGCCAAGGGGAAACGGGGCAACCTGTGGACTGAGAGCGGCAACTACAGCCTCAAACAATGGCCTCCGTTTCCTCACCACTGCTGTCTCAGCCTCCTGCTTTTCACATTCAACCATCGGCTGTGGTGAGGACTGCAGGGCCTGCTCCCTTCCAGGGCCTTTTCCAACTGGCCCAGGGGGCGTGGCCCAGGCCCTCTCTCCCAGCTATAAAGGGACTTTTGCTGCAGTGAGGCCTTGGACTGTTATGTACTGAAGTTCTCACCCTGGGCCAGCAGGGGGATACTGTAGATAGTTATGCAAATGAAGGATTGAAAGTGACGTTCAGTGATTGGATAGTTTGCATGCAAATGAAGGATCGAAAGTGACGTTCAGTGATGGATAACTTTAGAAAATGGCAGCAGTTACATTGTTCTGGAGCTCTATATAAGCAGGCTGACTGAGCTCCTCAGTCAGTTCTGTTCCAGCTTACAAATAAAGAGCTGCTTTGGAAGAATCGCTGTGTCGTCTGCTATGTCTACCCACAACTTAACACTGGCGACGAGGATGGGATCGATGGACATCAGAGCATAGCCAGATGCGGCCATCCTCTGAACTGAGCTGAATCACTGAGGGAAATTACTGAACAGAACCAATTCAGAGCTGACTGTTCTGGCTAGAGCACTGTGTTCCATCCATCGCCCTTCATGCCGGCATCAGAATCATGGCTTCACTTGTGCCTCTACCGCCGCTTGCGCCAGCCTCTGAATCATGGGACTCCTACCTTGCTCAGTTCAACTGCTACCTCCAAGCCAACGAGCTGACAGCAGTATCAAAGGAACGGAAGCGGGGCCTATTCCTCAGCCTCTGTGGGCCTGAGGTGTTTGAGACGGCCCGAGCATTGGTTGCGCCTGAAGCAGTCCAGGCAACACCATGGGACACGATCCAAGAGAAGCTCCGCAACCACTACGCGCCAAAGCCGTCCAAGATTGCTGCCTGCCATGCGTTTTACCATCGGAATCAGGCAGAGGGGGAGTCAATCAACAACTACACCACCGCCCTCCGACAGGCTGCAATGCACTGTGAGTTCCAAGACTTAGACGATGCCCTGATGGATCGAATTCTCTGCAGAGTCCGGGACATCCATCTGCAATGGCATCTCCTCGCCAAGCCAGACCTCACGCTGCAGAAAGCCATTGAGGAGGCTGTGGCCTCGGAAGCTGCTGAACGCTCCGCCCAGGAGATCCGCAAGAGATGCCGCTGCCCATCTGAAACCACGATTGGCCAAACCGACTCGCCTATGCGACACAAGCTGAACGTCACGGTGCTCATTGAAGGAGCCCCATGTGACATGGAGATCGACACCGGGTCTCCCCTGTCCATCGTGTCTTGGAGCACCATCAAAAGACTGGTACCTAGAGTGTCCAAAAGGCAACTTGACTCTCACTGCGTACACCTGAGAGACTACCAGGGAAACGACATTCCCGTGGTAGGCATTGGCCGGTTCCGGATTGCCTTCAAGGATTTTTTGGGCCTGCTCCAACTGGTGGTGGTCGAAGGTCAGCGGCCAAGCCTCCTAGGGCTAGACTGGTTTGATGCCCTGAGCCTGGAAGTCACCGGCATCAACTGCAGAGACTGAGGGTCTGGTCAAAGACTTTGCCGAGGTTTTTGACGGCACTTTGGGGCAATATACAGGTACGCCTATCTCCTTTAGCCTTGATCCACAAGTCGCCCCCATCAAGCTAAAGCCACGCCGGGTTCCCTTTGCTCTCAAGGCTAAGGTGGACGAACAACTGTTGTTGTTTTTTTAATTATTCATTAAAGATTTTCTTAATACAATAGAAAAAACAAACAAAATAACATATAATTTTACAATAACCATATTTTCTTCACTTCTTTGGACTTCCTCGCATCTCTCGTTCCTGCGTTCCAAGTTTTTCGAGCTTTATCCAGCAATTTATCACCTTGTTTCAATTCTTATATTATAATTTTCCAATATTGTGTCTCTAGTTTTAGATAATTTTACCCAAACCTTAAAAGTTTAATTTTAGCATAATATTTATCCAAAATTTATCTTTTCTTATATTTTCATTTATCTTCATATTCCTTTTAACTAGCTTAATGGTGCCATATTGTTAATAATCTTACATCTTTCTTAACACTCATACAATTTACAATATTTTTGTAAATAGTCCTTAAATTTCTTCCAGTCCTCCTCCACAGCCTCTTCTCCCAGGTCTCGGATTCTGCCAGTCATTTCTGCTAGCTCCATATAGTCTATCAGTTGCATCTGCCATTCTTCCAGTGTGGGCAAATCTTGGGTTTTCCAGTGCTTGGCGACAAGTATCCTTGCTGCTGTTGTTGCATACATAAAAAATGTTCGGTCCTTCTTTAACACCCTTTGGCCGACGATGCCCAAAAGAAAGGCCTCTGGTTTCTTAGGGAAGGTATACTTAAATACCTTTTTCAACTCGTTATATATCATTTCCCAGAAAGCTTTAACTCTAGGGCAGGTCCACCAGAGGTGAAAGAACGTCCCTTCAGTTTCTTTACATTTCCAACATTTATTATCAGACAAATGGTATATTTTTGCAAGCTTGACTGGAGTCATGTACCACCTATATATCATTTTCATAATATTTTATTTCAAGGCATTACATGCCGTGAATTTCAAACCGGTGGTCCATAACCTTTCCCAGTCAGCAAACATAATATTGTACCCAATGTCCTGTGCCCATTTTATCATAGCCGATTTGACCGTTTCATCTTGTGTATTCCATTTTAGCAGCAAATAATACATTCTTGAAAGTACCTTAGTCTTAGGTTCTAACAATTCCGTTTCTAACTTTGATTTTTCCACCTGGAATCCTATCTTTTTATCCAACTTGAAAACTTCTTTGATCTGAGCATAATGTAACCAATCTCGCACTTTATCTTTTAATTTCTCCAAACCCTGCAACCTCCAATTATCTCCATCTTTTTCTATTATTTCCCAATATTTCGGCCATTTGGCCTCCATATTGAGTCTTTTCCGGGCCTTAGCTTCCATTGGTGATAGCCACCTTGGGGTCTTATTTTCCAATAAGTCTTTATATTTTATCCAGACATTGAACACTGCTTTCCTGACAATATGGTTCTTGAAAGCCTTATGACTTTTGACCTTGTTATACCACAAATAAGCATGCCATCCATAAGCATTGTTAAAACCTTCCAGATCCAAAACCTCAGTGTTTTCAAGAAGCAGCCAGTCTTTCAACCAGCAGAAAGCTGCTGATTCATAGTACAACTTTAAGTCTGGCAGGGCAAAGCCCCCTCTTTCTTTAGCATCAGTTAGTATCTTAAACTTAATTCTGGGCTTTTTGCCCTGCCAGACAAATTTGGAAATATCTCTTTGCCACCTCCCAAAACACTCCATTTTATCCAAAATTTGTAAAGTCTGGAACAAAAACAGCATTTTTGGCAATACATTCATCTTTATAGCAGCAATTCGTCCTGACAAGGAAAGTTTCAATCTTGACCAAACTTCTAAATCCCTTTTAATTTCGGACCAACACTTTTCATAGTTATCCTTAAATAGACTCATATTCTTCGCTGTTATGTTTACCCCTAGGTATCTTACTTTTTTAACCACGTTTAACTCCTTCTCTTTCTGAAACCTTTCTGATTCTGAAGGTGTCATTTTTCCCCCCAATACCTTGGTTTTCTGCTTGTTGAGTTTAAATCCCGCTACCCGACCAAACTCCTGAATCAATTGTAATACCCTTTTCGTACTAGATTCTGGCTCCTGTAGGGTCAAAACTAGGTCATCTGCAAATGCTTTAAGTTTATACTGTTTCGCTCCTACCTGAATTCCTTCCACCAACCAGTCTCCTCTAATCATATTCAGGAGCACCTCCAGGACCGAAATAAATAACAAAGGAGAGATAGGACAACCTTGTCGTGTTCCTTTTTCAATTTTAAACTCTTCCGTCACCACATTGTTCACTATCAATTTAGCCTTTTGTTCTGAATAAATTGCATCTATCCCATTCTCAAATCCCCGTCTCACTCCCATCCCTTCCAAATTTTTCTTCATAAACTTCCATGAAATATTATCAAAGGCCTTCTCCGCATCTATAAATATTAACACTGCTTTTGTATTGATATTTGTTTGCAAAAGTTCCAAAATGTCAATAATGTTCCTTGTGTTAGCAAACAAATGTCTACCTGGGAGAAAGCCTGCCTGGTCCTTGTGAATTACTTCATTTAAAACTTTTTTAAATCTGCTTGCTAAAATGTCTGCAAATATTTTGTAATCCACATTTAGGAGGGAGATGGGACGGTAGTTCTTAAGTTGTGTCTTTTCAGTTTCTAGTTTGGGTATCAATGTGATGAAAGCTTCTTTCCACGACTCCGGTGCCTTCTTCCCCTCCATAATTTCATTGCAAACCTCCATTAATGGATGTATCAGATAGTCTTTCAATGTCTTATAATATTTGGAGGTAAGCCCATCTGGCCCTGGAGATTTGCCCAATTGCATATTCTGAATGGCTTCTTCAATCTCTTGTTGTGTTATTTTATGGTTCAGGATTGTTCTATTTTCTTGTGACAGCTTTGGTAGACCATTCCTTGTCAAAAATTGTTCTATCTCAACCTCATTTTGCGGCCCTTGAGTGTAAAGTTGTTTGAAATATCTCTGGAAACACTTTCTGATCTCCATTGGATTCTGAATATTTCTTCTTTCGATCTCTAGATTTGTGACCGTATTCAATTTTTGTCTCTTTTTCAACTGCCATGCTAACAGTTTTCCACATTTATTTGCCGATTCAAATGATCTTTGTTTCATTAGCTTAACTTTCCACTCCACTTCCTGATTTATCAATTTAGAATATTGTGCTTGATAAAGTTTAATTTCTCTCAAAATCTCCTTTGACTTCGGTCTCGATCTTAACTTCTTCTCACATTCTTTAATTTTCTCCAAGATCTTGTCCTTTTTCTCATTCCGTGTTCTCTTCTTTATAGTGTTCTGTTGTATCAGGAACCCCCTCATGACCGCTTTACTTGCGTCCCAGATGATTCTTTTTTCCACCATAGTGTTCAAATTTATCTCAAAGTAGTCCTTCAAAGCTTTTTGGGCCTTTTTAGTAATCTCCTGATCTCTAAACAAATTGTCATTCATCTTCCATCTGAAGGAGCCGGTTGGAGTTAGTCTCATATCCATCTTTACGGCATTATGGTCGGAGCAGGTCTTTGGGCAGATTTCCACTTTTCTAGTCTTAGGTGCCAGACCTCTAGTTATCCATATTTGGTCGATTCTTGTCCATGTCAGTTGGGCTTCAGAAAAGAATGTTCCTTCTCTTCCCAGGGGGTTCTTTGTTCTCCAAATGTCAATCAAGTCCATATTGTCAGTCAGTTCAAAAAATGTTTTAGGTAGTCTGCCATCTTTTGACTATGTGACTTATCCATGTTGGTTGATGCCACCCCATTCATGTCTCCCATCATGATGATGTTGTCATAGTTCAGATAGTCCAGCATTATCTCATGCAGCTTCTTATAAAATTCCGATTTCCACTCATTTGGTGCATAAATTCCTAATATCAAAAACTTTTCTCCTTGGTTTTGTATCTCAATTGCCAAAATTCTTCCTTGCTCATCTTTAAATAAAAATTTTGGTGACAGGCTCTCCTTTGCATATATCACCACTCCTCTTTTCTTGACTCAGTCCGAAGAGATAAATTCTTGGCCTAATCTTTTGTTTATTAACACTTTTCTGTGGAGCCTGGTCACATGTGTTTCTTGCAAGCAAATAATGTCCAATTGTTCTTTTTTCAATATGTGAAATATTCTTCTCCTTTTTTCCGGGGAGTTGGCGCCATTGATGTTCCAACTCAGAAGTTGCAGAGACATCCTGGACAAATCTGTTATTCCTCTAGTGGTGGTATCTTTTTCTCCTGATCTTCAGACCCCGAAGGTGTAGGTGTAGGTGCAGGCGATGGTCCAGACCCTGAAGGTCTTTTGATCCCTTTCTGAAGGTCCTCTCCGTAGGTACTCAAAAAATTTTCTTTATCCTCAGCTGTTTTAATTTTCACTTTCTTCCCTCTGAATGTAAAAGATAATCCTTGGGGAAATTCCCACCTAAAAATGATTGAATTGTTCCTCAGCAATCTTGCTAACTCAGTGTAGGTGGATCTAAGGTCCAGAAGTTGTTTTGTAGATCTCTGCTCTTCTATCAAAAATTTCAAGTGACTTTTCGTAATGTAGGCCTAGTATTTTATCCCTTTCCTCCTTAGATCTCAAAGTAATCAAGCAGTCTCTGGGCCTGTCTTTCCTTGTTAATTTTCCAAGTCTAAAAGCAGTCACAATTTTAAAGTCCTTTTCTTCCTCCAAAGACCAAAACTTGGAAAATTCTTTTGTCAGGAACTCAATTAAATTCCCTTGTTAAAGTTCTAATATTGACCTCAATCTCAGATTATTTTCCCGAGCCCGTAGTTCTATCATAGACAGATAGGCCTGCTGTTCTCCAATCTGCTTATGCAATGGTTTTACCTCCTGCTTTAATTCTTCAGCTTTTTGGTTGGCTTCCTCTGCCAATTTTCGATTTTCTGCGGTGGCTTCAAATAATTTGCCAATTGATTGTGCATTCAAAGTAACTTGTTCAGTTAATTTATTAACACAGGCTGTATTTTGGTCAATCTTAGCCGTTTGCTCATCCGCTTTTTTGTCCAAAGCTTCCAATTTTTCAAATATTTTATCTAGTATTGAGGTGGATCCTCCTGCTGCCATATCTTCCAGCAAAGGTTGCTCAATTCCTTCTTCCACTTCCAAAACAGCAGGGACAGATGATCTACGCGGCTGTGAAGTTAAAGTCAAAGTTGTTTGTTTAGCTTTCGCTTTAGCCGCTCTTGTTTTCCCAGTGCCACTCATTCCAATTTTGTCTACTAGTCAAGGTCAAACTGAGTGTGTTCCCATAGAAATCCACCAGCCCAGAGGGTAAACAACCAGATAGGAGGAAAGGAAAGAGAAAGCAGAGTCACATACAGTTGTAAGTCCAAAATCCTCTAGAGGGAATCCAGATATGTTTTGAGGGAAGAAGTCAAATTGTTAAAATCAATTGTTTAAAACTCCAGACCTTTCAAAGTTCTAATACTTCTAAAACAATGTCCATACAGCCATTAGTTTCCAAAGAACCTTCAGTTTTTCTGTAGTTAGCAGAGTTGGTCTTAAAAACATAACAATGTCTCCAGCAAGTGCCAGAAAAGATGATTCAATATAGCAGTTCCAATAACACTCAGCTTGTAGCAAACCAAAGCAACAAAGTGCCAAAATTTGCAATCTGACAGTTCTGTTAAACAGGCAGTCCGACTGCCTGGGTTTCTCTGTAAATTTGTAGTTCCAACAGAAGAGGTAAAGCACAGTCCATACTAAGAAGTAGATCACTTAAACAATTAAATCCTAGATCTCCATAGAAATAGCTCCAGTAGATGTACAGATTGATTGCTTTTAGCGCCTCTTCAAAGGCTCCAAGCATCAAAGTCCTTTGCTTTAGATCTTAAGCAGAGGCGAGAGACGGACTTCCTGGTTGCGTCTCCCGCTTTTAGCCGAATTAACAGTAATTTAGCCTCCAATTCTTTCTTTCTTTTCTCACTCACGGGTTGCTGCTTTTCGAGTCGGATGTTCCCAGGAAAAAAGGTCAGCGCTCACTGACAGTGGCTACGCGGCTTCACTCCACAGAAAGAGCGATCGACTCACAGCACCGCGCCAGCCCTTCCACGTTCCGAAACCCCTTCACCGTTTCGGGGGGCGCTTCTGGTGCCCGCCGAGTCCCACGGCCACAGGCTTTCGCTGCCTGTGGTTTTCCGATGTGGGTCTCCGCTTCGCCGTAGCAGACGACCCGTTTCTGCGGAGCTCCCCCTTCACAGTTAGAAGAGGGCAGCCATTGTCGTTCGTGCCGCCTCCGGAAGTCTAAGGTAGACGAACAACTGGACAAGCTGATCACCCAAGGAGTTTTGGAGCCGGTTGACCACGCCAAGTGGGAAACCCCCATCGTCACGCCTGTCAAGCCAGACGGGTCGGTGAGAATCTGCGCTGTCTACAAGTGCACGATCAACAAGGCATTTCAGCAGCACGCTTATCCGGTTCCTGTTGTCCAACACCTGCTGCATTCCCTGGGTGAGGGTAAGGTCTTCGCTAAGCTGGACCTTGTCCAAGCCTATCAACAACTGCCCGTTGATGATGCCACTGCTGAAGCCCAGACGATCGTCACCCACCGAGGGGCATTCTGTTGCCGCCGGTTGCAGTTCAGGGTGAGTGTGGCTCCTAGCATCTTCCAAAGCCTTATGGAGCGTCTCCTGCAAGGGCTACCGGGCGTGGTACCATATTTTGATGACGTCTTGGTGTCTGCAGACTCACACCAGCAGCTGTTCGAGCGCCTCCACGCCGTGCTGACCAGGTTCCAGGAGGCCGGACTCAAGGTAAAGAGGGAGAAGTGCCAGATCGCTATTCCACAGGTGGAGTTCCTGGGCTATCTTATCAATGCCTCCGGCCTTCACCCGACCACATCCAAGATCCACGCTATCCAGCCGGCCCCCATCCCAAAGAACAAGATGGAGTTGCAGGCATTCCTGGGGCTGCTGAACTTTTATAACATGTTCCTGCCCCACAAAGCCACGGTGGCTGAGCTTCTTCACCAACTCCTCAGCACAAAGACACCTTGGTCCTGGGGTCATCAGGACCGCAGCTGTTAACGCAGTCAAGGCTCTCCTTTCATTAGACAGTGTGCTGGTACAGTACAGTGAAGCTAGGCTGCTGGTCCTTGCCTGTGATGCCTCACCTTTTGGCATTGGTGCTGTCCTTCCTTAGTCACCATTTTCCAGACGGAAGAGAAGCACCGCTCGCCTACTTTTCCAGGATGCTATCTCCAACGGAACGGAATTACAGTCAGCTCGACAAGGAGGCACTGGCACTTGTGGCTGGAGTGAAGAGGTTCCATGAATACCTCTACGGCAGGACTTTTGACCTCATCACTGACCACAAGCCGCAAGGGCCTTTTGCATTGGAGTTCCAACTGTTCGCAACCAGACAACATGAACTCTCGGCTCATCACGGCTGTCTGCTGTGGGGAGACCGCGTCGTGATTCCCCAAAGACTCCCAAAGACGTGTCCTGGAGGATCTGCACATTGGCCACCCCGGAATTGTCAAAATGAAGGCGTTGACTCGGTGTTACGTCTAGTGGCCTAACATGGACGATGCCATCACTGCCTGGGTGTCCGCCTGTCAAGCGTGCCAAGAATCAAGGCCTGCGCCACCGGCAGCTAAGGGACGCACCTGGGAGACGCCCAAGACACCCTGGTCGAGGGTGCACATCGATCTGGCCGGCCCCTTTCATGGCCGGACCTTTATGGTAGTGGTGAACGCCTATTCCAAATGGCTGGAGGTGGCCCTGATGCCCTCCACCACTACCGAGGCCGTCATCCGGGTGCTGCGAGGCCTCTTTGCGACGCATGGGTGTCCTGATGTCCTTGTCTCCGACAACGGACCGCAGTTCACATCAGGCACTTTTGAGCGGTATCTTTTGGGACTGGGCATCCGCCATGCCCTAACGGCACCATTTCATCCATCCAGCAACGGGCAAGCGGAGAGAATGGTGCGCTTGGCAAAAGAGGCATTGGCGTGCCTGGACCGAGGAGATTGGCACGAGCGGGTCGCCGAATACTTGTTCGTGCAACACATCACCCCTCATGCGGCGGCCACAGGGCGGAGTCCTGCTGAACTGCTTATGGGCTGCTGCCTCAGGTCCCCGCTTGACCGGCTGCACCCGGACTTTGCCGTGGCTGAACCCCCAGGCTGTGCCAACGCACCACGGTCATTTGTTCCAGGAAACCAGGTCTTTGCCCGGAACTATGTGGGGGACATTACTTGGGTGCCAGCCGCAGTAGTGGGAGTCACTGGACCTCGCTCATACCAGGTGGCACTCGAAGATGGACGCTTGTGGCGCCGGCACATAGAACAGCTTAGGCGCAGGGTTGGGGACTTGGACACTACCGTGGTGCCCCCAACTGCGCTCGTGGCTCCGGAAGAGACACTTACAGATGGTGAGGCTCCACCTCTCTCGCAAACTGCCAGCGTGGAGCCGAACCAAGCCACTTCAGAGGGTCTGCCAGACTTACCACAGGCTCAGGCCACTCCACTTGCGGAGGCTCCATCCACAGTAGCGGATCCAGGGGACTTGGTTTCAACGCCACCTAGGGTCACACCACAACCTCAGCAAGAATTGTGTGGCCCCCCGGACTTGGCTACCAGTCCCCGGCGGTCTGGCAGAGTTTCCAAGCGCCCAACTTATTTATAGACTATGTTGTTGGACATGTATCACTGTTGGTCTAAGTATGTGAAATGTAACCGATATGCTGTTGTGCCTATTGAACCATTACGTGTAGTGCTGTATATAAGGAAACCATTACGATTGTAACTAACGTCTTATCACGGTGGGGAGGGGTGTTATGTACTGAAGTTCTCACCCTGGGCCAGGAGGGGGATACTGTAGATAGTTATGCAAATGAAGGATTGAAAGTGACGTTCAGTGATTGGATAGTTTGTATGCAAATGAAGGATCGAAAGTGACGTTCAGTGATTGGATAGCTTTAGAAAATGGTAACAGTTACAGTGTTCTGGAGCTCTATATAAGCAGGCTGACTGAGCTCCTCAGTCAGTTCTGTTCCAGCTTACAAATAAAGAGCTGCTTTGGAAGAATCGCTGTGTCGTCTGCTATGTCTACCCACAACTTAACACGGACCATCGGCTGTGGAGAGGACTGCAGGGCCTGCTCCCTTCCAGGGCCTTTTCCAACTGGCCCAGGGGGCGTGGCCCAGGCCCTCTCTCCCAGCTATAAAGGGACCTGTGTAATGCCAGGTCAATGATGAATAAAACCACTGCCATCCACGACCTGATTGTGGATGGAGGATTTGACCTGGCATGTCTGACAGAGACCTGGTTGGAGGAAGCAGATGGGCCTGTCCTTGCCACTGCTTGCCCACCAGGTTTCTCTTACGAACAGCAACCCAGGTCATGTGGGCGGGGAGGGGGGGTTGCAGTGATTTTTAGGAAGTCACTAGCTTGCACCAGGTGTCCTACTGGGAAGATCCAGTTTTCTGAGTGCATGTTCTGGAAGTTGGGCAATAGGGGCAGTACAGGATTCCTTTTGGTGTACTGACCTCCCCGCTGCACCAAGGATTCCCTGTCCAAGCTGCTTCAGCTTGTGGTGGATTTTCTCGTGGAGACACCTAGTTTGGTTGTCCTAGGGGATTTTAACACCCATTCCGACACAACCTTACAAGGGGCTGCTCGGGACTTCATGGAAAGCATGGCCTCCATGGGGCTGTCCCTGAATAAGTTGGGCCCAACTCCTAGTCATGGACATGCCTTAGACCTGGTGTTCACCTCTAGTGACGTGGGTGATCTGACACTAAGTAAAAGTGAAACAAAAGAAGTGCCATGGTCAGATCACTTCCTGGTGCAACTGGAAGTGCACCACGACCCTTCTCCACGACCCTTCCCCTCTGCAGGGAGGTGGGACCAATTCGGATGGTCTGCCCCCGCCACTTAATGGATCCAAATGGTTTCTAGAGAGTGGTAGGGGATGCTTTATCCCATGTTGATGGCCTTTCAGATGATTCCCTGGTGGCCCGCTGGAATGCGGATTAACCAGGGCTATCGATTGACTGGCTCCGAAGCGCCCTCTCCGATTGCATGGAGCCTGGACAGCCCCGTGGTTTTCTTCGGAGCTGAGGGCGAGGAAGCAATCGCTGAGACGGCTAGAGCGTCGGTGGCAGAAAACTCACTCCGAATCTGACCGGACACAGGTTAGAGCTCAACGTCGAGCCTACCAAGTGACGATAGCGACGGCGAAGAAGACTTTCTTCACCACCTCTATTGCATCTGCAGAAAATAGTAGCAGGAGACTCTTTCAGGTGGTTCGCAATTTAACGGAACCACCTTTACCTTGTAAAGACCCCAAGATCTCCTGCAACGATTTTGCAAAGTTTTTTGCAGATAAAATCACTCATATTCGGAAGGAGCTAGACACCACCGTGGGAGCAGGGCTGGGGCGGGAGAGTGCTAGAGCTCTGTCTGGTCAAGTTGCATGGAATCAATTTCAATCCGTTACCCCCGAGGATGTGGACAGGCTGCTTGGACGCGTGAAACCAACCACCTGTCTCCTTGATCCTTGCCCATCCTGGCTAATAAAAGCAAGGCGGAAAGGGCTGGGCGATGGGCTCTGCGGGGTGGTGAATGTTTCCCTCTGTGAGGGAACATTCCCAGATCCGCTGAAAGAGGCGGTCATTAAACCGCTTCTTAAAAAACCATCTTTAGACCCGGCCAGTATGGCCAACTACCGCCCAGTCTCAAATCTCCCATTCTTGGGCGAGGTGATTGAGCACGTGGTTGCTGAACAACTCCAGGCATGCCTGGAAGAAGCGGACCATTTGGATCCCTTCCAGTCGGGATTCAGGCCTCATCACGGGACTGAAACTGCCTTGGTCGCGCTGGTTGATGATCTCCAGCGAGCTAGGGACAAAGGTGAGAGTTGTTTCCTAGTTCTGCTGGATCTCTCAGTGGCCTTTGATACAATCAACCATAACATCCTTCTGGACCGTCTAGAGCAGTGTTCCCCAACCTTGGGCCTCCAACTGTTTTTGGACTACAACTGCCATCATCCCTCGCTAGCAAGACCAGTGGTCAAGGATGATGGGAATTGTAGTCCAAAAACAGCTGGAGACCCAAGGTTGGGGAACACTGGTCTAGAGGAGCTGGGGGCACTGTTATACAGTGGTTTCGCTCCTTTCTCCTGGGCCATGTTCAGAAAGTGGTGGGGGGGATTAGTGTTCAGACCCCTGGGCCCTCACTTGTGGGGTGCCCCAGGGTTCCGTCCTCTCCCCCATGGTTTTAACATCTATATGAAGCCACTGGGAGAGATCATCAGGGGGTTTGGACTGGGTGTCCATCAATATGCAGATGATACCCGACTCTACCTCTCTTTCAAATCAGAACCAATGAAGGTGGTGAAGGTCCTGTGTGAGTGCCTGGAGGCGGTTGGAGGATGGATGGCGGCTAATGGATTGAAGTTGAATCCTGACAAGACAGAAGTACTGTTTTGGGGGGACAGGGGGCGGGCTGGTGTGGAGGACTCCCTGGTCCTGAATAGGGTAACTGTGCCCCTGAAGGACCAGGTGTGCAGCCTGGGAGTCATTTTGGACTCACAGCTGCCCATGGAGGCACAGGTCAATTCTGTATCCAGGGCAGCTGTGTACCAACTCCACCTGGTACGCAGGCTGAGACCCTACCTGCCCGCGGACTGTCACGCCAGAGTGGTGCATGCTCTAGTTATCTCCTGCTTGGACTACTGCAATGCGCTCTACGTGGGGCTACCTTTAAAGGTGATTTGGAAACTACAACTAATCCAGAATGCGGCAGCTAGACTGGTGACTGGGGGGGGGGGGGCGCGCCGAGACCACATAACACCGGTCTTGAACGACCTACATTGGCTCCCAGTACGTTTCCGAGCACAATTCAAAGTGCTGATGTTGACCTTTAAAGCCCTAAACGGCCTTGGCCCAGTATACCTGAAGGAGCGTCTCCACCCCCATCGTTCTGCCTGGACACTGAGGTCCAGCGCCGAGGGCCTTCTGGCGGTTCCCTCATTGCGAGAAGCAAAGCTACAGGGAACCAGGCAGAGGGCCTTCTTGGTAGTGGTGCCCGCCCTGTGGAACACCCTCCCATCAGATGTCAAAGCGATAAACAACTACCTGACATTCAGAAGACATCTTAAGGCAGCCATGTTCAGGGAAGTTTTTAATGTGTGATATTTTAGTGTATTTTTCGTTTTTATGGAAGCCACCCAGAGTGGCTGGGGTACAAATAATAAATTATTGTTATTATTATTATTGTTATTGTTATTATTATTATTATTTCCCCTTTCAGCCATGGTTGTTTTGTTTGCTCTTCCCACCCTCTATATACCTTATTGCATGATTTGGGGTAAAATAAAAAGGTGCCACTACTGTGTACCATTGAGTACCACCAAGGGGGAGGGGCTTATTGGGTTGTTGTTTTTATTTAATTATGTATTTTGTGGTTTTATATTCTGATTTTATCCTGTGAACTGCCTTGAGACCTGTGGGTATAGGGTGTCCTATAAATTCAATAAATAAAGCAAGCAAGCAAGTACTGGTTATTATGGCGGGAAAAGCTCTATGATGCCAGGAGACTGTCATTAAACCATATTGTGAGTCCATTGTTAAACTGTGGTACATAGACGTTCCATTAAAAAAGTCTATGTACATAAAACATAATCAGTGACCACAGTGATCTCAAATATCCAGTTTAAGACTAGCCCTAAAAAATGTTTCAGAAATGAAAATGGCTAATCTATGTCTATACTTCTATATAACATGTGGACATCAAACTTTTTAAATATCGTAGCCAAATGTTTACATAGTAGAGTTTAGTAACCTTCATGCTAGATATTAATGAATCATAGAATCATAGAGTTGGAAGAGACCACAAGGGCCATCGAGTCCAACCCCCTGCCAAGCAGGAAACACCATCAGAGCACTCCTGACATATGGTTGTCAAGCCTCTGCTTAAAGACCTCCAAAGAAGGAGACTCCACCACACTCCTTGGCAGCAAATTCCACTGTCAAACAGCTCTTACTGTCAGGAAGTTCTTCCTAATGTTTAGGTGGAATCTTCTTTCTTGTAGTTTGGATCCATTGCTCTGTGTCCGCTTCTCTGGAGCAGCAGAAAACAACCTTTCTCCCTCCTCTATGTGACATCCTTTTATATATTTGAACATGGCTATCATATCACCCCTTAACCTCCTCTTCTCCAGGCTAAACATGCCCTTAGCCGTTCCTCATAAGGCATCGTTTCCAGGCCTCTGACCATTTTGGTTGCCCTCTTCTGGACACGTTCCAGTTTGTCAGTGTCCTTCTTGAACTGTGGTGCCCAGAACTGGACACAGTACTCCAGGTGAGGTCTGACCAGAGCAGAATACAGTGGCACTATTACTTCCTTTGATCTAGATGCTATACTCCTATTAATGCAGCCCAGAATTGCATTGGCTTTTTTAGCTGCCGCGTCACACTGTTGGCTCATGTCAAGTTTGTGGTCAACCAAGACTCCTAGATCCTTTTCACATGTACTGCTCTCAAGCCAGGTGTCACCCATCTTGTATTTGTGCCTCTCATTTTTTTTGCCCAAGTGCAATACTTTACATTTCTCCCTGTTAAAATTCATCTTGTTTGTTTTGGCCCAGTTCTCTAATCTGTCAAGGTCGTTTTGAAGTGTGATCCTGTCCTCTGGGGTGTTAGCCACCCCTCCCAGTTTGGTGTCATCTGCAAATTTGATCAGGATGCCCTTGACTCCATTATCCAAGTCGTTGATAAGGATGTTGAATAAGACCGGGCCCAAGACTGAACCCTGTGGCACCCCACTAGTCACTCTTCTCCAGGATGAAGAGGAACCATTGATGAGCACCCTTTGGGTTCAGTCAGTCTGCCAGTTACAAATCCACTGAGTGGTAGCATAGTCAAGACCGCATTTTACCAGCTTCTTTACAAGAATATCATGGGACACCTTGTCAAATGCCTTGCTGAAATCAAGGTAGGCTACATCCACTGCGTTCCCTTCATCTACCAGGCTTGCAATTCTGTCAAAAAACGAGATCAGGTTAGTCTGACATGACTTATTTTTCAGAAATCCATGCTGACTATTGGTGATCACAGCATTCCTTTCTAGGTGCTCGCAGACTGTTTGCTTAATGTTCTGCTCCAGAATCTTCCCTGGTATTGATGTCAGACTGACTGGGCGGTAATTATTTGGGTCCTCTCTTTTCCCCTTTTTGAAAATAGGGACAACATTTGCCCTCCTCCAGTCTGCCGGGACTTCGCCTGTTCTCCAGGAATTCTCAAAGATGACTGCCAGTGGTTCTGAGATCACATCTGCCAGTTCTTTTAATACTCTTGGATGCAGTTCATCTGGCCCTGGAGACTTGAATACATCTAGACTAGCCAAGTATTCTTGTACTATCTCCTTAGTTATTCTGGGCTGTGTTTCCTCTGCTGAAGCATTTGCTCCAAATTCTTCAGGTCGGGCATTGTTTTCTTTATTGGAGAAGACTGAGGCAAAGAAGGCATTGAGGATTTCAGCCCTTTCTGTGTCCCCTGTTTGCATTTCACCATCTTCTCCTCTGAGTGACCCCACTGTTTCTTTGTTCTTCCTTTTGCTACGAACATACCCATAAAAGCTTTTTTTGTTGCTTTTAACCTCTCTAGCAAGCCTGAGTTCATTCTGTGCTTTAGCTTTTCTGACTTTGTGTCTACACGTTCTGGCTATTTGTTTGAATTCCTCTTTGGTGGTTCCCCCCTCTTCCATTTTTTGTACACATCCTTTTTTAATCTTAACTCATTTAAAAGTTCAGTTAAAAGTTAAATGAATATAGAAGCACTTCAATTAATTAGCCCAAAATGTTGCATCTCTTTAGTCTGAAAAGTCCCATTTTTGCTCTCCAGATCTTAGTGATATCATCCTTCTTTAGCAATAAGGCCCCAGACTGCCACTCACTCCCTCAAACGAGCTACTGCTTTGGGAGGCAATGAAACGTGGCACTTGGGTCTGCCCCTTCTTCAGGACAAGTGGGATTTCCCTTCCATTACTTCTGTATGTAAAGACAAAGAAACAAGGGTTAAGCCAACATGGTTCTGTTTTTTGGAGATGTTTATTTCCACTCCTGCTCTAGTTCACAGGGCATGTAAGCAGGATCAGAAAAATGCCGCGTTCATTTTGTTATCAAGTTCTGGCACAGTGATTTCCAAAGGCAGGCCCCTACACCAGAATATCATGATTGCAAATGAATTTCTGCTGTGACAAAGCTAAATTTCAGCTTGACTCTCACAGCAAAAAGGCTCCTTGCTTCAGCCGTGATGCTGGGCCCCCAAATGCCAGTGCTCAGAATGTCTTTAGCATTTCAGTGTGTATATTGGCTGCTGGGTGTTCAATTTTTCAATTAAGGATAAAAACAGCTTTAGATAAATTTGCCAAACTGGACAATGAGGTTCTTGTTCTTTAGGTAGAATTTTTATTTAAGCTTTGCATTGATGTTTAGATTTTTCTTTCAAGAAGAGTGTACTCTGATCTGGAATTAGGCCATACTGTGTTTACACAAAAATTTAGACAACTTTATTTTCAGTGGAGCAGACGTTTCTCAAAGACATTGAAAAGCTCATACAGCAGTAGGAAAGTCTTCCTCCTACTCTTGAACCCCATGGCTGAGTGAGATGAAGCCCAGGAGGCATAATTTGTGAGGAGTCGATGGAAGCAGAATAGGCTGAGGAATTATGAGCTTTATGCCCACAGATTCCATGTTTTAAAAGCTGTAAGATGGAGCCACCATTTAGAAATTGTAAAGGTAAAGGTAAAGGTACCCCTGCCCGTACGGGCCAGTCTTGACAGACTCTGGGGTTGTGCGCCCATCTCACTCAAGAGGCCAGGGGCCAGCGCTGTCCGGAGACACTTCCGGGTCACGTGGCCAGCGTGACAAAGCTGCATCTGGCGAGCCAGAGCCGCACACGGAAACGCCGTTTACCTTCCCGCTGGTAAGCGGTCCCTATTTATCTACTTGCACCCGGAGGTGCTTTCGAACTGCTAGGTTGGCAGGCGCTGGGACCGAGCAGCGGGAGTGCACCCCGCCGCAGGGATTCGAACCGCCGACCTTTCGATTGGCAAGTCCTAGGCGCTGAGGCTTTAACCCACAGCGCCACCTGCGTCCCCTCATTTAGAAATTGTACTGTATTGTAAAACTGAGTAACCAGGAAGATAGTGTGTTTACTGGGAACAGCCATTGACAATGGCCACTTACCTAGTTTGGGATGGGCGGCGGTTGCAACCTGTTGCAGCAGCTCCGCTACTCCCTGAAGCAGCACCATTATGCCTGCAACTGTTGACTTCCTCCCCAGCCGCCACAGAGCATTTTGGGTTCCCTCCTGACCCGATTTTGAGATTTGGCCAGTCCATGGTGGCCTGGGGGTGGGGCTTTCATTCAGAATCTTAGCACATTCATGTCAGGGACAGAAATTGTGTGAATGTCTGGATGCATGATGACACGGTGATGTGTCCATAACAATGTCTTTAGGCTGTTTTGACCATCACAGATCCACTTTCCCAGCCAGTATTTGATAGTTTCTGTATCATCTTGTTCAAGCACCATGCTGCGCACCAGATTGATTTGGGGTGTGTGTGTCAGGATTTTGAACATTATATGGAAGTAAGTGCCTGGATTTTTCACCCTTTCCACCCCATCTATCTTCCTGACAAATCCTCCAGTTGCATCAATGCTCCTACTTGGAATCTTGGTCGTGTCCAAGTACCGACGGTAAACCTGGGGCTATGCTGAGCTGTGATATCTTACGCACAAGTAATCATATGGCACCTGCTGTATAATACCCTTATATGGCAGTGTGTTCTTTGCAAGTGCAACAGCAAGTATTGGATCTTCAGGCAAGAGAGTGTCCTTCTGAACTCTGCACCTGCCACTCACAAGACATTTGTCATAAGTAGTTGACTAGGTTCATGATGATCAGATCAATCACATCTCATAGTGACATCTGCATATTGATGATGAAGAGCAGTTGCATGTTTTCAGTTGTCCAGCTGTCACTCTTGCTACTCCAACTTTTCTTTCAATGATAATCATTGAAGCACCTCTTGTAAGAGCATTGCATTATTACTGGTCCTTTGACTCATCCCATGAACTGTGACTTGACCATGTTGTTGAACTTTTTTTTTTTTTTTTTTTTTTTTGGCCCAACACTTCTGATATGGACTGCCATACGCCCAGGTTTTCCCAGACATTTTAGCCACTTTTCGGAGATTACACCTGGATGTCATTTTCGAAGGATGAATCCCGGCTATGTCTGGGAAATTCCAGACATATGGCAGGCCTAAGTTTCTTCCAGAAGTTTCTTCATAATCCTGTGCTATTGCTTCCCTTTTTCCACAGCAAAAGCCTCACCTCAGAAATAGGACATGTTTGTGGTCTTTGCATTATTTTATATACAATTGGAAATATATTAGAAATACAGCCTTAATTTATTTTATAAAATTTCCAAATTGCTTGATTGATAAAAACCTCAAAGCAGTTTTAAAAAGATAAAACAGTAAGATAAAATAAAAACACAACTCTACTGTAAAACATTTAAAAAAATAATACAGAAGCAGATTAAAATTCCTTAAACTTTCTAAGCAGCTGGGTAGGCTTGCCTAAATAAGAATGTTTTAAGCAGGCACCAAAAAGAGTTCAGTGAAGGAACCTTCTGGATCTCAATAGGCAGGGGGTTCCCAAGTGTTTGTGCTGCAACACTAAATGAGGCAAGATTCCAATTTCTAAACTTCCTTTCACACTACATGACAGACTCACTAGTGTGATTTAAATTCAGAATAGGTAAAGGTAAAGGTAACATTATTAAAGATTCTGTTGTGAGAAAAGAGTGATAGAAAATGCGACAGAACTGCTAGATTTATAATCAGTAACATTAATGAAATAAACCCAATGCGTGAATGCAGCTGTAGCCAACACAACTCCATCATCTTACAGTGCTAAACCTCAAGGAACATAAAAGCTAATTTTTAAATATATATATATATTAGGATAGTACAGTACTCCAATTGTTGTTGTTTAGTCGTTTAGTCGTGTCCGACTCTTCGTGACCCCATGGACTAGAGCACGCCAGGCACTCCTGTCTTCCACTGCCTCACGCGGTTTGGTGAAACTCATGCTGGTAGCTTCAAGAACACTGTCCAACCATCTCGTCCTCCAATTAGACTAAGAAAAATAACAAAATGGCTATTTATTATTGTTTGTTGTAAAATCTGTTGTCATTATTTGAAACCCAATTTGATTATACACATATGTACACACAAACAGAAACACCTTGCCTCATGAATGGGCCGGCCCTGATGCCAGGTGTGAACCTGGCTCCTTTGGCATCCTCCAACAGTGAGTTACGGCTCCTTCTCCAAAAATCTCATCTGTGACATAGCTTGTGATGGCTTATCCACATGATTCATCCACGTACCAGAATAATCAATTGAATGCAATTTACAGTGGTACCTCAGGTTAAGAACTTAATTTGTTCTGGAGGTCCATTCTTAACCTGAAACTGTTCTTAACCTGAGGTACCACTTTAGCTAATGGGGCCTCCTGCTGCTGCAGCGCTATTTCTGTTCTCATCCTGAAGCAAAGTTCTTAACTCGAGGTACTATTTCTGGGTGAGCGGAGTATGTAACCTGAAGTGTCTGTAACCTGAAGCATCTGTAACCCAAGGTACCACTGTATACAACATGACGTGTGTGTCACTCATCACTTGTTCTCCTTGCCTTTCACATTATTCTGTCTTGTCCCCATTGTCAGAGCAATTTTAGTGGCAGGGTGTGATCTCCTTCTGCTTTTACTGTCTAGCGTCACAGACATTGATGCTGCTGCAGTATCAATTCCAGATTTTATCATTCTAGAGAAGCAACTCTTTAAATAATAGAACCTATTGCTTTGAATATCTCCTATCTAATTCAGATTGGCAAAGAGAGAAATATTAAAAGTAAAAATGCTCCAAAAATGAATTATTGAGACCATGGAAAGCATTACATTTTTGTGTGTGCAAAGGATTCACTAGCTAAAGTTTATGGGTTGTAAACTGTCTGCATAAAACTTTGTGGAGGGGTTTTCTCTCCCTCCAGTTAGTCTAGATTGGCAGGGCAAACAAAGGTGCTCCCCCTGCAGACAGACGACGCTGCATTCCGAGATGCTCTTGCTAATGGCCTGCCGTGTTTGGGTCTCTCTCTCTCTCCTTGGCCACAAACCCACAGCCATAACACAAAGCAGGCCTTATTTTTTGCAACCTAAAGGGACATGTTGATTATTTATATATTTTGCTTTATGGGCCACCACCATGGTCAAGGGCTGAACCAAGCTGTGAAAACACCTTTTATTCCATTAAAAATTACATCTCCCACTGTCTAAACATAAGTTTAATAAGCTTCTCTCTGTCCATGTTTTATACTGTCACTTTGACTGCCTTAAGTCTATCACCAGGTGCTTTTTAAAAGCAGCACTTGAGGAATAAAACATTGCTTTGGTATCTCTGGATCTTGTAATTTTCCAGTTAAAAAACCCAGACTATTTCTAAGAACTGTAATGAAAGGTATTTACAACACAGTTTTATGTTCCAGGTTTTAGCTTGTTTTGCAGAACAATTCTGTTGCATGAATAAGGGAGGATGTAAAATACATTTGTCTGTGTTGTTGACACATTCCTCATTGTTAGAGAGAAGTTTTACATTGACTAGCTCAATTCCATCCACATGGTGAGGTTAAAGTGAGCAGCCCACTGTATGCATGTGGGCCCTTGGGGCAATCTAGAACCCTGCATGATCTGGGTTCTAGCTTACACAGGTAGCCTATGTGTGTACAGCAGGCCCCCCACTTCAGAACTTCAGCCCCAATGCACAGGGGTTGGTACAGCCAGACATTGGGTTGTTTCTTGAATTTGAGGGTTCAAGTTTCAACAAGCAGAATTGAAGTGCTTCCTTTTCCATTTTTACAGTGTGAACTACAAATGTAGTATATTAACTAATTAGATCTTGCTGGAAAATAACTGTCACTTTACAGACAAAATGGAGAGTCTTGAGACATCGTGATCATGTGGGAAATAAAATGGAGATAAATGGTGCTCTCTGGCAACAACATGGTATAATCATCTCATACATATGCAGCCTCACAGATGCACATGTAATGTGGAATGCTCTACACAGACAATGCTAAGCTACAAGTGGCAGCATTCTATGCATAATAATAAAAAGAAAATTCAATGTGGTGTAAGAGTCTCAACATGTTTTGATTCAGAGCTCTGATTCAAGGGATGAATTTAGGTCTTGCCAAATGTTTATACAAATTTAAACAGCAATTAAAATGTGTCACAACCTCTAATATTGTATGGCATTATTTAATACACAAGCTGCTGTCTTATGTGTAGAATAAACAAGTAAGTACAGGTTGTCTTTTCTCTTTGCTACTTTATCTTTGTGCAACACAATATAGGAGGGATTCACCTAACCAGCCCCTACTCAAGGTCTCCCACTTGTGTAAGGGGGCTTTACTCTCCTCTCCCTGGGTGCCCCCGTGCTGCCTTTATTTATTAAAAATTGACTGGGGGGATTGAGGGAACCCCCAGAACAACATGTGGGTTGGGGTGGGGGGTTGTTGCACCTGGCCAGCTGCAATGCTTTCACAGATGGACGGATTGGAAGAGTGTGACACTGAATCCTACCCTATGGGTTTTCTTAAAGGAATTGAATTAAGCTTATTTTTAATGAACAGAGAAAAATGGGTGAGAAGAACAAAGTGCTTGTTAATTAAGTTAATTAAGCTAAGGTGTTATTAAAGTACATTGATAGTATTATCATGAATGAGACGATAACTAATGCAGACAATACTACACATCATTAGAGCTTGTGTCAAACTGAATGATTCATATTATTTGTATAAGTGCCAACTTGTCATCTTAAAGTACGTATTTCTTTCTTTTTTGTATGCTATGCTTATGGTGAAGAGCTGTGTTTCAAAACACCATAGGCAATTTGAATAAATATTGACTTGCACCATTTTGGATTTTTGCTTATGTGATGCTTGATCTATAGGCACCATACCTCTATGTGATATTCCCTTTCACGGCTATCAAGCCCCAAAAGCACATTGACTCTCTTCCATTTTGATAATAATACCGAGAAGATACTCTTATGGAAATCAAAACCAAACCCTCTTTTTAAAGTTTAAGAACAACAACAAGACTCCCCCTAACCAGGCAGGCCTGGTCTGCCAGGAGTGGATAAGAAATGTGCCAAAGGCTACAGGCTCCTGGCATGGGAGCCCTGCTTCATCCTGCTGAGGAGTAATAATTTGACACCTCTGAAACAGCAGGACCTCATACTCTGACAACTGAAGCCTTGTTCTATATCCCCTAAGCCATTCAAACACATTACAAAAAAAATCACAGTCAGCAACATCCATGGTGGATTCCCCCCCCCTCCACCTTAGAAGTTCTCTCATCACTCTGATGTGGGCTCAGAGATAGACTCTGTGGTATCACGGTTAAGTTTTTCATTTATTTTTCCATGCTTACGTACACAGAATGAAACACTCCCTTTTAGACGCCAACCCAAATTATTCGAGAATACTTTTGACAGCTGCCAAGTAATTTATAATGATACCTTCTTAACACCTTTTCAAAACAGACCTGACAACCCAGAGGAGAAAGGCTCTTTCCCCACACTTCTATTATATAGAAATGCTGAACCATACCAAGAGGATTTCATTTTAACCAGTGTTCCTCCCGCCCTCCTAGATTCACAGAACGACTTCACAGGACTTCCCCACTTACAAAGCTCCTCAGTTTACTTTAGCTTTCCTCCCAAGTCCTGAACGCCAGCTGATGAGCGGACAAGGCACTTGATACCAGGTGACAAAAAAACAATGTTTCCTGTCACAATGGTTTGTGGGAATGCAAAAATGGAAGGGTGTTTTAAGATGGATCTGATTTGAAAGAGGAGAGAGACCTGATGGACTTGCATGTAGTTCTTCATCTGTGTCCATAATCTAATTTAAAGGATAGTTCTTTAAGAGAACTATACTATACTGTAGTGCACTACAATTTAGCTTGTAATATCTTTATATTCTGTTTTGCGATCTCCTCATTGGGGTTGATAGTCAACTTTCTTTCATTTTCCATAATCTGTGTTAGGATCTGTTCCTTCTTTGTGTCTTTTTCTTTTCTTACTTGACTATTTTTCTGTATTAAGAAGCCCCTCATAACTGCCTTTCCTGCGTCCCACACAGTCTCTATAGCAGTTTCCCCATTTAGATTCCATTTAAAATAGTCTTCTATTGTCTCTATTGCCTTATTTACGATCTTCTGATCATTAAATAAAAATTCATTCATTCTCCATCTAACCGTTCGGATATCCCTACCTTTTAGCTCAATGATCAGATATAGTTCTTGGGAGAATTTCTGATTTAGTTAGATTTTGAGTTAGTTCCTTCGAAATCCAAATGCTGTCTATTCTCCCCCAACTCTGATTTGGGTTTGAGAAGAAAGTATATTGTTTTGTAGTGGGGTTTTTAAGTCTTCACGCATCAATCAGTCCCAGATTGTTTACCATATTAAAGAAGGATCTCGGTAATTTACCTTCCTTCTTCTCATGTTTTTTTGTTGACTTATCTAGGTTTGGGGACACCACCCCGTTAAAGTCACCCATCAATATCATTTTTTGGTCCGTCCATTCCATCAATTTGTCTTCTAATTCCAAATAAAAGGCTGATTTTTTATCATTTGGAGCATATATTCCCACAACAATTATTTTTTTCTCCCTGAAACACCATTTGAACAATGACTACTCTCCCTTGGTCATCTTTGTATAATAATTGTGGATCATATTTTTCCTTTATGTATATTACCACCCCTCTTTTCTTCACTCTATCTGATGTCACAAAATCTATTCCCAATCTCTTATTGCTTAGTAATCTTTTATGCTTATTTATTATGTGCGTCTCTTGGAGACATATTAAGTCACAGTTCTTTTTCAGTAATATGTGTGTAATCTGATTCCTTTTATTTTTATTGTTCAATCCATTCACATTCCAGTTTAGTATTTTTAATGCCATCTGTTATATACTATTTAATTAACTTATTAAACCTATATACAATTTAGTGTTCTTTGTCTCCTTCCTCTATTTCTGGGTTAGTGGAGTCTGTAACCTGAAGCGTATGTAACCTGAAGCATATGTAACCTGAGGTACCACTGTATTATTATTATTATTATTATTATTATTATCATCATCATCATCATCATCATCATCATCATCATCATCATCATCATCATTGCATGATCCCAGGATGAGCCTTTGTGCACCTGTGGAGACAAACTGTGTTTGTTGCAAGGTTCCATTTACTTTTCTGCTCCAAGCTATGGAAGCAGTAACTTATCTTGATCTATAAATTTTGTACATGACGATCTAACGTAATTAGGTGCAATTTTCTGTAATCTTATATACCTATGTAACACTGACATCACCATTATGTACTTGTGGACCAGGGTCTTTTCCCATTCTATAACTGTTAGTATATTTGTGGTGCCAGAATAAGGTTGTCAGCACCTGAGACAACCATGTCATCACATTTCTTTACACAGACACACAGCTTGTGTTAACCTTCTTGCCTTCTTGATCTATCTTCCTTCACTATGTGGTTTTGTTCTTCAGATGGAAATGAACATACTTTGAGAATAGCAGATTATCAAGTCTATTTGTAAAAACTACCAATCAGCAGGAGGAGACAACTTTTTAGCCACATGAAACAAAGATTTGTCAGGTCTCACTTGCAGCAGGTGATGTCTGCTTATGGTCTACTTTTACATTACCTCAAAAATAAACAACCAATTCCTTTGGCTGGCTTCCTTCCTTGAACACAGACATGGAACGTTCTGTACAAGGAAGTGCTCACAATAATTTGAAGGGAGCATTTCTAACGAAGTTACCAGTAACTGATGCATCCATGATATCGTTTGAAAGGGAGGAGACATACAGGAGTTTTTCAGCAATGTGAGAAATAGCAGCACAATACATTTGGAATATCCCACTGGTGCAAGTTAAGAAGGAATATATTTTTGCAACATGGATGGGAAACCTATGTAATGTATTGGTATCCATGAGATACACAGGGGCGCCAACTTATAAAAAATATTGGGGGGGCCCAAGACCTCCAAACTGCTGCTGCTGGGGGAACAAAAGGGGCGAGCCCTGGGCTGCCCCGACCTTAAGTGAACCTGTGAGGGCCCGCCCTTTGCGGCAGCCGATTGGCTGCCGCTGTGGGCGGTGAATATTAATGAGCTAGGGGGAATCCCCGCTTCTCACGGGGCTGACGCCAGCCCCGCAAGATTGTTGATGGGTCGAGAGCCCGCAACCCCACCCCCTCTCTAGATCGGGAGTGGCTTTGTTTTAACTCATTACTGAATGTATTTTAAAAGGTAACTATCGTCAAACAAGGAAAATAAAAAATAGCAACATAATTTTGTGATTTTACAAAGCATAATATAACTAATAATTTTCTTAAATTATTGGGGGGGGGGCGGAGCCCCCCCAAACGAATTTTTGAGGGGGCTCGGGCCCCCTCAGGCCCCATGGAGTCGGCGCCTATGGAGATACAGCAGGAAAATATCTTCCAAGAGTTCAAACAACCAGAAGTGTTATGCTTTAAAAAATGCAACAAAAATGCACTTGACTTCTTTGCTGATGACTTCAAGTCAATGCTTATGGGGACATTTTTAGAATGTTATTACCTTTTTAAATTGGATCCTGATTTCCTGCAAAGAAATCTGGATGTGAAGTCCTAGGAAATGCAGACCTGCACCAAATCTTCATAGTGTTTCCAAGACACAACTATTTAAAGAAATAATAATAATAATAATAATAATAATAATAATAATAATAAATTTTATTTCTACCCCGGCCTCCCCGGCCAGAACTGGGCCCAGGGCAGCTAAAACTAATAAAATTACAATAAAACATAATAGGAAAGGGGGGGAAAGCGGTTAATTAAAATACGGTTTAAAATACAATTTAAAATGCAGCCTCATTTTATTAGTAGCCCATAAATCAAAACCATTAGGGGAGGGAAACAAAAGGGTCAGACTGAGTCCAAACCAAAGGCCAGGTGGAACAGCTCTGTCTTGCAGACCCTGCAGAAAGATGTCAAGCCCTGCAGGGCCCTAGTCTCTTGTGACAGAGCGTTCCACCAAGTTGGGGCCAATACTGAAAAGGCCCTGGCCAATCTAACCACCTTGCAGCTTGGGACCTCCAAAGTGATGTTAGTTGTGGATCTTAAGGTCCTCTGGGGGGCATAGCAGGAGAGTACCGTAGGTACGAGGGTCCTAGGCCGCATAGGGCTTTAAGGTACTGGTTTTTAAAGGTCAAAACCAGTACCTTAAACCTGACCCTGTACTCCACCGGGAGCCAGTGAAGCTGGTATAGCACTGGATGAATGTGATCCTGCGGCAAAGACCCCGTAAGGATCTGAAGATTTATTGCTCAGAGAGATAAAGTCCAGCAGGCTTCCCTGGGCCCAGCATGCATTTCCAGACCTCTGAGCAAAGCAGAGTAAACACACAGCGACCAGGTCCTTGGCTTTCTGTCTTCTGTGCAGCAGTGTGCATAAATCAAGACCTCGCACAGCTTTACTAAGCTAAAAGCGATTTATTTTACAGCAGCATAGATCAGCCATTGTCTAACACACAAAGCATGTCTGCATCGGACAAAAGCGAAACTAGACTGAAACAAAGAAAAACAGACCCCGGAAATGACGCAGGGTCCCTCCACCCCACAGCAGGGCAGGACGCACACTCTGAGCTGTTTAACCCTGTAAGCTCAGGTTCTCCTCACAAAAGGAATCTCTCCATTGCATTCTGCACCCGCTGGAGTTTCTGGGTCAGCTTCACGGCCAGCCCCGTGTAGAACGAGTTACAATAATCAAGCCTGGAGGTGACCGTCACATGGATCATCGTGGCCAGATCAGGGCGAGAAAGGTAAGGGACAAACTGCTTGAAATGGCAGAGATGGGAAAATGCCACCTTAGCAGTGGCTGCAACCTGCGCCTCCATGGAAAGGGAGACATCAAACGTTACACCCAAGCTCTTGACAGAAGGCGCTGGCACTAATTTGAGCCCCCACAAGAGATGTGAGTTGGCCCCCCAACCCCATGTCGTCCCAACCCAGGCAAAGGACCTGTCTTCGAAGGATTTAACTTCAACCGGCTCCCATGCAGCCATCCAGCCACAGTTTCCAAGCATCTGGTCAGTGTGTCCAGGCCGATTCAGGGTGGCTGTCCATCAACAGATAAAGCTGGGTGTCATCAGCATATTGATAACAACCCAGCCCAAACCCCCAGACAATCTGGGCAAGATACTGAAGATACTGAAAAGCATCGGGGAAAGGATTGCGCCCAGTGGGACTCCACACACCAAGGAGTGCCGTGGCAACAACTCCCTCCCTAGCGCCACCCTCTGTCCCCGACCTCCCGACCTGAGATAAAGGAGCGCAGCCATTGTTGGACTGTGCCCTGAATCCCCATATCAGCAAGGCAGTGGTCCAAAAGTTTGTGATCGACCATATCGAAGGCTGCTGACATGTAAATGCATGATCTCTAAATCTCTAGACAAAAGGGACAAATTGTTGCTTTAGATATGCTATTAAAGTTAAAATGGAATGTAACCAAACCAAAGGTGAGGAAAAAAGTTTTTGGAAAGGAAGAGATGTGTGGAAAAATGCTAAATGTTATCTCAGTATGTAAACCAAAATAGTAGCTTTTAAAGGGGGAAATGACTTCACTTCCCATCTAATAATTTCATTAAAAGATGCAACCTTGTCAAAATTTCTAGATTCCTTCATAGAGAAAATCGGTTTTTAAAAACCACACAGACTTTGTTTTCCTTTCTGACTGCTAACAGTTCAAAGCTTTCAAAAGCAGAATTTACATCAAATGATATTATATTTTTGCCTAACTTGGCCTATTTGCAAACTTTCTGTTTTAATTATTAAAGATGTGGCAAAAATAGGAAAATAACTGGAGAACTTGAAAGTGAGTGCCCTCTACTTCTATGCCCCATCATGCCTTGCATGATCATAGAATCATAGAATTGTAGAGTTGGAAGGGACCCTGGGGGTTAACTATCTCAATTAAAGCATTCATGACAGATGGTGTTTTGTACTGAGCTGAATCCTAGAACAATAGGACCCAGAATGTAGCAGTCTGATTGGTCCACAGGAGCTACCAAATCCAGCTCCAGGTGGAAGTGAATCAGCAACCTGATTGGCCTGCAGGAGCAGCCTGGGATTAACCAATCACGTGGGGCCCATTGTGTAAATAATGTATATATAGCAGACGTTTTGGGGAAAGTTTCATTCATTGCTACTGTGAGCTGAATAAAGAGCATGAAATTCACACTTGACTCCGAGTATATTTCAGATGGCCACCCATCTGGTATGATCCTACAGAACAGGAGAAAACAAACTTGCTCCATCTTCCATGTGGCAGTGTATTAAATACTTGAAGATGCCTATCATAGCTCCTCTCAGTCTCTTCTTTTCCAGGCTAAACATACCCAGCTCCTTCAACTGTTTACAGATCCTTGATCATCTTGATTGCCCTCTGCTGCACATGTTCTATCTTGACAATATCCTTCTTAAATTGCAGCACCCAGAACTGGACAGAATTCCAGGTGTGGCCTGACCAAGGCAGAATACAGTGGTACTATGACTTCCCTTGATCTGGACACTATACTTCTGTTGATGCATCCTAGAATAGCACTAGTTTTTTTGTAGATGCATCATATTGTTGACTCATGTTAATCTTGTGGTCCACTAAGATCCCTAGATCTTTTTCACATGAACAGCTAGTAAACCAGATGTCTCCTGTCTTGTATTTCTGCAGCTGGTGCAGAACCTGACATTTGTCTCAACTGAAGATCATTTTGTTAGCTTGGATCCAGTTCTCCAATATGTTAAGGTCATATTGAATCCTGATTCTGTCTTCTGTGGCATCAGCTACCCCTTCCAGTTTGGTATTGTCTGCAAATTTGATGTGCATTCCCTCAGTTCCTTCATCCCAGTTATTTATAAAAACTTTGAACAACAACAGGTCTCACCCCGTGTCATTTTTTTCTGGGTAACGAGGAACCATTAATGAGTACTCTTTGAGTTTGGTCAGTCAGCTACAAATCTACCTAACAGTTAGCTCATTCAATCCACATTTTACCAACTTCTTCACATGAATATCATGGGGGACTTTGTCAAAAGCCTTACTGAAATCACAATACACTATGTCCACAGCAGGCACGTCCAAAGTCTGGCCCAGGGGCCAGATGTGGCCCGCCAGTCAGTTTAATCCAGCCCCACCGGCACTTTCTTTCCTGGGTGTGGGCGTGGGCGGCGGTTCCACTGGGCAGTTATTCACTGTGGCTTGCTAACCTGCCCACCGGTCGGCTCTCACAGCTGCTCACTGTGCGGCTCTTGGAGCCAGCCATTTGTTGGCTCACGCATGTGCCTTGCTCTTTACCCTGGTCGTTGGCCGGCTCACACATGCACCCTGCGTGCGGCTCGAGAACCCGTCCAGCTGTTGTCCTGCATATGCACCCTCCTTTCTATCCCTGTTGGTTGCCTGCTCACACTAAATAAATAAATAAATAAATTTTATTTGTATCCCGCTTTCCCCAGCCAAAGCCAGGCTCAGAGCGGCTAACATCATATAACTAAGACAATATGCATAATACAATATACAATATGCAAATAAAATAACATTCAACATTCATTAAAACAATATAGAATATTAAATATCAGCATTTCAAAATTAAACAGAAATCCACCTAACAGTTACAATAAGTAATTTCTAAACTCCAATCAATAAAACAACAGCAAACCACAGTGCACAACATAATACAATGCAAAATGAGAAGCAGAGACTGGAGGGTGGAGCAAGGCAGGTGGAAGGAGGCCTTGCCTGATGAAGTCTCTCCCCTCACACTGGCGCCCTGTGTGCAGCTCTAGGTCCTTGTCCACCCATCAGCTTTTGCATGCGCCCGCCTCTGTATCCTGTCCGTCTGCTGTCTCTCACAGGCGGCTAGCGTTCGGCCTTCTCTCCCTCTGTGCTGCCTGCAATCCAATAGCCAAAAGGTATTCTTTGACTAATCCTTAAAAAAGGTCCGGGGGGGGGGGGATCCTAAAAAACTTCAATCAATCCTAAATAAAGGTCAACAACTCACGCATGCTCACTTCATCAAATCTGGCCCTCTTTGAAAAAAGTTTGGACACCTCTAGTCAACCAAGCTTGTACCTCCATCAAAAAAAGAAAAGAAATGAAATGAATTTGGCATGACTTAATTTTGAGAAACCCATGCTAGCAATGTTATCCTTTTATTATCCTTGTTTTGAGCACATTATTTTATTGGTTAGTTTTATTGCTTCCATAGATGCATAGATGTCTGCTAGAAGACATCTCCCAGGGCCAGCCCAAGACATCTTGGCTCCTGAGGCAGACGCCAAAATCACACACTGCTCCCTGCCGTGGGTAAAGAAAGAGCTACATCAGAAACAAGGGGGAAGGATTAGCTTGGGATCTGATGCCCTGGTAGATCCTATTGCTTGAAGCAGTTGCCTCACCTTGCCTCACAGGTAGGCTGGCCATGCCATCTTCTTTAATGAACGATTACTGAGCAAGGTCAAAAGAATTTATTGTTGTGAAAGGATTGACTAAGGGCATTGTGAGTCTAATTTAAGAACTAATTAATTAAGCCAGGTTTTAATGTGACTCAATCAGTAAATCAGTCAATTTTTGGAATAAGGAATGGTGAGTGATTTCTCTGTTTTGAAAGATCGTGACATCTCCAGGGGAGGGCCTGCTTCTATTCTGGGGAAAGTTAATTTTCCTAGTGTCATTGGGAAAATATCTTGTCACCTGGAAAACATGATGTCTCTTGTTGGCTGTAATTCTACCATGTCAAGAGCTGGGTAGACAGTAGTTTCATAAGCCTTATAGACCCCTGTTGCATCATGCTCAAGACATCACAGAGATATTCAAGGATTCCAGTTTGTGCTTTTAAGTGAAGTCAGCTGATTAGCATTTCTTACACCCAAAAGTGGATCAGAATGCAGTTGTTCTTTAATCTTTAATCTTCAAGATCCAACTTTTGTAATACACTTCTTGAATCAAAAAATGTCCCAAAAATTGTGCATGAAATGTGTATCTTAGGTTAAAGGGCTTACTAAAACCCATATTTTTAGAATAAAATGCATACAAACCAAACGTGCATTTTGTGAAAAAAGTGTTAAAAAATAATTCACATTTTTGTGCAGGGTTTTTGATTTTTTACAAAATAATACTGATTGATGCAGAAATAAGATGGAACAGTAGCATGGGGCGGGGCGGGGGTTCTCCTGAATCCACAAACATTTCCCTCTGATGACCTCTCCTGCAGTCCCTAAACTAGCCTGTTTTCTAGAGATGCAGTGGATGACACCAGTACATTATTGATGTGGGGCACAGATCACTGCCTTGCCGTGGCGAAGGGGCTTGAAGAACTCAGAGAAGCTATGAGCTATGCCGAGCAGGGCACCCAAGATGGACAGGTCATAGTGGAGAGTTTTGACCAAACGTGATCCACCTGGAGGAGGAACCGGCAAGCCACTCCAGTATCCCTGCCAAGAAAACTCAATGGACAAAGACAACAGGCATATAAAAGTTATGACGCTAGAAGATGAGCCCCTCAGGTCGGAAGGCGTCCAACATGCTACTGGGGAAGAGCGGAGGACAAGTACAAGTAGATTCAGAGCTGATGAAGCGGCTGGGCCAAAGCTGAAAGGACGCTCAGTTGCGGATATGCCTGGAAGCAAAAGTCCAATGCATTAAAGAAAAATATTGCATAGGAACCTGGAATGTAAGAACCATGAACCTTGGTAAGTTGGATGTGGTCAAAAATGAGATGACAAGAATAAATATTGACATCCTGGGCATCAGTGAACTAAAATGGACAGGAATGGGCGAATTCAGTTCGGATGACCATCATATCTACTACTGTGGGCAAAAATCCCGTAAAATAAATGGAGTGGCCCTCATAGTCAACAAAAGAGTGGCAAAAGCTGTACTGGGATACAATTTAAAAAATGATAGAATGATCTCAATACGAATCCAAGGCAGACTGTTTAAAATCACAGTAATCCAAGTTTGTGCACCAACTAATGGTGCTGAAGAAACTGAAATTGACCAATTATATGAAGACTTACAACACCTTATAGAAGTGACAGCAAAGAAGAATGTTCTTCTCATTATAGGGGATTGGAATGCTAAAGTAGGGAATCAAGAGATAAAAGGAACAACTGGCAAGTTTAGCCTTGGAGATCAAAACGAAGCAGGGCAAAGGCTAATAGAGTTCTGTCAAGAGAACAAGCTGGTCATCACAAACACGTTTTTCCAACAACACAAGATGGGCAGCATTGAAATCAGATTGATTATATTCTCTGTAGCCAAAGATGGAGAAGCTCTATACAGTCAGCAAAAACAAGACCTGGAGCTGACTGTGGCTCAGATCATCAGCTTCTTATAGCAAAATTCAAGCTTAAACTGAAGAAAGTAGGAAAAACCACTGGGCCGGTAAGATACAATCTAAACCAAATTCCTTATGAATACACAGTGGAAGTGAGGAAGGATTTAGATTTGCTGGACAGAGTGCCTGAAGGTTTAAGGATTTAGATTTGCTGGACAGAGTGCCTGAAGAACTATGGGTGGAGGCTCGCAACATTATATAGGAGGCAGCAACGAAAACCATCCCAATTAAAAGGAAATGCAAGAAAGCAAATTGGCTGTCCAACGAGGCCTTACAAATAGCGGAGGAGAGAAGGCAAGCAAAATGCGAGGGAGATAGTGAATGGTACAGGAAATTGAATGCAGATTTCCAAAAAAATAGCAAGGAGAGACAAGAAGGCCTTCTTAAACGAGCAATGCAAAGAAATAGAGGAAAACAACAGAATGGGAAGAACCAGAGATCTGTTCAAGAAAATTGGAGATATGAAAGGAACATTTCATACAAAGATTACCATAATAAAGGACAAAAGTGGTAAGGATCTAACAGAAGCAGAAGACATCAAGAAGAGATGGCAAGAATACACAGAGGAATTATACCAGAAAGATATGGATGGCTCGTACACCCCAGGTAGTGACCTTGAGCCAGACATCCTGAAGAGTGAAGTCAAATAGGCCTTAGAATGCACTGCAAATAACAAGGCCAGTGGAAATGATGGTATTCCAGCTGAACTATTTAAAATTTTAAAAGATGATTCTGTTAAGGTGCTACACTCAATATGCCAGCAAGTTTGGAAAACTCAGCAGTGGCCAGAGGATTGGAGAAGATCAGTCTACATCCCAATCCCAAAGAAGGGCAGTGCCAAAGAATGCTCCAACTACCGCACAATTTCACTCATTTCACACGCTAGCAAGGTTATGCTTAAAATTCTACAAGGCAGGCTCAAGCAGTATGTGGACCGAGAACTCCCAGAAGTGCAAGCTGGATTTAGAAGAGGCAGAGGAACCAGAGACCAAATTGCAAACATGCACTGGATTATGGAGAAAGCTAAAGAGTTCCAGAAAGACATCTACTTCTGCTTCATTGACTATACAAAAGGCTTTGACTGTGTCGACCACGGCAAACTATGGCAAGTTCTTAAAGAAATGGGAGTGCCTGATCACCTCATCTGTCTCCTGAGAAATCTCTATGTGGGACAAGAAGCTACAGTTAGAACTGGATATGGAACAACTGATTGGTTCAAAATTGGGAAAGGAGTACGACAAGGCTGTATATTGTCTCCTTGCTTATTTAACTTATATGCAGAATTCATCATGCGAAAGGCTGGGCTGGATGAATCCCTAGCTGGAATTAAGATTGCCGGAAGAAATATCAACAACCTCAGATATGCAGATGACACAACCTTGATGGCAGAAAGTGAGGAGGTATTAAAGAACCTTTTAATTTATTTGCCAATTTTAAACTTTTTTGTTTGATCCATTTTATTTTCAAAATTGGGAAAGGAGTACTACAAGGCTGTATATTGTCTCCCTGCCTTTTTAACTTATATGCAGAATTCATCATGCGAAAGGCTGGGCTGGATGAATTAAGGGCTGGAATTAAGATTGCCGGAAGAAATATCAACAACCTCAGATATGCAGATGACACAACATTGATGGCAGAAAGTGAGGAGGAATTAAAGAACCTTTTAATGAGGGTGAAAGAGGAGAGCGCAAAATATGGTCTGGAGCTCAACATCAAAAAAACCAAGATCATGGCCACTGGTCCCATCACCTCCTGGCAAATAGAAGGGGAAGAAATGGAGGCAGTGATAGATTTTACTTCCTTGGGCTCCATGATCACTGCATTTGGTGACGAAATTAAAAGACGCCTGCTTCTTGGGAGAAAAGCAATGACAAACCTAGACAGCATCTTAAAAAGCCGAGACATCACCTTGCCAACAAAGGTCCGTACAGTTAAAGCTATGGTTTTCCCAGTAGTGATGTATGGAAGTGAGAGCTGGACCATAAAGAAGGCTGATCGCCGAAGAATGGATGCTTTTGAATTATGGTCTGGAGGAGACTCTTGAGAGTGCCATGGATTGCAAGAAGATCAAACCTCTCCATTCTGAAGGAAATCAGCCCTGAGTGCTCACTGGAAGGACAGGTTGTGAAACTGAGGCTCCAATACTTTGGCCACCTCATGAGAAGAGAAGACTCCCTGGAAAAGACCCTGATGTTGGGAAAGATGGAGGGCACAAGGAGAAGGGGACGACAGAGGACGAGATGGTTGGATAGCGTTTTCGAAGCTACCAGCATGAGTTTGATTAAACTGCGGGAGGCAGTACAAAACAGAAATGCCTGGCGTGCTCTGGTCCATGGGGTCACGAAGAGTCGGACACGTCTAAACAACAACAACATAAAATCATAGAACTGTAGAATTGCAAGAGTCATCTAGTCCAACCCCCTGCAATGCAGGAATCTCAACTAACGCCTCCATTACAGATGGCCATCCAGCCACTGCTTAAAAACCTCCAAAGAAGGAGAGTCCATCACCTTCCAAGGGAGACTGTTCCATTGTCAAACAGCTCCTGCCATCATAAAGATCTTCCAGAAGTAAAGTTGGAATCTATTTTCTTGTAATTTGAATCCATTAGTTTGGGTCTGTGATGGCCTGGGATTCCGATTCTGAGAGTGAACCGGAGGAATCCCAGCTGGCACAGGAATCCCCACCTCCAGGGCCAGCTGAACTTGGGCAGGGCCTTGATTCTGAGGAGCCTGCACCTGGGCCGGATCCTCAGGAGCAGGCACCAGGTGAATCCATTCTGGCTCCAGAGGTGGTTGAGGATTCAGTGCCTGCAGGTGAGTCTCCCCCTGGGCCCATTAACCCTTCAGCCTCTCCTGAACTGCAGACGCTTAGGGCAGAGAGGCGAAGGGAACTGGTTTCTCCCAGGAGGAATGCTCGCCTTAAGGCCAGGGGAGGCGGGGCTCCTGGGGGCCGGGACCGCCCCTGGCCTCAGAGAAGATAAAGGCCAGTCAGCCCGGTCCCAGGTTGCGGGAGCAACGTCATCATTGAAGAGCTGTATCAGCCAACATCCAGTCCTGTTCCTCCAGTGTTCCTGTTCCCTGCCCGGCTTCCTGCTTCTGACCTTCCAGCGTTCCTGTTCCCCGCCCGGCTTCCTGCTTCTGATCTTCGAGTGTTCCTGTCCCCGCCCGGCTCCCTGCTTCGGACCTCGCCTCGCACCTTGTGGACTAATTCCAGGCTAGTGACTCGGGACTGAACTTTGACTATGGTAACAGTAACCTTCCCCCCAGGACCAGCACAGTTTGCTCCCGCCACACCCGCACTCCCCCTTCGTTGGGGTGCATTCGGGAAGAGCCAGAGGCCATGGCTGACCAGGCAGCTGCGATGGTGGCATTGGACCAGGAGAATCAGGCCTTGACCCACACCGTTCAGCAGCTAAGGGATGTGGTTGTGGCGCTTCAGCAGCGGTTGGATGCCTTTCCAGATCCTGGGGCCGACGCCCCAGCTCAAGGCCAGTACCCAGTGGCCTTGCCAGAGAAATTTGATGGGGCCCTGGCCAGCTTTCCCATGTTCCTCGCCCAGGCCAAGTTCTATATTCAGGGGCGAGCCCGGAACTTCCCTGACGACCGCACCAAGGTGCACTTTTTGATCAGTTTGTTAAAGGACCAGGCGGCCAAGTGGGCTTTGCCACTGCTCCGGCAAGACTCGCCTTTGCTAACGGACTATGTGGGGTTTTGTAACCACTTAGAGACTGTGTTTGGTAACCCTCTGAAGGAGAGCCAAGCCAATCGAGCGATTCATCAGTTGAGACAGGACAAGTCCACAGCCGCCGCCTACGCCACAGAATTTCGGCTGTTGGCACAAGACTTGTCTTGGAATGACTCTGCACTACGGGACCAGTATCTTGAGGGACTGTCGGACGAGATACTGGACCAGTTGGCCATGATGGATCATCCCATCACGCTGGACGCCCTCATTCAGCGGAGCCTGCAGATAGACGATCAGTTGGAGGACCGTCGCCAGGCCCAGGACCACCAGCACTCCCGGCTCCTAGCGCCAGTCCTTCCCAGCAGGTCCACGCCCACAGCAGAGTTGCCAGACGATCCAACGCAGCTCGGGGCTGCGTGACCTCGCCTCTCCCCCTCAGAGAAGACGCGGCGTTGGGAGGGGAACCTGTGTCTTTACTGCGGTGGGAGTGGACATTACGCCCGTTCCTGTCCCGAGAAGATGCTAGTCGCAGGGAGACCGCCAACCTCGGTAGCCGAATGCCCTAGCAACATGGGGTCCCAAACCAAGCAAGAGGGGCCCTCACCAGTGGAATTGCGACATGGTACCGGTGCGTCTCTACCCTCCAGGTGGGCCCTGGATTCTTACCCACGCTCTGGTAGATTTGGGGGCAACACGCTCCTATATGGACGCTGCCTTTGCCGCTCATCATCAGGTGCCACTTCAGAACAAGCCAGAACCAGTACAGGTGGAGGCAATTGACGGACGGCTCCTGCGTTCAGGTGCCGTCACTTGGGAGACCCAGCCCTTGGTCCTGTGTCTCCAGCAGCACCGGGAGGTGCGAACCTTGGACATTGCCTCCATGCCCCGGTTCCCCCTGGTGCTCGGGATGGACTGGCTGGAGGCTCACAATGTTCAGATTGACTGGGTCAATTGGACTGTGCACTTCCCAGACCCCTGTCCCCATGCTCGGTCCGAGATGCTAGCGACCATTCGAGGAATGGGGGGCAGACCAGCTGCCGCCACATCGGTCTTTTGACTGCAGCACAGAACTCCAGCCTGGAGCGCCCCTACCGGTGAGTCGCTTATACTCTCTAACAGAGCCAGAGTGCGAAGCTTTACAGGACTTCCTGCGCAAGAACCTGGAGCGTGGGTTCATTAGGCCTTCTACCTCGCTCACCGCTGCGCCTGTGGGGAGCTTTGCCTATGCCACGATTACCGGGCCCTGAACAAAATTACCATCCCAGACCGATACCCTTTGCCCCTTATTTCAGAGTTGCTGGAGCGGGTGCAAGGGGCACAGGTGTTCACCAAGCTAGACCTCCGGGGGGCCTACAATCTAATTCGGATCTGAGCCGGGGATGAGTGGAAGACAGCGTTCGGGACCCGGTACGGGCAGTTCGAATACCTGGTCATGCCCTTCGGATTGTGCAACGCGCCCGCTGTGTTCCAACGGTACATCAACCACGTGTTCCAGGACTTGCTAGACAAGTACGTGGTGGTGTACCTGGATGATATTTTGGTTTTCTCCCGTGACCCGGCTCGCCACGAGGATCATGTCCGGACCGTGCTGCAGCGCTTGCGGGAGCACCGTCTGTATGCAAAGCTCAGCAAGTGCGAGTTCCATCAGCGGTCAGTGGACTTCCTTGGTCACCGACTCTCTCCAGATGGGGTGCAGATGGATCCTGGGAAGATGGCAGCGGTTCGGGAATGGGCGGCACCTCAGAACCGCAAGGACCTACAGCGTTTCCTGGGGTTCGCCAACTATTACCGGACCTTCATTGCTGATTATGCTCATCGCACCACCCCGTTGACCCGGCTACTGTGCCCCAAGACGCCGTTTTCCTGGGACAAGGAGGCAGAGGAGGCCTTTCAGGGGTTGAAGGCCTGTTTCCAGAGAGCGCCGATCTTGCAACATCCTGATCCCTCTCGACCCTTTGTGGTAGAGACCGACGCCTCCAGTACAGCTCTTGGTGCCGTCTTGTCTCAGCAGTACGGACTTGATGCACCACTCTTACCCTGCGCCTTTTATTCCCATCATCTCCTTCCAGCGGAGCGTAACTATACTGTATGTGAGCGGGAACTACTGGCCATCAAGGTGGCTTTTGAGGTCTGGCGGCACCATCTTGAGGAGGCACGACACCCGGTGGAGGTGGGAACCGACCACCGGAACCTGGAGTACCTCCAGACCACCCGCAAGCTGAACCAAAGGCAGATCCGGTGGGTGTTGTTCTTTTCCCGGTTCCAGTTCCGGATCCGCTACATCCCTAGCTCCCAAAACCAGAAGGCGGATGCCCTGTCCCGGAAACCTGAAGACAACGGAGACACGGTACAGCAGGCAGTACCCACCACGATCCTACCACCGGCTGCATTCCTGGCCACCCAGGAGGCTGAGCCACTGCAGGCTCGGGTGCGGGAACAGCAGCGGGTCGACGCTTGGGCCCAGGAATGACTCTGGGAACTGGCCGAAGGGTCATGCCCTCAGTATCCGGGGCTGGTCTTGCATCAGGGCCTTTTGCAGCACCACGGTCGCCTGTACATCCCGCCAGGGCCACTGCAGGCTGAGGTTCTCCGGATGACCCATGATGCTCCAGCAGCAGGGCACTTTGGGCGGTATCGGACCACCCATCTGGTAAGCCGTGAGTTTTGGTGGCCCCGCCTGAAGGCTGACGTGGTTTGCTACGTCGCTGGTTGTGATGTCTGCCGGCGGGCCAAGGGCCCTACCGGGCGACCCCCTGGCCTACTTCAGCCATTGCCAGTTCCACTACGTCCTTGGCACACGGTTTCGCTGAACTTTGTAGTGGACTTACCCCCGTCTCGTGGCTGTACCTGCCTTCTAGTTTTCTTCGACCATTTCACTAAGATGGTACACTGTGCCCCCTGCCCATCTGTACCCACAGCCAAGGAAACCGCTCAGCTGTACCTTCAGCATGTCTTCCGCCTGCATGGCCTACCTGAGCGTGTGGTGTCCGACCAGGGCGTTCAGTTCACATCCCGGTTCTGGCAAGCATTGCACCAGACCCTCGGGACAGAGGTCTGTCTCTCGTCAGCCTACCACCCACAGACCGATGGCCAGACGGAACGGGCGAACGCGGTGCTGGAGCAGTACCTCCGGTGTTACTGCAGCTACCAGCAGGATGACTGGGTCGACCACCTAGCATTGGCAGAGTTCGCCTACAACAACGCGGTGAATGCGTCCACCCAGCAGACCCCATTCCAGGCCAGTTACGGGTATCATCCACGGCTGTTTCTGGATGTGCTGCCGGCATCCGCAGTTCCTGCGGTGACGGAGTGGCTTCAGGAGCTCCAGTCCCAGCAACAGCTATTGATGGAGCAACTGCGCCAGGCCAAGGAGGCGTACAAGGCTCAGGCTGAGGCCAGAACTTCACGTCGGTGACCTGGTATGGCTCTCCACTCACCACCTCCACCCCTCGCGACCTTCGCGGAAGTTGGACGCCCGTTTCACCGGCCCATTTCCTATCGTGGACCAAGTCTCACCTGTGGCATTCCATCTCCGGTTGCCCGCAACCCTGAAGGTTCACCCGGTCTTCCACAGGTCCCTTCTGAGTCCAGTGGCCCCACCCGATGAGTTCCACCCGAACCGTCCCCGACCGCAGCCAGTTTTGGTCCAGGGGGAGCCTGAGTACGAGGTGGAACGCATTCTGGACTCCCGATACCGCAAGGGAAAGCTGCAGTATCTCATAGACTGGAAGGGGTTTGGACCGGAGGACCGTTCCTGGGAACCAGCAGCCAACGTTCACGCGCCTGCCTGCCTCCGAGATTTCCATGCGGCGTACCCCAGCAAGCCGGGTCCAGACCCTCGATTGAGGGGGGGGCTGGGAGGGGGGATGGTGTGATGGCCTGGGATTCCGATTCTGAGAGTGAACCGGAGGAATCCCAGCTGGCACAGGAGTCCCCGCCTCCAGGGCCGGCTGAACTGGGGCAGGGCCTTGATTCTGAGGAGCCTGCACCTGGGCCGGATCCTCAGGAGCAGGCACCAGGTGAATCCATTCTGGCCCCAGAGGTGGTTGAGGATTCAGTGCTTGCAGGTGAGTCTCCCCTGGGCCCAGTAACCCTTCAGCATCTCCTGAACTGCAGAGGCTTAGGGCAGAGAGGCGAAGGGAACTGGTTTCTCCCAGGAGGAGTGCTCGCCTTAAGGCCAGGGGAGGCGGGGCTCCTGGGGGCCGGGACCGCCCCTGGCCTCAGAGAAGATAAAGGCCAGTCAGCCCAGTCCCAGGTTGCAGGAGCAACGTCATCATTGAAGAGCTGTATCAGCCAACATCCAGTCCTGTTCCTCCAGTGTTCCTGTTCCCCGCCCGGCTTCCTGCTTCTGATCTTCGAGTGTTCTTGTCCCCGCCTGGCTCCCTGCTTCGGACCTCGCCTCGCACCTTGTGGACTAATTCCAGGCTAGTGACTCGGGACTGAACTTTGACTACGGTAACAGTAACCTTCCCCCCGGGACCAGCACAGGGTGATACCCTCCAAAGCAGGAGAAAGCAAGCTTGCTCCATCTTCCATGTGACATTCAACTTACTTTACATATGTTATGTGGAATTGGGAGGGGGGCACTATCTTTTCCTTCATCCCAGGCATCAAAATGTCTTGGAACAGCTCTGCTTGCAAATGAACACGCAAATGAACAACATGGACTGTAAACAGACTGCTCTGTCCAGCATCCAGCATCACCAATGACTGAGACCTTCAGAGAAATATCAACCTCCCCTCCTATGTCTCATCACCTCTTCTTCATGTTGTTCCTTTCCCTCCACCTTCTCCACTTTCTTTCCATCTTCCCCACCTCTTCCATACTTTTGATTCCCTATCAAAGTTCTATTAAAATGTTTCTGGCTGTAATGTTTGGACATAATATATATGTACACATATATAGGTCTTCTTCCACTCAAGTGTAAGCAAAGAAGCAGGACTGGCTCTACTGTTAGGCAGAGTGAGACAGTCACCTTAGGCAGCAGATGCTAAGGCTGGGGCAGTGATAGCAGCTGTCCAGGCACTTCCTCAGAGCCCCTTGGGCACTCCCATTCTCAGCAATCAGGGAGGGCAGCTTATTGATGTCACAGAATGGCTGCCTGCCCCACAGTCTTCCAACACCTAGCCAGTATTTCAAAAAAGGAGGGGAAGAAAGATCCCTCTAAACAAATAAACCTATGTGAAAATTCCAGAAAGGCAGCAAGCTGCTTAGTAAGCAGGCTGTTTGCTTTTGTTGTTCTTCTTTAAACCACTTTTAAGTGTCAGCATGTAGATGTTATAGGTGAAAAACACAAAGTAGGCTAAAAGGGCACCTAAATATGTAAACACCTTGCAGAAAGCGAGTGAAGAGAGCAGGCCCAGGAAACGCCTACTGTAGAAGTGCTCACAAAGTCTGTATGCCTTCCCCAACTTGGTGCCCCCCAGATGTTTTGGAGTATATGTCTCTTCATCAGTCCCAACCCAGAGTGATTATCATACATATTAATACCTGCAATGTTTTGTTAGAAGTGACTGGGCAACTTGTGAAAGGAGGACACCCCAAATTCAGGACACCTGTACCAAAATGCCCTTTCTCATGTCAGCATGTATCTAATTTCAGGATGATGAATACTGTCAAAAGGTCATCAGAAAAGTGTGAAAGCCCTTGGCCAGCACACACAAATTGGTTCAGTTAATCTCTTAAACTTAGATTCTAGGGAGGTTTGTTGGAGGAATCTGTTGAAAGCAAAATACCAAGAGCATTTCCTTCTATGCTCCAAATTGCCTCTCTCCTCCCACCACATCACAGCACAAATTCTTTTTATAAATGTTTTTCACTTTAGCTCAATACAATGAACTTCTTTTAATTTTAAATCACACATTATAAATTACTTTGCAATGTACATTGTTTACATATTCATTGATACTTAGCTGCCATTGTTCCAACAGGTGCCTGAAGCAGTCTATATGTAAGGCTATAATCCTAACCACGTTTGCTCAGACATAAACTACACTAAAGGTGGGACTTACTCCTAGGGTTAGGGTTACAGCTTAGTTCCTACAGTGTATGTTAATATCAGGTGGGAAACATTTTACTATTGTTTTTCCCACACAGAAGTAAGTGATATCTTTGGTCACCTGTAGATTATAGCTGTGCTCCTCAGTTAAAGGCCAGGCTTTTCATCAAAGTGGAGAGAAGCATCTGCATTTCTGTCTGTTTCAACTGAGGGAAGTCCTAGGACTTTCTAACATCAGCTTCAAACAAATACTTTAGGTTGTTTAGTGTCCAAATGGATTCCCTCCCTCATCTTCTTCAGAAGCTTCAGTAAACACAAGTTTCTTTACATGGAAACCACTTAACGTGAAAGGCTGTGAAGCTGTCAATAAATTGTAAGATACACTAAAAATAGTTTATTTTTTGTTCTAAGCTTGCCATCACCCAGATGCTTAACATTTGGGGCTGAGAAAGAAAGAGTGGGGAATAGGAAGGAAGGAGAGGGAAGTAGAGGGACCTGACCCCCTGTGACCATGACTTTCTCGAAGAGGTCTGTTTTTGAGGTAGCGATGGCTTATCTAAAAGTGTATGTTTAGTATTTGCCACCCTTCAGTGCCAGCACGTCTCTCTTCAGAGTGTGGTTCATAAGTCACTGGAAGAAACCGCATGCTGTTAAGACTTAACATTCTTTGAGTAAGCCTCCTCTCCAACTGGAGAGGGTAGTTACTGAATTTTTCCAAATAAATAAAGCAAACAAGTTACTTCAGGAAGAAAATCACAGCTATATGATTTATGATAGTGAGTTGGTCTGCTGAGCAGAGAATGAACCCAGTGAATCAGCTGTCACAGGCCACCCATCGTGGTCTGTGTTGCCTCCGATGCCTTCCCTCGCTCTAAGTGGTACACAGCCACCAGCAGTTTAGGCCTCTCCTGGTTTTAACTAATGTGGGCAGATTCTTACTAGTTCCACTAATTTGCAGCTTACCTCTGAGCTCCAAAATGGACTGATATTAATGAGAGAATATAGGGATCCTATCTACAGCCTTCTGGCACAGAGAAATTCAAAAAGGTGCCTCCAAAATCAATGTTTGCTTTGTTGAGGGCCTCCTTAGGTGTACATTGGAAACAATTCCATTGATCTGACACAATTAAGTCATCCTGAAATCAGGTTTGCTAGCCAGTAGTGGTTTGTGGTCCAGAATCAACAGCCTAATGGTGTTGAGCAATACCAGACACCCCCAAGACAAAAGGGGATGGAAAATGCTGTGTGTGACATAGCAACTGATGAATGATGGCTAGAGATTATATAATGGGGCAAATGGATTGCTTGTCCTCTTTGTGAACCTGTGACCCAACCCATCATCTGGTAACCTTAAATTCATGAGTATTTTTAGAGACCTGTTTCCCCCCTGCCAAAACCCAGAAAGTGTGATGCACTGCATCCACAGTCGCATAGCAACTAATTTTATGTTGAATTAACTCCTCTTATTGGATTTTCCCCAGACTGAGTAAATCTGAATTTATTGTGGCAAAAGTGCAGATGTCATGTGGACAGGAGTGAAAAGAAATGGGACATGTGGAAGTACAAATCCATATTAAGCTCCGGTGTGGGTCAGCCACCATTTTGGTGCATGGATGTCTGTGGCTTACCACCATCTTACTGCCTCAACCATTACTGTGACTGTAGAAAGAGCAGTTCCCATGTCAAAGCAGATAATGCATGAATTTGCCTTAAGTTGTAGAAATTACTAGGAATTATTACAATTACTAGGAATGATCTTCTTTGGTAGTGAATATCTGGGGCTCCCAAAGCAGAAGTGCTGAGGTAGAATAGGACTGATTTCTTTTGGTTAGTACTGTACTATTCTGTACTTCGGGCAACTGTGATAGACCTGTTTTTAAGAAGTCATACCCTCCAAATTCTTGCAAATAATAATAGGGAATCATCTATATTTCCCTCATTATCTTACCGTCTTCCTCTGCATATATTGCTGAGGTGTCCTATGCCCATCATTTGTATGCTAGATGCATTTGTTTACTCTTATAGCTTGTCCTGCTCTTTTAAAAGCTTACAAGACGTTTGACACTTAGGTTGAAGCAGGATTAGGGAGCCTGTGCTCTCTAGTTATTACTGAATATTGCCAATTATGGGATTATGGGAGCTGGGGTTCAGCAACATCTGGAAAAATGATTTTTCCACTTCTGGGAAAAATCTGCTGGTAAAAGTTCAATGTGAGAAGCAAACCAAGAGGATCAAGTATTTGTTAGAGACTGGAGTAAATTTGTAGTTTACTTAAAAAAACCAAAGTAAACAATTAAAATCATTGGTAGCATTGTAATGTGAAATTGATTACAATAATTAAAGGTAAAGTTAAGGACCCCTGACCGTTAGGTCCAGTCATGATCAACTCTGGGTTTGCGGTGCTCATCTCGCTTTACTGGCCAAGGAGCCGGCGTCTGTCCGCAGACAGCTTCCGGGTCATGTGGCCAGCATGACTAAGCCGCTTCTGTTGAACCAGAGCAGCGCACGGAAATGCCGTTTACCTTCCCGCCAGAGCGGTACCTATTTATCTACTTGCACTTGACATGCTTTTGAACTGCTAGGTGGGCAGGAGCTGTGACCGAGCAACGGGAGCTCACCCCGTTGCGGGGATTCGAACCGCCGACCTTTTGATTGGCAAGTCCTAGGAGGAGGATATGGGAAGAGGGAAGTTTTTGAAACTCACAAGGGCATATTTTAAAAGTCTAAAAGCCTATATTTCCACACTTTACTTTGCTGCATATTTTGTGATTTTAAATCTCTGCTGGGGTTCTTTCACAAATTAGTACTTTCCCTAAACTTGAATCCTATCATCCAAGGAATTCTCATTTTTAATACCTTTTTTGTTTTTTTGCACCAACACTCTGGGACTGAGCAACAGAAGCTCACCTCGTCGCGGGGATTCAAACCGCCGACCTTCCGATCGGTAAGCCCTAGGCTCTGTGGTTTAGACCACAGCGCCACCCGGATATACAATAGTTGGATAAAGTAAACGATGCAGAAAACTTAAACTTTTAATATAAGAACCCATGGGAGGGAGGGAAGGAAGTCCCTGTGATTCAGTGTTTGAATTGGTTAGAGATAAAGTGTATAAAAATGTGAAAATCTTATTAAAAATTACTTTAAAAAGCAAAGTAAGTTTTACTGACCTGTGAAATGGCAGGCTGCACCCTCTCATGCTTTAGTGTTCATGTGCATACATTTATAGAGATGGATGCTAGAGATGAGGAGCGTTCCCTCTCCCATGCTTCCTCAGAGAGCAGACTTCTGGAGAGCCTGGGGAGAGAGTTGAACCCTGGAAACAATTTTAGTAATTCACATCAACTCTTTTCAAAAGTATTTCCCAAAGACAAAATTGAGAGATTTAGACTGTTGCAAAGGCTGTTTCAATGGCAGTGTGCATGTGTGTGTGTTGTGGGAAATCCAATTCATTTTATGCAGTCTGATATGGAACAGTTCTCTACTAGTTAAGAATCCACTCTTTACCACAGATGATGTCAGAAATCTATTTTAAAGTTCTTTTAATTAGCATTTCTGAGCCTCATGCTGGAAGCAGCTGTAATGAAGTCATTTATGACACACACAGTTCAGGAGCCAAATTAAAGACCGTAAACCACATTCCAACATAATGTAATAATGGTTAATCGTCAACAGAAGTAACATTTAAACAAATTGCTTTAATACATACTTTCTTTGTTTTCTAAGTCCAACAAACTGGATAGAGCTTTTCTAGTAATTTAAACCTAGTGTAGTAGGCCTATACAATGCAGTATAGTAGCCTATACAAATGCTTTGGGTGACCTAATTCTGCTTGCGTTTAATAGATTGATCTGCAGACACTGTGTAGTTGGCTGCAAGCACAATTACTGTAATAATTCATGCATACAACCATCTGCAATTGTTATTTCTAACATCACTCTTTTGTCCCCAGAAATTTATTGCAAATAAATAAAATTAGGCTACAAGACCAAAAGTCTTTAATCATTTAGTAAATTATAAACCTGAAGGCAGTCATCACATGGGGACAGCCATCTTGACTTCTTCTATGTCTCAATAAATTAAAAATATTTAATATAATTCTGTCTCAAATAACTGATGTTATTGTGTCTGATGTCCAGACACAAAATAATTATTATTCGGGTTTTCTGCAATTCTGTCTATTTTAACTTGCTGGATGGTTCCTAGATGAATAACATTAGGAAAGCATTGTTCGTGCAGCCATTTTGGCTAGTAGTATTAACAATATTTTTTGGTTGTGTAGATAGTTATTTGTAGCTTCTTTCAGTTGGGTGGGATCTGCAAAACCTATGTTTTGTTTGTATAGATATTTAGGCTTTTATGGGTTATGTTTGTTATAATTGGTTTTAGTGTTTATACTGTTTTTCTGAGTTACTTTGGGTCACTTTTGTGAGGAAAGTGACATCATCATCCTCATCTTTGCTCAGATGCTTTCATTCCTTCAACGAGTAGCACAACCTGCTGAAGCAGCAAATAAATGCGTAGAAGTGGATCTCACTGGTTGCAGTGCCAGTACAAATGGTCCATACTCTGCGATCAGAATCTAGGAGGGGGTTGTTAGTGCTGATGGAAGTTGCAGTCTGGGCCTTCTGGTACACGTTTGGATCACCGAGGAAGCGTTTAGAGTCATACTTTGCATATATATTTCTTTGAACCAGAGCAGGGGTAGGCAACCTAAGACCCGGGAGCTGGATATGGCCCAATCGCCTTCTCAATCTGGCCTGCGGATGGTCCGGGAATCAGCGTGTCTTTACATGAGTAGAATGTGTCCTTTTATTTAAAATGCATCTCTGGGTCATTTGTGGGGCATAAGAATTTGTTCATCTCCCCCCCCCCCAATATATAGTCCAGCCCACCACATGGTCTGAGGGATGGTGGATCGGCCCCTGAATGAAAAAGGTTGCTGACCCCTGAACCAGACACAAAATGTTAATCACCTGTTGAGTGAACCAAGTGTCTACAAAGATAAGCATTCAGTGTTTTTCAATAGTAGAAACCCCACATTGTAACTCAGGAGACACTGATCAGAATTTTCCGCCCACTTGCGTGTGCCAGCAGCTAAATAGAGCCCAAAGGAAACCAACTCTGCTGTTTGCTGGCAACTGAAGACACTGAAGTGTTTTTGATTAAATGAAACTAGCATCTAAGCCCGGGGAGGGAGGAGGGAGGGCAAACAATACCACTTAACGATAAAATAGTACAACGTGAAAAGTGTTATCTATAAACATCAGAGAAAGTGGATCACACTCTAGTTGCTTGTCTTGCACACTAAGATCACAGGCCAAACTTCAGGCATGTAGCAATTCATCAACAACTCTTTGCTAAGAACCAGTTTTAAGAAAAACTTTTTACCTTTACTAGAGCCAACTGTCAAACTGTTTAAAATACCACTGAAAGAGAAAAATGGATTAGCACAAGTGTTTATTCTTACAAAATTCTTGTGCCACATTAGTCATGAAGGACAATGGAAAGAACGTAAAAAATGCTGGTTTTATAAGGAAGTCAGAAACTTGAAGAATTATAGATTAAGTAAACAAATGTGAAATTGGAACATATTAAAATGTCTTTTTTTAAAAAAGAGAGACAGTTTGTAAGACAGGAAAAATATGGAAGTGTCATTTATTGCTAAAAATTACTCAACTTAAAACGATGCCATGAATGTAAATTGCTCTCTGTAAAATAGATATGATCACAGGTCAGGCACGCCCACAAAGTTAGGTTTTCTAAAGCTCATGTCATTGACTGCTTCCACCCTCAGCTGTAGTTCCTTATAAAGTAAGGCTCTTTTATCCATAGCAATCGTGTGCAAATAAGTTAAGTAGTAAATGCCAAGCTTGGAAATTTCTTCCTTGTACAGTGGTACCTTGGTTTAAAACCATAATCCGTTCCGGAGGTCCATTTGTAAACCCAAACAGGTTGTAACCCAAGGTGTGCTTTTGCCAATGGGGCCTCCAAATTTTTTTCTTTGTAATCCAAAAAAATGGGTTGTAATCCAAAAAAAGTTTGCAAACCGGGTTTGACATGTTTGTAATCCAAAACATATGCAAACCAGACTGTTGCATAAACCAAGGTACCACTGTGCAAAGGAAACCACCAGGACATTTTTAGATACTGCATCATTATGGATGACTGAGGCCATGTACATAATGCAAGACCCTTTTTTCTGTTGAAGAGGGCATGGACTGTGTGGTGAAAAGTGGAAGAGGGCTGAGTGTCTTCACAATAATGCAAATATATTAAATTCAAATTAGAGAAATATCTTTATTATGCCCACCAAAATGCCACAAAGCTTTTACACTATTATGTGGTATTTTGATTGGCCTAATCAAAAATATTCCATTTTGGAATCGCCATATTGCTGGCACATCACTGCAGATCTGCAACAGTTTTGTATAAATGTTAAAAAGCAGAAGGGGAAAAGTAGGAGTCCTGTGTTGCTCATAACACAAGTGCTGTAGGTAGAGAGTAGAAGTACCACTCTCTGGAGTAGATTTGTCAATAGATCACCAATAATTTCCAGTATAATTTCTTCTGATGTTTTCTTTCAGGATGATTTTTAATGTAGCCACTTTGTAATCATGCCGCTACCATGAGTTTTAATTTCCTGAGCAATTTTTTGTTGGACCCATCCCAAGAATTCTGGCTTAGCTTCTTAGCTCTGCATGTGGGCTTCCCATGTGAGAACAGTATTGGAACATCAGCCTTTGGCCTGTTCCACCAGTGTCTTCTTATATTCTTATGTCTGAGGAAACCAAAGGGGGAATGACCATGGCCCCATGAGAACTACTGACATATCCTGGGTAATCCAGTGCTTGAAGAGCTTCAAGACTGTGATCCATGATTGTTTTGCAGCCTTAGAGCTAGTTATACGTACACAGTGATTTTGTTTGCTGACTATGCTATGAGGATGCACAAAAAACACACAGATTTGCCAACTTGGAATGGTGATATTGGGTCATTCTATTTATAAAATTGGAAGAATATTAATATACCTACATCATCAACTTTCTGTTTAATAAAGAATTAAAAAAAACAGTTTGTCAAGAGTATTTGTAGCAAAAGGTCAGGCCCCATTAATTCCCTAATGGCATTTCCCCCTCAGCATTTAGGCTGATTTTATTTCTAATGTGAAAATCAGTCACTTTTTGTCAAGCAGCAAAAACATTTGATAACATTGGTTGTGGCCTCCTTTCTTGTAGAATGTTTGATGAAAATCCACCGGCAAAGGCAACTGTAGCAGAAGAGTGCTCTTTATCGTGAAACTATTGCCTTAAAATCTGCTCTTTTTCCACTTGCAAGTCTGTTGGGGCTCTCATGGTGGTGGAGGAAGTGGGTGTGGATCTTATGGTCATCCTCAGTAGAGGATTGGCCCCTTTAGGGCTGGTGTTAGCAGAGCATAAACGAGAGAGGTTCTTAAATTATACTTGATTTGTGGAATGTTTTGTACTGCCAGAAAAGCATGGATTAAATCAGTGGAACAGGATTGCTATTTTCCCTACCTGACCTAAAACTTTACTACGAGGCAGCCTGTTTCACCTGGCTAAAAGATTGGTGCACGTTGCAGGATCCGGACCTCCTGGACCTGGATGGTTTTGACAACCGTTGGGGATGGCACGCCTACCTAATATATGGAAAAGCGAAAATTCATAAAATTTTTACCAACCATATAATAAGAAAGTCACTCTTTGCTGTACGGGAAAAATATAAAGACCTGATGGTGCCTAAAGTCCCGTGGTGGACTTCTCCAGTAGAAGCCATAGCAGTAAAACGGAAAAGTACTCAGGAAAGCTGGCCAACATATAAAATACTTCTAAAAAATGAAGATAACCAAATAAAATTTAAAAAATTTGAGGAAATAAGAGAACACATTTCAGATTGGTTCCAATACCATCAGTTATTTGAAAAATTTAAATCTGACAAACAAAAGGGGTTCTCAGTAGATATTTCCCGATTCGAATCTGATCTTGTAAATTCTAAAAGAAAAACTCTTTCCAAAACTTACCGACTCCTCCTTGACTGGACAGTCAAGGAGGAGGAGGTAACAGTGGCAATGGTGAGGTGGTCCCAGGATTTTGGCCATTCAATAACCATGGCCCAATGGGAAAATTTATGGAAGATCAATTGGAAATTCACAAACTGTTACATGATTAGAGAGAACTTTCAAAAAATGCAACATCGATGGTATCTAACACCATGGAAACTTTCAAAAATGTATAAAAATGTGTCAAGTAATTGTTGGAGATGCGGAGACTCAGGAACATTCTACCATATGTGGTGGACATGTAGGAAAATACAGGTATTCTGGGAGAGTATACATGCAGAACTGCAAAAAATGCTAAAGATCTCTTTCAATAAAAAACCAGAGGCCTACCTCCTGGGAATAACAGATTCGGATATTCCACAAAAGAGGAAGGGTATCTTTTTATATGCGACGGCGGCAGCAAGAGTTTTGATCGCAGCAAAATGGAAGAGTAATGAAATCCCCTCTATACAAGATTGGATCCAAAAGCTGACAGAATATGCCGAATTAGATGGTTTATCAGAAAAAATAAAGAATAAATCAAAACAGGAATTTGTTTCTAAATGGGAGGTTTTCAAAGAATATCTGAAAAATAAATATATAGTAGTTTAAATTCTGTTGCAGCATTCGAGGAACTTCAGTAATAGTTGCTAGGTAGATAGAAGAAATTAGATTTATTGAGAATAAGTTTAATTATGAAAAAAAATGTGTATTGGCAATAAGTAATATGAGTTTGAAATATGGAATAGACGGGAAGTTGGGTCTTTAGTGTTAAGACCAATAGATGTTTTATTGTTTGCCAAGAAAATTATGTATCTATGGTTATTTTTGTAATTTGTGTGTAATTTGGTATTTGTGTTTTTTTTGTGTGTTTTTTTTCTTGTTGTATAAATAAATAAATTAATAAAAAATAAAAAATAATTGAATCAGTGAAACAGGATTGCTATTTTGGTATAGCTTGTAAGGACATTCTTTCTGGGCAACACATTTAACTCATGTGTCTTAAGAGTTCTTATTTAGCCGGCGTTTTTCTGTTTGGATTCCTTTCTCTTTTGCCCCTCAGCTGTGGTTGTCCCCCAAGATTTTAAGGCTTGGGGTCGTTTTCTCAATTTATCTTCTCTCTCTGGCAGCTATAATCCATTTAACTAACATTAATATAATTTTAGCCTGATGAGTATAAAATCATCTTATATTTTTTATTTCTTGTGCACACAGTATCTTAATCGTGACCCTTCCAAACCTCTTGCCTGTTTTCCCAACTCTGTTTTTGTTCTCTCTTTCTGTGTTGGATCCCTTACTATCTTTCCTTCTTTGGAAGTATACAGTCCATTCTAGGTCTTCTAATCTAAAGAATTCTTCAGCTTTTGCCCCTTATTAAGCCCACTAAGGGGACGCAGGTGGCGCTGTGGGTTAAAGCCTCAGCACCTAGGACTTGCCGATCGAAAGGTCGGCGGTTCGAATCCCTGCGGCGGGGTGCGCTCCCGCTGCTCGGTCCCAGCGCCTGCCAACCTAGCAGTTCGAAAGCACCTCCGGGTGCAAGTAGATAAATAGGGACCGCTTACCAGCGGGAAGGTAAACGGTGTTTCCGTGTGCGGCTCTGGCTCGCCAGAGCAGCGATGTCACGCTGGCCGCGTGACCCGGAAGTGTCTCCGGACAGCGCTGGCCCCTGGCCTCTTGAGTGAGATGGGCGCACAACCCCAGAGTCTGTCAAGACTGGCCCGTACGGGCAGGGGTACCTTTACCTTTACCTTAAGCCCACTAATTAATAGCAGCAGAGTGTTGCCTAACTCCACCCATTTAAGTATACTGGTACTGGGGGAAATTGGTTCAGTTGTCTTTTTGTGTCATATATTTATCTTCTTTGCATTTTCCCTCTTGTTTCAGTTTTTACTATCTCTCCTTTGACTTTTGTTTCTGTTGGATAGTAAGCTTTATCTAGATTCATTGGTACCCATCCTTCACCAGGATTTTGGTGCCTTGGCTGCTCAGGTGGATGGTTCTACCCAGTGCTTTTTTCTTAAAAAAATGTTTAGGGGTACTCTCATTTTGACTCAAGAAAACCACCATTTTATAGTTCAAATTGGAAAAAAATAAATTCAGTAAATGGACAAAAGGGCAAAGATTCACAAAATGTTTAGTGGTATGCATCCCCCCAGACAACAAACCACTGGTTGTACCTAAATGAATAGGTAGCTGTATGTAGGAAGGATAAGGCTGCCCGCTTTGGGAACAGGAAAATCCCCACCAATCTGTGGCAATTGCTATTCAAGGCATCTACCTCATACTTGGGTGTGCTGGTACTAAAGCCCTTAAACATCCTTTCTTGTGAATTTTTTTTTTTTAGCAACCTACCTGAAATCTTGCCATCCTTGAACTATATCAGGAAGGCTTCTTAAGTGCCAGGCACCAAGAGGCCAGAAAAGTACCCAGTACATATATCTACAGGGTATCCAAAACCCTTCAAACCATTCCTGTTCAAAATCTAAGTACTGTGCCATTTGGAAAATCTTTCTGTTGAAATACTGGTGCTGAATGGTAAGAACCATCCATCTTGGTAGTTTCCAATGTGAGCACATTGCTAGCAGGGCATTTACCTGTGACTCCTGCATTGCAAGGGGTGACATGACCCTTGTGGCCCTTTCTAACCTTCCTATTCTATGATGCTGTGGAGTCTGAAAATCAGACCAATGGGGAGCTATCAGGATTAACTCCAGATTTCTGCTTCTATATTTGCTATAAGTTTGATGAATAGTAGACATAGGACACTGCCAAGTAGAATGATAGAATTGTAGAGTTGGAAGGGAGCCTGAGGATCACCTAATCCAACCCTCTGCAACCCAGGAATAAGCAGCTGTCCCATACAGGGATCGAACCTGCAACCTAAGTATCGTCAGCACCACACTCTAACCAACTAAGTATACAGAAGATCTCTTGATACTCATGAGCCAGATAAATTTATGTCTGAATATAAAGTTCCCACTTGTCTGTTCTCCAGGGTCATACAGTAAATGTTACAGATAGGTAGCCGTGTTGGTCTGCCATAGTCAAAACAAAAAAATTCCTTCCAGTAGCACCTTAAAGACCAACTAAGTCAGTTCTTGGTATGAGCTTTCGTGTGCATGCACACTTCTTCAGATACCTGAATGGTAAGCAGAATGCATTTCCAGTAGTCCTATCTTTGTCCAGCAGGCACCTTTGATTAAGTCTTTTATATTGGGTGGCCTGCTCCATATTGATGGACATTTCACCTACTGTGGCATTTGAGTAGATGCGCCTTCCTTGTCCTGCTTGAAAGCAGAGAAGATACAGGTGACTAGGATGGGGAGAAGGTGGCTTTACCTGGTGCAAGCACAGACACTGTGTGGGTTGAAAGCACTTTTTCTCCTTTCTCCCGTTCCCACCTGTAGTCATGTGCTTTATGTGGAAAGTGGTAGTGAGAAAGAAAGCAGAAAAAGAGGTGAGAAGGAAAAATAAATACATAAAGTAAAGAACAAGGCAAAACAGGATAAATTCTCTAAAATTCACCTGGAACTCCAGTTTCCAGCAACTATGTCAGTGCAGATCTAGACAATGGGAAATGATTCCCACCTGCTGAGATGGCAATCAGTCGCTGGCCAGCTTGGAGAGGTCACCCCATCAAGTGAATGCCTGACCTCTATCCTATTAAGCAAACTGTATTGTTATGGATTTAGGGCAAACCTTAGAAATGAATAAATGCCAGGGTTTTGGTTATTTGTGATATGAAAAGAGAATGCAAGCGGCAAAGGAATTTCTAGGCTGGTTTATGCAAACCAGCCGGGCTGACTTAGTGAAAAGCAAACCTAACATGGCAAAAGGTGTTGACAGGACACTATGGAGAGCAATCCTTTAATTTGGGGGGTGAGTGATGGGGTGTACATTTGAGGGGACAGGAAAATGGAGTTTTCAAGCAAGGGGTTTTCTGAGAAGGAGGAGAGAGAGAACGGAGATCCAACTTTGAGGAAAGCAGCTGAAGGTTGCCTCTCGAACTGTGTATGTCATAAGATCTAGACTCCCTAAATGCAGACTGAAGGTATAAATAGGTGAATAAACCATATTTCGTAAAGCACAACAGTCTCCACCATGTCTTCCATTCTCTAAAGTGACACAGACCCTGTGGGGGTGCCTGGGACCCCATGGGCTCTTGCCACTGCTTGGCAGAGAGGGGCAGGCACACGACTTTTGTAACAGTATTTTTCTGAAAAAACTTATAAAAATTATAAAGAAAAGTGAGAATAACTTCTAATATAAAAAGCATAGAAAAACTAGGCTGTTAAATATTTCAGCATGTAAATTATTATCTTATTTTTGGAAACTTTATTTATTGCTAAATGCAATGAAGTTAAGAGAGTTTAAAATTATCTCTGCAATGATTTCTCATGAATTATTACATTATACATATGTGAAAAACATACATATATCTTCAATACCTTCTCATTTGACTTGATTTGAGAATTTAGAAGCCTTTAGATGTGTTCTTTCATTTTCAAAAGAGTTAGCTAAATACACTAAGGCTAATCCATAACCAGAGCACATCCAGTGAAATCAATAAAATTAAGTTAGTGAAGTCCACTGGTTCAGTGAGTCTGCTCTCTGTATGACTTAATTCAGATATTACCCCTTGTGTTTCCAGAAGTAAATTTTAGTGTTTCCCACCTCCTGCTTCTAGTCAAATGGATTTGGAATGAAAAATAAGATTCTACATCCATTTAACAGAGCGATAAATAACATGTATAGAGTTCTAAATGAGCAACCATATGAGCTTCTTCTCAAAGAATGTGATACTGAAGTTATTCAACAGGGACTTGTCAGTTACTGCATTCTTCAGCCATTACTGAAACCCTTGTGATAAAAAGTTGCCATTGTAAAACCCTTTATCTTTGGAGGCATCCTTTAACTAGATTTCATATGGCCATGAAAGTGAAAATCAAAGACTAAAACAAATAAGGCCGTCTGATTAATCTTGAATCAATAACTCAATTCTCAGTGTCTTAGAATGATGATCTGCAGCATTTAGTTTAGTAACTACATACATTTTCTGTGATTTTAGAGGGACAGTTTCTTTTGTTCTGCATCTAATGTAGATTCTTCATGTAATAAAGAACTCAGTTGTTTCTGTGCACAAGAGAGGAACAATTCCAGACTTGATAGGCTACGTTGACGGATAACACAATCAATCTGTGAGGACAAAAGAAAAATATACTTAGAAAAGTAATCTGTATTAAGAAAAAAAATTGCAACTATAATCAGTGAACACTTTGCCTTATTAAACGGCACTCAGCTGTATCCAGTGCTAGTTCTACTTAGAGTAAATCCATTGAAATTAATGGCAATAACCAACTCAGGCCCATTATTGTTAATAGGTCCACTCTGTGGAGGACTTTGGTTGGACAGTGTTCTTGAAGCTACCAACATGAGCTTGACCAAACTGCGGGAGGCAGTGAAAGACAGGAGAGCCTGGCGTGCTCTGGTCCATGGGGTCACGAAGAATCGGACACGACTATTCAATTCTTTATTTATACGGCTATTAGCCCATAAAGTATGTACGAACATAAAAGCACAGAAGCATAAAGACCAATATATCTAACAACAGAAGGTGAACACCACGATGCAAGGGTGGGTCATTGAGCAGTGACAAATAACAGCTTGGGGCCCAGAAAGATCCAAGGGACGGTTCACAGAAAAAGGAAAACTGGAGACGAGATCCGTCATGCACTCTCATCATAACTGTCCGATTAGTTTTTGATGTTGTTGTTGTTTTTGGGTGGTTTTTGTGTGTGAGATAACTGCATTCAGGAATCTCGCCACCTGCAGAGTTACAGAAGCGCAGTAAAGCAGGACCCAGGAATTTAGTCCTGGCTATGCTATGTAGGGGACAGTTGAACATTATATGTGGAAGAGATTCAACTGTTTTCCCGTCACACTCGCATAGCGGAGACACCAAACCCTTGGAAAATCTGTGGCTCAGCAGGTTTGATGGAAAAACATTGAACCTTGCACGAATAAATGCAAGTCGGTGTGGTACAGATGAAAGAGATGACATGTATGATGGAAGGCCAAGTGGTGGGGTTATTCCGTGATACCTGGGGGAGCAGACACCCCCACCCCTGGAGAGGTTGTGTTGATTTTCAATGTCTGCTAATCTTTGCTAGATAAGGCTTTTGGCTGAGCGTAGGTTCATCTTTAAGGAGTCCGCTGGGGAAATTCTGATGCTCAGAAGTTTGGCATGGATTTTTCCTACCCACGGATTAACAAAGTCATCCCGCCAGAGGCACTGAAAGAGGTAATGGTCGGGAAGCCTATGCCAGCTGGACAGCCAATAGCCAAAGACTCGCTTCCAGATGACAGTCTCCAATGATGCAGTTCTTAACTCCAGACGTATGGCTGCGTTGCTCACACACATGGGGAGTTTCAGGAGGCGACGGAGAAACTGATTCTGCAATGTCCCCAGCGATGTTAAATTGGACCCTGGGGCCCAGAGCGGGGCAGCATAACAGAGGGTGGAAACCACTTTTGCATGGTACACCTTCAATGCAGAAGGGATGTGGGAGGTTCCGTCGGCCGCAAAAAATTGGAGTAGAGTATAAAGTATTGTTTTCCCTTTGTTTAGTAAATACTGTATCTGTGGCTTCCAGCTTAGGTTGTAGTGAAAAAAGACTCCCAGGTATTAAATTTGAAAACCTGTTCTAATTGGACTCCATCTAACTTCCAGCTGTAAGTTTTCCGAGACCTGGTAAAGACCAGGACTTTAGATTTCCCATGATTAATTGTCAGATGGTTGAGTTTGCAATAAGCCGCAAAAATCTTTAGAGCTCTGCATAAACCGACTCTAGAGTAGGAAAGGATCGCTGCATCGTCGGCATATAGAAGCAGAGGGCAGTGAAAATCAGCTAGGCGGGGGGCATGAATGTTGGCTTGAGACTCACTCAGAAAGAGCTTCATGTCGCTAATAAACAAGTTGAAGAGGAGTGGGGCCAAAATGCAGCCTTGGCGCACTCCTCTATTTATTGGGACCTCGTTGGATAGGTTTCCCGCCGGTGTGAGTCTCACTCTAGCCGACGACCCATGGTGTAATTGGGTTATAAGCCATAACAGCCTTCTATCTATGCCCCATCTCTCTAATTTCTTCCATAGACAGTTTCTTGGGATACTGTCGAAGGCGGCCTTTAGGTCTATGAAAGCGACACATAGGCGCCCCCGACTCGGGGCAGAATATTTTCTGGCAAGATGATACATAATTACCATATGGTCAGTGGTCGAATAATTGTTCCTAAAGCCCGCTTGCTCATGGCCAATCAAATTTGAGTCGTATGCCCAATGGGACAGCTTAGACAGCAAAAATTTTGCATAGATTTTCCCGATGATAGACAAAAGGCTGATGTTCCGATAGTTCTCTGGGTCAGCAGGGGGACCCTTTTTATGGACTGGTACGATCACGGCCTCCTTCCATGACCTAGGGATAAGCCCCGTAGAATTAATTGCATCAAAGACTTTGGCCAGAATTTCAGCCCACCACCTCGGTTGCGCAACAATAGCCTCAGCAGGGACTAGATCCGGCCCGGGGGCTTTGCCCGTTTTCAGATCTAGTATCAAGTCCATTATCAGGTCTGGGTCGGTAGAGGGCCACAAAGGTAGATGGTCGGCTCGGAATTCCGTGGGTGAGTTGGATTCCTCTGCCAAGGAGAAATATTTACTCAAGAATTGTTCCCATGTGGGCGCAGGGATAATCACCAGTGGGTACTTCCTTCCTCTTTTGTTTATCAGAGCCCAAAATTCCTGTGGTCTGCGGGATCTAGAGGCCGCAATCAAGGCTCGCCAACGCTTTTGGTACCACTCGCGTTTGGCCAGCTTTAAAGTCTGTTTGTATGCTCTTTTGGCTTGTAAATAGGAGGGTGGTAGAGCCTGGGCATTAGAGTTTTTGTATTCATTATAGATGGAATGAAGAAGGGATCTTGCTTGTTTGCAAGAGGTGTTAAACCAAGGGGCCCCAGCACTGAACTGCGCCACTTTCGCCTTTTGAGGAGGTGATGTAAAAAAAGTGGTAAGGTTTGTTATAAAAAGGTTAAAAAGTTTCAAAACCGAATTGAAATCTTGTAAATCAGTAGTTATTTGAGGTAGATAGGCAATGATTTCCCTATGGAAAAATTCCTGGTATTTTTGGGCCACAGCCTCCGACCATTTGATCCCATTTTGATCGATGATAAGGTTTCCAGAAGGACTGAGTGTTTATAGTCCTTCTGGCACCGGAACAATGACAAAGTGGTCACTATTGGAAGGTGATCACTGAAATGTTGGTTTTCAACTTGGAAGGAAAGTACATTAACGGCCAAATTTGCAGAGATGGACACGACTAAATGACTAAACAACAACAACAACAACAACAATGGAGGACTTAGTCAGATACAACCCACTGGACGTTTGTGGGAATTCAGTACATTGCATATTAGAAAGCGTGACCAATGGTTGATTTCCTTTCAGCTTCAAATATGAAAGAGAAAAACAAAACCTAAATCTGTGAGTCTACTTTGATATTTCATCATTACAAGGCAAGCAGTGGCTTTAGATCATCTTAGCTGTTCCTGCAAATTGAGTCAGAATATAAATAACCATCAACAGGATTTCCACATATCTAATGGTGTTGTCAAATTTCTTAACTAGGAAAGCAAGCCATGTATTTTTAAATAATCTGTTTTTAATGAAATTTTAGAATATATGTGCTTCACCCCTTCATTCTCTTTAGCTACTGAATTCCTTTAATATGATCTCTGAATAAATATGACACTTTTGTTCCCTTTAGTGCATATAAATCAAATTTAAGGGATTCCCAGGGAATTGTCTTTGTTTTCTGCTTTTGTTTTATAAAAATTAAGTTGCTTGTTATGTGTAGCAAGCAGAAGATGAGTAACAACATTAGAGACGCTCCAAATATTCCATTAAAATACCAGCCTGCTAGATTGGTACTCCAATGAAACATTCATTCCCCCCCCCCCAAATGTAGCAAACAAAACTTAACAAAGTACTGAATCAACGTACAAAACCTTAAGAGCTCAAGAGGCTCTGCAGAACAGCTGGACCCTCTGGGTCTAGGCACAGCCACAGCAAGCCTGGCTGAGAGCTGTAGGAGGGCCCTTGGGCAATGGTGGCTTGAAGTAAGAGTAGCTGTGTCGGTGCTCCCTAGTAAAGAAGCAGACTTGCAACCGTGCAGAAGAAAAGGGGGGAAAGGTGCAGCTAGACTGGTTGCTTGGCATGGCTTAGCACTGTCCCTTTTCAGCACTTGCAGTCAAGCGCAGCGTAAGGCCGTCACCAGCCTTCTCAGTGGTTTGGCTGGGACCATGAAGACCCCAGCAGAGAACCCAAGCAAAGCAGTGGAGTACCTCAAGGAACTCAACAAAATCGTCAAGATGCAGCAGGAGCTGCTGGAGAAGATTGAGCAGCAAGCGGCCAAGCTGGATCACGAGAACGCCTGCCTGCAGCTCCAGGCACATGCAGGCTGCTGCTGCTGCAACAGCAGGCAGCCCTGCCCACCTCGCTGCTGCTGGGAGACCTCCAGGAACGCACCACTGGTGATAAATCTGAAGATGAAAGTTCAAGAAACCTCAGGACTCTGCCTATGAACTGCAGAGAAAAGTTGGCAATAACAGGCATGGTGTCTTTCAGGCACACTTGCTCACCATTACTAAGTTGCCAATGCCTGCAGAGGTCCCCCCAAACGAAGTTCCAAAGCCAGGATCTTTGGCCCATCTTGCTGCTCGAAGGCAGACCATTCATCCATTAGCCGCTCCACGGATGGACCAAAATAGGCAACAGAATGCTGGAAACTTTCAGTCACAGTGCAGAAAGGTCTCCAACCTGTTGGCCACAAGATCCGGAACGCTGTCTGCAGACAAACGCCGGCTCCCTCGGCCTGAAGCCAGATGAGCGCCACAACCCTATAGTGGCCTTTGACTGGACTTACCGTATTTTTCGCCCCATAAGACACACTTTTCCCCCTCCAAAAATGAAGGGGAAATCTGGGTGCGTCCTATGGGGCGAATGCAGGCTTTCGCTGAAGCTTGGAGAGCGAGAGGGGTGGGTGCGCACCGACCCCTCTCGCTCTCCAGGCTTCAGGAAGACATCCGCAGCCTGGGCAGCCCTGCAGGAGGTCAGGCAGGGATGTCTAGGCTGCGGATAGCAGCCTGCTTCCTGGAGCGTCGGGCGCCCTGAAAGCAGAGCGCCCGGCGCTTCGGGAGCGCATCCGCAGCCTGGGCAGCCCTGCAGGAGGTCCAGCAGGGCTGTCTAGGCTGCGGATAGCAGTCTGCTTCCTGGAGCGTAGGGCGCCCTGAAAGCAGAGCGCCTGGCGCTTCGGGAGCGCATCCGCAGCCTCGGCAGCCCTGCAGGAGGTCCGGCAGGGCTGTCTAGGCTGCGGATAGCAGCCTGCTTCCTGGAGCGTCGGGCGCCCTGAAAGCAGAGCGCCTGGCGCTTCAGGAGCGCATCCGCAGCCCGGGCAGCCCTGCAGGAGGTCTGAAGCAGAGCGTCCCGCGCGCCGGACAGACATCCGCAGCGTGGGGAGTACTGCAGGGGTTCCCCGCAGGGTTCCCCACGCTGCGGATAGCAGCCTGCCTCCCGGCGGGTGGGGCGCCCTGAAGCAGAGCGCCCCGCGCGCCGGACAGACATCCGCAGCGTGGGGAGCCCTGCAGGGGTTCCCCGCAGGGCTCCCCATGCTGCGGATAGCAGCCTGCCTCCCGGCGGGTGGGGCGCCCTGAAGCAGAGCGCCCCGCGCGCCGACAGACATCCGCAGCGTGGGGAGCCCTGCAGGGGTTCCCCGCAGGGCTCCCCACGCTGCAGATAGCAGCCTGCCTCCCGGCGGGTGGGGTGCCCTGAAGCAGAGCGCCCCGCGCGCCGGACAGACATCTGCAGTGTGGGGAGCCCTGCAGGGGTTCCCTGCAGGGCTCCCCACGCTGCGGATAGCATCCTGCCGCCTGAGGCAGACATTGGCCAGCCCCACAAGCTCAGGAAGGTGCAGTGCCCTTCCTCGACCTGGTTTGGTTTCCCCGACCTGCTTTTGGGGGGGAAATAAAGGAAAATTTTTTTTCCTTTATTTCCCCCCCAAAAAACTAGGTGCATCCTATGGGACGGAGCGTCCTATGGGACGAAAAATACGGTAACTGTTCAGGGTCCTTTACCTTTTTCCTTTACTTGCTTATAGTAGTAGCATATAGGAATGGTGTGCATAGATTTCATCATCATCATCATCATCATCATCATCATCATCATTATTACATCTATTATGAAGGTGGTGGGAATAGGTGCCTGCTGTTTCAAGATTTCAAGGGTTGGTTTCTAGGTTTCAAATTAAATCTCTGGAGCCTCAGTGGAGGAAAGGTTTGCTGCCAAATCCCCACTCGACTCCTTCATAGCTTTTCAGGCTGGAAATGGCTTGTCTCATTCAACACCACATGAACCTAACTACTCAGCTGATGAACAGAAGTGTACCTGTTCTCCTCATGCAGATATTAAAGGATATGCACAGTATCCTGCCTCTGACAACAGCGGATGCTCCAGAGGAAATACATGAGACGCCAGAGGGTTAATGAGAAAAGGAAATGGTTGCCACTGAGCTCATTAGAGGCACAACTTCATTTGTTTTTATTTTTAAAAAACCTCAAAGTCAAATATTACAGAATAATTTCCCCATTTATCTTTATATTCCCACTTATAAATCTGGGGCGGTGGGGAATCAGAACTAGCTTAAGGATAGAGGGTGGTGGTGGGGAACCAAGCAAACAAAGCACAAAAGGAACAAGAACACTATCACACTGTTCCTATAATATAATTCTTATTATGTTTTACTGAAAGCAAGGTGGTCAGAAAAATTGTTCATATGCACCTCCTTCTGCGAAGGAAGGATGAGATGGTGATGTTCCACAGGAAAGGCAAAACAGGAGAGGCATATAGGGCCTGCCTTAAATGTCAGGTGCCACCTCCTTTTCTCGTAGTTTTCTCTGGAGCAGCTGTCCTGTCCCACCCTCTCCCTCCAGATCATCATGGGACAAGCCAACTGCTTCTTCTGGCTGAACAGGAAATTCCCACCCCTCGACTGCTACCTGGGAGTGCCTCTTTTTTGCATATGCAATACTGCATGAAATATGGGGAAGAATATTGTTACAAAGTCATGGCCAGCATATCATAGCCAAATACACATGGCAGGCCACACTCTGGATCTTGTTTTCTCGACTGGGCAGGAAGACCAGTCCCTGGTCGTGGTCAGATCACTTCCTGTTGAGATTTAGGATGTCAGCACCTTTTCCTGTCCTCAGAGGCTATTAGGAAGGTCTACCCTCGGAACCTGATGGGATTCTAAATGGCTCTGGGGGTTTTCCAGCTGATATGACTGGTGCTCCTGTCGAAGCCCTGGCTGACCTCTGGAACACCCAAATGGCTCGGGCTATTGACATGATTGCCCCTGAGTGCCCTCTCCCACTTCATGGAGCCCAATTGGCCCCCAGGTATACTCTGGAGATAAGGGTGAGGAAACAAGCTGGGAGATGGCTTGAACACAAGTGGAGGAAAGATTCGAATGACTTCAACCGAACAACCGAACAATGGCAAGAGCTCATTATCAAACCTACCTAGTGGCAGTGAAGGCAGCAAAGAAGGCATACAGTGGTACCTTGGTTCTCAAACGCCTTGGTACTCAAACGCCAAAAACCTGGAAGTGTTTTTGAACGTTTTTTGGAAGCCAAATGTGGCTGTCGGCTATTGTTTCTGGGGCGCCTGCACCAATCAGAAGCTGCGCCTTGGTTTTTGAACATTTCAAAAGTCAAATGGCCTTCTGGAATGGATTATGTTTGACACTTTTATTTTTGCTATTTATTTTGCATCTTTATTTCTGAGGCTTTTTTGGTTAATTTGTTTTTGTGACTGTGTGGAACCCAGTTCTGCTACTGATTGATTGATTGTGTGACTGCAGAAATGGATAAAATCCAAACAATGATTATCATCAGTGCAGGTAAGATTTTTTTTAAAAAATTTTTTTTATCATTTACAATACTGTCTTATTTATTTCATAGTACTGTACATTGATTATTGCTTTCATTTTATGGATTAATGGTCTCGTTAGATAGTAAAATTCATGTTAAATTGCTATTTTAGGAGTTGTTTTTAAAAGTCTGGAACGGATTAATCCATTTTGCATTTCCTTCTATGGGAAAGTATGCTTTGGTTTTGGAACGTTTTGTTTTTGGAACGGACTTCCAGAATGGCTTAAGTTTGAGAACCAAGGTACCACTGTACTTTGCTGCCTCCGTGGCATCCTCATTATGTTGTCTGGCAGAACTTTTCTGGGTTGTACGGGGCCTTTTACAAGCTGGCCCAAAGGAGGTGATAGAACCAATGGTAGCTTGCTGTGGCTTGTTTGCAAAGCATTTTGAGGATAAAATTGCTTGCATCCACCAAGACCTTGACTCTGCTGTTATAGCAGATGAATCTCATGGGGTGTCCAGAGCACAGTCTAGTCCACTTGTGTTGGATGAGTTTCAGCTGGCAAGGCTCGTGGATGTGGACAAGGTGCTCGGATCAGTCAGGGTGACCACTTGCCCCTCTTGGCTGATAAAACCAGCAAGGAGGGAACAGCTGGCTGGGCCAGGGAAGTAGTTATGAGAGGGGGAGGCAGTGGTAAAACCACTCCTTAAGAAACCTTTCCTGGTTTCAGAAAACCTAACTACTGGCCAGTTGCTAATCTCCCTTTCCTGGGCAAGGTTCTGGAGCGAGTGGTCGCAGACCAGATCCAGGTGCTTTTGGAAGAAACTGATTTTGTGGAACCTTTTCAATCGGGGTTTAGGCCTGGTTTGGGAACAGAAACAGCTTTGGTCCCTCTGTCGAGAGACACACAAGGGAAACATGTCCCTGTTAATTGTTCTTGACTTCTCAGTGGCCTTTGATACCATCGGCCATGGTATTCTTCTGGAGTGACTCTCCGTACTAGGGGTGGGTGGCACCGCTTTGTGGTGGTTCTATTACTTGGGGAATGCTATTCAGCCCTGTGGAAACCGCAGGGCTCAATCCTATCGCCCATGTTGTTTACATGAAACTGCTGGGTGGGGTTAGCCGGAGGTTCGGAGTACGTTGTCAGGCAGTATGCTGATGGCACCCAGCTCTATTTCTCCTTTACATCTGCAGGTGAGGCAGTGGAAGTGCTGGACCAGTGTCCTGCCTCGGTAATGGACTGGATGAGAGCCAACAGACTGAAGCTCAATCCAGATAAGACTGAGGCACCCTAGACCAGATGGCTGGGAGGCTGCCTGCTCTTGATGGGGTTACACTTCCCCTGAAGGAGCAGGTTCGTAGCTTGGGGGTACTCCTGGATCCTTTGCCGTCGTTCGAGGCTCAGGTGGGCTCAATGGCCCAGAGCGCCTTCCATCAGCTTCAGCTGGTGGCCCAGTTACGCCCCTATCTGGACAGGGATAGCCTAGCTACTGTTGTCTATGCTCTGGTAACCTCTGGGTTAGATTACTGCAATGAGTTCTACGTAGGGCTGCCTCTGAAGACGGTTCGGAAACTTCAGCTAGTGCAGAATTCAGCGGCCAGGTTGCTCACCGGAGCAAGACGGTTTGAGCATATTTCACCAATCCTGGTCTGATTGCACTGGCTACTAAGTAGTTTCCAGGCTCAATTCAAAATGCTGGTTTTGACCTATAAAGCCTCAGGACTGCAATACTTCAAGGACCGCCTCTTTCCATATGAACCTACCCAGACCCTGAGATCATCTTCTTCTTCAGCAGGGGAGCAGTGGAAGAAGGAGCAAAAAGGGTTTTCTTGTGTGTGTTTCTTGTGGCTGATTAGCTGCTCTCCCTGTGAAAAGGTCAGAGGGGGCAGGGTTTCTGTTGAGGTAGGTGATTAGCTGTGGGAGGAGCTTATCAGAGCTTGCAGGACAGCGGCGCGTGCAGTTGGATCCATCTTTTAGATTTAGGGGAGCTAGTCTCAAAGGTTTGTTGGGGGAGACCTAGGGTTTTTTTTGGGGGGGGGGAGTTACTTGTCCTGTCTTCATGCTTTTTATGATGGAGAACCGCTGTAGTCACCCCCAACGACACATTCTCAAGATGGAGGGTGAGGGAACAGCTGCAGTCGCCTGCGGTTCCTGCGCAATGTTTGCCATCTTGCCAAAGGTTGCAGGCAGCTTTACCTGCAGCAATTGCATGTTGATTGCCCTCTTACAAGACAAAGTCCAGCAACTGGAGGAACGTGTAGCTACGCTCCAAAGAATTAGAGAGCTGGAGCTCTTCTTGGAAGCAACAGAGCACACCGTCTCCACCAAGGAGGAGACAGGGGACTCCCCTGAGAAGGAGGCTAGTTCACCAACACAGGAGCCAGATATATGGAGAAATGTGACTCAAAGAAGTAGGAGGCCCAGGGTTCGCTCTGATTGTTTAGAAATACACGATCGCTTTGAGGTCCTCTCCCCTAGCATGGAAGACGAAGAGCAGACTCCATTTGAGGATCTCTCCCTCATTACAGTCGATCAGGTATATGAAGACGAGCAGCAAAGTCAGTCCTCAGGGAATGTGCAGGCGACCTTGGAATGGACAGCTCACGGAAGAACCCCGACCAAACCTAAGAGGAGGAGTGTAGTGGTGATAGGGGATTCCCTACTGAGGGGAACAGAAGCAGTGATCTGTGGGCCTGACAAGATGTCTCGGGAAGTGTGCTGTCTCCCCGGGGCTAAGATCCAAGATGTAACTGAACGACTGCAAGGAATCATAAAACCCACTGACAAATACCCCATCCTCTTGGTTCATGTGAGAACCAATGACACTGCAAGCAATAGCCTCCAGAAGATCAAAAGAGACTACGAGGCTCTGGGCAGGAAATTGAAGCAATTAAATGCACAAATTGTCATCTCATCTGTCCCAGTTGAACGATGTGGCCCAGGGAGAGAGGGGAAAATAGTGGAAGTGAACAACTGGCTTTGCAAATGGTGTAAACAGGAACGGTTTGGATTCTTAGATCACGGACTGCAGTTTCTTAAAGATGGACTTCTGGCAAGCGATGGGCTGTACCTCACAACGGTTGGGAGGAATGTTTTTGCCAAAAGTCTCAGAAACCTCATCAGGATGGCTTTAAACTGACTAATGTGGGGGAGGGAGACAGTGCTCCTGAAGGTAGGAGTCTATCAATTGATGAAGATGATCATCCAAATGTCATAGACCAAATGGAGCAAACATCACGCAGACCTAGTGGTGGGAGGAAAAAATCCTTAAATAAGAGACACGGGGGAATGATTAATGGACTTCAATGTCTGTACACTAATGTGCAAAGCATGGGAAATAAACAAGATGAGCTTGAGCTCTTGGTACAGCAAACTAAATATGACATAATAGGCATCACTGAAACCTGGTGGGATAAGTCCCACAATTGGAATGTAATAATGGAGGGATACAATCTATTTCAGAGAAACAGACCAGACAAGAAAGGAGGAGGAGTGGCGTTATATGTCAGGGATGTGTATACCTGTGAAGAGATCCAAGATTTAGAACCTCAAAGCCAAAGTGAGAGCATTTGGGTCAAAATTAAGGGAGAGAAGAATAACAGGGACCTCATTGTGGGAGTTTACTATAGATCCCCAAGCCAAACGGAGGACATAGATGATGCCTTCCTGGAACAGATGGCCAAGCATGCAAAAGGAAGGGAGATAGTAGTAATGGGGGACTTCAATTACCCAGATATTTGTTGGATGTCAAACTCAGCCAAGAGCATAAGGTCAAACAGATTCCTCGCTGGCCTTGCAGACAACTTCATTGTCCAGAAAGTGGGACAAGCAACAAGAGGAACAGCCATTTTAGATCTGGTCCTAACCAATGTTGATGACCTGGTTAGTGGGGTAGAAGTGGAAGGATCATTAGTCGCGAGTGATCATGCTCTTCTGAAGTTTACTATACAGCGGAAAGGAGCAGCCAAGCATACTAGGACTCAATTTCTTGACTTCAACAAAGCTGACTTCATAAAACTTAGGGAGGTGCTGGGTGAGATCCCATGGACAGTAATACTAAAAGGAAAGGGAGTTCATGATGGCTGGGAGTTTGTTAAGAGGGAGATAGTAAAAGCACAACTTCAGGCAATACCAATGAGACGGAAACATGGAAGGTGCCTAAAGAAGCCAGGGTGGCTATCTAAAGAACTTTTAACTGAGTTAAGATTAAAAAAGGATGTGTACAAAAAAAGGGAAAAGGGGGGAAACCACCAAAGAGGAATTCAAACAAATAGCCAGAACGTGTAGACACAAAGTCAGAAAAGCTAAAGCACAGAATGAACTCAGGCTTGCTAGAGAGGTTAAAAGCAACAAAAAAGGCTTTTATGGGTATGTTCGTAGCAAAAGGAAGAACAAAGAAACAGTGGGGTCACTCAGAGGAGAAGATGGTGAAATGCAAACAGGGGACACAGAAAGGGCTGAAATCCTCAATGCCTTCTTTGCCTCTGTCTTCTTCGATAAAGAAAACAATGCCCGACCTGAAGAATTTAGAGCAAATGATTCAGCAGAGGAAACACAGCCCAGAATAACTAAGGAGATAGTACAAGAATACTTGGCTAGTCTAGATGTATTCAAGTCTCCAGGGCCAGATGAACTGCATCCAAGAGTATTAAAAGAACTGGCAGATGTGTTCTCAGAACCACTGGCAGTCATCTTTGAGAATTCCTGGAGAACAGGCGAAGTCCCGACAGACTGGAGGAGGGCAAATGTTGTCCCTATTTTCAAAAAGGGGAAAAGAGAGGACCCAAATAATTACCGGCCAGTCAGTCATGTCAGACTAACCTATAAGTCATGTCAGACTAACCTGATCTCGTTTTTTGACAGAATTACAAGCCTGGTAGATGAAGGGAACGCAGTGGATGTAGCCTACCTTGATTTCAGCAAGGCATTTGACAAGGTGCCCCATGATATTCTTGTAAAGAAGCTGGTAAAATGAGATAGGTTTTAGGTTATGCTATGCTTCTAATAGGTTATGTTACATTCTGGATTATGTTATGTTCTAATAGATTATGTCTGAATAGGATGAGAGTGTTGGAGATACGTGCGAATGTGTATGTGAATCCGGTCTTGGGTGCTTGATTTTCGTTGTTGTGTATACTGTGTATATACGGACAATGACAATAAATTTATCTATCTTTATAAAATGCGGTCTTGACTTTGCTACCACTCAGTGGATTTGTAACTGGCTGGCTGTCTGAACCCAAAGGGTGCTCATCAATGGTTCCTCTTCATCCTGGAGAAGAGTGACTAGTGGGGTGCCACAGGGTTCTGTCTTGGGCCTGGTCTTATTCAACATCTTTATCAACGACTTGGATGATGGACTCAAGGGCATCCTATCAAATTTGCAGATGACACCAAACTGGGAGGGGTGGCTAATACCCCAGAGGACAGGATCACACTTCAAAACGACCTTGACAGATTAGAGAACTGGGCCAAAACAAACAAGATGAATTTTAACAGGGAGAAATGTAAAGTATTGCACTTGGGCAAAAAAAATGAGAGGCACAAATACAAGATGGGTGACACCTGGCTTGAGAGCAGTACATGTGAAAAGGATCTAGGAGTCTTGGTTGACCACAAACTTGACATGAGCCAACAGTGTGACACAGCAGCTAAAAAAGCCAATGCAATTCTGGGCTGCATCAATAGGAGTATAGCATCTAGATCAAAGGAAGTAATAGTGCCACTGTATTCTGCTCTGGTCAGACCTCACCTGGAGTACTGTGTCCAGTTCTGGGCACCACAGTTCAAGAAGGACACTGACAAACTGGAACGTGTCCAGAGGAGGGCAAGCAAAATGGACAGGGGCCTGGAAACGATGCCTTATGAGGAACGGCTAAGGGAGCTGGGCATGTTTAGCCTGGAGAAGAGGAGGTTAAGGGGTGATATGATAGCCATGTTCAAATATATAAAAGGATGTCACGTAGAGGAGGGAGAAAGGTTGTTTTCTGCTGCTCCAGAGAAGCGGACACGGAGCAATGGATCCAAACTACAAGAAAGAAGATTCCACCTGAACATTAGGAAGAACTTCCTGACAGTAAGAGCTGTTTGACAGTGAATTTGCTGTCAAGGAGTGTGGTGGAGTCTCCTTCTTTGGAGGTCTTTAAGCAGAGGCTTGACAACCATATGTCAGGAGTGCTCTGATGGTGTTTCCTGCTTGGCAGGGGGTGGACTCGATGGCCCTTGTGGTCTCTTCCAACTCTATGATTCTATTCTATGATCTTCAGAGGCCCTCCTTTGTGTGCCCTCTCCTTGAGGGGTCTGGATGGTGGCAACATGAGAACGGGCCTTCTCTGCAGTGGCTCCCCATTTTTGGAATGCTCTCCTTAGGAAGTTTGCCCAGCACCTTCATTGTACACCTTTAGGTGCCAGGCAAAAATGTTCCCTTTTAACCAGGTCTTTGGTTAATCTGATTTACATCCTATGCCCTTTTAAAATGTCTTTTTGTGTGTAGGGGAGGTTATTGGGTTGTTGGTTTTATTTTTATTATGTATTTTGTGGTTTTATATCTTGATTTTATTTTGTGAACCGCCCTGAGATCCCCAGGTATAAATTCAAACACTACTACTACCAGCAAAAGCACGCAGGGCAAGTAGATAAATAGGTACTGTTCCAACAGGAAGGTAAACGGCATTTCCGTGCGCTCCTCTGGCTTCGCCAGAAGCGGTTTAGTCATGCTGGCCACATGACCCGGAACAACTGTCTGCAGAAGCGGACAAAAGCCGGCACCCTCAGCCTGTAAACCGAGATGAGCGCTGCAACCCCAGAATTGTCTGCGACTGGACTTAACAGTCAGGGGTCCCTTTACCTTTACTAACGGGGACTGAGTAACAGAGAATGGGTTGTATGTGAGGATGGATAAGTATTTTAAGATGCTATTAGTCTTTTATTTGATATACTTTTTAGGGTTGTTGAGAAGAGAGAAAGACTAGAAAACACTTTGGCAAACTGAAAATGCTACTGCGAAAAAGTAGGATAGTGCAGAGAACTCAGTCAACACTTTGCGCAGGCTAGCCTGTCCCATCAAGCAACCACATACTGGATTTTCGAAGGACCTACAGTCAAAGTCCATTTTTTGTAAGTCTCAATATTCTGGTTGTATCCACACCCCTCAGAGATAGGCAAACTGGATATGGACTATTTATTCTTAATATTCTACATCAGTATTACATGTATATCCATTCCATTTTTCCTCTAAGGTGGCATTCAATAATCTTCTTTCCTACTTACCCTCATAACTATCGAAGGTGAAAAATAGATCTGACCCACTTGTGGGTTATTGACCAGAGTCAGCTGGGTGCCTAGATTCAGAACATGGGGCTTTGCACACATGCCAGGAGGAGAGAGTCTCTACCAGTTAAAAATACTCTCAGAGTTAACCAGCAGCATAGCATGGAATATAGGTTGTTGTGCCTTTTTGCATATCCTGTTTGGTCTGATTTAAAGCTCTTGTCCCCCACCACTTTACCCCTCCAGCAATGAACAGATCACATACGCTTAAGTAAGTTTAAAACATTTGCTTACTAAACCCAAACGTCTGATTCATGCATTGTCCCATGAAGGAGACACACAAGCAGATTACTACTGCGTGCAAAATACACAATATAGTTTCCAACATGTTATCTGAACTTGGAGCAAGTTCAGACATGTCTGTCCTGGCCAGTTACATAGCTGGAAGACAGTGTGAGAAAAAGGAAGAGAAGCAGCTTCATCCATCTATCATGGGTGCTTTAGTTGAGATTCCAGCATTGCAAGGGTTTGGACTGGATGCCCCTCAAGATCCTCTTCCAACTCCACAATTCTATGAAATATCCCCGCCCACTCTGCTCAGGTGGGGCAGTAGACCCCCATACATTGAGGATCCCTGTACTTGTCTAAGGCTGCAAATGCTCCAACATCTTGGGAGGGCAAATAGGAACACACACACACACACACCATTGGGTCGCCACCATTCTGCCACTGCCCACCCTCATGCTGCCACCACTGCCCACCCATCCCATTTCTGCCACCAACATACTTCTGGAAGCAGGTGCTGCGCTTTCAGCGCTTCTGGAAGTGTGACGGCAGCTTCCAGAAGCATGTCAGTGGTTGCAGCAGAGGGAGCCAAAGTGGGATATCCAGGACTGGGATCAGAAGCTGGGACAGCTTCTGATAATTGGATGTCCCACTCAAAAGAGGAATGTGTAACAGTGGTGGGGCAGTAGTGATGTTTTTTATCCAACTCTTATCTGCCACTTCTTTTTAACATGGCTTTCATCACTTCTGGCAGTTCCCTCACTATGAGAAGTAAAGTTACAGGGGACCAAGCAGAAGGCCTTCTCGGTAGTGGCTCCCGCCCTGTAGAACACCCTCCCATCAGATGTCAAGAAAATAAATAATTATCTGACGTTTAGAAGACATCTGAAGGCAGCCCTGTTTAGGGAAGTTGTTGGTTTTCTTTTTTTAAAAAAGACTGATATTTTAATGTATTTCTAATCTCCTGTTGGAAGCTGCCCAGAGTGGCTGGGGAAACCCAGCCAGATGGGCGGGTTATAAGCAAATAATAATAATAATAATAATAATAATAATAATAGTCATTTGTATTATATTTTTTGCCACATTATTGTATCCCCCCTTATTTTATTTAAATGAAAACACATTAAAAGAGGGAGGCAAATGGATTTTTAAATATGGATGAAGCTTCAAAAGCAGTTTTGATAGAGTATGGGGTGATGCTGCTGTTAAGGGGAAAAGGGAGACTATTGTATCTGATCTCTCATCATGAGGGCAACATATGAAATGACATGTAGTCCCACAATTTCAGTGAAAGAACAAGGCATCCAGTGAATGCATTTATTTATTCATACTAGTATTTATATACCACAATATAAAACCCATTAAAAGGAGTACAAAACAATAATTGAAATGAGTAGCTACTGAAGGAAATTCTGAACAACCACTTGGGCCTGTTGGCATTTAAAAAAAATATCTTCAAGAGCCATTTAAAAGTCAAAAGCAAGGAAACCTGCCAAATCTCTGCTGGAAGAGTATTCCACAGCATGGGACCAGCAAAACCTCTTTCCACTCAATAAGGATGGTGGACTAGAAGAAGACTAGAGATTTAACTTCCTTAATATTACCGCTTCAAAAAAGATATTTGGTATGTAAAAGAGGGGAGGAAGGGCCTTTATCCTGCCTCCTTACTGAGTGGGAAGAAGTGGGCTGCTTGAGAGCAATGAGCTGGGGGAAACCGCATGGTGTATCTATGGCATACGTGTGTGCCTGTGTGTGAAACACTTCATTAATAGCAGTGTTCACATAAAATACTGGAAGCCCAGCTACGGTTTAATGTATTTGTCCCAAGTTTTGTAGAAATTAAAATGTACACCAACACCCTATTGCATGAATTACTGAACCGAATTATTTAAGTCTTGAATAAATGACAGAACAAAAATAAGCAAGCTGCACTACATGTGCATGCAATAAGGACAATGTCACTAATATTACAATCCACAGAGGTGACATTTCCAAATGCCTATTCAACTTTTCTGTGTATGAAAAATCCAAATCTTTCTTCTCTTTAGATTCATTTGGCCTTCTTCAAGGACAGCCAGGTGCACAGACTCATCTTACATTACAACCTCTCACAAATCCCTTATTTAATCTTCTGGGTTTACGCTGCTTTTTGAGCTAGGGTAAGCAGCAGCATGAAAATGCTTCATGTAAATGTTGCTTTAATCCTATGAAAGCCACAAAACAGGCCTAGCTGAATGAGCAGGAAACTGAGCTCAGGAACTCTCTGTGACCTTGATTGCACTGTCGCTCTTGGCACCAGCATGGTGGCCACAAGGTCATGCTGAGGACGAGGAAAGCAACCCAGTCTCACTTGTAGGAACTCCTTTGTATGGATCAGCCGGGCCAATCTGTGTTCTGTGGTGTCTGATGTTTACAATGCTTTGAGCTCTAGGGTTTGATTACACATCTCTCCAATTGCAGATAGATTACAGAATTTCTATCCCCAAATTTGGATGTGACATCAGTCCAGTGTGAAATTATTCTTTATTGCTTTTGGTTTTAAAGTATTTTGGAGGGTGGGAAAGAAACAGAACAATGCAGAAAGTTCAAACAAACAAATGAGTGAAGAAATTATTTAAAAACACTCCATGTGTCACCACTCTCTTAAAAAGTACCAAGAACCAGGTCTGTTAACATGTGTTGGTGGTAAAATGCAGGGCTTGGAGGACTATCATTAACGTGGCCTCTGGGAAAACACAAACACACTTTCTGAAATTAAATCTTCACGTTTGCCCACCGCAGTCAGTTGCTGGCATGTTAACCTGTAGCTGAGGCCTCACATCCAGTGCCAATGCAAATACTAAGGAACAAGAAGAGCAAAGATCCTTTTTTGTTGTTCAGTAATATTAAATCACAGAAAAGGGGAAAAGAGATAGCAACACTCAAATTTTAAACTCAAATACATGTGCACAGGATTATTTTTCACATTGTCTAAACTGTACTTGCTTAGAAACTTCTTTTTTCATGTTTGTAGAAGAAAAAGATAAAGAAAAAAACAACGAAGACTTTCCTCAACAACAACGTACACAGAGTGGGTGAAGATGACCTTCAACATAATACAGGTTTTGCAATAAGTATGGTTTCATGATCAGTGTGGAAATGCAGCCTAGTTCCCACAACTGTTTTATTGGCAAAAGTAAGAAAGGGCTTGGGTCAGTCTGGAAATTAGTACAAGAATATAACTTGAAATTAGAACTTGAGAAAAATAGAACTGAACAAGAAAAATTGAGGCTTGAGCAAGAATTGGAAAAAGAAAAATTGAGGACTGAGCAGGAAACTGAACAATTGAGGCTTGAGCAAGAATTGGAAAAAGAAAAATTGAGGACTGAGCAAGAAACTGAACAATTGAGGCTTGAGCAAGAATTGGAAAAAGAAAAACTGAGGGCTGAGCAGGAAAGGGAACAGCAGCGGTTTCAGTTAGAGAAAAGACGGCTGGAATTAACAGTTTTAGAAAATCGTAATAATAGTAATAACACTGATGGGCAGAATCAACTGAAGATAGATTTAAAACGCTGTCAGGGGTTCAGAAGGAGAGACACAGGAGGGGGAGCAAATGGAGAGTGAGGAGGAGGAGTACGAGGGGGGCGCAGGCAGTGACAGTGGCCAGAGTTATTCCACAAGCCTCTCTAGCGAATCGGAGGACTCACAGAAGGGAGCGCCGGTGGCCAGAGCGAGGGGGGCTCCAGGGGGGAAGCCCCAGGAGGAAGGGGCTAGCGGGGAGTCCCTGAGCAGCAGTTGGAAATCAGGACCAGCTTCTCCACCAGAGCGCAGTGGGGAGGGGGAGTCCCAGGAGTCGGGACCAGTGTCCTCACCACCAGAGGGAGGAGAGGAGTCAGGTTTGGCAACACCCACATCAGGAAGTGGGGAAACGGTCAGAAGGAAAGTCACCGGCTGGGCGCGCGCGCCAAGTTCAAATGTACAGGAGCGCGGCACAGCGGGGAGCCCGGGAAGGGAGCCAGGTCCTAAAGCCCGCCGGAGGGAGGGGCAAGACTCAGGAGGCTCAGCGTCAGAGGAGTCCAGGAAGGAGGGAACCCCAGAGGGCAGAAGGACCCAACGCAGGAAAGAGCAGCGCAAGAGGTGGAGCCGGGCTAGAATCTTAAACTGGTGTGGGTGGAGCAGTGAGTCAGAGGGGACTTAGCCGGTCTAGCGTCAAGACGTGGGTCTGCGCGCCCAGAGCTTGGAAATGGAAACTAAACCTTAATAAAGACTTTTGTATATAACATCCACTGGGTGTTGGTCCTCTGTGAGCTGGGACCTAGCGGCAGTCCTGACAAACGCTTTCCTGAGTTTAGAGATAAGGATAGCCCAGAAGCATTTCTAGTATCCTTCGAGAGAGCCTGTCACGATTTTCAAGTGAGAGAGGGAGATAAAATGATGATCTTGAGAGCTAGAATAAGCGGTCCTCTAGCCAAAATATATGCTCAAATGACTGAGGAACAAACCCGAAATTTTGATGTGTACAAGCAGTTAATATACGCACGCTTTGGGATTACCTCAGAGCAGTTGAGGAAAAAATTTAGAAGTGTGACAAAGGTGAGGGAGGAAACCTATGCGCAGATGGGGGCAAAGATAAAAACTTACCTCACAAGATGGTTAGAGCAAGAGAATGCAGACACGGTACCTAAGATTACAGAAGTGATGGCGTTGGAGCAATTTTATGACACAATAAATGGCCAATTGAAGTACCTGATAAAAGAAAGGAACCCCAAGACAATAGAGGAAGCAGCTGGTTTAGCCGATAAAATAAATGAAATCAGAGACCACAGATTTGATGGGCCAAAACTTGGTGGGAGATATTGGGAAACAAACAAGAATAAATTTCATCAAACCAAAGGAAATATTACCTCAGAAACCGATAAGAGAAGCAGCCCCTCATCAAAAAGCCCACATGAGAAGGCACACACCCATACAGAGTTTACTGAGGGAAAAGTTAATAAAACAAGTTATGCAGGACCCAAAGACATTTCATGCTGGAGATGTGGAAAATTAGGTCATAAAAGTTTTGATTGTAAAACAGGAAAAGAAACATCTAGTTATAGCACCACACAGAAACAGACATATTGTATCCAGCCTGTGGAGCAGGGCCCAACTAGTCAGGTTGTCAAGGGAACGGACGTGCCAACTAGGCCCAAGCCTGCTGAGGTAGTAGAGGCCCAAGTCCTGCACCGTTATGCGATTCAACAAGATAATCTCTTGTTAAAGAACGCTGGAGAGTATATCTGGATAGACGGAAAAAGATATCTCGGGTTAAAGGACACGGGATCACAAGTCCACCCGGAGATAATCAAGGATGAGGCCATAATTCCAGGAAAAGTAATGAAATTAAAAGGAATTTCGAAACAAGCAGAGATCCTGAAGGTGGCAGAAATAGATGTCAGGTTCAAAAACTGGGCAGGGAAGTGGCAGGTAGCCCTTTCGGAAGAAGTTCCCGCCCCTGTGCTCATTGGTTGGGACATTTTAGAACATGTGCAGAGTTCTTTCATAGTTTCCAGAGCAAATGGGAGCCCACAGTCACCTAATCCTGAGGGGGTGGATACAGTAGCAGAGGCAGACAGTGCTGAAGGACAGCAAGGGGATGATCAGCGTGAGGAAAGAAAAAACACCTTTTTGTTTCCTTTGACTAAAAGTCAAACCCCAAGTTTTGCCAAAAAGCAAAAAGAAGATACTGAGTTACAAAGGTACTTTGAGGCAGCCGAGTCGGAGAGGCCATTAACTCCTGAGTGCCCAGAACGGATTTGTTTGAGCAGAAACCTTTTATATCGAGAAGTCCTTGCCCCACCATGGGGGGGGGGGGGGGGAGAGAAGTGAGAAGACACTTAGTAATCCCACATGAATACCGAGGCAAAATCCTGCAGCACACTCACAACAATGTATTTGGAGCGCATATGGGTATTACACGTACAAAACAGATCTTGCAGGATATGAATCCTTGTTCAGTAATATTCCAGGAGTGGCCAAGGGTGTGGAACATCGGATAGACACAGGGGAAGCCAAACCCATTGCTGTGAACCTCTACTGTATAACAGGAGGGTATGTGGAGAAGGTTTGCAATGAGGTGCGGGACATGTTAAAAGCGGGAATTATTGCACTTTCAGAAAGCCCTTGGGCAGCCCCTATAGTGCTATTGGACAAGCCCGATTGATCAGTACGCTTTTGTTTAGATTTCAGAAAACTGAACCATGTCACCAAAGCAGATGCATATCCCATGCCACGACTGGATGATCTGATAGAGACCACTGGGTGATGTCATTACACCACGTGTTTAGATTTAACCAAAGGATATTATCAGGTTAAGATGAATCCGAAGGACCAAGAGAAGACAATCCATGGACATGACTTAAAGAAGAAAATTAGTTTACCCTATAAAAAAGAAAAATCCAGCTTGCATGTGGTATTTCCGATTTCCAAACACACCTGAGAATTCATACTTGGCTCCCCTTATTGCCTAAATCTGACAAAAGGATATAATGTTATTGCCCTCGGTCTATCCTAGAGTCCAGAATGAGAATTTTAGGTATTCTGGGAACCCAAGCCATTTGGAACTTTTTAAAGAATGGCATCTTGAACTGTGCAGGAGGGATAATAGGAAGCAATGCCATTTTTGTTGTATACTATAACTGGGGCCAAAGGAGAGGTGTTCTCACCTTTGACAGCAGCAGAAACAGTTTCTCCAGATCAGTCCCATATGGACAATCTTGAGGTTATAGAGGTACAAAATATCTCCTGCCAAATCTGCATTTGATAAAAAGGATTGCTGAACAGAGCATAGCCCAAATCCATCTTGCATGCTGTCAGTGTTTACAGCAGACCTTACAAATGGAACATGGAGATTAAAAATATATATAATGCATGTCCGAAGCAAGAGATATTAGCCCCAAGCTAGCATTCTTAATTAATTAATTAATTAATTAATTAATTGTACAAGGCAGGCTCAAGGAGTATGTGGACCGAGAACTCCCAGAAGTGCAAGCTGGAGTTAGAAGAGGCAGAGGAACCAGAAACCAAATTGCAAACATGCGCTGGATTATGGAGAAAGCTAGAGAGTTCCAGAAAGACATCTACTTCTGCTTCATTGACTATGCAAAAGCCTTTGACTGTGTCGACCACGGCAAACTATGGCAAGTTCTTAAAGAAATGGGAGTGCCAGATCACCTCATCTGTCTCCTGATAAATCTCTATGTGGGACAAGAAGCTACAGTTAGAACTGGATATGGAACAACTGATTGGTTCAAAATTGGGAAAGGAGTACGACAAGGCTGTATATTGTCTCCCTGCTTATTTAACTTATATGCAGAATTCATCATGCGAAAGGCTGGGCAGGATGAATCCCTAGCCGGAATTAAGATCGCCGGAAGAAATATCAACAACCTCAGATATGCAGATGACACAACCTTGATGGCAGAAAGTGAGGAGGAATTAACCTTTTAATGAGGGTGAAAGAGGAGAGCACAAAATATGGTCTGAAGCTCAACATCAAAAAAACGAAGATCATGGCCACTGGTCCCATCACCTCCTGGCAAATAGAAATGGAGGCAGTGAGGGATTTTACTTTCTTGGGCTCCATGATCACTGCAGATGGTGACAGCAGCCACGAAATTAAAAGACGCCTGCTTCTTGGGAGAAGGGCAATGACAGGCCTAGACAGCATCTTGAGAAGTAGAGACATCACCTTGCCAACAAAGGTCCGTATAGTTAAAGCTCTGGTTTTCCCAGTAGTGATGTATGGAAGTGAGAGCTGGACCATAAAGAAGGCTGATCGCCGAAGAATTGATGCTTTTGAATTATGGTGCTGGAGGAGACTCTTGAGAGTCCCATGGACTGCAAGAAGATCAAACCTCTCCATACTGAAGGAAATCAACCCTGAGTGCTCACTGGAAGGACAGATTGTGAAGCTGAGGCTCCAGTACTTTGGCCACCTCATGAGAAGAGAAAACTCCCTGGAAAAGACCCTGATGTTGGGAAAGATGGAGGGCACAAGGAGAAGGGGACGACAGAGGACGAGATGGTTGGATAGTGTCTTCGAAGCTACAAACATGAGTCTGACCAAACTGTGCGAGGCAGTGGAAGACAGAAGTGCCTGGCGTGCTCTGATCCATGGGGTCACGAAGAGTCGGACACGACTAAACGACTAAACAACAACAAAGCATTCTTAAAGTAACAAAAGCACGGAGCAGGAGACTGGGAACTTTCAGAATTTAAAACTAGATCATGGAATCATTTCAGACAATGAGAACAGTAAGATGATGAGTATGAATATGATTTATTATCATCTTACATGCAAACTTCCATATTTTTTTCATTTACAGCTATTTTCTATAATCTTGATAAAATTCAAAACTGAAGAATAATTATAGATTGGAAAGTGTTTATAGTGAGTTTGTCATGCTAAGAAATTATAGTATTTATTCTAAAGCAAGGTGTGACACCGCTTTAAATGCTTTTGTTCTTTCTAATTTCTTTTAAAGAACAGAATCTCAGTCTCCTCTTCTTTTATTCTTTTTATTGTTTTATTCCATCTATTATCCTCTTCAAAATTGATTTTCAATCTGCTAAATTATGGACTCAATTTTTAGGACTCCTAACAACATAGGCCATTACATGAGAGTTATTTTGTATGCACTTCATAATACTGGATGGCAATATTTTTCAGAAAACCACCATTATTTTGGCATCCTTCTCTTGACATCTTTCTCCTCAGTGTTCCTTGCTGTCTATGTAATATATGTTTAGAGGTTTGAAGACTGCTTGAAGCACATTGGTGCTGCTTCCCACAATGACTGTCAGGCTGCTTGAAATTCTAGAGTTGGCAAAGTAGGAGAAGAAGTAATGAAAACAAAGGTGACTGGTGACTTTGTAGATGTGAATACATCATCTACAAATATAACAGTAAATGCTTCAATAATGGTGAAGAAAAAGGGATGGGCCAATGGAGAACACAAATTAGAATCCTTTGTTCAAGGGATGTGGGTGGTGCTGTGGTCTAAACCACTGAGCCTCTTGGGCTTGCCAATCAGAAGGTCGGTGGTTCAAATCTGCATAACGGGATAAGCTCCCATTGCTCTGTCCCAGTTTCTGCCAACTTAGCAGTTCAAAAACAAGCCAGTGCAAGTAGATAAATAGGTACTGCTGTGGCGGGAAGGTAAATGGTGTTTCCGTGCGCTCTGGTTTCTGTCACGGTGCTCCGTTGCGCCAGAAGCCGTTTAGTCATAGTGGCCACATGAACCAGAAAAGCTGTCTGCCGACAAACACCGGCACCCTCGACCTGAAAGCGAGATGAGCGCTGCAACCCCATAGTCACCTTTGACTGGACTTAACAGTCAAGGAGTCCTTTACCTTTACCTATTACCTACCAACAAGGTTTGTATCAGTTCTGTGCTAAAAGCCAAAATAATGGGCGTAACCCCAAACTACTGATGAACACCAAATTATTAAGGAAATCACATTTGTTTTCTATCTTGTAAAATACTGCTACAACAGAAAAGGCAAGTATGGTAATATCAAATTATTAGCCTTAAAAAAAACAACCTAGTTGGTTGTAATTAGCTTGTAACTTAGTTTAAGAACAAAGACATGACTGATGAATTTGATTTATATTGATGAATATTGAGATAGCAAACCAGCAAAGTAGTAATGTTATTTCCATAATATTAATCTGGCAGTGTGATATCTTATATGTTTGGTCATCTGGTGTGTTTGGTCTTACTCTCCTGTAGAGGCTATGAGACACAGAAGTGGAATTCACAATGCAATAGAAATGAACACAGTAACTTTGATTACAATTGATATATCTTTCAGCCAAGCTTTGGCCTTAAAATTGCAGAGGAATAGCTAAGTGACAAGGGTGTGCATATAAACAAGTAATAATAATATGGGAATTATTTAGAAAGTATGGATTTTGTTTCAATATGAGAGCCAAACTAAGCTCTCTGAAGTTGCTAGAAATTGCTCATGTATTATCAGAGCACGTTCATTGTTTATCCAATTCATTTAGTTGTCAGGAAACAGAAAGTATTTTATTAGAGAAAGCTGGGTGTCACAGTCAATAGGGAAAACTTAACCTTGACTAGCTGTGGTGGGTCTTGAACTTTGAAATATAAAAACAATCATCACTCTGAACATTTCATCATTTTAAAGAGCCTGCTTAAATGGCCTGCTCAGCAGGTGATACTGGTAATTGCTCTGCTTTAACTTCTGGTGTGCTGGTTTACTCCCACTTTGACTATAAAGAAGATAAGAAAGTGCATGACTACACACACATTTATTAAAATTATGAGAAATACTTCAAGGATAATGTTTAGTCCAGGACTTCACTTACAACAGGAAATACCCAATTTCAATATTTTGGTTATTCATCCACTAGTCAGAATGACAAATAAGTGGGTGAAACCAGGCTGCAATATGAACTTAAGCTGTAATGTGCGGAGAACAGACAAACTGATTTATTCTTAGTCAACAAGAAAATCTATGCTGACATAAAACAGTTTAAGCTATGCTATGGAAACTAGAAGCGAAGAACAAAATGGGTTTTAATGAAAACAAAAAATCGAAAACTATTTTTAAATGGAAGGCATTAAATAGCCAATTGCTAGAGAGAGAAGGGACTATTCTTTGAGATTTGCCAATGTTTTGAAATTTTACCGAGTCAATTTCTTGACAACTTACAAGAACAGAATCAACAGGAAAATGGTATTGTAGAAAGCAGGGTATAGCACTGCTGCCTGACAGTCCCCTACCCTCTCCATTGCCTTATAAAGGTGGCCAAGGAGAAGGGACACTAAGGGTTCCTTATAGGAAAGAGACCTGTCACCAGTGGAAGCACATTGACTATCGGGGCACCATCACCTAAGAAGGGGCAGAAGACAGGAATCATGCTTCACATGTGGCCATCTGTTCATCTGAGCCCATGCCCCATGCTTTCACATCAATGAGCAAAATCATCAGAATTTGCAGGCGTGTGTTCTGTATGAAATGGAGCTCTACAGCTCAATCCAGCTGTTGAAAAGAATATCCTCATTGTAAACCAATGTAGACATTCCCAAAATTTCTCATGCCTGGATACGTTAGAATATTTTAGCTGCTTGCCATGTGCCCACAAAACATGTACCTTGTTCCTTTAATATGACAATGCAAACACATTATCACTAAAATCATCTTTTTGCTTTAAATTTGTTGCGAACAAAATAGCAGGTTGGATCCTGAGATGCTAACTTGAGGAAGTTTCTCCCCCCCCCCCCCCCGCTTCCTCAGCAGCCTCCTGCATCACATGCCACATTGCTCAGGAGCCTGCCTCCGCCCCACAACCATCTGAAGAAACTCTTCGGGGTTGCAGATGGCTGCAAGGGGGGGGGGGAGAGGAGGGAGCTTCCCTTCCTTGAACTTAAGTTATCTTAGGATCCAAGCCAATGTCTTTTATTAAGTTACTCTATAAATTCAATAATTTAGGGATTAATTGTTACTGCTAACCAACATAATACCCTTCCACTAAACAAAACAAAACAAAACAAAATTATGCAAGGAAGCGTAATTCATTTCTGATGCTGGAGCTGAATCTTCCCCAAGGACCAGCAAAATGCTGACACTTTCAGTTAAAACTATGCTCTACAATGCTTTTTCTAAGTGTTTTATATTAGTTCATAATGATTCACACTGCACCACAGAATTGCAAGTGCAACTTTGCAAGATAGGATTGGAAGTCTGAAGCAGGCAAACAATGGGCTGGCTTGACCGATGGTCTGACTTGGAAAAAGACTAATCATATTCAGCTAGGACAGTTGCAAAGCAAATACACTTACAAATGCACAGAAACACCTAGCTGTTGTAACCTTTTACAATGCATGGCAGGTAAGGACCATAGGTTTAAAATGAAAATATTTCATGTAGGTAAATAGATTCTCATTCCTTATATTGCCACTACAGGATGAAAAACATCATTGGTGGCTGCCTAACAACACAGAATTCCCTTAACACTAGAGTATTGGCAAAATCAAAGCCTGAACATTTTCCAGAAGAACTATAAAGCATTTTTATTTGATTCTGTGCTAAGCAAGCATGAAGTAATTTTAATTTTATATTGGTGTTTCAGTATGAATTTTATTAAAGTCCTTTTCAAAATCTGGATAGTATAGTTGTTATTTGTATGTCTGGGATAGGGCAGGCAAAAAACCCACAGAAAAAAATATTGTATGCATTACAGTGGTACCTCTGGTTATGAACTTAATTCATTCCGGAGGTCCGTTCTTAACCTGAAACCGTTCTTAACCTGAGGTATCACTTTAGCTAATGGAGGTTTCCGCTGCCGCGGCCACACAATTTCTGTTCTCATCCTGAGGTAAAGTTCTTAACCCGAGGTGCTACTTCTGGGTTAGCGGAGTCTGTAACCTGAAGCTTCTGTAACCTGAAGTGTCTGTAACCCGAGGTGTTTGAAACCTGAGGTACCACTGTATTTTGTGATATGCCATTAACTTGCTGTTGGAACATAATTAATTACCTTTAATAATTCAATATTATTACAATGATTCTACAAACATGGGGCACAATCCATTGATTTCAGTGGGAAGCAGAGCTTCATGTTGGGTTGTGCCTCATGCATTTACAGTCATTCCAGCTGCTTACAATCAAAGCAACTGGTGATAGAGATGGCAGGTTGACCAGAAAATGAATTTGTTTTAGAGAACGTGTACAACCATTAAGCTTGCATTAATATATCCATAATTTAAACCTTAATGGTGGAGGCTCCCTTTGTTTCTTATGAAGAACTCAGATCTATAGTGAATAGATAACAAAGCCCCTCCAGTTCTTAGAACCCACATGCTCCCCTTATCTGTAATTGACCAGCTTGACAGTTGCTATTATAACCATAAAGGTAAAGGTTAAGGTACCCCTGCCCGTACGGGCCAGTCTTGACAGACTCTGGGGTTGTGCGCCCATCTCACTTAAGAGTCCAGGGGCCAGCGCTGTCCAGAGACACTTCCGGGTCACGTGGCCAGCGTGACATTGCTGCTCTGGCGAGCCAGAGCCGCACACGGAAACGCCGTTTACCTTCCCGCTGGTAAGCGGTCCCTATTTATCTACTTGCACCCGGAGGTGCTTTCGAACTGCTAGGTTGGCAGGCGCTGGGACCGAGCAGCGGGAGCGCACCCCGCCGCAGGGATTCGAACCGCCGACCTTTCGATCGGCAAGTCCTAGGCGCTGAGGCTTTAACCCACAGCGCCACCTGCGTCCCCCTATTATAACCATACCATCCCCCTATTGTCAAGGTAAACTTCCAAATTCTATATTAACAAAGAACCCATGTAAAATTGCTCACTCCCTAGACAACAGAAAAAATACCAATGTTTTTAAACATTCTTGCACACTCCACAACATTTCGAGAACATGGCTTCTTGTTTGTGACCACTGGTTTATGGAATCTAGTCACACATACATGAACTTTCTAAACATATGACTCTGGAAAAGGTTGGAAATTAATAAACTTCCATTTGTCAGTGTGTTAAGAAGAAAATAATCCATGACATAAGTAGGCAACTGATAGTATCCTAGTTTTGCTTGTGTTGGAACTAGTGGTCTTTGCTTAAACTTGGTAATTACACCAGTATGACATTTCACATTTGCACAAGAAGTCTTTTTTTGTTTACCGTATTTTTCGCTCTATAAGACGCACTTTCCCCCTCCTAAATAGTAAGGGGAAATGTGTGTGGATTTTATGGGGTGAGTGCAGGCTCCATAGCTACAGTGAAAGCAACAAAAAGCGCTCCAGAGGCTTTGAATTGCTTTCGCTGAAGCCAGGAGAGCAAAAGGGGTCGGTGCGCAACGATCCCTCTTGCTCTCCTGGCTTCGCTTCACTGGAGAGGCGCTGCACAGCTTTCCCTCTCTGCGCAGCACCCCTTCAGTGAAGCAGGAGGAGAAATGGAAGGGTCTCTGAAGGGGCGCTGCGCAGAGAGGGAGAGATTTTTTTTTTCTTGTTTTCCTCCTCTAAAACTGGGTGCGTCTTATGGTCGGGTGCATCTTATAGAGCGAAAAATATGGTGATTCCTAATCAATAGCATGTGGCAGGGATACACAGTAAACTCTATGATTCATGCCATTCAGCAAAGCTCCCAGAACATTTACTGTACATCTTCTCAAAAGATTACACAGAGCTAATAATTTCTGTCTAGCATCAACGTCAACTGTCGTGTAAGACTGCTGCTTACCCTTTTCTGTTCCTTGATATATTCCATCAGCTCTTCTCTTGTTTGCTTCACAGCTTTTTCTATAGCTTTTCCACTTTTTTCTTGCTCTTCTAAAATGGCTGCTTTTACAATTGACTATAAAAAAATAAGAGTTACAGTGTGTATAGAGTTTGCTTCAAATATTCACCCTCATATACATATAGTGAGATAAAGGAGATTTTCCTCCTCTCACACACCTGCCACAGCACATAAATGCTTTGGACATCAGCCTCTGTCAATTCTTGCAAAAGGGATGCAGGAAGCAGAGGCATGTAGGTGGGCAGAGTAACAGGGCTGCATCCTGTACTGGCACATGCACCTCCAGGACCCTTAGAAGCAACCAAGACAGCCCTTTTAACAGTAGGAGAGGGTTTTTGTTACTATCCAGATGCTCTGGAATCTGGCTGGCCACTATGAAAACAGGATGCTGGACTAGATGGGTCATTGGCCTGATCCAGCAGGCTCTTCTTATGTTTTTATGTACCACCAAAAAGGTGACTGAAAACTGTACAGGATGGATCCCACAGTGGTTGCTAGTGCCCATTTTGACTGGTCGGATGGATGGAAAGAGGGGGGCCAACAATGAGTGGTGGTGGAACCCATGATAGGCAGAGCAAATGTTCTCCCCTTCTTCCTCCCTGCCGTGCTCTACAAGGGCAACACCGAGATCAAGGAGGAGTGAATGGAGTAGTGCCCCCTCTATGAATGGATTGTAAAAAGGCAGGCAGCTGAGGGCTGGCTGAGGGCAGACTGAGAAGGCTGTAGTAGATCCCCATTTGCCCAGATGGATCAACCTCCACTGACCCCACAACTCTGTCATACAAATAAAAGGATCCAGTCTGCCTTTCATCCAGGGCAGGTCTCCCTGTGAACTGCCCCCAAACCTCCTGACGCAGGCCCTTTACCTAGTTATGCCAATAGTTGTTTCCCACTGGAAAACACACAGCCCCCCCGCCATACAATGTAAAGCAAAAATGCTGTTGCCAAACTGTTTATAAGAAGGCCTGTAGCTAAGTCACTTGTGGGTTTTAAAACTCTTCTGAAAAATAAACAAATATCTTTGCAACACATGGTTATTACTTCATTACTAGCCTTAAGCATTCCTTGTTGCTTTACAATAACATTAGAAAGCAGCACTTTCTTTACTGGCATCTTCTTCTTTGGTGATCACTCGTAGCCGAGTAAGATTGTCTTCCATAAACACGGTTTTAACAGTGTGTCCGTAAGTGATTGTGGAGGCCAATTCTGGATCCACATGTCCTTCCACAGTGGGGACATTGGTTTCTGGGTGGGAGTTGATCACGGTGTGGATTTGCCAGGCCTGCCTTCCTCTTAGCACATTTCTCCCTTGTGTCCTGAGTTCGAGTGTCTTCAAAGCCCATGACACCTTTTGGTAAAGGCTGTTCTCCAACTGGAGTGCTCACAGGCCAGTGTTTCCCAGTTGTCAGTGTTTTATACTACATTTTTTTAGATTTGCCTTGAGACAGTCTTTAAACCACTTTTGTTGACCGCCAGCATTACGCTTTCCATTTTTAAGTTCGGAATAGAGTAGTTGCTTTGGAAGACGATCATCAGGCATCTGCACAACATGACCAGTCCAACAAAGCTGATGTTGAAGAATCATTGCTTCAACACTGGTGATCTTTGCTTCTTCCAGTACACTGATATTAGTTCGCCTGTCTTCCCAAGTGATGTGTAAAATTTTTCGGAGACACCGTTGATGGAATCTTTCGAGGAGTTGGAGGTGGCGTTTATAAGTGGGCCATGTTTCACAAGCATATAGTAAGGTTGGCAGTACAACAGCTTTGTAAACAAATATTTTGGTTTCCCTGCAAATGTCCCAGTCCTCAAACACTCTGCACTTCAGCCAATTTTCAGAAGGGCAGCCAATTTTCAGAAGGACAGTCCACAGGGCATTACGATTTACAGTGTCAAAAGCCTTAGTCAGGTCAATAAACACCATATACAAGGGTTGATTTTGCTCTCTGCATTTTTCTTGAAGCTGTCGAGCAGTGAAAATCATGTCCACTGTCCCCCTAGAAGGCCGAAAACCATTTTGGGATTCAGGAAGGGTCGCACTGGATATTGTTACGAGGCGGTTTGCTAAGATCCTTGCAAGAATTTTGCCGGCCGCAGCTAATAGAGAGATGCCTTGATAGTTTCCACAATCAGTTCTGTCACCTTTCTTAAAGAGATTGATAATTTTGGGATCCCTAAAGTCTGCTGGGATTTTTTCACTTTCCCAGATTTTTTTCAATGAGCTTGTGAAGTTGTTGTGAAAGTTCAATTCCACCAACTTTGAAGATTTCGGCAGATATCCCATCAGGTCCATTGGCTTTGTTGTTTTTCATTTGGTTAATAGCTGTACACAACTCTCCCAGATTTAGAGATATTGCGAGCTCATCTCTAACTTGTTTTTGCGGAATTTGTGAGAGGACCTCAGCAGCTATGGGGGAGTTGCGGTTAAGGAGATGTTGATAATGTTCTTTCCAGCGCAGTCAATAGCTTCTTTATCTTTTAGAAGTGTGATACCATCTGCTGAGCGTAGGAGGCATATGCCATGATTTATTGGCCCATAGATGGTCTTTGTGGTCTTCTAAAAACCCAACCCAAACCCCAAAAGCCCCATAAAGGTAAAGGTAAAGGGGGCCCTGACCATTAGGTCCAGTCGTGACTGACTCTGGGGTTGCAGCACTCATCTCGCTTTATTGGCGGAGGGTGCCAGTGTACAGCTTCCGGGTCATGTGGCCAGCATGACTAAGCCACTTCTGGTGAACCAGAGCAGCGCACAGAAATGCCATTTACCTTCCCGCCGGAGCGGTACCTATTTATCTAGCACTTTGACATGCTTTCAAACTGCTAGGTGGGCAGGAGCTGGGACCGAGCAACGGGAGCTCACCCCATCACGGGGATTCGAACCGGCAATCTTCTGATCAGCAAGTGCTAAGCTCCATGGCGATCAGCAAATGGTAATGGGGGCAGGATCATGAAATCTGGAAGCCCCTAGTCATTATGAACCAGCACATGGGTAGTGGATACAGATTCAGTTGTTCCGACTCAAGGAATGAGGGAGTTGAGCAGCTCGGCAGCTGTATCCATGACTGATCAGCCCTTTTTAGGATCTACTCTGCTCACCCCAAAAAGGGGGAGGGGATAGAAAAGGTGCCCTAAACATAGTTTGCCTCCTTTTTTCCATAACTGGATTACCGCACCCAGTGGGGTCACCACCTAGCGGTTGTAAAAGACAATTGAACTTTGGAACAGGGAATATACGGACTTTGTCAGGTAACACAGACAGCGAGCATCCTGAATGCAGAACTGACATCATCGCAAGAGAGCTACGATGTTTTAACATCAATATTGCAGCGCTTCAAGAAACTCGAAGAGTAGGAAAGGGACAACTGAAAGAAGAAAAAGGAGGCTACACATTCTTCTGGAAAGGTCTATCTGAACAAGAACATTGAATACATGGGGTAGGCTTCGCCATCAAAAACGACCCTGTGAAGCTCCTATCAGAAGTTCCTACCGGCATTAATGAGAGACTCTCAACCCTTCGAATAAAGGTCACCAAAAACCAACAGGCTACTATTCTAAGTACTTATGCACCAACACTGGATGCCGATGAAGACATTAAAGAAAAATTTTACTCTCAGCTGGATACCATCCTATCAGAGACGCCTAAGGAAGAAAAAATTATCCTCCTGGGTGATTTTAATGCAAGAGTTGGGTGAAATTTTGATCTGTGGCCTGGGACTATTGGGAAAAAAGGAGTTGGCAAGAGCAACCAGAACAGAATCTTACTTTTGACGATATGTGCAGCACACAACCTTGTTATTACCAACACACTCTTTCGACAGAAAAATTAATTTAAAACTTCATGGAGGAATCCTCGGTCAAACCACTGACACCTCTTAGACTGTGTTATTGTCTGTGCTAAAGATCGCTGTGATGTGCTCCTTACCAGAGCTATGACAAGCGCCAACGACTGCTGGACAGATCACTGATTAATACGCTCCACGATGGCTATCAAGATTATACCAAGGCGCAAAATGAACACTCAAGCCCTTCAAGATCCCATTAAGCGGGATTGCTTCCAAATGACTCTTAAGGACCTTCTGCTTTCAAAATTCCCTGATAACATCAAGGCACACTAGACCAAGCTAAAAACATCCATTATTGCAACCTGTGAACAAACTATTAGATACCAAACCAAGAAACACCAGGACTGGTTTGATGAGAATGACAGTGAGATTGAACGCATGATTGACAAGAAAAGGAAGGCCTTTTAGATCTGGCAAAGAGAGAAACTATGCCACTAAGAAAAAAACCTATGCCAACGCTAAGGCTGAGGTTCAAAAATGAACCAGAGAACTGAAAAACACCTGGTGGATAAAAAAAGCTCAAGAGATCCAGCACTTAGCCGACACTTATGATGCACAGTTTCTTTACTGGCATAATCCACAATTAACCACAACAGTAAGTAATTTAAGGATTATCCAAATATACAACCAAGAGTTACAAATATCATTTTTTTCATATGAACCAGCTCCCTGAGACATACTGTTTAGTGTATTTGATTGTTTAGGTCAGGGGTCCTCAAACTTTTCCAGCAGGGGGCTGGTTCACTGTCCCTCAGACCTTGTGGGGGGCTGGACTATAAGGGGGGGGAAATGAACCACCACGGGAGGGGGGAGAGAAAGAGCTGGAGTTGGGAGCCCCCATGGCCACAGTCCCCGCTGAGGGAGGAGGGCCCAAGTGCTACCGCCGCTGCCGGCCACGACAAGGGTACAGGCGAGGGGGCGCGCAAAAATGACTAAAAATATGTCCATAAATAAAAATATTATTGCAGGAGCTGCCGGCCAAACTTTGAGGCGGGCACAGCAGCAGCAACAACAGAGCCACTCGGAATGGAAAGGGAGCTGGAGGAGACTGCGGGAGGAGCACGCACGCGGCCCGGACAGAGAGACAGAGAGAGGAGGTGGGCGTTGCCGAGCAGAAGCCAACCCTCCCCGCCCTCTCGGCATCCCGACAAGGAGGGCAAGTTGAGGTTGGGCGCAGCGTGTAATGTGAGGGAAGCCGAGAGGGCACACGTCTCTCGGGGGAGGGGGGAGTGTGTGTGTGCATTTTTCAAACTGAAGATGTTAACTATTTTAATAAATATATGACCAACACTTCAGTCCCAGGTATATTTACTAAAGACTAAACTCCACTGAATTTAACATAGCTGCACCTTCACTTGCTTTCCATTGCTTTCAAGGAAGTCTCTTATACTGTATCCAACATCCCTGAATAATATGCTTGCTTCTGCTATGCTAAAATATTTACTAGATTTTATATGAAATAGATGAGAGAAACATTTTCACATAAATAAAACTGTGGATTTTGCACCTTGTGTACAATTCTATCCTTCTCAGTTGGTGGCACGCAAACAGTTGAGAGTTCCACACGCCCCCCCCCAAAAAAAACCTACCTGACTTAAGAATCCTCCTGTGATTTATTCTGACAGCTACCATATATGAATTGGCATTTAAAAGGACCATGTCAAATATAAGCAAGATGCTAAAGATAGAACAAAAATAGTGGAACATTGCCAGCACGCCATCCTGCTTGCACACCATGCAACATCCGCAGCATTGGTATTACAAAGAACACAAAGCTGCAGAGGAAAAGCCAATCAGCTGTAATCAGAACTTTACTTATTTTAAAGCTGTAATCAGAACTTTACTTATTTTAGGAAGTCATGTTTTTCACCCATATTACATTCCCAAAAAACTAAGAAGTTTTCTGCAAAGCCTTTCTTTGAATATAGTAAGTCTCCTTTATAATTTGCATTTATCCACCTGGGTAGCATATGTCTGAAATGGAAATCCCAACATACCCTGCTCAAAGGAAACAAATAATATTTTGGACTCGCTTACGCTGTACATCTGCTACAGATACCACTGTAAAAAACGTCTAGCATTCCCCTGGTGATATAATATCATTTATCACTGTCATATTTATGTCTCCACAAGGAACAATATTTCCAATTTATTAAGTTACCTGGAAAACTTGGATTTACGTAACATTCAAGATGTTTGTAGAGAAAACAAGTTGTTTTTATAGGGAAAAGTTAGAAAACTGAAACATTTTCAGAACTTTAAAGGAGGGGCTTGATACACATTGGCTTTGTACAGATAATGATAAACAACGGTTTACTGTTACAAGAATGAGGTGCAGTGAGCTTTGGTTTCCCGTGCTTGCCCTATCCCCACTCTGAAATGGCTAAAGCTCTTGCTTCTGTTTTTTAATTCAGAATTTTTAATTGATCTGAACTATGTTCAGTTTTCAAACCATTGTTTATGAACTGGCATGTTTCATCTAACCTTTGTTAAGATTAACCATAGTTTAGGGTTCAGGTGCTATGCTAAACTGTGGTTAAGCTTCTCTGTATCTCCTCATGGCTGTGCCAGAGAAGGGGAGGGGAGAGGAGCTGTCAGGGACTGACTGGATGAAGAAGAGTGGTGGGAGCCACCAGCCCAAGGAGGGCTCCTAAGATGACACCTTAGAGACCGGAGCCTGGTGGTGGGACACTGAGGAGCACTCAGCAGAAGGGACAATCTGGGAGCTGATAGAAGCAGGAGAGCTAAGTGATCAAGGGGATCAGGAGAAGGAGGGCCTTGCAAAGACAGGATTAGAAGCTGAGAGTCACAGCATGCGCAGAGACAGTCCCAGTTCTGCTGACTGCCCTCCCCCCCCCCCCCGGCTCTGCTTGAGGAGGAGCCCACCCCCTTGATGCAGCCTTTGTCTGCTTGGTAGGATGAGTGGTTAGAGGAGAAGGGTGGGCCTAGAGCTTAGTTTCAGCAACACCTTCATTAAGATGCTGGACATTGCTGTATCGTTGTTTCTCTGCTAATAAAAAGCTAATTGCATTCCATATCTTCTGTGTGTGTGCCCTGCCCTGAGGATGTCCTGGCTCATTGATAGCTCTTTGACAGCAGCATTGTTTATCACTATTATGCAGTGATGACCCGGATTTAAGAAAACAATGCCCGACCTGAAGAATTTGGAGCAAATGATTCAGCAGAGGAAACACAGCCCAGAATAACTAAGGAGATAGTACAAGAATACTTGGCTAGTTTAGATGTATTCAAGTCTCCAGGGCCAGATGAACTGCATCCAAGAGTATTAAAAGAACTGGCAGATGTGATCTCAGAACCACTGGCAGTCATCTTTGAGAATTCCTGGAGAACAGGCGAAGTCCCGGCAGACTGGAGGAGGGCAAATGTTGTCCCTATTTTCAAAAAGGGGGAAAGAGAGGACCCAAATAATTACCGCCCAGTCAGTCTGACATCAATACCAGGGAAGATTCTGGAGCAGATCATTAAGCAAACAGTCTGTGAGCACCTAGAAAGGAATGCTGTGATCACCAATAGTCAGCATGGATTTCTGAAAAATAAGTCATGTCAGACTAACCTGATCTCGTTTTTTGACAGAATTACAAGCCTGGTAGATGAAGGGAACGCAGTGGATGTAGCCTACCTTGATTTCAGCAAGGCATTTGACAAGGTGCCCCATGATATTCTTGTAAAGAAGCTGGTAAAATGCGGACTTGACTATGCTACCACTCAGTGGATTTGTAACTGGCTGACTGACCGAACCCAAAGGGTCTCATCAATGGTTCCTCTTCATCCTGGAGAAGAGTGACTAGTGGGGTGGCACAGGGTTCTGTCTTGGGCCCGGTCTTATTCAAGATCTTTATCAACGACTTGGATGATGGACTCAAGGGCATCCTGATCAAATTTGCAGATGACACCAAACTGGGAGGGGTGGCTAACACCCCAGAGGACAGGATCACACTTCAAAACGACCTTGACAGATTAGAGAACTGGGCCAAAACAAACTAGATGAATTTTAACAGGGAGAAATGCAAAGTATTACACTTGGGCAAAAAAAACGAGAAGCACAAATACAAGATGGGTGACACCTGGCTTGAGAGCAGTACATGTGAAAAGGATCTAGGAGTCTTGGTTGACCACAAACTTGATATGAGCCAACAGTGTGACGCGGCAGCTAAAAAAGCCAATGCAATTCTGGGCTGCATCAATAGGAGTATAGCATCTAGATCAAGAGAAGTAATAGTGCCACTGTATTCTGCTCTGGTCAGACCTCACCTGGAGTACTGTGTCCAGTTCTGGGCACCACAGTTCAAGAAGGACACTGACAAACTGGAACGTGTCCAGAGGAGGGCAACCAAAATGGTCAAAGGCCTGGAAACGATGCCTTATGAGGAACGGCTAAAGGAGCTGGGCATGTTTAGCCTGGAGAAGAGGAGGTTAAGGGGTGATATGATAGCCATGTTCAAATATATAAAAGGATGTCACATAGAGGAGGGAGAAAGGTTGTTTTCTGCTGCTCCAGAGAAGCGGACACGGAGCAATGGTTCCAAACTACAAGAAAAAAGATTCCACCTAAACATTAGGAGGAACTTCCTGACAGTGAGAGCTGTTTGACAGTGGAATTTGCTGCCAAGGAGTGTGGTGGAGTCTCCTTCTTTGGAGGTCTTTAAGCAGAGGCTTGACGACCATATGTCAGGAGTACTCTGATGGCGTTTCCTGCTTGGCAGGGGGTTGGACTCGATGGCCCTTGTGGCCTCTTCCAACTCTATGATTCTATGATTTTATGATTTTTTCTAGGCACTGAAAAAAGCTTTTCTGATTTCTATGCGTATGGCATACAGGAGATACAGGGTGCTCATAAATCCTGGAAGTAACAAGGTAACTAAAATATATTTACTTTCTTTTAATTTACCAACTTTAATATTTTGCTTTCCCCTACCCACACTCTATTTTAACAGAAGTGGGTGAAATATCCAGGCATAGTACCCCTTCCAGAGTGGATAAGGTCGGAAACTTAGAAGTAAATTTTTCCATTATTTTTTTAATGCTGGCCATCTTTAAAGTTTTTCTTCTTCTTCTTTAAAAAACCCTCTTTTTTGACAGATGAAATTTTGAGGGGAGGAATCCTGTAAGATTTCTGGAGGATGGTTGTAGTGGTTTGCCCACAAGACCAGTCTTTTTAGTTTGGGTTGGGGGGAAATTGTGTAATCTTCCCAGTATTTTATAGGGAAGAGGTCTGAAAACAGGAAACAGGAGAGAGGTGCCCCCAGTAAGAAACCTGCCAAATTTCAGACAAATAGGCCAAAGGATTTTTGTACAAGGTGTCTTAAAGTTGTTCTGGGGGTAGAACAACTAAAAGAAATTCGCTTGCTTCCCTGTGGTTTTTGTTTGTGGGCACACATTCAGTCAGACAGAGGAGATTTATGCTGAACAGGATTTTGTAAGAATATATTGCTCCAGTAAGATGACCCTTGTTGTTGTTGTTTAGTCGTGTCCGACTCTTTGTGACCCCATGGACCAGAGCACGCCAGGCACTTCTGTCTTCCACTGCCTCGCACAGTTTGGTCAAACTCATGCTTGACGAACACTATCCAACCATCTCGTCCTCTGTCGTCCCCATCAGGGTCTTTTCCAGGGAGTTTTCTCTTCTCATGAGGTGGCCAAAGTATTGGAGCCTCAGCTTCACAATCTGTCCTTCCAGTGAGCACTCAGGGCTGATTTCCTTCAGAATGAATAGATTTGATCTTCTTGCAGTCCATGGGACTCTCAAGAGTCTCCTCCAGCACCATAATTCAAAAGCATCAATTCTTCGGCCATCAGCCTTCTTTATGGTCCAGCTCTCACTTCCATACATCACTACTGGGAAAACCATAGCTTTTACTATATGGACCTTTGTAGCAAGGTGATGTCTCTACTTTTTAAGATGCTGTCTAGGTTTGTCATTGCTTTTCTCCCAAGAAGCAGGAGTCTTTTAGTTTCGTGGCTGCTGTCACCATCTGCAGTGATCATGGAGCCCAAGAAAGTAAAATCTCTCACTGCCTCCATTTCTTCCCCTTCTATTTGCCAGGAGGTGATGGGACCAGTGACCATGATCTTTTTTTTTGATGTTGAGCTTCTGTGATGGGATGATGAGCTGCTTGTGCGTAAAGCTTAGTCCCTCAGTTTGCTCAACTTAGCAAAGCTCTGTCTTTAGTGGAGCCCTTAAGCATGGCTCCCTCAGTCGCTGGCAGAATCCGACAGTGGGCGTTTACGGAATCTACTCCAGCATAAAAGCTCCTTGACGGAAACGCGTCGCCTGGACTCTCGGCGCGACAGTTTCCGGCGAGGAGTGGGTGTACCTATGGGAGGACCTGAGGCTTCTCCGCTGTTATCGCTGGAAGACTCCCTGAGCCATTCCATCGTCTCTCTCTCTCTCTGCTCTCCCATTCTCCCCCTGCTGGCGCCTTCCTCCGCTGCTGAGTCTCTCCTGACTTCTGAGAGCCCCTCCACCTCCTGCCTTTCCGATGGCAGTTCCCTGACACCCACCTCCCCTCCAGGGCCCCCTTCACCCCCTCCCGCCCCCTCCCCTGCTGGCGGTGAGGATGGAAAACCCCGGAAAGAACACTCCTCATCATCAGAGGATTCAAACACTTCTCTCCACTGCCTCCCGTCTCTTCTCCCTGTGTCTTCTTCCTCGTCGGAGTCTATTCCCTCTTCCAGCCCCGATTCTGGGAACCCTTCAAACTCCTCTTCCTCATCGGTGGTGCCGAAGTGTTCCCTCCTGAACCGTCCCACGGGCTGAGGTTTCCTTGGAAACCGTTGATGAAACGTTTCTATTAAAACCTCGTCATTGACCTCCTCTGCCGGTACCCATGTGTTTTCCGACTCCGCTTCCCCTTCCCATTCTACCAAATACTCCACCTGATTCCCTTTCCACCTGGAATCAATTATTTCTGCCACATGCATGTTGCGTTCCCTTTCTTCTATGACTGGTGTTTGAGTAACCTCCCTCTCACGTTCCCCCCCACTCTTGCCCCTCTCGGTATGGCGACAGTAGAGACCTGTGAAATACTGGGTGCAGTTTCATGTGGTTGGGCAATCTGAGTTTGAATGCCACCGGGTTGACCTGTTGTATGACCTCAAAGGGTCCCAACCGTTTGGGTCTCAATTTCTTACACCCTCCCTTGAACGGCAGTCCTTGGGTGGATAGCCACACCCTGTCCCCCACCCTTATGGTTTCACCTTCCCTTCTGCTTCTGTCTGCTTGCTTCTTGTATTCTTCCTTGGCCTTCTCTAAGTTAAGTTGGAGTTGCCGGTGGATCGCTTCCATCTCTTCAACAAATTGTTCCGCCGCCGGGACACTCCATCTCTCCCCTCCTTCTCCTGGAAATGCCCTGGGATGACACCCATAATTAGCCAGGAAGGGACTTATCCCTGTGGACACATTCTCCGCGTTGTTGTAGGCAAATTCTGCCAGGGCCAACTTATCTACCCAATCATTTTCTCTGTCACTTACATAACACCTCAGGTATTGTTGTAAAATCCCGTTTGCCCTTTCCGCCTGCCCATTTCTTTTTGGGTGACGGGCAGTTGAAAAATTGACTTCCACTTGCAGTAAACTCATGAGCTTCCTCCAGAACCTGGAAGTAAATTGTTTCCCTCTGTCGCTGACCACCCTCAAGGGGGCGCCATGCAACCTGAAAATATGCTTTACAAACAACTTGGCGGTTTCTTCCGCTGTGACCGCGTGTGAACAGGCTATAAAATGGCACATCTTAGTTAATAGGTCTACCACCACCATGACAGCTGTCTTCCCTTTGGATTTTGGCAGATCCGTCATAAAATCTATGGATACTGCCTCCCATGGCCTTTCTGGTGTGGGTAAGGGTTCCAATAGCCCCGCTGGTGCCAGCCTCTCCCCTTTCGCTCGCTGGCACCTGTCGCACCCCCTGACATATTCACGTACGTCTTCCCTCACCTTGGGCCACCAAAACTCCCTAGTAACCAACCACATGGTTTTGTGCTGCCCGAAGTGCCCCACTGTGGGGCTGTCGTGTAACTGCTTGAGCACTCTACCCCTCAGTTCCCCATCGGGTATGTACAGTGCCCCTTTGTAATACAACACCCCGTTCTTTTCCTCAAACCCCCCTGTGTTCTCCCCTGTCCCCCTGAGTTCTCTGAGTTTATCTTGGGCGTATTCATCGTTCTCGGTACCCTCTACCAGTTCTCTTTGCCCCACCAATGCCGCCCCACACACCCAGTGGTCCTCAGGGATGATATGCCTTTCCTCAGGCGCTCCCTCCCCCTCTAAATACTCAGGTTTTCGAGAAAGAGCGTCCGCCCTTACGTTCTCTGGGCCTGGTACGTAACGAATTTCAAAATGGAATTTGGAGAACTCCTGGGCCCATCTCACTTGTCTCTGGTTCAGTACTCGGGCAGTTCTCCAGTATTCCAGATTTTTGTGGTCGGTCCGCACTTGGACCTTGTGCTGCGCCCCAATCAACAAGTGTCGCCATCTCCGGAACGCTTCATGAATGGCAAGCAGTTCTCGGTCGTATACGGTGTAGTTCCTCTCGGATTTGTTCAACTTCCGCGAGAAGAAGGCACACGGTCTCCATTCTGACGTATCTTTTCCCGGCTGTAGAAGCACAGCCCCCACCGCTCGGTCTGAGGCGTCAGTCTCCACTCTCATTGGTTGCTGTAGATCCACGTGCAAAAGTTGTTCTTCCGACGCAAACGCCTTCTTTAAACTTTCGAACGCTCGCTGCGCCTCTTCCGTGCAGACAAATTTCTTCTTGCTGCTAAGACAATCAGTGATGGGCGCCGTTAAGTGGGCAAAGTTCTTGATGAACTTCCGATAGAAGTTTCCGAAGCCCAGGAACCTTTGCACGTCCTTCTTAGTTTTCGGTGTCTTCCATTCCAGTACCGCTTGAACCTTGCTGGGATCCATGGCTAATCCCTTGTCTGACAACCGGTACCCCAGGAATTCCACCTCTCTGGTATGAAACTGATACTTCTCCAGTTTCACCCACAGCTGGTTTTCTTGCAGTCTGCTCAGCACCTCTCTTACATCTCGCACATGCTGCTCCTCATTCTCTGAGTACACCAGGACGTCATCTAAGAATGCTACACAGTTCTTGTAAAGCAATGGTCCCAGCACGTGATTCATGAACGATTGAAAACAGGCCGAGCCCGCCTGTAGACCGAAGGGCATAACGAGGTACTCAAAGGCCCCCAAGGGGGTGAACATAGTGGTTTTCCACTCATCTCCCTTTCTCATACGTATCAGATTATATGCCCCCCTTAGGTCCAGCTTGGTAAAAATTTTCCCTTTCCTCACCCGGGTCAAAATGTCATCGATTCTGGGCATGGGGAAAGTCACTGGTTCTGACACTGCATTTAGGGCCCGGAAGTCCACGACCAATCTGGGCTTATTAGTATTTTTTTTGTCCACAAAGAACACTGGGCTGCCCCCCACCGCTCGTGACTCTCTGATGAAACCTCGCTTGAGATTCTTGTCAATGAACTCCGTTAACTCCTGCATCTCACTGTCTGACATTGCATACAGCTTGCCCACCGGCAATTGTGCTCCTGGGAGTAAGTTAATTTGACAGTCAAAGGGTCTGTGCGGGGGCAGTTTATCTGCTTCTCTTTCGCTGAAGACGTTAACCAGGTCGGCGTATTGTCGTGGTACCTTCCCTTTATCTGTTATTTCCATCCCTGCTAGCGTAGCCTGGGTTCTTACTTGGGCTTCCTCTTCCTTGCAGTGTGCCAGGCAATGCGCTGACCCAAAGGAGACTATTCTCTGGTGCCATCCCACTAGCGGATCATGCAGCGCTAGCCAGCTCATTCCCAAAATGGGTGCTCCTCCCAAGGTGGCCACATTAAACTCTATCAGTTCTGTGTGTCTTGCCACCCTCATTATCATTGGGACCGTCTGCTGGTTAACTTCTCCTCCCAACAGCGCCCTCCCATCAATCGTGGTCACCTGCAAAGGGTTACTTAAAGGGATAGTCTGTATCTGGTGTTCGGCTGCAAACTCCTTACTCATAAAATTACAGGAGCTGCCTGAGTCCAATAGCGCCTTTATCTTTAGTGGGTGTCTGTTTGGCAGCTCTAGCAACACCTCTATTACAAGCGCTGGTCTTGGTGGTTCCGGCGTGGGCACATTCACTGCTCTTTGGCCTGGCTGCTGTGCCCCGATGGTGGCAGCCAGGCGTTGGCTTTTACTTGCTCCTTAACTCCCTCCTCCTCCCCCCCAACAGCTCCCGCCATCCCTTGCCATTCCTTTCTTTGTGGGCAGACTCTGGCAAAGTGACCTGGCTGTTGGCAGAGAAAACATTTCTTGGAGCTCTTTCCCTCCTTCTTCCGCCCTTCACTGGGGTTTGAAACTGCCCGCGCGCAGCATTCCATCGGCTCTACTGGCGGGGAATGCTGCTCGGGAATCTCTGGAATGTGGAAATCCCTCCAACGTTCCCCCTTCCCGCTTCTCCAAAGCTCTCGCCTCCTGGCATGCTCCTATGGCTAGCGCTGATTTAGTCAGCTGGTCCATAGACTCCGCCCTGGGCGCCCGGGAAAGTTCGTCCTTCACCGCCGAAGATAGCCCTTCTTCAAAGAGCATTTGTATGGGGTCCGCCGACAGATCCCACCCCAATTTATGAATCAACATGGTGAACTCAGTCCAGTACTCACGTACAGATTGGCTCCCCTGTTTACACCCCATTAACTGTCTGCGCACCACTCCATGCTCAATCTCGCTGGAAAACATCATGTCCATGGCGCGAAAAAACTTCCTCGAGTCCTTTAGGGCGTCATTATTAGCTGCCATCAAGGGTCTCACCCAGTCCTTCGCCCCCCCTTCGAGATGGCCAATCACGAACGCTACCCTCAATTCCTCATCGGGAAAGTCATCAAACTGCAGATTGAGGGCATATTGCATCTCTGTTCTAAAGGCTTGATAGTTCCTGGGATCCCCCACAAACTTCTGCACCAATCCTGGCACCTTCCTCGTGAGTGGGGTGGCTTTCCCCTTTTCTGCATCCTGAGCCCTCCTCTCCTCAAGCCTAGCCGTTTGCAGTGCTAGCTGGACCTCCAACATCCTGTACCTTTCTTCCAGGCTTGGACCCGCTCCAGCTCCTCCCGCTTCTCCGGCTCCTGCTGGGTTGCTCATGATGCCTCTCCTTGCACAAACGGCTTTCAGAGACTGTCGGATTGCTGTGATGGGATGATGAGCTGCTTGTGCGTAAAGCTTAGTCCCTCAGAGTTTGCTCAACTTAGCAAAGCTCTGTCTTTAGTGGAGCCCTTAAGCATGGCTCCCTCAGTCGCTGGCAGAATCCGACAGTGGGCGTTTACGGAATCTACTCCAGCATAAAAGCTCCTTGACGGAAACGCGTCGCCTGGACTCTCGGCACAACAGTTTCCGGCGAGGAGTGGGTGTACCTATGGGAGGACCTGAGACTTCTCCGCTGTTATCGCTGGAAGACTCCCTGAGCCATTCCATCGTCTCTCTCTCTCTCTGCTCTCCCATTCTCCCCCTGCTGGCGCCTTCCTCCGCTGCTGAGTCTCTCCTGACTTCTGAGAGCCCCTCCACCTCCTGCCTTTCCGATGGCAGTTCCCTGACAGCTTCAGACCATATTTTGCGCTCTCCTCTTTCACCCTCATTAAAAGGTTCTTTAATTCCTCCTCACTTTCTGCCATCAAGGTTGTGTCATCTGCATATCTGAGGTTGTTGATATTTCTTCCGGCAATCTTAATTCCGGCTTCGGATTCATCCAGCCCAGCCTTTCGCATGATGAATTCTGCATATAAGTTAAATAAGCAGGGAGACAATATACAGCCTTGTCGTACTCCTTTCCCAGTTTTGAACCAATCAGTTGCTCCATATCCAGTTCTAACTGTAGCTTCTTGTCCCACATAGAAATTTCTCAGGAGACAGATGAGGTGATCAGGCAGTCCCATTTCTTTAAGAACTTGCCATAGTTTGCTGTGGTCGACACAGTCAAAGGCTTTTGCATAGTCAATGAGGCAGAAGTAGATGTCTTTCTGGAACTCTCTAGCTTTCTCCATAATCCAGCGCATGTTTGCAATTTGGTCTCTGGTTCCTCTGCCCCTTCGAAATCCAGCTTGCACTTCTGGGAGTTCTCGGTCCACATACTGCTTAAACCTGCCTTGTAGAATTTTAAGCATAACCTTGCTAGCGTGTGAAATGAGTGCAATTGTGCGGTAGTTGGAGCATTCTTTGGCACTGCCCTTCTTTGGGATTGGGATATAGACTGATCTTCTCCAATCCTCTGGCCACTGCTGAGTTTTCCAAACTTGCTGGCATATTGAGTGTAGCACCTTAACAGAATCATCTTTTAAAATTTTAAATAGTTCAGCTAGAATACCATCATTTCCACTGGCCTTGTTATTTGCAGTGCTTTCTAAGTCCCATTTGACTTCACTCTGCAGGATGTCTGGCTCAAGGTCAGCAATCACACTGCCTGGGGTGTACGAGCCATCCCTATCTTTCTGGTATAATTCCTCTGTGTATTCTTGCCACCTCTTCTTGATGTCTTTTGCTTCTGTTTAGGTCCTTACCACTTTTGTCCTTTATTATGGTAATTTTTGTACGAAATGTTCCTTTCATATCTCCAATTTTCTCGAACAGATCTCTGGTTCTTCCCATTCTGTTGTTTTCCTCTATTTCTTTGCACTGCTCGTTTAAGAAGGCCTTCTCGTCTCTCCTTGCTATTTTTTTGAAATCTGCATTCAATTTCCTGTATCTTTAACTATCTCCCTCGCATTTGTATTAGATAGATATCCATCCATTTATTAGATATCCATCCATTTGTATTAGATAGAGCAGAAATGTCCAACAGGTCGATCGCGATCTACCAGTCGATCGTGGTCTATCCTGGGACCCCGATCCCCTCCCCCCCAAAAGCACAATAACGTTGGCTCATCCTCCCCCCAAGAATGATCAACAACTGCCAGTTTTTTAATAGTGGTAGTAGATTGCAGTGTCTTGGACCTGGACACCCCTGAGATAGAGTAACCATCTATCATTTGAAGATGCCTTTAATTTTCCCCCACAAGGTGGGTAGGGATATGGAGTCAAAGTCTATAAAGGTGGCATTATAGAGAGGTTGTATTACTGGAGGAATTTCTTAATCAAATGACGTAATACGAAACATTAATCAATGGTAGATCGCCTTTCCCTAAACCCAACTTTTTCATCTGCTAGAATGTTCTCTTGTTCCAGTCAATCCAAGAGTTTCCTGTGTTTTTTTGCATAGAGCTTGCTAACGGTGTTAAATAGACAAATTGCTCTGTAGTTTGCCGGATTGTTTTTTTAACCCTTTTTCGAAAATGGAAACTATGACTGCCAACCCCCAATCTGAGGAAGCCTGTCCATACCGACAGATGCAAGTAAAGGGAGAGGCCAGTACAGGAGCCTAGAAGTCCAAATTGCTTTTAATAGCTTTTTATATTTTAGTGGTGGTTCTTAAATGACAGGGAGGCTGATGTGTGTCCCTGCATCCTTGGGTGGTAGGCAGTGTTTTGCTTTTTGCATTTATTACTACAAATAATGAAAATGGCCACACTGATCTTGTGGCCTAACCAGTATCTTTTGCCTGCTCTGCTGCTGCTCTCAGGTTTTCGTATAGCCCAGGGGCTCTGTGATCCTTATGAGCCGCAGAAAATGCAGATGGCAGCAATTCCTCTTGCCCCCATAGTCTATATTAAGTTCTCACTTCTGATCCCAGCTCTCATCTGGGAAGTAACCAAACTACCCCCTGCAAAGGTACTAAGTCCACAGGCCTGCAACACTCTCTTGCCCTGACATTCCTGAGACAACCAGCAATCTGTATAGTCAACCACATAACAACACCATTCTCGAAGTAAAAACAAGTCAAATAGCACTGCGCCTTTGTCCTTGTCTCAGCCCTCTGATGTCATCCCTTCAGTTAACCAGCTGCACTTCTGCAGCTGGTTTTAGAAAGTCCTTGGGCTAGCCAGGACTGCCCACACAGCTCTTGGAGCTGCCTCCTCCAAGCTACAGGTGTGAAGAGTCAATGATTCAGCAGCAGCAGGCAAGGAGTGGCTCCCCCTAATTCTGCAACAAGTCCAGCCAGTAAGGACTCACACAAAAATACAGGGGAAGGATAAGTAAGACAAGTTATAAAAAGCCTCTCTCAGGAGCTAAGGCATGATCTAACAACAGTGGTGCAGCTGTATAGAAGTAATAATAATAGTGATAAAAAATAAAAATGTGACCAAAATGTATTGGTCAGTGCTTTACTGTTTACAACAGGGTGCTCTTGCTTTCACAGTAATAGCACTGGAGTCCAGTAACAGGTAAGTGCATGTGAAATTAACTAACCTGACTGCTTTGTCTCTGTTCTTCAACTGCATCTGCAATTGCTTGAGCAATCCTTTCCTGGTCTTTGTTTCTCTCTGCTTGCCATAGTTCCTTTTCTTCTACATGGAGTTTTTTCATGTTTTCTCTTTCTGCTTTTACTGCTGTTACAATGGCAGCTTCCAGCTCTTCTTTTTCAATCTTCAAATCATATAAAGGGAAATTAAAAATAGTTTTATCTATTTATTCAGCACACACAGAGATACACAATGTTGCATAGGATTCCTAAGTCTAGGCACCAACAATAAATATTCTCCCAACCTTTCTTCTAGCCAGAAGGAAAGGCAAGAATCTCCCTCACTAGTGGCAAAGCTTGAAGACTTTTGGAGGTAGAACTGACCATCTGACTCCAACAAAGCTTGTCCGCCCACCAGCTAACCACAGTCAGCGTCACTCTCCCTCAGCCAGACTGTTGTTCCTCCTCTACAGAGGCTGGGAGCACTGGCCCTAGCACGGGGACTGAGAGAGAATACGATCCCAATAGACATACTGGCTCAATCAGCCCTTCTGAAGAGAGAGAGAAATGCATGCCCAGAGCACAAGGAATGCCAGAATTTACAGACTAAGGCTGTGACACTCATGCCTAGCTCTCACCTTTCAATGGCAGGGTGTCCCAAATTTTTGGATGCACACCTTGGGCTGTGCATGGACCCCTCAATCCAATTTGGGGCTTTATTTAGCAATTTAGATCAGCCCCAGGAAGATCTGAACCCAACTGGATCCCAGGATTCGGACTGTGATCTGGAAATGCAATTATTAGGAAACTGCATTGACTTGCATTGAGAAACCAAAACAACTAACTTTCTTGTTTTTAGAAGATTAACTCTCAAAATTTGGACACAACTCTCAATTTAATCTTAAGTCACTGATTCAGTTTTTGGGCTGGGCCAGGAGGAAAAAATAACTAAATTTCAGACATTGTTCACCTTCTACTCAGTGGTTCTCACTTCTGAGTAGATATGCACAGGACTGCGTAGTTTTAATTACTTTATTCTCATGCCAACAATATTCCATACAGAATAAACATAAAACAGTTCAAAAGGTGATTTCATCAATTCTTTCTGCAAGCCGAGGTACCTTTGCAGAGGCTGCCAAAGCTTCCTTATTGCTTTCCCTCTCGCTCTCCATGCATTTTTCCAGCATGTTCTGCAAATACAATACAAAGTAAAGCATATTAAAGTGTAAAAATACAAGTGCTTAGTTTGTTATTAAATTCATTATTTTATAATAACTGGGCATTTCCTTTGTAAACTTTATATTGACTTTTAAAACTTATTATACATAATACCAAGTGAATACCAAGTTATGAAGGAGCATAAACCTAGACTGGATTAAGACTGCATTACTGCAATGTACTCTGTGTGGCATTTCTTTCGCATTTGACCTGGAAGCTGCAGTTATGTGAAGAATGCTGCAGCACGACTGCTGACAGGAACGAGAGCCTGTCAACATAGAATACCTGTGCTCAGAGATCTGCACTGTTTGCCGATTTGCTACCAGGCCAAGTTCAAGGTGCTACTATTAGTATATAAAGCCCTCAACAACTTGGGACCACCTTACCTACGAGACCGCTTCGATAGGCGGAATTGGCATTACTACAGGTGCCACATAATACTGGTTCCCCATTTGTAAGAACTTGATCATTTAGTGTGGCAGCACCTGCAATATGGAACTCCCTGCCTATTAATATTAAACGGGAGCTGAGAAGAGCAGGCGCCTTTGCTCTGCTGTTTCCTGTGCCTGCTAAAAACATTCTTGCTTAATAATAATAATATTTATTATGATTATGATTATTATGATTATTATTATTTTATTTATACCCTGCACTTCCTGGGTCAGAAAACCGGGCTCAGGGCGGCTAACAACAAATTTAAAACACTTAATTGTAGAAGCAGCATAAAATACAGTATAAAAACATGAGATACAATAAAATTCAAAGTTCAAAAATCAATTTGGGGAAAATCCATCTAATAAGCATTAGATAGTCACCAGGGCTAGCTGGCTGAATTAGTCCTACTTGGGCCAGTGAGGAGACATGGGGAGAATTAGCTGTGGGGTCCCAGAGCGGGTAATCTTCATAAAAAGGGGAGGGGGGAGGAAGGGGAATGAAAGATCAGGCTGAATTCAAATTAAAGGCCAGGCAGAATAGCTCTGTCTTACAGACCCGATGGAAGGAGGTTAAATCCTGACAAGCCTACCCAGATGCTTAGAAGGTTGAAATAATTTTATTCTGTTTTAATATTTTACCTTTTGTATGTTTTAAAATAGCGTTGTTATTTTTTGTGATTTTATTGTCTTATCTTTTTGTAAGCTGCTTTGAGGTTGTTGTTGTTGTTTACAATCAAGAGGTGTATAATTTTTACTCAATAAACAACTAAATCAAATAACCCTACCCTCTAAGGTCCCATTTCCCCTCATGTGCAGTCATCAGCCCTAAGGAGAGGTGCAGGGCATGAACTTTGTTCTAGATCCTAGAGCTTTGATGTGGCCACAGAGCACAATTTTCAGTCCCAAAGAGGACTGAGGAGCACAGTAAATGTTGGCAAGAGGGAAATGCCTAAGGTGAAAAGCCTATGGCTTTTGTTTTTTTATTTTATTTTATTTCAGGGTTAAAAAACAAACAAACCCAAAGGATCCCCCCAGTAAGATCAGCTAAATAAATATAACCTTTTAAACCCTCTGTCTTCTCCTCTCCCATTCAACAGAAAAAACAAAATAAAAGGGTAGGGTTGCATAGCCTAGCCTATGGGGGGGGGGGGTTTCCATTCCTGAAGGGGTGTTGTGGTTCTGGACTGTCAGGAGTTAACACTCCAGGAGCGTTCTTATTGACTGGGTGCACTGCCCACAGGATCCGAGCATTTTATTCCTTTGATCTGTGCTCTGTGGGGGCTGAGCTCTTTCTGAAGAGCAGTCTGTCTGAGAATGTGAGCAAGGTCGTTTCGTTTTTTGTTAAGAGGCAGAAAGCTGCAAACATGCAGCTAGATTCTGTAGGTTTTCTTTTCTGTTTTGAATGCTACGAAATATAGAGTTTTAGATTAGAAGCACTGGTGTCGAGCTGAGTTATTGAGGACACCACGTCGACACAGACAAGCCATTTTACGCTGCGTGTGAACTATGCTATTACCCGGCAACTGGAGAGAGTGGCAGCGCGCGGAGTGGAAGCGTGTGGGCACCATTGGAAGTTGTCGGAGTGGCAATAAATCAAATTTATTGCAAGGCCGTTGCAGCAGACTCAGTGGGTCAATAGATATACGACCCAACAAACTTTAACAAAGGGTCTTAGTGAAGGAAGGAAGATCTGGAGGGAGGAGAGATAGGACTTGAAATAAGAGATAAAATAGTGGACAGAAAGTGTAAAATGCTAGCATTGCTTAAAAAACCCTTTTGAGGAAAATGCATTTCCTCAGCCCATTTTATGCAGAGGAGTCTTCCACCCCAAACAAAAGATTGCCTACACCCCAAAACCACCAAATAAATGTTATTTGTTCTTAGCGCTATGTACCTCAAATGACACTCTACTACCACCAAGCTTTTAAGCAGGGGTTGCCAATATTTTTGGACTTGTGTGTTAATTGCAAATTGGAGAAATTATTGTGGGCAAAATGCGCTGAAACACCACAATCAAGCACACATCAGAACCTATTCTATTGCCTGCCACAGGGTGCTTCTCTCAAGGCCAATTTCACCTTGAGAGAAGGCACCAGGGAAGCTTTCTATGGGTACCTGCAGGAAATCGTTGACCCCTGGGTTTTAAAAGCTTTAAAGTTTGTATATACAATGTACCTTATATTTTTGTGATTGCTGCAGCAAAGATTCTTCTGTTTTTTCTTCTAACACTTTGTGCCCTTTGTCCAACATATCAAGCAACCTTAGATGCTATAAAAGAAGAGGATCATATGCTATGACACTGCAACTGCATTAGTGGCAAATGAGAGCTGGTAAAAGGAACAGGTTGTTACAGAAAATATATAACACATGTAGACACATATATAGGTTCTGTGTGTGTACTGAGCAGCAGTAAAGGGAAATTGCAGGCTATATGAAATTATACTGATACCTTGTCATCTGCTGTATGTGCACAACTTCATTTTTATGTAGTACATAGAAACAAGATCAGTGACTCCACTAGCATATGCAGTAAAAATGGTGACAATTCGCTTGTAATGTTAGTACAGTGGTGTCCCGCAAGACGAACGCCTCGCAAGACGAAAAACCCGCTAGACGAAAGGGTTTTCTGTTTTGGAGGCGCTTCGCAAAACGAATTTCCCTATGGGGTTGCTTCGCAAGACGAAAAAAAACTTGCATCCCCCCGCGGGTTTTTTCCGCTTTTTCCGCCCTTTTCTTAAGCCGCTAAGCCGCTTATCAGCTGTTCCGCTGATAAGCCGGTTAACAGCTGATCGCTGGAAGCCGCTTGACAGCTGTAGCGCTAATCCGCTAAGCTGTCAATGGGCTTGCTTCGCAAGACGAAAAAACCGCTATACGAAGAGCCTCACGGAACGGATTAATTTCGTCTAGCGAGGCACCACTGTATGGATTTTAAAAAGACATTTCAATTAAGTTTGTGCTTATTTTTACCACTGTTTATTCCAATAATGTATATCCCACCTATTATCAGAAACTATATTTTTCCATTCACAATTTTAAAAATGATAACTGAAGCTAGCATAAATGATATATGGAGCTGCTTTTTATAAAATATTGTATATGTAATTAAAAACACACCGGAACTAAAAAGTATTTACTGTTTGATGGGCAATGATGGGGCCAAATGGCTTTCCCTGAGGAAAAGTGCAGTGCGTGTGTCTAATTTTCATGACAAATGGTGAGGAAGGGGGTCTCTTCCCCTAACTTTCACTGTGCATGCTTATCACTTTCTCCCAGCCTGGCTCCTATATCAAGTGAGCTAAAGCAAAAGTGCAAGGGCATGGGGAGATAAAGACAAGATGGGCATTGTTCAACTCCCCTCATCCATATGCCCCTTCTACAATAAAAATTAAACATCCCCCGCCCGTGATCTGCAAACAGTGGATACAAGAACATCCATGTGGCCATGCTTTCAAGTGTAAATTTTAAAAGGCAAAAGCAAAGGGGGATGTTTTTCAAAGTAATATCTGCAATCGCTCTGAATATGGATATCAAAGATGACAAAGAACATAGAATCATAGAGTTGGAAGAGACCACAAGTGCCATCGAGTCCAACCCCCTGCCAAGCAGGAAAAACCATCAGAGCACTCCTGACATATGGTTGTCAAGCCTCTGCTTAAAGACCTCCAAAAAGGAGACTCCACCACACTCCTTGGCAGCAAATTCCACTGTTGAACAGCTCTTACTGTCAGGAAGTTCTTCCTAATGTTTAGGTGGAATTTTCTTTCTTGTAGTTTGGATCCATTGCTCCGTGTCCGCTTCTCTGGAGCAGCAGAAAACAACCTTTCTCCCTCCTCTATGTGACATCCTTTTATATATTTGAACATGGCTATCATATCACCCCTTAACCTCCTCTTCTCCAGGCTAAACATGCCCAGCTCCCTTAGCCATTCCTCATAGGGCATCGTTTCCAGGCCTCTGTCCATTTTCGTTGCCCTCCTCTGGACACGTTCCAGTTTGTCAGTGTCCTTCTTGAACTGTGGTGCCCAGAACTGGACACAGTACTCCAGGTGAGGTCTGACCAGAGTAGAATACAGTGGCACTATTACTTCCCTTGATCTAGATGCTATACTCCTATTGATGCAGCCCAGAATTGCATTGGCTTTTTTAGCTGCCGCGTCACACTGTTGGCTCATGTCAAGTTTGTGGTCAACCAAGATTCCTAGATCCTTTTCACATGTACTGCTCTCAAGCCAGGTGTCACCCATCTTGTATTTGTGCCTCTCATTTTTTTTGCCCAAGTGCAATACTTTACATTTCTCCCTGTTAAAATTCATCTTGTTTGTTTTGGCCCAGTTTTCTAATCTGTCAAGGTCGTTCTGAAGTGTGATCCTGTCCTCTGGGGTGTTAGCCACCCCTCCCAGTTTGGTGTCATCTGCAAATTTGATCAGGATGCCCTTGAGTCCATCATCCAAGTTGTTGATAAAGATGTTGAATAAGACCGGGCCCAAGACAGAAGCCTGTCACTCTTCTCCAGGATGAAGAGGAACCATTGATGAGCACCCTTTGGGTTCGTACAGTCAGCCAGTTACAAATCCACTTAGTGGTAGCAAAGTCAAGACCGCATTTTACCAGCTTCTTTACAAAAATATCATGGGGCACCTTGTCAAATGCCTTGCTGAAATCAAGGTAGGCTACATCCACTGCATTCCCTTCATCTACCAGGCTTGTAATTCTGTCAAAAAACGAGATCAGGTTAGTCTGACATGACTTATTTTTCAGAAATCCATGCTGACTATTGGTGATCACAGCATTCCTTTCCAGGTGCTCACAGACTGTTTGCTTAATGATCTGCTCCAGAATCTTCCCTGGTATTGACGTCAGACTGACTGGGCGGTAATTATTTGGGTCCTCTCTTTTCCCCTTTTTGAAAATAGGGACAACATTTGCCCTCCTCCAGTCTGCCGGGACGTCGTCTGTTCTCCAGGAATTCTCAAAGATGACTGCCAGTGGTTCTGAGATCACATCTGCCAGTTCTTTTAATACTCTTGGATGCAGTTCATCTGACCCTGGAGACTTGAATACATCTAGTCTAGCCAAGTATTCTTGTACTATCTCCTTAGTTATTCTGGGCTGTGTTTCCTCTGCTGAATCATTTGCTCCAAATTCTTCAGGTCGGGCATTGTTTTCTTTATCGGAGAAGACTGAGGCAAAGAAGGCATTGAGGATTTCAGCCCTTTCTGTGCCCCCTGTTTGCATTTCACCATCTTCTCCTCTGAGTGACCCCACTGTTTCTTTGTTCTTCCTTTTGCTATGAACATACCCATAAAAGCCTTTTTTGTTGCTTTTAACCTCTCTAGCAAGCCTGAGTTCATTCTGTTTTTTTTAAAAAAAGATATTTATTGAAATTTTCCAAGAAAAAAGAAAGGGAAAAAAAGATACAAAAAAGAAAAAGAAAAAAGCCAAAAATAAAAAAGATTAAAAAATAGAAAAAACAGTCAATTACAAACCTTATTTTCAATAACTTATTTGCATGACTTCCCCACGCCTCCCCTTCTTGCATTCTAATTCCAATTTTTTGTTCAACAAGTTCTTATCCCTAATTTTTTAATCTTATTATATTTAGTTCATTATTGTATTTCGTTCATTTTATATATCCAATTTTGACTTATAAGTATCAATCTTGAAATCTTTTTCTAAGGTCGACCTCGATTCCCTTCCACGAATTCCCCAATTTTTATACTGATAACAAACCCTCACAAGAAAAACTAAAAACATGATATAATTGTATACCCTTTGGATTCCCAATCCTCACCCCCCCCTTTCCCGGTTTTGATCCCCAACAAATGTTCGTCAGTCCAACTGCTATCAGCCTGGAGATCTCACGTCCAAGGCCCTTAATTCTCTCTCAGTTCCTCTCTGCTGGTTTTTTTTGATAGTCCTTTATATTAAACACCAAGTCTCGGAGAAGCTCTGTCCCCATAATGTCCATTTTTCTTCCAGCCAGACCTCCATATTTAAGAGTGGAGCCCAAATCTTGTATCTTACTTTTTTTAAGTCCAAATGTCCCAAAAGCTCCAGCTTCCGAGACTTCCGGCGCCCCGCGATCTCAGCGCAAGCAAGGTTCTTACCGGGAGGGGAGAACCTGAGCTATTTTGGAGGGTGGGGGCAACTCCAGGGCGCGGAGACCCCCAAAAATACTTCTGGAGGGTGTTCAGAAGGTCTGGTTCCCGGCACGACCAGGAGAAAGATCGACCCGGCCGCCAGGTAACCTCTAAGAGGTGAAGAGAGCGGCGGAGAGATCTTGCAGGTCGAGGGACGCCATTACCTACCTCCAATTAGCGAAGCCCTGAGCCTGCGGAGAAAGCGGTCCGTTCTCAAACTAAGAACTCCGAAACGAAAGAAAACATTCCAATTTGGTGGTCAAAAGACCAAGCAACAACAAGGAAGTCTCGGAGCAACAAAGAGGAGTGAACGGAGTTTAGCTGAAAACTGAAAATCAACCCAGACGCAGCGCGACGCCAGTGTGAGAGGAAAGTGAAAGTGAGTTGCCTTGGTGGATAAGATACCTCCTCTCAGCCGTCCCCTCAGGACAAAAGGGGGGAAAAAATTGTGGTGTACTGTTACAGAAGGGGGGAAGGAGAGAGGCCAAGGAAAAATATCTGGAGGGAGGCGTCCTCGGCGAAACGGAGGGGGAAAGGAGGAGAAAAGACGCTTCTTTGTTCTTTGTTCTGTGCGATAAACGCAAGGGATTCCAAACCGGAAGAGAAGCCCCTGCCGCCATTAGAAACCTTTGAGAGTGAATCTGGCAATAGGCGGAAAGGGGAGAGGAAAAAAGGACAGTGATATACACCAGCGAAACTACCACACCGTAGGTGATTTTCTCTTCTTTCTATTACTGAGGCGCTTGACTTCTTTTTCTTTTCCTTTACTGGACTGGAACATGAAAACCGGAATTTTCAAATATTGATTTACGTGAGTGATTAAAAGCAGAAGAACTAAGATAAAGGGACATTTTAGAAAGAAACTGGGACTGCTATTTGTTTATGAAAGACTGAATTGATATCTTGGAACTATAGGGGAGAGCAACTTTGGGAGAGGAGACACCGAAAAGCTAATGTTAAATTAAGGATCTGGCGACATCTAGTGGCGAAATGAAGATTGTTTAATTCTTTGACCGGTTCCCCTTCCCCTTCTCTCTCTCCCCTTCTCTCTCTCCATCTCCTTTACTCCCCCTAATTGTTTTCTATCTTCCCCTTGCTTTTCGGTTTTGCGATCCCTTTGTTAGTTGTTTCCGAGCCACCACCCAGCCTGATTGGAGGAAAGAAGACCAGTTGATTGAGGAATAACTGGACTGGGTGGAAGAGGAATTTGAAGGACTTAAGGGCAAAATTTCTATAGTGTCTACAGTGATTATAAGGAAAATATAAATAAGGGTTGGATAACCCAGGAGGGTCAAGGATAGAAAGTCAACATAATAAAGGCTGAGAAGACTGATAGATATAACAAAAGAGTTAGAAAGAAATACGGAGGGAAGGCACCGCCAGGGAGGGGTGGGAACACAAAAATAACAGGATGTCGCATACAGGAAAGAAGGGAACAAACGGGGGAACTCCTAGCGATAGAAGGGGGTCGAAACAAGAGGCAGACTTTAAGACCGATATTTTGAAGGTGCTTGCTGAAATTAAACAGAGTCAAACCAACGTAGAACATAAGTTAGAACAAGTAGATAATAGGATTGGGAGATTGGATAAAAAGATGGACGAGACAGTGAATGAACTAAAAGGCCAAATAAAAGAGATATTTAGGAGAACACAGCTCAATGAAGAAGGATTAAAAAAGACTAGATCGGAGTTAAAGGATATTAAAAGAGAAAAGGAAAAGATGAAAGCGGAAGTGATGGATTTAAATAAGGCACAGGAGGAGATGAAGGATATTATCGCAATGAATGAATTGAGGCAGAGGGAGGTGAACTTAAGATTGAGGGCGGTGCCAGAGACACAAAATGAAAATGTTAAGGAGACATTAATAAAGGAGTTAGCGGATTGGATGGGGATGACAGTCGAGGAAATGGCCAAAAATGTGCAGAGTGCATTTAGAATGCGGGTCAGTTCAACAAGAGTAAAGAAATATACAGGCGATTGCCTGATAACATTTAAGGATAAAGAAATGAGGAATAAGATACTCTTAAGGAATAGGGAAAAGAGATTGAATATAGAGGGAAATTATATTATTATCTTTAAAGACGTCCCAATCAGACTACTTAAACGTAGAGATTCTTATAAATTGTTAGTGCAAGCACTGAAGAAAAATAAAATTGAATTTAGATGGGAATTCCCGGAAGGGTTATCCTTTATATATAGAGGCAAGAAGCATAAGCTATCAAACCAGGAGGAAACCGGGAAATTCTTGAGGAAATATAAAGAATTAAGGGTGGAGATGAACGGAAAGGGGGGAGCAGAAGGAGGAGCCTCAGGAGAATCTGAATCAAAAGAAGAGGAGGAAGGGGGAGGGAGTGGACCGGACGAAGAGACAGAAGGAGAGCCAGAAGAGGAAGATCCAGGAAATTTATAAAGATAAGGAAAATTTAAGGGAACAATAGAAACAATGGGGTTAAAAATCTGGAGTTGGAATATTAATGGGATGAACGACAAAAAAAAGAGGAATAAAATTGAACAATATCTGAAAAAGAAAAATCTAGATATTATTTGTCTCCAAGAAACGCACGTAGCAAGAAGGCACAGGAAAATACTGATTAATAGGAGGTTAGGAAATGAATTTGAGTCTTTGGACAAAGAGAAGAAAAGAGGGGTGGTTTTTTATATCAAAAATAAGATTGAGGCTAAACCAATATTTAAAGACGAAGAGGGCAGAATAGGGGTCCGTATCAATTGGCAAGGAGAAAATTTGGTGGTAATTGGGGCATATGCCCCAAATGATAATAAGTCGGAATTTTTCAAAAAATTGGAAGAGAAAATATGTGAATTTGTCGATCAGAAAATTATTCTAATGGGTGATCTGAATGGGGTGGTCTCTCTAGAAGCTGATAGGTGTAGGGAAGGAGGAAGTAAGAATGGGAAGCTACCAAAATCCTTCTTCTCAATGGTAGATAATGGTAATTTGATAGATATTTGGCGTCTTAAACACCCACTGGATAAACAATTCACCTTCCACTCCGAACCAAACCAGTCGTTGTCACGTATTGATCAGATATGGATCTCAAGCGAATTATGCCCAATAATTAAACTAATAGAAATAAGACCGAGTGTATTTTCAGATCATAATCCGATGGAGTTGGAATTAAAAAGCCTGGAGCCAAGAACTTTTAGATGGAGATTAAAGGATTATCTGCTGGAGGATCAAAAAATTGTTGAGATAGCGCAGGAAAAACTAAAGCAATATTTCATGGAAAACCGCGGTAAAGGAACAAAAGCTAACGTAGTATGGGAAGCAAGTAAGGCAGTAATAAGAGGTTATTTTATCCAGCAGAATGCAATCAAAAACAAGAAGAGAGAGAAAGGGAAAGATGAGATTTTGAAGCAGATAATGGCAAACGAACAGAAATTATCCCAAAAACCCAATTGCCAGAAAGCAAAAGAAAATATAAAAATTTTACAAGCTCAATTTGCCACAATAATAAACAGAGAGGTGGAATGGAATATAAAAAAATTAAGACAAAAAAACTTCGAGTTTGCAAATAAGTCAGGCAAGTGGTTAGCATGGCAAATTAAAAAGAGGAAGGAAAGGAGCACAATAAACAAAATAAAGGTGGGAGAGGAAGAGAAATCAGATCCTAAAGAAATTAGGGGAGAGTTTCTCAATTATTATAGAAGATTATATTCCAACAAAGAGAAAATTAGTTTAAGGAGAATAGAGAGATTTCTGAAGGATAAAGGGGCGAAAAAAATCTCAATGGAGGAAAGACAACAGCTGAATACCCCAATAGGAAGTGATGAAATAGAAGACGTAATTAAAGAGTTAAAGAGGGGAAAAGCCCCAGGTCCTGATGGATTCACCGCAGGTTATTACAAAGAGATGAAATCCATTTTGGTGGGACCTCTGAAAGAAACTATGGATAACATTTTAAGGAAAGGAGAATTCCCAGAGACCTGGAAAGAGGCATACATTACGTTTATCCCCAAGCAAGACGCAGATTTAACTCAGGTCAAAAATTATAGACTGATCTCACTGCTAAATGTAGATTATAAAATATTCGCGGGGATCCTTGCAAAAAGACTGAAGAGGCTACTATCAGAGACTATTCATAGGGATCAAGCGGCAGATGAGAGACAATACAAGAAATATAATTAACATGCTAGAGTATTTATCTGTCAAGATTAACAAACAGGCCATAATGATGTTTGTCGATGCCGAGAAGGCATTCGATAATGTTATTTGGGACTTTATGTTGAAAAATTTAGAACATATAGAAGTGGGGGAGGATTTCTTTAATGGAGTAAAAGCCATATATACAGATCAGAAAGCCAAGCTGATTATCAATAATATAGTGACAGAAGAGATAAAGATACGAAGAGGAACAAGACAGGGCTGCCCGCTCTCCCCGCTTCTGTTTATAATGACCTTAGAAGTACTACTAAACTCTATAAGGCAGAACCAAAAAATAAAAGGAGTGTTAGTTGGGCAGAATGCATATAAGATCAGAGCCTATGCGGATGATGTAGTTATAATGACAGAAGAACCAACAACTGCAACAGGAGAGATATTAAAGGAATTAGATCAGTTTGGAGAGGTAGCAGGGTTCAAATTAAATAAGAGTAAAACAAAAATAATAGGTAAAAATTTGGATCAGAAACTAACAGAAACAATTCAACAGCAAACGCAAATAGAAGTGGTTAAAAAAGTGAAATATCTTGGCATTTGGATAACAGCTAGGAATATAGATCTGTTTAAGAATAACTATGAATCGACGTGGAAGGAAATAAGAAAAGATTTGGAAATTTGGGGAGGGCTGAAACTGTCGTTTTGGGGAAGGATTAACACAATTAAGATGAATGTGCTGCCGAGGTTGATGTTCTTATTTCAAACTATCCCTATAATTAAAGGAAGCCGAATCTTTAAAGAGTGGCAACGAGTGTTGTCGAGATACATATGGCAGGGAAAGAAACCTAGGATTCAGTTTAAACTATTAACAGACATAAAAGAAAGGGGGGGCTTCGCCTTGCCGGATGTGAAATTATATTATGAGGCGGTTTGCCTATGTTGGGTCAAAGATTGGGTAAGGCTAGAGAACAGGGAATTATTAGACTTGGAGGGTTACGATAACAACTTCGGCTGGCACGCCTACTTATGGCGGGATAAATGGAAGATACACAAGGGATTTGGGAATCATATTTTCAGAGGACCTTTAGTTGAAATATGGGATAAATATAAAAATCTGTTGGAACCAAAAACCCCACATTGGCTTTCACCTCTAGAAGTCATGTGTGCGAGGACTATTAATATGAGAAGTAAATGGGCAACATATAACCAGTTAATAATTAAAGAAGATGGGAAATGGATTGTACGACCATACGACCAGGTTAAAGAATATGTCCATGACTGGTTACACCATCTCCAGGTGAACCAAATGTTCAGGAAGGATCTTAAAGAAAGAGGCTATGCAGAGAAGGAATCTAAGTTTCAGACTGAGATTATAAACAAAGAAGAAAAAATTGTTTCGAAAATGTATAGGATACTGTTGGATTGGAGTTTAGGGGATGAGGAGGTTAAGTGTGTAATGATTCGCTGGGCAAAGGATGTAGGACATAATATACTATTTGAAGATTGGGAAAAACTCTGGAAGGAAGGACTAAATTTCACGGCGTGTGTAACGGTAAAGGAAAACATAATGAAGATGTTTTACAGATGGTATTTAACACCTATGAAATTATCGAAAATGTATAAGGTGGATAACAAGTGCTGGAAATGTAGGGTTAGTGAGGGTTCCTTCTATCACATGTGGTGGGAGTGTGGAAAAGTTAAACAGTTCTGGGAAAAAATCTATATAGAACTGAAGAAGATTTTAAAATATACGTTTCCAAAGAAAGCAGAATTTTTCCTACTAGGTATATTGGGTTATGAGATAAGAAAAGAAGATCGTAGATTAGTATATTATGCAGTTACAGCAGCAAGAGTAATGCTGGCCCAGATGTGGAAAAAGCAGGAGACACCAACGGTGGAGGAATGGAGATTTAAGCTGTTGGATTATATGGAATTGGACAGACTTACAGGCAAAGTAAGATACATAAGAGACCAAAAGTTCACTGAGGATTGGGGAAAATATGTAGATTACTTGGAACTTATTAGTCAAGGGAAAATAACGCTAAAGGGATTTAGAGACACACTGTGAAAGATTGTGAGTTATTGTTTAAAGAGAATAGGAGACTAAATAATATGTAAGGTTAATATACACTAAGAAACGTATATAAAAAGGTACAATGACAATATATACTAAGAAATGTGTAATTTAAAGTGTTACTTCGAATGATTTTCGGGAAAGCTAAAGGAAGTTTTGAAAATGAAGATTAAGAAATGTGACCAAAGTGAAAATTAAGTTTTTATATATTTCTCTTACTTTTATTTCTTTATCTTTATTTGTCTGTGTAATACTTTTACTTTTGTATGTTTATATGTGTGTGTGTGTGTACATATTCTTTACTTCCATGAAATAAAAATTTAACCAAAAGCTCCAGCTTCCACCTTGGTCAAATTTGTAATCCATAGGTCTTCAGATCCCCACATAAGGAGATCTCTCAGTTCTTCATTCTTCGATTCAAACCAGATTTTCATCCTCCAGATCTTGTTTTCCTTTACATCCATCTTGACAGGCCTCTGGCTCTCCTTAATCATCCGCAGCATTATAGCTCCTTCGTTTCCCTCCAGATCATCATACATCTCTTTTTCCACTTTCTCAGATTTCTTTTCTTGTTCAGCTGCAAAAGCCTTTTGTTCAGCTACAAGGACTTTTTGTTCAGTTGCAAAGACTTGAGACAAGTCCCTTCCAAATTCAGTAAATTTGTTTACTGTTTCATTCAGTGTTATAATTCCTGTAGCCAAAACATCACTTTGTTCTTGTAACTTTCCCAGGAGAAAGAAAGTCCTGTTCAATTCAATCAGTATTTTTCCACTTACAACCATTCTTGTAATGTCCCGGAACCCCCTCTAGAGGGATTTGGATTATGGTTACTTAGTATTCCTTCCAGTTCCAACCCAAAAGTCAAAATAACTTGTTCTTCTTTGTTTTCAAGAATTTGTATCCAGATTGTAACAAATCTAACCAGCAAAGGCACTAGAAACAAAGTTATCTTTTTATTCCCCAACTTTGACAGCTAATTTGACAGCTGTCAAAATCTTCTGTATCTCTCCAACAGGCTCTCTCCCGGATCACTCCCGGGTCCTGAGGGGGGGGGTGACTCTTCCACTCTGAAAATTAACTTTTATCCTCCAGCCAGATCACTTTTTACTGCCAAAACGTGAAATTACTTGCTTTAATCCACTAAAAAAAGAAAGAAAAGATATTCTCTCAACCTTAGTTATCTAGTCCTTGTTTTAAGATGTTTACAAGGCGGGGAGACGGACTTCCTCTTTGTGCCTTCCCCGTTCGTGCCAAATCCAAGAATTTTTTTTTACCTTTTATAAGTCCGATTTCCGTATCACTCACGGGTTGTTACTTTTAATCCAAATGTTCAAAGGAAGAAGTCAGCGCTCTCCGTCCATGGCATGCGGCTGCACTCAGTAGGGGAAGCAATCGACTCTCAGTACCACGCCGCTCCCCGTCCCCGGTTCCGTAGCCTTTAAAAAGGCTCCTTCACGGGTCGGGGGCGCACGTGGTGCCCGCCAAGTCACCAGGCTTCCGCGCCTGTGGTTTCTAGGGGTCCACGCATCGCCGCCGCGGCAGGACCCGACCCCCACTGAGCCGATTCCCTCCGGAGCTCGGAGGGAATCCGCCATTAGACGATGACCCTAACCCGGAAGTCCGCCTGAGTTCATTCTGTGCTTTAGCTTTTCTGACTTTGTGTCTACACATTCTGGCTATTTGTTTGAATTCCTCTTTGGTGGTTTCCCCCCTTTTCCATTTTTTGCACAAATCCTTTTTTAATCTTAACTCAGTTAAAAGTTCTTTAGATAGCCACCCTGGCTTCTTTAGGCACCTTCCATGTTTCCATCTCATTGGTATTGCCTGCAGTTGTGCTTTTACTATCTCCCTCTTAAACTCCCAGCCATCATGAACACCCTTTCCTTTTAGTATTACTGTCCATGGGATCTCACCCAGCACTTCCCTAAGTTAGTTCTAAATAATTTCAGTCAGTTCCTACAGAACGTTTGTGTGGTGGGTGGAATGGGGAGGAATTAGACGCATAAGCTCAACTGGGTTTGGAAAACAGATTTAGAAAAGTATTTCTTGAAACTTATCAATACCTATCTGAATGAAGACCTCAGCTTAGTGTCAATTGCAATACAGTTGCTATATTTCTGTTATTTTGCTACACCGAGTTTGGGAAATGCAGTTCATCTGCATACCTGAATATTTTATTTAGGAGTTTCTCTTTGTTCTCAGTATGATATTAACAAAGACAGTATCTCTGACGCAGCAGTTTGTGAAGTTTCAATCCTAAAAAATTGGTTATTTTGTTCAAGAAGCTTACGATTTTTACACATCAATGGTTTCCCTGACAAACTAATAAATTAATGAGAAATAGAGACAGGACAATTATACCTTATATTGTGCCAGTTATTTATTTTACACACTTTTGGCTGTGTAATTGGCCCTTATTAGGAAAAGGGTCCAGGAGACGGAAATGCTTTCTCCAGGCCTCTGCTACCTAGGAATCCAGAACCATCAACCACCAAACCTATGTATGCATTAAATAAAAGTACTGTATTTTTTGCTCCATAAGATGCACCTGACCATAAGACACACCTAGTTTTTAGAGGAGGAAAACAAGAAAAAAAATTATTCTGAACGAAACAGTGGATGTATGATTTTTGCACATATCAGACATGATATGTGATTTGATGGTGACTTTGGGGTATCCCAATGCAAAAATCCTGAGAATGCATTTGGATCCGTGCTTTGTAACCACGTTTTTGCACCATTGCGGCCCCACAAAACAGTGGATGCATGATTTTTTTAGTGCAGGCTGTAGCCATGGACATGCTATGTGATCTGATGGTGAATTTGGGGTGACCCAATGCAAAAATCCTGAGGATCCATGTGCTTTTACCTCCCCCCTCCCAGGCTGCCTCCTTTATCTCTACAGTCCCTTATCTCCCTCCTCATCGCTTGCCTTTCAGCTGCTCAGCTGCTTCCTTTCACCACCCCCTTCCCTCTTGTTTGCGTTAGTGTCTTTTCCTTAGCTGGAACAGTTTTTTGCTCCTCCTTTTCTTCTAATTTCTGTACTCATTGTTTTAGTATTCCTGTCTCCTTTCCTTTACCTCCCCCCTACCAGGCAGCCTTCTTTATCACTAGCATCCCTTATCTCCCTCCTGAATGCTTGCCGATCAGCTGCTCAGCGGCTTTGTTTCAACACCCCCTTCCCTCTTTCTAATTGCCCCATGGGCAATTTGGCTCCAGGGACCATGCATTTGCTCCATAAGACACACAGACATTTCCCCTTACTTTTGAGAAAGAAAAGGGTGCATCTTATGGAGCAAAAAATACGGTAAGTACTTAAAGACATCTGTCATCTACAGATGAATGGCTGAAGTGATGTGCATTACAAGGCATAGCTGGGGATAGTAGAGCCTCAGAACTGTAGATTTGGAAGGTACCGCAAGGGTCATCTAGTCCAACCTCCTGCAATGTAGGAATCACAACTAAGATGGTTTGGTCTCTTTCAAAAGGTCAGTCACTGAGCAAAGAAGCAATTAAGGGAAACCTGCAGGGTGTAGGGGTAGTCATAGCTCACAGAAAATCCAGCTGCACAAAGAAGGACTTTCTTTCATCCGTCCTGAATCTTCCAATGCTCAACTTCATTGGATGTTCATGAGTTTTATTGTTAGAGGGAGAAAAGCTTTTATAAACGTCTAATAAACATCTTTTATAATTCTATGTCTTGCATAATTTTATAAATGTCTACTGTGTCACCTCTTACTTACCTTTTCTCTAAACTCAAAAGTCCTGAACGTTGCCACCTTTCTACATAGGGAAGTCACTCAATCTACTCATTACTATAGCAACAAACTTCACGACCCCAAGCCTCTATCGTTTTATGAACTTTAATTCAGAAGCTGAGCTCTCGGCTTGCTAACTCTCATGTTCTTTAATTCCCCCTCATAAAAATGAGAAAGCACTCCATTTTTTTAATAAAAAAAAACCACATTGCTGTTTCGAGACTACACCACCTTCCTTATTCTGTACATTTCTAGTGATTCTCCCCAGTGATCTAGAAGCTACAAGCAAGGCTCCCTTCTCAAGTATCACAAGCAAACACAGTATCCTACCACTATGCTGAACTGCTAAGAGGCTCCTGGGAGGCCAGAGAGACACTGCTGGAACAACTCTTGGGTTTGGGTAACTAGCTAAAATGTTTTAAACTGTTCTAATTTTGGTTCCCCTGTTTGGTTTTTGTCATTTAGTGTTGGCTAAATGTTTAGTTGAGGTTGGCGGTTATTTTAATTTGGGTAACTGTAAACTGTTTATTGTTATTGTTATTGTTATTGTTATTATTATTATTAGTTTCTACTGATTTATTGGTTTGTTTCTTGCTTGTATAGGGTATTTTTTAATGTTTGATGTTTTGTTGTGACTTTATATATGTTGTAAGCTGCCCAGAGTGGCTGGGGCAACCCAGCCAAATGGGTGGGATATAAATTTAACCACCACCACCAGCAGCAGCAGCATTAGGATCAGGACAAGTATTAGTCACTTCCAGGATAAAATGCCTGAACACAGGACTATGCTACTTTAATGTCTCAATAATCAGAGTGTGATTGAACTTTTTGCCAGATGACACCACCACTGAATTGAAAAATTCCCCTGTAAGTTACACTTGATATGAGACTGTTGCTGAAAAGTGTTCCATGTCATGTACTCCATCCTCAGTCTAGTGTTGGGGGACGCTTACCTGTGTTGCAGTTTCCTAGGCCCCTTGACATTCTTCCTGCTGTCCCCCCCCCCAAAAAAATATCCTTTGGCCAGGACCATAGGCTTTTTTTGGGGGGGGGAGTACCATTCCTGTGAATGGGGACTTTTTGCAAACCCTTTTTTTGCTGCAGGGAGTGGGGGAAGAATTGATGGAGAAAGGGAGATAAAGTTTAAATGATTATGTGGATGATGTGCAGATGTTTGGAATGACAATATGGATGGAAGGTGTATAGACAACTGCATATGTATTAATGGGGGAAGAACAGAGGTGGCTTTGGCACCACCCACTTGTGGCTCTGACACCACTCACCATTGGCACATAGTCCCCAGAATGTTACCCTCAAGCTGGAAAAGGTTCCTCAACCTTATCTTAAAGGAAGGCAAAACTGTATTTGGATCAGAAAATTTTTGTCTGCACCTTTGTAAAAATGAAGCTCAAAACAAAAGTTCAGAATTAGGCTACATTTCTTCTGCAAGTAGTTTTTCAAGCAACAGCTACAGATGAAAACTGTTTGATGTAGAGTCAAATATAAATACGGTCTTGTGGTTTTTCATGATTCCTGGTAAAAAAAATCCAGGCAAAGGAAAAAATCTCTTTCCTGGAATGTGAATCAAAGAAGATAATGTAAACAGATTTTATCATGTTCAGAAGCAGTTACTTTTTTATATTAAGCTTGTGTCTGAGGAATCACAGCAGGTACACAGCTGCATATAGTCGCAGCTACTTCAAAAGACCCATCTATCAAGAACAAGATGAACTGAAATGCAGTACAGAAACTGCTACAATCAAGATTACAAACATGAAGGTGTAAACGAGCAGGCTGCATACTGTATGTCTAACTCAGTAACAGTTGCTAAAAATATTCCTATTGCACTGAAAAACTATGTAGAAAAGTAAAGCTTCCCTTTGACCACATTAAGTAATCCTTCACATACCATTCATTACATGGCTTCACTGAGCTGGTACATATAAAATGCTGCTCAGTCTCCTGCCACAAAGAGTTATATAAGGAAGGGTGTTCTATGGAGTCATTAACTCCCCCCTAACAACTCCTCCTCTTTAGTTTTACCACATACATTGTCACAAACTATAAGGAGTGCCAAGATACAGTTTACAACCATGGTTAGAAACAGGTTTGCAAACCCTAATTCCAGTATGAGTGGGGTGGGAGAGCTGAAAAAAAATTCTATTTGAAACCAAAGCGGCACATTGGTTACCAGATGTGAAATATATTGGCATTCTTTTCCACTCTCCCACCCCACTATATAGACATTGCACTAACCAAGATTAGTTGTAAAACTGAAATGACAATGCTTGTGTGAAAGTGGAGGATTGAAGGGAATAGGTTTGCTTTTCACCCACCATTCTAGCAGGTTCTGGATTAAGCATCAGCAAACAGACCATTAATGAATTGAAACCGTGTTTGATTGGGACACTTTGAGCCTTTGCAACTTTTTATGTATGGTGCTTTGGATTTCTCATTCATTGAAACAGGGATAGGACTAAGCTGAAAGGCAAGGGTGGGGAACTGGATTCAACCAGCGGGCTGGATCCTTATCTCCAGCATGCCCTGCAGGCAAAGTTTAAAAGGTCGGGGGGGGGGGGAGTGTAACCACCTAACATCTAATGTTACAATGGTACCAGATGACCAGCTTTCACCCACACAGCTTGCAGACAGCTGCATGTAGCCTTTTGTAAAACAGCCATGCTAGGTGCTAGGCACAGGCATTTGCAGGTGCCCACAAATGCATTTTTGGCCCAGCTGCCTTTGTACCTGCTCCACATCTTATATCATATACAAAGCCAGGAGTGGAACAAATGGCTGTGGCTTTGTTCCAACAGCCTCACAAGCCAAATGAATAGGTGTGGTGGGTCTCATTAGGACAATGGCTCAGAGGTTCCCTACTGCTGCCATAAGAGTAAAAATATTGATTTCTCACTAAAGGGCCCTCTCTGCCCAAAATACCACATGGCAAATCACTACCTGGATAGCAAATTGTGGGAGGCTGAGGCTGTGCATGCACTATACCTTTAAAGCACATTTTTTTTCTTAACCAACTACAATGCCCAGAATTCTTTCAAGGAGATACAGTGGACGCTCGCACTGTGAACGTGATCCGTGCAGGATGCACATTCGCAACCCGCAGCGGCGCGTCTGTGCACACGTGGGTTGAGATTCGGCGTTTCTGTGCATGCGCGACCCCCGAAACCCGGAAGTAACCAGTTCTGGTACTTCCAGGTTTTGGCGGGTCCGTAACCCAAATAACGCAACCTGAAGCGTCTGTAACCCAAGGTATGACTGTACACTATATAAATTATAAATTATTATATAAAATGTGCTTAAAATGTTCTTTAAAGGTGTAGTGGGTACCCAGGCTTACACAAAAGTTTAATTATTTCCCTCCAGACCAGTGAACCTCTCAACAGAGAGTTAAATTTAATTAAATAACAATTCATTGTTGCACCCAATTTATCTAAACATAGCCATACTATATGCTATGGTGGTTCATAATAGAATTATTATTATAATCAAAGGAACAGAGTGAAGAATTACACAATAATTTCAATAAACCAAAGGATGTTTTGGACTTGAGTTTCTCCAACAGCAGCCATTTAGGCTGCACAGCAAGAAACATTTGAAATCCCATAATGTATCTGGGATACAATATGGATACTTAAAATGCAAGAAAATCCACTGTACATTTAATATGCCCTTATATGTCTAAGTAGCTCTTTGAATTCTGTCCCAGATATACATATTTTTATATAAACATTTGCAAAGAGACATTGCAATTACTTGAGCGATAAGCAGTTCTTCACACTTTTGTGCCTGTTTTTCAATCACAGATGAATACTGTTTTTCAATGGTTTCTTTGCGTTGCTGAACCGTAGACTGCAGTAAGGCCTGAAACAAAGATACAGCAGATTGGTATAAATGGAGAAGACAGTCAGCCTGTGACTATAAATGCATGCAAATAGAATTTGGTATCAAAGTACACCCACAGATATGTACAATTTCTAAGGCAAATGTTAATATTAGTCTAATGCAAGTTTTATATTTCTGCTAACAGAATTACATTCTTGCTTCTCATGTTCCTTTTTAGAATCTTACATTCGAAAGACTGGTAACAGATAGGGAAGGTGAGTAGTGCTGTTAAACAGATCCAATTCAGTGGGACCACACAAGACGAAATGCTTATGTGAGCCATGGAGGCGGGGGGGGGGGGGAGCCAGACATATTTCCCTGGCTGACAAAACTCCACATCCTCTCAGCACACACTGTTAGATCCCATGGGCCAAGCATGATCTTCACAACCACAAGTAAAAACAGATGGAAATTATGAGTTATTTGAAAACATAGAAGCAATGCCCCCAAAATAGTTCATGCACCAACTTGAAGAGATCAGACATCAGAACTGTGAACATTAAGAAAGTGCCCCCCCAATAAACCCCACCAACATGCTAAAACAGCAGTATGACGCAAGCAGAATTGGAGTCATACCAGGCTCAGGTAAGCAAAGAAGGAGGGGGAAGGAAGCAGCCTTTGAAAAGGGTTATAAGAGAAGCAAGCTCATATTATGCCCAGCAATTTCCTTTAGTTGATTGCTAGTCTTAGCTCTGTCTCATCCTTCCTGCAGTGGCACCGTCTAATTCAAATTCTAATACCATATGCTATTTACATTATTCCTTTAAAACGGATGTTCTATCCACACAAAAGATATAACACTATGGTTAAATAGGCAACATAATGTTTAAATAAGTTTGACTGAACTATTTGCAATTACAATTATGCTAAAAGAGGCTTATTTTATAAAAAGCAGATCCTTGGCATGCACAGACAGCCAGGCAAGCAAGCACAGCATTCCAAATCTAAAATAGATTTTTGGTTTTGAAAAATAAAATATGTATTTGGTGGAAAGCATTAAGCAAGATGATGCATATATGCAAACAGCCTAGAACAACAAAAAACCACACTAGCCATTGGCATTTTCCAATTACCTGTCTCAGCAAATGCTGTTAATACACCTATTTGCTGCCTTTTAGCACTGTACTTGCCTCTCATACCCATACAGTGGTACTTGCAGGCTTTGACAATGTACTCACCAGGGCAACTAATTACTTCAGTTACAATGAGGTTCTCAGGTTTTGCAATTTTTGCGGCTTATCATCTCGAATTCAGAAGGTGAGGAGACAGGGCAAGAGCCAATCTCTCTGTAGGTTACCTGTAGTTATTTTATCAATGCTAATCAACTAAGCAGGGAACCAAGATGGAAAAAAGCTAAATTGTTTTTAAGTACCAAATCTCTTTCCATCAACAACCCTTGAAGTCAATGAGAGAATGGATAGTCTGTTTCCTAACTTAAGGGATTACTAATTCAGGCTAGCAGTTAAATGATAACCATTCTCTGTAAGGGTTTATTTTTATTATTTCTAAGGAAAAGCTTAAAAGCCACCTTGCTGCTGAAGGTCATTGATAACACTCAGTGTTATCAAAAGTAAGCAGCACTGCTTTCGTAAGTGAGCACCACTGAGCTTAGTGGTAAGTTCCTTCATATGCATAAGACTGGATTGATGCCACATACAAATGGTAGTCCTTAGGGTGCTGCACGATTCCTCCATGAAAAACTGCAATTCTTCTTTCAATATGGTAATAAAATCTGGTAGCCAGAAAGTTAAAACAGGCATCTTACTAGCCAAAATACACATTTCCCTACACTGTAACGTTCACGTCAAATAACAACAATGTAGGTGTTTAATATTTGAGCATATATAAAGCACATATATTTCTATGTAAAAAAGAACAGTCAAGCATTTGAAGGGAAGTAGGAGATAAAAAGCTGTAGAATGACCAATGTCAAATGTTTAGCAACTTGCAAAACGTCTGACAACACAATCCTATATATGTCTACTCAGAAGTAACAAAGCATTGAATTATATAACTCCGTCAATTTCACCAGTTAATGGGTGTGCCTGCTAGTCACATAAAGTAATGGTTAACAGTTTACAGTAAATGCATTGATCTCTTTCTCCTCTCTGCTAGCAAGTGGGAACAGCAAGCCTTGGGTAAGTGTTACATCAAAACCAGAGTTCATGGTTTGTTTCACTTTAAGCAAACTGTGATCTAAAGCCAAAGTTAGTTGTTTTTTTACCAACAGTGGGGTTTTTTTTGGTTAAGTAAACCACAATCCCTGGTTTGAAGTGGAAAGGAACGAAGCAGGAGCAATCTGTGTGCTTACAAAAAGCCATGATATGGATATGCAGTCAATATCCACAATTAAAATGCATATAATTTTGTTGCATTATCATGATAGGACTGGGCTTCACAGTTGGCTAGTAGAAACCAGTGCTTGGCTACAAAGCCCAACTGTAATACTAGGTACTTGCAGCACATCTTTTTTCAGTAAAAATTAAACTTAGTTTTTCAAACACCAACATTCTTAGAGCAAACAAGCTTAGGGTAAACCTCTTAAGAGGTGTTTTGTTTTGCCAATTCAGAGCTATACAGTGCTACCTATAGTTACGAACTTAACTCATTCCGGAGGTCCGTTCTTAACCTGAAACTGTTCTTAATTAGAGGCTTGCTTTCGCTAATGGGGCCTCTTGCTGCTGTTGCGCCGCCGGCATACAATTTCTGTTCTCATCCTGTGGCAAAGTTCTCAACTCAAGGTAACTATTTGAAGTTAGCGGAGTTTGTATCCTGAAGCGTTTGTAACTTGAGGTATCAGTGTATAGATTTCAAACCAAGCTAAACATGGGTAGTGCTATCTAACAGGAATATTATTAAAATTAATAATAATAATAATAATAATAATTACAATAATTTATTTATTTATACCCCGCCCATCTGGCTGAGTTTCCCCAGCCACTCTGGGCGGCTTCCAACAGAATATTAAAATACAATAGTCTATTAAACATTAAAAGCTTCCCTAAACAGGGCTGCCTTCAGATGTCTTCTAAAAGTCTGGTAGTTGTTGTTCTCTTTGACATCTGGTGGGAGGGCGTTCCACAGGGCAGGTGCCACTACTGAGAAGGCCCTCTGCCTGGTTCCCTGTAACTTGGCTTCTTGCAGGGGGGGAACCGCCAGAAGGCCCTCGGCACTGGACCTCCATGTCCATGCAGAATGATGGGGATGGAGACGCTCCTTCAGATATACAGGACCGAGGCCGTTTAGGGCTTTAAAGGTCAGCAACAACACTTTGAATTGTGCTCGGAAACATACTCGGAGCCAGTGTAGGTCTTTCAAGACCGGGGTTATGTGGTCTCGGCGGCCGTTCCCAATCACTGGTCTAGCTGCCGCATTCTGGATTAGTTGTAGTTTCGAGGTCACCTTCAAAGGTAGCCCCACGTAGAGTACCTTGCAGTAGTCCAAGCAGGAGATAACCAGAGCATGCACTACTCTGGCGAGGCAGTCTGTGGGCAGGTAGGGGCTCAGCCTCCGTACCAGATGGAGCTGCCCTGGACACAGAATTCACCTGCACCTCCATGGACAACTGTGAGTCAGAATGACTCTCAGGCTGCACACCTGGTCCTTCAGGGGCACAGTTACCCCATTCAGGACCAGGGGGTCCTCCGCACCTGCCCGCCTCCTGTCCCCTCAAAACAGTAGTTCTGTCTTGTCAGGATTCAACCTCAATACAGTGGTACCTCGGGTGACATACGCTTCAGGTTACATACGCTTCAGGTTACAGACTCTGCTAACCCAGAAATATTTTTTTAAAAAAATAATTTTTATTAAATTTCAGATTACCAAATTAAACACATCAAACCAATTAAACCAAATTATAACAATACATATCATGTAATCCAATTGTTTTCCAAATTATAATTTTTTGTGGAGGATACCCATGCTTCTTGATCGGCAGGAGTCCAATCCTCGAATATTTGTGCTGCTTTCATCTTAAGAATGATATTTCCAGTCCCCTCTTCTCAATCTTTGTCGTTACTCATTTTCCTTTTCATTCACCTCCGAGTTGCTCCGCAAGTGGGTTGAAAAAAAAAACTGTCTTATTTGTGTTTCTGTGTGGGCTTTGTACTGCTCTCTCATAAATCACTCTCATCCAATAGTCCAGGCATTTCCGCTCGAGCAAGCAATCGCCATCTTGTCGTTCTGATGAAATACAGTCTAAAAGCTCGCTCTTTAGCTTTCCCGACCTGTTGCATCATAAATTAGTCTTTTTCCAGGAGGGCTGCCCCTTCCAGTTCGCAATCTCATCGAAAGTAATAAATCTTCGGCTCGCCCTCCCCAAGACCAAACCTCCTGCAACACAGGTCTCGTATCAAATCTCCATTCTTGCTGCATCACAGGAGAGCCCTTCTTCTTTCCAAATCCTTCACAGAGTAAAACCTTTAAGTTCATATTATTCCCACGCAATTCATTTTTAGTCCCATTTGCAATTAGTTGCTGTGACGGATCTGTGAGGGAGGGTTATTAGGTAATCACATAGAGCAAAAAAATAAAAAGTCGTTCCTCCCCCCTTTCATTTCCATTGCATTCCATTCCATTCCACATACTATGTCTGTAGTACTTTGATGTAATCTTCCGTCTCAGTCTTCTTCATTTCAGTGGTAAAATTGTTAGCAGATAAGAACCTCCTGCCTCTCTTGAAGCATGCACATTATCTTTCACCATTTTTTTTCCTTTTAAGTAACGCAACTAGTTTCGCACCTGGAAGCAGCTTCGGAGGAGTTCCGAGGCCCGCCGAGGGTTGTGCACCCAGTGCCTCACCCCCTCCTTCTTCCGAACTCGGGGGTGATTTATGGCAACAGCGGGTGAAAACTGCATCTCTCCCCCCTGGAGAGATTGATTTACTCCCCATAATCAGCCTCTAATTACCTCGTGCAGGCTGGATAGATGTTAATATCCGCCATCTTCCAAGGCGCCCCTAGTGCCCCCCCCCCCGCTAACCCAGAAATAGTACCTCGGGTTAATAACTTTGCTTCAGGATAAGAACAGAAATCGTGCTCCGGTGGCGCAGCAGCAGCAAGAGGCCCTATTAGCTAAAGTGGTGCTTCAGGTTAAGAACAGTTTCACGTTAAGAACGGACCTCCAGAACGAATTAAGTACTTAACCCGAGGTACCACTGTATACCCTAACCAATGATACTCCAATTTTATTTTTATTTCAGTTATTTATTGAAACATTTTAACCCATCTTCTGATTTAAAATTTCCAAGGTAGCTTTCAAGAACCAATTAAAGGAAGGGCAAAGTAAGAGAAGTATATTTTTTTAAAAGCAGCACACACCTAGAATAGATCAGGTGTCTTAAGGTGTCCAAATGCATAGCAAACAAAAGGACAACTTTTTAAAATACACAGCAATTTATTGAATGAAGATTTGTTAGATGACAGTAATTTTTTATAAATCGCAAAAAAGGCACTGGGAGATTATTTTGAATTAAATCTTGATAATGGAACCAAGCTGCAAACAGTATGGGATGCCAGTAAGGCAGCTATGAGGGGACTGCTTATCCAACAAAACTCAACCAAGAAGAAATTAAGGGAAAAGAAAAAAAAGGAAATATTGGGTGAAATATTAGAGAAAGAAAAAGAATTAATAAAAAAACCAAATAAGGAGACAGTTAAGCAGGCAATTAAATTATTACAAACACAATATTTAATGATGATTAATGAGGAAATAGCGTGGAAAATTAGAAGGATGAAACAAAAGTACTTTGGACATGCCAACAAGCCAGGGAAACTGCTGGCATGGCAAATGAGGAAAAGTGAGCAAAAAAATTATATAAATAAGATAAAATCCAATGGCAAAGTCACAGATAAACCAAAGAAAATAAGGGAAGCCTTCATGAAATATTTTACTGAATACTGAAAAGAAGTTGTTGATGGGCGAATATATAAAAAGTAGTAACCTTCCAAAAAGAAAAGAAAAACTGACATTATTTAATGCTGAAATAACAGTGCAGGAATTTTTAGAAGCAATAAATCAAGTAAAGACAGGTAAATCTCCAGGACTAGATAGAATCTCAGCAAAGTATTATAAAAAATTAAGTGAACAGCTTGTGGTTCCCTTAAAGGACATGATGAATGAGATTTTAAAAACGGAGGAAGTCCCAAAAAGATGGAAAGAGGAATATATAACATTAATCCTAAAACAAGATTCAGAGATAATTTTAGTTAAAAATCATAGGCCCATTTCATTATTAAATAGTGATACAAACTGTTTGCATATATTTTAGCCAACAGAAGGATTTTTTTTTTGGAAGAATATACACATTAAGATCAGGCAGAATTTCTCCCAGGTAGACAAATGAAAGATAATATTAGGAATGTTTTAAACATAATAGAATACCTGGAAGTTCGAAATTAAAAACAAGCTGCATTGATGTTTATAGATGTAGAAAAAGCATTTGATAATGTTTCTTGGGACTTTATGAAAAAGTCCTTGAAGAAATGGAATTTGGAGAAAAATTTAATAAGGGAATCCAAGCTATATATTCAGAACAGAATGCAAAACTAATTATTAATCAGGTGATAACAAAGCAATGTAAAATACAAAAAGCAACCAGACAAGGATGTCTATTATCACCACTCTTGTTCATTCTGGTCCTGGAGGTTTTAGCAAGAAATATTAGAGCTGACAAAGATGTGGCAGGAATAAGAATAAAGAAAAGTGAGTATAAATTGAAAGCTTTTGCAGGTGATTTGATTACTGTAGAAGATCCAAAGTATTCTCTCCCTAGGGTAATAGAAAAAATTCAAAGTTTAGACAGGTGGCAGGTTTTAAACTTAATAAAAATAAAACTAAATTGTTAGTCAAAAATCTTAAAGAAAGGAAGGAGCTATCAGAATCTATAGACATAGAAATCCATAAAAAGGTAAAATATTTGGGAATATGGTTGACGAAAAAGAATCACAATATCTACAAAGATAATTATGGAAAAAATTGGAATGAAATAAAAAAAGTGTCTACAAATATGGAACAGGATGAATCTTTCCATTTTAGGAAGAATTGCAGCAATTAAAATTAATGTACTACCAAAAATGTTCCTCTTTCAGACAATACCGATAATAAGTTATAATGTCTGTTTCAAAAAATGGCAAAAAGGTATTTCATAATTTATCTGGAGTGGAAAAAGACCAAGTATTAAGCATAAAATACTTACTAAAATTTAAAAGAAAGAGGAGACTTTTCCCTTCCAGATTTTAAAATTTATTATGAAGCAGCATGATTCAGGATTGGATCAAATTGGAAAAAGAAGAGGCAATAGAGTAGGAAGGACATACTTGTGGTATGAGAAAGCAAAGGATAAAAGGATTCCACAATCATATAATAAGAAATCTTTAATAAAGGTATGGGAAAAATATAAATAATTATTGGAATCCAAAACCCTGTGGTGGTTATCACCCACTGAAGCATTATCAGTTAAAATGTAAACAATGAAAGGAATATGGCTAACAGATAGAGATTTACTAACAGAACAAGAAGGAAAGTTAAAATTGAAAGATCATGATGAGATAAAGGAACATCTTCAGAGCTCGTTGCACCACAGGCAATTAAATGAAATCTTCAAAGAAGACAAGAGATGATTCACTTACACAGTTTCTAAATTCCAAAAGGATATTATAGACAATCATTCCAAATCATTAAAGAAGGCGTACAATATACTGTTGGAATGGGAAACTAAAGATGAAGAAGTTAAATCAGTATTGATTAAGTGGGCCCAGGATTTAGGTCATAATATACAATTCGTGGGAGGACACAGAGCTTCCTGATTTACAGCAGAAATTAGTAGCTCTATCTCTGGGGATATGTCTAGGAAAAAGAAGCGACCGGCCTCATCTCCACAAGTGAGCCCACAGCAGAAGAGAAAGCAGAGTAAAATGGATGATTTTGTAAGAGCACAGAACTCAGAACCTACTACATCAAATAGAACTCATTCCTAATTGTCTTTGATGAAGACCCCCCCGATGGTCCCAGCAATTCAGATAACACCGTCGTTGCCGGGAAATCGGGAAAATGCTGCAACTCAACCCCGAGAACAACAACACCGTGCATATCCTAAGAACGGTTGCATCACTACCAAACCAGTGGGAGAGCTGATAACAATTTCCCCTCCACAATGAAGCCAAGCCAGCTATGGAACGTGCAGCTTTAACATTATCTCATGGAACATAGCGGGTTGGGCCAACAAACTAGGGGATGAGCCATTTCATGAATATATAACGTGTTTTGACATAATAATGCTACAGGAAACTTGGGCAACAAACAACATAGTTCTTGACGGCCACCATGCCTATGAAATCAAGGCCTCTAAACCGCTCGGAAGGGGACGACCGAGGAGGGGCCTAGTAACCCTGGTTTCCACTCAATTGGCATCACAGGTTACTGAGTGCTCAGTTTTCGAGCAGCTGGCACTGGGGATCACTTTGCATCTGGAATCCAAGAGTGTCATTCTTGTTTCAGCTTATAGCCCACCATATACAGTGCAAACACAGATAGAGAGCATGTGGCGTAAATTCCATAGTTTCCTTTATTCCCTACAAATTAAGTACCCCGGATCGCCATTTTACCTAATGGGAGATATGAATGCCAGAATAGGCTCAAATGATGATAGCCTGGAAATAAAATTCCTAATATTAAGAGATCTAAAGGAAAATAGCGCCCTCTTTCTAAACCCACCCCCTCGCAGACATTCGAAAGATTGTCAAATCAACTATGCTGGCTTCTGCCTGGCTTTTTTACAAATAAGTCTTGACCTCATCATTGCTAATGGGGCGCTCCCCGGGGACAGAGAAGGCGAGTACACATTCATAAATACAAATGGAGTCAGCACGATAGACTACTGTCTCACTAACAGGGAGGCCTTCGATTTCAACATAGATAATAGGACTGAAAGCAACCACCTACCTCTAATCATCTCCACTACTGGCCAAAATTCAGTTCAGCGCTCTTACATAGAACATGAGGAAATAGATAAAGCAAATGATCTAGCATTGCGTAGAAAAAAATGGACACCTGAGATAGCAATTGCAGTTGAGAATAGATTGAATTCACAAACTGCAATTAAGTTAAGATCAATTATAATAAACAATTTATGAAAAGATTCCTCCCTGACGGCTTACGAAGGATGTGGTCTCTGTCAACATAAACTCAGCCGGCAAGCCACGCACTGCTAAAGGGCGCTGTTGGTTTGACCAAGAGTGCCGCACAAAGAAGGAAGCCTTAAGGAACGCTTATTTGGCCTATAGAAACGCTGGACTAAATTACTTACCTCCATCTTATTTCAAAATTTAAAAAGAGTATAAAGCCCTTTTGGCCTCATAAAAAAAGGCAGTCCAAACAAAATTCCTGGTCCCTGCTATTGAATGCCTCACTAAACAATGAAACTAAACTCCTTTGGCAACTGGTCTCCGACTCAATGAAAAATAGTTCTTCAGCCCCCAGCTGTGCCATTCCAGCTCAGGTTTGGGAGAACCACTTCAGAAATATATTTATGGAAAATCCAAACCTCCCTTACAGCTTCCAGGATGTTGACAGGGCAGAATTGTCAGTCCTCCCTCATTGGAGGCCGGTTACTGTGGAGGAAGTCCATACATTAATTGGGAATCTGAAAAGCGGAAAGGCTCCGGGGAAAGACTTTATCCCAGCGGAGCTGATTACATCAAACCAGCACTGGTGGGCTCCACTTCTGGCAGCACTTTTTACGGCAGTAAATAACTCGGGTAAAGTACCATATAGCTGGAAACATACTATAGTAGTCCCAATCTTTAAGAGAGGCCACCCAAATGTACCCTCCAATTATAGGCCAATTACCCTGCTTTCAATAATTGGGAAGCTGTATGCCAGATTCCTCAGTAGAAAACTGACAACTTTTCTAAATGAACATAATATACTATCTGAAGCCCAGGCAGCCTTTCATGAGAACCATTCAACATCAAACCACTGTCTAATGCTGTCCTTCCTAGCCGAGAAATATACCAGGCCTCTACAGGGTAAACTTTTCGTGGCCTTCATGGATCTGAAATCAGCATTGGACTCCATCCCCAGATCCCAGCTATGGTCCAAATTAAATCTGATATTGCAGGACAAACGACTCCTCTTTCTTATAAAAGCCCTGTACAATGGAACCAAACTGCAGGTACGATGCGGTCGACAGGGACAGTTATCAAACAGCATCGAGATGACTGGGGGGGGTGAGACAAGGATGCATTTCGGCCCCCACATTATTTTGTCTATTCTTAAATGACCTAGAAGAGAGCTTAATGGACCCAGATGGACACCTCCCAAAAACAGGAATGAGAAGGACCCCCTTGTTGTTATATGCTGATGACGCGGCCATCATCTCACGTTCCAGACCAGGTTTGAATTATCTGCTGAGGAAATTTTCTGATTACTGTTCTGGAAATGGTTTATCCATTAATTATGAAAAATCTAAAATTTTAATTTTTGAAAGAAGCTTCTCCCGGTGCTGGATGGCCATAACCTTGAACAGATCAAATACTTCAGTTATCTAGGGCTCACATTGCATCATACAGGATCTTGGAAGCACCACTGGCAAACCTCCCTTCAAAAGGTGGAGATCACAAAGCTAGCCATACTCGGATTCTTTTTCACAAAGGGCGGCAAATATGTTCCAGCAGCCGTAAGGGTTTTCAACGCAAAACCCGTTTCCCAACTCCTGTACGCTGCAAATGTCTGGCATAATGGGGACCTGCCAAAGCTAGATAGCTTTCAGGCAAAATTTCTACGATCTCTGCTGCAGGTTCCCAACTGTGTCCCCAACTCCATACTTCTGTTAGAAGCTGGTGAATGCCCAATTTCAATTAAAGCGTGGTGGGCTGCCCTAAAACATTGGCTCAGGATTTCAGTGTTTGATCTAGGGAAGGGTTTCTACCAACACCTGACCAATGAGGAATTTGTCAGCAAATGGCAGAAAACCATGGCTAAAAAAGCCACCTCTATTGGTCTGTCACCACCCCCCAACTGTATTAGCTGGGTTATGAAGGTGCCCTAAAGACGTTAAAGCAAAGATTATGGGATAATGCACACAGTGACTTGCGATCTCGATCACACGCAGTCTGTAGTCTGCTGGCAGTAGGAGTACAATATGGGCATGTCTTTAAGTTAACATCTTACATTAAAAACCTGACAGTACCATACTATCGAAGGCTTTTCACCAAAGCCAGACTAAACGTCTTTCCTTCTGCAGTGTTGGATGGCAGGTTGAGAGGAGTTCCCTACCAGGACAGACTTTGCTGGTGTGCTCAAGACATCAATTCCATAAAATATATTTTGTTGCTTTGTGCAAAATATGAGCAAGCCAGGGCTGAACTGATACTACCCTTGCTGGTACCTTTCCCGGGAAAATCAGAGACTCACTATGTCAGGTTCCTATTGGAAGACCGGACAAAGGCTAGAACATTAGCAGTGGCAAAGTTTTTATTGGTGGTTGCAAGAACCAATGATCCCTATATTCTGAACAAAATGCTTGTTTAACCTGGAGGTAGGCTGTATGAATTGTGTATTGCTTTGTAACGATTTGTTGGGTCTCTGGACCGTAATAAAGATTGATGATGACAATTTGAGGATTGGATAAGGCTTTGGAAAGTGAATTTGAAATTTACAGATTACATATTGTTGAAAGAGAATTACATGAAAATGATGTATAGGTGGTACATCACACCAGTAAAACTGGCAAAAATGTATAAAACACAACAAAAGAACTGCTGTAGGTGTAAAGAAGGGGCAGGCACATTTTACCACATGTGGTGGGATTGCAAGATTATTTTTTAAAAATGGGAAATAATATACAATGAACTGAAAAAAAGGTTTAAAATATCATTTGTTTAAAAATCAGAAGCTTTTTTGTTAGGTATTTTAGGACAAGAGTTGCTGAAAGAAAAACGGACATTATTTATGTAGGCTACAACAGTAGCAAGAATCTTAATAGCACAAAATTGGAAGACCGGAGAAGTACCATCAAAAGAACAACGGCAAGAAAAATTGATGAACTAAGTTAGCAAAGTTAAGGGACAAACTGCGTGAAAAGGACAATAGTGATTTTGAAAAAGAATGGGAACTCTTTACAATATATTTGCAGAAAAAAAAAATATGGACTTGCTGGCAGGGTTTAAATAAACATTTTCAATTTTATTTACAGAGAACAAGAGTGTAACAATGTGATAACATAGTATAATATATAAACAGCAGAATGTAGCATTTGACGTAATAAACCAGAAATGGAAGTTGAGGGACGTCAACAGGGAGGGGTGAAATTGAAAAATGAATGTTTAGTAATGATATTGGATATTTTTATGGGAAAAGAAAATCAATAAAAATTATTTTTTAAAAAATAAAATACACAACAGTTTAGTAACAAATAGATGTCAATTGCAAACCAGTATTAGGCAAACGTTGCAGTTTTAAAGATTTCTTTACCACATACAATCAAAAGAAACATGCTAAAGGTTATCCTGCCCTAATGTAAGTTACCCTAATTTGCATAGGGAAATCTCTGTTCAAACTTTTCCAGAAAACCCACATCATTTATTGTTGTTGTTTAGTCGTTTAGTTGTGTTCGCCTCTACGTGACCCCATGGACCAGAGCATGCCAGGCTCTCCTGTCTTCCATTGCTCCCGCAGTTTGGTCAAACTCATGTTGGTAGCTTCAAGAACACTGTCCAACCATCTCGTCCTCTGCATCATTTATTAGTTATTGATAATAATGATGATGCCACCACAGTATTTTCAATCCCCTCTTTCCCCAGAGCTTCTCTACTATATTTTAATGGTTTCCCTCCTTCTTAAGCTGTTCTTATAGAGTTTTATTCAATGAAAATACTCAGAGTAGGTCCAATGAAATCAGTGGGTCTGATCTGAATGTCACAGTTGGATACAATCCATAATCACTTATGAAGAATATACACAACTAAAATTATTTTTGAAGCCAACTATCATATTTTTTAGTAGTTGCTTGTGTGAAAATGCAGGTGTTGCAGGTGTGAAAGGGGCAGCAGGGTTGCATGTTCAGCTCTCTCCCCGTCCCCAAGTCACGCATCTCCTCCTGACACTGTATTGATGGGCCATAACTTCTGAAGGAGGAAGTCTGTTCAAGGTACGGAAGTTTCACATGGGACTTAGAAGCCTGATTACCCAGGGTTTGTAGCTGCTGCTCTATTAAAATAAAATTTGAGCATTCAAAAGTGTTGTTTTCTCATCTCTAGTGATTGTCCTGGTTCAAAATTTTTGGAATTTACTGTATACCATATCACGGCTATTTAAAAAATTTCATTCTCTAGAAACATTTCTGTGAAAGGCATTGGGTTCTCTTGTGGTTCAGGAAATACAGCGCTGTAAAAGGAAATCACAAATTCGGCAAGGGAAAGGAAAGAATTCTTCAATGTCAAAAAAATGACATTGTGTATTGTAATATTTCAAGCCACAAAACAACTGCCCATCAAGCAAGATTTCTGTAGATCTAAGTGGTGCCCATTTCGTTTAGTAGTAATGCCAAATCCTGTATTTCTGTTCGTAACAGGGGTCTGACAGCTGGCGTCCCTTTTTAAGGAACATGGCTCCCTTTCAAGTGTGTTAGGTTACATCCTTCTGACGTGTAATCCTAATTTCATGGCAACTTCAATTCTGCATCCAAAAATAGAGCAGATAATCATGGACCAATCTCTTAACTCATTCCCACTGATTCCACATACAATAAGACAATTCTCTAGAGCAGACACTCTTAATATTTGACTACTCAGTATTAAATAAATTATTTGAGAATGTTTGTGAACATTATTGCAATTCAGAATAGTAATCCAGAGTAATGGTTTGAATTATATCCTGTTTTGTCATTCAATGCTTCCTTCTTCCAGTTCACTTAATCTCCATTTTATCATAATAAACAGGACAAGAAGGGGACTGAGAAAAATGAAGATTTAATGTTCAAACTGATGGTGGTTGACTAAACTTGGCCCTAGAAAAGGCTCTTAAATTTCCAACTTGGCACAGCCTTCAATAGCTTTGCTGGCTAATCAAAGATACAATTTTGCCAAGTTTTAAATCTTGCACTTTAATCTATAGCTACATGCTGGCTTATAGATCAGGAAAAGAAACTGATAGTTTGATTTGTTGCTCAAGTTAAATAAAAAAGGTCTCCCTCTGATCAATGTGCCAATGTGAAGGAGAAAATGCAGTTATGTTTAATAAAAAATATTAAGTAAAAGACCAACAACTATCAGAGATGGATTTTATTTCTTTCCTCATGGTCTGCCTTTGTCAAAGCTGTATACATGAACTCAACAGTCCTACAAATATTATATGTGGAGGCACAGGTTAGGAGCCATTACAGACTGCACTGTGTCCAGTGTCTCCAGCAATACTATAATGATAAATCCAGGAGCACATCTGGACAAAGTATCTGTTCTTTCAGAGGAATGTGACCCTGCCCAGAAAAGGCCACATGCCCAAATCCCAGGCCCACAAACCCCATCCACACCCACATCCCACCTACAAAGTCCCTAGGAATTCAGCTTCAGCCAATTTGCCCTCATCCCAGCCTACTACTACATCAAAGAACTGCAACCATGTTTTCCAATAAGATGTTGATGTTCATGGCAGCCGCTGATCGTACAAAGGGTGCCATAACCCCTGTGAGTGGTGGTTGACTCTAAGATTTATATGCTAAAGTAATTAGCTCTGCCACTGATCTGCTGGTAGTGAACTCTGGGGTCCAATCTTGGCGACACACATGGATTATTTGAGGATTTAAACTCATAAGACCTCCACAGGTAATCCAAGCTCACATCACAGATTCATACTTTCCGATGCAATGCAATACAAAGATGGAATTGACTTTATTTATTTTATGAACATTTATCTATGCCACCTTTCATGTGCAATAGCAAAGTAGTGTACAAAAAAGTCAAGTAAAACAAAACTGCAGTTCTGAACTAAACAACAGCTTCTGGAACATTTACCATTAGGTTTAAAATAAACCACCTGGTGTTAGTGGCCAGCTAGGGCTCAGAAAGTAAATGAGAGTTCAGCCAATGTCAAAATGGCATCAGTGTAGGCGATAGCCACAATTCTTAGGTGTGAATTATGGGTCGATGCACAGATGGGTTGATGTGGATAATACCAAGTTCTTAAGAGTCCAAGTATTCCCCCCCCCCCCTTTCCTGGCAGACATGAGAATTACAAGAAACACCAAATTCAGGTGAGCTTCCTAAAGATTTGAAGGATTCAAGAAACATAAGCTCTCAGCCATGACAACAAACAAAAAAATGAGGAATTTAAACATGACAGTATTGTGAAATTTCACAAGCTCCTTTTTTACTACTACTACTACTACTAATAATAATAATTTTTAAAAGGAATGTACTAATATAAAGTCAGAAAAAATGCTTTTTTAAAGGGTTTGTGTTACTATGCCCCCACTCCCCCACTGAAAGCAGTATTTCAAGAGCAATCTTAAACTTGGGAGAGGGGGTGTTCAGATGAATCAGTAAGATGTGAGGAATAGAATATACATTTCATATAGGATATGATCCATCCAGTGCCAAGTACTTTTTGATTCCAATAGGAGAGTTAAGCTTAAATCCTTTCCACTGAATTTTATTGAACATGAAGTGCTTATCCACAAACCACAATGCTTTTAAGAAGCTAAAAAATAAAAATAAAAAGAATTTAATATGTCTAAAAATAATTAATATGCCTAATACTTTTATTTTGTTTAAATATTCTACAACTAAATGATTCCAAGCAGTCTGTTGTTTTGTTTTTACTTTTTTTAAAAGGCTACAAAAACTATACCAAAACATATGAGCTGAGCAGTCAGGTATGGAATACATTAATGTTTATACCAGTCTAGAATGCACCATAGATTAATATGCACTGCCTTTCATACTTAAAATGCATAGCAAATAAAAATTCTTAGCAAACCATAATGTTCAAGCAAACCATTAACTGGTCAAACTGCAAAGTACTGGTCAAAGTCATATCATACATGTCAGAATTTACATTTATTGATAGGGATTTTTCCATGCATTTTAAGAGGCCCACAAGCAAATGTCAAAAAAATCTGATACTGCCTGGTAAGCTTGAAGCCTCCACTGAACATTTTTGTTAATCTAATTTTCATCATCTCCTAGTGAAGGAAATTCACCATATCACTGATAAATTTAAATGTCAACAGCTAGAAACATTTCTAATACGTCTTGCAGGACTTCCTAAAACATTAAGAATTATTGGTCAATGGCAACATTCAAAAAAATTCTGACACATTTCTCTGGCACATAGGAAATCATCTGCCTTACACTGAATTAGACTGGTCCACCTACTCCAGTGATTATCACTCTGATCAAGGAAAGCCCTTGTCAGTCAATGTGGGGCAGGGTCTGTGTCTTTCTCTGTCCTATAACAATGCATTCTTTAACTGGAGCTGGTGGGGATTGAATCTAAAAACGTCTGCGTGCAAGACTGAGCAAATGGCCCACATCTCTTGCTGATGAAGGAAATGAGATGATTCTTACATGAAAGCAAACATCAGGGTTATGCATATTTTTTTAAAAAGAACAAAATAGTTCAGGCAAGCTGACATTTTTAGTAAAGTGGGCTGTGAGATAAATAAAAACAAGATGTTCACTTACATTTTCAGAAAGTTTTCCACTCTTACTTGACATGTGACTTAAAACTTTCAGTCATGTTACTTTGAACTTTTAAATATTAGTACAGATAGAATTTCCTTTGGAAAATTCTTTTCAATAATTATTAATGATGGGAACGAAAGCCTTATGTGAAATTGAGTTTTTAAAAATAAATTTAAAAATCCACCCTACACTGTTTTCTGTATGCGCTCAAGGGGGTTTATGCTTACTGGCCCACCAGCCTCAACCCACCTCACACAGCAAGCCTCCTTTGAATCTGAGAGGACTATCAAAAGCTGGGAGTAGGGAAGGAGTAAAAAGAAAGCCCCAAGCTCTTTCTTAATACAAAATATTAATTGAGATGTTCTGTAATACAGTATGGTCACACCACGGGTCTTATATTGATGACTATTGCTTTCAGATTACTAATAATGACTGAAAATAAGAGGAAATAAGAATGGAGTAAGCTTTGTAAGGAAACCAGAAGCCTTCTTACTGGGAATAACTAAAAATCAAATAAATAAGAGAGACTGTAAGCTTTTTCAGTACGCAATAACAGCAGCGAGAGTACTGTTGGCCCAAAAATGGAAACAAGAAGAACTACCGACTTTGGAAGATTGGAGAACAAAACTAATAGACTATGCAGAACTGGACAAATTAACTGGGAAAATCAGATTTCAAAGAGACCACAAGTTTTTGGAGGACTGGGGAAAATTCAGAGAATATTTGAAAACGGTATGTGAGGAACACACAACGCTGTTGTTGTTGTTGTTGTTTAGTCGTTTAGTCGTGTCCGACTCTTCGTGACCCCATGGACCAGAGAACGCCAGGCACCTCTGTCCTCCACTGCCTCCCGCAGTTTGGTCAAACTCATGCTGGTAACCTCGAAAACACTATCCAACCATCTCGTCCTCTGCCGTCCCCTTCTTCTTGTGCCCTCCATCTTTCCCAACATCAGGGTCTTCTCCAGGGAGTCTTCTCTTCTCATGAGGTGGCCAAAGTACTGGAGCCTCAGCTTCACAATCTGTCCTTCCAGTGAGCACTCAGGGTTGATTTCCTTCAGAATGGATAGGTTTGATCTTCTTGCAGTCCATGGGACTCTCAAGAGTCTCCTCCAGCACCATAATTCAAAAGCATCAATTCTTCGGCGATCAGCCTTCTTTATGGTCCAGCTCTCACTTCCATACATCACTACTGGGAAAACCATAGCTTTAACTATACGAACCTTTGTTGGCAAGGTGATGTCTCTACTTCTCAAGATGCTGTCTAGGCCTGTCATTGCCCTTCTCCCAAGAAGCAGGCGTCTTTTAATTTCGTGGCTGCTGTCACCATCTGCAGTGATCATTGAGCCCAAGAAAGTAAAATCTCTCACTACCAACATTTCTTCCCCTTCTATTTGCCAGGAGGTGATGGGACCAGTGGCCATGATCTTCGTTTTTTTGATGTTGAGCTTCAGACCATATTTTGCGCTCTCCTCTTTCACCCTCATTAAAAGGTTCTTTAATTCCTCCTCACTTTCTGCCATCAAGGTTGTGTCATCTGCATATCTGAGGTTGTTGATATTTCTTCCGGCAATCTTAATTCCGGCTAGGGATTCATCCAGCCCCGCCTTTCGCATGATGAATTCTGCATATAAGTTAAATAAGCAGGGAGACAAAATACAGCCTTGTCGTACTCCTTTCCCAATTTTGAACCAATCAGTTGTTCCATATCCAGTTCTAACTGTAGCTTCTTGTCCCACATAGAGATTTCTCAGGAGACAGATGAGGTGATCTGGCACTCCCATTTCTTTAAGAACTTGCCATAGTTTGCCGTGGTTGACGCAGTCAAAGGCTTTTGCATAGTCAATGAAGCAGAAGTAGATGTCTTTCTGGAACTCTCTAGCTTTCTTCATAATCCAGCGCATGTTTGCAATTTGGTCTCTGGTTCCTCTGCCTCTTCTAAATCCAGCTTGCACTTCTGGGAGTTCTCGGTCCACATACTGCTTGAGCCTTCCTTGTATAATTTTAAGCATAACCTTGCTAGCGTGTGAAATGAGTGCAATTGTGCGGTAGTTGGAGCATTCTTTGGCACTGCCCTTCTTTGGGATTGGGATGTAGACTGATGTTCTCCAATCCTCTGGCCACTGCTGAGTTTTCCAAACTTGCTGGCATATTGAGTGTAGCACCTTAACAGCATCATCTTTTAAAATTTTAAATAGTTCAGCTGGAATACCATCACTTCCTTGTTATTTGCAGTGCTTTCTAAGGCCCATTTGACTTCACTTTCCAGGATGTCTGACTCAAGGTCAGCAACCACACTACCTGGGGTATACGAGACATCCATTTCTTTCTGGTATAATTCCTCTGTGTATTCTTGCCACCTCTTCTTGATGTCTTCTGCTTCTGTTAGGTCCTTTCCACTTTTGTCCTTTATTATGGAAATCTTTGTACGAAATGTTCCTTTCATATCTCCAATTTTCTTGAACAGATCTCTGGTTCTTCCCATTCTATTGCTTTCCTCTATTTCTTTGCATTGCTCGTTTAAGAAGGTCTTCTTGTCTCTCCTTGCTATTCTTTGGAAATCTGCATTCAATTTCCTGTATCTTTCACCATCTCCCTCGCATTTTGCTTGCCTTCTCTCCCCCGCTATTTGTAAGGCCTCATTGGACAGCCACTTTGCTTTCTTGCATTTCCTTTTCATTGGGATGGTTTAAAGAAGCTTTGTGAAAAAAATAAGGAATATTGCAAGAATGTAAATGAGTATAAAATATTTTATTGATATGCGATACTACAATTAAGGAATGCGAGGATACAAAATTAATTATGGATGATTGTCAGAGGAGTTGAGGTAAGTTCAATAAGCTAAAATATGTGATGTGATATGTGGTACGAACAGAGATGTTATGGAAAATTTAATAAAAATCTATTAAAAAAAAAAGAAAATAAGAATGGAGGGGACCAAACCAGATTACCAAATATATAACCTACTTTTAGCCTCTTTAAAACTTTCAATAGAATATTATTTACACAGGTACGAGGTACCTGAACAAAAAGTTTGTTTTCTCCTGCTCCAGAGGCTAGGGCTGAACCAATGGCTTCAAGTTACAAGTAAGGAAATTCTAACTAAACATCAAGAAGATCTTTATGTGAGTAAGAGCTGTCTGACATTGAACGGGCTTCCCTGCAAAGAGGTAGACTAGCCTTCCTTGGAAGTTTTAAAGTAGAGATTGGGTGGTCATCTGTCTGGGATGCTTTAGTTGAGATTCTTGCATTGCAGGGGGTTGGACTAGATCAGTGTTTCCCAACCGGAGGCCATATCTCACCTTGGGGGGGGGGCAGGATATTTCAAGGGGACCACACATGAAAATCACATAAATGGGGGGCCACAGCACGAGGCTAGGGGGCCACAGACCAAAGTGAAAAGTGAAGGGGAAAAAAATCAATTTTTATTTTTTAAAAAATCCTGATTGGATGGCTATCTGCTTGGCCAATCACAAGCGGATAAGGGGGTGGTCCACCAGGACCTAGCGCTCCTTCTTGCCATGTGTGTTTTCTTAGAGCAATTCTGGTTTGTTTCTGGTGGGAGAGGGCAATTGCTGAGGCCCCTGTTTTGACCAGTAGAGCCCGCAATCCAGAACCCCCAGGTCAGGTAAGTGCAGTCGTGGGGTGGCAATGGGAGAGCTGCTTGTTGCTGCCACCAGTGCTGGGCCCAGTGGCAGCCTGGGCCTGACTCTTCACGGTGCAGAGTGCAATCCACCCCAGCGCCTAGCCGAGTGGGGCCTTCGGGTGTTGTCAGGGGGCGCAGGGCCCATCAGCAGCATCAGCTTGGCTCTGCAATCCGCCCCAGTGCCTAGCCAAGCGGGGATCATCTGGTGCTGCTGACCTGCTCTAGTAAATAACTAAGTGTCTTCTAAGAAGACAGCTGCAGTGAGTTCAGCGGGCCTTACTCCCAGGTGTGTGTGTGTGGGGGGGCTATAGTGTTTTATCTAGACAGCCAAGGCTGCTCCGGATTACAAGATCTTTTTGCACCAGGTTAGGGAGGACCACTTCCTTTTTAAACTTCTCCCATATATACAGAACTCCCTGTGTGCCTTTTGGACTGAATCTGTAGGTTTCCCCCTCTGTGTCAAATAACTGGAGTCAAATAAGTGTTATTTGCTCTTTATAATACATGGAAGATGGATCTCCCTTGGGAGTTTCTGGACTCTCCATCCTTGGAGGATTCTAAGCAGAGGTTGGATGGCCATCTGTTATGGATGGTTTAGCTGCGTTTCCTACGTTGGAGGGGGCTGCACTCAAAATATGACGCTTGAAGTCCCTCCCAGCTCCATGATACTATGTTTTTCTGCTTCAACAATATTTCATTATGTTCCTATCATTTTAACTAATGGAATTTTGTAAAAATTATAAACATAATATGTTCTATTTACAAACAAAACATTTAAACAGCTGCCTTCCTACAGTGGGGCATGGGTGTAGCCAGAATTTTTTTTAAGGGGACTGACTTTTGTTGGGGGGGGGCAGAACCTCAGATTTGTATTAATTTATACTTTTTATAAGTTTTGCGAGGGTAGCAAAATTACACCGATGGGAAGGGCACAGGTAGGAAACAAGGTTGGAAGGGGCCACAGTTGGAAAAAGATTGGGAAACATTGGACTAGATGACCCTTGCAGGGCCCCTTCCAACTCTACTATTCTATGATTCTAAGTAGATCATGAGCCAAGCAAAAGCTTTCCAAGAGTTATATTTACTTTTCTTTACCGTTGTTAATTATCAAGGATAAAAGTTAAACAAACAGCAGCATAAAAGACAGAAATTAAATCATGTTAGGTTAACATGCAAGAGAAAAGTTGGCCGTCACAGCACACGGTTCACTTAATTTGCTCTCTCATGTTTTAAGTGTTCTGAGTTTTCCTCAAGCTGTCTTATGCTGTTTGTTGAAATAAACATGGGAATGGAAGGCAGCAGCAGTTTATGATCTGTGCAGTTTATGATTTATAACAACCTGATTCTCAATGGGGTATCAAATAGATACACACTCAAACTGAGACTACACCTGAGTGAATGAGGAATAGTGGGCTCCCAGGAGTGGAAGCCATTAGGAATATATATGGGTATGTGTTTATCACGTTGCTTGCTTGGTGCAAATGTTGAGGGTAAAAAAATTGTGTGTGTGTGAAGGCGTGCTGGTGCATGCTGACACCACTAAAATGCAGTGATGTGGTCAAGGGTGGAAAATAGGGCTTTGGGTTGTATGTTAAAATCTTGGACCTCCCAAGTAAATATCTCAGAAATGCGACCCATTCCACAGACATGGCCCACCTAGACAGTCAGACTTCAATGTGTGGGTGAGTCAGTGGTCTCTGGAGCAAGGGTGTAGCATGGGGGTATGGGTGTGTGTGCATGTGTGTCAGGGGTGTCATTGCCCCAGGCGCACCATTTTTGAGTGGGTGCAAACCAGACTCCCCCCACACAGGCGACCCCAGCACACCACAACATGGTGCTCCTCTCCGCCAGCCAAGGGCCGTGTTGGCCGGCCATGGTCCACCCTGTGCAGGCAAGCAGGTCCCACTTTGCTCCAGTAGGGGGTGGGGTTACTCTGGTGGTAATGAGTGTTGGCATCTCTCCACCAGGCACTGTCCACTGTTTAAATATAAAACAATCCCTGGATATAAACATTATAGAAAGACCAGGGAGGGGAATATTGGGAGTGGTGTAGCTCTGTGTGCAAAAGGGAGGACTGAATCCAATGAATGAGTAAACATAAGAAGACTCCTCCAACAAATCACTATGGCTACAATAGCAGACCCAACAGGAGAAATGTTATCACCACCCTGAACAAAATGTTGAGGGTGATGAAACAGAGAAAGAAATCAGGGTGATATCCGAAGGAGAATGTGCTGTACTATTTCAGTTACATTTGCACAGATGGAGGCAAATCTGTGTTTGGGTCAAAACAAAGATGTATTACTAAATAACTGGTCCTTTAGTAATTGGTTGGTCATGGAACCAATCAGATGCAAAGTGACCCTGGACTTACCGTATTTTTCGCACCATAGGGCGCACCGGACCATAGGGCGCACCCAGTTTTTTTGGGGGGGGAAATAAAGGGGAAAAAAATTATTTCCCCCCCAGGCGCGGGGCTGGGGCGGGGGAAGCTTGAGCTTCCCCCGACCCCAGCCCCCAAACAGGCAGCTCTCTGCAAGCCGTGGGAGCGCTCCCGCTGCTTACGGAGAGCTCCGCGAAGCCTGGGCGCGCTGAGCTCAGCGCGCGCAGGCTTCAACATGCAGGCAAGTCTCCGCAAGCAGGGGGAGCGCTCCCGCTGCTTGCGGAGAGGTCCGCGAAGCCTGGGTGCGCTGAGCTCAGCGCGCGCAGGCTTCGGCATACTGGCAACTCTCCGCAAGCAGCGGGAGCCCAGCGCTGGGCTCCCGCTGCTTGCGGAGAGGTGTGCGAAGCCTGGAGAGCGTGAGGGGTCGGTGCGCACCGACCCCTCTCACTCTCCAGGCTTCGGCGAAAGCCTGCATCCGCACCATAGGACACACACACATTTCCCCTTCATTTTTGGAGGGGAAAAAGTGCGTCCTATGGTGCGAAAAATACGGTAATCCTAAATGACTCTTAGAACTAACCGTGAAATCTGCCATTGAACCAACTGGGAACAGCTACCACAGTGTTATCAATTAAACATACTTATATTGCCAAAATGTTAAACACAATCACATTTGACTTCAAAAGAGGAAACTTCCAAAAAATGAGGGGATGAGTTAAATTGAAGTTGAAAGGGGAAGTTGTGGATCAATTCTCTCCAAAATAGCTGGAGATTATTTAAAACCACAATAATAGAAGCCCAGCTACAGATACCACAGATTAGAAAAGGCACCATCAAGTCCAAGAGGCTGCTAGTGTGGTTAACAAGCAGAATCAAAGTCGCTATGAAAAACAAGACGAGTTCCTTCAGAGAAATGAAGTCTTTCCCAAATTAGAAGAACAAAAAGGGAAAGAAAACATGAGAAAATAACTGTATGTTGACAATAAGGAAAGCAAAGCAAAACAGAATAAAACACACAATAAGACCAGCAACAAACATTTCTTTAAGTATATTGGAAGCAGAAATCTGACCACAGAGACATTTAATATCTTTAGATGATAACATAAAGGAGTGGAAGGGATGCTAAAGGGATAGGGAGATGCAGAAAAGTTGAATGAAGTCTCTGTACATGTTATTACTACATGTAGGACAGATAAACACATTTTCAAGGACAACTAAAGAAAGTGGCAAGTAGTAGTGGCAAGGAATGAAATTCTCATACTTAAAGAAACTAAAAATTAACAGATCATCAGGTACAGGTACATTGTCAGGCTCAGGAATTCTATCCCTCCCCCGATGGCAGCAAGAAGCAGAGAAAAACAAGGCAGAGTCCTTTTATTGAGTTTATTCATTCATAATAATGAGAGACAAAAGAATGCCGTATGCCCAAACAACGGTGTTGCTCCAACTGAGCTCCTCCTCCCTCGCAACAGCATTTCCAGGGAATCAGCTGAAAGGCCATCAACATGGGGTTTCTCTGGGGTTGCGGCACTCATCTCGCTTTATTGGCCGAGGGAGCCGGCGTACAGCTTCTGGGTCATGTGGCCAGTATGACTAAGCCGCTTCTGGCCAACCAGAGAAGCGCACAGAAACACCATTTACCTTTCTGCCAGAGCGGTACCTATTTATCTACTTGCACTTTGACATGCTTTCGAACTGCTAGGTTGGCAGGAGCAGGGACCGAGCAACGGGAGCTCACCCCATTGTGGGGATTTGAACCACCGACCTTCTGATCGGCAAGCCCTAGGCTCTGTGGCTTAACCCACAGCGCCACCTGCGTCCCTCCTCATGCAGTTTGTTGATGTTGTTGTTTAGTCATTTAGTTGTGTCCGACTCTTCGTGACCCCATGGACCAGAGCACACCAGGCACTTCTGTCTTCCACTGCCTCCCGCAGTTTGGTCAGACTCATGTTTGTAGCTTCAAGAACACTGTCCCACCATCTCGTCCTCTGTCATCCCCTTCTCCTTGGGCCCTCCATCTTTCCCAACATCAGGGTCAGTTTAGAGGCCTTAATTTCATAGGCAAAATAACCATCAAGGACTATGTTGTCAGTTGACCATGTTTCCTGCAACATTATCACATCAAAACACGTTATGTATTCACAAAATATCTCATCCCCTAGTTTGTTGGCCCAACCCATTATGTTCCATGAGAGAATATTGAGGCTGCTCATTCCATCATCGGCTTGGCTTCATTGTGGAGTACAGATTGTGATCAGCTTTCCCTCGGTCTCCATAATAATGCAACCATGCTTAGGATGTATACGGTGTTGTTCTTCCTGGGGCTGAGTTACAGAATTGTCCAAATTAAAAGCGGCCAGTGATGTTATCCAGTTTGCTGTGGCATTTGGGGGGTCAGAGTCAAAGGCAATTAGATCTAGCTCTGGCAGTCTAAATGTTGCACTTCCCTTAGGAGGAGCATCACCTGGCGATGGCTGATCTGTTTCCAATGGAGATGGTGAATGGTGAGTTTCGGGGTCTGCCACAGGTCTAATAGAGGAGCCTATCTTTGACACAGATAGGTTGGGCAGGGTTTCTTTATGTAATTGGTCTTTGAACTCAAGATTTCCTATCCAGGGGGATGTTTTGGCCAAATGCACCGCCCAAAGCCCTCCTTATTGGCCTGGAGATTGTACCTTGAATCTATGACGAGTGCCCGCCGACAGGAAGTGCACTGATTGACTGGAATCAGTCCGGCTGTACAACAGTAAAAGTTTTTGTTCTTTAAAACACGCCTTGCCAATATTATAGTCCTGTAGGTGGACCCTATATTTCAGGAGTAATTTAGGGGTAGCTGAGTTGGAGAATGTCAACATGAGTCTAGTGTGCTAGGAGTCCGTCAAAAGCAAGTTTATGGCGATTAGCTTATTGCACTGGATGTTTAATAAAAGCTTGAGATTTCTCTTTAAACTAGTGATTGATTTCCAGTAAGGCAGCAGCCCATTAAAAGGATATATGTCAAGAACTACTTCCATGCTTTGCAGGATCAGTTCGCTGTTTTCGCGTTCATTGTTTTTGCTATTGGTAGTCTCTCAGATGCCGGCAACAGGACAATTACACCCCTGTACACAGGGGTCTTGGTGGAGGGGGGGCAACACTGTGGCCAGCCTCGAGTATCAGGAGGGATGTTTCTAGCCACCAGCAGCACCAACTCGGCCAGGAGAGACATTACCTTTTCTAATTTGGTGTTATTTCCTCCACTGCTCTTGCTATTAACAAACAGTGGTCCGCAAGTATTTCTGCATAAAGTGGCACACCCTCGGATAATAGTTCATGGGTGCTCAGCAATGAGTTCTCCCTTGGGTGGTCTCCTCCCATTAGAGGGTCCCCACCTACCTGGGAGTGAGCTCTGTTTGATGCAGAAGGTTCTAAATTCTGAGCTCTTATGAAATCATCCAGCTTGCTCTCCTTGCTCTTGGGCTGTGGGCTCACTTGTGGAGATGAGGCCGCTCTTCTTTTTCCTGGACATTTTGGAAAGTAAGTCTTACTCTTGGAGAAGCAGCCACTGCTAATTGCTGCTGTGGGTCAGAGAACTCTGCGTCCTTCTAAGATTTGAACGTTTAACAGCAACTCCGACTGATAAGTAGTCGGAAGATGAAAGTAATTAAAACTTTCTCTAAAACTGATGCGGAGCTCAAAGTGGTGCTTCCTCTCACGGCACCATCTTGCCTCCACCATTCTGCTCGTAGAGCACTTACGGCAAATAAAACGCAATATAATAGCCAGAAAAACAACATATTAAAACACTGGGATGAATGCAGATGCTGGGATGAATGCAAGTTAGTTGATTCAATGTGACCCATGTTTAATGAGTGAAGTACCCATGGCTTGCGTTGTCCAGATTGCAGTAGGAACTTACATAGCCTGCATCAAACCAATTTAACAATGTAATCTCAAACTGTGGTAGCATCACTGTAAACACCCTGTTTGTTGTGTTATTCAGGTCCAAGAAGAAGGCATCTTAGTGAATCTGTGGCTTGGTCAGGTCTTTGAATTGAATTGAAGGTCTTTGGGAGAACATAGGTGGGGGCAACACTTTAAAGTGTGACAGAAATATAAATGGAGTTATGTGTTCTGACCATCAGTTACTGCCTTCCTGGACTGATGATGGAAATAATGGAACTACTGATGACACCTTAGTCCAAACCTGCAGATAACTTCTCCCAATGAAGTATAGCTTCCAGAGAGCGATAGTTTCCAGGAAGCAGATAAGGAAGCCACACTCAATGGTACTGAATGGAAAAGTTCACAGGAATCAACAGAATGGCACTCCTTTCCCTCTCCCACCACCAGGATGTCCAAGGCAGTTTCCATTTCAAAACTAGGTCAGAAATCAGACAGTAACAGATCCCAATAATTGGCTTCATCCAAAAATCCCTGAAGCAGGCATGACAATAGGCTTGACAACAGGCTCAAGACATCCTGTGAGCATTTCTGCTTCCTACACCAAATCCACAGGAAAGTCACATAGCAATCAGAGATTGTAGCATTTTTATAAAGATATTTACCTTAAATTCTTCCACAATAATAGCCAAGGCCTCATGGCCAGCTCTTCTCAAGTCTTCCAACTCAAGTTTATGCTTCTCCTGTAAAAATATATATAATCATACAGTCATGACAACATCTAGTCAACCCTTTATCCAGTCCACGACACAAACTAAAGTGCCATAGACTTTTCTGTTTGTGACATCGGAAACATATAACATTTATGTGTTTCTAGTTTCACTGTTTTACTATTAAGGCAGAAATACAAAAGTCAATTTAGACTTTAGGTGAAACTGCCGTTTCCATATGGTGCAGAGAGCAGACCATTTAACAGCACAAAACAACTAAGCCTGAGGGTAAGGTACTTTTAAATAAATATCAGCCATAGGAAAGGGTATTTCCAAGATTGCCATGTGTGAACCTCAGTGCTTAAAGAAGCCCCAAGAAATAACACATGCAGAAACAGAATGAAAAGAACTATGCCTTTGGTCAAGCTAACTGTGTATACCATCCATGTTGACCCTATGATCTCTGCATCACCCGATCCACAATGTAGTGTATGCAGGGATCATTTGAACCATGAGGGCCAGGGTTTTTATTACATATGCACCCTTCTCCAATGGTTTGTGTAGGCATCCTTATTTCTTCTTAGTCTGGAAGTGAACACAACTTGTTTTAATATAGACCTTAATACCTACACTAAAATGAAAATAAGCAGGTTGTTTACCAGTAACTGGTGTTCAAGAGGCTACCTGCAACCATACAACTGAGTTCTACACCTCCACAAAGCATCTCTAGAATCTTCTAAACTTTAAATTAACGATTGCTGGAGTAAGCTGCCATCATCCCTGATTGCAGGATAAAATAATAAATAAATCTGGTCTGAAATTTCTTGACCTTTTCAGTCTTCCATCAACTTTTATCATCTTTACAGCAATAAATATGAATTTAGAAGCCTATAACTACTTATCAAGGAACCAGTATCATTGATTATTTTATTTTATCCTGTATTTTATTATGTGAACCACCCTAAGATCTCATGATGAAGGGCGTGTAAAAATCTAATAAATAATAATAAATAATCATACTTTTGTTTCCTCCTCCTTTATTTGATATTCATAGCTTTGAGGTTGGCAACATGGTTAAAAGTAATAATTATCCATTGGTTCTGCTATTATAATACTATAGACATTCATCCCTTAATCACTCCGCTCACTTTTGTGAAAGATGAATTCCATGGACAAGACACCTACTCTCTTCTATAGTTGGGTTACTCAAAAGCTGTACTCTTTGGACACATTGTCAGGAAGCCTTGGAAATGAACTATGACATTTTGCAAGCCTAACAAAATATATTTCAGCACCTCTGACCTATGATAGTCCATAATTAGTATTTTAACTGAAACAGAGGTTTATTGCAGGGGTAACTTGACCAAGATGTGCCAAAAAGAATTACTGAAACCATCTCAACAGTTCTGCAAAAACAGACCTACTAACTCCTTCCCACAGTCATTCACTTGTGAAGAACAAAAAGAGGGAGTATGCTGGGCAAAAATTGACTCAACTGGGACAAGCTGCAGCCAAAAGGAAATAATCTAACTTTTGGATCCTGTTTCTAGGTATATTGTTTCATATAGTTAGACCCCTAATGAATGCAGAGATATCTGCCAGTAACTGGCTCGTGCATTATAGCAAGATCTTTGGGGATCTATCTTTAGATCACATGCCAAAATTATCCTTGGAAGCCACATGATTGCCTTTTTGGTCCCCCGTTACTATTTGAGGATTATTACATCCTTCAGATGGCAAAGCACCTGGAGAGGATATGCCTCCCACAAAAATAGTTCCACACTCTCCACTGAGCTCAAAATGGTTTACATGGGAGTTATATCCAACTGAATTTTACCTGAAATTATAGAATCATAGAATCTTTGAGATGGAAGGGACCCAGTGGTCATCTAGTCCAACCCCCCTGCAATGCAGGAATCTCAGTTAAAGCATCCATGGCAGATGGCCATCCAACCTGTTTAAAAACTCCCCTCTTGTGGGAGTCTGTTCCACTGCTGAACAGCTCTTACTGTCAGAATGTTTAGTCGGAATCTCTTTTCTTGCAACTTGAAGCCATTGGTTTGAGTCCTATCCTCCAGAGCATGCTCCTTCCTCCATGTGACAGCCCTCAAGGTATTTGAAGATGGCTATCATATCTCCTCTCACTCTCCTCTTTTCCAGGCTAAGCATACCCAGCTCCTTTGAGTGCTACTCATAAGGCTTAGTTTCCAGACCCTTGATCATCTTGGTTGCCCTCCTCTGCACACGTTCCAGCTTGTCAACATCCATTTTAAATTGTGGTGTCCAGAATTGGACACAGAGTTCCAAGTGTGGTCTGACCAAGACAGAAAAGAGTGGTACTATTACTTTCCTTGATCTAGAAACTATATTTCTGTTTACGGAGCCTAGAATAGCATTAGCCTTTTTTGCTGCTGCATCACACTGTTGACTCATGTTAAGCTTGTGGTCCACCAAGACCCCTAGATCCTTTTCACATAAACTGCTAGTAAGCTAGGTGTTCCCCATCCTATATTTGTCCATCTGTTTCCTCCTAACTGCAGAACCTTACATTTGTTCCTAATGAAATTCATTTTGTTAGTTTGGGCCCGATTCTCCAATCTGTTAAGGTCATTTTGAATGCCTGTTTGAAGGAGGCAGTGGTAAAACCACTCCTTAAGAAACCTTTCCTGGTTTCAGAAAACCTAACTACTGGCCAGCTGCTAATCTCCCTTTCCTGGGCAAGGTTCTGGAGCGAGTGGTCGCAGACCAGATCCAGGTGCTTTTGGAAGAAACTGATTTTGTGGAACCTTTTCAATCAGGGTTTAGGCCTGGTTTGGGAACAGAAACAGCTTTGGTCCCTCTGTCGAGAGACACACAAGGGAAACATGTCCCTGTTAATTGTTCTTGACTTCTCAGCGGCCTTTGATACCATCGGCCATGGTATTCTTCTGGAGTGACTCTCCGTACTAGGGGTGGGTGGCACCGCTTTGTGGTGGTTCTATTACTTGGGGAATGCTATTCAGCCCTGTGGAAACCGCAGGGCTCAATCCTATCGCCCATGTTGTTTACATGAAACCGCTGGGTGGGGTTAGCCAGAGGTTCGGAGTACGTTGTCAGGCAGTATGCTGATGGCACCCAGCTCTATTTCTCCTTTACATCTGCAGGTGAGGCAGTGGAAGTGCTGGACCAGTGTCCTGCCATGGTAATGGACTGGATGAGAGCCAACAGACTTGGGCCTGGTCTTATTCAACATCTTTATCAACAACATCTTTATCAAAAAAAATGAGAGGCACAAATACAAGATGGGTGACACCTGGCTTGAGAGCAGTACATGTGAAAAGGATCTAGGAGTCTTGGTTGACCACAAACTTGACATGAGCCAACAGTGTGACGCAGCAGCTAAAAAAAGCCAATGCAATTCTGGGCTGCATCAATAGGAGTATAGCATCTAGATCAAGGGAAGTAATAGTGCTACTGTATTCTGCTCTGGTCAGACCTCACCTGGAGTACTGTGTCCAGTTCTGGGCACCACAGTTCAAGAAGGACACTGACAAACTGGAATGTGTCCAGAGGCGGGCAACCAAAATGGTCAAAGGCCTGGAAACGATGCCTTATGAGGAACGGCTAAGGGAGCTGGGCATGTTTAGCCTGGAGAAGAGGAGGTTAAGGGGTGATATGATAGCCATGTTCAAATATATAAAAGGATGTCACGTAGAGGAGGGAGAAAGGTTGTTTTCTGCTGCTCCAGAGAAGCCGACACGGAGCAATGGATCCAAACTACAAGAAAGAAGATTCCACCTAAACATTAGGAAGAACTTCCTGACAGTAAGAGCTGTTCGACAGTGGAATTTGCTGCCAAGGAGTGTGGTGGAGTCTCCTTCTTTGGAGGTCTTTAAGCAGAGGCTTGACAACCATATGTCAGGAGTGCTCTGATTGTGTTTCCGGCTTGGCAGGGGGTTGGACTCGATGGCCCTTGTGGTCTCTCCCAACTCTATGATTCTATGACTGAAGCTCAATCCAGATAAGACTGAGGCACCCTAGACCAGATGGCTGGGAGGCTGCCTGCTCTTGATGGGGTTACACTTCCCCTGAAGGAGCAGGTTCGTAGCTTGGGGGTACTCCTGGATCCTTTGCCGTCGTTCAAGTCTCAGGTGGGCTCAATGGCCCAGAGCGCCTTCCATCAGCTTCAGCTGGTGGCCCAGTTACGCCCCTATCTGGACAGGGATAGCCTAGCTACTGTTGTCTATGCTCTGGTAAACTCAGGGTTAGATTACTGCAATGAGTTCTACGTAGGGCTGCCTCTGAAGACGGTTCGGAAACTTCAGCTAGTGCAGAATTCAGCAGCCAGGTTGCTCACTGGAGCAAGACGGTTTGAGCATATTACACCAATCCTGGTCTGATTGCACTGGCTACTAAGTAGTTTCCAGGCTCAATTCAAAATTCTGGTTTTGACCTATAAAGCCTCAGGACTGCAATACTTCAAGGACCGCCTCTTTCCATATGGACCTACCCAGACCCTGAGATCATCTTCAGAGGCCCTCCTTTGTGTGCCCCCTCCTTGAGGGGTCCTGATGGTGGCAACATGAGAATGGGCCTTCTCTACAGTGGCTCCCCATCTGTGGAATGCTCGCCTTAGGAAAGTTTGCCCAGCACCTTCATTGTACACCTTTAGGTTCCATGCTATGCCATTTTAAAATGTGTGGTTGGGGGGGGAGCTATTGCGTTGTTGTTTTTATTTTGTGGTTTTATATCTTGATTTTATTCTGTGAACTGCCCTGAGACCCCCGGGTATAGGGCGGTAAACAAATACTGTAAATTTCGCTCCATAACACGCAGATTTTTCCTCCTAGAAAGTAAGGGGAAATGTCTATGCGTGTTATGGAGCGAATTCCTACAGATGGCGGGGGAATCTGCTGCAGTTGTGAGCAGTCCGTGGCTCGCTTTGAAACAGCAAAGCGGGTGTAAGCAGCTCCTGTCAGCTAGCGGGGCCGGGGAGGAGGGAGAGAAGCAGAGCGGGGTTGGCTGCTTTAAAACAACCCCGTCCTCTATGTTCCTCTCTCTTCCCCACTGAGCTGCTAAGTAGCAGCAAAGCTTTTCAGCCAGCCTAGCCGGGAGGAGGGAGAGAAGCAGAGCGGGGTTGGCTGCTTTAAAACAACCCCGTGCTCTCTGTCCCTGCCTGCAGTTTTTTGCTGTCTGATTTTGGATTAGCCACTGTAGGGGCTGTGTGTGTGTGTGTGCTTGAGCTATCGTTCTCCTCCTCCTGCTTCCCGTTCACTCTCCCTGTGCCCCTGCGCTCTCCCTGCGACTTTAGAATTGACACTGTGTGTCTGTGTGTGAGAGAGGGCTCCTTCTTCTCTTGCTTCCGTTCACTCTCCCTGCGCCCCTGCGACTTTAGAATCGACACTGTGTGTCTCTCTGTGTGTGAGGGCTCCTTCTCCTTCTCTTGCTTCCCGTTCACTCCCCCAGCACCCCTGCGACTTCCAGCGCCCTGCGACTTTAGGGCCAGTTCTCTTTCTGCGTGTGTGTGTGTTTTGAACTCACTGCGCTTGTTGGGGGAGAGTGTTGGTCGCAATTTTTCTTGATTTGTCTCAGAGTGGTTACTATCATGGTTTCCGTGCCGGGGAGGAGGGAGAGACGCAGAGACTGGTTGTTCTAAAGGAGCAAAGCTGGAGAGGAGCCTCTCCTGCATTATTAGCAGCATCCTTCTCCACACCCCCCACGCGTGCTCCTTGTCCCTTGAGTTCTTTTCCTTCCCTCCCCACTTAAAACGTGGTTACAAAGCATGGATCCACATGGATCCTCAGGATTTTTGCATTGGGCTACCCCAAACTCACCGTCAGATCACATGTCTGTGGCCACAGCATGAACCACAAAAATCATACATCCACTGTTTCGTTTAGAATATTTTTTTCTTGTTTTCCTCCTCTAAAAACTACGTACGTGTTATGGTCGGGTGCGTGTTATAGAGCGAAAAATACGGTAAATGTTGTTCTTGTTGTTGTTGTTTAGTCGTTCCGACTCTTCGTGACCCCATGGACCAGAGCACGCCAGGCACTTCTGTTTTTCACCGCCTCCTGCAGTTTGGTCAAACTCATGCTGGTAGCTTCGAGAACACTGTCCAACCATCTCATCCTCTGTCGTCCCCTTCTCCTTGTGCCCTCCATCTTTCCCAACATCAGGGTCTTTTCCAGGGAGTCTTCTCTTCTCATGAGGTGGTAGAAGTATTGGAGCCTCAGCTTCACGATCTGTCCTTCCAGTGAGCACTCAGGGCTGATTTCCTTCAGAATGGATAGGTTTCATCTTCTTGCAGTCCATGGGACTCTCAAGAGTCTCCTCCAGCACCATAATTCAAAAGCATTAATTCTTCGGCGATCAGCCTTCTTTATGGTCCAGCTCTCACTTCCATACATCACTACTGGGAAAACCATAGCTTTTACTATACGGACCTTGGTTGGCAAGGTGATATCTTTGCTTTTTAAGATGCTGTCTAGGTTTGCCATCGCCTTTCTCCCAAGCAGCAGGAGTCTTTTAATTTCGTGACTGCTGTCACCATCTGCAGTGATCATGGAGCCCAAGAAAGTAAAATCTCTCACTGCCTCCATTTCTTCCCCTTCTATTTGCCAGGAGGTGATGGGACCAGTGGCCATGATCTTAGTTTTTTTTGATGTTGTGCTTCAGACCATATTTTGCGCTTTCCTCTTTCAACCTCAATAAAAGGTTCTTTAATCCTTCCTCACTTTCTGCCATCAAGGTTGTGTCATCTGCATATCTGAGGTTGTTGATATTTCTTCCGGCAATCTTAATTCCGGCTAGGGATTCATCCAGCCCAGCCTTTCGCATGATGAATTCTGCATATAAGTTAAATAATCAGGGAGACAATATACAGCCTTGTCGTACTCCTTTCCCAATTTTGTACCAATCAGTTGTTCCATATCCAGTTCTAACTGTAGCTTCTTGTCCCACATAGAGATTTCTTAGGAGACAGATGAGGTGATCAGGCAGTCCCATTTCTTTAAGAACTTGCCATAGTTTGCTGTGGTCGACACAGTCAAAGGCTTTTGCATAGACAATGAAGCAGAAGTAGATGTCTTTCTGGAACTCTCTAGCTTTCTCCATAATCCAGCGCATGTTTGCAATTTGGTAACTGGTTCCTCTGCCTCTTCTAAATCCAGCTTACACTTCTGGGAGTTCTCGGTCCACATACTGCTTGGGCCTTCCTTGTAGAATTTTAAGCATAATCTTGCTAGTGTGTGAAATGAGTGCAATTGTGCGGTAGTTGGAGCATTCTTTGGCACTGCCCTTCTTTGGGATTGGGATGTAGACTGATGTTCTCCAATCCTCTGGCCACTGCTGAGTTTTCCAAACTTGCTGGCATATTGAGTGTAGCACCTTAACAGCATCATCTTTTAAAATTTTAAATAGTTCAGCTGGAATACCATCACTTCCACTGGCCTTGTTATTTGCAGTGCTTTCTAAGGCCCATTTGACTTCACTCTCCAGGATGTCTGGCTCAAGGTCAGCAACCACACTACCTGGGGTATACGAGACATCCATATCTTTCTGGTATAATTCCTCTGTGTATTCTTGCCACCTCTTCTTGGTGTCCTCTGCTTCTGTTAGGTCCTTTCCACTTTTGTCCTTTATTATGGTAATCTTTGTACGAAATGTTCCTTTCATATCTCCAATTTTCTTGAACAGATCTCTGGTTCTTCCCATTCTGTTGTTTTCCTCTATTTCTTTGCATTGCTCGTTTAAGAACGCCTTCTTCTCTCTCCTTGCTATTTTTTTGGAAATCTGCATTCAATTTCCTGTATCTTTCACTATCTCCCTCGCATTTTGCTTGCCTTCTCTCCCCCGCTATTTGTAAGACCTCGTTGGACAGCCACTTTGCTTTCTTGCATTTCCTTTTCATTGGGATGGTTTTCGTTGCTGCCTCCTGTATAATGTTGCAAGCCTCCACCCATAGTTCTTCAGGCACTCTGTCCAGCAAATCTAAATCCTTAAACCTGTTCTTCACTTCCACTGTGTATTCATAAGGGATTTGGTTTAGACTGTATCTTACCGGCCCAGTGGTTTTTCCTACTTTCGTCAGTTTAAGCTTGAATTTTGCTATAAGAAGCTGATGATCTGAGCCACAGTCAGCTCCAGGTCTTGTTTTTGCTGACTGTATAGAGCTTCTCCATCTTTGGCTGCAGAGAATATAATCAATCTGATTTCGATACTGCCCATTTGGTGATGTCCATATGTAGAGTCGTCTCTTGTGTTGTTGGAAAAGCTTGTTCTCTTGACAGAACTCTATTAGCCTTTGCCCTGCTTCATTTTGATCTCCAAGGCCAAACTTGCCAGTTATTCCTTTTATCTCTTGATTCCCTACTTTAGCATTCCAATCCCCTATAATAAGAACATCCTTCTCTGGTGTCACTTCTATAAGGTCTTGTAAGTCTTCATAGAATTGGTCAATTTCAGTTTCTTCAGCACCAGTAGTTGGTGCATAAACTTGGATTACTGTGATGTTAAAAGGTCTGCCTTGGATTCGTATTGAGATCATTCTATCATTTTTGAGATTGCATCCCAGTACAGCTTTCACCACTCTTTTGTTCACTATGAGGGCCACTCCATTTCTTTTACGGGTTTCTTGCCCACAGTAGTAGATATGATGGTCATGCAAACTGAATTTGCCCATTCCCGTCCATTTTAGTTCACTGATGCCCAGGATGTCAATATTTATTATTGCCATCTCATTTTTGACCACATCCAACTTACCCAGGTTCATGGTTCTTACATTCCAGGTTCCTATGCAATATTTTTCTTTACAGCATTGGACTTTCCTTTCACTTCCAGGCATATCCGCAACTGAGCGACCTTTCGGCTTTGCCCCAGCCACTTCATCAGCTCTAGATCTACTTGTACTTGTCCTCCGCTCTTCCTCAGTAGCATGTTGGACGCCTTCCGACCTGAGGGGCTCATCTTCTAGCATCATAACTTTTATATGCCTGTTGTCTTTGTCCATTGAGTTTTCTTGGCAGGGATACTGGAGTGGCTTGCCGGTTCCTCCTCCAGGTGGATCACATTTGGTCAAAACTCTCCACTATGATCTGTTCATCTTGGGTGCCCTGCTCGGCATAGTTCATAGCTTCTCTGAGTTATTCAAGCCCCTTCGCCATGGCAAGGCAGTGATCCATGAAGGGGAAACAAATAAATAGATCTGATTTTGTCTTCTGCAGCATTAGCTACCCCTCCCAGTTTGGTTTCATCTGCAAATCTGGAAAGCATCCTCTCAATTCTTTCATCCAAGTCATTTATAAAGATGTTGAACAACAACGGGCCCAGGACAGAACCCTGCGGCACCCCACTTGTCACTTTTTCCCAGGATGACAAGGAACCATTAATGAGTATTCTTTGGGTTCAGTCAGTCAACCAGCTACAAAGCCACCTAACAGTTACCTTGTTCAACCCACATTTTACCAGCTTCACAAGAATATCATGGAGACTTTGTCAAAAGCCTTACTGAAATCAAAATACACTATCTCCACAGCATTTCCCTGATCCACCAAGTTTGTAATTCCATCACAAAAAGAAAATAGATTGGTCTAGCATGACTTGTTTTTGAGAAACCCATGCTGGATCTTAGTAATCGCAGCATCCTTTTCAAAATGCTCACAGCCCAACTGCTAAATTATCTGTTCTAGGACCTTCCCTGGTATGATGTGAAGCTCACTGGTCGGTAGTTACCTGGTATTCCTTTACCCCCTTTTTGAAGATGAGGACATTTGCCCGCCTCCAGTCTGTAGGGACTTCACCTATTCTCCAAGAATTCTCAAAGATAATAGACAAAGGCTCTGAAATTACATCTGCAAGCTCCTTTCGTACCCTTGGATGCAGCTCATCAGACCCTGGAGATTTGAATCCATTTAAAGCAGCTAGGTGTTCCCTTTCTACCTCTTTTCCTATCTTGGGCTGCAGCTCCCTCCTTATGTCACTTATTCTGTTATCACCAGGTTGGGCATCACTTTCCTTTTGGGTGAAGACAGAGGCAAAGTAGGTGTTGAGAAGTTCTGCCTTTTCTGTGTCATCCAATAGCATTTTTCCATCTTCCCCACACAGAGGACCTACCACTTGCTTGTTTTTCCCTCTTACTTTGGACATCGCCAAATGAACTTTTTTTTAAACCTCTTTCAAGCCTGAGCTCATTCTGAGCTTTTGCTGGCCTGACCTTCCCCCTGTTGGCTACTCATTGGCTCCTCCTCTGTGATTTCCTTTCTTCCATTTCTTATACATGCCCTTCTTAACCCTCAGCTCATCTGTAAGCTCCTTATGCAACCACACCAGCTTTCTTTGACGCCTCTCACTTTTCTTTCTTGTTGGTATTGCTTGCATTTGTGCCTTCAATATTTCTCCATCTAGAAACTCCCATCCTTCTTGGACTCCCTTCACATTGAGTATTTCTGACCATGGGATCACACCCAATAGCTCCTTCCGCTTTTCAAAATTGGCCTTCTTAAAGTCCAGAGTGCGTTTCTCCTTGCCTCTGTATCCTGAAACCCAGGAGAACATGATCACTTCCTCCCAAGTTTCCAAGCACTTCCACTTCAGCAATCAGTTCCTCCCTACTGGTGAGGACCAGGTCCAAGACAGACAATCCTCTTGTTGGTTCTTCCACCTTCTGAGAAATGAAATTGTCACTGAGGCAATGGAGGAATTTATCAGACCTTACACTCTTGGCAGAGTCTGAGTCCCAACAGATATCGGGGAAGTTGAAGTCCCCCATGATTACTATTTCTCTCCTTTTTGAATGCTCTAATAAGACATCATCTAAGTCTTCAGTCTGGCTTGGTGGTCTATAGCAGACACCCACAGTAAGGTCATTGTCGTTTCTCTCCCCTGCATTTTTTACACATATGCTCTCAATCAGCTTTTCATGCTCCAGGTTATGGATTTCTTCACAAGTGTACTCCTCTCCCCTGTTTGGTCTATCCCTTTTGAACAGGTTATACCCCTCAATTCCTTAATGAACCCATTTAACAAACCTAAGTAAGGCATGCCCACTGTCTATGGGCCCATGAATACGATTATTCCCCTTCCTCCCATTGTTCCCCTTCCTCCCATTTTATCTTCACAATAATCCCTTGAGATAGGCTAGACTAGAGACTGTGACTGACCCAAGGTTACCCAATGAGTTTCATGGCTGAGTGGAGAGTTGAATCCTGGTCTTCCATGATGTAGGTCTAACATTCTTACCACTACACCACACTGTGGAGAAACTATGCTATGAAAACAAAATTTGCTATGAAAATTGAATGAAAATGTTAGCCGGAAAACATGGATGTTTAAGAATTTCTCCAGGAAGTCAATAATGAGGACAGATGCACCTCTTGAAGGAGGGCATTCCACACAGGAAACTGCCACTGGAAAGGCCCTATCACAGCTCAATGGCAACGGGACAGCCCCTGGTGGCAGCACCACCACCACCACCACCACTAAGACCTCAGCTGCCAATCACACTTTCTGAGATGCTTGATCTTGCAGGAAGTGCTCTTTTAGGTACTTTGGTTCCATTCCATGAATTGGGCTCAATAGCTCAACGGCAGCCAGTGTAGTGCTTTAAGGACTGGTGACATACTTTCCCATCAGGCTGTCCCACTTTTATCAGCCTAGCAGCCACGTTTTGAAATAGCTGCAGCCTCCAGTCTGTCTTCAAGAACAGTCCCATATGCAGCACATTACATAAGTCCCGACAGGTCACCAGAGCTGGGCAAAGCTGGGTAAAGTCAGGGCCCTCAAGGTCTATGTTAATACACAAGAGAAGAGGCACCTCAACCTCATTCAGGTCATCACCTTGCTTCATGTGATGCTCCTGAATGAAGTTAGGTTGGCAGAGCCCAGGAGCAGAACCTCTTAGTAGTGAAACCAACTTTTATGAAATGTTTTCTCCAGAAAAAAATGAGATGGCACACCAATATGCTGCTTCAGGCTTCATTTGTTTGGTAAAGACTGGTTTTATATTTTAAGCTATTTTGCAAACCTCATTATATGCCACTTCAAAACTACAGTGCTAAATTGTTTATGGTGCCAAGGTTTTTGCTGAAATGCATCAATAACAATTAAAAATCTTAGCCAAAGTATTTTTGAAAAAGCTAATTCAATTATTTTATCTTTCAGATTTAGTTTGATTTTTTTCAATGCTTATTAACTGTTTCTGCTGCTACTGTGCTTTTTTCCAGACAAGACAACATTTTTATTAACCTTTCTGCTGCTATTAGTATTTACTGAATTGCTGACTTTTGTTTGTACGATGATTTTTCTTCTATGAACCAGTTTAAGTTTCTCTCTTTTAAAGTAGAATACAAATTTATTATTGTTGTTGTTATTAGTTAAATAACATTTTGTGTGGAATGCCCTACCTGGGTGGATGGAGCAGCCAAGTAATTTCGTTGTCCCCGAGAGGAGGCAATGACAATAAAGATATTATTATTATTATTATTATTATTATTATTATTATTATTATTACTGATGAATTGTAGTGACTAGGTAAAACACTCTTTCACTATGACATGGAAATAAAATGTCTGGTTGAAAGGTCTCAGGGTCCATAACTGCCAGCATATGAATTACTGTGTCATACAGCTAATAATTAACATCAAAAGTCACGTTTTCCTTTACCTGGGAAAGCTGGTATTAATGCAATGAGTTTGACAGCAATTTTCTTAATTTTAAGTGATTATGAGTACAAACATTACATTTATTTACGTTAGTCAGATATCATTTTATTACTGCAAATTTAAGGACACAGATTAACTAACACTATATACAAATAATATATATTCTCTTAAAATATCTTTTAATTTTTAAAAACCTAATTTATTTTGTTTTTTAAGACACAATTTAATTTTCTTCCCCCCAGATTCCATCTCTAACTGTCCTTTGAAATAATTGCATCCAACTTGAGACTGTTAATATCCAAATGTTTATGGAAGCATAAATAACCTTCTAAAGTTAGAAGAATGACTCAGAATGCTACTGAACATTCAAGTGTCTAGACACCTAATGCTTTAGCTACTATTCAAGAACCAAAGCCTGGAAGAAACGGAGTTCTGGCCATATCCTATGTAGCCATATCCTTTGAAGTCAGACTACATTTACTGGAAGGCTCATCTTCATTTCAACAGAGATGGAACTGCTCTTTTATAATTGGTGGCTGTCATGTCCTGCTCATTTCTAGGAGTCCACTTTTAAACAGGGTTAGGTAGTTACCACTGTCCCCTTACTGTAACTCCTCCAAGACAGGGGACCCCATTCTGCTGAGGAACCTGCTCGATAAAAGGCAGCTCTCCGTTGGGAATGGAGAATTCAAATTCCCCAGGATTCAATTAAATTCTGACTAGTAATGTTGCAAAATGTCTAGGCAAATGGAATATTTGAACTACATTATTACAGCAGTTTAGAGTATTAAACTAAGAAAGATATTTCACATTGCACTTTAGGGAAGAAATAAAAGATAGTCCTAATACTCACTGCCACTATCACCACAAGTAAGGTTTTCTAGATGCTCAACAAAGTTTCACATAAAGTTTTCTAGATGTTGCACATCATTGCCCCCACAAACAAGTCTACAAGTAACTCACAACTTATGCACGTTTAACATGTACAATTTCAGTTTTATGCAACTGAAAGCAAGACAGTTGAAATTACACCAATTAAAGGCACAGAAGCTCTTTTTGTGCAGGGTTTTCCTGCAGAGTAAAGAGCTTTTACAGTAAGTTCTCAGACTTCCCTACTACATTCTGTGAGGCTCTCATGAGATCTCGCTGGAACTTGGATCTCACAAGGGCCTCCCAGAGCCCAGTGAGCAAGGAAGAGAGCTTAAAAGTTCTCTGCTTTGCTTGGTGGACAAGACTCTTTTGACATGATGGCTTTGGAAGATAAGATTGGGGGCAGTTCCAAAGGGGTGCAAGGGGGTAGTTTGGGAATAAATGTTTTTGTGTATAAGTGCAATCCCCAAAATATAACCCCTAAATTATTTTATTTTATTTCTATACTGTCCATTTGAGGATCACAGCATGGTTTACAATATAAAATCACAAAAATACATAACATAGTAACAAACAAAAATAACACACACACACCCCAGTTATCCAGCCAAAATGCAAGTTACCTGTATACACAATACAACAGAAAAAAGGGATAGAGATAACAGAAAAACAAGCCAGGCATTACTTTTTGTAAGGTTACATAACATGAAAACAAACATTAAGGTTTATTCTATTTGTTCTTTAAGGCAGTGATAACGAATTCTCAGATGTGCTAATATAGATGTCTACACCACTGGCCTTAGATATTACTGCTGCTGCTCCATAGTTTGTTTATAGATAGCAAATTGCAATGACCTGGCTTGAGAACATGATCTTAAAAAAAACATGATTTACATGACCCTAGAAGAGAAAAAGACAAGTGAGTCTTGACCGGGAACCGGCCCCTAAACCTACTCCCAGGCCACACCCCCGACGGCAGCCCATTGGCCCACCAGGGGTGGGCCAAGCCCACAGTTACTTGGGGGGAGGTGGCCCCGCTTAGGGCCGCAAACTCTGCCCACCTGTTGGGAAGGGGTGGGTGGGAATTGCTAATGAGCAGCAAACAGTCCTGTGATTCACATGCTCCCTCTCTTCTATCCTTTCACTAGAGGTTTTCAACCTTTTGGAGTCCACGGCTCCCTTAACCAACTACCTTCTTTCTGCAGTCCCCCGGGGGGCTCAGGAGCCCAGTTATGTCACCTCCTGCCTGCAGAGCGAGCAGCCTCTCATCCTTTTTCAGACACCCTCCCTTGTGGAGCGTTACCTCAGCCTCCTCTCCCCTCTCCTTGGGTGTCCTCTGGGCAGCCGCTGCTGCCGCCTTGTCTCTGAGCTGCCCCTCCTGCCCCAAAGAGAGGTGCTTCCTCACATGGACCCACAGGGGCATAGGACTTGTCTGTCCATTCCCAACAGCAAGGGCTCATGTGAGAGGACATCAGAGGAGGAAGGGAAGGAAAAAGGGACATGGGCCAGTGTTGCCCATAGCACCCCTGGCTATTATTTGTGGCACCCCAGGGTGCCATGGCACACTGATTGAAAATCACTGCCGTACACATTTGAGAAGAGGGGAGCAAAAGCTTCTTTTCACTTCCCAAACACCTGGAGGGCACCACATTGGTTACCCCTAGTTTAGAAAATCATCTAAAGTTATCTTCATGTTCCTAAAAGAAATTTCTACATAGCAAAAGTAATACTCCAAGATGAAGAACTTCAAATACTATGGAATATACAAACTGACTATTTTAAAGGCAGGAATTTTGTGAGCATTTTCATAATGAATCACATTGATCAAATCATTGCTCTTGTCCTAACATAATTCTGGGTTTTTTTTCATATTTAGTAGGAGACCTTTATATTAAAATGAAACCTAAAAGAGGAGGAAAAGCAATGTATGCTTAGCATTTCTGAGGCAATCACTGGAAATGGATCTGATGGCTTGACACCCTCATTGCTGGATACAGCTGGGATTGAAAGATGCTAACTGAAAGGAGCCCAGGCAGTATTAGAAAGGGTACAAATTGGAAAAAGTAAATTTTCTGCCAGTTATTGTGCCCTTTAGGATTTAAAGTCATTCCAGATACATTCTAGCATTAGGTAGTGCTATATTTATCTATTCTTTTCTATGTGCTTCTTCATTAATCTACTTTGTTCAATACACAGTTTGCTGTATAAGTTGAGTTTGTGGCTCTGGGAGGTTTGGGGCGGAAATGTCACTGAATAAAACAAGGAAAGGAATTCAAAAGCCCAAAGACATGCCAAAAATAAATTGAAATGTCCAGGCATATGCATAAATGTGTTTAATCAACTAGCAAAAACAAGGCTAGAAACTAAGAAAGTACCCTTTTCCTGCTACTTTCCTCAATGCACCATATTTTCAAGCTCTTCTATGACCTGCAAAAGTTCCTGGAATTTCATCTATAAATTTAGTGGCAGGTATAATAGGTAACTTTTTAAACACCAATTTTTCATTATTAGTGTTCTGTCTCCTCTATGTCTGCACCTAAAACCAACCTAAATATTTTGTTAGAAGATGATATTTAACAGGATGTAAGTCATATTACTTTTAAAAGAAAACATACATTTTCTAATACTCTTAGCCACAGAATGTACCTACCTCCAAGATATATTTCCATGCGGTTCATATTCATGTGCACTAAACGAAACAACATTGTTCTACATTTTAAAGTTTGATTTCAAAAATTCATGGTTTTCAACTAAGGGTGGAGCTGAATACATGCGCTGATCGATGATCAAACTAGGTGTGATGGAAGCAGGTCTGCCCTGTTAACATGCAGGTTAAGGAAGAAGTCTGATTTGAAGAGCAAAAGGGGAAACACAAGTTGGTTCAAGTACTGCTTAGACCTCACCTCAGCAATTTCTTTCTCATTTTTCATCTGAAAACCAGTTTTGCTCATAAAACCTGCCCTCAACCCACCCTGATTCAGATAAGACTGAATCTGCCACTTCCAGGAACACCACCAAAAAAAGATTCTGTGAAGTAACTTGAGTTCCTGCCTCAAGAACTAGGTGGTGCTAATCCCAGATGGGCCCAAGATGACCAGAATGGAAGATCAGCCATCACTTTGTTTCTTCACACAGATGCATATATACGGGGCTGTAAATGACAACCAAGACCCATCTCCTATGTTGATTTGCAGGTGATATGGCAGTTTTGTCATATAATCTGTTAACCTCCCTCCCAAAAGCTATGGTTAACCTCCAAGACTTTAGTATTTTGGCTGCCTACAGGATAAATTATAATAAATCTAAATCCTTATTTCTTAAATTTGACTCCAACATACAACTTGTGACATGTCATTTAACTGGAATTAAGATTTCCCTTTCTCTTCAATATATAGATGTTTATTTACCTGGGAACTTAAATGATTTACCTTAAATTATAGCCTGGTTAACAATAAGATTAATAGGGACATAGCCTGATGAGCTAAATCCAACTTGTATTTTGAAGGAAGAACTGAATTCCTAAAAATGATGGAATTGCGTAAATTAAGTTACTTATAAAAGTATTCATATGCCACCAATACATACAATGTAACACTGTGGTGTGCAACAATAGAAACAGACAGAAGTTATCATTAAAATGATTGGCTGATCAAAAAATGTTAACAGTTACATAGGCCTATCTACATAAAAGTTGTTCTTGTTTCAAGTTTTACCTATCCCTATTCCTAGATCTCTGATTGCTAAATAGCAAATAGCATTTAATAATCTTGGACTGAAAAATAAACTGACTTATAAATAGACTGGCTTGTAACTTTTTTGTACATGAAATTTTTGGGGTTTCCCACAGCTTCAGCTTTAATACAACTTAATTACTTTTAGCCTAAATAACTTGTGCCTATTTAGAGAGGTATTTGGTTGAAATAATAGGTAGATACAATGAAAGGCAACCTTCACTTCTCTTGGTTTCCTCCATCGTCAGCTCTGCTTTGTTGTCTTGGCCACCATGCTGGAGCACTCACAAACGGCCTATCGCTCCATGGGCTGATTGTGAGTCATTAAACATTCCCCCAAACAAATGCTGCAGAGGCCGCTCCAAAAAAACCACTTTATAGAATTACTTTATGGGATCATTTACCTTTACCTTTTTTTTACATAGGGCAACAGGTGTCAAAGCTGGTAACAAGTGGCTCTCAGACACCCATGACATCACTTCCACACAAAGAATATTTTCAATTTATTTACTAAATGAAGACATTATGTACTCAACCTTTATGGGCAAATTATGCCTAGTATGGAGCAAATGTGAAAACATGAATTTGAGTCATGTGCCCATCTAAGTCATACTCAAAGTAATCCCACTGAAATCAATGGACTTAACCAATTCATCCATAAAATTCTGTGGGCATACTCGAGGAATGATTTAGTTGCATGTAACACACAGATACCAAACCACCTCTCTTGGCTTCCTTTGAATTTGTAACCACCAAATAATGGAGAGCAGCCATTGGCAAAATAATTATACGTTCATTCCAGACAAACACCGTCAAAGGGAAATACCATGTGATACTTCCAGAGAAAAGAAAAAGATTAAAATGTTGAAGTCATTGTTACAAGTTCTCCAAAGCACTGAAAAACTGATAGAAATTGAATGTTTGCCTATGAAAATGCCAAACAGCTGATGAGATGCATTTTTTGGTTTTGGTTTTTGGGGGGAAGGGTTAACCTTTGGAAGAGAGGACCCATGGCTTTATGTTATAAAATTCAGTGGCAAGAGAGCTTCTACTTTTTTAAAGTCCTGTTCTGAAAGAAAAAAATGTTTTTCAAACTTTCAGGCAACCATGCAAGTCACTGAAAAAGAAAAATGTGTATTGGACCACATATTTAGCCTTAGGGAAGTGGTGAGAGAAAAACAAGTTACCTGAAGCTTGTTGTACTGATCTTCATGTGAAATCAATTTATCCTCCTTGTGTTTCAGGAAATCTGTTTCCAGAATCCTGTATTTTTCCAACAAATCTTCTAACTCCTAAAAAAGATTTAAGATTAACATGAAGAAATACTGAACCTATTTTTAAATTCTAAGCCAGACTTTCCACAAAAAAAATTAAACAATTAAATATTAGTCAACTTTTGGGCAAAGAGGGAAATTGATAAGCCACTGAATTTAAGGGTTTTTTAAGCTCAGCAGAATTAACAGTATTAATATATTCACCAGAAAGGTGTATATATATAGAAAGAGAGAGCCCCTACAACATATTCCTAGACTATCAGCAAAATAACATTTTTCCACCTTGTTCTCCGAAGGATCTTGACCTTCTTTCCTGAAACTTTCCAAATAAGTCAAACTGAGTCAGACACCCAGCATGGAAAGGAAACCAAAATGGTTAGATTTGGGCAAAGCAAACAGCAACTGAGGACAGGATCTTGGACTGGAAAGTGTTAGACAAGTCTAACTATAGGTGATGTTGGCAGCTACAACCATAATGAAATTGCCCATAGATTTCAAAGGATGGCGCTGAGGAGTTTTAGTTATACCTTTTTTATTCTACATTTTTCTTCATCAGCCGCTTTAAGTTTAACTTCTAGACTTGAAAGTGTTTGCTGAAGTGTTTCTTTATTTGCTTCATCCAATTCTAGTTTCCTATCATTTTCACTTGCTGTTTCCACATCTTCAGTTACACTCAGGCAGGAAACTGGTACATTCAAAGAAGGATCAACTGATAATGGAACCTATTTCATTGAAGATACAAAAATGCATAGAAATGACAAGAGATAAAAATTACAATGAGAAACCATTTCCATAGCAATACCTTCCTGAGATGCAGATAATAAAGGTATATGAAAATATATATAGTTCCAGGCTTGTCTGAATAAGAGGGATTTTCGCAATGAGCCAATGAAGCATGCCACTAATTGTGTGTGTCCAAGGTGACCTTGGTTTCCCAAACAGCAGAACTTACCCAATGCAGTCCCTGTAGCAAGACATTTTTGAAACTGAGAAGAGTCTCAAAATCAGCATGGCACAGGAAGTCTGCTGCTGAAGGGGGAAAGTGCCAAAAATACCACTGGGTTTCTTTTAATTATTCTAATGGATTACATAACTATAAGAAAAAATACAATGACAAAAAGAAAATGCAATATTCTTCTCAAGCTGGTCAGTATCATAGCTTCCATTTCAAAATGCACAGGGCACATTGCTACAGATCAAAGAGAGAGACAAAATTTTGGCTCCAACCCACCTGATGTGACCTGTGACTAAAAGGTAAGGTAAAGGTACCCCTGCCCGTACGGGCCAGTCTTGACAGACTCTGGGGTTGTGCGCCCATCTCACTCAAGAGGCCAGGGGCCAGCGCTGTCCGGAGACACTTCCGGGTCACATGGCCAGCGTGACATCGCTGCTCTGGCAAGCCAGAGCCGCACACGGAAACGCCGTTTACCTTCCCGCTGGTAAGCGGTCCCTATTTATCTACTTGCACCCGGAGGTGCTTTCGAACTGCTAGGTTGGCAGGCGCTGGGACCGAGGAGCGGGAGCGCACCCCGCCGCAGGGATTCGAACCGCCGACCTTTCGATCGGCAAGTCCTAAGCGCTGAGGCTTTAACCCACAGCGCCACCTGCGTCCCAAACCTGTGACTACAAACTATCAAAAGCAACAGTACTTAATTAAAGACATGATGGTGCAGTTGTAGCACTGATTTCAAATGGGCTCCATGGTTGCAATAGGGTGCTGCAGCTCTGAAATTGGTCACAAGTGCTAACCTCTTTCAATCTTTTTTGACCAAAGGGTTTCACAACAACCCCTCTGAGGGCTGTCTGCCAACAGTGGGCATTACTAGCTACCATGACACTTTTGCACATGCATGCATACACACACAGTGCATACCCATGCAGAGACATTAAAGAGAGCCAAGGCCGCCCACTCCTCAGTCAACCCGATGTTTTCCTGTTGTTATTCTGTGTCTCACAGCTACAATAAACCTACCATTAAAATGGTAGGTCATTTCTTCGTCAGAAGGTAAATGGGCAAATTTAGCAGGGGGTCAAATACTTTCCCCCCTCACTGTATCAGCAGAGAAGCAGGGGCCTTTTTCGTCATTGTGGCTCTCAGCCCAGGAAGAGGTTTACATTGAAACCCCTAAAACAATTGCCCCCCCCCCCTTTTTAGCAGAGATTTCAATTGCCCCTCAGATCCTCAGATATGGGATTGACCGGAAAGTAGGGTTGGCTGATATATCATCCAAAACCAGTCTGAAGTCCGTATCATTATATAAGTTTCATAATTTTTGACCTGCCAATATATCACAAATCATTATGTGTGTATGTGTGTGTTTGTCTGTGTGAGCTATGGAAAATCATATGTGAGGAAATCTGTAAAGCCAGGAAATACTTCTCTTGATTCCTGCAACTCCTGTTAACTCTGCCGGCTCAGCTTTCCCTGGCCTCATGCAGGCGGCAGCAAATTAAAGAGCAGGCGCAGGCAAAAATCACAATGCGAGAAAAGCCATGAAGTCAGCCAGTGCCTTGACATAGCTCCATCCTTATTTCAGGTATCGTGATATATTGGTGAGCTGCAATGTTTAGCTGGTGATGTATCACGGTACTGGAAAGTACCTAATATTACACCAATTTTGCATGGACAGGACAAATAAAGTTGATTGAAGAGCCAGAACCAGAGCCAGTTCACAGGCCAGCAGTTCATGTATCTGTTAAAGAGATTTTGGTCAGGTGGACTGCAGCCAAGATTTTAGTTGTAAAAATGCATGTTTTACCTACAAAAATTCAGCTCTCCACTCTAGACCTGGCAATATTATGCACATAACAAAATGATTTACAGGGCAATCTTATACGTTTCTACTTACAATTAAGTCCCATTGAGTTAAATGTGGATTAATATCAATTTTGTGCATAAAGGATAAAAATAGGTACGTTTTACCTGTTCTTTAAGATCAGCTAAATTTAAAGTGCTGGTTGATGGCTGACCATCTGTCACCATATCATCACCTGAAGGAATTAATGGATCACAAGAGAAAAAGCTGGCATTAGTGGAAGACAACTCCTGAAGAACCTCAGCAGAAAGTGTTGGAGGTACATGGATTTCAGGTGCTACATAGGAAACATGAAAAAGCAAGCTCAATATACACTTATTTCTGAAATTCAACATCTAACAGAGATGACAAAAATAGGAACTTGGTAATTAAAGAAAGGAATTTTACAGGTTGCCAGTGGAAAAATAGGTAATGATGTGGAGAAAAATTAAGGCTAGATTACTTCGCACATGTATTATCATGATCCCCCCCCTTTTTACTCTTAAAAAACATTTTCAAATTTGACTATTTTGCCAAAACAGAATAACATGATACCAGGTAGAAACTACACAGTGAATTTCAAATGCTGCTTTTCATTCATAAAATCACATTTGTCATACTATATGTGTCAGAGATCAGACTGAGGATTACAGCTCTGATGAGGAATGGTTGGAACCTCCCCCTCTTCCTGCTCCTGACCAGAATTCTGAAGCTGCCCATTAACAATGGAGAAGTATATAGATTTAGAGAATTGGTTTGCAGAGGGACATAGTTTGGAAAACAACAGCTGGGCAGAGTGAGTGGGGAACAGCTAGGAGAAGCAGAACAGGAAGAGAGATAACTGACTCCCCTTCGCTAGAAAGTGTCCTGCCTATATCTCCAAGGGCAATGAGAGCTGATAAGGTTGATTTGCAGAAGGGTCAGTGGTTGCGAAATCAGGCTGCAAGAAGGGGGAAGTGAGGAAGATAACTTGGGGGGGGAGTAGGAGGGAAGCTTAATTGGGAGCACCTTTATTCTGAGAATGGCTGCATTGTTCCTTTGCTCTGATCATTAAACACTCTTAAACTGGTAAAGTAAAGGTAAAGGTACCCCTGCCCATACGGGCCAGTCTTGACAGACTCTGGGGTTGTGCACCCATCTCACTTAAGAGGCCAGGGGCCAGCGCTGTCCGGAGACACTTCCGGGTCACGTGGCCAGCGTGACATCGCTGCTCTGGCGAGCCAGAGCCGCACACGGAAACACCGTTTACCTTCCCGCTGGTAAGCGGTCCCTATTTATCTACTTGCACCCGGAGGTGCTTTCGAACTGTTAGGTTGGCAGGCGCTGGGACCGAGCAGCGGGAGCGCACCCCGCCGCAGGGATTCAAACCGCCGACCTTTCAATCGGCAAGTCCTAGGCGCTGAGGCTTTAACCCACAGCGCCACCTGCGTCCCATCTTAAACTGGTAAGGGACTCTAATTGCTTTGTTCTGCTAATGCACAGCCAAAGCGGGGGAGGGAGCCACTTCTCCAAAGCCTGACAATATGCTGGGCTCTATATGAGACAGAGAATGTGGATTAAAGAAAAACAGCTGCTAGTCACCAGTCACTAGAGATCAAAGACAAATGTATACGTATCAAAAATTATGGACACTGTTTTGGTCAATAGGAACAGCTCCAGTTCAGCATTGGATGATGAATTACATAAAGAGCAAGGACTCTCAACCAGGGAATACCTGCCTTTTAATGTTTTTATAATATGCATACTGACAAAGTAATATTAATGTTGGATGCTCTGCATTTTCCTTGGCATTATGATGAACACTGACTATGAACACTGATTTGGCAATATGCAAAGCCAAATTCATTTGTTCACATTCTAGATGTCATTAGGTTAATGTACACTGTGGTTGATTTTTATGCATACATGGATCCCTGAGATGTAGAATGGTTTTGTGTCCACATATTTCTTTCAATGGTAAGCAAATCAAGGACACCTCCAAGAGCACTTTCAAAAATGAGAAGGCTAGAAAATGCCTGCAATACTCATATCATTGCGTGTGAGCGATCAGTTGAAGTCATTTGCAGAGGAACTGCTTGTCTACACCAGCCCCCAAGTGCCCTGCATCTCTAAAAGATGCCAAATTGCCAAGACAGGCATTAATATTTTCCTGGGTTACTCGATCTGGAAAGGGAGTGAAATAATCTCCCAGATAGCTCAAGTACTTGACTGTATAATCCTTTGCTGCAGGCTCCAGCATTTCCATGCTGGCAAGGATTAAAGCCTCTGCCCCACTGAGGAATGTATTAAGAAAGATGCCAGGAGATAGCAACCTTCTTGCTAGCACACCACTAAGATCCTCTGCCCTTAGGCTTAGATCTCAAGAAAATGCTGTTTATGAAGAAGTAATAAAATGAATAATAAAAGATGTAAATTATTTTATCATTTGTTTCATTCGTTTCCCTTCCAGGGGCTGACATGTCAGCAGCTCTCTACTCCTTCCTTGGAAAGTGCCAGCTTTGAGAGGGCTACCAAAGAACTGCTGTCTGGAGAAAAGTTAAGGACACTGTTGGCCTGAAAGATGGATGCTAAGCAGAGCTACCCAATGTCTATGTTGACATGTCTAGACATTGCTGAAAGCACAGTCAATTCATTAGACTACAAGAAAACAGACCTAGCAAAGATACACAGAATCGTAGAACTGTAGAGGTGGAAGGGATCCCAAGGGTCCAACCCCCTGCAATGCAGTAATCTCAACTAAAGGCCACATATAATGGGACAAAACTCAGTGCTGTTTCCAGACGGGTGGCTTCAGTGTGGTTTCCTTTTCAAGGCAAGGAGACCGGTAGCATCATGAGAAAGCTGCCAAAATAGTTACATGGATCACCTCAATGATGGTGAGCATAGAAGTGCAGAGTTGGAAGGGACTCCAATGGGCTTCCAGTCCAGCCCCTTTGATTTCACAAGTCTTATGCATAGCTTTGGGCAATGCAATAGCACCAAGCCAACATTGCAAAAAGATTTCTCTTGGGAGCTCTAACTCAAGATACTAAAATCTATTCATGTTAACTGAACAAACACTGCTACTGGCCTCCACATAACAAAATCCTGTCATGGTGAGGTCCCACCCCATTCTGCTAATATGTGAGATACACACCTACTCCTCCAGTTACTCACGCCTACCTCCTCCTATGCTTGTGCGTTTGTTATATCTGCTTTTGTATGGTCACAGAATTATATATCTAATTCTTTCCCCATTAACACAATAGATCTGCACAGTTTACCTCTTTTTCCTCTTCAGAAGCATAGTTTATGCAGATTTAAAGTCTGCTAAAAGTCTTGTTTAAATTTTAAATGGGTGACAGCTGTAGTCTAAGTACCAGCAGGGATATCAGGGCTCTACAAATCAAGCAAGCTTCCACTCAGCACACAACTTATGACTATATTAGATTTTGACCTGTGCCCTGATAACACCAGTTTCAAGTATCACATGTTTCATTTTTAGATTAACTCTAAAGACTATCTCATTACTACACACATATATGAAATGGAGAAAAACCTGGCCTCCCACATTTTTCATCACAATGTATGGTTGAGCTGCTTTTTCCCAGACCCAAAAAGCACCCCAAAGCACATGCATGAATCTCCTCCCCATCTGTTGCAAGATTTGGATAATAGACACAGGTGTGTCTTAGTCTCTTAGGTTCTCATTATGCACAAGCAAGACACTGCATGCCAAAACCCACAAAGCCTGCACCAGTGGAAACCTATTTCTTAATGGTTATATGCACAGATGTACTGTTTCTGAACTGTATTCCAAAGACTGTTTGATATTTTACAGCCACTACTGGAATGACATGAGAATGGAAGGAGTGAAAAGGGATCAAGGGGGTTAGAATGCTGTTAAGGTGACAGGAAGCAACACCACAAATGAGGCACAGGAAACCATGGAGTTTGCTAATGCTCAACATGGAAAGACCTGCATTTGTCCATCTGGTTTCCGTACTTCCCAAAGATAATCCAAAAAGTCATTTGCAGTAAAGGCTGCAAAGGAACAAGCTGAAGCCTTAAAGTGCACTTCCAAATGTTCCTTGGCAAGCAAAGCTTTCAGTAAGCACCAATCAGCTGGCTAGAACTTACAGCAAGCTGCACAGGGATTGGCTGCATTATGGAGTTTCCGATTAGGTAATGTACACAGACAAATTTTCAGATGCCCTAGAGTGTGATCTAATTGAGCAGGTAAACAAAGCTAAAACCTTAGAAACTGGCACACTTAACCAATATAGTGGTACCTTGGGTTACAGACGCTTCAGGTTATGCATTTTTGGGTTGCGTACTGCACCGAACCTGGAAGTACCGGAACGGGTTACTTCCGAGTTTCGGCGCCTGCACATGCGCAGAAGTGCCAAATTGCAACCCGCGTGTGCGCAGATGCAGCGCTACGGGTTGTGAATGTGCCTCCCACACGGATCAGTGAGAAAACTTGTGGGAAATTTTTTTGGGGGGGGGATCATCCTACACCACTGCTTATAGCAAAGATATTAAGATAATAATTAATATTTAATGCTGTATTGTTTTTAACACTTGACTGGAAACCACCCAGAGTGGCTGGGGAAACTCAGCCAGATGGGTGGGGTATAAATAATAAATAATAATAATTATTATTATTATTATTATTATTATTATTATTATTATTATTACTATTGGAAACATCATCCAATAAGTTGGAAACATCGTAAGGAATATCAAAAGATCCTTGATACAGATTACAAACCTATAAAGAACCAAGCTGCGAGTTCAGCATTGTAAACATTGATCACTGTTATAATAAACTGGCCTCCTTAGGTAGACAAAGAAGAAGATAGTTTTAAGAGGAGGAATGTGTTGAGCTAGGCCTGAAATACAAAGTCCTGTGTGCATATTTAGATTTTAAAATACTTAAAGTGGGAGAATGATTGTTGCTCCTATTCACAAGTAAATTCACTTATATAGGTACAGCAAAATGCTTTCTGAAACAAAGAAAAGACTGTCTTTTTGCAATCTTTGTCAGTGCAAGGATATTGTACGAAAAGTTATAACCTTTTTAAAAAGCAGTGGCTTTCGCACGAGGAAGCCTAAATGTGCAATTCACAGCAGACACATTAAATTGAGACTGGCCTGTTTTATCTTGGCTTAGAATACTTCATGAAGAGAGACAACAAAGATGTACAGTGGTACCTTGGTTCTCAAACTTAATCAGTTCCGGAAGTCTGTTCCAAAACCAAAGCGTTCCAAAACCAAGGCACACTTTCCCATAGAAAGTAATGCAAAACAGATTAATCTATTCCAGACTTTTAAAAACAACCCCTAAAAAAGCAATTTAACATGAATTTTACTATCTAACCAGACCATTTCTGGGTTAGGGTAAATTTTACGATTGGGTTAGAGTAAGTGTTGTTTCATGTTTTCTTGTGATTTTGATTCATTTGGGGTTGGTTTGCTTTTTTCAATTTGTTGTGTTGCTGCTTTTTCGTGAGTTGCAAGTTTATTGACTTTGTGGTTTTCTGGAAAGTTTCAGTTTTAATTTTGAATGCAGCCCTGGCGCTGAGTAAGGGAAGGCTGGGCTGGGGCGGCAAGCGAGTAGGCAAGGGATATCGCTGCCACCACCCCAGCTTGCTCCTGCTTGCAGGCAAGTAGGAGTCAGATTGGGCTGCTCCACTAGGCAGTGCGAAGCTCCCGCTTCCCAGTTTAGAGAGCCCCAATCTGTTGCTGCTTGCACGGGAACAGGAGCTGGACCCGGGCCACTCAGCTGGGGAGGTGCAGGCTCTGTTACACTTTCCGTTGAGGAGTTTGCAGCTGCACTCCCCTCAAGGAAGAAGTTTAAAGGAGCCCCCACCTCCTCATCAGAGCCCCTGTACCACCTGAAGGCAGCCAGGAGCTCCTCAGCTGAGCTGCCCAATCCCGCTCCTACTTGCAGGCAAGCAGGAGTGGAGGCAGGGATCTCTCAGCTGGGGAGTGGAGGCTTTGCGCTCCACTCCACTTGCGTGCAAGCAGGAGCAGGGCAGGGATCTGTCAGAAGTGGAGGCTTCGTGCTTGGACTTCCCCAAGTGGGAATGGACCTCCTGATTATTGAGTGATGTGGGTAAGTTCCTCATCAACAGAGCCTGGGCAGGCTACCTGGGGCCAACATTCACTGGCAATAGGCCTGACAGCCCCACCGTCTCCCCCATGGCCCACTGCCCGAGGACCCCAGCCAACACAGCTTCTGGCTGAGCAAGCTTAACAGGCATTAGCTTGGCTTATTTAGCTTTTAGTTGCTATTTTGAAACTATTGTTTTATACTAATTTGTTAATCATATGACTTATGTTGTAATTGTGATATTTATTTTCTGTTTTATTATGCTATTGTCATTTATTGTTTGTAAGCTGCTTTGAATGAAAAGTGGCACAGAAATACAATAAATCAAATAAAATCAAAGCTTTATACTACTGCTAGGACCAGAAAATATAGTGTTATTAATTAGAAATAAATAGTGGAAATACTAGAATGAATTTTACATCCAATTACATAAATCCTGCCAATAGTAAAAGCAAATTCATTAATTCATTAATTCTTTATTTATACGGCTATTAGCCCATAAAGTATGTACGAACCTAAAAGCACAGAGGCATAAAGACCAATATATCTAACAACAGAAGGTGAACACCACGATGCAAGGGTGGGTCATTGAGCAGTGACAAATAACAGCTTGGGACCAGAAAAAGGAAAACTGGAGACGAGATCCGTCATGCACTCTCATCATAACTGTCCGATTAGTTTTTGATGTTGTTGTTGTTTTTTGGTGGTTTTTGTGTGTGAGATAACCGCATTCAGGAATCTCGCCACCTGCAGAGTTATAGAAGGATCTGTATCCTGCAGAAGCAGTGCGGCATGTGACTCAACAGGCCTGCCAACCAAGCGCAGTAAAGCAGGACTCAGGAATTTAGTCCTGGCTATGCTATGTAGGGGACAGTTGAACATTATATGTGGAAGAGATTCAACTGTTTTCCCGTCACACTCGCATAGCGGAGACACCAAACCCTTGGAAAATCTGTGGCTCAGCTGGCCGAAATGACTGGCAGAATCCGAGACTTGGGAGAAGAAACATTTGAGGAAGATTGGATAAAATTTAAAGACTATTTGGAAAAACATTATAAGTTGTATGAATGTTAAAAATTGCACCTTTTAGGAAATTCTAGCTTCAGTAATGTTAAATTCAAGAAATGGAAATTAAGGCACAAGGAGCCAGAGATAGAATAATGAAACAACTTTATTGTGTTAAAATGAAAATGTACATGATTTGGGTTATAATGCATTTGAAATTGGGTAACATGATAAAAAGGAAGATACAATAAGTATTGAAATAAGTTAACAAATTGCAGACATTATGTATCACAGAGAATGCAGGGCTGGGAGGATGTGGGGAAGTCCAACAGATTTGGAAAAAAGGGTAAGAAAAATTTGTAACTTTTCTTTTTGGCTTTTATAACACGTTCTTTATTCTTTTTTCTGTACTCTATAAAAATAATAAAAATATTATATAAAAAAAGGAAAATCTGTGGCTCAGCAGGTTCGATGGAAAGACATTGAACCTTCCACGAATAAATGCAAGTCGGTGTGGTACAGATGAAAGAGATGACATGTATGATGGAAGGCCAAGTGGTGGGGTTATTCCGTGATACCTGGGGGAGCAGACACCCCCACCCCTGGAGAGGTTGTGTTGATTTTCAATGTCTGCTAATCTTTGCTCGATAAGGCTTTTGGCTGAGCGTAGGTTCATCTATAAGGAGTCCGCTGAGGAAATTCCGATGCTCAGAAGTTTGGCATGGATTTTTCCTACCCACGGATTAACAAAGTCATCCCGCCAGAGGCACTGAAAGAGGTAATGGTCGGGAAGCCTATGCCAGCTGGACAGCCAATAGCCAAAGACTCGCTTCCAGATGACAGTCTCCAATGATGCAATCCTTAACTCCAGACGTATGGCTGCGTTGCTCACACACATGGGGAGTTTCAGGAGGCGACGGAGAAACTGATTCTGCAATGTCCCCAGCGATGTTAAATTGGACCCTGGGGCCCAGAGCGGGGCAGCATAACAGAGGGTGGAAACCACTTTTGCGTGGTACACCTTCAATGCAGAAGGGATGTGGGAGGCTCCGTCGGCCGCAAAAAATTGGAGTAGAGTATAAAGTATTGTTTTCCCTTTGTTTAGTAAATACTATATCTGTGGCTTCCAGCTTAGGTTGTAGTGAAAAAAGACTCCCAGGTATTTAAATTTGAAAACCTGTTCTAATTGGACTCCATCTAACTTCCAGCTGTAAGTTTTCCGAGACCTGGTAAAGACCAGGACTTTAGATTTCCCATGATTAATTGTCAGATGGTTGAGTTTGCAATAAGCCGCAAAAATCTTTAGAGCTCTGCATAAACCGACTCTAGAGTAGGAAAGGATCGCTGCATCGTCGGCATATAGAAGCAGAGGGCAGCGAAAATCAGCTAGGCGGGGGGCATGAATGTTGGCTTGAGACTCATTCAGAAAGAGCTTCATGTCGCTAATAAACAAGTTGAAGAGGAGTGGGGCCAAAATGCAGCCTTGGCGCACTCCTCTATTTATTGGGACCTCGTTGGACAGGTTTCCCGCCGGTGTGAGTCTCACTCTAGCCGACGACCCATGGTGTAATTGGGTTATAAGCCATAACAGCCTTCTATCTATGCCCCATCTCTCTAATTTCTTCCATAGACAGTTTCTTGGGATACTGTCGAAGGCGGCCTTTAGGTCTATGAAAGCGACACATAGGCGCCCCCGACTCGGGGCAGAATATTTTCTGGCAAGATGATACATAATTACCATATGGTCAGTGGTCGAATAATTGTTCCTAAAGCCCGCTTGCTCATGGCCAATCAAATTTGAGTCGTATGCCCAATGGGACAGCTTAGACAGCAAAAATTTTGCATAGATTTTCCCGATGATAGACAAAAGGCTGATGTTCCGATAGTTCTCTGGGTCAGCAGGGGGACCCTTTTTATGGACTGGTACGATCACGGCCTCCTTCCATGACCTAGGGATAAGCCCCGTAGAATTAATTGCATCAAAGACTTTGGCCAGAATTTCAGCCCACCACCTCGGTTGCGCAACAATAGCCTCAGCAGGGACTAGATCCGGCCCGGGGGCTTTGCCCGTTTTCAGATCTAGTATCAAGTCCATTATTAGGTCTGGGTCGGTAGAGGGCCACAAAGGTAGATGGTCGGCTCGGAATTCCGTGGGTGAGTTAGATTCCTCTGCCAAGGAGAAATATTTACTCAAGAATTGTTCCCATGTGGGTGCAGGGATAATCGCCAGTGGGTACTTCCTTCCTCTTTTGTTTATCAGAGCCCAAAATTCCTGTGGTCTGCAGGATCTAGAGGCCGCAATCAAGGCTCGCCAACGCTTTTGGTACCACTCGCATTTGGCCAGCTTTAAAGTCTGTTTGTCTGCTCTTTTGGCTTGTAAATAGGAGGGTGGTAGAGCCTGGGCATTAGAGTTTTTGTATTCATTATAGATGGAATGAAGAAGGGATCTTGCTTGTTTGCAAGAGGTGTTAAACCAAGGGGCCCCAGCACTGCAATGCGCCACTTTCGCCTTTTGAGGAGGTGATGTAAAAAAGGTGGTAAGGTTTGTTATAAGAAGGTTAAAATGTTTCAAAACCTAATTGAAATCTTGTAAATCAGTAGTTATTTGAGGTAGATAGGCAATGATTTCCCTATGGAAAAATTCCTGGTATTTTTGGGCCACAGCCTCCGACCATTTGATCCCTCTTATTTTGATCGATGATAAGGTTTCCAGAAGGACTGAGTGTTTATAGTCCTTCTGGCACCGGAACAATGACAAAGTGGTCACTATTGGAAGGTGATCACTGAAATGTTGGTTTTCAACTTGGAAGGAAAGTACATTAACGGCCAAATTTGCAGAGATCAAGAAGTAATCGATAACACTGTTTGATGCTAGTCCCAGGTGAGTGAACTCCCCCGGTATTTCGGGGGGGAAGGTGCCGTTCAAGAATACTAGATTCAGGCGAATGGCCATTTGGTAAAGAGTCACTCCTGCTTTGTTTACTCTATTGTCCTTTGAAGTTCTAATTCTGGTATGTTCCAAGTCAAAGTTGTCCAAGCATGGGGGAGTCCACCATTTGGACTTGGTTAGTAGGTCCCAATTTGTGGCAATACGAGCATTAAAGTCTCCCCCAATTAAGGAGTACGAGTTAGGGCATTCGGTATGACACGACAATAGGTGATTTTCAAATGATTCCCATCTCCAATCAAGATCAGGTGCTGAGCCTTCAGGGGGGAGATAAACATTAGTAATTAGTAATGAGGACTTCCCTTCTGCGATCAGTTCAGATAGAGCAAAAGGCAGGGAAGCCCGTACCAGAGTGAATTTGGCGCGAAGTTGGAGTGAGATCCCAATCAAAAGACCCCCTTTGGGGCGACCACCTTTCAAGGAAGGGGAGGCCAGAAGTGTTAGAAGATCGAAGCCGTCTATGGTAATCTCTTCCTCATCCCATGTTTCTTGGAATAGAATGATATTAAATGAATTTATGTACTTCCTGAATTCGGGATCTGATTTTTTGGTTCTCCAACCAGCAATGTTCCAGCTAAGTATTGATAATGTCAGGTCCTTGTGCTGTCCCGGTAATTGTCACTTTGGGTTGTTTAATAGGTTCTTGGAGGTAGAACGAGGACCCATAAGGAAATCAGTAATTTTAGTTTGTGCGGATAAGGTCTTCTTCTGTGTTGATTGAATCCATGATTTGGTAACATTAACAGGCAGGGAGGGCTTTGCCGGGGAGGAAGAATTAGTGAGGTCGGAAGCTGTTCATTAAGGTGAGTAGTAGCAAATCTTTGATGGGCTATACTAGTAGATCCGTCAGAGTTGTCAGTCTTAACCAGGGTAGCGCTAAGAGGTGTTCCAGCCATCACTTGTAGTTGCTGCGCAGATGGAGAATTATCATGCAGATGTATAGAAGGACGTGAACGTGAGGATGGTGTATGCATAGTCATTTCCTGGTGATCTTCAGACAGGGTAGATTCTAGCTCAGGCATTGAAGCAAAGGAATCATCAACTTCATATTTTGATTGGACATAAGGTCTGAGACGGGAGTATTGAGTTTATCGACTTCCTCCACGGTAGAATGGTGCTGTTGGTCAACAGGTGACTGCTGATTCAGATCAGTAGGGGGTAACAAAGTAGCAGGTTGAGAGATTATCAAGGCATTTGATGGAGACGCTTTGTGGGACGTGGAGCGCCTGCTCTCCTCTCTCGTTGGCATAGAGGGGTCCCCTTGCGATAGGAGTCTTTGTTTGAGTAGATCCAATCTATCGAGAATAGCCTGCTGTTCTTCTGAAGGGAGTTTTCCATAAGAGGAGATAAGATTTCTCTCTTCAGGGATATTCCAATCTCTGCTTGCAATTGGATCATTCCTCAGCGTAACTAGATGGGCACTTGGGATCGCAGGTGGAACAGGGGGTACCCGGCTAGGTGTTTTTTCCTTTATTATAGGAACAGAAGGGGGAAACGAGCATTCATTGCCGGTTAAGATGTTGGCAAAAAGAGGTTTAACACTCGTGTCCTTAAAGACTCTTGTTGTTACAATCTCCCAGGGTGCCAGCCGATCTTTTTGTCTTGCAAGATGATGTGGGATCCTTGCAGACTGGAAGGAGAGCATAAATTTCCTTGGCCAGGGCGTATTTAGGGGTACTACAGATATAAGATCTATCTGGAAAAAAGGAATATTTAACAAATCACGTAGGTACCCTTTAGCCATCCTCAGGTTATTCCACCTAAGTCTGGGGGCATCACGGGAAAAAATGGATAGACATATTTTATTAGGTTGAAAAATCAAGGATTGCTTATTCCTTTGGGGCAGTGGCAGCCTGCATCTAGAGCCCTTAAGGTGAGATTTCTGGTCAAGTTGTCTCTTTAAGGCACTTACAAGCTGCACAGGAGATTGATGCAAATTAGATAGCTCAGTTGAGGAAGGTAGATGAGCCAGAAGGGCCCGTGAAAGTTTATTCAATGACAAAGAAATCCCCTCCAATTCCTTGAAAATGAAGCTTAAAGTCCTGATTACTAGTTGTATTTGATCAGGTACTAATTCATGGGCAGTTTGCCCTAATGCGTCCCGTTTCAGTGACGGCGAAGGTGTAATTAAGGTGTCAGGGAGGAGGGCTTCCCTATGACTTCCATCCCCCCCGGATCAGCTAGCTTTTCCAACTCCCCTTGACCATACAGAGGCCAAAAGCGGTTGTATGTTTCGACCGCAGAAACAATTACTTGCTCTGTTTGGCTGTTATTGTTAGTAGATGGTGAGGGAGATTCAAGCTTTGACTGCTTTACTCTTGGAGGTGAACAACCTTTCTCAGCAGATCTTGGACGCTTGCCATGACCCATTTGTCGCTGTCTCACTAACTACGGAGGTTCAAAGTAGAGATAAACGGAGATAAAAGAGAACTTATCTTTTGTGGACGCAACTCCTCTGTTACTCCTCCTCCACTGCTCAACATAACCCAGTCTTCAAGGCGGCGTTTCTAATCAGCAGCAGGCTTTCTCAGCAGAAGGTTTGAATATCCTTGTTGATACGTATATTGGCCACGACAGGCCAACCGTAGAGATAAAACGATTAAAACTTCTAACAGAGGTGAAATAATTTAAAAGTCTAATAAAAACAGCTATAAAGACGGCTGTAAAAGGCTATAAAAGGCTATAAAAGGTTTGTAATCTGGAGGGTTCACGGAGGAGAAATTGTTACAGCCGCCATCTTCCTTCAGTAAAAGCAAAAGATTCTTAAGGTATCAAATATGACAAATCAGCACAAAACCTGTACAAATGCTAACACTGCCTCTTCTTGTGGGTTATGAGTAACAACTAAAAAGAGTAAGTCAAGTAGGTATATGTTTGCATTAAAAAAACCCCATTCCTTAAAGTTCTATCCATTTAAAAGGAAAGACTATCAACTTCAGAAGCATTAAGCTACAGAATACATTATGCTTGACATTAGACTTTCGCAGTAGACCAGACCCATTCAAAAATATTTATGACAGGGGGGCCACTAGGGGCGCATTGGAAGATAGCCGACAATACCATCTCTCCGGCTCACACGAGGTCATTAAGAGGCTGATATGGGAGATTGAGGGCACAAGGCGAAGGGGACGACAGAGGACGAGATGGTTGGACAGTGTTCTCGAAGCTACAAACATGAGTCTGACCAAACTGCGGGAGGCAGTGGAAGACAGGAGTGCCTGGCGTGCTCTTGTCCATGGGGTCACGAAGAGTCGGACACGACTAAACAACATGGGAGTATGCAGCCTCCCTTGTTACCCCAAGGGAATGGGGAACACTGCCTTGCCTGCGGTTGCCATAAATCACCCCCGGATTCGAAAGAAGGGGGTGAGGGCACTAGGCACACAGCCCTCGTATGAGACAGCTCTCCCTGACGCCGTCTCTGATCGTGCGGCCTGGTTGCACGAGCTCAAAATAAACAATTAGAGAGAAGCAAATGCCATTTTTCGAGCGAAGAACGGGAGTTAAGACTGTTAACTGAAGCAACCGGTTGGATTTAACAGGAAAACATAACAAGAAGATACATCAAAGGGTCGGTATGTCGGAATGGGACAGAATTACCTTATGTGATTACCCAACAACCCTCCCCCCAAGAAGAACCGTTGCAATTACCAATTATAAGCGGGATGATTAAGAACTGTGTGGAAATGAATTACTAATCAAAGACATGGTTTGTGAAACATCGGGGAAGGAATGAAGAGCCTTTGGAATGACGCAGTCATAAAAAGAGACTTGTTTAATAGCAGGGCAGGCTACTGGATTTACGATCGAGGGGGAGGAGACCATGGTAATTGGAATGTGAGTTTGACCTGGCAGAACTCCCTAAGATTGAGGAGAGATTGTCAGACCTGCGAGGATTTAATGGGCAGACTTTAAGAATGTTTTGTTCGGAAGTGTGGAAATGGTATCTGTCTGTGTGAAATATGGCTCTTGGAGGAACGGAAAATCCACACAGGATAAACAACGTCTGTTTTCAACCCGCTTGTGGAGACTATCAGAGGTCAGAAAGAAAGGAATATATGACAACAACAAGAAAATGAGGGAAATAATAAAGAGAAGATTGGATAGAACTGTGAATACTATTTGGACAGAACTGCAACATCAAAGCAGCAGCAAGAGAGATGTTTGGATCCCTTTCTGAGCTCGAAGCATGGGTACCCCCATGAAAAATTTTAAAATTTGGGTTTGTAATTTGGAACTAATGTGATTTGATTGGTTTGTTAATAAAAATTATTTTTATATATATATATATATATATATATATATGACAGCTGTTGCTTTTCAGTAACAAAACTGCACACTAGCACTAAATAGAGAAGTTGCAAATGTACATTTATCAAGCAGTATGCTTTAAAATTACAGTAATTACACTATAAATAGTCTCCAAGGTCACTTCAATAGTAGCTATGGACAACAACAAAAATGGTTCAGAGTTCATGGACTTATTCCAGATGCTCTAATTTAAACTGGTAAAGTAAAACCTGATTTTGCTTGTTCTCTCTACCTGTGGGAAATGCTGCCCAAGGAATAGCTGGAGAAGTAACTGGGGGTTCACCATTTCCATCCTTAAAGTTTTCTGCTGCCTGAAAATACAAGGCATATTATTAGTGTTTAAGACGTGGACTTTCCAGCACCACGTCCTGATCAGGTACACATTACATTTCTTGTATAGTACAGTGTTGCATACCATGTTAGTTTAAACATGTTTTTGCCATACGCTTGAGGATATGATATTCCCCCACCGCCCCAGCTCAATGTGAAGGGACTGCAAATGAGAGGTTCCATTATGTTAATCCAGTCACATGGGCAACAACAGAAGACATTTCCACTCTGTGCTCTTTGCGATATCACATCTCTATTGCTGCAACCTCCACATGATTCCTCTTCCAGATATGTAGTCCACAAATGTTACATGGGTGCCATGGTAGCCATGCTCCTTGGGACTACAGCAGTGCATTCTATGTTGGGTTGCCCTTGAAAACAACAGTTATTTAAGTAGAGACTTTTAATTATTTAAGATTGAACATACCGTATGTTCCAGCGTACAAGACAACTTTTTATCCCTGGAAAATCACCTCCAAAGTTGGGGGTCATCTTATAAGCCGGGTCTACGCGTTGGGAAGGAGGAGAGGGAGCCGGTGAGCAGAGGCGCCCCTTCTGCCGTCGCTCCTCCTCCTTCCCCACAGAAGGGGACGCAGAAAGTCCTTCCAAGTGTGGCGCTCACCCGCCTGCCCACCAAACGCCTCGCCTCGGGCTGCTGCTGCGACGGCAGAGGCAGTAGAGGGGTGCGTGCTCTGCCCCTGGCAGCGTTCAAACTCTATAACTCTAAAACTCTAAAATTGAACAGCAAAAGTTGGGGATCGTCTTATATGCCCAGGCACCTAATACGGTAAATAAGTTAGTTTAACACTGTATTAACTGAATGCTTACAAACTATTTCTTAGCTCCATACCTCAAAACCTCCAAAGTCGTCGTCATCCATTTTCCTGGAAATACCTAGAGAACAATATAAGATGTTCATTTACAAATCTTTACCGTTCATTAATAATCCTCTTTCTCTTTAATCTCTGAAATAACTTAAGTGGTAAAAATGTACTTGAAATTCCCTCCTGAGTCCACGTTTAAATGACAATTAAAAAACACATAATGAATGGAGTATAGAGCTCTCACAAACACTAGTATTTTTGATCCAGACTTTACTAAAGATCCACAGGTAGGTGTGGTTTTAAGTGGGTAGAACTTTGTGTTGAGATTTATAAGGATTGGTTCCAAGAGGGAGATCATGTGCCCAGGTGTTAAAATATAGAGAACACCACCCCCTTGCTTGCATGTATCCAAACACAGGGCAGCCAATCCCATTTTGCTGTCTGAAGCCAAACGGGAAGGTGTCACTCACCCCCCGCCCGGCCTGGCAAAGCCTCACTTACTGGGATTGAACAGTGGCAGTTTCTAGCAAGATCTCACTGGAAGCCACTGCCAGTTCTCCTCAGCTATCCAGCAGTGGCATCAGGGGCTAGCAGAACACCCCCCCCCCCATGCAATTCCACCACCCAAGGCAGCTGCCTCATGGAGTCTACCTCATGAACTCAAATATTAAGATCTCCAGTGGAGCACTTCCAGCAGGTGATCCCAGCATCTGAGCTGACCTGGGCTGCTACTGGTGAGAGTGTGACAACATTCCAGTTGTCAAACACCCTCCCCAAAGACATTTGACTGGCACCTACTTTATAGTTTTTTCAGCCCCAAGCAAACGCCAGACTGTTTTAGATACAATTTCAATCCTACTGACTGTTTCATGTCTTTGATGGTACTGTATAATCTTTAACACTTCAAACTTTGTACACCACTTTGGAAGATTGCAGACCAGAAAAATGATATAACGTACACTTAAAATACTTTATGTAGTCAGCTTTAAAACATTTGTTCAGTTAGGAGGGTAAACAGGTTTTTCTCAATGTTTAAGCAAGAATTCTCAACTCTATAAACCACCAAGAACCCTCAGGACAAGGAGGAACAAAAAGTTAATAATGCAACCAGAGGGGGAGTAACTGAGAAGTAGGATGTTTGTCTTATAATGAAATCTACAATTAATGCACCAAGTCTGCACACTTGGAAACGGTTATGGCAAAATGTTCCACACCAAACAATCAGCATTAGTTATTTTTGTTAATTAATTATTTGCTGGCACTTAACCTTCCTAGAGCTCAACTCTATTCAGAGGTTCAAACAATCTATGTTGAAGATGGAACAACAGAAGTGCAGGTACACCCTTGTGCAAATTAACTGAAACAAAAATACACACGAAATGCCAGTTGATCATTATAGTGTCAGAAGCCTGCAGCCAACAGAAGGAATTATGCGCTTGCTGCAATATACTGAGGTTCTACGAAAGAGAGTTATTCCAGAGCTGGAAAAGAGGTATCCTGACAGTGCTGGGATATTGCAGCAGGATCTGCAGAGAGGAGTGGGACAAAATACCTCCTGAGGTGTTTGCAACCCTGGTGGCCACCTACAAGAAACACCTGACCTCTGTAATCGCCAACAAGGGTTTTGCCCCCAAGTACTAAGTCATCTTTTGCAAAGCGATCAAATACTTACTTCACCCATTATAATGCACATCAATCTCTGACTTTTGTCTTCTGGGTTTCTGGAGGTTTTCCTGTTGTTATTCTGTCTCTCACAGCTACAATAAACCTACCATTAAAATTATGGACTGGTCATTTCTTCGACAGAGGGCCAACAGGCAAATTTAGCAGGGGATCAAATACTTTTTTTCCTTACTGTATATGTGAGTTTTGTACATGTATATGTGAGTTTTATACAATAAACTACATTGTTTGTTTCAATTAATTTGCACAAGGGTGTATATATGACATGTCTGAAAACCAGAGCATTTTAGATGGCGGTAATTAAAGAAATGGAGGTAATCGGAGGAGATGTCCTACCGGTGAGCTCACTTGCTATCCAACCTGGCTATGCCAAAGATAGATAATTGCTAATACATTTATTAAAAGCTTCATGTATGGCAATCAGTTATAACTGGGGGGAAATCCAGTTTTTCAGAACTGGGTGATTGGATATCTAGAGTATTGGTTGAGGGTGGAGTGTTCAAATGATAAAATTGATTAATTTTGTCACTAGAAGAGAGAGCAGACTCAGTGATCAATTCAATGAAAAATTGAGAGGCTGTTATGCATTGATTAAACCAAATATCAAATATTATAATAAGTTTATAAATTAAAAATTAGGTACCGTTTATTTCTTACTGGGGTTTTTACTTGTTAAGTACTTAATCATTTAAGTATTAGACTGTACTATCATGATATCACTATTATCACATGTGTACACATGTTTATCTATGTTTAATATACAAATTGTTTAATAAATAAACTCAAGTATAATAATTTTGTGTAATATTAGTAGTAAATGTTAGTAAAAGTCCATTTTCATCTTTATATTTACTCTGAAATCTTAAGTTTTGTGCACTAGGGATGGAAATATTTTTACATTCTCTGTTGCTGTTCCAAATTGGCACAGCAGCTCATTGCAATAATGTTTCCTGCTTTTCACATTGCCCCTTAGCTTTCCTGGTGGGTTCAGCACAAACTACAGCTTTACACATGACTGTGGTGAGTGTCTGCCCCCACAGACTTTCTTCCCTAAGTTTCATTAAAAGGGTTCATTTACAGTTTGGAAGCTGATTGGTACACTCATGACTTTTGTGGCTATTGCCAGATATATTTTTAACTAAAGCACTCTTGCTTCTTTGGAAAAAATTTAAGTTATGAACCCTGCTAATGAAGATAAATTCAGCCATGAGTTGACCATGGAAAAGTACACAGAGGGATGGGGGGTTGGTGGATTACATACATGGGCTCTCTGCTTCCCTGGTATCTAGTCAAAATAAATAAGATCAAGCTATTCAACTAGTGGCTTAGAAAGTTAAGTTGTATTTGAACCAAAAATAATCCTTCCTAAAGCAGGGATGGTAAGTTTTTTTTGATGGTCTGCATCTTCCCATGGAAAGTGGGAGAGGAGAATTCCAGAAGTAGGCAGGACCAAACAAACTGTCACACAACCTTAACACACACCATGCAGAACAACAGCACTTGATAGCTAAAGGTAATTTTCAATTAGTAGCCCCCTCCACAAATCTTTTAAGTGAGATTTTTAGTAAACTGGAAGGTAACCAGCTACCTTCCTATTTAGAAGAGACTCAGCATTAATTTTGATTAACCTGAAGTTTATAAAAGTAAACTGAGAGGATTACGGTGATTAATCAATTGCTTTAGCTTTCTCTTTTGTTTTCTACTGCTTGCTGACACAGAAGAGAAGGTGGGCAGAGCATCCAACAATTTCCACTCAGCTGTGAACATTACCTACGGAAAGTGGAGATTTGAACCCTGATCTCCCAGGTTTTAGTCCCAACACTCTTAACCTACACAGTCTTCCTAGAGTACTTCTGCTAAGAGGCAGCTATATAAATTAAGTAGGTAAATAAATATCAGAAAAGCAAAATGTCACTTAGAGAAGGGTCTAAAATATTCCTTGAAGCTTGAATTTGTTTTATTCTGGATTGTTTTACTTGATGTATAAATGTGTTGTAGACCATTTTGAGATTTTTTCTTTAAAATATAAAGCGGTATAGAAATAAAATGAATCAGACCTGGAATGGTGTCTAGACATTCTGTTGTGGCAACCATTATCTAGGCTTAAGGTTTCATTTGGCAATTAGCTGAGTTTCTAACACTGATGGACACATAGGGCTTATTCACACTGAAACTTTGCCCTGCTCTTTCCAGGCACAGGTCCGTGCTGAAAAGCTCTGTGTCTGAGCGTTATTTTTATTTATTTTTTGTCCTAAAGCTTTCCCCATGAAAACCTACTTTTTAGTGTTCAATCAGAGCATATATTATGGTTTGCTCCAACTGAGCTTTAAAGAGTAGATTTTTACAGTGAAATATCGAAAGCAAAAAAAGGGCACTCTTGGACATGGAGCTTTAAAACACAGACCATGCTTGGAAAGAGCAAAGGAAAGGAAAGTGTGGATAAGCCCTTCACTCTAACAGTTTTCACAGGCACTCATCAGCATTTCTGCAGTTCAAAATTACATGATCCTGTTTAACATTTACAATTTGAAGCACATGTATTAAGTTCCAAAAGGTCAGCTTCACAAAACCAGATGACAGAGGAAAAATGAGGATTCTGTACATGATACATATACTTAGGAAAGGCGAAGTTTAAGAAAATTTACACAAAAGTCACATTAATAACTTCTGAACTTACGCCAACACATGACCTGTAGGGTAGGAAATTAAGCTAATTATTTCCGGAGACAGAATCCAAACTCTTCTAGTAAGAAATATGGGACTTTTGCAATGAATTTAGATAAGGTGCAACTGCTGAATAGGATACCTGTAGAATTTTTCAATGATGGTAAAAGCTAAACATTATTAAGAAACTTATATCCATGCAAGAGCCTTACTCAAACATGAACATTCAATTAATCAGTCATTTCAGTTTCCTTTAAAAAACAAAAAGATTTTTCAATCACTATTCAACAAGAGGAAGAAAACTGTACTTGCTTGAAAAGAAGAGTCATAATTTTTCCCACATTCAAGTAAATAAAGGATCTCAGAGGTAGCTTGAGGAAAATTTATGTGGGGTCTAAAGTTGCGGCACAGTAATACATTACTATAGTGCCATCTGCACTACACATCTGATAAAACTTGGGCAGCTTTCTGCTGTCATCTTGTACAACTACACTGGCAGGCATGGCACCACCCACTTTCAAGTCTGCATGACCATACTACAGATGCTTCTCACAGCCATGTTTCAGCAACAAATCCCACTTAATCCTATGTAGCACTGCCCACATCCAGCAGAAACACCACCTACAATGAATGATCCAATGACATCTCACATTTGCATATGCAGAGTTAGGGCCAAACCTCCACAGCTGCCCCTAGCCCTCTTGGGAGGGCCGCTACTCAGTACAATATGAGAAGTTTTCCTCCTCCCAAGACAACAAAAGGCAACCACTCAGGGAAGGTGGGGGGGTGCAGAGCCTGGACATAGAATTACCCTATCCTTCAGCATCAATATGCCATATATCATCAGATATTTTTTAGTTACATCGGATTGAATGCATGGCAGAATTTAGAGATATTTGGGATTTTAACGAAGCTTGTGATGTTGCATGATTATAAGATGCTTTTATAATATCCCCAACAGTCTGCTGCATTTCTGCATTTCAAGGGAAGATGCTTTGGTCTGATCCAGTTTTGCTTTTTATTTGTTCCTAAGAAATGGTGAATAAACTTCCAGCTACTACTGATTTCTCATTAAGGAATTCTAGTTTCCCAGTTCATAAATTTAAAGCTACTCAACCCAGTGTACACAGAGCAGTAGAGTGCTATGGCTGAATGAACATGTACTATCAGTATCATACTGATGAGGCAAAGAAAGGATACAAATTGGAACACACAGGATTCCCTCCCCATGAGAACTTCCTGATTTTCGCAGTGAAGAAGCAGCAATTCTGGAGGGGGGATTAAAACCTCTGATGAATGTTTTCTCTTTCAGAATAAGTGAAACAATGGTTGAAGTAGTGCTTTAAAATAATTTAATCAAACTGCTACAAAACTCCAAGATTCCACAGAAATGTGGCCCATGTTCTGGAGTTCTAAACAAGTACACTCTCAGGACCAACAATAATTACAAATTACAAATACAGGTAATTCGCAACTCATGTACATTTAACTTGTGTGGGTTCAGTTTTAAGCGCTTGGCAAAAAAGAAGAAGAATTAAAAAAGAGATTTGGGCTTTATGTACTATCTCCAGAACGTAAACCTCATCTAAGTTGAGAGGCACCTGTATACACTTATAAGAGGTAGATAGAACAGTGCAAGATGCTTTATACTGAAGCACCTAACTGTGCTACATATAAACATCTGCTCTGGATCCATTCCAGTCCGGCTTCCGCGCTGGCCATGGGACCGAGACGGCTCTGGTCGCCCTAACAGATGATCTCTGCAGGCAGCTGGATCGAGGCGGGTCGGGGCTGCTGATTCTTCTAGATCTGTCAGCAGCCTTCGACATGGTCGATCACGAACTCCTGGACCACCGCCTTGCCGACGTGGGGATCCAGGGCACAGTCCTTCAATGGCTGCGCTCGTTTCTCTCTGGTCGGGGACAGAGGGTGGCGCTTGGGGGGGAATTGTCATCGCGCCACTCCTTGGTGTGTGGAGTGCCTCAGGGTGCGATTCTCTCCCCGATGCTTTTTAACATCTTTATGCGCCCCCTCGCCCGGAGTTTTGGGCTGGGCTGCCATCAGTATGCTGATGACACCCAACTCTATCTGTTGATGGATGGCCATCCTGACTCGGCCCCAGACACACTGGCGAGATGTCTGGAAGCTGTGGCTGGATGGTTACGTGGGAGCCGGTTGAAGTTAAATCCTTCGAAGACAGAGGTCCTCTGGCTGGGCCGGGACGATATGGGATTGAGGGGGCAACTCCCATCTCTTGCGGGGGTGCAATTGGTGCCAGCACCGTCCGTTAAGAGTTTGGGTGTAATCTTCGATACCTCCCTCTCTATGGAGGCGCAGATTACAGCTATAACAAAGGCGGCATTTTTTCATCTCCGCCAAGCTAAGCAGTTGGCCCCTTATCTCTCTCGCCCTGACCTAGCCACTGTGATCCATGCGACGGTCACCTCCAGACTGGATTATTGTAACTCGCTCTACGTGGGGCTGCCCTTGAGACTGACCCAGAAACTCCAGCGGGTGCAGAATGCCGCGGCGAGACTCCTTATGGGGTCTTCACTGCGAGATCACATTCACCCAGTACTATACCAGCTGCACTGGCTCCCGGTGGAGTACAGGATCAGGTTTAAGGTGCTGGTTTTAACCTTTAAAGCCCTGTACGGCCTAGGACCCTCGTACCTACGGGACCGCCTCTCCTGGTATGCCCCACAGAGAAACCTACAGTCTGCTAATAATAACATCCTCAAGGTCCCAGGCCTCAGAGAGGTTAGGCTGGCCTCAACTAGAGCCAGGGCCTTCTCGGCTGCGGCTCCAATCTGGTGGAACGCTCTGTCACAAGAGACTAGGGCCCTGCGGGACCTGACATCTTTCCGCAGGGCCTGCAAGACAGAGTTGTTCCACCAGGCCTTTGGTCAGGGCGCAGCCTGACTCCCTCCTCTGGCAACCTGCATAGAATATTGCTTAATTGGTTGCCATTAATTTGATTTTAATTAATTTTTATAATGAATATTTTGAATGTGTGATTATTTGATTGTTTGATTATTTGATTATTGTTAGCCGCCCTGAGCCCGGCTTCGGCTGGGGAGGGCGGGATATAAATAAAATTTATTATTATTATTATTATTATTATTATTATTATTATTATTATTATTATTATTATTATGTCTACTAAGAGGGAAACTCTAGTGGGCTCAACGGAGTTTACTCAAAGTTAAGTATTAATACATACTTTTGAAAACAGGAAAAACTAAGCAGAAGTTGAAAGTTGAAGCCACTAACAAAACCATTAAACACCATACTTAAAAAGTATATAGATCTTAGAAATTGTGCAAAAACAAAAGAACTCATATTTTAGTAAAAGGTCTACTGATGCACACTTTAATTGGCAATAACTCCACTGAACTCAGTGAGACAGGCTTCTAAGTAAACATTTAGAGGAACAAACTTTACACAGCACAATAATTGTAGATAAAATTAACAATGCTGAAACTATATTTATTGTTCCACTGTATCTTACTCTAATCTAAGAACAGGGCACATGCAGCCCTCCAAATGTTATTGGACAACAACTCTCATCATTAATGCAGATTGAGGCTGATATGGGTTGGGAGTCAGAGACTTCCCTTAAGTGCTCTAATCAGTCTTCAAGACATTCATAGTTACTAATTTTCATCCACAATTATTTATAACAGAGTTAATTATAACAATGTGGCACAGTTCTAAACAGACAGCCCTTTCCTCTTCTGGGATATGAATGCAGTCACCATTTCTAGTTATCAGTATCCGATATTTCAGAAATAGAACAAGCCTTGAACAAAAATTATTCAATTAACTTTTCTTGCCTAGAATCAGCACAATATTGGGGAAAAAGTTTCCATTTCAATTTCCACAAAGCAGGACCATCATTCTAGTAAGGCACAAACCACCACCATCAGCCCACCATTTCATGAATGAAGCATGTCATATACTCGGGTCTAATGACTCTAAAAGCACTTATCTTGAAATTCACTTCTTTCACAGAAGCAATTACACCCACTCTAGAAAAAGCAATTAATTACTACATTGTCTGGAGGTTTTCAATGCAGTTATCCAATATGTCTACCCACTATTCCAGTTGTCACCATTCCATCTTTAAAAGAAGTGAGGATTACCATGGACATAATCTGTCCAGGCATTGGCATACCCTCCTGAAGTTTCAGAACAACAGTTGATGTTCCATCTTCCCAAGCTTTGTCCAGAATCAACCTGGAATGGGACTTTTCCCAGCACAAGAGCACCATCTTGTGGACATACAAGTTCACTTGGAGACTGGTGTGTGCAGACCCTATAGAGTTGCAAAAGAAGGAATCTTCAGAAAGTGGTGGAACCACCAATAGAATACAGTGGTACCTCAGGTTACATACGCTTCAGGTTAAAGACTCCGCTAACCCAGAAACAGTGCTTCAGGTTAAGAACTTTGCTTCAGGATGAGAACAGAAATCGGGCTCCGGCGGCGCGGCAGCAGCAGGAGGCCCCATTAGCTAAAGTGGTACCTCAGGTTAAGAACAGTTTCAGGTTAAGTACGGACCTCCGGAACGAATTAAATACTTAACCTGAGGTACCACTGTATTATTATTTATTGGTCATTCAGAATGAGGATGTTTCCTTTTACATTGAAGAGTTGCCTTTTCAGGTCATGGAATAATGTACAAGAATTGTGAACTCTCAAACCAGAAGAGCCAATCAAATTCTTCTCACCTAATATGGGTTTAGGTTTCACTGAGTTTCTTTCTTGGAGGAATGTGTAGTAGTCAGTTGCTATACATCAGGGTTGGATAGTTTGGTCTTTTGAAAAATGCCCCAAGAATGGTGGCCAATTATTTTATAGCATATTTTGATTATCTGGGGAATCTTAAATGTCATCAGGAACTAATCCAGTTCAAATGTAGCATGCAAGTTATCCATCTCTAAAATAAGTATCCTATCACATGGGTACAGTAAATACATCATTAATTTATTTCCAAGTGCTACAATGCCAGAACTAAAAATGTTACATTATTTGTTATTAATGTCTGGGTTTGGTCCATAAAGTGATTTTAAAAACCAAAACCTTTCTACCTTTAGTCCAAAAGAAAGATCTTAAATGAAACTGTAAACAGAACTTGGAAAGGAAAGGAAAGGAAAATGGGGGGGGGGGGGGGACTTCCCAAATTTTCAAGTAATAGTTTCCAATCCAGGTGCCTCCACACTAAACCCTTAAAATTGACCCAATCTTAAGATATTGTTATAGCATCAAAGCAATGACACATATAACTATAAAAAGTTTGAATGTAAGGATTTTAAGTATCATTAGAAAGTTAAAATCTAGTACATAGACATCAACTTGATATTATCTTGAAATTTGTAAGAAAATATCTGAAAATACCTTGATATTATCTTGAAATTTGTAAGAAAATATCTGAAAATACCTTAGAAATCTGTGTGAAATGTAATTCAAAAATATGTGGTAAGGGTACACCCAGCTACTTTAAATGAATTCAAATCACCAGGATCCTCATCGCCTGATGAGCTGCACCAAAAGGTACAAAAGGACTGGAGGTGGGCAAATGTCCCCATCTTCAAAGGGGAGGGGGGGAGAAGTCCCAGGTAACTACCGACCAGGAAAGGTCCTAGAACAGATAAACAGTCAGTCTGTGAACACTTAGAAAAGGATGCTGTGATTACCAAGACCCTGCATGGGTTTCTCAAGAACAAGTCATGCCATACGAATCTCATTTCTTTTCATGATAAGAGTTACAAGCTTGGTGGATCAGGGGAATGCTGTGGACATAGTGTATCTTGATTTCAGTAAGGCTTTTGTCAGCACTGTTAAACAGAAAGCTGTGCAATGGAGCTCTCTTCCCAATCCTTCCAACCTGATGCTGGAAGAGAGAAGTCCTCTACTTTCAGTCTCCATAGGCCAAGTAGTAGCAGACTCCCTCTGCAACAGCAGAGGCATCAAATCCACATTTGGTTTATATGACCCAGAAACTAAGCCTCCAACAATACAGAGATCATTTGTATTAAAAATGTATACTGACTAAACTTTTAAAGTCTTCTTTCAAAATGATTAATTCACAGAATTGTGGAAATACTGGCCTTTTTAGAACAATTACTGGCATTTAGAACAATTACTGGTTTACAAGAAAGCAAATACCTCATTATGAATTAATTTCAAGTTTGAATGACAAAAGAATGGGGACTTGGATGTTTCTGAACTAGAATCACAAACACTTTTCACAATGAATACTCACACTTCCAAAGAATAATAATAACAAATATAAAACAAAATCAAGGTCCTGACACAAATCTTCTTGATTGGCTTGGTATATCCATTCAAACACCATGGTATGCAGTCACATCATGCAAACCTGCACAGATTTTCCCACATTATCAAACAATTCTCAAGTGCTTGTATAGCTCCTAGCTTTAGCAGTTTGCTCTGGTATACGTGACTAAAGACAGGGGAGGATCCTGCAACTCAATTAATTTGCAGTTTATGTATGTGTAAGAGAACTAGATACACAGCCAGAGGTTTTTTTTTAAAAAAACAAGCTTTTGCTGCTGCTTATCCCAGAAGATAACTGCTTAACTTTTAAAAGATGGCTGCACTGCTGGCTAAGGAATAGTGAAATTAGTGCATATTCACAGTAAGAGGCCTTGGTATATGAATTGTGAATTTAAAAGAAAACTATTACATTAATGGTACCTCACTTGAAAAAATATTACATTACAGTGGTACCTCGGGTTACATACACTTCAGGTTACATACGCTTCAGGTTACAGACTACGCTAACCCAGAAATAGTGCTTCAGGTTAAGAACTTTGCTTTGGGCTAGGGAAGAATTAGCATGGGTCCTGCAAAGGGAAGTCCTGCCTTATCAACCTTTTGGGAGTTCTCTGAGGTTGTCAACAAGTAGGAAAGGAGTGGGCATGGGCAAGAATTGTAGGGGGCAGGGCATGGAGGGAAGCACATACACAGAGTGTCAAACAACTAGTCTCCCATGTGTGGCAAATCTGGTGACTCAGGAGCTGTGAGCCCTGGGCATCAGGTCAACACTGTTTGCACAAAGGGCTGCTATGTATGACCTGTTACTCTTGTGGAGAGCAAGAAATTGCTATGGATACCCTCCCAATTTTCGCTACCCCTTCACATAGTAGTGAGGCCCAGTAGGCACCTACAAAGAGCACAACTTTCTCTGTAGTGGTACCTACTCGATGGAATGCTTCACAAAATGCACCCACAAATTGCTTTTTAAGCAATGCACAAAAACCCTTGAATACTATTATACAGCAAAAGTATAAAAATAATTATTATTTTATTATTTAAATTGCTTGTTTAATTGTTTAAAAAAATCATAGACCGTTATACAATGTTAGTCAAAGTCTGGATAGACCACTGCTATCCTGGGATCCTTCAGGCGGAAGGACAGGATATAAATTTAATAAATCAACATAATATAAATTCAGTAAATAATAAATCCATTGACCTAAATGCATAGGATGGAGAACAAAACATGTTATTGTGCTGTTTTGCCCTCCATCATAAGGACATATGACATACGCAGAATAGTGGTGTGTATGGTGGCTTGGATTAGCTGACAACCAATCACCATGATTACTTTTGAGCTCTACACAAAAGTAAAATACTTTTATAGAAATTGGTTAAACAAGAGCAGCAAGATGCATAAGACATTAACATCACAGAATGGCAAAGCAAGGAACATCAGGAATACATTTTCTAGGACAAAGTCTAACTGACGATGCACCTCACTGGATCTGAAACACCTATTCAGCCTAGAATATGATGGTGAGAAAGTTGCATTTGTATGCTTTGAGGGTCTCCTTCATGACAAACATATGATGCAACTGATCAGCTGAGATTTGATGTGTTCAATATAGCACCTATAGAAATCAGAGCCTGACAATAACGTAACTTTCATCTCCCTGACAAATGATATAGGCATGGATGATGTGACCAAAGATTTGCTGGTTGCTAATGACAGAGGAATACAAATTGCAGTGTGTAACGTGATTAAAGTAAAGATTAATCAGTACAACTCCAGTTTCATGATCCACTGAAAAAAACTTTAAAATTTGCTTCATCATAATATTCAAACATTGCCGCATCAGCAGAACATAAAAAAATATGATCAAGGTGATGGTAAGCACATCTAGAGACTGCTTAATTTTACAACTGCTTAATGCCCCAGGTGCTAGCCAAATGATATAAATGTTGAATGTCCTATGGCACTGCTGCTTACAAAAGCTGGAGAACAGATGAACACTTTATCCACTCCAGTAGTAATGATGTGGATGCTCATGAAGTCCCATATTTAGATTTGAAAATACGTATCTATGACTATCAAGTTATGCCGAACCTCAGAAATGTTAGCCATAATACTGATGTATTTTCCACTCTGCAGTGCCAAATCCAATGGCAATACAGTCATACCTTGGGTTGAAGTAGCTTCGGGTTGAACGTTTCGGGTTGCGCTCCACAGCGACCCTGAAGTAACGGAATGTGTTACGTCCGGGTTTCGCCGCTTGCACAGATGCTCAAAATGACGCCGCACGCTTGCGCGGAAGCGGCGAATCACGACCCGCACAGACGTGGGTTGTGTTCACTTCAGGATGCGAACGGGGCTCCAGGAGGATCCCATTCGCACCCAGAGGTACCACTGTACATTCTGTCCTTTTGTTACTGTTAGATTTGAGTCTTGCTGCTGAACAGAAACAAACATTCACTTTTGGGCCAGATGTGCAGTCAATTCATTACCATGAATGAATATCAAGCCTTCTTTCTCTCTAGTGTCCTTAGGACAAGAGGGGTAGAGGTGTAAGATGAGTTGGTGTCTGCTGGTGGCTATTAGATGAGACTTTTCCGGTTTTCAGGGAAGTCTTGAGGAAGCCAGTACACTTTCATCCTTGTGAGGTGGCTGAAAGAGGTTATGTTGTAGTCATCTCCACAAACAAAGATCTTATGTTTCTGTTGCTGCAGTCCCTGACCACAAAAGCAACTGAAACATGGATGATCTCTGTCACTGCTCTGTAAACAACTTGTTAAGCTTCCATGTTAACAAAATGCAATTCTCAATGGCCATAGAAAAGTTCTGCTGGAAGATATTTTTGATACAGCACTACCTTGTCAGTGGTACTGGAGGGGATAGGTGTTACTCAGGTGCCAAGACATAGTGAGTCACGTGTACAGTTCCCCAAAGAAGAAGAATGCCAGGCTACAAATATTTACCAAGGGCAAGAAGAATCTGCATATGTGGCCTCCAACAAAAGATCCTGCATTGCAGGAGATTTGACTAGATGACCCTTGGGGTTCCTTCCAACTCTACAATTCTATGATGTTCTTCAGCTTCCTGTTGCACATTCTAATCACCAGGCAAAGATCCAGCTACAAGCATTGACATGGAAAGGCAGAATACAAATAAACCTTGGTGTTATTCCTGCACATACCTCTGCCTGAAAGGGAACCGAAATCATGACAAGGTTACCTCCTGTGTCCATTTCCTGCCCGAAACACATGGCCACAAAACAAAATGCAATACAGTAAGGTGCACCTGTTTCAATGATTGCAATGTACTATTGCCTGAAGTTGTGATGCCATGGATGTTTTCCATCCTGCTGCCAACCGTTTTCTTACACTCTAATTTGTGCGTTTCTTCACCACCCACATTTCTACATGTCCATTTGAACCGGCTCTCTATTTACAGCAAGTGACTTTCATCTTGCACGTGCTCTAAGGGTTATGGCCATCTCTCTTGCTTATAGTCGTGACTGCATAATTCTCCATCCCACCTGGATATTCTCCCAAGTACAGTGGTACCTCGGGTTAAGTACTTGATTCGTTCCGGAGGTCCGTACTTAACCTGAAACTGTTCTTAACCTGAAGCACCACTTTAGCTAATAGGGCCTCCCGCTGCCGCCGCGCCGCCGGAGCCCGATTTCTGTTCTCATCCTGAAGCAAAGTTCTTAACCTGAAGCACGATTTCTGGGTTAGCGGAGTCTTTAACCTGAAGCGTATGTAACCCGAGGTACCACTGTATAGGAAATGAATAGCATTTGAGGCTGGGGCGTAGAGGACGGCAGCCTTTGAGAGGGGTCCGAGGAGAGGGAGCGGGGGGGGGGACTCTGAGGGGACCCACGTGGCGGGGGGGGAGAGAAGAGGAGCCTCAAGGGAGGCAAACGGGGAGCCCCCCGCCCGCCCGGCCGCCGCCTAGCAGATCAGGCCAAGGCCCGGAAGCTGAGGGGGGACGCAGATAGCCACCCCCCTCGGGTAGAGAAACAACGCCCCCCCCCCCCGCTCGCCGTAACCGCCGCTCCCCTCACCTGCACGCGCGACGTCGCCGACACCGCCTCTGCGGCCCGCCCCCTGGCCGGCGCGCGCATGCTCCTGTCGGGCCGAGAGGGGGAGGGGAAGCGCAGGAGGCGGGAAGAGGGCGGGTTGAGGGGAGGGGGTCCCCCAAAGGGCCTTTGTGGGGGCTTTCCTATTGGTTTCCCGCAGTCCCTCCTGAGCGACAAAAGCGTGGGCTGAATCTCGCGAGGTTGTCCCGTTGGGCCTCGTTGGCCAGAGAGGGGCGCGTGGCAGTGGCGGGGAGCCGGTTCAAGGGGACCTGAGGCGAGCGTCTCAGATGGCGGGATCCTCAGGGGCAGCAGATCCTGAGGTAGATCTTTATTCCCCACTTGTTTCTTGTGAACAGTCCTGTGGGGCAGCTCAATCCCCATGGAATTCACGGGGACCTGCTCCTGAATGCTCGAGATGGTGGCCGCAGGCTTCCGTCAGGTGCCAGGTATCTGTACAACTGCAATGCTTTGCTAGGGAGGAAACCAGAAAAACAGCCACGTCACTGATCTGCTTGGCCACCTCTGTAACCTCATGAAGTGCCAAAGAGCCCAGCCGGGTTCAGGGGCCACCAGGCGTCATGGTTCCAGTAACACGCAGGTGCCCTTCAGTAATGTTTTGTATTTAAGATTGTTAGGAAACATACTTTGGATATGTATTCTGGTGGGAGTGCACCAGGCACATAAAAATTCTCCCAAATATTTCGCATAGGCTGTCTTGTGCAGCCAAGAGCTTAGCTCTTGTAGCATTGCTATGGCAGTATACTCTCCTGAGAGAGACTTAACAGCAGGCTACAACCATGGATTCAGTGATCTATGAAATCTGACCATCTTTTAAGTGCAGATTAACTTTCCTCTCTTATTTTAAATTAATCTATTCAGATTTCATAGAATTGTAGAATTGGAAGGGACCAAAAGGCTCATCTAATCCTGATTGAACAAAAATGAAATGTTTTTAAGCCCCATTGATTTCAATGGAAGAGGTTTAATTTAAGCATGCCTTACAACTCCCATAGAGAATTACAACTCTATAGCTATCGGGCCAGATTAAAAGGTCAGCTGTTATTTAGTAGTCCTTGAAAGACTATTCCATCTTTCAGTGTCCACAAGACAAGTAGTGGTAGTCAGGAGACATAATTCTGAGATCCGTATCTCTTGGTATTACACTGTCATCTTGTAACATGAAGCTGAATTCTGAATGTCAAACAGTTGTGTAACGTTCAGAATAGTAATTTGTATGCAAAAGTGTTCTGAAAACTAGAAAAGTGAATAACAGCCCCATTCAAAGAAAACATTTTATGAAATGAGTACAGTGGTAACTCGGGTTACAGATGCTTCAGGTTATTATTTTCAGGTTGCGTGACACGCCAAACCCAGAAATACCAGAACAGGTTACTTCTAGGTTTCGGCGCATGCGAAGAAGCGCTAAATCGCAAACCACGCGTGCGCAGATGTGGCGCTGCGGGTTGCAAACACTGCGGGTTGCGAACGTGCATCCCACACAGATCACATTCGCAACCCGAGGTTCCACTGTAAAGGTAAAGGGACCCCTGACCGTTAAGTCCAGTCACGGACAACTCTGCGGTTACAGCGCTCTTCTTGTTTTACTGGCCAAGGGAGCCGGCGTTTGTCCGCAGACAGCTTCCGGGTCATGTGGCCAGCATGATTAAGCCGCTTCTGGAGAACCAGAGCAGCGCACGGAAACGCCGTTTACATTCCTGCTGGAGCAGTACCTATTTATCTACTTGCACTTGATGTGTTTTTGAGCTGCTAGGTTGGCAGGAGCTGGGACCAAGCAACAGGAGCTCACCCCGTTGCAGGGATTCGAACCACCAACCTTCAGATCGGCAAGCCCTAGGCTCAGTGGTTTAGACCACAGTGCCACCCACATCCCTATGAAATGATTAGCATTTCAATTTCAGATGAACATGTCACAGTAAATAAGTATTGGGATATGTCCATAAATTGATCTTGTTTTCAAAAGTGCAGATAGTTTGTGTAAAAAAAGAAGAGAAAAGTAGTAAGCATGTATGTGCATTGTAATACATCTTGTTGATGTGCTGGGCCCGGGAGTAACCCGAGTAACACGGTCCAGGTCCGGTCCTGAATCCAAGGGTTCCGTGAGGAGTCAGTCCGACAGGGCCGAGGCAGGAAACCAGGCAAGGTGAGGCACAGGATCACAGGCAGGTTCTGGCAAACAGCAGCATTGCTCCCGCAACCTGGGGCAGGGTCCAGCAGGCTTTTATCTCTGTAAGGGTAACGGCCAGTCCTGATCCCCCAGTGACTCACCTCCTTGTCTCACCCGAAGGAGAGCACTGCTCCTGCAAGTACTCAGGTCTCTCCTCTCAGATCTCAGTCTCTGCAGCTCGGGAGATGTCAGTGGGTACTAGACCCAGAGGCCGCCTCAGCCTCTTCTGATCCAACTGGTGGTGGAGCAGCTGTAAGTGATTGCCCAGCTGAAGGCAACGAGGTAATCCCCGCATCTGAAGCCAGGGCAGGCTCAGGCCCCTGACTCGGCCCAGCTGGTGCTTGTTGCAGGGGAACCTGTGCAGACGGGCTCTCCAGAATCAGACCCCAGACTAGGTTCAGCTGCCACCTGAGGCAATGGATCCGGTGCGGACTGAGACTCCTCTGGCTCCGAGTCCGACCCTGAGTCCCAGGCCATCACACCACCACCCCTCCCAAGCCCCCCCTCCGGCCGAGGGTCCAGGCCCGGCTTGCTGGGGTAAGCAGTGTGGAAGGCCTGGAGGCACTCAGGTGCGTGAACGTTGTCCGCTGGTTCCCAAGAACGGTCCTCTGCCCCATATCCCTTCCAGTCGATGAGGTACTGGAGCTTTCCTCTGCGGGACTGGGAATCGAGGATACGTTCCACCTCATATTCTGGCTCCCCCTGCACCGACACTGGCTGAGGCCTCAGACGGTGTGGGTGAAACTCATCAGGTGGGGTGACTGGACGGAGCAGCGACTGATGGAATACTGGGTGAACCTTGAGCGTTGGATACAAAGGCGATACGCCACAGGCGACTCCTGGGCAGTGATGGGGAATGGACCCGTGAACCGGGCATCCAGCTTCTACGAGGGCCAAGAGTAGTACAGGTGACAGGTAGAGAGCCACATCCGATCGCAGACATTGAGTTCTGGCCCCTGCTGACGGTGGCAGTCAATCTGGGTTTTATAGGTGTTCTTGGCCTGGCCTAGTTGCTCCATTAGAAGTTGCTGCTGGGATTAGAGCTCCTGTAGCCAGTTCGTCACTGTGGGAACCGCAGGCGCCGGCAGCATGCTTGGGAACAAACACTGGTGGTACCCATAGTTGGCCTGGAACAGGGTCTGTTGGGTGGAAGCGTTCACTGCATTGTTGTAGACGAACTCGGCCAACGCCAGATAGTCGACCCAATCATCCTGGTGGAAACTGCAGTAGCACTGGAGGTACTGCTCTAATACCACTTTCGGCCTGTCCGTCAGTCTGCGGGTGGTAGGCCGACGATAGACAGACCTCTGTCCCGAGAGCCTGGTGTACGCTGTGCCAGAAACAGGAAGGTGAACTGAGTGCCACGATCAGAGATCAAGCGTTCCGGTACGCCATACAGGTGGAAAACGTGCTGCAGGTACAGTCACGCCTTCTCCTTGGCTGAGGGTACAGACGAGCACGGAGCGCAGTGCACCATCTTAGTGAAATGCTCCGCAAATACCAGGAGGCAGGTACACTGACAAGACGGGGGTAAGTTCACCACGAAGTCCAACGAAACCGTGTGCCACGGATGAGGCGGGACTGGCAGTGGCTGAAGCAACCCAGGAAGTCTCCCGGTCGATCCCTTGGCCCACTGGCAGATATCGCAACCCCCAATGTACGTCAGCCTTCAAGTGGGGCCACCAGAATTCCCAACTTACCAGGTGGGTGGTCCGATATCTCCTGAAGTGCCCAGCTGCCGGGGCATCATGAGCCATCTAGAGTACCTATATGAAGGCATGCTCTGCTGTCAATTCCCAAATAAGTTCCTGAGTCCACACCTCGATTCGTTGCTGCTCCCACACTTGATCCTGCAGTGATTTGGTCTCCTGGGTAGAATCATAGAATCATAGAGTTGGAAGAGACCACAAGGGCCATTGAGTCCAACCCCCTGCCAAGCAGGAAGTAGTCTACCCTGCCATGCAGGGTAGTCAGGAATGCAGCTGGAGGTACGATCATTGTTGGCTCCGCCTGCTGCACCGTCTCCATGATGTCCTCTGGTTTCCGAGACAGAGCGTCTGCCTTCTGGTTTTGGGAGCTAGGGATGTAGCAGATCTGGAACTGGGAGAAGAGCAGCGTCCACCACATCTGCCGCTGGTTCAACTTACGGGTGGTCTGAAGGTACTCCAAGTAAGAACTGGTGGTCAGTTCTTCTACCGGGTGTTGAGCACCTTCGATGCAGTGTTGATGCGGTGCGGACTTGGCTCCAAGTCTGACCCCAAGTCCCAGGCCATCAAAGCTGAGGCAATGACACACAAGTCTATAAAATTGTGCCTCAGGTTATGGGACGATAACTTTTTAAAACTTTGACCTTTGTATTGCATCTTGTGATCACAGAAAGTGTATGAATACACTTAATAGTAAGTGCTAATAATTTTACAAACTTTGATAAAGGGACTGGAAACCAAGCTTTATGAAGAACTTTTGAGGGAGTTGGGTATAGTTGCCTGGATAAGAGCAGACTGAGAGGAGATATGATAGCCTTCTTCCAGTATTCAAAGGGCTGTCACGTGGAAGATGGAACAAGATTTGTTTTCTCCTGCTCTGGAGTCTAGGACCCAAACCAATGGCTATTTGACTGCTGATTCAGGATCCTAAAGTGTGTTTTATATACAGTCATACCTCGGGTTGAGTGTGCTTCAGGTTGAGCACTTTCGGGTTGATCTCTGCGGCAACCCAGAAGTAACGGAGCGTGTTACGTCCGGGTTTCGCCGCATGCGCAGACACTCAAAATGACGTCACGCGCGGAAGCCACAAAACACATTCTATTCAGGATGTGAACGGGGCTCCAGAACGGATCCCGTTCGCATCCCAAGGTACCACTGTAATCAACTTTTTATTTCTGTTCTTTGTATATTGCGTTGCTCTTTTGTTGCTATGGCAAATAAAGATTCATTCATTCAAATGGCTTTAAGTTACAAGAAAGGAGATTCTGACTAAACATCAGGAAGAACTTTCTTTTTTAAAAACAATAATATTTATTGAAGTTTCCAGAAAAATCAAAAATATAAAAGAAAAAAGGGGGGGGAGACATTTACATTTCAACCTTACTTTCATTGACATCTTTCCAGGACTTCCCCACCCCACCCCCTCTTGTATTCCATTTCCATTAAATTAATTCCACAAGTTTTTACCCTAAATTTTAAGCTTATTATCATTGTTATCATTGACCCAATATTCCATTTAATTCATCTTATATAACCATTTTCCCTTTATATTCCACCATCCTTCAACTTAAAAATATTTTTTCCTCTAAGATCGATCCCTGTTCCCTTCCACGAATTCCCCTCTTTAATACACAGGACAGAATGAAATAAGAAAATAAAGAACATAATATAATTTTACACCCTTTGGATTCCGAATTTCTCTCCCCCCTTTCCCGGTTTCGATCCCCAATGTCCATCAATCTATCTGTTGTCAGCCTGGAGACTCCACACCATGTCCAGATCTTGGTCAGCTCCACTTTGCCGTCTTTTTGGTAGTCTTTGCCGTCTTTTTGGTAATCTTTAGTTTCAAACACCCAGTCTTTGGAAAAACTCTATCTCAAGAAGGTCCATTTTTTCTTTCATCCAGATCTCTATATTTACGAGTAAAACTCAAATTTTGTTTCTTAATCCTTTAAAATCTGAATGTCCCAAATGCTCCCACTTCCAGCTCTGTCCACTTCTTGTTGTTCTCTTTCCTCACTTTCCTCAGGTTTCTATTCCTGTTCCGCTGCAAAAACATTCTAATTCCAAAATCTTCTAGTTCCTCTACAGTGGCTTTATTTGTTCAGGAACAAAAACTTGCGTCATGTCCCTTCCGTTCTTCAATAGATATATCTATTGTCTCCTTTAGTGTAGAGACCTCTGTAGACAAAATAATGTTTCATTTTTGCAACTTTCCCAGGAGATAAAAAGTCCTATTCAAATCCATGAGTATTTTTCCACTTGCAACAATTCTTGTAGTGTCCCAAAGTCCCCTCTAGAGGGATTATGGTAACTTAGTTTCCTTCCAGATCACACCCAAAAGTCAAACTAACTTATTGTCCCTTGTTTTCAACAATTTATATCCACATTGTAACAAATTTGACCGGCAAAGTCCTAATAACAAAGTTCTCTTTTTATTCTCCAACTTTGACAGCTGTCAAAATCTTTATATCTCCTCACCAGGCTCTCTCACGGATCTCTCCCGGTTCCCGGGGGGGGGGGTTGCACTTTAGCTCAAACAATCCACTTTTCTCCTCCAGCACAATCTTGTAATTTTCCATCATGAAATTAATAACTTTTATCAATAAAAAACAGACCCTTCTCTCAATCTTAGTTGTCAGGTCCTTGCTTTAAATCCTCTACAACAGGGGGGAGACGGACTTCCTCTTTGCATCTCCCCCGCTCGTTCCTAATTTTAAAAAATTAGTTCCTTTTAGATCCAATTTCCCAATTACTCACGGGTTGTCGTTTTTAGTCCAAATTTTCAATGGAAGAAGTCAGCGCTCTCCGTCGAATGGCATGCGGCTTCGCTCGGCAGGGGAAGCGGAGGACTCATAGCACCACGCCACTCCCCATCCCCCGCTCCGTAGCCTTTAAAAAGGCTCTTTCGCGGGTTGGAGGGCGCAAACGGTGCCTGCCGAGTCACCAGGTCCATGGGCATCTGCGCCCATGGTTTGTGAGGGTCCCCGCGTCGCTGGCGCGGCGGGACCCAGCCCCTACCGAGCAGGCTCCCTCCGGAGCTCGGAGGGAGTCCGCCATTCGGCGATGGCGCCAACCCGGAAGTCCCCCAACATCAGGAAGAACTTTCTGATGGTAAGAGCTGTTTGACAGTGGAACGGGCTCCCTTGGAAGGTGGTAGACTATTATTCCTTGGAGGTTTTATGATTCTATGAAAGTATTTCATTTATTTGTTTTATTAAAATTTCTAAGAAATTTTTCCTGTTAAGGAACTTTCAGAACTTGAATTTCATTTGAGGACAAACCCAGGCTTGATCCACATTGTAGCCTCTTGTTTTTGTAGGCAACATTAGATTATTACTTTTTAAATGCAATTGCTGCTCATTTGGCATATTGTATGGAATACCATGTTATAAACCCTGAGAAGTAGTGTATAAACATTTTGTTTAAGTATGACTGTTCTTAATACTCTCATATTCTCAGCCAGTGAGAATAAAATGGAAGATTCAACTTTTCCATGGATCCACTATAAGGTCAAAGATGGGATGTGAAAAGTGAAAAACAGTGTTTCAAACCAGTTTTGCAGGAGCAAAGACACTCCCCATCCAAACACAGAAGATGAAGAACAGCAGCAAAACATAGGGTTGCCATATTTCACAAAGTAAAAACCAGGACACCCCAAAAGTTGTTTTAGAAAACCTTTTTTTAAAAAAACAACTTGCCTAAGCTCTAGGACAAAGCACCACCTTTTGGATATTCTCCACACACACACACACACCGGATATCAACTCTGCCTTTCTCCAGGAACATGTCCAGGAAAATCCGAACGTATGGCAGCCCTAGCAAAACATAGTATCTCGAAGTTTGTAAAGCCAGTCCAAGAAATCACAGAAATAAAGGTCAGAAGTAGCGGTATCAATACAAGTAGCAGTGGGTGTCATATGCATTGTAAGGAGCCAAGAAACAATAATACTTTTTAAAAAACTGATTTGAATCAACCCCCGTAGCAACATAGTAATATGAAGAACCTGCTAGACATACAGTACAAGCCTATGCATGTCTGTTCAAAAAAAAAGTCCACTGAGTTCAATGATACTTACTGTGCTAAGTAAGTTGGTATAGCATCGAAGACTTAGACCTTGCTGTTGCCCCTACCGCTGGCTGTTGTGCCAATGAAGAGTTCTGAAGGTTCCCCACTAACAGGTAGAAGGAGTAGATCCCCCTCTCTCTCTCTCTCTCTCTCTCTCTCTCTCTCTCCTCTCTCTCTCTCACACACACACAGTCCCAAGAAACTGCTGTTCTCCAAACTTGTTATTCTCGTATCTCTATTCCATAGAGATACAAGAGCGGAGAAATTCTAAGTATTAGTTTTGTTTTATTTATATAATAAAGCATTATCAAAATGCAGGCAGGTTCATATGAAAGAATATGGTCTTGCAGATAGCTTGGACCTAAGCCTTGTAGGGCTTTATAGGTCATAAGATGTACTTTGAATTGTGCCTGGAAATAGACTGGTAGCCAGTGGTGCTGTTTTAACAAGGGAGTCGTCAGCAATCTGGCTGCAGCTCTTTGAGGCAGTTGAAGTTTCTGAGCCCTTTTCAAAGGCGGAGTATAGAGTAATAACCGTGTAAAGTATTTAATCCAAATGGGATGTAACTGAGGCATTGGTCACTGCAGCTAAATCAGTCATTTCAAGGAATGGACACAGCTGGCACACTAGCTGTAAGTGTGCAAATGTACTGCTGGCCACTGCAGAGACCTGTGCAACCAGGCTCAGGGCTGAGTCCAGGAGCATGCCTAAACTGTGAACCTGTGTTTTCAGGGGAAGTGGGACCCCATCCAACACAGGCAGAATCCCTGTTCTCTGTTCTGCCTTCTGACTGCCCAAGAGACCATTTCCTTATCTGCCTTTCCCAAGAGGTTCCAACATAACAGGAATGACATCTTGCTGACTGGCAGGTCTGAAATTATTCCAGATGCACATGCAGTCCGTATCCCTGATGCAGCCTGGGGAAGGGGGGGAGAGCCTGCAACAACAATCTACCCTCACTCTTCCCCTCCGCTTCCTCCTCCTCCTGGATAGCTCAACTGGATAGAGCATGGTGCTGATAACGCCAAGTTTGGAGGTTTGATCCAGTATGGAACAGCTGGATATTCTTGCAATGCAGAGGGTTGGACTAGATGATTTTCAGGGCCCCTTCCAACTGCATTTCTGATTTCTCTCTTTTTCTGCATCTCTCTCTAGTCACACCAGCACCTCCCTTCTTTGCTTCTTTTACTAATATATATCGACTCATCAGCCTTTATTCATGTCACAAGGAGTCACTAAATCTGCTTAGAGATTTTATTTGTAATTGAGCTGTTTACAAATTCCATGAAATAAAAATAAATGGCTACTCACTATTCGCTTCCGTAGAAGGTATGCCACCTTCTACCCCCAGGACATTGTACAAAGTGCTTTCCCTTCACTGCTCCCTGGGAGTCCAGCATGCCGCCTGGTCCCAGTACCAATGGGCTGGGCAAGCTGTGGTGGTAGCTGCATTCATCATTCACAATTTGTTATTTCTTTTTTTTTTAATTGAGTTTATTTACAACACACACACACCTGTCAAACTGAACATGAAAATAATACTGAATCAAAAGAGAAACAAGCAACAAGACATAAAACAAAAAAGTACAAATAAAACATGATATTGTATGAAAACTTATACAAAACAAAATCATACACACACACAAATATACATACCATATTTCAGTTCTTGTTTTTTTCCAATTGACTTCCTTCATCCTCAACATGGTTCTTTTATCGTTTTTGGTAAACTCTTTTTAGTTAATTCTTACCCCTTTTTCTTTCTGTTTTTAACTTAAGTACCATAAATTATTTTGCAGAAGTTACTGTATTTTTCACCCCATAGGACGCACCTATGTTTTTTTTGGGTGGGGGGGAAATAAAGAAAAAATATATATTTCCCCCCCCCCAGGCACGGGGCTGGCGCAGGGGAAGCCCGAGCTTCCCCCGACCCCAGCCCCCAGAACAGCCTACTATCCGCAAGCCTAGGGAGCCGCGACGGTCTCCCCAGGCTTGCAGAGAGCTGCGGAATGCAGGCAGCTTCGGAATGCAAGAGGGTTGCGTGGAGCTGCGCCAAGCCCCGGAGTGCAGGCAGCTCCGTGCAACCCTCGGGAGCCCGGCGCGGCTTCAGGTTGCGCAGAGCTTCCTGAAGCCTGGAGAGCGAGACGGGTCGGTGTGCACCGACCCCTCTCACTCTCCATGCTTCAGCGAAAGCCTGTATTCGCCCCATAGGACGCACACACATTTCCCCTTCATTTTTGGAGGGGGAAAAGTGTGTCCTATAGGGCAAAAAATACGGTAATCAAAACAATTTGTTATTTCATGTGGCATGCAGCCCAAGGTACACCCCAGACCTTCCAGGCACTGATTTGCCCTCCCTCTTTTAAACTATTGTTTCTATTTTCCAGAGGCTGTCTTTTCCCAGCATCCTCTTACTGATCTCTAGTGTCAATTACCATGATCTTGTGGGGGGTCAGCATTGGGGTGGGAGCAGCATCAGAGTGTTTTGCCTACAGCAGCAAAATGTCTTGGGCTGGTTGCTGACAATAGCGGCAATTGTGCTGCAGGGTACCACCATGTCCCCAGTGCTATTTGACACCTGCATGAAAATGTTGGAGCGCTTATCAGAAGATTTGGGGTGAGGTGTCATCAGTACACTGATGATAGCCAGCTCTAGTTCTCTGTAACATTTGAACCAGGAGATCCAGTGCAACCCCTGGACCAGTGTCGGGACTCGGTAGTGGGCTGGAGGAGGGCCAGCAGCTCAACAGCAGGTGCTTCAATCCGCTTGGCTCCAGGGATCTGCTTTGCAGAGAGGGTTACAGAAGGCGCCAGTCCTGTAGGCTGCAATGTGGTTGTGGAGAGCATGAGACCCAGTGTCTCTCTCTTATCTTCTCCCCCTACCAACCATATGTTTAATTAGGGGTTTTGAACTCAGATTAAATGTGTGGTTGGGAAGGGAAGGAGGAAGGGGGGAAACCATCTCCCCCTCCTGTGAATCAATTTTGACCCAAATCGAGGCTGAGACTGCCCTTAGTCAGGGTCAGTCCAAAGTTGTGGGCTGGGGCAGGGGTGGGCTGTGCACAACCCTAGTAACGTATTGTTGTTTAGTCATGTCCGACTCTTCGTGACCCCATGGACCAGAGCACGCCAGGCACTCCCGTCTTCCACTGCCTCCCGCAGTTTGGTCAAACTTATGTTCATAGCTTCAAGAACATTATCCAACCATCTCGTCCTCTGCTGTCTCCTTCTCCTTGTGCCCTCCACCTTTCCCAACATCAGGGTCTTGTCCAGGGAGTCTTCTCTTCTCATGAGGTGGCCAAAGTATTGGAGCCTCAGCTTCACGATCTTTCCTTCCAGTGAGCACTCAGGGCTAATTTCCTTAAGAATGGATGCGTTTGATCTTCTTGCAGTCCATGGGACTCTCAAGAGTCTCCTCCAGCACCATAATTCAAAAGCATCAATTCTTTGGCGATCAGCCTTCTTTATGGTCCAGCTTTCACTTCCATACATCACTACTGGGAGAACCATAGCTTTTACTATACGGACCTTTGTTGGCAAGGTGATGTCTCTGCTTTTTGAGATGCTGTCCATGTTTGTCATTGCTTTTCTCCCAAGAAGCATGCGTCTTTTAATTTCGTGACTGCTGTCACCATCTGCAGTGATCTGAACATGGAGCCCAAGAAAGTAAAATCTCTCACTGCCTTCATTTCTTCCCTTTCTATTTGCTAGGAGGTGATGGGCCTAGTGGCCATGATCTTAGTTTTTTGGATGTTGAGCATCAGACCATATTTTGCACTCCCCTCTTTCACCCTCATTAAAAGGTTCTTTAATTCCTCCTCACTTTCTGCCATCAAGGTTGTATCATCTGCATATCTGAGGTTGTTGCAATTTCTTCTGGCAATCTTAATTCTGGCTTGGGATTCATCCAGCCCAGCCTTTTGCATGATGAATTCTGCATATAAGTTAAATAATCAGGGAGACAATATACAGCCTTGTCGTACTTCTTTCCCAATTTTGAACCAATCAGTTGTTCCATATCCAGTTCTAACTGTAGCTTCTTGTCCCACATAGAGATTTATCAGGAGACAGATGAGGTGATCAGGCAGTCCCATTTCTTTAAGAACTTGCCATAGTTTGCTGTGGTCGACACTGTCAAAGGCTTTTGCAAAGTCAATGAGGCAGAAGTAGATGTCTTTCTGGAACTCTCTAGCTTTCTCCATAATCCAGCGCATGTTTGCAGTTTGGTCTCTGGTTCCTCTGCCCCTTTGAAATCCAGCTTGCACTTCTGGGAGTTCTTGGTCCACATTCTGTTTAAGCCTGCCTTGTAGAATTTTAAGCATAACCTTGCTAGCGTGTGAAATGAGTGCAATTCTGCGGTAGTTGGAGCATTTTTGGGCACTGCCCTTCTTTGGCATTGGGATGTAGACTGATCTCCAATCCTCTGGCCACTGCTGAGTTTTCCAAACTTGCTGGCCTATTGAGTGTAGCACCTTAACAGAATCATCTTTTAAAATTTTAAATCATTCAGCTGGAATATCATCACTTCCACCGGCCTTGTTATTAGTGCTTTCTAAGGCCCATTTGACTTCACTTTCCAGGATGTCTGGCTCAAGGTCAGCAACTACACTACCTGGGGTATGAGGCATCCATATCTTTCTGGTATAATTCCTCGGTGTATTCTTGCCACCTCTGTGTATTCTTGCCACCTCTTCTTGATGTCTTCTGCTTCTGTTTAGGTCCTTACCACTTTTGTCCTTTATTATGGTAATCTTTGTACGAAATGTTCCTTTCATATCTCCAATTTTCTTGAATAGATCTCTGGTTTTTCCCATTCTATTGTTTTCCTCTATTTCTTTGCATCACTTGTTTAAGAAGGCCCTCTTGTCTCTCCTTGCTATTTTTTGGAAATCTGCATTCAGTTTCCTGTATCTTTCACTATCTCCCTCGCATTTTGCTTGCCTGCTCTCTCCCGCTATTTGTAAGACCTCGTTGGACAGCCACTTTGCTTTCTTGCATTTCCTTTTCATTGGGATGGTTTTCGTTGCTGCCTCCTGTATAATGTTATGAGCCTCCATCCATAGTTCTTCAGGCACTCTGTCCACCAAATCTAAATCCTTAAACCTGTTCCTCACTTCCACTGTGTATTCATAAGGGATTTGATTTAGATTGTATCTTACCAGCCCAGTGGTTTTTCCTACTTTCTTCAGTTTAAGCTTGAATTTTACTATAAGAAGCTGATGATCTGAGCCACAGTCAGCTCCAGGTTTTGTTTTGCTGACTGTATAGAGCTTCTCCATCTTTGGCTGCAGAGAATATAATCAATCTGATTTTGAAGCTGCCCATCTGGTGATGTCCATGTGTAGAGTCGTCTCTTGTGTTGTTGGAAAGCGTGTTTGTGATGACCAGCTTGTTCTCTTGGCAGAACTCTATTAGCCTTTGCCCTGCTTCATTTTGAACTCCAAGGCCAAACTTGCCAGTTCTTCCTTTTATCTCTTGAATCCCTACTTTAGCATTCCAATCCCCTATAATGAGAAGAACATCCTTCTTTGGTGTCATTTCTAGAAGATGTTGTAAGTCTTCATAGAATTGGTCAATTTCAGTTTCTTCAGCACCAGTAGTTGGATTACTGTGATGTTAAAAGGTCTGCCTTGGATTCGTATCGAGATCATTCTATCATTTTTGAGATTGCATCCCAGTACAGCTTTCACCACTCTTTTGTTGACTATGAGGGCCACTCCATTTCTTTTACGGGATTCTTGCCCACAGTAGTAGATATGATGGTCATCCAAACTGAATTCGCCCATTCCCATCCATTTTAGTTCATTGATGCCCAGGTTGTCAGTATTTATTGCCATCTCATTTTTGACCACATCCAACTTGACCAAGGTTCATGGTTCTTACATTCCAGGTTTCTATGCAATATTTTTCTTTACAGCATTGGACTTTCCTTTCGGTTACAGGCATATCTGCAACTGAGCGACCTTTAGGCTTTGGCCCAGCCACCTCATCAGCTCTGAATCTACTTGTACTTGTCCTCCGCTCTTCCTCAGTAGCATGTTGGACGCCTTGTGGAATTGGAAGGGACTCAAAGGGTCATCCCATCCAAGCTCCTGCAATTCCTTTAAAGGGGGTCATTTTGCCAAGTTGGCTACAGATCACTGTAATAATTTTTGCATATTTTTTGAATGGCTAGACTTCTTTCTTCCCAGCTTGTAGATATTATTTCCTTAAAATACAATCAAGTTTGCTTTAACATTCTATCCTAGTAGATACTATTTAAAGCATTTAATCCTTTAATATAAAAATAGGAACCAGCTTATTTTTCTTCCTTTTTAATAGACCCTAAACAATAATGTGTGGTCTTCTTTCCTGAATTCAGATCATGAAAGAGGTCATTATTATCAAATTACAGGTTTCTGAGGGATATATAATATGATAATTACTGGCAAAAGACTATGCTGTATCAACATTGCATTCCTTCTATGAATAGAGGCTATGAAAAATGTTTTACAGCTTGATATTTGCATACAAATATTTAAAGACTGAAACATGCACAGAAATATGTAGAGTTAAGACTCAAACAGTGGTTTTTAATGAAACAAAGCAAACAAGTCAATAAAATTTTCACACTTAATCTACTCTTGCCAGTGCCAAATGTATTCTATTTTGTGTCAAGAAAGGAGGCAAAAAATTGGTCTCTCCAAGATCTCACTCTTGAATTTAATCTTTTCTAAAAGGATCTCACTGTGTAGCTTTTAATTACAAGACCAGTGGCAGCTGGAGTGTCCAAAATGTGGTGCACTCTCTGCCTTATCTGTATATAAGAAGCCACTCCGTCAATATTTGACAAATAACACTTTCTCTTGATGCTGTGTACCTGATGCTGGACTGACAGCTTCATGTTTTCTATTCTATCTGGTGGTAATCTTGTATTCAAAAGACAGCATGCTTATATCAAGAGAGGACGGGTTTGCTCAGAAGTGGGTAGGGCATGCTGCCACACAGGGCAAACCGGGCATACAGCCCCTCCCACTGTGTCATCCTGTTCCCCCTTAAGAAGAAGCTAAGTAGGCTACTGGGATGGACCAGGGCATGACTACATGTGACTGGTGTCACATCCCATCTTTATCAGTTTCCTCTCTCAATATTTTATATTAGTGTATCTTGCTGCTTTAATATTCCCAAGCAATTGACAGACGGTTTTTTAAAATTAACAAATCTCATTCTACAGATTTATTCAATATGGTCACTGTGAATCCTTCAGATGCATTTAAGGGAATTGCTTTATTGCTACTGTTTCTCTAACAGCTTGTGATCCAGGACAGAAATTTAATTTTCTCACTGTGACTTTTCAACTTCTTTAACAACCCTTGTGAGAGTCTTTGTCAGAGGCCTTATGTAAGCCCAAATAAATTATGTCAGCTGGCTTGCCTTCTACAGTACAGCTAAATTCTCACTTTAATCTAATTCAGAGAAATATCAAGAACACTAATAAACTATATTTGATTTTATTTGTTTGTAGTGTTTTGGCAATAGCTGGACTGATGCTTTGCCTGGCCTTTAGCCAGTCATGTTCATGTCAATAAAATGAACTGGGTTTTAAGTGTTGCCCTCATATTCCTTTGAACACTGAATAACTTGCAGCTCTGGTGTGTCTGATGCACGTGAAGAACCTGTGTCATCTACCTGTTCTGTCTGGAAACTTTGCTGTCAGAGGTAATCAAAGTGATGCCAAGCAAAAAGACACAACTCTTTGGCAACTAAGAAATAGCACAGCTGTGTGTGTAGAAAGCCCACTCCTTGCTATCCTACCCATCTAGTTTCATATGACCCCAAGCTTCAGATTGTCACTAGGCCTGTGTAGTGTTCTCCACCACCTGAGTCGCCGCTTGCTAGGTGTTGGAGGTGGGGTGTGTATGTAGCTCCCTTTTGAAAGGCCGATGGGGCACTGAAGGAGAACAGCCTCTACTGTTGTCTAAGTACTGCCAGACGGTTGGTGTGATGCCTCTGGTAGGGAAAAGACTTAACAGAAAAAGTGGTGGAGCTGGTTGCTCTGCACAGGCCACATCTCCAGGCCATGCTGCCATAAGTCTTGTTTCTTAGCATAGTGTCACCACTTCTAGCAACACCAAAAGAGAGGACCCAGATAAGCATACAAAATTTTGAAATAATTATTCTAATTTAAATAGAAATGTAGTAATTTTTCTTATTGCAGTGAGTCCAGGTGACCTATGTACCTGCTCAGTTTGCTATCTAGTTGATGGGGTCCTACTCTGCATTCTTATGGTTCTGTATAACTAACCAGTCTTAGAGAAGGCACTCCTTACAATAGAGGACTGCGCTTTTTAAAGTAGGACATGTGGCCACACACCTACAGCAATGGAGAAATTTGTTGTGTATTCAGTGGTCTGTGTTTGCCTGAGCTTGAGTCTGGACTAAGTATTCTGAGCTCCTGTGTTCTGATTCAATACATGGTCACAGAACATTTCAGAATTTGGCCTCTGCCATTGGCCCTTGCACTCTGAGTCATGATTTGCAGTTTGGAAGTTTAGACACCAAGCACGGGAGTGGGTTTCAGAAATGTATATAAGCAGTTTCTTTGCCCCTGTTTCCCTGCTTTTAATTAAACTCTAGTGTTTCCTGTCCACACTAGTGGGCAGTACTTCATGGAATGTATTTGCACTGTGTGTTGTTGTCCCCTCCCCTCAGTCAGTACCTCCCCACCCTTTCTGAGTTGTGACAACCTGAGATCCTTTGTAGAGATGCACACAGGTATTTGTTTGGCCATGTGAGCAGCCATTTAAAAGAAAGAGAGAGAGATACAAATGTTCTGATATACCAGGCTTGCACAGAATGGTAGGTTAAGGGGGGTGGCCCCACCAGTAGTTCAGCCTCCCTGTGTTCCAAAAACCTGGAGGTACATCTTTGGCATAAACACAGGTGTGTGTCTACATGTGTGGTTGGCATTTAAAAAGAGAGAGAGAGGCTTCCAATAGACCAAACTTACATAAAACATTGAGTTAGTTAAAAAAATGCATGTGATACATCAAATCCAATTTAAACTGCCATGTGTGCACAGGCTAAGTATAAGCCAAAAAGTTCCCAACTGAAATCTTCACTTCTACCACCAACTGACTTAAAGGGCCCCAGGCAACCAGGCAAGTCACCATATTTGTTGCTCTACATCTTCACTACAAAAATAATGATGTTCTTGCATGGGGTGTTCTTGTAAGGAATAATGAGATAATGTAAGGGAAGGACACTTGAAATGTGCTTTTCTGAATGCTTAGTATTAATATTAAATAGCTAAATGAAAAGGAAAGAACCATCAAGCACAAATCTTTCTCAAAGGATTTTTAAAATACTGGCACCCACTAAACCATCCATTTCTCAGTGTTGATCTTCTTTGTTTGCTTGTTTGTTAGCATGGGGCAGATGATTGATATGGCACCTGAATGCACATCCACTTTGCCAAAATTGACTGCCTGGCTATTTTCCCTTCCTTATCCCTTGCCAAGGGAAAAAAATATCCAGTAGCTCAAAGAAAACTTCCTGATGTCATACCCTAGAGCAGCACACCACCCACCGCCTGACCTCCTTCCCTTGCAAGAAGAAGCTTCCCCCCAAGAGGTGTGGGAAAGGGAACTGCTTTCATGTTTTAGCAACTGTTTCTCCTCCACCTATTTCCTTCTTAGTTTTCTTACTTGCTGTATATATCGCTATCCTCTAACAATAGCTTTGTTTCCACAGCTGCACTGATTATATTTCTCAGTATTTCTCATTTTTTCCGGAAATATTAGGGTGGGTTGTTTTTATTCATTTAACTTGGAACAGCCTGCAATAATATTGCAAGAAGAGTCTGAGAATAAGGTAATAAGCACAGGCCACTTTTATTTCTTTGTCTGTTTTGTTAGCCCACCCCCCACCCCAGCCTCTATCAGTTTATATAACAGTAAGTCTGCTGTGATAGTCCTGGAAAGGTAGCCTGGAAAATCCAAATGTTGAGTAGGAATTTTCCAAAACACTCACACTGCATTTAAATATCCCCATATGCTTAATTCTTCCCGTGTAGGCCCTATTTTATCCCAATTTTCTACCAAAAACCAAATATTTTGGGGAATCTTTGAAGTCTTAATGACCCACTTCACACATATCACTAAGCTAAACCACGGCTGAGGTGAATGAATGAACATAGGGGCATTCACAGGAGGGGGAAAAAATCACCACCAGGATACTCATCCCCCAGTCCTCCTGGTGCCACATTGCTCAATGTTGAGATAGGATTTGACTTAGCATGACTTCCAAACCTAGAGTCATGGCTTGTCTCTCTCAGACAAACCAGGCACAGTAAATCAAAGACAAATCTTGGTTGCAGCTAGTGTTTCCCTCTTCTAGTTGTACAATCCTGTAAGGATAAAGCAATGCCTTATGGGTGGCCTCTCACAGAACCAAGGGTATTCCTTGGTCCAATTTTTCTTCTTGTGAGCATAGCGAGGTTCTCTGATTGCATGAGGTTTTAATCCCTGTGGATATCCCTCAAGGATAGGATTACTCTAGGGTTCTGTGAAACTGTATGATTATATCTGATAACTTTGGTCATGTTTATTTGACCAAATACACTTTACTTTGTTGGAGAAATGTAAAAAGGGTTCCAAGACTGGAGGTATCACTCACAGAAACCCAAGAGAAAAAGATGCAGACTTCAAGAGTCTTTGCTCCACCCATTTCATCCTTCTCCAGGTTCTGGGAGTCAGCGGAGAGGGGAGTTTGTCACAGCATGCATCTTCACCAGCTGGACTCATCTCTGCCTCTTGGTCTCCCTCCCCTTCTGTTTTAGGTTCAGACTCTGATTCTGGACTTGAAGCCCTGTTACCTCTTCAGCTTCCCAGTCTTCTCCTTCTGACCACTCATCATTGTCCCATCATCATTCCCCAGGTTCTGAACCTTCTTCCCTTGGTTCCCCAGCTGGTTCCACCCACCACTCCGTGTCCAACCAGCCCATGGCAAGTTACATCTGATAGATATTTATCTCGTAAAACAGTGTGTGTTAAAAATTCATTTTCCAATTGATCAGATAGATGACAAGTTGTTTTGGGGTACTGTATGTAATAAATGTTCATTCCCAAACAATGGAAAGAATGGACTGTTATAATGCAGAGTCCAGTATGGTTTCTAATTGGATGGGGAGGGCTGTGTGTTGAGATTCCTGCATTGCAGGAGGTTGTCCCTTAGGATGTCCCCAATTTCATTGAAGAAATGTTGAAGGGTATGGAGTTATCTGACCCCTGAGCCGTCTGAAGGCAATCCTGTATAGTGAAGTGCTTTTTTTAATGTTATATTATGTTTTTATATATGTTGGAAGCTGCCCAGAGTGGCTGGGGCAACCCAGTAAGATGTGTATAAAGAGTAAAATTATCATTATGGAATGAGATGTCCCTATTTTCACTGGAGAAATGTTGGAGGGTATGACAGCATTTCATGCATTCTAACAGTATATTCCTTCCTGTGTTCTGGAACAAACATCCATTACATATAGTACCTAAAAGCAACTCGTTCTACACTAAAAAGTAGACAGGCATGGGTCTTTCTAGTTTAGCTAGGCCATAGACCCAAAATAAAATGCAATCATTAAAGCAATAACAGTTATTTTTAATTTTTAATACATTTTTATTAATTTTCACAATAAACAAAATCATTACATTAAAGAAAAATGAAAAACATAAAATAATACATTTTTAAAAACTGTATACACCATGGGTATCCATAACATTACAAGTGTTTTTAAAATGTATGCACTTCCTTGCAATGCTTTCCCATTCTTTTTTATATTTGTTGTCTTGATTTCTAAGTTTTCAAGTTAGTTGAGCCATTTCTGCATATTCCATTAACTTAATTTGCCAATCTTCCTTAGTGGGGACTTTTTCTTCTTTCCAGTGTTGGGCTAGCAATATCCGAGCAGCCGTTGTTGCATACATGAACAAATTCTTATATTCTTTAGGTAGATCTATTCCTGTGATACCTAGTAAGAAAGCTTCTGGTTATTTAACAAAGGTTATTTTTAACTTTTTTTTTCAATTCGTTATATATGATTTCCCATTTTTAAAATTAACCTTACATTGCCACCACATATGATAAAACATACCTTTGACTTCTTTACATTTCCAACACTTATTTTCCCTTGTTTTATACATTTTTGCTAATTTAACCGGTGTTAAATACCACCTATACATCATTTTCATATAGTTCTCTTTAAGTAAGGTACATGCCGTAAATTTTATATCATTCATCCATAGTCTTTCCAATCTGTCATCTGAATAGTATGTCCCACGTCTTTTGCCCACTTTATCATAACACACTTGACCTCTTCATCCTTAGTTTCCCATTCCAACAATATATTGTACATTTTTGATAATAATTTAATATCATTTTCTATTATTTATCTCTGGAAATTTGAAATTTCATAGGTGAATTCTTTCTTTTTATCATTTTTAAATATTTCATTTAACTGAAAATATTGTAACCAATCTGTTACCTTCTCTTTTATTTCTTGAAATTTCTTCAATTTTAATTGATTATCAATTTCTGTTAACAAGTCTATATGTTGCTCAATTAGTTTTCATATTTAATTTTTTCACGGATACTGTATTGCTTCCAGCACAGACAGCTACCATGGTGTTTTTCCCCCTAATAAATCTTTATATTTTCCCCAAACTTTAAAAATCACATTTCTTATTATATGATTCTGGATATAAGTACTTTTGCCTTCTAGTACCACAAGTATGCATGCCAACCAAATCTATTGTCATGTCCTTCTAAATCTAATAAATCTGTATTTTTAATACTATCCAATCCCGGATCCAGCATATGCAAGAAGCTTCATAATATCATTTTACATCTGGTAAGGAGAAGCCCCTCTGTCTTTAAGATCTGTTAGTAATTTATATTTTATTCTTGGCTTCTTTCCTCGCCAAATCTTGAAATATCCTTTTGCCTATCTTTGAAGCAATTTACATTGTTTATCACTGGGACTGATTGAAACAGAAATAACATTTTTGGCAGTACGTTCATCTTGATTACCGATATCATTCCTAATAATGATAAACTCATTACTCCCCAAATCTCTAAATTTCTTTTTATTTCTTTCCATATTATTTCATCAGTTATGCTACCCTACTTCTTGGACGGGTGAGAGGTTCAGGCACTTACCTTTGTTTCATTTTGCTTTTTTGGAAATAGGTCAATGGCAGCTTAAGATGTTTTATAGTATTTGAATGTATACACAGATATACAGGTTTTACATAGGTGGAGGTACACTTTAAACACTTTTAACAGAACTTTGCCCCATGTAAAACACATACTCCATGGGGTACTATTCACTTGTTAATGATAATACCACATACTTAAATGTGATTGACTGGAATTGCCTCATGAAGAATCTCATGTTTTTGCAGCAGTAGTATTTGTGCTAAAGCTGAAAATCAGTATTAAGAGCAGAATGCATAAACCATGGTAATTCTGGGGAAATGGATTTCCTGTCTCTCTTGTTTTTGTGTGTGAATCTAATTAAGTGCAGACTTTTGGCTGCTGGGTCATTTTTCCACAGATATCAGAAAATAGAGTTTACAAGTACAGAAAAAGACTAACAAATACTTGATAAGGTTGGGTTTGATTAGATACTAGATACTTGGTAGATTCCTGCCTATATCCTACATAGTCCTAGTGAAACTATTGTAGACTAAGAATCAATACAGTGTAGTGGATAGAGCACTGGATTTAGATTTTAAAAGATCAGCATTCAAATCTCTGTCCAGCTATGCAACTCACTGCATGACCTTGGACCATCTGTGGTCATCTGTCATGCCAACCTACCTCATAGGTTGTTAGTGAAGATTTGAGTGGAATAGTCTGGTATGCATTCTCTGGTCTTTTGGAAGGAAACCTAGAAAAATGTATGAGATCTTCAGCCCCAATCTGTATGTTTGCCCTATTGTGTTGTAATATACAGTTACTGACTTATACTTGCATGCATGAAAGGGTTAACCTGAGTCCTGAGCTCAAGTTACCATGGGTGGAATTTATTGGGCCCCATCAGCTTTGCTTCTTCCCTCTCTTTCTCTCCTTCTTCAAAGAAGCTGTATCCAAGCATGGCTCCCAACTCATGTATAAAACCAATGTCAATTGAAAATTTCTCCAAAAGGAGGTTTTTACAGCCTGCACATTTGCTAACACAAATACCACATTGTTCTTTTGTAAAGAAACCAGGTTCTTTTCTTTTTAAGTCATTAGAACCTTTCTTTTTCATTTTACAGCCAACAAATAGCGCCTTTCTGAAACTCTGAGTAAAATCTTCACCTGTTTTGCGTCTGTGATTTATTCTAGCCTAAGCATTTTCATGGGAAACCTTTGTTTAAAGGTGGATGAGGACAGATGTAACTCTAACCAAGTTTTAATGTCCTTGGAGCAATCTACAACTCTGCTATGGGAGAGTTAGAATCTCTTTTCCAATCCTGTCTCTCCAACATTTTGAACAAATGCACTGTTCTTGGATGCTCATCCAAAAGGGAAAATATTTATTTTCAGGAATGACTGTGCGCACAGTGCTTCCATAGAAATAACCAAAACAGCTTGTTCATATATCTATCATCATCTAATTACTCAGCCCTTGATTGCTCTCAACTAGATGTGCCAAATGTCTGTGTTGAGAAAGTTGTGTGTGTGTGTGGTGTGTGTGTGTGGTGTGTGTGTGTGCGCGAGTGCATGTGAATTGACACCCATTGATAGGTAAGTTCTGTCTAGAGCGATTCATGTATGATGACCAATTCACATCTGCAAATCATTGTGTGGTGCTGCATTCAGTGACTGATGAGCTTGTGCTTATGAATTGACTCTTATTAGTCACCTAAAACTTGTTCCTATATACAAAGGTGTTAGAACTTATGGGATCAGTTTTAGCAGTTGCAGCCTGATGTGGACAGGATGCTTGCAGCAGTGAAGCCAGCTATGTGCCATCTCAATCCCTATCCATCATGACTGTTAAAATCTACGGTAGTAGAAGGAGATTGACTGGATGGGTCTAGAGAGCGGTTAATGCCTTAATATAGGAGGGAATTGTGCCTACCTGCTTGGAGGTGGAGGTGGTGTAAGTCAAACTGCTGCATTAGCAGCATTGAAGGAACCTCTTCAGGGGACATGGAGGTCCTGGACTGCCCAGATGACAAGATTCACTGTTGAGGTCTAAAGCAAAGCACAGCAATACATTTGGCACTAGCTTGGCTGCAGGAGTTGCCAGAAGAAAGTGTACAAGGCACCATCCAAAATCTTAGGGACTCCACTCTGGAATTGTGTAGGGTATGGTCTTATCTTCAAGATGTCCCACAAGGCAGCAGAGATTTAGGATCAGAGTTTACCTTCTCCCAGATGGGCTCCCTTCCCAGGAGGACATGCCCTGCCTGCCCTGCCTTCCCCTCACTTCCCTCAACAGCAAATGCTGAAACCGCCTTATTGATGATTGGACCCACAATTGGTCTTGTCTGCTCATCTGCTCAATACATACAGGGGAAATCCCTAGCTCACTAAGGGTTTGGGACCCATTGGCTACCCCCCACCTGGTTTAGCCAGCCAGTTGAAGCTGTTCCTGGGGTGTTGCCACTGTTGCATGTTGACAGCTTCTAGAAATCACAGGTGAGAGATGAGTGGAGGGTGGGAGCCAAATGTAAACCACCCCAGAAGGAGCATGATATGTCCATCACTAGAGGTACTAGCCCTTCCCTTCCCTAACACCCCATACATCCCATAGAATAGATGATATATTCACTATTATACTTTCCTATGTTGCTTGTTCAGTATTGAAATTGCTTATCAACTGGAACATTTTGGTACCCATGTCATTAAGAAACAAAGCCGAGCTGCATTGAACCACTTTTCAGCTTGAAAGCAAAATGGTCATTAGATTATATCAGAGTTCCCAAATGCTCCAGAACTTTATGAATAATACTTTAACAAAACACTGTATTAAGAGAGATGATTAATTTTGATTTCACCATCCCATACTGTATGTGGAAATGTTGATGATTCCTTATGTAACTACTTATAAGTTGAAACATGTCCTAGAATTTCAAAGCCACCCCCCCCCCAGCAAAATACTATTTATATTACATGAGGCTCACATTCTGGATTTTCCTAATGGTTGCAATCTCTACCCCTCTATTGATGCCCACACTTGACAGCATGAGCTGAACCCAAATGGTCTTAAATTGCCACTGTGAACTAGTTTCTAGACTTCTTTTTAGCCTTGCAGAAGGATTGTCTAGCCTAAAGAGGATATTCATACATTCAAGGTTGCACATTAGCCCTACAGATGTGGTAAATAGAACCAACATACAGTAGGGCAGTACTTTGCACACCCTTAGCCTGTTTTCATTGTATCCAATGAAGTCATCCCATTTGTGTCTGTTGGCACAACAGAACTTCTGCCACCACTGTTCTTCTCACGCATCCCCCCCAAATCTGCTCTGGAGGATTGGGGCATGCAGGGAAAGGGAGGGAAAACTGTTGCAAAGGCAGAAGTCCTTGTGTGAATAGGATGACTACACTGGCTGCAACCCATTATGTCAATTTGTGATCAAGGTATGAAAAACCTGAATTTATTGCTTGAATGGCCTAGAACCTGGATTTCTTCCCTCATTTCACCAAATAATTCAGGCTAAAAGTATTGAACTTCCATGTGTGTCTCAGTGACTATGTCCCAGGTATGTGGAGAAGTGAGCTCAGTGCTAGGAAGCCCAGAGCAGGGCACAATCATGGACTTTGTCAAATTTTGGAACATAGTGTTGTCTGGGGGAAATCCTCCCTGTAGCTGACGGTTGTTACCAGAAAAACTGTGCATGACTGGGAATGAGATTACTTATTATTTGTTCAAGGTTTGCTTTCCCCACTCAACATGTTTTTGTTTTCAAACCCCACCAAATTTCTCATTCTATCAGGTTTTAAGCAATTATTTTTTAAAAAAGAAAAAAGCAACCTAAATAATAAGATTGGGGGGGGGGGGAATAAAGTATTTTTTTCAAATTGCAAGTAAGAAATAATTGCCTGCCATGGCACCCAGCTAATGTTTTCTAGATTCCTTATGTTTTATGAGAAGACTATGCAGACCCTTGTTGCCATTACAGCTGCAAACAGAAGATTTGCATATTAAGAAGTTCCAGGTGGAGGGGAGCCCCAAACTGATCTTAATTGGGAATAATCTGTTGGAGAAATATTTCTCAGCTGAGACAGTAGAAAGAAAGCACTATACATTCCTTGCAGGCACTCCCTTAATTCTCATAAGAGCATCAGGAAAGTTTTATAATGCATGGCCAAAGGCTAGTAAAGTTGAACAAATAAGTATAGTTATTCATTCTCTCCATGCAATAATGAGTGTATCCCTGCCCATCCTTTGCTATTACCAGGGCCCTGTCTCATTGTTTCCATTTTGCTATGACAGTAGAATATAGCAAATCTGATGACTAAGACAGAGGATAATATATCAATGCTGATGTGTTACAGTTCCGTTCATAGTATTAAGTGAAATCCAAAGTATAAGCCTTCCTACAGTTCCTTACTTGTCTTCTGCTTAAAATCATTGAGAGCTATTTCATCATGGAACAAACCTGAGACAAACTGATCTGTTCTGCTCCAATCCATGGAATGATACACATGAAACCATTGTGAACAGCTGCATATTGGGCCAGATTAGTCATAGATGAAGTGGAAATTTGAAATAGCTGCAGGCGTGTCTTGCTCTGACATAGCGAAGCCGTCTACAACAAACTCAGAAGAGTAATCACATACACATACACAGTGTAATCAATGAATTGACTGTTGTCCTTGCACGATGCACTAAATTTAGATATCTCACCTGCTTCCCACTAGTGGGGCTTTATGGAGCAGTAGGACCACCCGACCTCTCCCTCCTGCTGCTCATGGCAGCCAGGCAGAAGGTTGGGGCGGGCAGTAAGATTTCTGTGCAGTCAGGAACTAGCATAGCAATCAGGCCCACACTGGGCCAATAATGTTGCACGTTGTCTGTGAGACAGCCCAGCTCCTCCCCACCTCCAGAGTGCCACATTTGGGGGTCTTCTGCTGGTTACTGCCAACACACAGAAGGATGCAATTATACTTTTAAAGAATGGTACAGGTGAATCAGTCATAAAAAAGAACATAGTCAGTGCCTGTTGGCCTCCTTTCTAGTGTTTGTTTGTTTATTTAATTCATTTATAATGTACCTGTGACAGACATCAAAATCAGACCAGTCTGGTGATGCAGTGCCTCAGAATTCCACCAGAGGGTTGGAGCCTCTCTCTGATTGGCTACTAAGACAGCCAGTGCGGGGGGGGGGGCGGGGAGTACACTTTGTAGTTCACTATAAGCATATAAACTATAGGTATGAAGTGAACTACACTTCCTAGCCACTCTACATAGCTCTTACCTGTTTGCTTAAAAAGGAAAAATATATTTGAAAATGACCCTTAGGCTACCTCATAATATTCATTGTGAGTGCAGATGCAGATGATCCACACAAAAATCCAGGTGTTTGACTGGCCGAGAACATTTAAAATAAGCACCTGAAAATAAATGCATATTTTTTAATGCCAGAAATATTTCACTCAAATTATGCCAGGTTAAAAAATATGTTGGACTCAAGTAAAATATATCAGAAATGTGACTCGACCAGGACTGACCATCTGGCTGAAGTTCTTTTATCCACAAAGCCATCTATATTACTCCAATAGCTTTAATCACACATCTTATAGTCATGCTTTTAACTCCATTTCAGCTTCTCTCAAGCTTTTTTCTCTTTGGTCTTATGACTCATCGTGATGGACAGCTTTTATGCACATTGTATTTTTATGTTGTACATTAAATCTGATATCATGCTCAGGTGATTTCATGATCTAACATGAACTAACTGGTGTGGTTGTAATTGATTCAGCAGTTGACAATAGCTTACAGTTTACACATCCTGGGAGTTAAATAATGCTGGAAGGATTCCTGCCAAGCACAGAAATAACAGCAGTTAACCCTCTAGCAGTATTTATTGTCAAGAACTTTTATGCCAAATTGATGGAGGAGGCCCCTGAAGATTTATTTTTTCATAATCCTCTAGTAGTCCATTTCTGGATTAGAACAATATAGCAGCCTCTTAATAAGACAGAAGCCCTTAGAATACTCCGTTGATGTTGCTCTTTGGTAAGAAGTGGTGTCACGCATTGTTAGAGCTTGGATGGATGCAAGCTAAAGGCACCAGCATGGGTGTCCCATGCAAATCACCAGAAATGGCCACTGTAGAAAGCTCTTGGACTTGGTGTTCTTTTGGCCTGGATCAACAGCAGGGTTCTGCCTATGCATACACAACCTATATGAACCATATAACCCTTTATTTTTGCACATTCGTGAGCCCAGCACACAGTACTGCAGTCACAGATTTGCACCTGCCTGCAGCTTACACCTGGAAAAAAACCATCAGCAAGAGACCAGCTGTTCTGGCATGAACATAATGCTTGTGTGCAGATGAATGCCAGTGGCTCAAGGATTTTCTGTGGGCAGAGGGGAGTCCCCAACATAAGGCCATGGTGGCTGCTTCTATGTGGAAGTATGCAGCATACTCCAAGGGGTTGGGCCCACATGTGCAGATGGCCTTTCTGAGGGCTGCAGTGAACTTGCTCCTGGACAATTGGGCACCATTATGATGCATCATCAGAGGGCCACTCCCAGCCAGCATCACCTTCAATAATTTCCTTTCATCTGTTACCAGACAGAGTTGTCGGGAGGGGGATGTCTTCAGATAAAGTGTGGCTCCTTTACCCAACTGGTCCATCTTTGAAGAATGCAATTCAATTTAAAAATTGCCGCCAAGTCTTGATTCCCCTTGCGATCAACTGAGACTGATGATATGGTCAGCTGTTCATGCAGGAGTGCGGGTTTTTTTGGGGTGTGTGGCTTTCTCAGAGCCATGCCAGTCTGCTACTGTTGCTTCAGCTGCAAATGGTAAGTGGTCTTTATAAAATTAACCCAGGGTAGGTGGGAACAGGACTGGAATCATGCTGTGTCTGGAGGGAGGTCTGAAGAAAAATTGACCTCAGAAGGTTGCTGGTTGGTATAGAAGGGAATCTCCCATTAGTGCCAGTGGAAGTTGCTTCTCTGAGGGAAATTGCTTTATTTGAAGATCCTTTAAATTACAGCAATATATTAATATTAATCTATATTTCACACACTGAGCCCACTCTAGCTGCTATTCAGTCCATTTGTTTCAATATGTCAAGTCTCAAACTAGGGATAGAGAAGAAATTTGGTTTGGTTCACAATATAATGCAAATGTACCTAATTCCTAAAAGAATATGCAAACCAAAACACATCTCTCATTGGACATATGTATTTCACAAAATTTTGTGATGCAGTTTTCAAACTAAATATGTATTAGAGGACAGACCGCAGAAATATGTACATTAAAGAAAATTATATGCAAAACATGTTGTATTAGGGAGAATTGTGGCAGAAATGTGTGCCTCAGAAGAAATATGCCCTAAAATGAATTTTCATGGCATGCCCCACCAACGTCTGGCCAGAGGCGGCGGCGGCAGCCACAGGTCAGCAAGTCAGTTCTGCAAAGAAGGCTCTTGGGCAGCAGTGGGGCAAAGCAGGTTGTATGATATCTCTCCTCCTAGCATGTTACTCCTGCCCCCAGGACCTCATGCACCGCATTGCCAGAAACTGGACTGATGATATAGAACTGAATTGGACCAGCTGGGGTACAACAGCTGCTTCTGTGGTAACACTAATAATCATGGCTTCGGTTCTCTATTTTTTTAGTTTTTAAAAGCAGATATAATGTGCCCACTAGACTCATTGTACCTACAAATTAAGGGCAATGTGGATTAGAAGGCATTTCCTTTTGTTTAGCAGATGTTAAGAAAATGTGACAGGCTATGTTAATTTTATCATAGGCAAGTGGAACTAGCATCTGTTTTGATTTTTCCTGACCACCAAGAAACACTTGCCTTTTAACTAGATACTCCTTGGTTTATACAAGTATGGAAAAGCTTTAAACAACCAACACCAAAGACCCTCCAGTTCCCAGAAGAGCTGTTGAGTTATGTGTCAAATAATTCATGTATTATGGGCAGTGGGTGAGATGGGTAGGGAAAACAAATACCTTCTGCTTAAGTTTTAAAGTGTGAACAATTAACTAAATTATGCCAATGCAATGCAATGCTTAGTAGTAAGTTATGTAATAACCACAAAGTGCTGATCCTTCTTTTATCTCTTGGGCCTTTACATTTTGCCTGTCCTACGGAAAGAGCTGCTTTCCGACCATGTGCCCCCCCCCCCCATAACCATTCAAGTTACTATTCCTCCAATCACTGGGCAGAAACAATTTGCATATAGGAGAATCCCAGTCCTCGTTATGCTGCCCATGGAGCAAGTGTACTGTGCTCTTGTTTTTATTCACATTTTATACAAAATGCAAAGCAGCAACACAACTCTAGGAGACAAAATCAGAAATGCAGAAACGCACAATCACCTGAAACACCCTACAAAATTGAAGCCAAATGCCATAGCAAGGGACTCTGGGCAGGAAGCTGAACGGTTTTGGGGCTCACATGGTCTTTTCATCACTCCTTCCTAGAACCATAGAATTATAGAGTTGGAAGGTACCCTGAGGATCATCTAGTCCAATCCCCTGCAATACAGGAATATGCAGCTGTCCCTTACAGAGATCGAACCTGCAACCTTGGCATTATCAGCAGCATGCTCACTGAGGTGTTGAAGGTTGTGATCCAGGAAGAGAGAGGAAAATACCAGAAGGTGGTGTCATCAGGAAAAAATTGGTTTCTTTGACCATAGTCTCTGCTTTCTTGAGTTAGAAACTTCTGCCAAGACATGGGCTGCACCTCACAGCAGTTTACAAGAATGTGTTTGCTAAAAGTCTCACAAACCTGATCACGAGAGCATAAAACTAGATCCTGAGGGGGAGGGAGACAACATTACAGACAACAGAAGAACACCTGGTACTGGGGATAATGATTTCACTGATGCTGAGGAAACGGAGATGGTGCTCCAGAAACCTGTTAAAGGGCAAGAAACTTCAAGAAGGAAGTAGTTGGAGGGAATGATTCATGGTTTCAGTTGTTTCTACACAAATGCACAGAGTTTGGGGAAAAAGCTAGATGATTTGGAGCTTTTAATACAGGATGGAAATATGACCTGGCTGCCACAATTTAAGAAGGATATTGTCAAGTTGGAACGTGTGCAGAGGAAGGCAACCAAGATGATCAAGGGTCTGGAAACCAAGCCTTATAAGGAACAGTTGAAGGAGTTAGGTATGTCCTTAAAAGAAAAGACTTAGCGGAGATAATACTTCTTTGAAAATGTTTTAATTTAACAATTATAGTGCTATAAATTACTGAAATATGTTTTATATTTCAGTAATTTATAGCACTATTCCAGAGTGCTTCAGTCTTAGATCACATGTGTTTATTTCCTTTCCTAGTTCCCTATACTTAGAATACACAAAGGAATGTCACACTGGTCTAAATAGGATATATATTTGAAATTCAAGATTATTTGATTTTTTTTTAATAATATAGCACAAATAATTGAGTGCAAGCTTCAGTTTTATAGGGAATATGATCATTGTAAACTTGCAAGATTCTGTTTCAAATTCAAGATTCTGTTTCATCTCAAGCTGTTTTGCAAACCCAAGATCTCTTATTACTAAGTTCATACAGTGATTTATCTAAAGATTACAAAGATTTCTGAGCCTTATTAAGCTCAACAATTCAAGTTGTTTGTGAGCTTCCTGCAACTGCCTAAAATTTTTTTTTCACCCTCTTAGTGTTACATTGCCCTTCTAATTGTTGGATTCTTGTAATTAAGTGATTCTTCACCTTTTTCTTTTGTCCTTTTGTTTAGGCACTTCTTTAATCCCTCTAATGACCATCTTCACAGCCTGCCATTCCAGTCCTATAGACAAGTCTCGCAAATCATTAAGGCCATCTCCAGACTGGTGTTTTTTTGTGGGTGTATTCTGCAACATGCCAGTGATGCAATAATAGTGTATTAGTGCTGGATTTATACTAGACTGTCCACATTCCTCTTTGCTAGTTGTTCTGCAATGATTCCATATATATTTGCCTTCTTGCCTTCTATAGTGCAGCAAAAGTAGACAGCAACAACACCCCTGAACATTTGCATACCCTCCAACATTTATCCGATGAAAATAGAGACATCCCATTCTATAATGATAATTTTACTATTTATGCCCCACACATTAGCCAATTCAAACAGGCACAGTTCCAGGGACCCACACAGCTGCCACAGGAGGATGACATCCTCCAACTGCCATGCGGAGCTGAACAAGGGCCCAGAGTGGCCAGGCTGCACTGGGCCACAACTGCCAGCTCACCAGGATTACCGGTGAGTGTTCTTTCTAACCTTTACCCTTTTTTTGGTCTACAAATTTTCTCTCTGAATTTTGACACCTCATCTATTTCCAGTCTTACTTCACAACTAGTCAGAAGATTATTTGTACCTTGGAACGTGTTCATAATTCATTTGCAGAGGCATGTAAAGAATGCAGCTCAAGTGTTCTTTGTTCCTGCATTTTCTCCTTCTAATACTCTAAAGTCTCATTTGTGGCTCACAGGTCTCAGCACAGGTGAGATGTTCAAGCCCCTTTTATGCACATCTAAGCCACATACATTGGTGGGGTTGGTTCACAAGTACATGGTCATCACATTAACAGCAAGATCAAAAAGAGACTTAAATACGGGAGTAACATACTTTGGATTCATCAGAGTTGAGTGATGAATGCTCAGCTGCTACCATGGGCCACCCCCAGGGCTTAGTTTGTTTCAGGTTGTGTGAAACTTCCATGTGTTTCCCGGTCACAAGTGAATGTATCCATGGCAAGAAGAGAAGCATTTTGGAAGGGTATAGCTGATCTAGTAAATGCTCATTATATTTTGTATTAAATTATTTGATTGCTATCCTACTACAAACTACTGTTGAGAAGTCTCACTCATTATGAGAGGGCCATTTTAAAAAATGGCATCATGCTCTTGATTTCTTCCACTCCACCGGTAATAAGTAGCACTCTTACCTGTGTTTTGCATTTCTCTGCCCTTATTCTACATAACTGGCTGCCACAGACAGAGTCAGAAAATCCCACAATGTCTTGTTGACATGGGATAGGTGCTCCTACGTAATATGGAAGCGGGAAACTTGAAACAAGGATGCCATTTTCAGTAGCAGCCCCATTCCATTCATAATATGTAATTCTGTCCTAAAAAAGTTGCAGAGTCATTCATTCAGAATGAATATTTGTCTGTGTGCAGTTAGACTTAGACATTTTTATGCCGAGAATTTCTCCCAAACCTTGAGTGTTCAAGTGTCAGTACTGCATGTTGAAGTACACACTGGCATGAGTAAGAGGTACCACTGTGTCTAGATACAAATATAGTTTCACTATGTATAAAATCAAATCAATTACTCTGAATGTTGTGAACACTTGTAGTTTAGATAAAAGGTCATCTATCATCACCCATTCACAGGAAAACTCAACACTGATGGGGACTTGACATCTGTTAAAGAACACATGCCCCCATAACAATTAGCTGAATTAACCCCAAGTTTTTCCTAACTTGAAATAAAGTAGTTGAACAGGAGAGTTATTGCAATTTCCATACTAAAGAAACTGAAGCATTCAAGTTCAAAAAAAATTACACAGTAATTTGTTTCTCCCTTTCATGTTAAAAAGCATAAATTAGATATCAGTAAAGGGCCTTTCATCACACTCCTGGATTTCTTCCGCTGGGTTGCTAGTTGGCTTTCCCACACATTTATTCATATGATGAGGCTTTGTTTACATGGGACAAGAACAGACTTGTGTAAGGAAGCAATTAGGATGGGCGAGACTTTGGTAAGAGAGCACATTTCCATATACATTTCCTCGCAAGAACAACATTGAACTTGCTTCCCACGTCTATGTTCTTTCCTCAATCTGAAGCTTCAGCTATTCTGCAGGAGACAACTCAACATAGGTAAATGTTAAGAATGTAACATACGTGGACTTTAGTAATTCTATCTATCCTAATTCAAAATGGAGGCTTCTTTATTTATAGCATTCAGTTGGGCAGATTTCACATATATTTGTTCCTGACAGCTTCCGGAAGTTCCTCTCCCTCAAATGCAGCCCAACTTCAGACCAGAGTTCTCAATCAAGTAGAAAAACAGCCAGCATGGCAGAAGTACAGCACATTTGTGCAGCACATAGTCAAATTATGGAACTCCCTCCCTCAGGAAGCAGTGATGGCCATCAAATTGGATCCCTTTCAAACAAGATGAGACAAATTCATGGAGGAGAGCAGAGCTATCAGTGGCTACTGCCAAGGTGGCTGTGCTCTCCCTCCACAGTTGGACGCAGCAATGCTTTTGAACAGCAGCTGCAGGAAATCATTGATGGGGACAGGGTTCTGGGGCTCATGTTCTGCTCACTGGTTTCCCAAAGGCCACTCATTGGCCACTGTGAGAACAGAATGCTGGACTAGATGGGTCATTGGCCTGATCCAGCAGGCTGTTCTTATGTTCTTAATGTTTGCTTGCTTGCTTTAAATATTCTGGCGGATAGCCAGAAAAACCATGACCATTTTTTGCTAGCCCTCTGGTTTTGGTTGGTGAGGTTTTCTAGCCATGCACAGCAACTTTAGGCAAACAGATAGCTTTTGGAGATAGTCCCTAGCCCCCAAAGCAGCTGAAAACCACTGGGCTGTGCACCCCTGCTCCACACATAGACCCAGCCAGGGCTTTGTTTCTGGGTTCACCTATGGACCCAAGTCATGGCTCTGCCCCCTGAACCTGGGGACTCTATCCCAGGACATGCCAAATTAGTTGAATTTTCTGTTGGCACCCCCTGATGCAACCAAGCTCCCACATCCCAATGTTCAACACAGCTTGCACCATTCAGGCCCTTGTTCATGCTGCTATGGCATATAATTTAACAGTGCCTTATGCTCACATATTGCACCAGTACATAAAGCACTGAACTCAGTTGCTGCGCATGTTGGGCAAGGAGATGTTTCAATCTGTTTCCATCCATGTGCAGCATCAGTGCTTACCTGTCACCTGCACATGAGATAAGTAATGCTTAAATCAGGTAATAATTGCTGCTCACTCAGAAGAAATGAGAAAGAAGTAGATCATCTGCTTAGAGCACACCTGGAATACTGTGTCTAGTTCTGGGTGTCACAGTTTAAGAAGGATATTGACAAGCTGGAACATGTGTAGAGGAAGGCAACCAAGATGATCAAGGGTCTGGAAACCAGACCTTATGAGGGATGGTTGAAGGAGGCTGGGTATGTTTAGCCTTTAAAAGAGAAGCCTGCGAGAAGATATCCAACCCCAAATATCTTAAAGGCTGTCACATGGAAGATGGAACAGCCCTTTTCTCCTGCTCCAGAGGGTAAGAATCAAACCAATGGCTTCAAGTTACAAGAAAGGAGATTACAACTAAAGCTAAGGAAAAACATTCTAATAGTAAGAGCTGTTCAGCATCGGAACCTCTCCTTCATTGGAGGTTTTAAAGCAAAGTTTGGCCATCTATCATTGATGCTTTAGCTGAGATTCCTGCATTGCTGAGGGCTGGACTAGATGACCCTCAGGGTCCCTTCTAACGCTGCAATTCTATGATTCCATCTTTTCTGTCTTAATGCTCAGTTCCTCATAATGTTCGTGTTCTGTGACATATCCAAGGAAGGCATCTCAAATAGAGGTGGTGCAAAGCTAAGAAAGCCCTACACCTCTTGAATATTCTGAACCAACCTCTTGTTACCAAGCATTAAGTGGTCCAAAAATGATTCCCGTATTTTATTGAGAGCAGAAGCTGAGAAAGCACTCAAGATGGAGAATTTAGCAATGAATCATAATTGTGGCTATTACTACCTGCATTTTGCATTTCTCCGATTTCACTAATATGCTATTACTGATCTTCCATAGTTCAGTTTGTAAAAGATAAGAGAAAAACTCACCACTGGAATAAAAGGTTGACTCACCTCTACTCTTAAAGGAAGTATAAGCTTTTAAATCCCATAAACTCCTAGAGGCGGCATTAAGTCCCTTAATGGCTTCAACTACTGAAAACAAGATAAGCTGCAGTAACCCCTTCTGGTAAAGTCACTACTTAAACTGAATGCAGGATTAAAGGGAGCAAGGGCCTAAGTCACCTTTATTACTTGGGGTGGAGAGAAAGGAGTTTAGAGTACTGCTAACCAGGGTTCAAAAGGACAGAGGTTAACACATTAGCTGGGATTCCAATCCAAAAGTTGTTTGAGAACTTCACCTATCCAGCCACCCAAGAAGGCTCTTAGTTGCCATGTAAATAATCAAAACACCACAGGAATTTAGGGCGCATTATTTTGCACTATGACATTGGCAAGAACTACAGCAGCTTCCTTGCCACACTGCCTTTCAGACACGCACAATTTTCACTAAAGAAACCTATTAATGTGTAGTGTGCAAGTTGATGTGCTGCACAATCAAACATGGGGGAATTGGGAAAACTTAAAAGTATTATTTTCAAATATGTTTGCTATTCCTGCAGCAATTTACTCATAATGGAATCAAAGTGCTTCAAGAATGTCGTTCTCAAAGGATGCAGTGAGTCCAGCAATTTGTTGATGCAGGTGTATGATGGGATTTTTTTGGGAGGGGTTCTATCTTGCTGGGAATATGTATTTGATTTCTGTATTTTCTGTGACAGCAGGGAACCCTTTGAACAATGGTAAAACACACTTCATTTTAGTTAGGTGCTAAGTATCTGTACAACAGGAATGCTAAAGTCTTCATGGTATCTTTGCAAGGAAGCAAGATGGAGAGAAAACCAGAACAGCTTGGCCACTCCTCTGTGACTCCCTCACTGCCAAACAAACCAACAAGATCCAGTGCCCACCAACCGCTCCAGAATGGTGCATTCCTTTTTAATACTGGTTGCCTCCATGGTCTGGCTTGATTTAAGGCAGTTTCCTATTTTCCCATGGACCAGAGGCAAGCAGGCTGTCAAGCAGGCCTTAGGCATGGGTAGTCCCAGAACAGCTCAGTTTTTGCTACAGATTGCATATCCAAGCCAGAACTGGCAACTCTATAAGACCCTGTGGTAGCTCTAAGGGATTCTTCTGTCACATGAGTACCGCTGAGTTGGTAACAGCAAAATCACCCTTTGGCAATCCACACTGATGCTGATGCAGCTCAGCAGAGAGCCCAGGCAGCTGATCACTCCTCCAGCAACTTGCCATGGTGGCAGCGACAATCAGGTGCCTGGTTCCTGCTGCTGAAATTTCAAGTTTCCTTAATATTTTTCAGTACATCATTCTGACAATGCTCTGGTTAGCAGGACACAAATCAAACTCATTAGCATCCAATTGTTAGATGCTGACAGTGGGTGTTAAGCAAATCTCAGGCTTCGGCTATAGTATTTAAGCTCCATTAGGGTTGAAACAAAAACAGCCATTATAGAGATGTACTTGCAATAAAGCATTCTGTGGTTTTAGAAATTCTCATCTTAGCTCAGTCATCAACACAGGTTCTGTTCACAGTGGGATAATTTTGCCCATAATTTCCAGCTACATTTTGCCCTGCCATTTGCAGCAAAAGCTACATATTGCTTTGCTGCTTTATACCCTGAGAAATATATATTTGTCCATGTTTCTCAGAGTTTGGCTTCCCAATGCATAATAAAATAGTAAATGTTGCCTCAAAGAATTAGCATATGGTCCAATGTAGCAACATCTGATTTTGCTGCTGAGTGATATTTTAACTCCTTAAACAGAGTGTTCAAAGCTTGAAGAGCACCAGATGTTATGCCTTCCATACTGAATCAGCAAAAACCATAAACATGCATTTATCACTAAGTACTGCACAGTCTCAAAGGGACTGGGAATATTCTAGCATTAAGGTAAAACCTTAAAACAGGCCAGAAGGCTCAGCATCTCAACAATGTATTTGACATATTTAGCCTTTCCTCACAGCTCCAACCCAGTGATCATTTTGTTTTCCATTTGCTGCACCTTTTCCAGCTGTATAGTATAATTTTTGAAGTGAGGCAAACAAAACTGTCTACAGTATCTCAATTGTGGCTACCCCATAGATTTGTATAAGGCCATCATGATACTGGAATTGTTCTTTCTAATAATCCTTAGTTTGGAATTTGATAGGTCAGTTCAATGCGCTCTTCTGTAGAATTGTCTCTGGTTCTGAGAATTTAGGAATGCCTAGGTGCTGTGTGTTAACTAATTAGGTACAGTGGTACCTTGGGTTACATACACTTCAGGTTACAGACTCTGCTAATGCAGAAATAGTGCTTCAGGTTAAGAACTTTGCTTCAGGATGAGAACAGAAATCGTGCTCCAGCCGCACGACAGCAGCAGGAGGCCCCATTAGCTAAAGTGGTGCTTCAGGTTAAGAACAGTTTCAGTTAAGAACGGATCTCCAGAACGAATTAAGTACTTAACCTGAGGTACCACTGTATAGTGGAATTTCCCAGCCTAGCTGGTGAAACAAGGAAGATTTACTAACAAATCCTTTAAATAATAATAATAATATTTATTGAAATTTTCAACTATACATTTTCTGCCATTAAATATCCACCATTATAATAAAGCATTCATCAACTTATCTTCTCCTCCTTCCATGGTTCTTTTAATTTTCTCATTATTACTGCATATTCTATTACAAGCAATTAATTCCCCCCATTTTATATTTCCTCATTTTACTTTATACTGTTGAATTTACCTTAATCCTGCTAGCATTTTCACTTGTTTACAATTATTTTCCAAACATTCCACAAAATCTTTCCATGTCTCTTTGTAGACTCAATACTCTTGCTCTCTTATTTTCCTGGTTAGGCCTGCTAACTCTGCATATTCTATCATTTTAAGTTGCTAGTCCTTCTTCTTAGGGACCTCTCCCACTCTCCATTTTTGGGTTAACAAAATCTGAGCTGCTGTGGTTGCGTACATAAATATTTCCTTCTGACTTCTGGGTACCTCCATCTGCATCATTCCCAAAAGGAATGCCTCTGGGTTTTTTGAGTGGGGGGGTGTTCTTTTAAACAGTTTTCCCATCTTATTATATATCATTTCCCAGTAATTAACTATTCTGAATGACCATCACATATGAAAAAACGTTCCTTTACATTTCCAACACATACCAGATTCAGATTTGAACATCTTTGCTAACTTTCTTGGACTTAAATACTATCTATGTATCATTTTCATATAATTGTATTTCTATGTGTAGCATGCAGTAAATTTTAAATCATTCTTCCATTATCTCTCCTAGATTTACTAGCAAATCCTAGCTTTCTCATGAACTATATTTAAAACAATATATTTTAGATTCCCTTGTTAAACTAAGAACTGAAAATGGAAAATCTGGTGCCAGAGCAGGGAAGCCTGCAAGTAACATATGGGGTTCTTGGGTGGATGTCCTGATCCCAGCCACTGGACAGGGCTCAACTACTACCTGACGTCTGCTCTGGGCTTGCCTGGAGACTGTCTTCAGGTGAGTCCGCTGGGGCTCACTACAATAGGAGGGTCTCCATTAAAAGGCATTTTGGGCTCTTTCGAACCTTATTAACACCCTGTATTATAACACCCTGAAGTCTATTTCCTTTGTAAACCATGGATGATATTCAACACAGGGGGGAACATAGTTGAATGCATGAGGGGAACATAGTTGAATACAACCACATGTCATTTTATTTTAATAAAATAAAATAAAATCACATTCTGCCCCTCCGATTTTCATTGGAATCGCAGCATATGAGGGAGTGAGGCTTAGCTCTTCCCTTTCCAGCCACAAATCAGTCCTCTATGTGTCTAAGTGCAGGGATGGGTGTTGCCATCCCACATTCACTCTTATACACACAGCACACATACATCCATGTACACTCCCCAGTGTGCTGGAAAAAAGCCCTGAATTTGGCTCTCATTATGAGCCTTCAGTAATCAAGCCTGCTCATGTTTGCCTGGCCCCATTGCTATACCCCACATCCTGGGCTCTGATTCTTGCTAAAGTTGGTAGAGTCTTGAGAAATGGTGATGACAACATCACAATATTTGGCAATTTCCCCCCCCCCCTAGTTCAGATCAACCAGTGATGTTCCCCTGGCTTAGCTTGCTTGTTGCCATACAAGGCAGAGGGTGCCATTCATCTTGGTGTACCAGACGTTTCGCAGGCCCATCCCTGCACTTTCAGAGCATCTGGTACAGTCTTGCTTCTGCCATCAAAGAGTATAGATAGCACATCAGCACAGGGTTAGCTGATGTGCTATTTATACTCTGGGCTTGAGTACAAGAGACTTGCCTTTCCAGTAATTATGAGCAAAGGATTCCATTGCTTTCAAAAGGAGGACATCACTGGACAAAGGAGCTAGAAGTTATGTTTAAAAAATGTAATGCAGTCAGAAGGTAACTTCGTTTTTTTAGTTCTTGAGAGTGATGAAAAGATGAAGCTTTTTATGGAGGAGGAATTCAAAGACAGATAAACTGAGTCGGTAAGTCATCCCTCTTCATGAAGCACAAAGGTTTTTCTACTGCATCTCATTGGGACATTCTATCACCGCCCTGCCATTAAGTGTTTGGCAGGCAGGGGGGAGTGGGGTGAACTTCCCTGTCAAGTAACTAAATCTGCAAAAAGTGAGTCTCATCACCATTCATCAGGGTAGAGAAAATGAAAGAGCAACAGAGGCAGAAAGATCTGAACTTTTGCCCATTTCCCACATAAAGGGCTTCTGTGTTTTCCAATGGAGAGAGTGAGCTTGGCATATAGTCATATCAAGCTGACAGAAATGTGATACAGTAGTCATGTCTGCAGGCCAAAAGCCACAGATACCACAGTTTAACTATGTGCCCTGTGAATAAGTACTTCATTCTGTCTGTCCCAAATCTCCCAACATTCAGCTTCATAGGATGCAAGGCCATCCCCAGGTTTTGGGGAATGGAGGCACGGGGCTTTGGGAAGGAGGTGTGAGGCTCTGGTAGAGTCCTAGAGCCCTCCCACCATAGGTGCCAACTCCCTGGGGCCCTGGGTGCCCAAGCACCCACAAAATTCCCCATCAAGAGGCCTGGCACCCACAATTTTTGGTGCCAGCACCATGCACACTGTATGGTACCCATGGCTCTGGGCACCCACGGCCGCAGAGCCAAGCTGGCAGTCCTGCCTCTCACCTCCTTCTCAAAGCTGGGAACATGCTAACTAGGCTTTAGGAAGGAAGAAGGAGGACTCTAGGGCTCTGTCGCAGCCTCCTACCTCCTTCCTAAGCACCTTGCTTAATGGGCTTTGGTGACACCCCTGCACCCAAGGGCCTCACTACTTTTACCTCATCAACATTTTCCCCCTGATAACAAGCATTTGCCTAGGAGCACTGATCCCCTTGCCTCTCCTTCTGCCTCCATTGTTTCCCAGCCTTCCATATGAAGGGCAGGGGAGGAATCTAAACATAATGTTTGATTGTTTTTACTAATTGTTGTGTATTGAGTCAAAGGATTTTATATCTGTATTATTATTGTCTGTATTGCATTAGGGTAAAGTAACTGCCTTTTGGTTCCAGAGGGTACAGCTACTATTGGTTCATTTAAGCTGCTGTATTTGGATCCTCTGTCTTATTGGTTTCCTCCAAAAGGCAGGACTGTGATTGCCTGATATTGTTCCCTCCAAAATGTATCCTTTCTAGCTTGTTCCCTGTCCCTATAAATGTAGCTCTCCCCTCCTCAGGTTTCAGCCTTGTTTGCTTTAATAAAGAAGTGTTACTAGAGAACTGTCTCCAGCATATTATGTCAAGAGAGCTGAAATCACAAACCCCACGTCACAACAACTGGCGACGAAGGTGGGATCCGGAATGCTGAGGAGCGGTTAAACGCAGCCCTGCCTCAGAGTCCGGATTGTAGCTAAGAACAAGACTCACTGGCCAGCTGAGAAGACGACCCTGCCCACAGGACAATGGAGAGTCCAAGGGTATTGGAGCCCTTCCAGCCATCAGAGCCCCACACGTGGGGAGACTACGTCAAACGCTTCGAGTTCTTCACGGTGGCTCAAGGGATCACCGATGCCAGCAAAAGAAGGGCCACATTCCTGAGCTACTGTGGGCTTGAGATCTTCACGCTGGCCAAGGCATTGCTTGCTCCAGCGAAGCTAAGTGAGACATCTCTCAAAGATATTCTTGCCTGCCTAACAAGTCATTTGGCGCCTACTGAGACCAAGATGGATGGAGTTTCATAAGAGGCAGCAGCGTGCTGGGGAGTCTGTATCTGCATTTCTAGCTGAACTGCGGAAGCTCGCTCAGCACTGCGACTTCCAAGATCTGGAAGAGATTCTCCTGGATCGTTTTATCGGTGGTCTGAGCAGCAAGAAAGCCAGAAGACGCATCGTGGCTAAAGAAGAGGTTACCCTTGCTTCAGCCTTGAAGGAGGCCACCGCCACGGAGAATTATGAAAGAGAGGAGCTTGATGCCAGTCGCAGGGCCCCTAAGCCACAGATAGAAGTTGCGCATGCCATGGACAAGCTAGAGGCTACTTCGAGCCAGAGCCCAGTCCGTGGGGTCGAGTCAGTGCGTCAGGCCTGCACAGTGCACAAAGATCACCGAGGCAGGTGCCCTGGTTGTGGCGGAAACCATGAGCGGAAGAGTTGTCGTTTCCGGGATGCTATGTGCCGGACGTGCGGGAAGACAGGTCACATCGCCAGGGTCTGTAGATCGGCGGCGTTGGGAGCGACAGGAGCACCTAGACTGGAGCATCGCAGACCGCCCACAGCAACCCACGTTCTACAGGACTGCCACTATGTAACGGAGATCAACGGGAGGGTCGTGCAGTTTCCAGCGCAAGGCAAGGCACACGTCAAGGTGAAGATGGACATGGAGGTGGACTCCGGATCTGGATTCACTATCGTGTCAGACCAGACCGCGAGGACATTCTTCCCCAGGGGTAAGTTGCCCCCTCTGGAGCCCTTCCCGGCAACTTTGCAGTCATACTCAGCGGGCCGCATCCATGTCATGGGAATGTGTGCCGTGAGAGTACAGTTCCGGGACAAACAGGCGGTACTCAAACTGGTGATTGCGAAGGGCAGTCGCCCCAGTCTCCTGGGCACTGACTGGTTCCCCGCCCTGGGACTGAGTATATCAGGGCTTAATTCAATCCAAACCTGCCCTGAGATGAGTGAGGCATTATGCAAAGAATTTGCTGGTCTCTTTAATGGAAAACTGGGTTGTTATAAAGGGCCCCCAGTTGACTTCGAATTGGACCCTGGGGTGGCCCCAATCCGACTCAAACCAAGGCGTGTGCCATTTGCACTGCAACCCAAGATCGAAGCAGAGCTGGATAAATTGGTCAAGCAGGGAGTTCTCTCACCCATGGACTCCGCTAAGTGGGAGACTCCAATCGTCACGCCCCTTAAAGCAAATGGGGAAGTCAGGATCTGTGCTGATTACAAATGTACTATCAATAAGGCACTCAGGGGAAACTCATACCCCATTCCAGTCGTATAACATCTGTTGGCTAAACTGGCTGGGGGCAAGGTGTTCGCCAAAATTGACCTGGCACAAGCTTACCAACAGCTGCCAGTAACCCCACAATCAGCGGAAGCACAGACTATTGTCACACATAAAGGGGCGTTCAGAGTTAACAGATTAAAATTTGGAGTTTGTGTGGCCCCAGGGATTTTTCAAGGACTCATGGAACGCCTGTTAAGAGGTCTGCCGGGGGTCTTGCCATTTTTTGATGACGTTTTGATTGCTGGAAAAGACCCACAGGAACTGGTTGCGCGTGTCCGTGCAGTGTTGCTCAAGTTCAAGGAGGTGGGATTGCAACTAAAAAAGGAAAAATGCAGTTTTGGGGTGCCAACTGTGGATTTCTTGGGGTTTAAAATTGATGCATCAGGCATCCACCCCACAGATGCTAAGGTTAAGGCCATCATCGAGGCACCACGACCACAGAACAAGACGGAGTTGCAGTCATTCCTGGGACTTATTAACTTTTATCATTCGTTCTTACCCCAGAAAGCTTCGGTAGCTGAACCATTACATAGACTGTTGCAGAAAAAGAATGTGTGGCGATGGGGGCAGGAGCAGCAGAAGGCTTTTGACTCCTTGCGAGGAATGCTGAGTAGCAGGAGCGTCCTTGCTCATTATGATGAGTCGAAGCCGCTGGTCCTGGCATGTGATGCCTCTCAATACGGTCTGGGGGCGGTGCTGAGTCATAGGGAACCAGATGGGTCGGAAAAGCCCATCTCTTTCTATTCCCGTACGTTGTCGGCCACGGAGCGCAACTATGCTCAAATTGACAAAGAGGCACTTGCAATTATGGCAGGAATCAAAAAGTTTCATGATTATGTGTACGGTCGCCATTTCTCCATTGAAACGGACCACAAACCACTGTTAGGGTTGTTCAACCCGAACAAACAAACGCCACAAATTCTCTCCCCCAGAATGTTGCATTGGTCTATATTCCTGAACGGGTTCCAGTACACCTTGACCCATGTGCCGGGGAAGCGGTTGTGCCACGCTGATGCGCTGAGTCGATTGCCCCTTCCTGGCGGGAGCAACGAGGATCCTGCTCCAGCGGAGCACATAATGATGCTGGAAACACTTCCGGGGGCTCCTGTAACGGCTACTGATATAGCTGAGAAAACGAGGAAAGATGCTGTTCTCTCCCGTGTGCTCACTTGGGTGGGGAGGGGGTGGCCAGGTGGTCCGCATGAAGACAAATTCAGGCCTTATGCGACAAGGCAGCATGAGTTGTCCATGCATAAGGGTTGTCTCCTGTGGGGAGATAGGGTGATCATCCCAGCACCACTGAGAAACAGGGTTCTTGAGACGCTTCACATGGGACACCCGGGAATGGTCAGGATGAAGTCGCTAGCCCGATGTTATGTGTGGTGGCCTGGAATGGACCAGAACATAGAACAATGGGTACGAACATGCAAGGCATGCCAAGAGGTGCGGCCAGAAGTGGCCAGAGCACCAGTTCACTGGTGGGAGCAGTCCAGATCTCCCTGGAGCCGGCTGCACTTAGATTTTGCTGGGCCATTCCAGGGGAAGGTCTTTTTGGTTATCGTCGATGCATATTCCAAATGGTTAGAAGTGGCGATGGTCCCTAGCATGGCATCAGCTGCCATAATCAAGGTGTTGAGGCAGCTGTTTGCAACCCACGGGTAACCTGAGACCATTGTATCAGATAATGGGGCAGCTTTTGTATCCCAAGAATTCAGGGCATTCTTGGCTGATAACTTCATAAGAGGGGTCACATCCGTGCCCTTTCACCCATCCTCCAATGGGCAGGCGGAGCGCATGGTAAGAACAGCCAAATAATCCATTGCGCGCTTAATGGAGGGTAACTGGTCAGCTCGCATCGCGCGAATGTTATTTTTCCAACATGCGACGCTGTGTACTGCGACGGGCAAGTCGCCAGCTGAGCTGCTCTTGGGTAGAAGACTGGTAACGGTGCTGGATTATGTCCACCCGGATAAAATGCCAAACCGTAATGCAAGAGCAACCCCCCAGGCTGAGACTGACACAACAAGGTATCTCGTCCCTGAAGATCTGGTCTGGGTGAGGAACTATTCACGAGGTTCGCGGTGGGTGGCTGGTGTGGTCACTCGGGCTAGTGGACCTGTGTCCTATTATGTGACCTTGAAAAATGGGCAAGTTTGGAAGAGACATATAGATCAGCTGAGGCGCCGGGCGCTCAGCAGAGAGGAGTCTGATAATTCATACCTGGCTAACGACGCAGAGGTACAAGGCCAGGGTGAAAATGGCCCAGAGGTGCCATCACCAGGGGCCTCAGCAAATGAACCAGGGTCTGCTGGTCCTCAGGATGACGAGGTACAGGTAGGGGACCCTGAGATGTCTGGGACTCCATCTGTTCCTGACGAAACCCCTATAGCAGCCCCCCTACCACAGGCGACACCCAATCCAGAACCGGCAACACCTGTTGTCAGGAGATCAAGTAGGAGTTGTAGGACCCCACAGTACCTGAGAGATTACGTCTGCTGTGCTCACTAGGGGGGGAGGGGTGTTGTGTATTGAGTCAAAGGATTTTATATCTGTATTATTATTGTCTGTATTGCATTAGGGTAAAGTAACTGCCTTTTGGTTCCAGAGGGTACAGCTACTATTGGTTCATTTAAGCTGCTGTATTTGGATCCTCTGTCTTATTGGTTTCCTCCAAAAGGCAGGACTGTGATTGCTTGATATTGTTCCCTCCAAAATGTATCCTTTCTAGCTTGTTCCCTGTCCCTATAAATGTAGCTCTCCCCTCCTCAAGTTCAGTCTTGTTTTCTTTAATAAAGAAGTGTTACTAGAGAACTGTCTCCAGCATATTATGTCAAGAGAGCTGAAATCACAAACCCCACGTCACAACACTAATAATTTTAATGTTTTATTATTTTGTAAACTGCACTGAGATTTTATAATTTTAATGAAATAAATCAATAAACCTACAGCAAGTTTTGAGTCACTTTGGGTGAGCCCTGTTAGAAATTGCTCCATCCTGTTGCCCTTCCAGAAGTGTTTCGTGTGCTCTATTCATGCCTTCGTGTTCTGCTCCGATAAGCTGGAGCATGGACAGAGCTAGCTCAGACTCCTGTACCATCCCTTCTAGCAAGCATACCCATTTGCACTTGCTGGGCATCCTCAGCCTTCACCTCAGGTATACAGGACTGAGGCACATGCACTCCAGGTCTGGATTCAAGGCCAGAGCCTGGATTCCTATTCCCAACAAGACTACAGCTTTCTGAGCTACAGTTTAATGATTATTGCTTTAAGATAACATAACCCACCAGTCCAATACGAACAGAACCTCTTCTTAGGGCTGGGTAGAAAGGCTCCAGCTTTCTACACACTGGAGTAACATGAACCTGTGTTCATTTGCAGAGTCTACGTTTCCAAACTCAGACTGGTTTTTCACTAGTTTGTTACTGAATATTAGAATGAAAACATAGTTTCCTTTAAGGGCGTCAGTCAAGATAAGATTAAACACAACATACATTTCAAAAATGCAGGGGAACAAAGCAGAATTAAAATGAGGTTTGGAACAAAAGAAAATGATAAATAGCTCTCTCAAATTTGCATGTGGGTGGATCATGGCCAGAGGCATCTAACTTCCACCTCCTCCTTTAAAGGGGAAATAATAATCCCTTCTGAAAGCAAATAAATACCTTGGTGAAAGTCAGGCTTAGGCATGTACACACTGACCCAGACAAAGGTTTTGTGCAAAATTATTCTGTAACCAGTTACTCTCTCTTGTTGAGCAAAGCCGGATGTTAGTAAAGTGCTAGAGAAATTGGGGAAATGTCTGGGGGGGGGGACTTATTAAGGTTTTTAAAAAGAAGGATTAAAAAAAGAAGGAAGGAAGTAGTGCTGTGGTTTGAATTAAAACTATTGTATCTCCTGTTGCCTCTAAATTGTTCCTGCTCTGCTAATACCTAAGGTACAACCGTGCATTAGAAATGAAGCGAGCCAGGAACAAATGCAGTTCCATCAACCCTATTGACATACCGGTAAATGCCACAATAATTACTACAAAGTAACACACGGGTGGCGCTGTGGTCTAATGCATTTTAATGTTTTAATGTTGTATTTCAATGTTGTTTTTAAGTTGTATTTCAATCAACTTTTTATTATCAGTTGTTAGCCGCCCTGAGCCTGGTCTTGGCCGGGGAGGGCGGGGTATAAATAAAATTTATTATTATTATAGGGCTTGCCAATCAGAAGGTCAGTGGTTCGAATCCCCGCGACGGGGTGAGCTCCCGTTGCTCAGTCCCAGCTGCTGCCAACCTAGCAGTTTGAAAGCACGTCAAAGTGCAAGTAGATAAATAGGTACCACTCCGGCGGGAAGGTAAACCGCGTTTCCGTGCGCTGCTCTGGTTTGCCAGAAGCGGCTTAGTCATGCTGGCCACATGACCCGGAAGCTGTACGCCAGTTCCCTCGGCCAATAAAGTGAGATGAGTGTGTAACCCAGAGTCGTCTGCGATTGAACCTAACCATCAGGGATCCTTTACCTTTACCTTTAACATTATTATCAAAACCATTAGGACACTGTTTGCTCATTGTAAAGGATTTCTCCTCTTTCCTGCAGCCTGTTGCTGCACTGCTGCATTTTGCCTATGCATCTGGGAGTGAAGGACAGATGTTTCTCATCTCCACTAAATCCCCCCCCCCCCCCGGTCGGGTGTGGCATTTCCCTCCTTGCCAAAAGCAGCGCAGAAGCACTCCTTGTATATATGGATTTAGGCCTTTGGTATGAACATGCCACATAGAAAATGCTTTCTGCTTTAGTCATACATGCATTTTTAAATATCTGAGTGATTAGATTCCTTAATTTTATTTGAAAATGGAGATTTAAATCCCCCTGCTGAGTTCTTTTTCTTTCAGCCTTTGATATCATGTAACTATAGCTGCAGCACATATTTCTCTTCCTCAGTAGCAGTCTATTGTTTATTGTTTGCCATAGTGCAAAAGTAATTTGTGCTTCTAAGGTCACCTTCAGTTTGTCACTATTTTGAGGGAGGGAGCCAGTTGTTTATCAGAAATGTAGATTTGCACAATTAAAGTGAATGACAGTGTTCTAGCACAACAAAGCTACTTAAAACAACAACAGACATTTGTGGTAAAGAAATGTGTGTGATAACTATCTACAGACAGGACGTCATATAATATCCGTGCAAACAAATTGGAACAACCAAAGAGCAAATCTTTGACGATAGACAGGTCTGTAAATATTGGTTCTCTCATTTTTCTGATCTCAAATTCAGTTCTCCACATTTCAGAAGCAATTTGAAGATTTTTTTTTTTAAGATCCCCATTAAAATTCATTGGCATTTTAATGTGAATTTTTCCTAATAACCACATTTTGTATGTGATTCTCCCTAATATAATGCATTTTGTATGGTATTTTCACCAATATATTAATCTTTATTAACTTGCATGCACACTTCCTCCTGATACATGTTTGGTTGACAAACTGAATCACAAAATTTGGATAAGTGCGAGTTTTGAAGGGTGGCTGTGTTTTGGTTCTCACATTGTTTCAGAAAATACAGATTTGGTTAATTCACCTGCAAATGTCAACTGAATCAATTTTCTCCCCCAGCTGCTAACAACTTAAATGCAAGTTTGTGCAGCAAATCAGGATGGATGAGCAATGAGCAGGTGGTCTAGGAGCCCCTAATGAAGGGCTGGGGCTCACGTTATGCTCATCTCCAAGAGTGTCCCCCCTGCTCTTGCCCCCCCCCCCCCAGGCACTGACATTCTGTCGCCTCTTGCCTCTGAAAATGGAAGCTTCATTTAGCAATGGTGGCCAGACACAGACAGACAAATCAGCCATGAATCTAGGGCCATTGCCCCATCTAGTGACAGTGAGCTCAATAAGTTAATGACATGTTTTATGAAGCGCTTCTTTGTGTCTGTTCTGAATCAACTGTCACACAATTTCATTTGGTGACCAAGAGTTCTAGTAAGGAACTGAATCGATCTCCCTGCAACATGCATTCTCATTAAAAGCTTTGTCACTTCTCTTTAAATGTCTCTCTAAGCTAAAAAGTCCCAGACATTGGAGCCTTTCCTCATAGAGAAGGCATATGTTGGTTGCTCTTTTCATCTTTTTCCAGCTTAACAATCTCTTGTTTGCAGTGAGGCAACCAGAACTGCATCAAGTATTCCAGACATCACTACATAGTAGATTTCTCTTGGGATTATGATCCTGCCTGTCTAATTCTGTCACAGAATTCCTATTTAAAGAAAAACAAGTGGGCATACAGTGGTACCTCGGGTTACAAACACTTTGGGTTACAGACTCAGTTAACCCGGAAGTAGTACCTCGGGTTAAGAACTTTACCTCAGGATGAGAACAGAAATTGCGCACTGGTGGCAGCGGGAGGCCCCATTAGCTAATGGTACCTCGGGTTAAGAATGGTTTCAGGTTAAGAACGGACCACTGGAACGAATTAAGTTCGTAACCAGAGGTACCACTGTATAGGTTAAAGAATGAAAATAAATAAATCTGTATGAACCACCTGACATTAGCAACAAAGGCAAATTCCATGCTAGGGAAAGTTTTCAATTAGCAACAATCATGCCTCGGATTACTGCCATTGTACATTATTCTGTCATTTATACGCCCACTTATTTTAATTAAAATTCTAAATGGTTTGCATGAGATCATTGGTTTATCTATTGCCTAATCTGACTGGCAACCACACTTTAAGATCTCAGGATTAAATCTTTCCTGCCAACTATGGTTAGAATTGTGTGCAGTGGTACCTTGGTTTGCAACTGTTTTGGATCACAACCATTCTGGTTTACAAACACGTCAACGTGCATGTCCCTTTTTGGGCATTACAACCCATTTTGGGGGGATTACAACCCATTGGGGGGGGGAGGCCCCATTGGCGAAAGTGCGCCTTGGGTTACAACCTGTTTGGTTTACAACCGGATCTCCGGAATGGATTATGGTTGTAAACCAAGGTACCACTGTAGTACCTTTCATGAACTGTAGAGTTAAATGGGAAGAAACTGTGTACCGTATATACAAAACTTGTAAAGATGGTTGTCTTCATTGAATGCAGCCACGTCTGTGACTTCCATTTGTTCAAAAGCATATAAACTGAAAGTTACTCAAGCGGATGCCAGCTGAAAAGGGAATACAAAGGACTTACTCAGGCGTAGGCTGAGTGGGAAGAAGCACCATGGACAAAGACTTGTTTCTACCCTTAAGTATTTTATTGTATTTTTAATATTTTAATATTTTGTTGGAAGCCACCCAGAGTGGCTGGGGAAACCCAGCCAGATGGGGCAGAGTATTATTATTATTATTAATATTATTTGATAGTTGTGAGAATGCAGCTTTTTGCTAAGCTAAAGGATGCCCAAGGCAGAGGAACATTTAAGACGAGGAGCCAAGCCAACAGCTCCAGGGAAATTATTGCACTGCTAACCATCCAAAGAGCATGAAACGGATTGGCAGTACCAATGGAAGCACCCCATTATTTTCCTTCATACAGACCACTTTATTAAACTTCCTTCAACAGTGGGGGACCACCTTTAAGGCTAGTGCAGTCTCCATGCCAAATTAGTCCATAGACATTGGTGAAGCTGCCAAGGAGGGAGAAGTTATGCTTGTGTTCATAATGTAGATATTTGCCACCCACTGAGAACCAGACTGAGAAGCCATCCATTCATGGATTTATTCTATTTATTTTATTACATCATATCAGGTAAAGTTCCTTCCTGAATCCTTGTGCTGCGGCTGAAAATACCTCCAAGCAACACTTTCAGATTTAAGTGGTCTTTCCATTAGTCAGAATCTCACTCCTCCTGTTTCTCCAAAATCTCATGGTGAACATGGTAACAGCTTTCTTATTATAGGCTCAATAAATGTATCAGAGCCTAAATTTAGAATTACAAATGGTATTGGCTTAGATTGATTCTGTGATCTAAACTGGTGTCCGATACTATAGCTCAGTGGTAGAGAGCATCTCTGCAGACCCACCACTCTGGTTCAGCCTTTGTCATCTGTAGTTTTTATTTATTTATTTATTTATTTATTTATTTATTTATTTATTTATTTAATGCTCTTTATTGCACCTTGTATAAACAGTGAATGAATCCCCCCCCAAAAAAACCTCTGCCTTTATATACATTATTTACACAATGGGTAGTTGAAACAAATTAGAGAAGCACAGTTGGAAAAGATCTCTGACTGACAGCTGGCAGCACAGACCCAGAACTCAGGTAGTAGAGACCAATGGCTTGACTTCATGTGCTGATAGCATTTGAGCAGGCAATTGGGAAAAGGTCATCACACAGTGACTTGAACCCGGTTTCTGCACACCATTGCAGGAATGGGGTCAGGTCAAGTAATGTGTGATCTGGGACTGGAAGACTGGAAGAGATATAGTTACAGATAGGTAGCCGTGTTGGTCTGCCATAGTCAAAACAAAAAAAAATCCTTCCAGTAGCACCTTAAAGACCAACTAAGTCAGTTCTTGGTATGAGCTTTCGTGTATCTGTGTATCTGAAGAAGTGTGCATGCACACGAAAGCTCATACCAAGAACTGACTTAGTTGGTCTTTAAGGTGCTACTGGAAGGATTTTTTTTTTGCTTTGGAAGAGATATAATCACAGAAGCCAAGCTAGAAATGACTTTCATTCACATGATAGCGAATATCATGGAGTGGTGGGGGTTCCAGGACTGGCAGGGTGAGGGGTGCTTGGGACTTGGGTCAGGAGACTTCAGCATCCCTGTGGAACAAGGAGATGGGCCAGACGGGGTGGGGGAGAAGGAAGAGCCTCAAGAAAAGCAAGGAACACAGGGAAGAAGAGATCACAGAGCCCTCCAGCACAGAGGACCCTGGAGGAACATGACTCCCTGCCCCCGCTGTCTTCAAGAGCCAGGAGGAAGATTAGGAGGGCAGAACAGCTGGGGCAGCCTGTACAAAGGAGCACCAGATGAAGAGTTAAGAGCCAGGGCAGCACCTGAAACCAATGGAGCTGAGACCCAGCTGGTGAGTCTCTGCCCAGCAACTAAAGACTATATAAGAGAAGAGCCATCATTCCTGACACCTAGGAACCACCAGGGGTGGAGGTCTGTAGTGTAGCTAGCCAGTGCAGAGGAGCCACCAGTCCTGGTGTTGAGACTGAGAACACACCGGCATCAGCATGGCACATGGGCTCCTGACCTCAGCACAGAGCACCCACAGGACACACTATCAGTGACCTCCATTCATGTGGTGCTATATAACAGGGATGGGGGAAACTCAACTCTGGAAGCCAAATCCATCCCTACAATCCCTATCATCGCTGCCTCACCCCCTGGGTGCATTTGCCTATCTGTAATGAGTTCTTGAACTCTGATAATGCCTCTCACTTGTCTGGCTGGAGGGCAGAGGTGGGGGGGGGGGTGTACATACAAACTAGCCTACTGTAAAAGGTAAGATATACACCCATCACTTCACCCACGTATGTCTTTAGCTCCACCCACCACTGGCATGCCCAGGAGGCAATGCTGCCCTCTGCCTGAAAAAGGGTTCCCCATGCCTGCTATATAGGAAGTGAGGAGGATACAGCTGGAATGAGACCTGCAATTGCAGCAGTGGGATCAAGGATGAGCTGAGGAAAATGGTCACTGAAAGAGCAGGAGCAGGAACAGAGCTAAGCATTGTAGGAGCTAAGCAGGGCCGGCCCATCCATGAGGCAAGGTGAGGTGACTGCCTCAGGTGGCAGAATCCACAAGGACAGGAGATCCCAAAGTTAATCTTTATTCTCTCGCCAACGCATTCCTGATTTAGATCTTCACTCATCCCCTCTTCCCCAGTGTGGGAAGTGGGGTGCAATTTTGTGGCTTGCCTTGGGTGTCAAAATGTCTTTGGCCAGCCCTGGAAACAAGCACTCAGTCCAGAAACAGAATGGGAAGAAACATGGTGCAGAACACAAGCACACAGAGAAAGAAACTAGAACAGGTTTAAAATGCAGGTACAAGATTTAGCAGGACAAACATCACAGGCATTCTGCCTCAAGCAAACTGGCTTGACACCTGGCTTGAGAGCAGTACATGTGAAAAGGATCTAGGAGTCTTGATTGACCACAAACTTGACATGAGCCAACAGTGTGATGTGGCAGCTAAAAAAGCCAATGCAATTCTGGGCTGCATCAATAGGAGTATAGCATCTAGATCAAGGGAAGTAATAGTGCCACTGTATTCTGCTCTGGTCAGACCTCACCTGGAGTACTGTGTCCAGTTCTGGGCACCACAGTTCAAGAAGGACACTGACAAACTGGAACGTGTCCAGAGGAGGGCAACCAAAATGGTCAAAGGCCTGGAAACGATGCCTTATGAGGAACGGCTAAGGGAGCTGGGCATGTTTAGCCTGGAGAAGAGGAGGTTAAGGGGTGATATGATAGCCATGTTCAAATATATAAAAGGATGTCATATAGAGGAGGGAGAAAGGTTGTTTTCTGCTGCTCCAGAGAAGCGGACACCGAGCAATGGATCCAAACTACAAGAAAGAAGATTCCACCTAAACATTAGGAAGAACTTCCTGACAGTAAGAGCTGTTTGACAGTGGAATTTGCTGCCAAGGAGTGTGATGGAGTCTCCTTCTTTGGAGGTCTTCAAGCAGAGGCTTGACAACCATATGTCAGGAGTGCTCTGATGGTGTTTCCTGCTTGGCAGGGGGTTGGACTCGATGGCCCTTGTGGTCTCTTCCAACTCTATGATTCTATGATTCTAACTACCCAGGAAAGACTGGGAGGTCAGCAAGCCAAGATGTTGTTGCCTGTTGCATGGACAAGGGACTTTAGGGTTCCCTGAATGGAATCAGCAATAGCCAATATTTTATCTCAAGGTGGAGTCATACAAAGTGGCAGAAATGGCAATTGCTTGCCAAATAGAACATCCTTCACTCAAAAGGCAGGATGTAGCTACACTACTCACTTAAACTGATTTCTGTTCCCCAGGGCTCTGGGAACTAATTCTGCCAGTGGTGAATTCTTGGCATCCTCACTAAACTATAAGCCACAAGTAGGAAGGTAAGCACTTAAACTTGCCACTGTTTGTCCTCCAAGGAATGGGTCCCTTCTTAAGGAATGTTTCCCTCTTCCTCAAGGTGACACCTCCTTTGCCAAGACTCTTCTCCTTGACAGCAGGGCATCCTTGGCATGCTACACAGGTATAATGTCTCCGAAGGACTTGTCCACAACATCTCAGCCTCTCTTTACCTTATCCAGGTCCGCCACTTTGGCCTCAAGGGAACAAACTCATTCCCAGAGATATTTGTACATATGTCACTAGAAGGAAAACATACAGTCCTCAGTGGCTGAATAGCTAAGGAAAGTTGGATAATTTTTGATTCAAACATATACAATTAAAAGAAGATAATTTGAAGGAAAGTTTTGTACAAAATTGCTCTCTTTTTATTTTATATTGGAACTAAATAATCCAAACCATATCACATATCTCAAATTGCTTCCTATATAAAAGATGCAAAAGAGAGAGGGAGACTTTTGTTAAAGAGCTCCTGCAAGCACTCCCAGCCTCTGTAGTTATAGCATCCCCCTGCCACACCATAGGCATTTCCAGAGGCAGAGCGCTTGGCTTGCCCTCCAGCCCACATGCCCTCCAGGTGCTTATGTGGTGGCTGCCAGCAAGTGAGAATGGTGTCTTAGTCCTCTCTCTTTTCAGATCTATACTATTGACAAAGAAAATCCTTTGGCAGAGCCTTGAATGGAAAGAGCTTAACTTGTCAGATGTAAGCCACTCTGCCTAAACTAACAAGCTGTCAAATAGCGAACTTTTACTTATTAGCTTCACAAAGCAGAGCAAAACAGAATGACAACCGATCGCTTTTTGCCTACCAGACCAACTCACAACATTGGAGGAGGACTGGCAGGCCAAATTTTGCTCTCACGTGGAACTGCTACACGAGAGCAGCTAGAAACTGATCCTCACCTTCCATATCAATCCATGTGATTATGTGGTATGGGGAATATGTGTTTTCTTAGTCAAGCCAGCCTCTCCTCTCAGTCCTAGTGCTCTGAAAGTGCTGCTTCTATTCAGTGGAGGTTGGTCCATGGTTGGTCCATTAGGATGAAATGGGCATTGCCCACCAGTCTCAGTCTGCCCTCCGTCACACCCACCCACCCAGTCCAGGAGGTGTCAATACTGAACTCAGTAGGGAGAGGAAGGTGCAAAACTGGAGTTTTTTGGCTCTGACTGTTATTGACTCTGGGTCCACCTGCTGTTGGCCTCTGGCGCCTCCTGCATTGCCACCCAATGGCCCCATCATTCCAGACAGATGGGGTATGCCAAATACTACAGCCACGTTTTATGAGACACTCTATTAATCCTATACTGCTAAGAGCAGAGAGGTCACATTTCTGATTGTCCACCATGCAGGTGCATCTCACTAAATAAATAACATATATTTTATTTTATTTCCTTGTCTGTTCTCATCCCACATACTGTCTACGCCATTAAAACCCAAGGCTCTTCCTTCTCTTCTTCATATTTCCTGCATGTAATTGGATATTTTGATTATTAGATATCTCGATTAAGACATTATCTGAGCTGGGAGGCTAGGATGTCTTTGGTGATGTTTGTCTTGAAGTCTTGGTTTGAGCATTGTGCTGTTTTTCTACAGATTCAACTGCATCCTTTGTGTTCTCCAGCCCTCAAATCCATTTCACACTATAGTACTCATTTGAAATGAGGGCCAGCCATTGCATACTGATTTTTTAAAAAGGGACTCCCACTTAAATGGCAACCTACATTTGGGGAAGGACAGCAACTCAATGATAGAGCACCTGCTCTGTGTACAAAATGTTCCAGGTTCTGTCCCCGATGCATCTCTGGGTAGGGCTGGGAGGGGCACCCTGTTTGAAACCCCGGAGAGTGTAGACAGTACTGTGCTGGCAGGACCAATGGGTTTTGGATTAGACTGGACAAGACTTGGGAGTGGTGGGAATTGTACAAAACCCAACAGACTGTCTTTGCGAACTGCAGATTGATGTTTGTTCCAATTCAGTGGTAAACAGCAGGTTTTCCCAGGAAACTAAAGGGCAAATGGAAAATCGCTCAGACCCATGCCTAAAAAGTGCAGACAAGTAGAAAACCTCTTGAACCAGTGCTTTCTGAGCACAGGACAAGCAGCAGTGTGGATGAGCCCTCATTAACCTCACCTTCCCAGGATTTAAGAGGAATAGCGCAGGCCTTGATAACTCCTGGAGTGGATAACTTCCTCCACTTGCAGTTCCTTAGTGTGATTTGGTAGAAGGCATATTTCTGTGTGTGGTATCATCAGCTCTAAATGTTGCATGCACCTTTGTGATGGCTTTTTCACAAGAAGCACAGGAATAGCAGCTGGGAAATGGCCAGGCTGTGCATTTCTCTGTTCACCATTGACAGATTATCATGCCATTTTAACTTGGGTGTCATTTTTGTGCCAAAGCTTAGCAAGTACGATGGGATTCAGCTCTGAGTGTGTTGGAATAAGAGACCTCAACTGGCTGACCTGGCTTGTCTTTTGTCCTTCTATATAACCTGCCCAATAATATGGGGGGGGGGAGCAATCCAGGAAATGAGCAATTTAAGATCTCAGCTGAGACTAGTCAAGTTTGTGTGTTTTTGTTTCCAAGCAATGCTCATGTAATATTTATCTCAAGGCACTTTTCCAAAGGCCATGAAAGTACAACTTAAAAATTAGCTATATATTTCTACACAATTTTCATTTCAGTGATGCCAAGATTATTTCCATTTTAAAATTTATACCTGCATTTCTTCCAAAACAGCACCTCAGAGCAGGTAATAATAATAAAAAAAACCTTAAAATATGCTAGCAATTATTTAACTAAGTAGTACAGGGAAAAAGTTTAGTCTCTTGATAGGGATATCACATTCAAGCAAATCAGAGGTCTAGCTTCCACCCTCCACCCTCCCAGCAGATGTTCAGAGAACTCTCCCAAACACTTCCATTAAACATTTCCCAAATTTGATGAGGACAGTGGAAGTCCCAGGGCTTCATTTATTTATTTTTTAAAATGCCACTCAGTATCCAACCCCCATTAGTTTGGATCTAACTAAGTCATACTCAGAGTAGACACACTTTACTTAATGTGATTCATTTCAATGGGTCTACGTTGGATATGACTTAGTTAGATACAACCCTTCGTTCCACATCTTGTCTCTTCTTCACTGGCATCCCTGCTTTCTCCAATTCACAGGTTCCCCCTTCTGGGACTGAGCACCTGCTTGGAGATCTGAAGAAGTTGTTGTTTGAATTAGTGTAATGTGCTGCATGTGGAGCTGCCCTTGAAGATGCCTCAAAAATTTCAACAGGTCCAAAATACAGTGGCCAGATGACTGGAGTTACTTTTAGAATTTACATAACCCCCACTGATATAACTGGGACCCAATGGTGAAGGATGTGCCTTTTCGGTAGTGGCACCCACCCTGTGGAACACCCTCCCATCAGATGTCAATTAGATGACCTTTAGAAGGCATCTGAAGGCAGCCCAGTATAGGGAAGCCTTTTAATGTGTAATGTTTTATTATCATAGAATCATAGAATTTAGAGTTGGAAGGGACCCCGGGGTCATCTAGTCCAACCCCTGCAATGCAGGAATCTCAGCTAAAGCACACATGACAGATGCTTTGATATATGTTGGAAGTTGCCCAGAGTGGCTGGGGCAAGCCAGTCAGATAGGTGGGTTACAAATATTTACTACTACTACTACTACTACTACTACTACTACTACTACGTATTATTATTATTACCCTCTTTCCCACCATGCCATGGCTTGTGCTTCAAAACCTCATGAGTGGGCTAGCCCTGCTTACAATGGTTTGATATCCTGTCCCTCCCCAAAAAAAACCATAAGTGGTTTGTGTTTACACTAATCCAATTTGGGTAATTCAAGACTCCTTATCAGGTTCTGCAAAAACACTGCATGTCTGCTTCCATACTTGTTGTGTGCTATTTCTAAAAGTCATGGTATCCAGTGGCATAGTCCAAAGAGAACAAGTTTTTTTATTTTAATTAATGTGGATTAGAACTAAAATGGATTTTAATGTTTTTTGAATGCATGAACATACAATGTTGGTATTGAATTGTAGTGTGGACACTTTGTCAAGAGCAACACCCTGCTAATTATTTAGTTTAGTTTTATTTTATTTTATTTTTATTACTGGTAATTTGTTACATTTATATACCATATGTTCCTCCAAAGTACTCAAGGTGGGATATTTGGTTCTCCTTCTTCCCATTTCATCCTCACAACAACCCTGTGAAGTAGGCTAGGCTGAGAGACAGGGACTGGCCAGGCTTCAAACCCTGGGGATTCAAACCCTGGCCTCCAAGGTCTTCATCCAAATATGGCACCACACTAGCTCACTGATACACGGCTATATTTTGTTTTCATCTCATTTTCAGAAATTTTTGAATATTGTTATTATCTATGGATAATTAAATAAATGGTTTTGTTAACGGATTCCTGAAAATGGCTTGATAAGTAAGAGACTGCCAGCACAGCGTTCTGGCTAGAGTGTTTCCCTCCGCAGAATAGAGAGCTGCCTTCTCAGCAAAGGGCATATTCTAAAGACCAGACAGGCTGATCTTGTTCATGGCTGCCCCTCTGCACTCCCCTGGGCTAGACGTGCTTTTAAACGGCCACTGTCTGATGTTGCAACCATTAGCTCTCATTACAGCATGGTGGGGATATGCTAAGTCTGACCGGGCAACATCCTCTGGCCCGGAGGGTCTGGGATCTGAGAATAATGACTCCCCAGGTGTGTTGCTCAAGAGGTACTTCCTCCCTTTTTGTCATCTTCTGAGCATCAGTGGGGGCAGGCTTCACTCTTCAGGGTTCACACACTGAGCACAGAAAGATCTGAAACAAAGAAGGCTAGGCCAGTTGTTTAGTCTAGCACAGGAGATGGAAATCTACCTGATGAGAGTTCTGATTCCTATGGAAGCCAGAGTGCATAAAGGTTTATGTGTCTAGGCTTCTCTAGCTCAAATGTCTACATTGGACGCCCACCCCCATTGGGTGACCAATCTGGGTGATCAACACATGAAGCAGGCCAGATTTCCAAACACAGGCATGATAAAGACAAACTCATCAGGGAGCTGGGGTTGTCTGCAGTGCCTTGTGCACACTAGCTGGCAAACTTGAATTTGTTGCTATTTGTTATGTAAAATGGCCCACAGAGTCTAGGGAAAACAAAGAGATATTTTTCTTTGACCCTATCTCATATTGAAGTGTTTGATTCAAGGTTTTCCTCTTTCTCTCACACTGCCTAGCCCTCTCTTACAAGCTAGGTCTCTCTCACTGAACCAGAAACATTTCTAGAAAATTAATGAGTAGCTGGAATGCACTAATAAATATTGCACATTGGGAGTGAAACACCATATGCAATGCAGCTTGCAATGCTAAAAGGCAAGAATAGAAAAAGGTACCTGCATTCTGTTCATTCCAGTCCTCAGGAATAGGCAGGTCTCACCTAAAGGCAGCCCTCTGGCACAGAAGCAACCTGTAAAATGATTTAATATCTTTTGAAAGAATAGTTTGATCTAATCTAACAATGTCAACTGCATGATAGACAGCAGGGAGTTAATTTGCTGCACTGATATTTCATAAATGAGCCAAAAGAGAAAGGGTTACCTGTTATTGCATTACTATTGCACCAGTAGAGAAAAATATTATTTGAATGCCACAATTTCCAGAATTTGAACCAAGGCTTAAAAGGGGGGAAATACTCAGGTTTGACATAATCCAGTATCATTCTTTGTTGTCTATACAAATACTTAATTTGCATACACCTGATGGTCTAGATAATTATCTGACTACCCTTTCCAATCTGAACATTTTCTGCCAGTGACACAAGACATTGAGACAAACTTTATATGGTCAGCACCAAGTGGATTTGTCCCCATGCTTCAAGAATGAAGGCACAAGGCAGTAAGTGGCTGAAAAGGGGTTCGGAGAGACTTTCAGGAGCCAACTGCATATCTTGGAGGGGGGGCACACATCATAGATGCACTCAAAGCCTTCGGAATATGATTGGTTTTACAGACCCAAGTATAACTAATTGCAGAGCACATTTTAGACACTGTTTAATGTGGATAAGTTTTATTTTTATCCTGTGCATGACATTACACTTGAGGCTCAGGTTCTTTATCAAGGGCATACAAGCTGTTTTGGGGTGGGATGGTGCCCTCCTTCCCCTCTGTGATGCTCAGAGCCTCAATAATTATTAACTGGCCCCTGATGACAGGTGAGGATGAGCGTGAAAGTCATCAGGATGGCAGCTTTTTATAAACAGATGTGAAGTCTAGTATTTTTGTCAAGGAATGCAGAGATCCATGTTTTCCTTTAACCACTGTGTTTTGGTCGCTATAATTTAGTCAGGAATTTGAGACTGAGAGCTTTCTACGCTCAATCACTACTTGGCAATCATTTTTCCATTTTCCACTTGGCATTTGGAAAACACCACAATTTACATGTGAAGCCCCAGCTTCCTTCCCACTTCCCAGCCCAAAGCAGGCACTCACTGTATGGCTTGAACGACAACTGCTTGCACTGTCAACTTCAAGAGATAAATGGAGCTTGTTCATTTATATTAGGCCCAGCCTCCTTTCAACAGAACTGAAGGCTCAAGAAGGAATTCAGACATAATGTAGTAAGTGGGCATGGGGTGCCACTACAAGCTCATGAAACCCTTTCCAGAAAATTTCTGTGCATGATGAGTTTTGAGTTTCAGCACATTGCCCAGCTTAACTCTGTCTGCAAGAGCGCTTCTGTACCCACGTTTAACCTTAGGCTGTTAGAATAGCAGATTGCGACTTATGGATGCATTCTTCTTCTTCTTCTTCTTCTTCTTCTTCTTATTATTATTATTACTATTACTACTACTACTACTACTACTACTACTACTACTACTACTACTATAACCAGAACCTGAAACACAGAACCTTCCAGGGCCTCTTTTCTCAAATGCTTCATGGTAGCAACTTGTAGGTTCGTTACCTTTATCTATGTCAGTAGGCTTTGCTAACTTATAAACTAACCCTGATAATTAAATCAGAATATTGACAATGGAACAAAAAAATAGGTTATCATTATCTCCATATTATGGATGAGGCATTGAAGCTAATAGAGAATGGCTAGCCTAATTGTACAGAGGTCAAGTATAACATGAAAAATACAATAGAACGAAGACTTTGGCATTGTTTGGCATTCAGTAACCTTTTGTGCCAGCGGGCATGGATAAATAATAGGGCTATGCATGCTCCTCTCCATTCAATCTGGGGCCCAATTTGGTGATTCAGATTCAGGCCCTGGATACTAATCAATATTTGATTGTTTGTTCTTTTTTATAATATTTATTGATAATTTTTGTCTTAGTTACAATACCAAAAGAACAGTAAAATATAACACATCTCTTAACATATTTTTCTTAACTTCTTGGACTTCCTCACACCTCCTGCTCCTGCGTTCCTGACAGTAAATTTCTATCCAGCAAATTTATCCCCTTTTTTCTATTCTTATTATCTGGTTTTCCAATGTTGTTTCTCTAATTTAGGTAACTTTAATTCAAATCTTAAAAATTAAAATATAACCTAAAATTTCCCAAACTTTGCCTTCTCTTAAATTTAGCTTCTCTTCATATTTCACTTCATCTAGCTTAATGGTGCCAAGTTGTTAATACTCTGGCATCCTTCTTAACATTCATACAGTTTACAATATTTTTGTAAATAAGTCTTGAATTTCTTCCAATCTTCCTCCACCGTCTCTTCTCCCAAGTCTCGGATTCTGCCAGTCATCTCGGCCAGTTCCATATAGTCTATCAGTTGCATCTGCCATTCTTCCAGTGTGGGTAGATCTTGAGCTCTCCAATGCTTGGCGAAGAGTATCCTTGCTGCTGTTGTTGCATACATAAAGAATGTTCGGTCCTTCTTTAACACCTTCTGGCCGACAATGCCCAGAAGGAAGGCCTCTGGTTTCTTAGGAAAGGTATACTTAAATACCTTTTTCAGCTCATTATAAATCATTTCCCAGAAAGCCTTCACTCTAGGACAGGTCCACCAGAGGTGAAAGAATGTTCCTTCATTTTCTTTACATTTCCAACATTTGTTATCAGACAAGCGGTACATTTTTGCAAGTTTGACTGGGGTCATATACCATCTGTATATCATTTTCATAACATTTTCTTTCAAAGCATTACATGCAGTAAAATTCAGCCCCGTAGTCCACAACCTCTCCCAGTCCTCAAACATAATGTTATATCCAATGTCCTGTGCCCACTTTACCATAGCTGATTTAACCGTTTCATCTTGTGTATTCCATTTTAACAGCAAGTTATACATTCTTGAAAGTACCTTAGTCTTAGGCTCTAACAGTTCCGTTTCTAGCTTCGATTTTTCCACCTGGAATCCTAACTTTTTGTCAAGTTTAAAAACTTCTTTAATCTGAGCGTAGTGTAACCAATCTCGCACTTTGTCTTTCATTTTCTCCTGAATATTTGATTGTTTGTTCTTGTCACCTTTGCAAAATATTATTTCCTCTTTCAGCTTTAAGTACAAATATTCACTTTTCAGAGGCTTTATGGGACAAACTGTGCTCTCTACAGGTATGTGCCCTGGGTAGGTTATGCAGACCTCCTGGGGTCTGTAGACTACCAACTGGAAACCATTGTTCTAAAGGAATGCATCTAAGTCAGTTGTGGAAGGCCTTCAGTCTAGAATTAGTGAAAACTCTATTCACCAAATTCTCTGCAGTACCTTTTGCTAAGAAGGCAGAAAGGTGGATTTCCAACTGCTCCTTGTGATGGATCTCCCATAACCACATCAACTATGAACACCTGCCTAAGTCATCTAGGGCAAGAGTTAAGTTTATAACCAATATTTTGCTATTTATTGCTTTGACGATAACTATGTATGTGCTAAATGATAGGTCAGCCTGTGTATGGTGACCTGGGGAAATTCTGTTTGGCTTTCTTCAGCCCTGTCCTGTCACATATAAGAACATAAGCCCTGCAAGATTTGACCAGGGGCCTATCCTGTTCTTTCAGTGGCCAACCAGATGCTTATGGCAAGCCCAGAAACAGGGCCTGACAGCAACAGCAATGCTTCCTACTGGTGATTCACAGCAGCTTACATTCAGAAGTACATGGTTTACAAGCGATGGCTAGACATCCCAGGTAAAACACAGCTATCATGACTGACAAATTACAAAAACAAAGTATGATAACCTGTGTGTGTGTGTGTGTGTGTGTGAGAGAGAGAGAGAGAGAGAGAGAGAGAGAGAGAGAGAGAGAGATCAGACATGGAAACCTTGTAGCGTTTTAATTTAGTAACTCATGTATATTACTAAATAATTACTACTGATTAGATTAGGTACTATTAAGAGTACCCAACAGAAGGTAGCAGCTCCATTAACTTGCAGTGTCTTTTGGGGTGAACCTAGTCTCCGTGGTAAAGCTGAAATAATTAGACTGCCATGAAACTGAGCTTCCCGGTGCCCCCTTGGTGCCAGGTTTAAGGAGAGTATTAGCTACTCTTCAAAAGCCCATGGGGATGCCATGGATCACTTTACAGTTAGGAGGTGGTTTGTTCCTAAGCAGGAGATAATACAATTAATTTAAATTACTCCCAGCAATGAACCCTGATGTCTGCAATGCCATACACACATACCTAGGAGTAAACCACATTTAACTCAACAAGGATTTACATATGAGTAAAGTATAGGATTGAATTTAGCCCAATGAACTATTTCAGCTTTGTTCTAGATGTATGTTGTACTGCAATATACTTGCTTTATCTAGATTTATGTGGATAAATGCTATCTTCCAAAGGTCAAGACAGCCAAGCAAATATTTCATGTGCATAATGAGCAATAAATAGTTTATTTATTTAAGAAGAGGACACCCCCCCAAAAAAGACAATTTCACACCTATATTTATATTGTAAACCACCCTAAGATCCTCAGATGAAGGACACTATAGAAACAACAACAACAAAAATAAAAATATAAATGATGATGATGTTTGAAAGATCTAGGCAATTCTTTGCCAACATGTAATCCATAGTAGCTGTTTGTGTTTATGTGTTAGGCTCTTGACATGGCAGCGAATATTATATCCCAGTGTAATATTTGGCTTTTAACTTCAGCAGTTAGAGACCCAACCTTCTAGATCAGCAAAAGCAACATGGGTTAAGACATGAACAAGGCTTGTCCATGCCAGAAGGAATACAAGCGCCCCCTTTCACAGTCTTAATGAAATCATTAATTATGTCAGCAACTCAAGCGATAGATCTCCAAACACTTCACACGGCTCAAGCAACAGAGCAGTCCCAGAAACCCTGGAACTTCCAGAGAAGGGTTTTCTTACACGGATGTGTCCTAACCACAAATAAAAGTACAGTTCCATAGCTTTCAGATTCAACTAATTTTTGCTTTGCGCTCTCATAAAAGAAATCAACTGGTGTTTTAACCAAGAAAGTTGACTGCCTACATGGATCCTGTAATGGTGCCATGATGCAATCGAGGCTAACTTCTTGGATCTGAAAATATACCACACATCACATTAAGGCTAGTTCTTCAATAGTCTGCTTTCATTTTAGTTAACATTTACTCTGAGCTCCTTTCCAACATTTAAAGGTAATTCTTAGCACCTTCCAGCACCATTTTTCTTGACATAAACATTCACACATGTTTACCTTCTTGGAGCCTTTGCTAAAAAAAAGATGGGCCTCTCTATGTATAGGCCAGTATCTGAACTTAAGGGAGGGGAGTCAGGAATTCAAAGAAGGAACATTTCCAGCTAGTGTGGAGGAAAACTGCCAACTATATTTTTCAATTATAATTTTTAAAAATGGAGAGAAAGCTCATTCTTGCTCATAAATTTAGCTCAGAAATATGAGTTGTGTAACTTTGAGTGTCAGGTTAATATTACCTGGTGTGCCTAACAGACTATTCTTTTTACATTGTACAAGTTGCCACCTCCCTTTTCCATATCAGTGCAAGACACAGTCAGAGTATTTCTGATTACACAAAAGGATAAAAATGGTGTGGCAACAGGGTGGACCAGTTTTTTTTTTTAATTGTCATTATTATATTAAAGTATTTGGAAAACACATAAATTGCATGTTCAACATTACATTTCAGCAGCTGCAGCAGTTCTGGGTGACACAACTGCTACAGAACATCAAGCACTCAAGGACAACATCAGGCTTGTTTTATGATACATTATTTGGTTAGTAATGTTTGCACCCTGTGCTACATTGCATATGATTACAGTGGTGTCAGAGGCCTCCAGGTCACAAGCTCTATCCTAGTCAATATAGTAAGTTCTCCATGGACTTCCAAACAACAGCTGGGGAATAGAATCAAATGCTAATATCTGTGTACAGATGCCTTATCTGGGTTCCAGTGCTATGGATGAATAATGGAAAGTGATTATTTTCCCAAGGAAAAGCAGGAGATTAGTGTAAAAACTAAACTAATGCCACAGCCTAATTCTTGATTAAGTAATGACACAGCAGATTGGTTCATGCAAATCTGTCTTCCCCCTTTCCAACTGGGAAACTCCATTAAGATAAGGGAACCAGGGCTAGGATTAAGGAGCCACTGATGCCCAAGATGTCAATATTTATTCTTGCCATCTCATTTTTGACCACATCCAACTTACCCAGGTTCATGGTTCTTACATTCCAGGTTCCTGTGCAATATTTTTCTTTACAGCATTGGACTTTCCTTTCACTTCCAGGCATATCCGCAACTGAGCGACCTTTCGGCTTTGCCCCAGCCACTTCATCAGCTCTGGATGTACTTGTACTTGTCCTCTGCTCTTCCTCAGTAGCATGGTGGACGCCTTGCGACCTGAGGGGCTCATCTTCCAGCGTCATAACTTTTATATGCCTGTTGTCTTTGTCCATGGAGTTTTCTTGGCAGGGATACTGGAGTGGCTTGCCGGTTCCTGCTCCAGGTGGATCACGTTTGGTCAAAACTCTCCACTATGACCTGTCCATCCTGGGTGCCCTGCTCGGCATAGTTCATAGCTTCTCTGAGTTATTCAAGCCCCTTCGCCACGGCAAGGCAGTGATCCATGAAGGAGAGCTCAAAATATGGTTTGAAGCTCAACATAAAAAAAAGAAGATCATGGCCACTGGTCCCATCACCTCCTGGCAAATAGAAGGGGAAGAAATGGAGGCAGTGAGAGATTTTACTTTCTTGGGCTCCATGATCACTGCAGATGGTGACAGCAGCCACAAAATTAAAAGACGCTTGCTTCTTGGGAGAAAAGCAATGACAAACCTAGACAACATCTTAAAAAGCAGAGACATAACCTTGCCAATAAAGGTCCGTATAGTTAAAGCTATGGTTTTCCCAGTAGTGATGTATGGAAGTGAGAGCTGGACCATAAAGAAGGCTGATCGCCGAATAATTGATGCTTTTGAATTATGGTGCTGGAGGAGACTCTTGAGAGTCCCATGGACTGCAGGAAGATCAAACCTCTCCATTCTTAAGGAAATCAGCCCTGAGTGCTCACTGAAAAGACAGATAATGAAGCTCAGACTCCAATACTTTGACCACCTCATGAGAAGAGAAGACTCCCTGGAAAAGACCCTGATGTTGGGAAAGATGGAGGGCACAAGGAGAAGGGGACGACAGAGGACAAGATGGCTGGACAGTGTTCTCAAAGCTACAAACATGAGTTTGACTAAACTGCGGGAGGTAGTGGAAGACAGGAGTGTCTGGCATGCTCTGGTCCATGGGGTCATGAAGAGTCGGACACGACTAAATGACTAAACAACAACAAGGTGAGCCAACCCTCAACTTCTTAATTCATATTTTATGTAACACCAAAATTAATGTAGAAGGTAAGCATGAGTCACTTTTCTCCAGGGTTGTTAGAATCATAGAATCATAGAATCATAGAGTTGGAAGAGACCACAAGAGATAACCAGAGCATGCACCACTCTGGCGAGGCAGTCTGCAGGCAGATAGAGTCTCAGCCTGCATACCAGATGGAGCTGCTAAACAGCTCCCCTGGACACAGATTTGACCTGTTCCTTCATGGACAGCTCTGAGTCCAAAATGATTCCCAGGCTGGGCACCTGGTCCTTCAGGGGCACAGTTACCCCATTGTTTTCTGCTGCTCCAGAGAAGCGGACACGGAGCAATGGATCCAATCTACAAGAAAGAAGATTCCACCTAAACATTAGGAAGAACTTCCTGACAGTAAGAGCTGTTTGACAGTGGAATTTGCTGCCAAGGAGTGTGGTGGAGTCTCCCTTCTTTGGAGGTCTTTAAGCAGAGGCTTGACAACCATATGTCAGGAGTGCTCTGATGGTGTTTCCTGCTTGGCAGGGGGTTGGACTCGATGGCCCTTGTGGTCTCTTCCAACTCTATGATTCTATGATTCTATGATTCAGGACCAGGGAATCCTCCACACCTGCCTGCCTCTTGTCCCCCCAAAACAGTACTTCTGTCTTGTCAGGATTCAACCTCAATATGTTAGCCATCCAACCTCCAACTGCCTCCAAGCACTCACAAAGGACCTTCACTGCCTTCACTGGTTCTGATTTGAAAGAGAGGTAGAGCTGGGTATCATCCGCATACTGATGAACACCCAGCCCAAATCCCCTGATGATCTCTTCCGCTAAATTGTGAACCACCTGAAAGAGTCTCCTGCTGCTGTTTTCCGCAGATGCAATAGAGGCGGTGAAGAAAGTCTTCTTCGCCGTCGCTATCGCCACTTGGTAGGCTCGACATTGAGCTCTAACCCGTGTCCAGTCAGATTCCGAATGGGTTATCCGCCACTGGTGCTCTAACCGTCTCAACGATTGTTTCATTGCCCTCAGATCCGTGGAAAACCACGGGGCTGTCTGGGCTCCATGCAATCGGAGAGGGCGCTTCAGAGCCAGACAGTCAATAGCCCTGGTTAACTCCACTTAACCAGGGGTCACTAGGGAATCAGCTGAAAGGCCATCAACATGGGATAAAGTATCCCCTACCACTCTCATTAAGTGGCAGGGGCGGACCATCTGAATCGGTTCCACCTCCCTACAGAGGGGAAGGGTCGGGGAGAAGTCCAGTTGCACCAGGAAGTGATCTGACCATGACACTTCTTTGGTTTCGCTTTTACTTAATGTTAGATAACCAACATCCATAGAGGTGAACACCAGGTCTAAGGCATGTCCGCGGCTATGAGTTGGGCCAGATTTATTCAGGGACAGCCCCTGATGCTTTCCACGAAGTCCTGAGCGGCCCCTTGTAAGTTCGTGTCGGCATGGATGTTAAAATCCCCTAGGACAACCAAACTGGGTGTCTCCAGGAGAACATCCGCCATGACCTGAAGCAACTCGGGCAGGGAATCCTTGGTGCAGCGGGGAGGTCGGTACACCAATAGGAATCCTGTACTGCCCCTATTGCCCAACTTCCAGAACATGCACGTAGAGAACTGGGTCTTTTCAATAGGACGCCTGGTGCAAACTAATGACTTCCTAAAAATCACTGCAACCCCCCCTCCCCACCCACAAGGCCTGGGTTGCTGTGCGTAAGAGAAACCTGGTGGACAAGCAGTGGCAAGGACAGGCCCATCTGCTTCATCCAACCAAGTCTCTGTTACACATGCCAGGTCAAATCCTCCATCCACGATCAAGTCATGGATCACAATGTTTTTATGGATCATTGACCTGGCATTGCACAGCAGCACCTTCAGGTCGTATGGGTATCCATTGCTGATTCCAGTATCTGTCCGGTCAAGACCAGACCTGGAGGCAGGGATAGTCCTCAGACAACGACTAAGCCTGCTTCCTTGGTAATGACATGGTCTGGTCTTAGTGTAACTCCTCCTCCTACCCATGATCACTGAGATCGGTTGTCCCAGTGCACCCCCCCCCCCCCCCGTGGAACCTGCCCCAGCCATTTTGTTTGCTGGGACCCACTCCCAGGCAGCCCTGACCCCTCCCCTTAAAATCAAATTAAAACCTATACAAAAAAAACAAACTAACAGAACAATAAAACTATAAAAACAAAAAACAGAAAGTTACAAACACAACATAATTAAATTAAACAAATTCCCACAACCTACTAAACATCCACCCCACTCCACACACCGAGGTCTCCCTGGAGCCCCATAGGCTGTGGAGGTGAGTATGGGGCCCGTCCCCAGGCGCAAGGTGGAGAATGGACTTCAAGGGGGAGCGGTCCTCCCCAAGACTCATAGGCAGAGCGGCAGCAGCAATGTCCCGGGCTCCCTTGGAGCCTTATATGCTGTGGTGGAGTATGGGGCTCACCCCCAGGCCCAAGGTGGAAAATGGGCTTCCAGGGGGAGCGGTCCTCCCCAAGACTCACCGGCAAAAGACACATGTGATGAGAGACACAGGAAATTTTGATAAATAAAAAATTAGGGAACAAATTTATTTCATCGGATAAAACTAAAAAAAAGAGGAGTGGTTCTATATATTAAAAATAAAATAGAAGCCCAACAAATTTTTAAAGATGAAGAAGGCAGAATTGTGGCAGTACAAGTCAATTGGCAAGGTGAAAAAATAATAATCGTTGGAGTGTATGCACCTAATGAAAACAAAATGGACTTTTTAAGAAACGTAGAAGAGAAACTATTTGAATATTTTGATCAAAAGATTATAATTATGGGTGATATGAACGCAGTGGTTTTGATGGAGATGGACAGATTAAGAGCAACAGGAAAATCAAAAGAAGGGAAATTACCAAAGACTTTCTTCTCGATGGTAGAAAACTGCAATTTAATTGATATTTGGAGATTGAAACACACATTGGAAAAGCAGTTTACCTATCAATCAGAAGCAAATCAATCAATGTCAAGAATCGATCAAATTTGGATAACAAATGATCTTACAACAAGAATTTTAAAGATCGAAATACAACCTAAGGTGCTTTCGGACCACAACCCAATAAAATTTACCTTAAAAGGATTTGAAGAAAAATCTTTTCGATGGAGAGTAAATGAAAATCTTTTCGATGATCAAAAAATAGTAGAGAATGTGCAAAAATATCTGAGGGACTATTTTATAAACAACATGAATCAAGGAACAAAAACAAGTATGGTTTGGGACGCTGGCAAAGCAGTTATGATAGGTTTTTTCATACAACAGAATGCAATCAAAAACAATTACAGAGAAAAAGAGAAAAAAGAAATCCTAAAACAAATTATGGAAAACGAGAAGAAACTTATTGACAGACCTAACGATAAAAAACTGAAACTTAATATAAAGACATTACAAGCGCAATTCTCTATGATAATAAACAAGGAAGTGGAATGGAACATCAAAAGGATGAGACAAAAGAACTTTGAATATGCAAATAAATCTGGGAAATTACTAGTGTGGCAGATTTAAAAAAGGAAAGAACAAAATACGGTACATAGGATTGTGGTTGAAGATAAAGAGATTGAAGACCTGAAAGGAATAAGGAAAGGATTTGTGGACTTTTATAGACAACTATATAAGAAGAAGGAGAAAGACAATTTAAAGAAAATAGAAAAATATTTAAAAGAGAAAGGGGTGCAGAAGATTCCGACGAAAGAGAAAAGTAAACTAAATGAGAGGATAGAAATAGAAGAAATAAGAAACGCAATTAAATAATTAAAAAGTGGAAAGACTCCAGGGCCGGAGTGCAAGATATTATAAAGAAATGAAGGACATCCTAGTTGTATCACTGAGAGAAGTAATGAATGATATATTAACAAAAATACCAGACACATGGAAAGAAGCATATATTACTTTAATACCCAAACAAGACTCAGATTTATCTCAAGTTAAGAATTATAGGCCGATCTCGCTTCTAAATAATGATTATAGACTGTTTGCTAACATATTAGCAAATAGGATGAAAAAGGTGTTGAAGGGTTTGATACATGAAGATAAAGCAGGTTTTCTTCCTGGCAGACAAATGAAAGATAATATTAGGAATGTAATTAATATTTTGGAGTATTTGAATGCCAGGAATGACAAGCAAGCTATGTTGATATTTGTGGATGCGGAAAAGGCCTTTGATAATATCTCTTGGGAATTTATGTTAAAAAACTTTGAGATGATGGATATTGGACAAGGATTTATGAATGGTATTAGTGCAATATATAGAGACCAAAGAGCAAAGTTAATAGTGAACAATGTGGTAACAGAAAATAAAAAAATAACCAAAGGTACAAGACAGGGATGTCCGCTTTCACCATTGTTATTTATCACGGTCCTGGAAGTCTTTTTAAGAGCAATAAGAGGTAATGAACAGATAAAAGGGATAACTGTAGGAAGTAAACAATATAAGGTTAAGGCCTTTGCTGATGACTTGGTACTAACTTTGGAAAATTCGACAAACACTGTAACAGAAGTTCTGAATGAAATAGAGCAGTTTGGCCAATTAGCAGGATTTATTTTGAATAAGAAAAAGACAAAAATGATTAGTAAAAATATGGACCGAGAAACTATTGATAAAGTGCAGCAACAACTAGAAATAGAAGTGGTTAAGAAGGTTAAATATTTAGGAGTTGGTTAACCCCCAGAAGTATTGATTTGTATCAGAACAACTATATACCAACCTGGAGTAAGATTAAAAAAGATTTAGAGGTGTGGGGAAGAATGAAATTCTCATTTTGGGGAAGAATTGCAATAATAAAAATGAATGTGCTACCTAAGATGCTATTTCTATTCCAAACCGTTCCAGTAATCAGGGGGGCAGCTATTTTTAAAAATTGGCAAAGAGAAATTTCAAGGTTTATATGGCAGGGTAAGAAGCCGTGAATAAAGTTTAAGCTATTGACAGATGCGAAAGAGAGAGGAGGATTCGCCCTGCCAGACCTGAAATTATATTATGAAGCATCTTGCCTCTGCTGGTTGAAGGAATGGATTAAATTAGAAAATACTGATTTATTAGACCTAGAAGGATTTGATAACAGATTTGGGTGGCACGCTTATTTATAGTATGACAAAAAGCGAGTACATAAAGGTTTTGAAAACCACATCATAAGAAAATCTCTGATAGAGGTTTGGGAAAAGTATAAAAACTTGTCGGAAGCCAAAACTCTGTATTGGTTATCACCATTGGAGGCGTTGAGTGTGGAAAAAATCAATATGAAAGGGGGATGGACAATTTATCAGAACCTAATAACAAAAATTGAAGGCAAATGGAGTTTGAAGCCGTTTGAGGTAGTTAAGGAATATGTTAATGATTGGCTGCATTATTTTCAAATCAATGAAATGTTTAAAAAAGATTTAAGATTAAGAGGTTTTGAGGATAAAGAGTCGAAATTTCAGAAAGAAATAATAAATTGTGATTTTAAAGTGCTGGCTAAAATGTATGAGATATTACTAGAGTGGCACACAAAGGACAAAGAGATAAAATCGGTTATGATTGACTGGGCCAAAGATTTTGGATATAATATACAAATGGAGGATTGGGAAAAATTATGGAAAGAAGGTTTAAGAGTCACTGCATGTACAACAATAAAAGAAAATGTGATGAAAATGATGTATCAATGGTATGTAACACCAGTGAAGTTAGCAAGGATGTATAAAGGATGTAACAAATGTTGGAAATGTAAAGAAAAAGAGGGTACATTCTATCATATGTGGTGGGAGTGTAAGAAAGTAAAAAGCTTTTGGGAAATGATATATAATGAATTGAAGAAAATGTTTAAGTACACTTTTGTTAAGAAACCAGAAGCGTTTTTACTTGGTATTACAGGGAATGAGATTAATAAGAAAGAAAATAAGTTATTTTTATATGTAGTGACTACAGCAAGAATACTGATGGCTCAGAAATGGAAGCAAGAGGTGTTGACTACACTAGATGAATGGAGAATGAAGATGACAGACTATGCAGAACTCAATAGACTGACTGGAAGGATCCGAAATCGACAAGATCAGAGATTTATAGAAGATTTGGATAAGTTTACAGAATATATGCATAAATTAAGTGATAATCAAATAACGTTTGTAAGCTTTAATGAAGCTCTGTAAGAAGAAATGTTAGAATATGAGTAAAACTAAGAAATAATTTATAAAAACAATTGAAGAAAGGCTTTAGAAATGTGTAAGAAATTAAGAAGGGAAAGAGTATCAGGCAAGTTGAGGGAAGTCAAAAAGAGAATGATTTGTATAAATTGGAAAAATTGAATAAAAATAATTTATAAAAAAAGACTCACCGGCAAAGCGGCAGCAGCAACAGATTATACCTCTCAAATTCTACATTCCAGTCATGAGTCTCATCCCACCAAGTTTCAGTAATGTCTATTAGGTCATATTTGCCATCCTGTATTAAGAGCTCAAATTTGTCTTGCTCTCATACTTTGTGCATTAGTACAGAGAGCACTGGAACCATGAGACATTCCCTCCAGCTGCTTCCTTCTGCTTGTTTCCTGTCAGGAGCAGGAGTCAAGCATATGTCAGCAAATAAAACAAAGTGTCAGTGACGTTAACTCCTTATTCAAAGCAACCAAAGCAGTGCAGATCTAGTAATCCCAGCAAGTCTTCCCAGGAGGTCTTGCCACATGAGGTAGTTTCAAGGACTGAAGGTCCCTGGCTTCCCACAGCTGCCAAAGTGCCATCTTCTGCAGGATTTCCCCCAAGCAGTCTAGACAACCAGTCTTGCTCTGCTCTTTTAATTTCTCTGTGTGTTCTAGGAGACGGGGGGGGTGAGAAGGGGAGTTGGTTGCAGCAGAATGAGGAGATGCCCTAGATTCTTCATCAACCTGCCTCATCACCACATCTTGGGCCCCCTCCTCTCCAGCCTCTTCTTCTCCCTCTGGTCACTCAACATGGTCCCACCACCAATCCCCTGGCTCTGGGCCTTCTTCCCTGCCTGTCTTCACCTGGCTTGGGGCGGAGCCTGACAAGCTTCACAAGGACTGCGGCTGCTACCCGGCGGAGAAGGCTCCTCTTTTTAATTGTTTTTAAATTATATTTTATGTGGTGTTTTAAATGGTGGAGTTTTTTGTGCTTTTTATTTCTCTGTTGGGGGTGGGATGGGTGTTGGGTTGGGTATTGGTTTAAGTTTAGTATAGTTGTAAATTGTTTTTATTATTATTAGTTTCTATTTTTATTTTATTTTTTGGCATAGTTGGTATAGTTTTGAATAGTTTGTATAGTTCTGTTCTTAAGGAAAGAGGGTTAGGGTTGCCTGGGAGTGGGCCCCAGCCAACAGAATGACTGGGACAGGTTCCACAGGGGGGAATGCACTGGGACACCCAGTCTGTGATCACGGGTAGGAGGAGGAGTTACGCTAAGAGCAGACCATGTCATTACCGAGGAAGCAGGCTTAGTCATTGTTTGAGAACTATCCCTGCCTCCGGGTCTGGTCTTGACTGGAAGGATACTGGAATCAACAAGGGAAAGCCACATGACCTGAAGGTGCTGCTGTGCAATGCCAGGTCAATGATTCACAAGACCGCTGTCATCCATGACTTGACCTGGCATGTGTAACAGAGACTTGGTTGGATGAAGCAGATGGGCCTATTCTTGCTGCTGCTTGTTCACCAGGGTTCTCTTACACACAACAACCCAGGTCATATGGGTGGTGAGGGGGGGTTGCAGAGACTTTTAGGAAGTCATTAGCTTGCACCAGGCATCCTATTGGGAAGACCCAGTTTTCTGAGTGCATGTTCTGGAAGTTGGGCAATAGGGGCAGTACAGGATTCCTATTGGTGTACCAACCTCCCCGCTGCACCAAGGACTCCCAGTCCAAGCTGCTTCAGGTCGTGGCAGATGTTCTCCTGGAGACATCTAGTTTGGTTGTCCTAGGGGATTTTAACATCCATGCCGACACCACCTTACAAGGGGCCACTTGGGACTTCGTGGAAAACATGGCCTCCATGGGGCTGTTCCTGAATAAGTTTGGCCCAACTCATAGCCGTGGGCATGCCTTAGACCTGGTGTTCACTTCTATGGATGTGGGTGATCTGACACTAAGTAAAAGTAAAACAAAAGAAGTGCCATGGTCAGATCACTTCCTGGTGCAACTGGACTTCTCCTCGACCCTTCCCCTCTGCAGGGAGGTGGGACTAGTGATGTTAAATTCTCAAGAATAATCTTTTGGAGAATATTCTCAATTAATGAGAATATTAGATAATTTTTGTTTAAAATAGGAGAATATTCATTTTAATGCATTGAAAATGATATAATAAGGTGATGGCACCAGTAATTGTCATGTTAAGGTTTGGTATGAGGAAACTCAGTATTAAATCATATTTTATTCTTCCATTAGAACATGTACATGTTATAGGACAAGTCAAAAAATACAATTGGCATGTTAAGGTTTGATACAAGTAAATTCAATAATAGGCTAACTTGTGCTTCTAATAACTCTAAAACTTTTGGTGACTAAAACACTGCTTGGTAAACAAAACTATATGCATACATATAAAAAGGAAGCCATTAACATTAAATATATTATCATTATATGATAATATATTTCAGTATGTCAGTCTCTGGTAAATGGCACCTTGTACTATTGAATGGCACTACAAAAACCAGTTAAAGGTAAAGGTAAAGGGACCCCTGACCATTAGGTCCAGTCGTGGCCGACTCTGAGGTTGCGGCGCTCATCTCGCTTTACTGGCCAAGGGAGCCGGCGTACAGCTTCTGGGTCATGTGGACAGCATGACTAAGCCGCTTCTGGCGAACCAGAGCAGTGCACGGAAATGCCATTTACCTTCCTGCCGGAGCAGTACCTATTTATCTACTTGCACTTTGATGTGCTTCCGAACTGCTAAGTGGGCAGGAGCAGGGACCGAGCAATGGGAGCTCACCCCGTTGCAGGGATTCAAACCGCCGACCTTCTGATCGGCAAGTCCTAGGCTCTGTGGTTTAACCCACAGCGCCATCCACATCCGCAAAAACCAGTTACTGGCACTAAATAAAAATTCAATTCAAAGTGTTGGTGCTGACCTTTAAAGCCCTAAACGGCCTTAACCCAGTATACCCGAGGGAGTGTCGCCACCCCCATCATTCAACCCAGACACTGAGGTCCAGCACCGAGGGCCTTCTGGCGGGGCAAGTTTTTAATGTTTGATGTTTTATTCTGTTCTTAATCTGTTGGGAGCCACCCAGAGTGGCTGGGGAAACCCAGCCTGATAGGTGGGAAGGAAGGAAGGAAGGAAGGAAGGAAGGAAGGAAGGAAGGAAGGAAGGAAATAATATTGAGTGTTCCCCATCTGGTGCTTCCCACGCTCATCCAGCTGGCATCCAGCCAGTCCATGACATTTCCTGCCATTCCACAGGTTTCAGTAGCACAACCACTCCTGTTTCCTGTGTATCAAGGGAGCTATTATTCCCAGTACCAGGTATTCCCTTATCTGCTGTAATATTGTCTGCCTTCCTGCTTAGGATTTAGTTCAAAGCTCCTTTCAGGTTTCCAAGATCTGGAGATTATTTTATTGAAGCAGAAACAGACATCCAAACAACATTTACACAGTTTACAAGAAAGGTCAGATCAGACCCTAGGTAACAGTGATTACTATTATAATCCACAATATTACATCAACAAATAAAATATTGAGAAGATATTGAAAGACAGAAAGTAAAAACAGCAAAGCTGAATGAGAGAAAATGGAAGGAGAAAGGAGGAAAAAAAGGAGCCAACATTCAGTATTTCTGAAGCAGAGCCCATCAGTTAACTTGGTAAATGTTGTGTGTTCCAGAACACACTGATCTACAGTTCAGGTTGCATCTAAAGGATGCATAGGTTTTTACAAAGAGCATTTTACTGAAACACACTTCATCAATTATTGCTTAACTTTGTAACTTTCTCCCTATACCAAATTTGCACTAGTCTATCATCACACTGTTTTCACTGGCTCTTTCCCAAGGTTTTAAAGGCAGGGGCAGGGGAAGGAGGAGGTGTAGGAAGGAAAAAGAGAGAGCTCATGTCTGAATTTGCCAGTATGTGACTGAATCCTGTCTGAAATTAGTGACAGTCTCGATGTGCCCTCAGGGACACATTGCAGAATACACCTGCAAAGAAAACATGCAGGAAAGACTCTTATTGAGTTAGCTGGTATAGGCTGCATATGGCAACTATTGACAAGATGGAACATGTGCAGAGGAGAGTGACTAAGATGAGAAAAGGGTCTGGAAACCAAGCCTCATGAAGAACGGTTGAGGAAGTTGGGTATGTTTAGCTGGGATAAGAGGGGACTGAAGAGGAGGTATGATAGCCATCTTCAAATATTTAAAGGGCTGTCACAAGGAAGATAGAAGAAGCTTGTTTCCTCCTGCTCTTGATTCAGGTTAGAAGAAAGGAGATTCTGACTAAAGATCAGGAAGAACTTTCCGACGATAAGAACTGTTTGACAGTTGGAGGTTTTTAAACATAGGTTGGATGGTCATCTATCATGGATGATCTCGTTGAGATTCCTGCATTGCAAAGGGTTTGGACTAGATAACCCACCGAGCCCCTTCCAGCTCTACAATTCTGTGATTCTATGAGTCTAAATTTGCAGTGGGAAATCCTTCACTCCTCAGATTCTCCAGACTGAGTCAAAAAGTTGATCTATTTTTCTCATACAATTCCCGAATGAGAAGACTGAGCTACTAACTAAGAGGGTCATGGGTCCTTAGAACTAGCATACACAATACAAACACAGTAACAAAAGAAACGAACAAAAACTTACAAATCTGGAAATTGGTTCCCTTAGTATAAAAGATGATTATACAATTTAACCAAATTGACCCATCTGACAATACATTTATTGCATATTAAACTATATCTACTATATAAAATAAAATTACAATGTTCAGACTTTTCTACATAACAAGGAATTAATACATCAAAAACTGAAGACTAACAAATATTTGAGCCAAAGACAAACCTCATGAATGGAAAGTACTCATTATATCACTACCAGGGGTGCCAACCTGAATAAAATGGGGGGGGGGGAGGTAAGCCCTGCCCCACATAATTGATCACATGACACAGTGCACACACAGTACTTGAATGGCAATGCCCATTCTAGGTATTGACGACATTCATTTATGTGCTCTACTAAATCTTTTCCTTTCCAAATCATTTTATTAGTTATTGGGGTAATGCAAAAAAGCAGAAAATTTATATTAAAATGTTAGGCTTGACAAAATGCCTACCTTCATAGTCTGCCAATTTACCTGTTCAAACTGCTAGCCACTGGGATGGGGAATGAATCAGCTGAACAGATTTCTCTTTTCCAGAGAAGCAATTGTGAGCCACACCACACATTTTATTTAATCTGAACCCAATAAATGTTCAGTATTTAGATGTGAGAACAAGATGTATATGCAGGAGTTTTAACTGCCACATACAGTTTACAGCAATATATATGGTTTTAGCTAATCTGGATTATGGACACTCAGATACTAAATCTGTACTTGTCCAAACCTGACCTAGATGACAGAGTCCCAAGGTATTTCAGAGGTTCCTCTTGCTCCTGTTGGCTTTTTCCGAACACTGGAATGTCAAAGCGCAAGCCACTTCACTTCCCACCCAGTTAATCAGAATCTTATGCAAGCCAGTTGCAAGTGTGTTCCTTTCTGCTGGAGGTGAGGTGACAACAACAAAAGGAAGGTATTTGTGTTTTTAGTGAATCTGGATTAGGGACACCCTGATTTTAAATCTGTGCTTCTACAAACCTGGGCAGCAATGTGAGAAACCTTTATTAGGACCAACCAAAATGTCACAAAATAGTGAGCAAGCTTTTGAGTTCTCCAGGACTCTTAATCAGGCTAGATATTAAGCAAAGTGGAGCAGGGTTGAAGCTGGCTTGTTCATTGGTGTGTATTGGTCACAGTTAGCATGTAGGAAGAAGTTGCAGACTTAGTTGGATTAGGCTCTTCTGGGCATTATGCAGTTTTCAAGTGACACCAAGAGATGACTGGACAAAGAAATTCTGATTCCTGCATATAAAATTCTGCCATGGACTACAACTAGAGACCGGACTGACCAATAGTGGCAAAGCTGGATGAATAGAAGTCAAGTGGGTGGCTATAATGGGAAGTATTAGACAAAGCAGATCACCTGCTGATCAGGAGCATACCCTGGTATTTAAAAGCGGGGGTGATCTGTGGCCTTACAAATTTTGCTGGTCTGTCTATCTCTATCTATCTATCTATCTATCTATCTATCTATATCTATATCTATCTATCTATCTATCTATCTATCTATCTATCTATCTATCTATCTATATCTATCTATCATCTATCTATCTATCTATCTATCTATCTATCTATCTATCTATCTATCATCTATCTATCTATCTATCATCTATCTATCTATATCTATCTATCTATATCTATCTCTATCTATCTATCTATCTATCTATCTATCTATCATCATCTATCTATCTATCTATCTATCTATCTATCTATCTATCTATCTATATCTATCTATCTATCTATCTATCTATCTATCTATCTATCATCTATCTATCATCTATCTATCTATCATCTATATCATCTATCTATCTATCATCTATCTTTCTATCATCTATCTATCGATATCTATATATCGATATCTATCTATCATCTATCATCTACCGTATTTTTCCTTCTATAACACGCAGATTTTTTCTTCTAAAAAGGAAGGGGAAATGTCTGTGCGTGTTATAGAGCGAATGTGTGGTCCCTGGAGCCGAAAAATCATGCAAAAATCAAATCGCGGCGCTGCACGCTGCACGGAGAAGCGAAACCTGAAAAGAGGAAGCGGCTGCTTTCCTGCATTCTGCCTCAGGGTCTTACTGCCCACCCTCCTCTGTTTTGTTGCTGTGTTTGCTGAAACGGAACAAAGAGCAGGGAAAGCCCCTCCCCTCCAGGCAAGCTCCGGTGCTGCTGGGGGAGAGGGAGAGAGAGGGGGGAAGGGAGAGAGAGAGGGGGGAGGGGGAGGGAGAGAGAGAGGGGGGAGGGAGAGAGAGAGGGGGAGGGAGGGAGGGAGGGAGGAGAGAGAGAGAGAGAGAGAGAGAGAGAGAGAGAGAGAGAGAGAGATGGCTGGCTTGGGTGGGGGGAAACTTTTGCCTTTCTCTCCTCCCTCCCGTTAAATCCCTCTCCTGCATTCTTAGCCAGCTGCTTCTCTGCACACCCCTCTAATGTCCCTTCTTTGTTTTTCCTTCGCTCCCCACTTAAAATGTGGTTACAAAGCATGGATCCTCAGGATCTTTGCATTGGATCACCCCAAATTCACCATCAGATCACATAGCATGTCCATGGCTACAGCCTGCACCAAAAAAATCACGCACCCACTGTTGCCTGGGGCTGCAATGGTGCAAAAATGTGGTTAAAAAGCATGGATCCACAGGGATTCTCAGGATCCTTGCATTGGGTCACCCCAAATTCACCATCAGATCACATAGCATGTCCATGGCTACAGCCTGCACCAAAAAAATCACGCACCCACTGTTCCCTGGGACTGCAATGGTGCAAAAATGTGGTTACAAAGCATGGATCCACAGGGATTCTCAGGATCTTTGCATTGGGTCACCCCAAATTCACCATCAGATCACATAGCATGTCCATGGCTACAGCCTGCCCCCCCAAAATCACGCACCCACTGTTGCCTGGGGCTGCAATGGTGCAAAAATGTGGTTAAAAAGCATGGATCCACAGGAATTCTCAGGATCTTTGCATTGGGTCACCCCAAATTCACCATCAGATCACATAGCATGTCCATGGCTACAGCCTGCCCCCCAAAAATCACGCACCCACTGTTGCCTGGGGCTGCAATGGTGCAAAAATGTGGTTAAAAAGCATGGATCCACAGGGATTCTCAGGATTTTGGCATTGGGTCACCCCAAATTCACCATCAGATCACATAGCATGTCCATGGCTACAGCCTGCCCCCCAAAAAATCACGCACCCACTGTTGCCTGGGGCTGCAATGGTGCAAAAATGTGGTTAAAAAGCATGGATCCACAGGAATTCTCAGGATTTTGGCATTGGGTCACCCCAAATTCACCATCAGATCACATAGCATGTCCATGGCTACAGCCTGCCCCCCCAAAATCACGCACCCACTGTTGCCTGGGGCTGCAATGGTGCAAAAATGTGGTTAAAAAGCATGGATCCACAGGAATTCTCAGGATTTTGGCATTGGGTCACCCCAAATTCACCATCAGATCACATAGCATGTCCATGGCTACAGCCTGCCCCCCCCCAAATCACATACCCACTGTTGCCTGGGGCTGCAATGGTGCAAAAACGTGGTTACAAACCATGGATCCACATGGATCCTCAGGGTCTTTGCATTGGGTCAGCCCAAATTCACCATCAGAGCACATAGCATGTCCATGGCTACAGCCTGCCCCCCAAAAATCACGCACCCACTGTTGCCTGGGGCTGCAATGGTGCAAAAACGTGGTTACAAACCATGGATGCACAGGGATTCTCAGGATTTTTGCATTGGGTCAGCCCAAATTCACCATCAGATCACATTTCTGTGGCCACAGCATGAAGCACAAAAATGATACATCCACTGTTTCATTCAGAATGTTTTTTCCCTTGTTTTCCTCCTCTAAAAACGATGTGCGTGTTATGGTCAGGTGCGTGTTATAGCGCGAAAAATACGGTATCTATCTATCATCTACCTATCTCTCTATCTCTCTATCATCTATCTATATCTATCATCTATCTATCTACATCTATCTATCATCTATCTATATCTATCTATCTATCTATCTATCTATCTATCTATCTATCTATCTATCTATCATCTATCTATCTATCATCTATCTATCATCTATCTATCTATCTATCTATCTATCTATCTATCTATCTATCATCTATATCTATCTATCTATCTATCTATCTCTATCTATCTATCTATCTATCATCTATCTATCTATCTATCTATCTATCTATCTATCTAATCTATCTATCTATCATCTATCTATCTATCTATCTAATCTATCTATCATCTATCTATCTATCTATCTATCTATCTATCTATCATCTATCTATCTATCATCTATCTATAGATATCTATCTATCTATCTACCTATCTATCATCTATCATCTATCTATTTGCTTTTCATCATAAGATCTCAGAGCCATCTAGATCTCCCACCATTAGCCATGGTTCCCACATGATCTAAAACAAGATAATATAATGCTTTAGGCTTTGCATCCATTCTCCCAAATAGGTTGCTTCAGATACAGTGGTACCTTGGTTTGCAAACTCTGGTTTGCATACTTTTTGGATTACAAACACATCAAACCCGCAAGTGCATGTCCCAGTTTGCAAACTTTTTTTGGATTACGAATAATTTTTTTTGGGAGGCCCCATTGGAGAAAGCACGTCTTGGGTTACAACCTGTTTTAGTTTACAAACGGACTTCCGGAACAGATTATGGTTGTAAACCAAGGTACCACTGTATATAACTGAGGATACCAAAGTGCCTTGGGGGTGCAGGGGATCTGTGGAACAAATGTCTACACCCCTAGCCCCAAGAGGCTTTTGTGTATAAACAGCTTTATCATTGTACCATCAGAAAATATATCAGGAAGGAAGGAAGGAAGGAAGGAAGGAAGGAAGGAAGGAAGGAAGGAAGGAAGGGGGTTGCCACTTGCTATGACCAGGAGACAAACTTCCTGGGCTGCAACCACCATGGACAGCTCACTGGATTGAACCAGCCAGTCCAAAGCATCAAGTGCCTTGGAGTCACAACCCGATTCTGTGTTTTATCCCTCTGGAGTTCTGCCACACTCCACAGTCTACACACCCGAAGCAAATGCCAGCAGCATTCACCATGGAGCTATATATAGAAGGAACAGGCTTTATGAATTAAATAACTGAATCCTTGCCCTCCTCAGCATGGAAAGTCAATCTACTATTAGACACACAGAGAGACTACACACTTCACTCTCTTTGTGTGTTTTAACCTAAATTCTTACAGGCATCCAGCCAAAAAAGTATGTTACATGAAAACTGCTGCAACAATTTATAAGTGGAAGAAGCTGCATCAAGTGAAGCTGTCCAGTTCAACCCACCTGTTCATAGTTTAGTAGTATTAGGAAGTGTCTGGGCAGGGAGAAAAAGAGGGAGGTGCACTGCTCCTGATTACAGGAACACAGGAAACAAGAGGCTGATCAGACAGGACACCTACATGGGAGAATCCACTTCCTAGCAGGCTGGTTGGATCATCAAGAGATTTGTCAATAGGTGGGTGAGGTGAGTTACACAGTGGGGGTGGGGCAGAATTGTACAGGAAATTTGTAAGACACTTTGCCTGTTGAATAGTGCTATGGAAGTCACTGGTGTGCAAACACCAGTTGAAATGTTACTGGCCTGGGTTCAAAGTCCAGAAAGACACCTCATAGAGCTGTAAAGGCCACAGCTCCTAGCCCATTCATTTGGCAGTAGAAGTTCCACTGAGACTTCATATCCTGAGTAAACACGTAGAGGATCGGGAAGAAGAGCCGCTTGGCTATTCCGGAAGTCAAATGTCCAGCTGAAGGAGGAAGAAGAGGACAGGAGCACTGATGCTATGCATACTAGGGTGAGGCTGGGGAGCAGGAACAGAGAAACAAAAAACACCCTAAGGGGGGAAGCGGGTGCACTTTGAATCCTTTGTCAGACTTTGCTGGGGCAAACAAAAGTAGGAGCTCTTCCAGCCCGCGGATATTAAGGGAGCCCCAGCCCACCCCCCGAGTCAGACAACAGAAGCGCTGGGCGGGTGGCTCCTCGAAATCCTTCAGGCGCTTTTCCTAGCTAGGAGGTCTGCTGACACGCGCGCCTCCGCCACCATTCTTCATCCACTCCCTACGCGTATATAACCGTTTTACCCCAGGAAAAAAAGCTCCAGGGCTCATTTCTCACATTCATCAGTCCAAGACGTGAGGTCGGCTCTCAAAACGCACAAACAAGGCGTTCGGAAGCGAAGGGTTTAATAGCGCAGGAGTGCGATCGGATAAGAAGCGCCTTCTGAAGGTCTGGCCTCCTGGCGCGGCAGGCAGAGGAGCATTTCTCTCCAGCAGCCCCTTCTTGCGGAAGAGACGCCGGCAGCAGGGGCCAAAAGCCGGGGCAGCGGGGCAGCAAGCGCCTCAGCTCCGCTCCTCCAAGGCATTTTGGAAACAGCTGTGATGGAAGGGAAAGGAGCCAGCGGGGCAGCAGGAATTCCAGAGGGATGCAATGGCAGGAAGGTGACGGTGCGGGAAGGAGCCCGGACTGGGATGCCTCACGGCTCCGGCATGCGTGTGTAGGTGTCCCGCGGGCCAATGGCGACGAGAGGAGGCGAGCAGGAACTCCCTCTCCCCTCCATTTGCTGGAGGGCGCGATGGGGCGGTCGCCGTCCAACCAGATGGGGCTCTGGGGCCCCGTCCAGCCAGCCCTCCCGGGGCCGCGTCATGCCCAGGCCCATTCGCATCACATGCTCCCTCGAGGGCAGAAAGAAAAAAGGGGTTCTCCCATCCCCACCCCGTTTCCGTATAGCTATATATAAGGCGAATCCCTCTCTGTTCCTCCAGTGACACAAAGAGTCAGAGAAAAGGAAGCACCTGCTCCTATTATCTTATTTTAATTTTAATGATTTGCATTCTGTTCATTTCTCCCATGCAAAATAAAAACTCCTAGGTTTGGATTACTGGAGCTGGAAGGGGAGAGAGAGATTCCCTCTCCTGTGACTGGCTTGCTTTCTAGGGTGGAAAGGAGGGGAGAGAGACAAAATAAATTCTGGAAGCGACCGCTGAGAAAACCAACTTTGTCTTGGCCAGGCTGATCTCTGAGAAGGCGAAGAGGAGAAGCGCTCAAGGAAAAGGTGAAGTAATGAATTCTGGGGGAACTTCAGTTTTCCAAGTCTTTTTACACCAACTGTTTGTTTTTCCTAAGTCTGTAATGCATGGGTCGGCAGCCCCACAGAAGATCTCTGGTGGTTTTCAGAGAGCAGCATTTCCTGGGCAATGCAGAGAAAAGAAATCCGAGGACCGGTTGATTTGTGCATTTGCCTCTGTTTGAATTGGCTGAGCAAGAGGCAGTTGGGAGCAGGGTAGCCCTGCCGCCTCTTTCAAAATCCCAAACAAATCCTGGGCTTCACCTGATTTGAGATCTCTAGTTGGGGGAATTTGGTGTATTTCAAATATCTCATTGTTACACTGCAGGCAGGCTTGTGATGTAGTCCTAGAATCATAGAATGGTAAGATTTGGAAGGGCATCTTTGGCCCAGTGCGGGGCTCGAACCCAAGACCCTCAAGATCTACTGACTGAGCTGTCGGGAAAGAAGTTCCCAGGATTGGGTGTGTGTTGGATGGTGGGGATGAAGACTCCTGCTGGGAAAATGTGTCCATTAAACTTCCCCATAAGTAGAAGGCGGGTCCATTCTTCCAAGTTCCATTGAACTAAATGGCGCGACTCCCATTCATTCCAATGGGGCTGGTGAAGGAGCAGAAGCAGCGCCACGGAGGACCCTTTGCTGACTGAAGGGGACTGGGCAGGGGAGGCCGGCCCAAGACATTTCGGCCAAAAGGGCACCAGGAAAGGTCGGCCCTGAAAGACTGGCCGCATAACGGGATTTGCTGCCTGACAGGCCCGCTCCCCTTGCTCGGCAGGGCGCCTGGGGCGCATCCCAGGAACCAAGGCGGACCAGTTCCGCCCGGCTCTGCCCAAGGCCGCCGGGTTGGGCGCTTCCAGGCCGGGCCGGCAGGATCCGCCGGGGCCTTGCTGCCGAGGAGCAACTTCACTCAGCCCTTCTTTCGGGGGGAGGTGGAGAAATGCCCTTTGGGGCTTCGCCCCAGGCGCCAGGCCCGCTCTCTCGAAAGCCTCTCGTCGGCCGGCTCGTCCGCTCCGGGGTCGGAGGGGGGGGGGGGTCCCTGGCCTTCGCCTGATCGGAACCCGCGACCCGCAGCCTCGCTCTTCTTCTTCGCATCTCCAGCAGCTCCGCCGAGCCACGAGGGCTGGGCCCGGGTTCTCTCTCGACCGCGCCTCGGTCCCCGCCGTCGGGCCGCCGGCTGTTCTTTGGGACTCCGGCGAGCGCGAGCCCTTTCTCACGCGCGAAGGCGCTTCGCCGGCTGCCGCCCCCTCCCTCCTCCTCCCGCGGGAGCTTGGCGGCGCCTCTGGCGGAGGAGTCCTCGCCCGCCAGGTCGCCCCGTCGGAATTGGGCCTCGGGGAGGTGGGGAGGAGGAAGGGCCGCGGGGCGGACGGCGCCCCCTCGGCCTCCCCTCCTCGCCCCAATCCCAGCGGCGAGGGGGGCTGCGGAAGCCGCTTCGACAACTGCGGCGGAATGAGGCCAGAAGGACCCGGCCCCACTCAAGGCTCGCTCTGGCTCGTGTGAAATGTTCCCCGCGCGAGTAGAGAACCCTCGCTGCACGTAGAAATGTAGCGCCTCAGGGACCCTGATGCCTTTTCTGCTTGCGGGGAGGTTGGTTTGAACTGCGATCTGCTCCTCGCGACACGGAAAGGCACGCTCCATTCTGCTGCCTTCGAAGAGAAGTGGCGCCGTGTCCCTCACGGCCGATTTCGCATCCCACCAGCTCCGGGACCCAGAGGATCTTGCTGGCGGGCGTGGGAGGCGGGCGCTCTTCCGCCAAGGGTGGGGCTCGCCGCCCGCCGGCAGCGCTGGGGTCTCGGCCCATGTTCCTCGGGCGCCATCTCTTTGCAAAATGCCTCCTCCTCCTCCTCCTCCTCCTCCTCCAGCAGGTTTCCCAGAGGCGGCTGCTCTCCCCGCTGCCTCCCTCCTCCCTTTCGTAGCGCTCGGCGGGTGTGCGCGCACCAGGACTCAGTGTGCGGGTGGATGTTAGTAAGTACTGTAAGCAGAGAAGACAACTTGCCGGAAGCTCCTGACCTGAACCTCGATTTCTAGGTACTTTGCCGACGGGGGATGCGTGGCTTTCTCTCTCGGAGAGGAAAGGAAAGCGGCTGCAGTTCTCGAAGGACGCGTCCCCCTGCCCAGTTCAGGGCTGTCCTGGGACACAGAATCCTTGGTTCTGTTGCCCACCTAGGCACTCGGCTTGCTTGCAGCTCAGAAGATTGCTCTGGATTTTGTGTGTGTGTGGCGGGGGGGTGGGGTAGGGACGAAGTGGGGAATCCACGCGTGGGACCTCCGTCTCCGCTTCAAAGCGCGTCTCACGCACCCACGCGCTTAGGAGCAAAAACTTATCGTGTCTTCCTTCGCAGGTTCCAAAGACTCACAGCAAAGCGACGATGTTCCCCAGGCTCTTTCACCAGTGGAGTTTCCTGGTTTTTCTACTGAGTTACTGTGTACCCTCCTCTGAGAGATCGCTGGAAGGGAATAGCCGCAGACTGTAAGTTCCAGTTTGATCTTCCTTTCCTCTATCATTACAATTGGAGTGGTTGGGAATTTTGATACAGCAACAGCTCTGATCTCTTTCTAACAGTGGCATTTCAGCTTTTCACAGGGGAAAGTGCCTGAAAAGTCTTAAACCAGCTGCTTATGAAGTCATTGGTCAGGGATACAGATTTTATTCAACCTTTAAAGAATAATAGCAATAAGGAGAAGTTTAATTTTAGAAAAATAACAGATAAGGAACTATCTCTTTCACTGCTTTCAGTTTTTTTAAAAAGTGATGCTGGTTCTCTATATGCATAGGAAGATATTTTTCAAAGACTGTTTGGGGACAGCATAATATTTGGAAGAGTTGAGAACAGTGATGGGGTTGGGGAGAATCTCACTCAGTGATTCTTGGCAATGCATAAGAGGAACAATTGCTGTCCTTAAAGGACACAGGGTGGGTGGGGAGCAGAGCCTCACTTGTGTACAATTACAAATATACACACAGACAGTATTCATATTACAGGAATGCTACAATAGCAGACACACTACAGACTTCAGATGTGGAAAATGGGGCTATAGGCATGTTGGCCTAGGTCCCAGCTACACTGTGGGAGAATATACATGACACTTATTTCACAGACATTGCCTTCGCCCACCTTGGTACCGTGACAGTTAACATTAACTTTCTGGTCCAGAGTTAAATATCTGATTTAGTGAGAGTTTTGAGATAAGAGAATCTGAGAAAGAACCCAAAACATGTATGCTCCCCCACTGCCCCCATGTCTATTAATATGAATCATATGCCTGCATATGTAAACAAAACAGTGAAACCACCCATGTCATTAATCCCGCACTGTGGTTACGAACTAATAATCAATAGATTTCTAGTTACTTAAGATCCTGATCCTGAAATCTCTTTATGCTGGTTTAATTATTCGGAAGGGGAGTGTCCAATAAGTTCAGAAGCCAAGTATAAACCAACAATTTTAGGAAACCATATATTCCATAAACTTAGAAGTAACAGTGCTGCTTATTAGCTTTACACTGCTTTTATTTCTGTTTTTAGGCTCTATTTTTATATTAGTGATTGATGTTTCTGGGAGTGGCATTTATATGTCTAAGGGACTTGCCTGATGAAGTACATTGATTGTTGGGATTACTAATAATAAATCCATTCAAATTTGGTTGGAAAATGCATGCATGAACTTTGTCCCAAAATGCAATCTTTAAACCTCCTTGAGCAATGTGGGTAGAGAACACTGTCCTGAAGATAAAGCTAAAGGACATTCTCTTCCCCTTGTTAACACTAGCTACGTCTTTTATTTGGAAATGCTGTGTGGTATTCAGCTGGGTTTTACTCAGATTGGGCATATTAAAATTAATGGACCTAACTTTGACATGTTCATTAATTTCAGTTGATCTGCTATGAGTAAAACTAAGTTGAACGCCACCCCATGCTTCTCACCGCAGCTAATAAGAAAATCCATGTTTGGATTTGTGTTGAGCCTTTCCCTTGGAACCAGTCCTATATATCTTTCTATTAATCAGGGGTCCCTTTCTTCTGAGGCAATGCTCGCCACCACAAATCTCTGATTATTCCCTCTCCACTAGATGTTACCAAGGCAAAATTCGCAGTCACACACCCCTTGGTGCTAACCCAGACTGAGTCACTGTGTGTGAAGCGATATTCCTGAACAAAGCCCACAAACAACAACAGCCTGCCATATTACAAAGAACAGCTGTTTTGAGTTGATTGGTAACTTAGTTTGGTAGGCTATATACTGAATGCAGCAAGCTGCCAAAAACAGATTGGTCCCAAAGACCGTAGCCTCTGCCTGTCCTATAGTGCTAACTCCAAGCCAACCTCCAACTGTGGAATGAAAGAGTAAATTGTGGAAGAGGGGCTTCACAGGAGTCTGTAAACATGAGAATGCCACCAAACCCACAAAGTACCTTACAGATCAGTAAACATTCTAGTGATAGAAAGTTTCTTGGCATGTATTTTCCTAAAGACTCCAGGAGGAGAAGGCAAACTGCAGTTACGAGAAGCGAGCTTTTTGGAGGCAGTGAAAGAGAAATTGGGCCAGGACGACTGTTTGAAGTTATGGTGATCAAGACATCAGGAGTGGACACTTTTCTAATGATGACTGGTTAACCATTTTTCCTTTGGGGATTAGCAGTTTAACCCAGCCAGTGTGTTTATGATGCTGAATTCATAGCAGTCAGTACTGTGTACATGAGACTGAATGATAGCTCTGTGAATGTGGCATACAATGTATACAGTAATTTGTGTGGGTACTTCTGGGCAGCGAGAAACCATAAGCTCTCAACTCTTCTCTCAAAATTGCTTACCACATGTTAGCATTGCATTAACTGCATCTGGTTTGGGGTCAGAATTCTTTCATTTAACATGGCTTGCAGGCTGGAAGGGATCTCTAGTGGGTTATCCTAATAATTTTGAAATCTTCAATCTTTCTGTTTTTAGGAACTCAACAAGTAATCCAACCCAGTGATTAGGCACACATGAAAAGTTTAATAGTTTAATCTTTTCCCAGTCCATACAGTTACATGGAATGGGAGAAATAATTACATTTCTTATAGCCTGTGTTATGGTTCTATTTTATATTTATATTTATATTTAAATGACATCATTTACTAGGGCCTTCCCAAGATGTTCTGGTTCCTGCTGTATTGGGGTGCGTTTTTTAAAGAGTGTGGGATGACCTTTCTCCCCACCACTTCCCCTTTTTGGTCACAGATTACTACAGTCATACCTCGGGATGTATATGCTTCAGGTTAAGCATTTTCGGATTGCGCTCTGCAGCGACCCGGAAGTAACAGAGCGCGTTACTTCTGGGTTTCACCGCTCGCGCATGCGCAGACACTCAAAATGATGTCACACACATGCGCGGAAGTGGTGAAACGCGACATGTGCAGACGCGGGTTGCGTTCGCTTCAGGATGTGAACAGGGCTCCGACACGGATCCTGTTCACATCCAGAGGTACCACTGTATTCCTCAGAAGCATTTACAGTAGCGGCCTACACATTGGTTCAACACACTGAATGGTTATTTTAAAACAATTAACTGGGTCCATGAACTATGTGAATGCACATGAATGTCAATCTAATATAAATGCACAGAGGCAAGCTGTGCATTATTATTATTTTACTTTAACGGGGGGGGTGCATGCATGCATCTCTCACATACATCATTTAACTACTGGTAAATTAGACGAGAAGGGGTGGGGGTGGAGAGATGAGAGTTGGAGAGACCAAGGTGGGGCAAGGTGAATTCTTCACATTTATTTGGACGGGTCAGCCAGGCTTTTGGCTTCTAAATTGTTAATCAAGTACCTAATTGTTTGGATTGTTAAGAAGGGAGAAGCATCCTGAGAAATTCTGAAAGCACTGCAAGATATGTTGCTTTGGACAGACTGGCAAATATGATAAAAATAGTAGCTAAGAACTAACTGGACCTTCATAGGTCCCTTTAACACTGCAATTTTAAGGGTACATGTTTTAGTGCAGTGTATCATACTGCTTGAGGTACATGCCTTCTCTTCAATCCTTTTGCCTTCCCATGAATCTACACGTTTTGTTTGTTTTTAGGTTCATGAGTGTGCTTCTAATGTTACTAGCTTGCAGTGTTTGAAGTGACCTTTAAGTAAAGGGACTTCCACACTATAACTAAGCTATTGCAGTTTATGAGCTGGAATCACATAGAGTTTTATCAGGCCTGTATAAACCATTTTAGTTAGTGTGAGAGGTGTTACACTTTGGTAACATCAACAAGGTGTGAATTAGTACACATAACTTTCATTAAAATGCTAAAACTGACTGTATCAATGGGATCCCCAAGCACTTGGCAATGAGCACATACAAAGTCAAGTCTGATTGCCACTGAAGACACTGTTTTTCCACTGAGAGTCTCATCTAGCTCTGTTGCTGCCAGGGACTCCTAGTTTGGAGCTCAGCCTCTTAGCCACTAAGGCTACAACCACTCTAAAGATCAGGCCAGAGCAAATACCACAGGCAAGACCTTGTTATAAACCTTGACACAACTCTTTTAAATGAAGTTACTCTACACATGCAAGTCATCAAGTGCTGAGGAATCAAGTTTTGAGAAATGAATAAATGAACATCAATCCAAGTGGCGATGGGTTGGTAATAACATTTCATGTTGGTATTTAAGACCTCTTGACCTCTGCATGTTACACAGAGAAATGCCAGTCTCTACATTCAAAATACAGTGGTACCTCGGGTTACATACACTTCAGGTTACATACCCTTCAGGTTACAGACTCCACTAACCCAGAAATATTACCTCGGATTAAGAACTTTGCTTCAGGATGAGAACAGAAATCATGCAGCAGCGGTGCAGCAGCAGCAGGAGGCCCCATTAGCTAAAGTGGTGTTTCAGGTTAAGAACAGACCTCCAGAACAAATTAAGTTCTTTACCCGAGGTACTACTGTAGTCTCTATGGAGATCAATGCATCAGGCAGCAAGTTGATATATGGTTCTCATTGCTGCCATGTTTCTTCATAAAATACATCAACATGCCTACCTCATTAAGAAACAGAGTAGTGACATCCATTGACTTGACCAATAGGAGTCCCCTCATTTATAATATGATATAATATGTTTGTGCAATAACCATGTGAATGCCTCAGCGCATTCCACTACTAGCAGACCGGAAGGACAGCTACTTGTGGCACCTTTGGGATCTACAACCCCACTTCCCTTTTTCCCTTGTGCAGTTCACAATGCATCCACCTTACCCTGAGGCAGAAACACACATTTTCCCATAGTTAATTACTTCCCAGGCAACGCTTAGATCATTTGTTGGATCACAATATGGTTTCTGTGGACCACATCTTCTTAACTCCCTTGTTATTCCAGTCTGCACTCTTGCAAAATGCCTGGTTAAACCATTGCTTAAGTAGCCTAGAATTGAGGAAGCTGAGAAAATGTGATATAGATTGCTCTTGTTGTATAAAACAGTAGTTTAGGAAAGTATTATGTACATAGAAACAAATTAAGCGTGCCTAACAGGATGGGTGCTGCTGAGGAAAAGTGGTTAATAGAGAATATAAGACTGAGGCATTGAGTAAATCTCCTAACATCTAGGCTAGCTTGGAGCATGTATGCCAAGAAACTGTAATCTACATGAGAGATGGCCACCTGATGAACAGCAGACCAAATATTCCCTGCAAATCACTCATCATCCAAAGTTGTTTTATTCAGTCCCTAGTAGTGCTACTAGATTATAATCAAGAGATGGTAAGTGGTTTGCCAATGGCTTAACTTCAAAGGAAAATAAAAAGGCATTTTTTTCAAGTGGAAAGAAAGAGCTAACCCATGTGGCAACTGCCTCCAGATTTTCACATAATGCTCTGTCTATAGCTGGGTGCATGTGCACCATGCATAAAATCGTTCTTGCTGCTCCATAAATTTATTATGGGGCCTGACCAATGATGAGGTTAATTCATTTGGCAGCATACACTTCTGAGTCACAGACTACCACCTGAAGAGTGGAATGCCCCAGAGAACATATAAGTTGGTCATCCTGTTCCAGTAATGGAAAATCATAAAAACAGGTTGATACATCCTCAGCACATGGTCTCCTTTGCATCATGTTCTGGTGACACAGTTCTTCACCAAGTACTTGTTCAATCTATGTACAAAAAACATCTCCATACTTTAGACAGGGAAGGGGCTTGCACACCACAAGTCAACAAAGCGTCTCCACTGAGAGAACAAATATGTCAGCGTCTAAGGCAAGGCCCTATAATTAATCTATTCATAAAAGGTGTAGAACATTAATTTCTTTTAAACTAAAGGAAGTTCCTATCTCAGAAATCCATGCATGATGTATTTGCATAAGAATTTGCATTTCTAAGGACCCATTTTGATATTACAGCAGTGGAGTTGCTGCTGCAATGTGTCTCTTCCCTGGGCTACTCTGGTGACATCAGAGTCTTGGGAAAAGGCCACGACAGAGCTTCACAACATCCCAGCATTGTTCTTCCTGAAAATTAGAATAATGCTGGCATGGAAATGAGTCATGCTAAATCTTGCCGCCCCCACATGATCTCAGACTTCTCATGCTACCAGAGTGGTGCAGGAAGGAGACATTTTCTACTGGTCCATATCATAAAGTTTATGTCAGAAGACACCCTGACATAAGACTGCTTTGGGGATAATTTGTTTGGAAATATTTGCCCGTATTAAGTCAAAGAATGCATAAGCTGAATTTTTATTCCCCTACAATACATTATGCCCATGTCTTTTGCAACTTTATGTGCTTGTCTTTGATAGCTAAGACTGCTCAAAAGGTCGAGTGTAAGATAATTTGCAAATTATTTCAATTTTAGATCTTCTATTTCAGTAAGGAAAAGTGAACCAAAAGTAGCTCATATCCAAGGTAATGCTTTAGAGGTGGAAGGTTTCACTGTACCCAGAAAGGAATAGATTTGGCTAAACTGATTAGCAACATTTTTTTTTTTTTTATTGAAGTGTGGATTTGCTTTTTTTCAAGCAGCAAAAGGACAGTATCAGAATACCAGCTGTTGCATGATAAAGGAAAGTCTTTGCAAGATATTCGAAGACGAAACTTCCTGCAAAATTTAATTGAAGGGGTTAACACAGCCGAGATCCGGGCTATGTCAGAGGTATCACCAAACCCTAAACCTGCCACTATCGCAAAGAATTATGCTGTCCGGTTTGGCAGTGAAGATGAAGGCAAGTGCCTGACTCAAGAGACCAACAAAGCCCAGACGTACAAAGAGCAACCTCTTAAGGCTCCAGGAAAGAAAAAGAAAGGAAAGCCCGGGAAACGTAAAGAGCAAGAGAAGAAAAAAAGGAGGATTCGTTCAGCCTGGCTCAGCTCAAGAGGGTCGGGAAGTGGAATGACACAGATCCCCCTCTTGGACATCTTTGGAACTACACATATCAATACAAGGTAATACTCTTCAGCCTTAATGCAGAAGGTAAGAATTTAAATGTCCAGGGTCTACCCAAGACAATAGGATGCCTAAAGTGGAAAACTCAAATGGTAATCAAAGTTCTCCTATGCAACTCCATTGATGCAAACTGGAGACGTGCAAGGGAGTCTGGTTCATGGATTGAAGGAGAAATAAATGATGTTGAAAATGTGCTGTTTCCAGCAGTTATACCTTGCCTCATAGTATGACTGTCTCTAATCCCCATTTTTCTACATCACTTAGAGGGTGAAAATTATTAAGCTACTTCCTCTTCTACAAGAGCAGTAGCTCCCCACTTCTTTAAGGTAATTTGTTTGCTTTAAGCTACCAAGATAAATGTCTTCCTTTTGGAGATACAGTCGTACCTCTGGTTACATACCTAATTCGTTCCGGAGGTCCGTTCTTAACCTGAAACTGTTCTTAACCTGAAGCACCACTTTAGCTAATGGGGCCTCCCACTGCTGCTGTGCTGCCACTGCACGATTTCTGTTCTCATCCTGAAGCAAAGTTCTTAACCCGAGGTACTATTTCTGGGTTAGCGGAGTCTGTAACCTGAAGCGTATGTAACCCGAGGTACCACTGCAGGGAGAAGGGCAGCAAAACAGTGTTTGCCTTTGAGTCAGTTCTTCAGTAGCAAAGTTACCTGGACAAAACTCCAAGCTCTTAGATCCCTCTTTAAGGAATTAGTAACTATGTAACAACTATATTTACTAGTCCTTGGAGGCGGGCAAATTAATTTCAGAGAGATTTGTGTTTGTGCTAGGGAAAATCAAGCCCTTTACAACTTCTGCACATTTTAAAAATGCAACACGGTTTTTCTATAATGAGAGGCGTTTCAAATTTTAGGATTATGAGATGATAGCCTACCTTATATCTTTCACAGATATAAAAAGTAAGCTATGCCCCCCCTTGTCTTTAACAATTTACACCATTTTTTAAAAAAGAAAAAAACCTCACAGTTTGTATCCTTAGGGGAGAACATGGAAAGTTTCTCTTAGTAATATCTGCTAACACCAGCCAGCCTTTCTGCCATAATATTTTCCCTGCCATTAGGACTTGTTAGTTCAGTTCCAATTTTGCTGCCAGCTTGTCAAACAATTACACTGCTGCTGAAAAATGTGGAGCATTGCCCCGGGGGTAGAGAAACATGTTTCTCTCATGTATGACAAGCTTCTTTAAAAAGAATAAGTTTAAGAACTGCAACTTTGCACAGATTCCATATCATCATTTTCTGAAAGAATTGTGAAAGCTCTCATTCTTTCACTCCCCTTTAACTCAAAGAAAATATAGTGATTTTTATTTCACCCAAAGATTTCAGGATTAAACATTGCAATATGGAAATTATAAACATGCTTACTTTGAAATTCAAAAGAGTTCAACAGGATTTGCTCTCTTAACAGGTGTGCTTCTTAGGATTGAATCTTATTTTCTTACATTTGTAACCTACCTTTCTTCCAAGGGTCTCAAAACAGAGAGCATGGAGTCATCCCTTTTTAGCTAGTATATAGACTATTGACTTATTTGTAATATTAGACACTCAGTTTACAGCAACAGGCAAATTTAACCACTATTTATATACTCGTGACACAAGCATTACTAGTCTCCTGTAAATATGTGGAAACGTAATAAACAGAGGAGGCACCAGACCACAAGATGCACCTAGTTTTTGGAGGAGGAAAACAAGAAAAAAAATATTCTGAATCTCAGAAGCCAGAACAGCAAGAGGGATCACTGTGCAGTGAAAGCAGCAATCTCTCTTGCTGTTCTGGCTTCTGGCATAGCTGCGCAGCCTGCATTCGCTCCATAAGACACACACACATTTCCCCTTACTTTTTAAGAGGGGGAAAAGTGAGTCTTATAGAGCAAAAAAATATGGTAATATTTGGGTTCCTGTGTGGGCAACACCTACAGATACACAAGGTGTCACTTTTGTATTATTTGAACTGCAGGACTCAAATATAACTCATGGTCATCCACATGTCAAAATTGGCCTAATCTTCATGTAGACGACTTACTATTCACAATAACCCATTCCCAGAGATTTTCTAAGTTTATTCTTAGGACTTTTCTATCCACATTTGTGTGTGTCTTTTTTTGTGGCAGTCTTTTTTTTTTTGCTGCCCATGGTAACCATTTTGTCCTAGCACCTACCGAACTTCAACCACTATGAGTACTGGCATCACATTTTCCCCCAAAAGAAAAACTGTCTGCCTGTTTCAGTGGTAAAACAGCCTTCCATTGGTGCAATGTGACTTCCCCTTCTTCTTCTTCTTCTTCTTCTTCTTCTTCTTCTTCTTCTTCTTCTTCTTCTTCTTCTTCTCCTCCTCCTCCTCCTCCTCCTCCTCCTCCTCCTCCTCCTCCTCTCCCCTGCAGCTCCTTTGGACTACCTTTCAGGGGAGGATGCGAGGGATGAAGAAGAAGGGGAGGTTCTATCACATTCAGTCCACTCATGCGATGTTGGATGTAATCCATTGTGTTATAAATATTTTGCAACGTTTGAACCAACATTGCTTCGTCCAAAGGATCCCCAAAACGCTCAAAGCATTTCTAGATTGGGGCTTGTCTCAAAACGTTTTTGTTTTCAATATAATAGTTTATGAGTATTATAGGGCCTGTAAGGACTTTGAACACTTGAGATATTTAAAATATATCTTTTAGAAAAGGAAGTGATTAAGCACAAGAGCAAAATTCCTTCTCTGCCAAATAGAATGTAGAATTTCAGCTTCTGAGCTTCCAAAACAGCTTTACCTGATGCAGTGCTAATAAGGTGGCAAAAAATGCATGTTCCCACAATGTTAATCAAGCGACAATCAACCTTAAAGACTGGGAGAACATTTCCAGGAAAAGTGACTTCAGTTATCTTTTCATGATACAACTCTCCTTTCCCCCTCAAATTGCAGATTTTAAAATGCTTTCACTTATTTTCCTCATACACAGTATAAGAGAAATCAAGGTGTGAACTTGTCTTAATATAGTGCAGCCAGCATTCAAAGTGGTTGTTTAATTTGATCAAGGTAGTAAAAAAACCAAAACCTGGACATGACTTTTATTTATACACTCTGAAGAAAGGTGAAAGGTCTTAAGAGGTGCACTTAAGAGTCTAATGCAACAGGCCATGGCGCTCCAAGCTGAAATTCTCTTTTCTCCAAAAAGAATGAAAGCTTGCATCTGATAACTTGCAATCTGCTTATCACTTCCATGGATTTGTGTGTCTTATGTCAGGATCTTAGGTGAATAAAGAAAGCTGCTTGAGGGCTGATGTGTGAAAATCCTCCAGCTTGGCAGGATGACACAGAAAACCAGGCTACCGCAGCTTTGCCTAAAGGTTGTTTGCTCATCTTTGATAAATGGTCACCTATAACCCACCCCTATTCCTTCATTTGGCTGTTTTGGTTCTTTCTCCCAGTCCTTTCCCCATTTTTCAAGTTGTAAGCCAGCCACTCACCTTGGGAACACAGCTAAAGATGCTGTGCACAGATATCCCCAGAAATGGGAACAGACTTTTCTGAAATATATCTCACGAAAGAGTCAAAGGCAGACTGGAGAATTACAGGTCTGGGCAGAATAAATCTTTGCCCAATGGCCACCCTCAGCAGGAAATGTAAAATAAGTAACCAAGATGGAACGGATCTTGAACAGGATGTCATATGTAGGCTCAAACATAGGAAGCAAAGCTCAACAGGCCTGAATGGAACTTGGCTGCCTAGCCTGGATTTGGAAGGTGGATTTTTCACAATACCTAGTTTTATATTTGTTTTAGTAGCACTATATTAAATTGTGATTAAAATGTGATGCATTGCTAATGACTGTGCATTGAGGGAGGGGGTCTCAGGAGAGACCCAGCTGCAAAAGATCAGCTACTTGGAATTGATCTCTAATACTTCACATTGCTAGTTTCATAGTACTGAAAACCATGCACAGTAGAGACTGAACAACAAAAAATCCAGAGTTGTTCATCATCTCTTCCAACAGGCACACCCTGTTGTAAGACTATAAATGTTGTGTCCAATTATTTTGTATGGGAAAATATTAATTCCCCCCCATTTCTCTTCTCTTTCTTTGCAGGAGGCGTTGACATCGTCAGCTGAGATTTTTGGAAAACACACTGCAGTATTCTGTAATAGTCAACATATGGAAAGTGTTAGAAGTATTTATTATCTGTAAATATTGTAAATGTATCAGAATAAAACGTTGGCCACAGATGCTCTCCAAAACTGCACATTTGAACATTGTGAATATTGGGAGATTCTTTTTGTGCAAAGACAATTCTTGTTGTCCATTTACCATAATTTATTTTGTTGAATGATGTATTTATTTCCATGAACGTTTATCTTGGTGCTGCTGACTTTCTATAATTTTTGTAACATAATGCACTTTAGATATACATTATGTCTTTTGTTGATACGACATAAATAAATGGTTCCTTTTTTATTGGTTTTAATGAGTTGCCCAAGTACAGTTGTTTAAAAAACAAACAAATCTTCCATGCATGTATAAAAGGCGGTATTTTTACAATTTTTTTCAAAAGGCCAATAAAATATAATGTAGTTAAAATCATATCATGACTCAGAGGAAAAAGTGTGTCCTCTTAAAATCTCAAGGACAAGGAACAATCATTTCCCCCTTTGCGGCATCTGAAAATAGTCTTCAAACCTAATATGTTTATATTGGTTTTGCTTCCATTTTCATATTAGTTTTTAGTTAGAAATCACTAACGATGTATTGTGCTCCAGTATCTGGCATTAAGGCAGTGGAGAAGCTGAACTGGTGTCTAATACTTGTGGAAAAGAATTCTGCACAGGGGGATGTGCTTCAGTTTTACAGGGCTTACATGGAAACACAAATTGATCTCCAAAAGTGTTAGTCCAGAGTTTCCCAAGGCAGAGCACAAGGGATGGAGACAGACGGAAGTCAGGTTGGAGGGTGGGGAGGAAGTTGTAGCTCCTCAGCATTCATCCAGCAACAAAAACCTGGCAGAAAAATGCAGATGAGACCAAAGGGGCTTAATGCAAGCCAGGAATCCATTGCTGCCTTGGAGTATCTGAAGTCTGAGTTTTTATAAATCTCCCATTAGAATTTCCCACCTCATTCCAAGTTTATTTCCAGATGCTGCTACTTCTATTACACAGGAATATACTAAAACACTCAATACTTCCTTCCCTACAGAGTTTATTGGAGGTACAGTTTGGTCTTCCCCAATATCTAGTATGCTGATTCTGATGCCTCCTTGTCTTAGGACATAGGAGTGGCTGAATGCATGGAGAATGTGTGAAATATCCAACACAGTGGCTTGACTTTGGGTAGACCAGCAATTCCAAGCCCACTTTGGATTCACACTCAGCAATGTCTCCTAGTTCTAAGATAAATGATTAGGCCTTGAAGACTGGTGGATACAGTCTTTGTTGCCTACTGTGGGTAAATAATCATTGAGAAACAAGCTGACAGCTCATATTTCAAGTGTCTTGACATGCAGCTCAATCCTATCTGTATTTCCCAAGAAGCAAATTCCACTGATTTCAATGAAGCCTAATCAGAAGTACACATGCATTAGATAACAGTCTTAGACTAGTTTAGGGCAGCAGTGGAGCTAACAGACACCCTGATAAACGTGCTAGTCTTTCAGATATCATCAGTTCCTCCAAACCAGCGACCTACCCTTGCAGATCAGATATACACTAGACTGCTTCTTGCCAGCCAGCTGCACAGCTTACTGCCCAAGTAGAAACTGCCAAGCGGATTTTGCTGCTGCCATATGCACCAGTGGAAGCATGTAGGCATCAGCTGCAAATTCCATTAGCTTAGCGTAGTCACCAGCCAAAAGTCATTAAAAGTCAGCAATAAAGCTGTATAGATGGATCCTTTTCATTTGGCACAACATGGTAATATTCCCACAATTCTTATCACACATATGCACACTTGTTTTGTATATACACATATAGTACACACACATATTCCCATAATATTAGAAATGTGTTTTTAAAGAAACACTTTAGGACTACTGCTGCCTCTCTGTGTGCTTATTTGAATCTTAGGCTGCATGAGGTTGCTCCCCCTCCATGCCATTTCCAGCATGGAATCCTTCAGGGAGGTCAAAGGGGGGGAGGGGCCCAAGGTAATCAACTAGCTACATATTTAGAGGATAAAATTGTTCATTCTTGACTCCACAGTTGCTGCATTCCTGATGCCATGGATTGTCACATATTGTGGCATCACTTTCAGTTCATGCATTACAGAATTCTTGCAGAGGGAGCCTGGTTGGGACCAGGGCATGGAGAATGCTTCAAGGTGTGAGAGCGAGGGTAGTCCCTAATGCCTTGGAAGTGGCAGTGGTGGGGCTGCTCCTAAAGAAGCCGTCCCTGTTGATTTGGACTAACAAGGATTCACAAATTATTGGGGAAAGTAGTGAGGGTTGGGGTGTTCTTGGATTGTACGGATTATCTAGACCCATTCTAATCTGTGCTAAGGGTTGGCTATGGGACCAAATCTAACCCTGGTCTGAGTCAAGTCTCCTGCAAACGACATTAACTACTTTTTTTAAAGTAATGCACCTTTTGGACTAACTTCTTAGAAATGCATCACCTAAAATCAATATACAAACAGGTTATTAAAAAATGGACTTTTCCCCCTCTTCTGTTCTCTAATACACAAGGATCCTGTATGCTTCACTTAGCAACTGCTGAATTTTAATTTTTTTTAAAAAAAATTCTTTCCATCTTTGACAACCTGACATCTGAACAACACCTAGTACAGTGGTACCTCAGGTTACATACGCTTCAGGTTACAGACTCCGCTAACCCAGCAATAGTGCTTTAGGTTGAGAACTTTGCTTCAGGATGAGAATAGAAATTGTGGTCTGGCGGTGCGGGAGGCCCCATTAGCTAAAGTGGTGCTTCAGGTTAAGAACAGTTTCAGGTTAAGTACAGACCTCCGGAACGAATTAAGTACTTAACCCAAGGTACCACTGTATAGCCTAATCCAATTAAGTCTGCATGCTTCATTTATAATCCACTTTAAGACAATATCAAGTCAACATTTTCTCTCCCACTCCTCAACCTGGTGAAAAGTGCTGCAAACTAAAATGTTTGCTCACTATTTTGTGACCTTTTGACTGGTCCTAATAAAGGTATTGTCTTGTTGAAATGACCCTAAGAAGCTTCCCTGGAAATAAATGACAATTTAGTATTTTATACCAAGAGATGCAAGGACGCAGGTGGCGCTGTGGGTTAAAGCCTCAGCACCTAGGACTTGCCGATCGAAAGGTCGGCGGTTCGAATCCCTGCGGCGGGGTGCGCTCCCGTCGTTCGGTCCCAGCACCTGCCAACCTAGCAGTTCGAAAGCACCCCCGGGTGCAAGTAGATAAATAGGGACCGCTTACCAGCGGGAAGGTAAACGGCGTTTCCGTGTGCGGCTCTGGCTCGCCAGAGCAGCGATGTCACGCTGGCCACGTGACCCGGAAGTGTCTCCGGACAGCGCTGGCCCCTGGCCTCTTAAGTGAGATGGGCGCACAACCCCAGAGTCTGTCAAGACTGGCCCGTACGGGCAGGGGTACCTTTACCTTTACCTTACCAAGAGATGCAACTGAAGTATTCAAAATACTAAAGGAAATGGACCACAATTTAATCTGGGGACTCTTGGTCAAAGTCCCATTTGTCCTCTGAACATCCCCTGTGAGATGATGGAAAGTCACAGGCCACAGGAGAATGGCAGAATTCTTCGTTAACATAATTTGACAAGTCATGATGTAATGCACTGTTTCCAAACCTGTGACAGGAAAGGGTTGCTTTTTTCCTAGGGGTCAACACATTCTTCTCTTGCTGTGTTTGGGCACAAGTCACTGATCTGGGCATCCCTCCTGGTTGGAAGGAAGCTAGTTCGAAGAAACATGAAAAAGGGCAACCTCCTCTAAGGGGTGGTAAATCTGCATTAGGAGTAATCCTCTCCAATGAGGCTGAGTGGGAGGGAGGCCAGAGCAGAGAGTTGTGGAGTGATGCAGTGGGCAGTTTCTCTTGAGGCCCACACCGGAGGTTTTTCATTAAATTTATAGACTGGTTTTCTCTGGTAGACTAGCCACTCTCTCACAGCACACTGATGTAATGGCTGTGAATAGACTTCAAATAGTTCATAACAATGTCCCTAAGGAATTCTTAGAAGGGAATTGCTTGCATGTAGGTAGAGAGCCATGTGAGCTCCTGCTGTATTATCACAGTGTCAAATGTTAAGGTCAAAGTTAGACCAATGCTCCACTTCTGTCTACATGGTCCATTTTGCTCATATTTTTGGACTTTGAATTCATTAGGTTTGATCACTGTCCAAACAGGATACTTGAGTCACTTGAGAGATTTGGGAAGCTTCAAACATTTCCTTTCACTTAGAATTGAGTTTTTCTTTTCAGACAAAAGGAAAGTGGCAGATGTTTAAATATGATGGGTGTTGCCTTAAAAAAACAATGGCTGAACAAGATTAAATTATTGAAAACCCACTGAGCATACTCATTGGTGTCCAAGTTTACTTCAAACATTGCTTTTCAGTGAAACTTCTTCCCATTCACACCCACCATCTGTTCACAGAGCTACAGAAATCTTGCAGAAGGGCAGATCTGAATAGTGCTCAAGAACTCCCTTGATGCTTTGATAGTCTGTGCTGCAGGAAAGGATTAAGAAGTGTGCAGAAATTCAGCACTAAAGTGAAATGAGGACAGTCATTTATGGAAGGATTAATGTTTTATGTGCAGAAGGATCATGGTCAGAATGGATTGCTAATGGCCTTGAAACAGCATAAATGGCAAGAAAAGCTCCACCTATTTTGGCACCAGTAGTGAGTTTTGAAATTTAAATAAAGCTATGATTCCCCTTTTAAAATGATCAGTTATGGTTGACCTCAATGGACTTCAGGAGAACAACACAACCACTTTGATCAGAGTCTTCAATTCAGTTCTGCAATGTCCCTTTGTTAACAAGTCACCCACAGGAAATCAACTTCCTGAGTTATTTCACTTCAGAGCCAGCTTCAAGAGCATGTAGAAGCTGCAGCAGTCAGGGCCAGGCAACCTTAATGTAAAGCAAAAGACAATTTCAGTTTCAGACACTGACTGAAAAGAAAACAGCAAGTCTGACACTATTATAGAACTATGGCGACCGCCATTCCTGAAAATCTATGTGCAGATCTGGCTGATGGAGAAATGACAGAAAAGTTCAAGAGGTTGGATCATCTTCTTATGAGTAAAGACTAGAGCAGTCAGAGGCTTCTGTTGTTGTTTAGAAGAAAACAAAAGAGAGGACACGGTACAGGAAGGGTGGGGAACCTGTGGCCCTCCAGACTACAACTCCCATCATCCTGGACCACTGGCATCACTAGCTGGAGTTGAAGGGAGCTGGGGTCCAACAGCATATGGAAGATCACAGGTTCCCTAACCTTGGGACAGAGGTTTCAACTTTATGACCTGGAGAATTTTATGACATGGAGAATTTTCTTCATGATTTACATAATTTATTTCCAGCGGCTTTGAGAAATTGAGGGCATTAACCTTCTAAATATTTTTTTTAAAAAAAACACACACATCAAAAACCAGCAGGCTAGCACTCTTCTCCCCAGCATCTTGTTTGGCATGTGGAGAGAATATTTTGGTTAGTGGGGGAGCAATTATGTAAGCCTGCAGTTGGTTCAAGATTCACCATCTCAGCTGTTATTTGTGCAAATTAGACCTGATTGCCACCTGTTGGGAACAGACAATGGGGTCTTGCCCTGTTTCAGAGATTCCCGGAAGTATCTGTCTGGCTACCGTTGGCAGCCCCATATAGGGAAGCTTGTTAAGGTTTAATGTTTTATTGCGCCTTTATATATGCTAGGAGCTTCACCTCTGCACTTGATCTTCCAGTTCTGTGGTAAACTGTTTTCTCTCCCACTCTGTTTCTTGCACCATCTAACCCTTACCCTGCCTTCTTACACAATTCTCCATATCCTACATGGTGGTTCTGTGGGTCCTCCTTCCCCATGAGGTTGCCTTGAGCCATTTTTAACCCCTCCACATTCAGTTTTTCATCTCAAGTGCAACCTAACCATTTCTTTGCTCCTCTCCCCCTGCATGTGGCTGTCTGAACAATAATGATACTTAGCATTCATATGGCTGCTTTACAGTGTTCAAAGTGCTTCTTTACAACAGGATTGCATATGAAGGACTGACGCTAACACAAAGTGGCTTGCCTGCCCGAGGCCACCTCATGCAACCAGAACCAAAGACCTCCCCACTGTCATCTATATCAGGACTGGGTAGAAAGGAAATTGGAATCTATTGACAGATCTCTGGTTGATTTGCAATAGATCTGCAAGGGGTTCTGGCACCCAGTAATTGAACAATAGTAAGTAAATTTATTTACTTTTTAAATATCTGTGAAGGCTTCACTATTCCCCACCTTTAAAACAGGAGAATTACAGTGCAATCTTGTACATGACTATTCAGAAGAAAGTCCCATTGTTTTCAACATAATTTACAGGATCACAGCCTTAATTGGTTGTGGTCATCAGGTGGCCAATTTTAGAGTTTTGTGTTAAAAACACTTGATCTGTAGTAACTCATGTGTAGGTATGCACTTGGTATATGCAGGTTACCCCAGCTCAGAGGGTGCAGAGGTCCACCTCCAGAGCCACTGTTTTTCACCTGTACTTGGCTAGTGTGCCATTGTATTCTAAAAATAAATAAATAACAACCCAGATCCCATAAACCTGAAGTCTGCCCAGCCCAATCCATACTCCTGTTTCCATCAGATTACTTGATGTCTCTTAGATGGATGCATAAGTTGGTTTCATGTTCAATTACAGTCATTAAGGGACAAATACCTCTATTAACTGGTGCTTTACTGACATTTCAGAAAAAAGCACCATTTCCCTTCTTAACACGGTAACACAACTGTGTTATCTAGCGACTGTAAAGGCCTTCAAGCATAGCAACTATGCATGGCAGTCTCAGCTCATGCTCTTGATCTCTTAGCCAACCACAAAGGGAGGGGGAGCTTGGCTGTGGTGCTGCAAACCAGTAAGCAGTAGGAATACTGTAGTTACGGTATTTGAAGGTTTAAAATATCTTGTTATTCAAACATAAAACATAACACTGGTGAAAGGTGCTGGAACAGTATCTCAGGATACTGTAGGCTTGTTTATACTACAGCATGCTACACTGGCTCAAGCAGAGCAATCTTCCTGTACTGCCGTGCCATGCCTGAGTGGCTCAAATGTAAACTTTAATAAAGAAAAATATGGACCACCTCTAAGAAAGCAGAGTACAGAAGGTGTCCTAATAAAACTGGGGACATTTTACAATCTTTAATATAGACTTGCCTAATTCTAAGTTTTGTATGCTGCAACCTTTCTGTCATAAACAAGGCATTGCACATCCATCACAATATGACAATCATAAAACCAATTAACCTACAAAGCATTAAAAAAATAAAGCAACCCAACAATAGCAGCTAAAACCTTGAAGTTTCAAGATCAGAAAGTAAAAATTTGCTTGAACAGAACTGCTTCATCTTGACACCTATGCACTCAAAGACAGTAAGCCTCACTTGACAGTAGAGAAGGCTCACACTGAACCATCATCACTTGAACATCCCAAAGGGGAGGTACCCAAAGCAGAGCTCAACTTTCTTGCTGTCCAGCCCTTCAATTCTTTTCCCCACCTGGCCATTCCTTCATACAAAACAGACAAGTTGTGTGATGATTCACTGTTGTGGTTCTGTGTTATGACTATTGTCCCATTTGTGTGCCTGCTTTGGTTTTTGTATACCCAAGGTCAAGCATGGATGTGGGGAAAATCTACTTTGATCATCCTGATCCATGATAATCTTCCTTTGTACAGATTGCCTAGTCAATGGGCTTCTTATCAAAAATTGTCTTGAAAGCAGCCCTTCTCTCTGGCAAACCATCCTCTTTGGGTTAGATTTGTAGCAAATAACCAGGCTGGCTTCATAAGAATATCTACAAGGCACCACAGATCTTGAACCAATTACAGTGGTACCTCAGGTTACATACGCTTCAGGTTACATACACTTCAGGTTACAGACTCTGCTAACCCTGAAATAGTGCTTCAGGTTAAGAACTTTGCTTCAGGATGAGAACAGAAATCGTGTTCCGGCAGCGTGGCAGCAGCAGGAGGCCCCATTAGCTAAAGTGGTGCTTCAGGTTAAGAACAGTTTCAGGTTAAGTACGGACCTCCGGAATGAATTAAGTACTTAACCCGAGGTACCACTGTAGTTTTCTGGCTACTAATTAGTTTCCAGGCCCAATTCAAAATTTGGGTTTTGACCTATAAAGCCTCAGGGCCTATAAAGGCTCAGGACTGCCATACTTCAAGGACCACCTCTTTCCATATGAACCTACCCAGACCCTGAGATCATCTTCAGAGGCCCTCCTTTGTGTGCCCCCTCCTTGAGGGGTCCAGAGGGTGGTAACACGAGAACAGGGCCTTCTCTGCAGTGGTTCTGTCTGTGGAAAGCTCTCCTTAGGGAAGTTCGCCTGGCACCTTCATTATACACCTTTAGACACCAAGCAAAAACGTTCCTTTTTAATCAGGCCTTTGGTTGACCGGATCAACATCTCATACCCTTTTAAAATGTGGCTCTTTTTTGGGGGGGGGGTATTATTGGGTTATTGCTTTTATTTTTCATATAATTTTTTATATATACTATACAAGTCTATTTTTCATATACTGTAATCTTTTATGTGAACTGCCCTGAGACCTCCAAGTATAGGACAGTATATAGATTCAATTAATAATAATGATGATGATGATGATGATGATAGCATTTTCTGAAATTTAGCATTGTTTGATAAAGCCCATGTGTCCTGGGTCTAATCATGTGGCAAGCCTCCTTCCAAAATTTGTATTCATTTGGCCAAAGCTTGGGACTCACTGGCCAAGAAAGGGTCTCCTTCTTTCCAAACAGACTCAGTCTCAATGCTTTCATTTCCTGGAGACAGCACCCGTGCCAAGCATGGCTAACAGGTACAAGTGTAACCAATGCTATTTGTCTAGAAAAAGAGGTGCTGGAACTCACCATGAACGCCTCCCTCTTTCTCTAAGAATGCCAATGGCACCTACCTGAGAGGTGCTGGAACTCAGTTCTGGTGAGTTCCCCCTGGAAAAAAAGCTCTAAGTGTAACTATCAAGCACCTTTGCCACTGCCAAGTAAATCCTTCCTGACCGACACGTAACTCAATTGAAGAGCTCCATCCTAAGATTGCTTTGAATGGGTTGCCAGGTCTCAGGACTAAGTTCTAGAATAAGCAAAGCACTAAAGATCACACCTCTTGACCATTTGTTATTCACCCACCATCCTATAGGGGGGGCTGTTGAGTGATTAACAACTCCCGTTTTTTGAAGTCCCAGGCACAGAACCACCAGGTGTCCCTATTTTCCAAGGACAGTCCTAGATTTACAGAAGCCGTCCTCGTTTCTAATTTGATCCTGGAATGTCCTGCTTTTCCTTAGGATGTCTCTATTTTCGGGAAAGTGCTGGAAGGTACACAACCTTTAGAAGACAACTGAAGGCAGACCTTTTTAGAGAAGTCTTTTAAAGTTTAATATTTCATTATGTTTTTATAAATGTAGGAAGCCACTCAGAGTGACTAGGGCAACCCAGTGGATAATTTTTATATGGATTTATGGATTACATTTTTAATGAAGCCATGGCATTCTGATGCTGGCCAGTCCTGCACTTCCTTGCAACATGGGTGCATGAAATCAAGCAGGCAGTACTAACAACGAATGAAGAGCCTCACTGGAACCATGAATTACTTTCAAGGGAAAAGACATTTGAATTCATTCAGGATATAAATAACTTCTTTTGACCAGACTGGATCACTGGGTCCACCTAGCCCAGTACTGGACCTTCTTGGTGGCTGCTCCCAGACTTTGGAACTCCCTCCCTGGAGAAGCTAGACTGGCTTCTTCCTTGTTGTCCTTCCACCCGCAGGCGAAGACTTTCTTGTTCCAAAAGGCCTTTGGGAACTGACTGCTTTTAATGAAAGGGCTGGAGCCATGCTGCTTTTATGTTAAAAACTTGTATGGTTTTAATAGATTTTTTAGTCTGTGGAAAGAGAGAGAGAGAAAAAAAAAGAGAGAGTTTTAATTCCATCAGTGTTTAATTGTTTTTTAATTAGTGTTTTCCACCTTATGTTTTTCTTATTGTTGTTTAGTCGTTTAGTCTTGTCCAACTCTTCGTGACCCCCTGGACCAGAGCACGCCAGGCACTCCTGTCTTCCACTGCCTCCCGCAGTTTGGTCAGACTCATGTTTGTAGCTTCCAGAACACTGTCCAACCATCTTGTCCTCTGTCGTCCCCTTCTCCTTGGGCCCTCTATCTTTCCCAACATCAGGGTCTTTTCCAGGGAGTCTTCTCTTCTCATGAGGTGGCCAAAGTATTGGAGCCTCAGCTTCACGATCTGTCCTTCCAGTGAGCACTCAGGGCTAATTTCCTTAAGAATGGATGCGTTTGATATTCTTGCAGTCCATGGGACTCTCAAGAGTCTCCTCCAGCACCATAATTCAAAAGCATCCATTCTTCGGCCATCAGCCTTCTTGATGGTCCAGCTCTCACTTCCATACATCACTACTGGGAAAATCATAGCTTTAACTATACGGACCTTTGTTGGCAAGGTGATGTCTCTGCTTTTTAAGATGCTGTCTACATTTGCCATCGCCTTTCTCCCAAGGAGCAGGCGTCTTTTAATTTCGTGACTGCTGTCACCATCTGCAGTGTTCATGGAGCCCAAGAAAGTAAAATATCTCACTGCCTCCATTTCTTCCCCTTCTATTTGCCAGGAGGTGATGGGACCAGCGGCCATGATCTTGGTTTTTTTGATGTTGAGCTTCAGACCATATTTTGCGCTCTCCTCTTTCACCCTCATTAAAGGGTTCTTTAATTCCTCCTCATTTTTTGCCATCAAGGTTGTGTCATCTGCATATCTGAGGTTGTTGATATTTCTTCCGGCAATCTTAATTCTGGCTAGGGATTCATCCAGCCCAGCATTTCACATGATGAATTCTGCATATAAGTTAAATAATCAGGGAGACAATATACAGTTTTGTCGTACTCCTTTCCCAATTTTGAACCAATCAGTTGTTCCATATCCAGTTCTAACTGCAGCTTTTTGTCCCACATACAGATTTCTCAGGAGACAGATGAGGTGATCAGGCACTCCCATTTCTTTAAGTACTTGCCATAGTTTGCTGTGGTTGACACAGTCAAAGGCTTTTGCATAGTCAATGAAGCAGAAGTAGATGTTTTTCTGGAACTCTCTAGCTTTCTCCATAATCCAGCGCATGTTTGCAATTTGGTCTCTGGTTCCTCTGCCCGTTCAAAATCCAGCTTGCACTTCTGGGAGTTCTCAGTCCACATACTGCTTATGTTTTTAGCTGCTCTTATTTTTATCTGTCACCTTTATAAGTCACCTTTAGTCTCTGTCAGGGGAAAACATGGGATATAAATGAATTAATAAATAATATTGCTTATTTAAATTATTATTTAAATTAATAAATAATAATAATAATATTGCTTATTCTGGTGGACAGCAGCCCCCCAAAAGACCTTCTCAGAGGCCTTTTCCATACCAGCCACTCAAGGTCATTTAATTCCCATTATAGGGTGCCAGGCTGCTGCAATGGCTAGAGCTCAAGGCCTTCTTAGAAATTAGCCAAAGCAAGCAAACAAGTTTAGGCATTTCAGTGGATGCATACACAATTTGTTGCTTTTAGATGCCTACCCACTGCAGAGCTTGGCCGGTGCTGGGGGTTGGATGGAACAGTAGTGCTGCCCCATTCGTTTTGAGCCCTGAAGCCATTTTCCTCTGTAGGAAATCAGAGCTGTGTCTGCCACAGTGACTGTGATGTTGCCTATGAACTCACCTGCTGCTCTCAGGTGTGGCGGAGAACACTATTCCACTGGCATTGTTGAAGTAAACGTCACCAGACAGTTTGGCCAGCTTCTGGGCATTGCTTGAGGACATGCCATCTCATCCTTTTCTCAGGCAGCAAAATAACATAAATGTAGCTCTGGTTAGAACTTAGGCTGTAGCTTAGAAATTAATAGAAAAGGTCATTGCCTAGTGTATCTATTTACAAAAACAACACCACATGCTGGCAAAGTAAGAGAGCATCTCAAGTTTTGGAGATTGGAGCGGTGGGGTTTTTTTTACACAAATAATCCTCTACATCTTTCTCTCTAGGCTGTACATTCAGCAGGCTATAATGCGGTGGTTTTCCATCACTGTCAGCCTGGAAAAGGTGACTGAGACAAAAGGCTGCATTTCGATACAAACTCTGGTGGAACTTATGCAGAGAACATCCCACACAATGCTCTGGAACTGCAGACACCCCTCAGAGTCTCTTTTGATCTATTTCCTGGACTCCTCTTTCTCACAGTTCAACTAATCTTTTCCTCTGTCATTGTTAGCTAACTTACTGTGGAAAATATTCACATACTAATGTCCTCCACGCCTTGCCCTTCCAAAAACAACAGATACCCACCCAAGATAACTGGGAACATTTTGCCATAAATGGCCGGTTTAAAGGTTGGATTCCTGTCCTCTGACAGGCAGGTGCCCCTTGAGGCAGTGGGGCTTGAAATGCCAGTAGCTATTTGCATTAAAAATTGCAGACCCAACATATGCATGTTGACGACACTGCAAAATCCACTCTGCACACCCTATGGCAACAACTCCCTCCAGTTGCTATCAATTTTTGCATAGCAGCCTATTTTATTAACATCTGCCCTTGGAAGATGCACTGTGAGTCTCACAGGACCAATGTATTTCTAAGTCAGTGTTTTTTACTCTATGGTCCAAGCCTTCCACATTTCCAGCTGGTCCCTGGGGCCATGCTGAAAACAAAATGAAATAGTGGAGACTTTCAAGAACCTCTAAGATCTTGGATGAGCTCTCTTCCCCATGCACAGATACAGCTTTGTTTGATCTTAACCACAAAAGTTTTACTTTAATTCAGAAGCTTTTCAAACACCCTACTACGTCAAGGGAGAAAGAAAGAAAAATAAGGTGGTCCACAAAAAGCAAGCCAGACCCAGCAGTGATTCTTACTGCCAGTGACCAATGGGCAGAAAAAGGGGTAGAACCCAGAAGGGGCAAAGGGCACTTCTGGTTTAGCAGTGGGCAAATGTGTGGAAACGTGACTTTCCTTCCAGCAGCCACAGGGGTCTAGCTTTGCAGGGGAGGGTGGCAAGCTGCTTGTTTGTGTTGGAGTATGTCCCCTTGACACCCTTCCCTCTGGTGCCACCTAAGCATATTTCCAACAAAACCTAAGCCGTTCCAGCAGCAAAGCTTGTGATATTCCAGATTAGCAAATTTTGTGCAAGGGTTACAATGGTTAAGGAGTGTTTGGGAAATTGTAATCAGGAACTGAGAAATAGCTTGCAGGAAGTGGGTTCCCAAGCTCTTGCACAGATATTCCGGGCTATGCTACAGTTTGCCATTTTTCTTGGCACAGTCATAGCCAACAAGCTTTCTAGGCATGAATTCCTGATTTGTGTTGATGAGGAAATGAATTCAATCCATGCTAGTCTTTTTAGTGTTTGGGCCATCCAGCTACTAAAGGAAGGGTAAAGGCAGCCTCAGGAGTAAAGCAATGTATGTGAGAGTCTTACACAGGCTTCCTCAACCTTGGCCCTCCAGATGTTTTTGGCCTACAACTCCCATGATCCCTAGCTAGCAGGACCAGTGGTCAGGAATGATGGGAACTGTAGTCTCAAAACATCTGGAGGGCTGAGGTTGAGGAAGCCTGGCCTTACAGGAGCTATGCTGCTCTCAAGTAGTTTGACTAACATTGGTGGGAACTCCCTATTGCCATTGTGTACTATTTATATTACAGACAGACACTGACTCATAACACACTTTACAGAGCAGGTTGCCTATTACAAAGCAACACAACTTACATCATTGAAATCTACCAACAAATTAACAATTTGTCCCTCCCTCTAATGCTCAATTCCTATAAGTTTGGCATCAGTAGATAAGAGTGTTTGTGTTTTGTTTAGTTACAGAGCTTTTTATTTTCATATGCAATGATAGGCGGGGACATGAAAACACATCCATACAAGCTCCAACACTCTGCCACTTAACATGGTTCTTTCCAGGAATACTAGGATACCACCAGCACAAGTGGCACTCACAGATACTTTAGGTGCCTCCATTTGCTTCCAGACACATGAAGCCCTACAGCCATCTCAGCATGTTGCAAACAAAGGAACCCATTAGGATTAAAAATGGAAAGAGAATGGCCGCTTACCCAGCCCGAAGTGGGCGGTGGTTGTGGCCCGTCATGTCGGGCTCCGCAACCCCCTGGCATGGTGACATTCACCTAGTGCCCATCCATTGGGAAATTCCTGGAGTAGCCACGGGGGACTCTGGGTGTTCCTGCCAAACCAGCTTTTGATTAGGAGTATAAGTTAACAGAAAGAGAAGGGGGAAATGAGAGATCTTATTTCTCCTTCTCCCTGCCCAGCATGGAAATGCTGAAGATTGCAGGTGTAGGAGCTCCTTACCCCACACTGTGCTTTTCCAAAAATCAGCCTGGCTGAGCTTGCCAAGTGAACTGGAAAGTCCCTGAGCCTGAGGGGAATCCTATTTGATCCAAAGACTCCAGGTAGAGGCCATTCAAATCAACCCTCCTGCTCTAGAGAGGCAATCCTTCGAAGACAGAGGTCCTCTGGCTGGGGCGGGACGATATGGGATTGAGGGGGCAACTCCCATCTCTTGCAGGGGTGCAATTAGTGCCAGCACTGTCCGTTAAGAGTTTGGGTGTAATCTTCGATACCTCCCTCTCTATACAGCTATAACAAAGGCGGCATTTTTTCATCTCCGCCAAGCTAAGCAGTTGGCTCCTTACCTCTCTCCCCCCGCCCTAGCCACTGTGATCCACGCGACGGTCACCTCCAGACTGGATTATTGTAACTCGCTCTACGTGGGGCTGCCCAGAAACTCCAGCGGGTGCAGAATGCCGCGGCGAGACTCCTTATGGGGTCTTCGCTGCGAGATCACATTCATCTGGTACTATACCAGCTGCACTGGCTCCCGGTGGAGTACAGGATCAGGTTTAAGGTGCTGGTTTTAACCTTTAAAGCCCTATACGGCCTAGGACCCTCGTACCTACAGGACCGCCTCTCCTGGTATGCCCCACAGAGAAACCTACGGTCTGCAAATAATAATATCCTCAAGGTCCCAGGCCTCAGAGAGGTTAGGCTGGCCTCAACTAGAGCCAGGGCCTTCTCGGCTGCGGCTCCAATCTGGTGGAACGCTCTGTCACAAGAGACTAGGGCCCTGCGGGACCTGACATCCTTCCGCAGGGCCTGCAAGACAGAGCTGTTCCACCAGGCCTTTGGTCAGGGCGCAGCCTGACTCCCTCCTCTGGCAACCTGCACAGAATCTTGCTTAATTAGTTGCCATTAATTCGATTTTAATTGATTTTTATAATGAAATATTTTTAGAATGTGTGAATATCTGATAGTTTGATTGTTTGTTTGTTGTTAGCCGCCCTGAGCCCGGCTTCGGCTGGGGAGGGCGGGATATAAATAAAATTTATTATTATTATTATTATTAATTGAGGCCCACTAGTTCACCCTCAATAGGTGGGCAAATGAACCATAAAAGGCTCCCCCTCCCAAAGACCCCCCTCTTCACGTCTCCTAATCCACTTAGCCATTGCTCATGGAAGTCTACCTGGCAAATCTCACCCATGGCAATTTCCATGATCCCATATAACCAGATGCATCACAAGGCTAGTGAAATACAGTGTAATGCCAGGGTTTATGCAGAACAAAATATAAAAAGGCAGAAAGAATATTCAGTGTAATACTCAAATCTGCTTCCCCCAGAGCAGATCCTTTTTTCTTCCAACTGTTTTAAAATATCTACCCCAAGGCAGGCAAGCAGGCTCACCACTTCTGGGCTTCTGTTGCCAAGTATGACGCAAGTGCAGCCCCCCCCCCCTGCTGCCGTGCCTTGAAATGGAAAGCAGGCAAGAGACCTGCCCTCCCAGCCATCTTAAGGGCTCCTCCTGGGGAAGAGGCATTGCAGTTTTACAGACCAGGGCCACCCTACAGATTAAGTTAATTCCTTACCCCCACCCAATCTTCTGTATAACTCATTAACCATTCCCTCCCCAGAGTCATGCCCTCCCCAGCGCCAAGTGGACATATTTTCTATGGGAACCTTTTGGCAATTCTCAGAACAGTTTTACTCATCCACTTAATAGCTGCAAATAAAAGTTTCATTACCACAGTTAATTATTTCACCAGTTTAGAGATGCCTGCCTTCTCAGCACATTCACTTAGGAAGGGTTCAGCGCTGAGCCTTGGAAAGGGAGGTGGGACGCTGATTGACATCTCATTTCTTCCCTTAAGTGGGCTTTTTCCGATGGTCATGAAAGCATTTAACCTACTTATTTTATTGACTGCGTGAGAAGGTGCATGTGCTGAAGTTAAATAATGGAGAAAACACAGCAGCTGGGCATATTTGTCATGTGTGTGTGCATATTTTCCACCATAAACAGCACAAATAGGGGATTGCTCAGTCAACGAACAGAGTCTTCAAATGGCCCTGGTATAGACATGCACAATCTGAAAGCATCAGAAAGATGTTTACTGATTGTCTGCTCTTTGTATTCTCCATTCAAGACCACCCTCACATTCATTATTCAGTGTTCGTATCCTATAATGCCAGCTGGAGTTTATTCCTATAAATTGTACACAATTCTCTGATGATACTTTGATCATCAAAGCATCTGATTAGCATGCCCAGTCCATTAGATTCATATAGATATATCTGATATGATTAATGTGAACCACTGGAGGTCACTGTGACAGTAGAATAAAAACAAAAGTTTGAAGTTAGACCTATGCAGTTCATGCCTATATGAGCAAAGAGTGGACTGCACAGCCACTCAGACGTCTGTGGAACATCAAAAGTACTGATATGCAAAATCAAGAGTTCGGTCAAGGTCCAGGCTACAATCAAAGTCTGAATTTCAAAGAGGATTCATTCAAGAGAATCTCAAATGCTTATTTACTGTCTAATCTAATGTAAAGGCCACCAATGTCCACATGTACCAGTCCCTCCTTGTAGCAGTCACAAACAGAGCCTTAGCTAGGTGATCTTGCGCCCCTGGCAGAACCGTCCACATTATGGGATTGAGGGGGCAACTCCCATCTCTTGCAGGGGTGCAATTAGTGCCAGCACCGTCCGTTAAGAGTTTGGGTGTAATCTTCGATACCTCCCTCTCTATGGGGGCGCAGATTACAGCTATAACAAAGGCCACATTACGCCCCCTAGCCACGGACAAATTAGCTATTCTTTCTGCCTCTCCTCCCCCCACACCCCCCCCCCATTCAATTTGGCTTCGGCTGACCCCTGGAAAGTTGTGTTTGATTGGCTGAAACGTTGTGATTCTAAGTACACAACGTGAAATAGTGTGTATTTGGAGTTTGTGAAATTTAAAGAAAAAGGAATGCGGTACAGAAAAAAAATAGGGGGAAACAGGGCCACCGCATATAAAAACCCTCTATTAAAAACCTTTTCTTATGAGGTAATAATCGGTAGTCTTATTTATAGACTTCTTTTAGCCAATTTTGCACCTACGCCCTGGCGGTGGCCTTCCTCATATAAATTTTTATTAATTTTCCAACACAATTGTTCAATTTTATCCAAATTTTAACAAATTACTCTTTTTGGACTTCCTTCAGTTTCTCTGGTAATCATCCATAATTACTCTTCAATACGCATTCCCTTCATTGTATTGCCATTTGTCTTCCCTCCCTTTTCTATTTCTTTTTGACAATACCTCTTAAACTTTTACAGTGCTTCTTGAAACCCCACTAGCGTTGTTTGCACGTCACATACATTTTTCAGATAATCTACAAACTTTGCCCAATCTTTGATGAACTTTTGGTTTCGAACATATCTTATTTTCCCAGTCAATTTATCCAGTTCCGCATAGTCCGTCAATTTCATTCTCCATTCTTGAATCATCGGTATTTCCTCTTGTTTCCATTTCTGGGCCAGTAAAGTTCTTGCTGCAGTAACTGCATACTGGAATAATTTACAGTCTTTTCTTCTTATTTCTTTTCCTGTGATCCCTAAAAGAAAAACTTCTGGTTTCTTAACAAAAGTATATTTTAACATCTTTTTCACTTCATGGTATATCGCTTCCTAGAAACTCTTCACTTTCTTATATTCCCACCACATATGGTAAAACGTTCCCTCTTTTTCTTTACATTTCCAACACTTATTACATATTTTATACATTTTTGCAAGTTTTACTGGTGTAATGTACCATCTATAAAACATTTTCATAATATTTTCCTTCAACACCATGCATGCAGTAAATTTTAAATTTTCCTTCCATAATTTTTCCCAATCTTCAAATTGAATATTATATCCAAAATCTTTGGCCCATTGTATCATTTAACCTCTTCATCTTTCGTACACCATTCCAACAGTATCTTATACATTTTTGACAAAATTTTATATTCATTATTTATTATATCTGTTTGGACCTTAGAGTCTTTTTCTGCATAACCACTTTCCTTTATATCTTTTTAAAACATTTCATTTACCTGAAAATAATGCAACCAATCGTACACGTAATCTTTAACTTGTTCATATGGTTTTAGTTTCCATTTTCCTCCTTCTTTAGTTACGAATTCTCCGTAAGTAGCCCATTTCCCTCTCATAATAATTTTCTTTACACACTAATGGAGATAACCAATGTGGAACTCTTCGTTCCAGAAGATTTTTATACCTGTCCCATACTTCTATTAACGAATTCCTGAAAATGTGGTTCCCAAATCCTTTATGAACTTTCTTCTTGTCACACCATAGGTAAGCGTGCCAACCAAATCTGTTATCGAAACCTTCAAGGTCTAATAATTCCATATTTTCTAATTTAATCTATTCCTTTAACCAGCATAGGCATGCTGCTTCATAGTATAATTTCATATCTGGCAGGGCGAAGCCTCCTCTTTCTTTCACATCTGTTAATAATTTATATTTTATTCTTGGCTTCCTACCCTGCCAAATATACCTTGAAATCACTCTTTGCCAATCCTTAAAAATCCCTACCCCCTTGATAATGGGGATAGTCTGAAATAAAAATAACATCTTTGGAAGCACGTGCATCTTTATTGTAGAGATTCTACCCCAAAAGGACAGTTTCATTCTACCCCACACCTCCAGGTCATTCCTTATTCCTTTCCACACCTGTACATAATTATTCTGGAACAGGTCAATATTTTTAGGAGTTAACCAAATTCCCAAGTATTTTACTTTCTTCACCACCTCTATCTCTATCTGTTGTTGCATCGTGTTATGCTCCATATTTTTAACCATTATTTTAGTTTTTTTCTTATTCAATCTAAACCCGGCCATATTTCCAAATTGTTCAATCTCCTCCAATACTTCTTTAACACTTTCCATTGGTTCTTCCATCATTATAACCAGATCATCGGCAAAGGCTTTAACTTTATATTCATTCTGACCTACTGTCACCCCTTTAATTAATCTATTTTGTCTGATCGCATTTAAAAAGACCTCTAGGACCGTTATAAATAACAATGGCGAGAGCGGACAACCCTGTCTTGTTCCTTTAGATATTTTTATATCTTCCGTAACTACATTATTAACTATCAATTTAGCTCTCTGCTCTGTATATATTGCCTTGATTCCGTTGAAAAACTCTTTCCCCACTTCCACATACTCTAAATTTTTCAACATAAATTCCCATACTATATTATCAAAGGCCTTTTCTGCATCCACAAACATTAATATCACTTGTTTCTCATTCCTGGCAGTCAGATATTCCAAAATATTAATTATATTCCTTACATTATCTTTCATTTGTCTGCCTGGAAGGAACCCTGCTTGGTCTTTGTGGATAATACTTATCAATATCTTTTTCATTCTCTTTGCCAGAATTCCCGCAAATATTTTGTAATCCGTATTCAACAGAGAGATAGGCCTATAATTTTTAACTTGTGTTAAATCCGAGTCTTGTTTCGGGATCAAAGTAATAAATGCTTCCTTCCACGTTTCTGGGATCTCTCTTACTTTTAAAATATTATTCATAACTTCTTTCAATGGTATCATCAAAACATTTCTCATTTCTTTATAATATCCTGATGTAAATCCATCTGGTCCTGGGGCCTTTCCCCTCTTCAGTTCTTTTATAACCTCTTTGATCTCTTCAACTTCTATTGGGGTGTTCAGCTGGTCTTTTTGTTCTGTCGGGATCTTCTGCACCTTTTTATCTTTTAAAAATCTTTCTATTTTCTTCATATTATTCCTTTCTTTATTTTTATATAATTGCCTATAAAAGTCCAAGAATCCTTTTCTAATTTCTTTCGGATTGACTATCTCTTCCCCATTCACAGTAATTTTGTTAATTGTATTCTGTTCTTTTCTTTTTTTAATTTGCCACTAAAGCAATTTTCCTGATTTATTAGCGAACTCAAAGTTTTTCTGTTGTAGCCTCTTAATATTCCGTTCTACTTCTTTATTTATTATCATTGCAAATTGGGTTTGTAGAGTCTTAATTTCTTGTTTGATTTTTAAGTTATTTGGTTTTTTAATTAGTTTCTGCTCATTGTCCATAATCTGCTTTAAAATTTCTTTTCCCCCTTTTCCCCTATATTTGTTCTTCAATGAGTTCTGTTGAATAAAAAATCCTCTCATAACTGCTTTGCTTGCGTCCCAAAGAATGTTCATCTTTGTACCTTTATTGGTGTTATCCATAAAATATTCAGATAATTTCTTTTGTGCTTTTTCTATAATCTTCTGGTCATCCAACAAGTAGTCATTGATTCTCCATCTAAAGGTTCTTTCTTCAAAGCCTTTTAGTTCCAATTTTATTGGATTATGATCTGAGATTACTTTGGGCTGTATTTCAATTTGCTGGAGTCTTGGAGTCAATTCATTTGAGACCCATATTTGGTCGATTCTTGACATTGACTGATTCGGTTCTGAATAGTAATGTGCTGGTCCAGGGGGGAGGTTACCGTGGGGCGAGCTCCAGGATCTGAGTTGAGGGTCAGCAGACAGTCCTCCTCGGGCAAAGCGGGGTCCACAGCAGGAAGCCGGGCAAGGACAGGAACTCTGGGGGAAACAGGACTGGATGCTGGCCGAAACAGCTCATCAACAACGTTGCTCCCACAACCTGGGACCGGGCTGACTGGCCTTTATTTTCTCGGAGGCCAGAGGCAGTCCCGGCCCCCAGGAGACCCGCCTCTGCTGGCCTTAAGGCGAGCACTCCTCCTGGGAGAAACCAGTTCCCTTCGCCTCTCTGCCCTGAGCCTCTGCAGTTCAGGAGAGGCTGAAGGGTTACTGGGCCGAGGGGGAGACTCACCTGTAGGCACTGAGTCCTCAACCACCTCTGGAGCCAGAGTGGATTCAACTGGTGCCTGCTCCTGAGGATCCAGCACAGGTGCAGGCACTTCAGAATCAAGGCCCTGCCCCAGTTCAGCCGGCCCTGGAGTTGGGGACTCCTGTGCAGGCTGGGATTGCTCCGGTTCAGCCTCTGAATCGGATTCCCAGGCCATCACAAGTAAGTACAGTGGTGCCCCGCAAGACGAATGCCTCGCTAAACGAAAAACCCGCAAGACGAAAGGGTTTTCCGATTTTTTAGCGGCTTCGCAAGACGAATTTCCCTATGGGCTTGCTTCGCAAGACGAAAGCCCATAGGGAAATCTCCGGGGACAGCGGGGAAGCGCAGCGCGCCTTCTCCTCTGTTCCCGGACCTGTCCTAAGGCTTGCGGTGGGAGGTCTGGGAACAGAGGACAAGGCGCGAAGGGCTTCTCCTCTGTTCCCGGGGCTTGCGGTGGGAGGAGGGTTTTTCCTCCCCACCGCCAACATTCACAACAGCATTCTGAATGTTGGCGGTGGGGAGGAAAGCCCTCCTCCCACCGCAAGCCTTCAGGACAGGTCCGGGAACAGAGGAGAAGGTGCGCAGCGCTTCTCCTCTGTTCCCGGGGCTTGCGGTGGGAGGAGGGTTTTTCCTCCCCACCGCCAACATTCAGAACACCATTCTGAATGTTGGCGGTGGGGAGGAAAGCCCTCCTCCCACCGCAAGCCTTCAGGACAGGTCCGGGAACAGAGGGGAAGGTGCGCAGTGCTTCTCCTCTGTTCCCGGACCTGTCTTGAAGACTCTGTTCCCGGAACTGTCTTGAAGACTTCTGAAGGCTGGCGGGGGGCAAAAGTCTTTGTCCCCCCCTGCCTGCCTTCCCAGGGGCTTTTAAATCGCCCCGGGACAGCGGAGAATGCCACCTGCCAGCATTTTAATATCGCCCCGGGACAGCGGAGAAGTCTCCGCTGTCCCGGGAAGGCAGGCGGGGGGAAGCAAAGACTTTCGCCCCCCCGCCGGCCTTCAGAAGAGGTCGGGGGACAGACTGTCCCCGGACCTGGTCTGAAGGCGGTTTCCATAGGAACACATTGATTGATTTTCAATGCATTCCTATGGGAAACCGTGCTTCGCAAGACGAAAAACTCGCAAGACGAAAAGACTTGCGGAACGAATTAATTTCGTCTTGCGAAGCACCACTGTAAATTGTTTCTCCAATGGGTGTCTAAGTCTCCAGATATCAATCAAATTACAATTCTTAGTCATTGTGAAAAAAGTCCTCGGTAGTTTCCCTTCTTTATTTGTTCCTCCTCTTAATCTATCAATTTCCAATGAAACCACTCCGTTCATATCTCCCATTATTATAATTTTCTGATCCATGTATTCAAATAGTTTTTCTTCCAAAGCTTTATAAAAGTCAGTCTTATTTCCATTAGGTGCGTAGATCCCGACAATTATTAGATTTTCGCCTTGCCATTTGTTCTGAACTGCTATAATTCTTCCTTCTTCGTCTTTAAAAATTTGTTGAGATTCAATTTTGTTTTTGATATATAAAACAACCCCTCTTTTTTTCTCTTTGTCCGAAGATATAAATTCATTCCCTAGTCTTTTATTAATCAAAATTTTTCTATGTCTCCTTGCCACATGTGTTTCCTGTAGGCATATAATGTCCAGATTTTTCTTTTTTAAGAATTGATCAATTTTATTTTGTTTCTTTTTATCGTTCATCCCATTAATGTTCCAATTCCATAGATTTAGAGCCATGTTAAAATCCAATTAAATAAATTTACTTTAGTTTACTTATAACCTGTCTTCCTTTTCTTCTTCTTCTTCTTCTTCTTCTTCTTCTTCTTCTTCTTCTTCTTCTTCTGACCTCTTTCCTTGGTCTTCTTCCTCTTCCACCAATTCTGACTCATCCTTGGATCCTGCTCCCCCTCCTGTGCCTTTAACTTCTTCTTTTTCCACTTGCAATTCCTTATATCTTCTCGTAAATTTCCCTATTTCTTCTGGGCTTGTCAACCTGCGTTTCTTAGTTTTGTAAAAAAAAAGGAAATTCCTTCTGGGAATTCCCATCTGAAATCAATCTTGTTTTTCTTCAGAATCTGCACCAGTGGCTTGTATGGGTCTCTTCGTTTCAACAGCCTTATTGGAATATCTTTTAAAATGATTATGTAATTTCCATCTATATATAGTCTTTTTTCTCTGTTCTTCTGTAGTATCAAATTTCTCATCTCTCGATCTTTAAACGTGATTAAACAGTCACCTGGAAATTTCCTTGCCTTTGTTGTTCTTACTCTCATCCTGAATGCATTTTGTACTGTTTTTGCAACTTCCTCTACTGGTAACTCCAGCCACTGGGCAATTTCTGCTATCAATCTCTCATTAATGTTCTCATTCTGTATTTCTGGCACTGATCTCAGCCTCAGGTTGACTTCCCTCTGTCTCAGTTCATTCATAGCAATTGCATCTTTAATTTCCTCCTGAGATTTATTTATTTCTATCATCTCCACCTTCAACCTTTCTTCCTCTCGCTTCACTTCCCTCATCTCCAATTTTGTCTTTTCCAACCCCTCTTCTAATGATTGTGTTCTTTTGGAGACCTCTTTTATTTGCCCTTTCACTTCATTAACGGTCTCATCGAATTTTTTATCCATTTTCCCAATTTTATTATCCACTTGTTCCATTTTGTTATCCACTTGTTCTAATTTTGTTTCCAAATTCTTTTCACTTTGTTTAATTTCCGCAAACATTTTCAATATTTCTGCTCTAAAATCTGATTCTTGCTTAGATGCTCTCCTATCTGTTGGTGTCCTCCCTTCCATCCCTTTCTTTTGTTGATATGCCATTTTCAAAAATATCCTTTAATACTTCCCCACCTGTTCAAATCATGGCAATGTAACCAATTTACAAATTTTAAATTCAGAAAAATAACAAAGATGTAAAACCAAAATCTTTTTGCAAATAAAAGTATCTTATAAATCCAAAAATAGAAATTAAGCAAAGATACTTGATCCCCCTATAATTTGGGGGGGGGGGAGGGCTAGCCACAATCACGTCCACAGTTGAAAACAATCTTCTTGCCCCCAATTGGGCTAATCCTTAATTGGGTTCTTCCTTTTATATTTATACTTGCATCAATTGTAATCCAAATGGAATATTGTAATTGCATCAATTGTAATCCAGCCCATATAGAATTATAATTGGAATAAAGTTTAAGTCCAAACAGATCAAAAATTATTGAAATAAATGGGGAACTTGACTCCAAATTCAAATTATGTTATAATCCAATTGAAATGAAATAATCCTTCCACGATGTCAATGAGGAGAGCCAATTGAAAATTAAATTTAATGTCTAAATTTCTTTTAATAACCCAAAAGATAAAATAATAGTAATAAATGTCTGCAGTTGATAACCAAAAATATCCAGAGAGGAAAGTTCCACAAAAAAAGCAATATGGAGTAGGAGAGGAGCCAAGGTCACTTCAAAAAATTTCCACTGGCTTAAGAAGGAGCACAGAAAAACAAGTTGTATTGAATTATTCCATCCACTAGGGAGTCGATGCCCAAATCTAAAAGGTATAAATTAGTAAACCCAAATAACAAAATTCCAGCTATTACTTTGGTACGTCAAAATTTTAGGTCCGATTAATAAAGAAAATGAGAGGGGGGGAAAGGAGTATGTTAAATCCTGCATGTTGCAACTGTAGCCTTTTCAGATTGCACTTCTCTGTTATTAACAATGGAGTTGGGAGCTGCCTGGTTCTCTTTCCTTTGTCTTTGAAAGCAAAATTGGAGAGATAAAGAACTTCGCTCTTTATATGTCCTCCGTTCCATCAAAGATCTCTATTTGCCACCATAATTACTTTCTGTTCTCCCTTTTAGTCCAATACTTCTTTCACTTCTTTAAACTTACACAAAGTTACTTTTAACTTCTTTATTTTTTCCCCAAAAGTTACGGGGGAAACGGAAACAATAGCCGGTACCAGCAACTTACTTTCGTTTTCCAGCTCTGCATAAATCGCTGCGTCAAAGCTGATTCCAGATGACAGCTGAACTCAAAAAGAAATCCTTATTGATCCGGAGCCTTCCTTAGTTCCACATCTTGCAATTTGTACTTTGAATTGGGTCCAAATTTCTTAATTTTGAGAGCGAAGCACTATTCTTTGCAAGCTTGGGGCTTCGCTATTCGCATGCAGCAGTGGCTTCCCGATAGCCCGCTAACCCGTTCCGCCGTACTCTTCACCCTTTTGGGGGTTACCTGATGGCCGGACGGGCAGTTTTTAGGGCACTGCCGAGAACCTGATGCCTTGGACACCCTCCAGAGGCTTAATAGGGGGCTACTGCGCCCTGTAGTCCCCCTTTTCCATCCAAAATAGCTGGGATTCCTCGCTCCAAAAAATCCCTCGCTTGCGGCAAGACTTCCACCGGATGTCGGCGGTGGCCTTCCTCACCACCCCCTAGCTACGGCCCTGAGTAAAAAAAAAAGTGTGTGGTGCAAATATATACAGTTTAAAGTAAGCCCCATCATAGTCAATGGGGCTTACTCTCAGGTATGTGCACACAGGATCACATGGTTCAATGTTTCTTTTCCCCAAAGACCTGTACTTCTGTAATGGAGAGTACAGACTAGGAATTTCTAAAATAAATACAATCTTACTATACTACAATCACTAGGACAGGCGAAGTCCCGGCAGACTGGAGGAGGGCAAATGTTGTCCCTATTTTCAAAAAGGGGAGAAGAGAGGACCCAAATAATTACCGCCCAGTCAGTCTGACATCAATACCAGGGAAGATTCTGGAGCAGATCATTAAGCAAACAGTCTGTGAGCACCTAGAAAGGAATGCTGTGATCACCAATAGTCAGCATGGATTTCTGAAAAATAAGTCATGTCAGACTAACCTGATCTCGTTTTCTGACAGAATTACAAGCTTGGTAGATGAAGGGAACGCAGTGGATGTAGCCTACCTTGATTGCAGCAAGGCATTTGACAAGGTGCCCCATGATATTCTTGTAAAGAAGCTGGCAAAATGCGGTCTTGACTATGCTACCACTCAGTGGATTTGTAATGGGCTGACTGACCGAACCCAAAGGGTGCTCATCAATGGTTCCTCTTAATCCTGGAGAAGAGTGACTAGTGGGGTGCCACAGGGTTCTGTCTTGGGCCTGGTCTTATTCAACATCCTTATCAATGACTTGGATGATGGACTCTAGGGCATCATTTGCAGATGACACCAAACTGGGAGGGGTGGCTAACACCCCAGAGGACAGGATCACACTTCAAAACGACCTTGACAGATTAGAGAACTGGGCCAAAACAAACTAGATGAATTTTAACAGGGAGAAATGTAAAGTAGTGCACTTGGGCAAAAAAAATGAGAGGCACAAATACAAGATGGGTGACACCTGGCTTGAGAGCAGTACATGTGAAAAGGATCTAGGAGTCTTGGTTGACCACAAACTTGACATGAGCCAACAGTGTGACGCGGCAGCTAAAAAAGCCAATGCAATTCTGGGCTGCATCAATAGGAGTATTGCATCTAGATCAAGGGAAGTAATAGTGCCACTGTATTCTGCTCTGGTCAGACCTCACCTGGAGTACTGTGTCCAGTTCTGGGCACTACAGTTCAAGAAGGACACTGACAAACTGGAATGTGTCCAGAGGAGGGCAACCAAAATGGTCAAAGGCCTGGAAACGATGCCTTATGAGGAACGGCTAAGGGAGCTGGGCATGTTTAGCCTGGAGGAGTGGAGGTTAAGGGGTGATATGATAGCCATGTTCAAATATATAAAAGGATGTCACATAGAGGAGGGAGAAAGGTTGTTTTCTGCTGCTCCAGAGAAGCGGACACGGAGCAATGGATCCAAACTACAAGAAAGAAGATTCCACCTAAACATTAGGAAGAACTTCCTGACAGTAAGAGCTGTTTGACAGTGGAATTTGCTGCCAAGGAGTGTGATGGAGTCTCCTTCTTTGGAGGTCTTTAAGCAGAGGCTTGACAACCATATGTCAGGAGTGCTCTGATGGTGTTTCCTGCTTGGCAGGGGGTTGGACTCGATGGCCCTTGTGGTCTCTTCCAACTCTATGATTCTATTCTATGATTCTATGATTGCTCAGACAATGCCATGGCTGTAAAACTGCTATAAAACTAATATATTGATTCCATAGGTACCGGTAAGTGTAATACTATGTGGATTTACGGTACTTGGAAATAAGTCCCACTGAATTCACTAATAGTTGCTGCTCCTCCCAATGAAATGTGCATCAGATTGCAGCCCTACAATGTCTTTCAATGTTCTACTGTGAGTTGCTCTGAAAACTACAACCTGAGATTTAAATGAAATGAATTGCTGATATCATTAATGACATAGGTGTGGACATCTTATTGAGATATTTCTTAGTGTGTATAACACTATGCGTGTAATATGCAGCTTTGTTTAGTCATAATTCTTGTGATAATGATAGGCGTGCCTGCAGGGTTGGAAAACCAAAAAAGGGTTATTATTTTTCCGTCATTGATCCTTTCAAACCTTAAAAAGAATTAACTTTTAAAAAAATAAAATGGTAACATATATAAGGTCATGATGACAATTAATTATTTGTAAGAAAATTCACTAGCATTCACTAGCACTAGCATATTTGCAGTTTTAAAATGTGAAGTTCCTTTGTGCATCAGTGCTTTGTGGTCTGTATGTGAAAATAACTATCTTTCTGTTCCCTATTGGTGGTGGAAAACTATCAGGACAGTAGAATCATACTGTTTGTCACTTGTCATAAGATATAATATGGGTCATTCTTACCACCACTACTTCCAACTCACTTCTTGAGCCTTTCTCTCCTACTTTCTGTTCTTGATACTTTCAATTCCTCATGGAAATTTCAATTCCTCAAGCTAAGTCACATGAGCCCTATGCACCTGTTTTCCTATGAAATCTTGGGAAATTCTGGAGGAGGCCAGAGAACATTAGAGGATTAGTTTAAATTATGTCTGTTATACTTGTTTTCCAAGATAGAGCTGGGAAATGTAGCTTAGTTTTATTTGTTCATACCTTTCAGTTTCACAGCATTTTCAAAGTTCCGAAGCTGCACATAGTCAAAATACAGCAATAATCAATAAAGCACAATCTGTGTCCTAAACCATTTAGATATTTAAAGGCCAAAGCTAGCACTTTCAAATAAATCTGGAAACAAGTTCGGGGGCCAACAAACTTGACACAATTCAGATGTAACATGAAGATAAACAATATGGTCTTGTCAGCATTCTACCTGCTGCATTCTTGCACCAACAGAGGTTTTGGACCATTTTTCAGCAGGGAAGTAATAACCCATGTGTTATTGTGGCAAGATCTGCCTTCACCAGAAAATTATACTTTCGTTTTATTACAGATAGATGGTGTACCCTTTTCTGGTTTAGATCAAGCCTGAGGCCAGGCAAAGCTTAGTTTTAGTTTTGTTTGTAATATTTATGTATCATTTCACAACAGTCAAAAGGCTTCCTAAATCAACTTACAGTAGAATAAAAATATAAACATAATTATTTCTGTTCTCATCCTGAAGCAAAGTTCTTAACCTGAAGCACTATTTTTGGGTTAGCAGAGTCTGTAACCTGAAGCGTATGTAACCTGAAGCGTATGTAACCCGAGGTACCACTGTATCTAATTTCACTCTTGGGTCTGCCATTTAGCTCCTTCACTTGTCTTCTGTGTTATACAACACTCCTTTGCGTGGCAAGTTCCCGCCTCCCACCAGTAGGAATAAAGACACATGACACCATTATTTAGGTTAATGGGCAAAAATTGGCCACAACTTTATTGGTTACAGGTAAAGAGTGGTATTGGCTTAGGCATTGGTCCTATCCAACTATTCGGCTTCAGCCTGTTTGCATGAAGACCGGGAAGGGTTAACACCAGCAGGGGGAGCCCTGCTGATGCACATCAACTAGGGACTCCCCCGGGGTCACCGCTTGGGGGCGCGCTTTAGGCCCTGGACTCCATAGGTTTCAGAAGAGGCCACGCCCCCGGAAATCCTTTACCGGACTACCCTTCAATATTTGGGGGAGGTGATGGCACTCCCCCCCAACACATCTACATAACAATACCCCTACCAATGCCTAACTGCCAAAACTAAAGCCTCTTAACGGTGACCAACCGGGGTCCATAGTAAGGTCAAGAGGGGAACCTTAAAGGGCGGGTGGGTGAGGAACCTTAGCAGCTGAGCGGTCCGAAGAGGGAGATCCCGGGGCCGTGCTTGCCTTAAATGAGGCAAGCCACACCCCCTGAGCCAGCTGATTCCCCTGATCGCGTGGGGGCTGGAAGCCAACCCCCGCGCGTGTGTTGGGGGCGTGAAGCCTGCAACACCACCTCTGCCTGAGGTCGGAAGTGGCTTTCATACCTTTGAGGGAATGAGAACGTTCTGCTGGGCTTTTTGTTTAAATTTATGGCTCTTATTGATGTAGGTGGTGGTGGGGAGATTGCTAAAACTGGAAGTGTGCCATTTTTGGCGCGGGGAAAGAAGCCACTTTGTATGCAAACTTAGACTTTGCATTTGGCCATCTTCTACTCCTCTGTGGGAGCCAATGCAGAGCACTGAATATGGATCAGGGTACAAGTTTCTTTTCCACCATGAACATTGACCTTTGGCAAGTGTCACACCTCTCAACCTCAGTTCCTTTCTTTGTAACATAGAAATAACAAGAGACCTGCCTTCCGGGGCTGCAGTGACAGCAAAGACAGTAAGTAACCTGGGCCCCATCAGCACTATGCATTTATGGCAGTAACGCACCACTTTAATGACTCACCGCCATAGCTGTCAACTTTTCTCTTTTCTTGTGAGGAATCCTATTCGGAATAAGGGAATTTCCCTTAAAAAGGGGGAAACGTTGACAGCTATGGTCACTGCTTCCCACAAAAACTCCTGGGAACTGTAGTTTGTTAAGGGTACTGAGATTTGTTAGGAGACCCCCATGCCCCACATAGAACTACGGTTTCCAGAGTTCCCTGGGAAGAGGCATTGATTGTTAAACCATAATAATAATAATAATAATAATAATAATAATAATAATAATATATTTATACCCCGCCCATCTGGCTAGGTTTCCAGGAGTCCCCGCCTCCAGAACCAGCTGAGCCAGGGCTGGGACTTGAGCCTGAAGGGTCCTCAGCTGTGCTGGATCCTCAGGTGCAGGCACCAGCTGAATCTGCTCCGGCTCCTGAGGTGATGGAGGACCCATTACCTGCAGGTGCTCCACTCCCAGCCCCATCAGGGGAAGCTGAGGTTGCCTCTGGGTCCGGTAACCCTCCAGCCTCTCCTGAGCTGCAGAGGCTCAGGGCAGAGAGGCGGAGGGAACTATGTTCCCGCAGGAGAAGTGCTCGCCTCCAGGCCAAGAGAGGCGAGTCACCTGTGGACCGGGGCCACCCTGTGCCTTGGGGCAGATAAAAGCCAGCCAGCCCCAGTCCCAGGGTGCAGGAGCAACATTGTTGCTAGCCTGTTCCTGCCTGCACCCTGTCCTGCTCATCCGCCAGAGTTCCTGACCTCACCTGACTTCCTGCCTTGGACCCAGCTTCAGCTTTGATGGACAGCCTCCATACTGCACCCTCGACCTCGGACTGGACTCGGACCTCGCCACACGGTTAACCCTTGGGACCAGCACACCTATGCTCAGCTTCAGTATTCAGAAATCCCAGCAGTTTCTGATACAGACTAAAAAATCAGGCCCCAAAGGTCTATTTCCCCACACTGTGCAAGGCCAAACTTTGGTTTCCCCAAATGGATCTTCTCAACTACGCATCTTCTCAATTTTGCACCCCCTCGGCTTGGCACAACACCCTAAATCCAGTGCTGAGAAGGGGTGCACTTTGCTGTTTCCCCCACCAGACAGCCAAACATCTTAGGTCAAAGTGTTTAGTACGCCAATGCGTTTCATTGGTTAGCAGGGCAAGGAACAGAAAGGGGAGCGAGCATGTTCTGGCTGTTCCCAAAGTGAGGGAATACCATTGCCCAGGGCCAGATTTAGATGAAGAGAGGCCCACGGCTACTCCACTTGTGAGGCCCCTCCCAATCCCTCACCCTCATGACTAGAAGAAAATGGAAGTGTTATAAACAAAATTGAGTGAAGCCAAGATGATGACGGATATTTAAAATTCTGCAATTCACAATTTCTCCCCTAAAGGACATAATATGTTATTGTCAAATACCATGGTGATTTTAAAAAATGCATAAATGTTAAAATTAACACTGAAAAACTTAATAACTGAACTAGAATCATAGAATCACAGAGTTGGAAGAGACCACAAGGGCCATCGAGTCCAACCCCCTGCCAAGCATCAGAGCACTCCTGACATATGGTTGTCAAGCCTCTGCTTAAAGACCTCCAAAGAAGGAGACTCCACCACACTCCTTGGCAGCAAATTCCACTGTCAAACAGCTCTTACTGTCAGGAAGTTCTTCCTAATGTTTAGGTGGAATCTTCTTTCTTGTAGTTTGGATCCATTGCTCCATGTCCGCTTCTCTGGAACAGCAGAAAACAACCTTTCTCCCTCCTCTATGTGACATCCTTTTATATATTTGAACATGACTATCATATCACCCCTTAACCTCCTCTTCTCCAGGCTAAACATGCCCAGCTCCCTTAGCCGTTCCTCATAAGGCATCGTTTCCAGGCCTTTGACCATTTTGGTTGCCCTCCTCTGGACACGTTCCAGTTTGTCAGTGTCCTTCTTGAACTGTGGTGCCCAGAACTGGACACAGTACTCCAGGTGAGGTCTGACCAGAGCAGAATACAGTGGCACTATTACTTCCCTTGATCTAGATGCAATACTCCTATTGATGCAGCCCAGAATTACATTGGCTTTTTTAGCTGCCGCGTCACACTGTTGGCTCATGTCAAGTTTGTGGTCAACCAAGACTCCTAGATCCTTTTCACATGTACTGCTCTCAAGCCAGGTGTCACCCATCTTGTATTTGTGCCTCTCATTTTTTTTGCCCAAGTGCAATACTTTACATTTCTCCCTGTTAAAATTCATCTTGTTTGTTTTGGCCCAGTTCTCTAATCTGTCAAGGTCATTTTGAAGTGTGATCCTGTCCTCTGGGGTGTTAGCCACCCCTCCCAGTTTGGTGTCATCTGCAAATTTGATCAGGATGCCCTAGAGTCCATCATCCAAGTCGTTGATAAAGATGTTGAATAAGACCGGGCCCAAGAAAGAACCCTGTGGCACCCCACTAGTCACTCTTCTCCAGGATGAAGAGGAACCATTGATGAGCACCCTTTGGGTTCGGTCAGTCAGCCAGTTACAAATCCACTGAGTGTTTCTCTGTTTCCTTTTGTTGAATAAAAAAGAGCTTTTGTGGAAAACCTGGACTGCTTTTTGTACACTCGTTTTGAATTTGAAAATGGTCCACAATGATGCCCCTCTCTACTCAGTAGGATACCTCCTCAAGTGATAATTCTGACCACAAACCAACATCTGTTACAGTGGATCTATGTTTGGCATCATCTTTATCTGCATCCAGAACACCTTGCCAGAATCTGACTTCACATTATTTTCTTGTGGCTCTTTAGCCTTTCCCTGCCCAGTAGGTGACTCTTGAATTAGTTCTATATTTTCAGTTTGAGGTAGCATCATGGCTGCTTCCTCATAATCAGCTTGCTGTTTCACATCCTGCTTCGCTGTTTCTCTTTCAGGGACCTTACAAGGGGCAGCTCGGGACTTCGTAGAAAGCATGGCCTCCATGGGGCTGTCCCTGAATAAGTCTGGCCCAACCCATAGCCGCGGACATGCCTTGGACCTGGTGTTTACCTCTATGGATGTTGGTGATCTGACACTAAGTAAAAGCGAAATGAAAGAAGTGCCATGGTCAGATCACTTCCTGGTGCAACTGGACTTCTCTGCGACCCATCCCCTCTGCAGGGAGGTGGGACCAATTCGGATGGTCCGCCCCCACTACTTAATGGATCCAAATGGTTTCCAGAGAGTGGTAGGGGATGCTTTATCCCATGCTGATGGCCTTTCAGCTGATTCCCTGGTGGCCCGCTGGAATGTGGAGTTAACCAGGGCTATTGACTGTTTGGCTCTGAAGCGCCCTCTCCGATTGCATGGAGCCCGGAGAGCCCCGTGGTTTTCCACGGATCTGAGGGCAGTGAAACAATCGTTGAGACGGCTAGAGCGCCGGTGGCGGATAACTCATTCCGAATCTGACCGGACACAGGTTAGAGCTCAACGTTGAGCCTACCAAGTGGCGATAGCGACGGCGAAGAAGAATTTATTCACTGCCTCTATTGCATCTGCAGAAAACAGCAGCAGGAGACTTTTTCAGGTGGTTCACAATTTAGCGGAACCACCTGCAACATCGGGGCCCAGTACGGGCCACATGTTCTCCTGCAATGATTTTGCAAAGTTTTTTGCAGATAAAATCGCTCAGATTCGGGAAGAAGTAGACTCCACCGTGGGAGCAGGGCCGGGGCGGGAGAGTGCTAGAGTTCTGTCTAGTCAAGTTGAGTGGGATCAATTCCAATCTGTTACCTCCAAGGATGTGGACAGGCTGCTTGGACGAGAGAAACCAACCACCTGCCTCCTGGATCCTTGCCCATCCTGGCTTATAAAAGCTAGCCGCGAAGGACTGGGCGATGGGCTTCATGGGGTGGTGAATGCTTCCCTCCATGAGGGAGCCTTCCCAGACCCACTGAAAGAGGCGGTTATTAAACCGCTTCTTAAAAAACCATCTTTAGATGCGGCCACAATGGCCAACTATCGCCCAGTCTCAAATCTTCCATTCTTGGGCAAGGTGATTCAGCGAGCGGTTGCCGAACAACTCCAGGCATGCCTGGAAGAAGCGGACCATTTGGATCCCTTCCAGTCGGGATTCAGGCCTCATCATGGGACTGAAACTGCCTTGGTCGCACTGGTTGATGATCTCCGGTGGGCTAGGGACAAAGGTGAGAGCTGTTTCCTAGTTCTGCTGGATCTCTCAGCGGCGTTTGATACCATCGACCATAACATCCTTCTGGACCGTCTAGAGGGGCTGGGAGCTGGGGGCACTGTCATACAGTGGTTCCGCTCCTTCCTCCTGGGCCGTGTTCAGAAAGTGGTGGTGGGGGATGAGTGTTCAGACCCCTGGGCTCTCACTTGTGGGGTGCCTCAGGGTTCTGTCCTCTCCCCCATGCTTTTCAACATTTACATGCAGCCGCTGGGAGAGATCATCAGGAGGTTTGGGCTGGGTGTTCATCAGTATGCGGATGATACCCAGCTCTACCTCTCTTTTAAATCAGAACCAGTGAGGGCAGTGAAGGTCCTGTGTGAATGTCTGGAGGCAGTTGGAGGATGGATGGCGGCTAACAGATTGAGGTTGAATCCTGACAAGACAGAAGTACTGTTTCTGGGGGACAGGAGACGGGCAGGTGTGGAGGATTCCCTGGTCCTGAATGGGGTAACTGTGCCCCTGAAGGACCAGGTGTGCAGCCTGGGAGTCATTTTGGACTCACAGCTGTCCATGGAGGCACAGGTCAAATCTGTGTCCAGGGCAGCTGTTTACCAGGTCCATCTGGTACGTAGGCTGAGACCCTATCTGCCTGCGGACTGTCTCGCCAGAGTGGTGCATGCTCTGGTTATCTCCCGCTTGGACTACTGCAATGCACTCTACGTGGGCTACCTTTGAAGGTGACTCGGAAATTACAACTAATCCAGAATGCGGCAGCTAGACTGGTGACTGGAAGCGGCTGCCGAGACCATATAACACCGGTCTTGAAAGACCTACATTGGCTCCCAGTATGTTTCCGAGCACAATTCAAAGTGTTGGTGCTGACCTTTAAAGCCCTAAATGGCCTCAGTCCAGTATGCCTGAAGGAGCGTCTCCACCCCCATTGTTCTGCCCAGACACTGAGGTCTAGCACTGAGGGCCTTCTGGTGGTTCCCTCGCTGCGAGAAGCAAAGCTACAGGGAACCAGGCAGAGGGCCTTCTCGGTAGTGGCACTCACCCTGTGGAATCATTATATCATATAATCTTCTGTTGTCCATTACATTTGGCTTCACGGTCCAAGTTTCTGGCCCCATATTTATCAAGAATTGCTGACGGACCTCAGGAAGCCCAAATAATATACTTATTAAACGACGAAGATACAAGTAGATCCCTTGCAGTCGCTAGATACCTGATTGTTTTATTTCAAAAGAGGAGAAATGGATCACTGTATGACTCTGACAGCTTAGCTAAACTTAAGAACCATTAATAAGTGCCAGAACTAAGACGCATACCCCCCAAAATCTGATGGATTTGAATTGCAGTTTACATAGAGGGAGCTTATTGTGTATAGTGTTTACTTAACTGAAGTAAAATTGGTTTTATATGGGTGTTCTAACTTGGAACTGTTTAAATTGTATTGTTTATGGATAAATTTTGATGTATTGTTTTCGATATGGGTCAATGGCTGCAATAAATCTATAGAAATAGGCAGGGGCGTGGGCATTGAGGTGGGCTGGGCAGTGTCAGGGGCTGAGGCTGGTGGACTGAAATATACTCAGAGTCGAGAGTGGATTTCATGCTCTTTATTCAGCTCATAGTGGTGAGGAGGGAATGAATGTCCCCTCAAAGTATCTGCTTTATATACATTATTTACACAATGGGCTGCCCGTGATTGGCTAATTCCGGAATTCTCCTGTAGGCCAATCAGGTTGTGGATTCACTTCTATCTGGAGCTGGATTGGATGGCTCCTGCTGACCCATCATACTGCTGCATTGTTCTAGGACTAATCAGACTGCTGCATTTTGGATCCTATTGTTCTAGGACCAATCAGACTGCTGCATTTTGGATCCTATTGTTCTAGGACCAATCAGACTGCTGCAGTTTGGATCCTATTCAACTCAGTACATAACATGGACCTTCCAGGCCCCAGGCCCCAGCCCCAAGTGAGGTCTGGGAGAGCAAGAGCCGACTCCTTGTGGCCAAACGGGTTGGGGCACTGGGGCACGCACAGGCTCCCCCGCCAGGCTGCCCAGCCAGCCCAGCTGTGGCGCCCAGCTGCCAGGAGGGCCAAGGGGCAGGGGTGCAGCCGGGAACAGCTGCCACCCAGCACACCCTCTTCCCTGCCCTGCCTGGGCTGTGGGCAGGGTGCAGGGGCTGGACAGGGCGCCCAGCTGAGGGTCTCAACAGCTGATTTTGTGCCCCCCTGCCTGTTCTCAATGCACACAATTTCACTTACACATGTGGTACTGGGGAATGTAAGCCCCAAGTAAGTGGGGAATTGCCTGTAGATTCAATTATCAGCATGGGGCACTAAATTCATTCTCTCTTAGGGATGTGACAATACTTAGAAATTAGAGTAGACAGCTGCTGATTTTCAAGAATTGTGTTACAAATTTTACATGCAAGTGGAAAGCAATAAGCTTCTTTCCCCTTAAGAAAAGAAATTTACAGTTGTAAAGACTTGCTTCTGTATCACATACTACTCTCTTAGAAACTGATTATTGAGACTATTCTGCAAATCCGGCCTTGCAGTATCAATGACATGCCCCTTCCAGCAAGGTCAGCTAAGTTCAGTACTCCTGAGCTGCAAGACTGTCTCTAAACATTTCCATCTCTTTCCTCCGCCACACGCATACAGTCTTCACCTTCACCAAATAGTTCTTGCAACTATGATGATGTTTGAAAGTCTGGCAAGCATTATGAAGACAGTCCCTCACTCCACCCAGTCATTTTGTGTATAGACAGTTGCTTAGGAGGAAACCATTTTGGCAACTAGCAGTATTGAGTGAATGTCCTGAGTTTTACACACACACACACACACACACACACACATACACACTGTGTGTGTGTGTGTGTGTGTGTGTGTGTGTACATGGACACCAAGAAGTGCTGGCTTCTGTGCAAATGAGTGTCAGTGTGTTGTAGTCTCAACAAAGATAGGCAAGGAGCTTAGAAACCACACTTCAAACTCCAAGCAAGCTTTGCAGTCTAACCAAAATGCAATGCTAAGCACAATTCCTAGTAAGTAGGTTCCATTGAACCTGGTAAGATTTACTTCTGGGTAAACATGTTAACAACCACAGTGTTAGGCTGCTTGCTGAAGATCCAGTGTGGGAGAGGGAGCACAGTGTTTGACAGGGCAAGGGACAACTGGACTCAAACCATTGCTCAGCCATGAAGCTTAGCAGGTCGTCGCCACTATCTTTCAAGTCTAACCAACCTCTTGTGAGTATAAAAGGGGGAGACTCCACAATGCTACTTTAGATTCTTCTTGGACATGCATGCCCAGTGTAAGTGCATCCCTCGCCCCTTCTTTGAACAACAGATGCCAGAGTATTTTAGAAACTATTTTGGGATGTTCCCTCAGGTTCAAAATGTGGATGTCATATGACATGGTGGGCGGGATGTTCAAGAAAAACCAGAAAAAAACTGAAAACTTTTTTTTTAATGTGGAATGAAAAGAGTTAATGTTTCAGCAACAAACAACAACATTGCTTGAAACACACTTAAGGCCAAGGAATCCTAACAAACACAAATGCTTCCCAAACAGTCAGAAGATCAACAGACTGCCTGGACTCTATAGCAAACCTGATGCGTGGTCTCTTTCTGCATGGGAGGTCTCACCAGGAGGACCCTTTCTAGGCATTAGTGTTAAATGTATCAGTGCAGCTGGAGTTTTTATTTCCCTTTTAAATTTCTCCAGTTTGTTGTAAATGTTTAAAGTGGGACCCCATGGAGGGGATGGGGGGAAGTCCTGAGATTCGGATGAATCTCTTTATATGGATATACTTTCCAATTCTTTGTTTATAACTTTGTATTTGTAAAACCAATAAAAATGATTTTTTAAAATTTAAATGCCTAGCTTGTTTACTGCATGTCTCACCAGTAACTCCAATGCCAGCTACATTAATTTGTTTTTCCAGTGGGAGCAATGATCTGTGTGGAAAACAGATAGGAAAAAGAGAAGATACTTGAGAGTCTATTAATGCTCCAACAGCAGCACACCACAACTCGTGAAAGTGATCTAATTCCACCCATCCAAAAAAGAAAAGAAAGTGGAGGAAAAAGGAGAAAAAACTGGAAAAGATGGAGACGAAGGAAGAGGTAGAACAGTGGAAGAAACATGACAGGGGAAAATATTAAAAGTCAAATCTGATGCAAAACGTAACAGATCTGCCGGATCAGGCTGAACTCACATCTAGTCCAGCATCCTCTTACCGCAGCAGCCAACCAGCTGCCAAGGGGAAGCCTGGAAGAAGGCCTGTCTTAACACAAAAGAACACCTGCAATTCATTTAAAGTGTTGATAGCAGCCAGATGAGGGGAAATTGGGGGCACAGCACTTTACTCCACATCATATTCTTGATTAAAATCCCAGCTCCCTGCTGCTATTTGCCCCACAGGGCACAAAAACAGATATTGTATTGGTACCTGTTCTCAGAATTCCTGTGTCACGACTGACCTGGGTCCAAAGCTATCATCCAGTTGTTAATGATCCAGTAAGCCCTTATAAGAAAAAACTACAAGTATGTAACCGGTGGGCTCAAAAAAGGAGCTATATTGGCAAGAACAATGATAAAGTCCACCTACAACCAATTGCATAGCAGGAAGAGAATTCAACAGGGAGCCTTTACTGCTTTCAGAATGACAGCAAATTCTCATTTTATATATATTCACACACAATATGGACTAAATGAGACAAGACATGAGGAAGAAGACCTTTTTGTTCACATTCTGCCCCACTCAAATTTTTAGCAGTGGTTGAGGATCAGCTTTAGGTTAGAAGAGGTGTGTCATATAAAAGGACAGGTGTTCAGAGTTATGCATTTGTGCCAAGGTAAATATCCAAGTTCAGATGAAGTTTTAGGTAGAAGTCTATCTGATTAGGCTTAGACCTCTGTGAAGGATGCCATGTATGGAGGGTGGCCCACTAACAGAAGGCTTGGTTGCAGCTGCCAAGGAAAGAAACAGCTTGGGCAGTAAGTACTGCAAGTGTCAGAGAAGTTTCCTTGCTCCCCACCAGTCAATTAGCATGCAGCTGTGGCCTGGTGTGGCCATTAGCAATGATCAGCTAAGTCCTATACTTTACAAATGAAGACTTGCTTCCAAATCATATTCAGAGGATTGTGAATTAGGATAGTTCACTCCCACCTTGTTCATCTCTGTGTCTTGTAGAACACCTTCCCACTGTTTGCTGTGACGTCTGAATTATAAACTCAAAATTCGCATCAAGCTGATTCTGTGGCAGAGGTCAAGAGAAAACCATTGTATATTGATTCAGGTGTCATGACAAACTGTGTTGTACCTATGGGGAGGAGGGTGTATGGGAGTCCATGGCTTAGCCATAATCTTCTGAACATTTTGAGGTATCCTCTGAATTGAGTCACAGGAAAAACAGGTTTTCTACCTCTAGTTACCCACAGGGCCTGTTCTTTCCATTAACACAACCACATGAAAACTGAAAGATTTCCATGTTCAGTACAGACATGGGCGTAGCCAAGGGGGTGTTCTGCAAATGCAAATCTGAGGTTCTTCCCCCCTAATAAAAGCCTGCCCCCAAGAAAAATCCTGGCTACAACCATGGGTATAGACTAACAGTGATAAGTGACTACCACTTTCTTCCTAAAGCGATCCCATCTACAAAGGGATACAACTGTCATAGAATCATAGAATCACAGAGTTGGAAGAGACCACAAGGGCCAACCCCCTGCCAAGCAGGAAACACCATCAGAGCACTCCTGACATATGGTTGTCAAGCCTCTGCTTAAAGACCTCCAAAGAAAGAGACTCCACCACACTCCTTGGCAGCAAATTCCACTGTCAAACAGCTCTTACTGTCAGGAAGTTCTTCCTAATGTTTAGGTGGAATCTTCTTTCTTGTAGTTTGGATTCATTGCTCCGTGTCCACTTCTCTGGAGCAGCAGAAAACAACCTTTCTCCCTCCTCTATGTGACATCCTTTTATATATTTGAACATGGCTATCATATCACCCCTTAACCTCCTCTTCTCCAGGCTAAACATGCCCAGCTCCCTTAGCCGTTCCTCATAAGATATCGTTTCCAGGCCTTTGACCATTTTGGTTGTCCTGCAGGGGGTGCATTAAGATGGCACATGGTCATTACAGCTCTAGTTAGGGTCACAATGAATCGACACCAAAAATTATCTCAATGGTGATGTCAAAGACATTTTTAAAGTAAATAAATAAATTCCAGGTGTTCTGTTATATGCAAATATTTGTGGAATATTACCCTATATTTGATAGCTAAATTTGACTGCCTAGTGGTATATTTTATGTTAGACTGTATTGTTTTAATGTGTAGGTTCAATGTAGACCAGTGTTTCCAAACCTTTTCCCAACTGTGGCCCCCTTCTGAGGTTCTGCCCCCTAACAAAATCTCTGGCTATGCCCATGCCCCCCCTACGAGTAGAAAGGGAGCTATTTAAATGTTTTGTTTGTAAATAGAACATATTATGTTTATAATTTATACAAAATTCCATTACTTAAAATGATAGGAACAGAATGAAATATTGTTGAAGCAGAAAAACATAGAATCATGGAGCTGGAAGGGACTTCAATGTCATCTTTCTAGTGCAACCTCCTCCAATGTAGGAAACTCGGCTAAAGCATCCATGACAGATGGCCATCTATTCAATGAGCTTATGAAGTTGTTGTGTAAGTTCAATTCCGCCCACTTTGAAGACTTCGGCAGGTATCCCATTAGGTCTTCTGGCTTTGTTGTTTTTCATTTGGTACACAGCTCTCCCAGATTTGGAGACACTGCAAGCTCATCTCTGATTTGTTTTTGCAGAATTTATGAGAGGACCTCAGCAGCTACGGGGGAGTTGGGGTTTGGGAGATGCTGGTACTGTTCTTTCCAGCGCAGTGCAATCGCTTATTTATCTTTTAGAAGTGTGGTACCATCTGTTGAGTGTAGGGGGCATATGCCATGATTTATTGGCCCATAGAAGGTCTTTGTGGCTTTAAAGAAACTCTGTGAATCATGAGTGTTGACTAAGTTCTGGATCTCTTCAGCTTTTTTTCTCTGGTTCTTCGTTGAACCTCAGCCATAGCATTGGCATACGGTTTTTTTCTTAGAGCCGTAGTTTCTATCTCTTTGCCAGATCTAAAAGACCTTCCTTTTCTTGTCAATAATGCGTTCAGTCTCACTGTCATTCTCATCAAGCCAAACCTGGTGTTTCTTGGTTTGGTATCCAATAGTTTGTTCACAGGCTGCAGTAATGGATGTTTTTAAGCTTGGTCCAGTGTTCCTCGATGTTATCAGGGAATTCCGAAAGTAGATGGTCCTTAAGAGTGATAGTACTTTGCTTTTGTCTCTTTTTTAATTGCCAGGCTAGACGTTTCCCACATTTATTTGCAGATTCAAAGTTCCTTTGTCTCATCCTCTTTAACTTCCATTCTATTTCTTGATTTATAATCTGTGAATATTGAATCTGAAGGGCTTTAATTTCCTTTTGTATCTGCAAATTCTTTGGATTTCCTCTAAGCTTCTTCTCTTTATCTTTTAATTGCTCCATAATGTTATCTTTTTTCTCATTCTGCGTCTTTTTCCTAATTGAGTTTTGTTGAATGAAAAATCCTCTTATTACTGCTTTGCTGGCATCCAAAATAACCCTTGTTTCCATTCCCTGATTCATGTTGAGTTCAAAATAATCCTTTAGGGCTTTTGGGGTTTTATTTACAATTGGAGTACTCGGCAAATCATCATTCATTCTCCATCTGAAGGAACCCTGTATGAACATTTTCAGATCCATAAAAACTGCATTATGATCGGAGCAAGTTTTATGGCAAATTTTCGTTTTTAATACTTTAGGAAGCAAGTCTCTGGATATCCATAAGTAGTCGATTCTTGAAAATGATTGGTTTGCATCTGAGAAAAAGGGAAGTCCTTTTCAGTTGGATTTCTGACTCTCCATATGTCTGACAAATCAAATTTGTCAGTTATATAAAAAAAAATCTTAGGCAATCTGCCAGTATTCAAATTCTTTTGTCTCTGAGTCCTATCCATCAAAGTAGATGCAACTCTATCCAAGTCTCCCATTAAAATTAATTTGTTATCCAAATATTCCAAAAGACTTGTTTCCAAGTTCTTAAAGAATTCCCCTTTACCATCATTAGGTGTGTAGATTCCTAGTAACAAATATTTTTCGCCTTGTGCTGTAATTTCCACTGCTATGCGTCGTCCCTTTTCATCTTTAAAAATCAATTTTTGATTCCATTTTTCCTTTTCCTAAAAGATATAAAAAACCACTCCTCTTTTTTTCAGTTTGTCCGAGGAGATGAATTCTTGTCCAAGTCTTTTATTTATTAAATTTTTTCTATGTAATCTCGTGATACGGGTTTCCTGTAAACAAATTACATCCAAATTCTGTTTTTCCAATACATGATAAACCTGTCTCCTTTTTTGAGGAGAATTTAAACCGTTAACGTTCCAAGAATAAATTCTCAAAGCCATGATGTCGAATTAAGGGGGTTGCTGCTTCTGCCTCCGGCAGCTGTGGGCTTTGCAGTCCCAATTAGCGTACTTTTGCAGAAATCTGTCCTTCTCTCCCACAGTCTCAATCCTTTGCTTTCTTCCTTCAAATCTAAAAGATAGACCCTCTGGGAATTCCCACCTAAAAAGATGTTTTTCCTCCTCAAGATGTTTGTCAATTCTGTATAATTTGATCTCAAACTCAGGAATTGCTGAGGAACCTCTTTAAAGAGCACAACAGATTTGTCCTGTATTTTTAGGCCTTTTTTGTAATGGTGTCCCAAAATAATGTCTCTTTGTTCCTTAGTCTTAAAGACCACTATACAGTCATAAATTATTTTTGTATCCTTTTTAGGCCCAAATCTATAAGCTTTCTCTATCCACAACTCAGCTTCCTCCTTTTTCAAGTCCCAGCATTCCACAAAATAATCCGTCAAAGACTCCCTGAGTTTCTCCTCATCCAGTTGAGGGAAACCCCCCCTCAATCTCAAGCGGGATTACTTTTCCTTCATTTGAAGAAAAGCAATTGAACTGGCATTTTCATATTGTAATCTTTCCAAGTCTGACACTCTAACTGTCTCAAGCTGTGCCAACCTTGTATCATGTGTAGTGATCTCAGTTTTAACTTCTTTCAATTCAAACCTTTTGTCCAACTTTTCTATGCTTGCTGTATTACAATTTAAACCATCTCTAATATCATTCAGTATTGTCATTACCGATTCCTCAAAGGGTTGATTTTTAGAGCCACGTCTTGTTTTGTCTGCACACATAATGGTTTAGGAATTTCAAGGTCGGTCCCACAGCTTGGTGTAGTGAGAAAGAAAAGCAGATTCCTTCCACCAGTCCCACAGGTGCCAGCCCAGACAGCAGCCCCTCTGTTCTTTAAAAACGGCCTGAGAAGAAGAAGAAAATTCCAAGTCCCCCCCTTTTTAAAAATATTTGTAGTCAATCCTAAAGGGAGAAGACACTTTTAGCCACTTTAAACTATAACCAGACAGCTGCAGGATACAATGTAGCAAAGTCAGTGGGAACGTAGATTAAATGTTTCCTCTTGCATTGTGACATCACAATGGAGATTAGCCTTCCCTCCCGGGAGGTCCGCTACAAAATGAAGAAGCCTCTTTATTCAGTACCGCAGTCACCCAGAGTTTATATTCTTTAAAACAATTTCCCCCTCTTCCCTCTGGAGAAGGGGGGCAAAAGTTTTGCCTGCAAAGTTTCAAAGGTCTTTTTTCCTTTAAGGCTTCGGTCTTTGCACACCGATTCTAAGTTCCTCCAACAAAAGGGACCAACCTCCATTTTTAAATCCCTTTTTGTCCGCTGATCTTTTTCGAATTAGTACTTTGTTTTTACTTACAGTTCCAAATTTTAAGTCTTTTTTCAAGAAGGAATTGGCCGCTCACGATCGCCAGTCTTGGAGCTTCAAGCATTAAAGGAAGCAGTCGTTTCTGCAGTGCCGCGTCTCCAACCCCGCTCATTCTCAGGGTTCTTACGAGCTTACTGGGGAGTGGGGGAGTCACAAAAAGGCACCCGAAGGATCTCCAGGTCCTCAGAATGCCCAATCTAAGGTTTCTTTGGGGAACCACAACACTCTCGTGATCTTCCACTACTTCAAAGAGCTGGGGCTCTTTCAGCTGAAAGAGTTCCCGATGGCCGTTACTGGGCGACCAACCGGAAGTCTTTGTTCTGGTTGCTGTTGCCAATTCCTTCTTTCCCAATAGTCCCAGACCGCAGATCAAAATCTCGCCCAACTCTTGCATTAAAATCACCCAGGAGGGTAATTTTATCTTCCTTAGGCTTATCTGATAGGATGGTATCCAGCTGAGAGTAAAAAAATTCTTTAATGTCTTCATCGGCATCCAGTGTTGGTGCATAAGCCCTTAGAATAGTAGCCTGATGGGTTTTGGTGAGTTTTATTCAAAGGGTTGAAAGTCGCTCATTAATGGTGGTAGGGACTTTACTGTATATTCCATGTTCTAAAGTTCAATTGTCTTTTACAACCGCTGGGTGGTGACCCCACTGGGTGCGGTATATAAGAGTGCTTTATAAGGCTTTAAAATGCATTATAAAAGTGGGGCTTCCTTTGAAGGCTTTACAGAAACTACATTTGATTCAGAATATTGATGCAAGGCTGATAACTAGAAAGAAACACATTTTGACAGTTTTCAAATAAATGTAAGTGGTTGTTGGTCTATTTCTGAATTATTCAAGGTGCTGATACTCTCCTAAGGCCTACACTGTTTAGTGTTTGAATAATCACCTTCCCTCCAAATACACCTGCCCATTCATTATCAGAGTTCCTTTTTAACTGGAAAATCCTTGGAAGCCAAGATCCAAGTTTGGGACAAGAACTCTTTGGTGACAGAACCCCAGCAGAGATTTAGCATGGCAAAACATGCAGCAAATTGGAAGTGTGGAAATATAAGCTGTAAATGTGCCTTTTCCAGCGAATTCCAAAGCATCCCGCTTTGAAATCTCCATCCAAAGTTCCCCCACTTTCTCTAGCATAGAAAAGAGGACACGTGTTTGGCAAGTTATAAAAATTGTACAAACTCTCCAAAAGTCCACTTCATGTGCTTTTCTGTGGAGCAGTCAGAAAAAGATGCACAGCCAGTAAAACACGGGACGCGGGTGGCGCTGTGGGTAAAAGCCTCAGCGCCTAGGGCTTGCCGATCGAAAGGTCGGCAGTTCGAATCCCTGCAGCGGGGTGCGCTCCCGTTGCTCGGTCCCAGCGCCTGCCAACCTAGCAGTTCGAAAGCACCCTCGGGTGCAAGTAGATAAATAGGGACCGCTTTCTAGCGGGAAGGTAAACGGCGTTTCCGTGTACAGCTCTGGCTCGCCAGAGCAGTGATGTCACGCTGGCCACGTGACCCGGAAGTGTCTTCGGACAGCGCTGGCCCCTGACCTCTTGAGTGAGATGGGCGCACAACCCCAGAGTCTGGCAAGACTGGCCCGTACGGGCAGGGGTACCTTTACCTTTATCTTTACAGTAAAACACTGCTTGGTTACAAAATGGTAATAGTTTCTAGACTATTGGTATAAGAAAACACTAGTTTCAGACCCCATTCTTATCTAGGAAAAGTGAGCTATGTGGGAAGTTAGCACATAGATGGAGGGAACAAAGGCTTAGTTACTAATTTCCTCTCAAGGTGAGGTGAAGTGACATAGGGCAAGCCTGGCAGGACAGCTTACTTTATGGCATTAACCCCTTCATGCATTAATTAGACTTAAGCATGCTACGTATACAAGGCTGATTTAGCCTAAAATTTTCTGGGCATGCCACTTCTGAAATAAGTGGTAGGCAATTGGTCAGACTGCCTTCTTGGGAAGGGTTCACCTGGCATCTAGGCATACATCTTTTCAATACCAAGCCCAAAATCTATTTATTTTCTTAAGCTTTTTGAAATACTTAGGCGAGCCTTTGTTTTGTTCTGTGCTGAGGTTTTAGCACTGTTTCTCCTATGTTTTCATTGTAAATATTATTTTATGCTTGTTAGCTGCCTCTTCAAGTGTCACAAAATCATTGTTAAAATGAAAAAAAGATCAGTACAGTGGTACCTCGGGTTAAGTACTTCATTCGTTCTGGAGGTCCGTTCTTAACCTGAAACTGTTCTTAACCTGAAGCGCCACTTTATCTAATGGGACCTCCTGCTGCCGCCGCGCCGCTAGAGCACAATTTCTGTTCTCATCCTGAAGCAAAGTTCTTAACCTGAGATACTATTTCTGGGTTAGTGGAGCCTATAACCTGAAGTGTATGTAACCTGAAGCATATGTAACCCGAGGTACCACTGTATAAGAAACTTAAGAAACTTAATTCCAGATGATTCCTTTTAAAAAAGAGCATAACAATATTTTTGTTTGAAAAAATAACTGCTGCATGTGATTTGAAACAGTAGTAGTACTTGGATCAAGATTATCTAACATTTATACCCTGTCATTCAAATTCATACACAGCACTCAGAGTGACTTCTAAGAATTTAAAACTGTAATATCAAACAAAATATAAATAACTAATGGCTAAACTTTTGTATACCCCAGAAAACAGTTTGTTGTTTAGTTGTTTAGTCATGTGGGACGCAGGTGGCGCTGTGGGTTAAAGCCTCAGCGCCTAGGACTTGCCGATCGAAAGGTCGGCGGTTCGAATCCCTGCGGCTCGAAGCTCCCGCTGCTCGGTCCCAGCGCCTGCCAACCTAGCAGTTCGAAAGCACCTCCGGGTGCAAGTAGATAAATAGGGACCGCTTACCAGCGGGAAGGTAAACGGCGTTTCCGTGTGCGGCTCTGGCTCGCCAGAGCAGCGATGTCACGCTGGCCACGTGACCCGGAAGTGTCTCCGGACAGCGCTGGCCCCTGGCCTCTTAAGTGAGATGGGCGCACAACCCCAGAGTCTGTCAAGACTGGCCCGTACGGCAGGGGTACCTTTACCTTTACCTTTACATGTCCGACTCTTCATGACCCCATGGACCAGAGCAGGCCAGGCACTCCTGTCTTCCACTGCCTCCCGCAGTTTGGTCAAACTCATGTTGATAGCTTCGAGAACACTGTTCAACCATCTTGTCCTCTGTCGTCCCCTTCTCCTTGTGCCCTCAGTCTTTCCCAACATCAGGGTCTTTTCCAGGGAGTCTTCTCTTCTCATGAGGTAGCCAAAGTATTGGAGCCTCAGCTTCAGGATCTGTCCTTCCAGTGAGCACTCAGGGCTAATTTCCTTCAGAATGGATAGGTTTGATCTTCTTGCAGTCCATGGGACTCTCAAAAGTCTCCTCCAGCACCATAATTCAAAAGCATCATATTGTCATATAGTGTCATATAAATTATAGTTGAAAACATTATTTTGAAGCAAGTTGTCTTCCAGATGTTCATTGAGATGCCATACAATCTCACTATTTAGTCAACATCCATTTGGATGTGTATGCATGGAGTTTATATGACATCACTGTTGTCCTCCATTTTCCTGTGTATTTTCCTACCACAAAATCCAGTGTAGGTTTGTTGTGCAAGATCACCAAACCCACTTAAATTTGCCAGAGTACAAATTAATCATATCCATTCATTTACATCCAATAAATGAATGGACTGTTATTCTAAAGCAGCAATGCTGCAGCAAGCAAAGGCTATAGCAGCTCAGTCAGCTGCTTGTGGCTGGAAAGCCAAACAGGATGTTTGTGACTGTTGCCATGGAAACAAAGGGGCAGTCCATTCTCCTTATTGAGCACAGGATATGAGTTCAGTGTGTATATATGACCTGTACAGGATGTACATGGGTGGAGTTTGGAGTTTCTCTCTGTTTGTTGAAGAGAGCAGACATCTTTTACTGTATGGCTGCTAAAGACAGGAATTAAAGCATGTAGTTACATTTCTGTCTGAGTCTGATTCCCCTCCCTGGGGATATGCAGGGAGCAGGGAGGAGGAGAAGCAGTTGGTGTGTTTTTCTCACAGCCTGAGGAAAATCGCCGGAACGGACCTCGTATGTTTTTCCTGCCGGGAGTCGCCGGAGGGAGGTCAAAGGAATTCAGCCGGTGCCTAGACAGATAGGCACATACCTCTGACCGGGCCAGAATTCCAACATGGACATTATGCAAGATGTCAAAAGTGAATGATTCGACATCATAAATCGGGGCCTCCCTTAAAGAGGGCACGTATTGCGGTGAGATATGGAAAACCGACACCCTGTGTTATTGGTGGGTACGATTGGTAAGCCGCAACACCCAATTGGTAGCTCCCTCAAAGCTGGGTACAATCTGGCCAATGGAATGCAGTCCAAACGGTTCGAGGGACCTATTTATACCCATGCACGTGACCCAGAGCTTCCTCTTTTGGCCCGTGCATTCGGAACACCAACAGCGTGTCCTCTGCGAGCCGAAAGAGAGAGATTTACCTTTGACGGATTGTCCTGGTGATACCTTTCCCTTTATCCCTTCTTTTAATTCCTTTCACCCTCTTCATTTTCCCTTAGTTTTATTTTGATTTAATCCTCCCCATCCTTGCCCTTCCCTTACTAAGAGGGCTTTCACCCCACAAGGCTTGCGGCCCCTAAGCACTCCATTGCAGAACTTTTCATTCCTTTAATTTCTTCTATTGAGTGTTTGTCTTTGGGATGTCCCCTGAGTGCTCTCTTTTGGGGGGCTTGCCGCGGATTCCAATTCTGTATTTGTGGCTTGTGTAGCAACTGCTATTCCCTTAAAGGGCCTTAGCTCTCGAGCTGGTTGATCTGGGGGCTCCCGGTGTGCAGCGTTGCTGCAGCCCGGAAAAAACCTCTGCTCAGCGGTACCTCTTATTGTTTTCGGAGGAGATTTCACCCACAGGGTTTTGGCCTTTAGCAATTCTGGCTGCAGAGTTTCCTTCATTTCCCTGGTCTGGGAGCAGCAATTTTGAGCAGTTACAGCCATGTCTTTATTTTAAAGAGCCTTGAATTGAGTTTTAGTGGGGAGAAAGAATTTGAGTTATACTTGTTGTTTTGTTTGCTGTTTCAGATTTTGAGAGTTCCCTCTCTGTAAGTTTGGTGAATTCTATACCCCGCTCCAAATTGGCTTAAGGCTGGTTGGGGAAATTCCTGGCACTGGCAGCCATTTCGCCCAGCTTATTTTGGCGGGAGCGCCATCTTGTGCCGCCATCTTGTTTTGGCGGGAGCGCCATTTTAATGGCTTAAGAGTTTATTTATATATTTTATATTTTGGGACAGCTTATTGAGTTGACTGTTAAAAGGAATCCTAGTCCTGTCTTCCCTTCAAAAAGGGTAATTAGAGGCCCGTCTCCGTCACTGCATTCAGTGCAAGCCCTAGCAAACGCTAGATCGTATGGGTGCTATTGTGACCAATATTGGCTCAGACCCTGTGGCCTTGACAAGGTTTAATTCGGAGCTTGAGTCATTGGCTCAGCAGTTTGGGAGGCAGCCTGATCCTCAGCCTGGCCCCTCCTGTTCTTCTACTATTTATGAGCCTCGTGGTCCTTTTGGTGCATGTGAAGGGAGCGAGGCTGTTGATTCCTCTGGGGTTTTGTTTTCCCTACTGCATTTTTCCAGGATTCCAGTCCTAGCTAGCCCTAGGGGTTGTCCTAGGAGTATGGGTGCCACAGTGCAGCAGGCCTTTCGGTCTGGACTGCCACGCTCGCAGTTGGCAGAGTTCAGGGCTTCCAGCAGCACAGCTTATGGGGAGAGGAACGTCTTCTCAGCCAAGCACCTCATATGTTTTTAGTTCTGTTCAGGTGCATCCGGTTCATTCGAGGAAGGCGCTCAGCATCCACTCTTCCGAGGAGGATCTTCTGGTGTCCAGGGTGCCTTCATCCAGTGGCAAGTGGCAGAAGAGTGGTTGCTCCAAGTGCAGGGCCAAGAGGCGCAGAGATGACGATACCTCCTCTTCTACGGGTACCTCTTCTGAGACATCTGACGATGAGTCAGATGTGGTCCTAGGTCTTTATTGGGGCCACGGCGAAGGGGCTTCGGGCCTTCCCAGGTGGGCGTGGCAGCGTAGAGCCAATTCACATGGGGCTAGGTATGGCCTTCCCCTCGATGTGTAGATGGCAAACCGGTTAAGGACGTTAAAGTGTCAACCAATGCGGTCAGGGATATTATTCCCGGTGCACACTTGCTATCTAGGATAGATACTCCCATTAAGTTGCCCACCTTATTGGCATGGCTGCGCAGGTACCCTGATACAGCTGCTGCTTTCTATTTGTGGCTTGGATTTTCTCAAGGCTTTCATATCCCAGTGGTGTTCCTGCCTAGGGCTACCAAAGTTGAAAATCAAAAATCTGTCAGAGAGTTGCCTGATGTCGCTAGGAGAAAAATCAGGAAAGAATTGGCTTTGGGTAGGATGACTGTCCCATTTGCGTGCCCTCCCTACCCAGATTTGCACCTTTCTCCTTTGGGCGTGGTGCCTAAAAAGGCCCCAGATGAATTTCGCTTAATTCACAACTTATCTTACCCGCTGGGTAAATGATGCTATCCCTCCTGAGTTGTGTTCTGTTAAGTACATCTTTATCAACAACTTGGATGATGGACTCAAGGGCAACCTGATCAAATTTGCAGATGACACCAAACTGGGAGGGGTGGCTAACACCCCAGAGGACAGGATCACACTTCAAAACGACCTGGACAGATTAGAGAACTGGGCCAAAACAAACAAGATGAATTTTAACAGGGAGAAATGTAAAATATTGCACTTGGGCAAAAAAAATGAGAGGCACAAATACAAGGTGGGTAACACCTGGCTTGAGAGCAGTACATGTGAAAAGGATCTAGGAGTCTTGGTTGACCACAAACAGTGTGACGCGGCAGCTAAAAAAGCCAATGCAATTCTGGGCTGCATCAATAGGAGTATTGCATCTAGATCAAGGGAAGTAATAGTGCCACTGTATTCTGCTCTGGTCAGACCTCACTGGAGTGCTGTGTCCAGTTCTGGGCACTACAGTTCAAGAAGGACACTGACAAACTGGGACGTGTCCAGAGGAGGGCAACCAAAATGGTCAAAGGCCTGGAAACAATGCCTTATGAAGAACGGCTAAGGGAGCTGGGCATGTTTAGCCTGGAGAAGAGGAGGTTAAGGGGTGATATGATAGCCATGTTCAAATATATAAAAGGATGTCACATAGAGGAGGGAGAAAGGTTGTTTTCTGCTGCTCCAGAGAAGCGGACACGGAGCAATGGTTCCAAACTATAAGAAAGAAGATTCCACCTAAACATTAGGAAGAACTTCCTGACAGTAAGAGCTGTTTGACAGTGGAATTTGCTGCCAAGGAGTGTGGTGGAGTCTCCTTCTTTGGAGGTCTTTAAGCAGAGGCTTGACAACCATATGTCAGGAGTGCTCTGATGGTGTTTCCTGCTTGGCAGGGGGTTGGACTCGATGGCCCTTGTGGTCTCTTACAACTCTATGATTCTATGATTCTATTCTAAGTATGCCACCTTTGACCAAGCATTCAAATTGATCAGGAGTTTCAGGAAGGGTGCAATTTTGGCAAAGTGCGATGTAGAAGCTGCCTTCTGTTTACTTCCTGTTCATCCACATGACTTTAAGTTGTTGGGGTTCCAGTTGGATGGAGGTCATTATGTGGCTAAGGCTATGCCTATGGGCTGCTCTATATCCTGCACAGTTTTGGAGGCCTTCAGTACCTTTTTGGACTGGGCTTTGCATACCACGACAGGTTTTATGGGTGTGACCCGTTACCTCGATGATTTTTTATTAAGTTCTGCAGCCAATTCGGAGGAATGCCTGCTGCTTTTGCAGGCTTTTAATGACCTAGCTCAGGAATTAGGGGTTCCCTTAGCGGCTGATAAAACTGAAGGCCCAGTCTCAAGGTTGTCTTACCTCGGGATTCAGTTGGATATGGTGGCATTAACTTCCGCTCTGCCTGAAGTAAAGTTGATGGCTTTGCATGACATCTTTATGGAATTCTTGCCAAGGGAGAAAGTTACATTGAGGCAGATTCAGTTCCTGTTGGCCCATTTGAATTTCGCGTGCAGGGTGGTGGCGCCTGGTCACCCCTTTTGTGCACAATTAGTAATACTGTCAGCTGGCTTGCGCTCACCCCATCGCCGGGTCTGGTTGCCCAGTGAAGTCACGGCAGACCTGCAGATGTGGCTTGAATTCCTTAGGGAGTTCAGTGGTGTATCCTTGTGGCAGGATACCTTGAATCTGCAATTCGATTTCCAAGTCCATTTGGACGCTGCTGATTCCTTGGGCTTTGGGCTGGATTTCTGTGGCCTGGGATTTCCCCGCACCCCAAAATATTGCTACTGTTCCCTGTAGTGGACAGCTGTAGGAACAGCTGAAAGGACACTTCTTGCCAGGTCCATCCGGACGCTGCTGATTCCTTGGGTTTGGGGCTCTATTTCTATGGCCATTGGTATACTTAGACGGGGGCCTGAGTAATGGCAGGGTACAGCCATTACCCTTGATTTAACCTTTCTTGAGTTTTTTTTCCCATCATAGTGGCAGTGCACATCTGGACCATGGAGTTTAAGGACCAGTGGGTCTGTTTCTGGTCCAATAACCAGGCCGTGGTGAGCGTTTTGGCAAAGCAGTCATCCCGCTCCAACAGAGTCTCTGCCCTGTTACACACGTTTGTACTGCTGTGCCTCAAGTTTAATATTGGGGTTTTTGGGTTTTTTGCCCATTTTATTCCTGGCTCTAATAATGATATCCCATTTTCAGATGGAGCACTTCAGGTCCCTGGCTTCGGAGGCCCAGCAGCTTCTGGAATATTTCGGATCACCTTTGGAACCTTGGCAACAGATTGTCCTTCAGGGAGTAGTGGCTTCTGTTTCTCCTTCCACTTTGAGGTCTTATAAAAAGGCCCGGATGGACTTTTTAGCTTTCAGAGCACAGCTCACGACCAGCCTAAGAACAGAGTCACCATCCACACATCAGGTGTTGCAGTATTCGGCATTTTATGGGTAGTGCTGTGAAATCCATCCGAATTCAGTCTTCGGCCATTTCCATTTTCCCTTTATTCTAAACACCCTTGTGCAAAATTTGTAGTTCGCAAGGCTCTCGAAGGCTGGGCCAGGCTACAGCCACTTAAGTTGCCAGGTAGGAGGTCACATTTGACTTATTGTGCACTATGCGCAGCACCCTGAGATCAATTTGTTGGTCCAGTTTTGAGGCGAGACTCTTTACGGCAGCATTTTCAATTGCCTTTTTCGGTGCACTGTGTGTGGGTGAAGTAGTGGTGGAGTCAGTGCAGGGAAGGACTCCCAGGGGATTGCTTTTGCAGGATGTTCAGCTGTCCAATGCTGAGTTGGTCCTAACCATTCGCAATTCCAAAACGGACCAGGTGGGCAGAGGCGCCTTGATGCGGCTGCCTGCCACTGGTGAGCCTGGCCCTTGTCCAGTTAAGGATGCCAAGAAATATCTGTCCCTTCACCCGCCTGGGGATGGTCCCTTCCTGGTTCACGAGGATGGGTCCCTGTTAAGGAGGCATCAATTTGCTGCAGTAATGCGCAAGGCATTGGCAGCGTGCGGCCTGTCGGCCAGCAAGTTTGCACCTCATTCCTTTCGTACTGGGGGCAGCTATCACCACTGCTCATCGGGGCCTTTCCATTGACAGGATTAAGAATCGGGGCCACTGGAGATCCGGAGCATACCGAGGTTATTTCGGAAGCGGCGTTGAGGTGCAGTTGCTAATGTTGTTTTGTTTATTCCTAAGTCCACCTACCCTGCACGTCTGGATAGTTGGGCACAGCATTGTCCACTGGGCCAGCAAGAGGGCGGCAGAGTCTGGATTTGGACGCAGGCTCGGGCTCCCCAACCACATGTGCGTATCCTGGATATCCAGACGAGGAATGCGTTGGGAGGATCTTCTCCCAACGGTGCAGGCAAAGGTGTCTGCAGAAGGCACGCCTGCGGCGATGGTGGTGCAGCTGGGTGAGAAGGATTTGCTGGTAGCTCCCAGCTTGAGCCTGCGGACCTGCATGCAGGAGGACTTGGAAGAGTTGAAGGCAGCTCTTCCTGGACTCAAGATATTTTGGTTGCAGCTCTTGCAGAGACATGCGTGGCGTGGAAGCAGATGCCCAGCTGCCTCAGAGAGGGCCAGGAGGTGCATCCAGAGTGCAGTGGCCAAGAAGGTTCTGGCCTTGGGCGATCCGTCACCCGGGTATGACCTTCCGTGATGCGTCCCTTTACAGGTTTGATGGGGTTCATCTGTCTGTGATTGGGAATGATTTGTGGCTGACCGCCATGTCAGTGGGGTTAAGGGATTGGTTACAGGTGTGATTGGTTGGTGGCGAGCGCGGGAGCTCATGTGGCGGATAGGCTCTGGTTCAGGTGATAGGGATGGGAGAACGCTCTTGCCATCCCTATGTGAAGGGTATTCCGTTAAAGGAATCCAGGGACTCAATGGTTTCGTCAACCCCTGAGAGGGGCTTGTGCCCATGCCTGAGTCTAGGGAGACATTTGGGTGGCGGAGATAGCCTGTTCCTGACTTTCCGCTTATCCAGGTGTTCACCCTTGGCTGACCTATGTTGGAACCCTGGGCCAGCGCTACCCACATGGCAGGGAGCTAGTCGAACCAGAGCCTATTCAACCATTCACTTTCTGTAATCAATAAAGTTGTGGCCTAAATTCTGCCAAAAACAAACCAAAAATTTGAGTCAAGTGTGAATTTATTTAGGGGGGATCTGAACACACAATGATTGCCTGAGTCGTACCAACAGTCGTACCAACTTTGTCTTGTTTGCAGATATGATTTGTGTTAAAGTCATGCCTGCAAATGGAAAAATTTCCTCTGCAGACTAGCAAAGAATCCAAACTGTTCCTCTAATGGACAGGGATAATTATAATTATAATCATAATTTTAGAACAGTTTTTAAATGCATGGTTTTGAAGCGGCTAAATATCACTAATCTATTGGGAGTGCACTGTAAGACCCTTTTGTGTTTGGTTGTGGTATGTGTAGCGTGAATGTGGTCCCTGTTTCATTACAATCTTTGTGGCCTTTCGATGCCTGGCTCAAAGCTCTGACTTCTTCACAAGCTACTGTCCACCCAGCTTTTGTGAGAAAATAAAATTAAAGATTTAATTCCTACCTAGTTTTACTTTCCACAGTTGGGAAAGTGAGGTTTCACAAAGGTTCTCTTCCTCCAGGCATTGTGGCTGGGGCTATAAATTATTCTCCACCTGCAAATACCTGCTAATTTAAAAAGGAAAAGAGAGGGCCCAAGTGACCCTAACTGCAGCAGCAGCTGAGAGAATGTCATGTTCAGTTTCCACACATGAGCCACAGTGTCTCCAGCGTCTGGGAAAAGGCCCAATATGCTTTACAGAATGTGCATTTTCCATACTGTGGTGAATTTGGAACATCTACACAGCTAAGACAGAATAAATTTTAGCTCAGTACAAACCTCTTGATCATTCCCTCCTTCAGATGGGGGAAAAGAGCACTGAGAATGTGGAAAGTGTAGAGCACATCATAAATCCAGGGACACAGGAACTCAGAAAGCTGCATAAGGCACATACGGTCTGCTATAAAGGAAGCACTGTGCTTTAATATTATTTTCTGTTTAAAATCTACATGTGTGGTTTGGGACAAAGGCCTTTTGGTGTGGGAATCAGAAGGTTCAGTGTTGTTTTTTCTAGCTTCTCATCAAATAGGTTTTTCTCTTTAGAGACAGCAAAGGGAAGTGCCAGGGGCTTCTAATGTAAGTGGACACAGACATAGGGCTCATCCACACTGCCACTTGTACCATGCCTAGAAAACTCATGTCCCACTTGTTCTTTGATTTGTATAGGCATAGGTCCAGGCGGGTTTGCCTTTGCACCACTGCTTTCCCCTGGAAAAAACCACTATTTAGCACTAAATCAGAGCAAACAATCTGGAGAAAAGCCAATCGGCCTCTGATTCAGCAGTAAACAGCAGGTTTTCCTGGGAGAAAGTGGTGGGGCAAAGTGTGCACCATAAAGAGCAATTACAGTATGCTGGAACTGGAGATATGCTGTCTGTGGAACGGTCAACATATCCAATACCTACCAGATTTAAATTTGTATTATGAAGTGAGTAGCTGTTGTGGTGATAAACCACAAGAGTAAAGTTTTGATAGACAATTTTAGTTCCTCTTCATCCTGGAGAAGAGTGACTAGTGGGGTGCCACAGGGTTCTGTCTTGGGCCCGGTCTTATTCAACATCTTTATCAACGACTTGGATGATGGACTCAAGGGCATCCTGATCAAATTTGCAGATGAAACCAAACTGGGAGGGGTGGCTAACACCCCAGAGGACAGGATCACACTTCAAAACGACCTTGACAGATTAGAGAACTGGGCCAAAACAAACTAGATGAATTTTAACAGGGAGAAATGTAAAATATTGCACTTGGGCAAAAAAAATGAGAGGCACAAATACAAGGTGGGTAACACCTGGCTTGAGAGCAGTACATGTGAAAAGGATCTAGGAGTCTTGGTTGACCACATACTTGACATGAGCCAACAGTGTGACGCGGCAGCTAAAAAAGCCAAAGCAATTCTGGGCTGCATCAATAGAAGTATAGCATCTAGATCAAGGGAAGTAATAGTGCCACTGTATTCTGCTCTGGTCAGACCTCAACTGGAGTGCTGTGTCCAGTTCTGGGCACCACAGTTCAAGAAGGACACTGACAAACTGGAACGTGTCCAGAGGAGGGCAACCAAAATGGTCAAAGGCCTGGAAACGATGCCTTATGAGGAACGGCTAAGGGAGCTGGGCATGTTTAGCCTGGAGAAGAGGAGGTTAAGGGGTGATATGATAGCCATGTTCAAATATATAAAAGGATGTCACATAGGTCTTTAAGCAGAGGCTTGACAACCATATGTCAGGAGTGCTCTGATGGTGTTTCCTGCTTGGCAGGGGGTTGGACTCGATGGCCCTTGTGGTCTCTTCCAACTCTATGATTCTATGATTCTAGTCCAGGCGCTCTTGTGACAATCTTGCAGCACTAGGGATATTAGACGGGGCGGGTGGATTTAAGTTTGGGCAAAGCCAATAGTTAAGTGTCCCACGCCAGATCCATGATTCTACCGAGAGAAGATTAGCCTCTAGGAGCAATGATGCATTTGGGGCACAGGGTGGTACAGAGAAAATTTGCCTTAAGAACTTTGATTGGACAGCTTCCGTAGATCCAAGGTGAGTGCCTGTCCAAATCTGAGCCCCATATAATAACTGTGCTAGGGGTTTAGCTTGGAACACTTCCAGGACTGATGGTATATGTTTACCACCATTTGTATGGAAAAAGCATATCAGAATTTTGGTGCTTTGGGACGCTTTTTCCATACCAGCGTGTAGCTATCTTTAAATAAATTTATATTTTTTTATTTTAACCAGACTCCTAGATATTTCACTTTTTTAACCACCTCAATAACTGTTTTCTGTTGCAATTCATCTTTTAAATGTTCATCCATATTTTTAACAAGCAGATTCATTTTCTTTTTGTTTAATTTAAATCCTAATACCTGTCCAGATTGTTCAATTCTTTCCAGTGCTTCTATTGCACTTGTTAATCATTCCAATACTGTTATAACTAAATTATCCGCAAAGGCTTTTAATTTATATTATTTTCGACCGACATTAATTCCTTTAATCTTGTCAGGTTTTTTCATATTTCTTAGCAAGACTTCCAGGACTGTTATAAACAATAATGGTGATAATGGGCATCCTTGTCTGGTGCCCTTAGTAATTTCAAAATTATCAGTTAGCACATTATTTACAATCAGTTTAACTTTTTGATCTGCTCTGATCCCTTTTATAAAGAACTGTCCCATTTCCATTAATTCCCCAAAAAATATCATTAACTCCCAAGAAATATTATCAAAGGCCTTCTCAGCATCTATAAATATTAGCGCTGCTTGCTTATCATTCCTGCTTGTCAGATATTTTATTATATCCATCTTTTGTCTATACTTGAGGAGTTCAGCTTATCCCAGAGTCTTACTTGCGGAATTGAGTCAAATGCTGCTTTCAATTCAATGAAAGCTGCGTAAATCACACCACTTGGTTTCTTAGCATACTTGTCTATGAGATGCGCTAGAACATCTAGGGTGGATCTACCTTGCCTAAATCCTGCTTGCTCTTCAGCGAAAATAGCCTCGTCGTCTATCCAGTCAGCTAGTTTGTTATAGAGGTGCTTTGCATATAGTTTACTAGAAGAAGAAGAAGAGTTTGGATTTGATATCCTGCTTTATCACTACCCCAAGGAGTCTCAAAGCGGCTAACATTCTCCTTTCCCTTCCTCCCCCACAACAAACACTCTGTGAGGTGAGTGGGGCTGAGAGATTTCAGAGAAGTGTGACGAGCCCAAGGTCACCCAGCAGCTGCATGTGGAGGAGTGGAAACAAGAACCCGGTTCACCAGATTATGAGTCTACCGCTCTTAACCACTACACCACACTGGGTCCTAGTTATAGGTAACAAATTGTTTGGTCTGTAGCTAGCCAGATTACCCTTAATGGCTTCGTGCCGGTTTACCTGATATCCAAATACCTCACACCTGTTTCAGAAGCTGTTATTGGAATGGTGTGAAGGGGGTTACACCACCTGCAATGTAAGAGAGGCTAATAGACAAGGGTTATGCTGTTGCTGCCAGGCACTCACAAGCCTCCTCTAGGGGAGCTCCTTGGCAAGAATGTTCTTTTCAAAGTAACTTATTTCTATAGGCAGTAGTGCCTTCAGTCAAAAGCAACAGTTACAAAGAGAGTCCTTCAAAAATGTCAATTCAGTTACAGAGTGATGTCATGTAGTAACAATGTCTTTAAATGGTGCAAAACTTTCCCTACTGTCTCTGGCAGTCCAATATCAGGGATTAAGCGGTGGTCTTTATTTTCCCTCACCCTTTTCCCTTTAATCCGAAGGTTTCTTCTCGACCCCCCCCCCACTCTAAGGGGGGGGTACTTATTATTGACATTAAAATTTAGCTCCTTTTAGCTCAACTTTCCAAATTCTCAGCTTCAAAAGTCTTTGCTTTAGTCCTATTTACAAAACCGGAAGACGGACTTCCTTTTTGCGCCTTCCCGCTTCAGTGCCAAATTCAAGTTCATTGCGTCGATCAAAGCAAACAAATCCTTTGATCTTCCCCTTTTAACGAAATCTTACTCACGGGTTGTAGTTTAAAAGCCGAATTTTCAAAGGAAAAAGGTCAGCGCTCTCCGGCATCAGCTCTGCAGCTTCGCTCCGCAGAAGTAGCGATTAACTCTCAGCACCGCGCAACACCCCCCCGTCTCACTCCGGAGCTTTTTAGCAAGCCCCTTTATCAAGCAGGGGGGGTGCAAAGGTGCCCGCCGAGTCCCACGGTCGCAGGCTTTGCTCGCCTGCAGTTTTTGGAAGGGTCTCCGCTTCGCTGCAGTGGATAGACCCGATTTCCGCGGAGCTTCCCCCTCTGTATCAGAAGGAGACAGCCATTACTGTTGGCGCCGCCTCCAGAAGTCCCTGAAGTGCAATAAATCAAGACAATAAAGCAAAACACAAACCCCTGAAAGTCCTTAAAAAGTTCTTCCCCAATAGGTTTCCCCTGCAGACCACAATAAGCTGCTGTCTTGAAGAACCCATAATTTTATCCTGCAGGCCTACCCCTCTTGCAAAAGAAGGAATTCTGTTCTTCTATCCTTCAAGCTATGCCATACTATACAATACTGAACTACAGTGCCTGCCTAAATCACACCACCAATGGCCTTAATAAGGACACCTCCCACAGTGGGAATGGGCTTTCTGCAGCCAAAACCAAATGAAGTGTAATGTGAAGTGGGTGACAGTTGAGCCCAGATATCTTTAACTCTTCCATTATGCTTTATAACCCCTCAAAGTTTTATATTATATGTAGAATGTTTAAAATGTTTGTAAGCCTTTTACTGATTTTCCCCTGCCACAGTTGGCAGAGTCAGACGTCTGCCCAGTCCCCAGACCAGACATATCAGTTGGGAAAATGTGTTACTCTGACTAGAATTCAGAGATGTGTTTAAATTGTTTATTAAATACTACAGAGTGAGTCTTTTAACTGTTCCACGGGGCCTCTTTTAAAAGACTCACCCTGTATAATTTACTGGTGGTAGCCCAAAAGAGAAAACCTTAACAGTGCCCAAACAGGTCGCTGCATATATGCATTATAATAATAACCTTTGGACATGGCTTCACTAACATCCACTCACTACTGATAGACAAGGAGGATAGATATTTTTTATTACCAATCACTGTCCCTTTAATAAAAAACATAAATGTTGAATCCATATGACTTTATTCAAAAGGTATTGTGTAAATTCAATAAATTTGCCAATATTAGAAGCCATGCTAGGGGGGCAACTTCAACCTTAATGTACAAGGAGTCTCTCTAAAAGACTTGAGCAAGGGTGCCACTTGAAGGAACTTTTTTAAAGATAAAGACAAAAGAGGACAAAGAAAACCTCTTCCAAAAATGGGACTTATATGATATATGGAGTGAAGAAAATTCAAAAGATTTCAGTTTTACATTTCATTCAACCCAACTTGTCTCCCAGTCGGGACTGGGAGACAAGTTGGGTTGAATGAAATGTAAATTAGACTTTTTACTGCTCACATCAGTTTATTTCCTACCAGGCAGTGAACATTGGTAACATTCATCATGCTCCAGTAGAAGTGACCATACAACTGAGCAATGAAATCCAAACCTTGCCATCATGGCCATTTAACCCTGTTTATTGACCAACTACCTAGAGAAAGGATAGTAGAAACCCTACAATTCTATTTTCTCTGTGGGATTAACCTATTTCATGATATCATGGAGTCTCCTTTCCACAGCTTTCTTTCAATAGGCTTTTAAAAAGTGGGTGATGGGTGAACCTCTCTATTTCCACTTTCTCTCAATTTCTAAGTTTTCCAGTATTAAGTTCAGTTCACATCAGTTTGCATTAAAAATTAAAAAGCTGTGATGAAAATCCACCTGCATTTTGGAGCAAATTTATATTAACACACAAACTTTTGTACGCAATTTTGCCTGATATACAATTTTTGCAGAGCAGTTTTCCTTGATATAATTCATTTTTGAATGTGATTTTCATTAATATTTTCATTTTCATGCACACTTTAGTATATGCATTCCTGTACACATTATCTTGGCTTGAATCATAGAATTGTAGGGTTGAAAGGGGCCCCAGGGGTCATCCAGCTCAATCCCCTGCAATGCAGGAATCTCAGCTAAACCATCCTTGACAGATGGCCACCCAACCTCTGCTTAAAAACCTCCAAGGAAGGAGAGTCCGCAACCTCCCAAGGGAGACAGTTCCACCTGTTGAACAACTCTTACTGTCATAAAGTTCTTCCTGATGTTTAGTCAGAATCACCATTTGAAGCCATTAGTTCAACTCGTACCCTCCTGAGCAGAAGAATTGTGTCACAAAATTTAGTAACAGTAAAGGGACCCCTGAACATAAGGTCCAGTCGTGACCGACTCTGGGGTTGCGGCGCTCATCTCGCTTTATTGGCTGGGGGAGCCGGTTTGTCCACAGATAGCTTCCAGGTCATGTGGCCAGCATGACTAATCTGCTTCTGGCGAACCAGAGCAGCGCACAGAAACGCCGTTTACCTTTCCGCCGGAGCGGTACCTATTCATCTACTTGCACTTTGAAGAGCTTTCAAACTGCTAGGTTGGCAGGAGCAGGGACCGAGCAATGGGAGCTCACCCCGTCACGGGGATTCAAACCACCAACTTTCTGATCAGCAATTCCTAGGCTCTGTGGTTTAACCCACAGCACCACCCGCGTCCCGTCACAAAATTTGGGGAAGCACAAATTTCAAAGGATGGCTATGTGCTGGTTCATGTGATGTTTCAGAAAGTGCAGGTCACCTTTAAATATAAACTGAACTGGATTTCTCCCCAGTCCCTGGTGAGAAACAATTTATCTGATTAAATTTGCAATATGCTTTAAGCAGGGAAAGGTGGACTCTCTTGAAGTATAAGTAGTGAAAATCAGAATTAGATTTAGAGGCAAGTCCATGTTTCATTTGATGGCTGAGGAGACAAGTTCCACAATGGAAAAAACCTGCACCAACTCCTCTTTACCCCCAAAGACAACTCTAAGGAGTTGCCTAGAAGCAACATGCAAGCAGCCAGGACACAGAATGCTTCCAGGTTGTCCCCAGTTAAAACTAACTATTCTGGACATCTTTGCACAATTAACTTGAATGTCTGAAGAGAGATTTATTATTAAGTCCTGAGACAATTTTTAAGTGCATTCAATTAGCCACTACAGTGTTTATTACTGTTAATAATAACAGTAATACATGCACATAAGTGGGAATAATGATGATGATGATGATGATGATAATAACAATAACAATAAATAAATAATAATAATAATAATAATAATAATAATAATAATAATAATAATTTATTTATACCCGCCCATCTGGCTGGGTTTCCCCAGCTACTCTGGGCGGCTTCCAACAGAAATACAATAGTCTATTAAACATTAAAAGCTTCCCTAAACAGGGCTGCATTCAGGTGTCTTCTAAAAGTCTGGTAATTGTTCTTCTCTTTGACATCTGGTGGGAAGGCGTTCCACAGGGTGGGTGCCACTACCGAGAAGCCCATCTGCCCGATTCCCTGTAACTTGGCTTCTCATAGGGAGGGAACCACCAGAAGGCCCTCGGCGCTGCACCTCAGTGTCCGGGCAGAACGATGGAGGTGGAGACGCTCCTTTAGGTATACTGGACTGAGCCTATTTAGGGCTTTAAACAACCCAGAGTTGTTCAGCAACCACTCGCTCAATCACCTTGCCCAAGAATGGAAGATTTGAAACTGGGCGATAGTTGGCCATATTGGCAGCATCTAAAGCTGGTTTTTTAAGAAGTGGTTTGATAACCGCCTCTTTCAGCGGGTCTGGGAAGGCTCCCTCTCAGAGAAAAGCATTCACCACCCTGCGAGGCCCATCGCCCAGCCCTTCCCAGCTTTTATAAGCCAGGATGGGCAAGGATCAAGGAGACAGGTTGTTTTCACTCATCCAAGCAGCCTATCTACATCCTCAGAGGTAACAGATTGGAATTGATCCCACACAACTTGACTAGGCAGGACTCTAGCACTCTCCCGCCCCAGCCCTGCTCCCACGGTGGAGTCTACCTCTTCCCAAATCTGAGCGACTTTATCTGCAAAAAACTTTGCAAAATCATTGCAGATCATGTGGCCCATACTGGGCCCCGATGTAGCAGGTGGTTCCGCTAATTTTCGAACCACCTGAAAGAGTCTCCTGTTGCTGTTTTCTGCAAATGCAATAGAAGCAGTAAAGAAAGTATTCTTCACTGTCACTACCACCACTTGCTAGGCTCGACATTGAGCTCTAACCTGTGTCCGGTCAGATTCAGAATAACTTATCTGCCACCGGCGCTCTAGCCATCTCAGCAATTATTTCATTGCCCTCAGATCCATGGAAAACCACGGGGCTCTCCGGGCTCCATGCAATCGGAGAGGCGCTTCGGAGCCAAAAAGTCAATAGCCCTGGTTAACTCAACATTCCAGCAGGCCACCAGGGAATCAGCTGAAAGGCCATCAACATGGAATAAAGCATCCCCTACCACTCTCTGGAAACCATCTGGATCCATTAAGTGGTGGGGGCTGACCATCTGAATCGGTCCCACCTCCCTGCAGAGGGGAAGGGTCACGGAGAAGTCCAGTTGCACCAGGAAGTGATTTGACCATGGCACTTCTTTTGTTTTGCTTTTACTTAATGTCAGGTCACCTGGCTATCAAGTTTTCAGACTGCAGGGAGTTTCTCAATATGTTCAACTCAACATACTTAAAAACTCTCTTTAGACCACTATACTAATATCAGCTGGTGCACTGGTAGAGTTTTATATGTCTGGGAATTCTCAAACATTTCCTCTTTTGGGGGTCTCACATGCCCATCCAGGGGGGATTTTACATTTTAAAGCAAATGTCCTGGATTTTGGGTTGGGTTTTTTTGTTTGCTTTTTAATGTACATGGGCAGCTCTGGTTCAGGCTCTGGTGTGGGTGACCTGGGCTCTGGCTCTGGTGTGGGCAGCTGGGGTTTGGTGGCAGTGGAGGGGCTATTGGGTGATTGCCCTAAACAACTTTTTGTGTCCAGATTTTTACCTCTTGAAATATGACAACCCTTTGCATTGGGGATGTTGGGGCTAGAGTTTGAACACGTGAAGAGTAAAACACAGCAGGAGCGCACTTGCAAACCAATACCAAAACATGTCTAAACATTGGAAAACTTTAGCCATGAAAATAGCATAAATAAAAATGAAAGGGAGGTAAGACCAGGAGAACGGGGTAACATCCATCAGCCCCCTTCTGCAGGTGATCTCCTCCTCCATCCAGAGCAAAAGCCAAACTGAGTGTGTGCTCCGCCCCATGGGAGTAGCAGGGGGAGCAGCTGCCTCCCCATCAAATAAAACAATAGAAATACTTAACTGTCCAATCATGTTGGTTCTGCCCCCCCCCAACAAAAGTCCTGCCCTCCCCCCCAAAATAATCCTGGTTACTCCCATGCTCTACCCTATGTGTTAGACCAATGACAACTTGAGACAGTCCCAGGGTCATCGTGGGGGCCATCATGGCCCAGGCTGGAATGCTAGAGGCAGCCCCAGCATGGATATAGAAACCACCCAGAAGGATTGTTCTGGCTTCCTCCACTACCACACCCAAGACCACCTCTACTATCCTGGTCTGAAAAGCCACAGGGCAGCGCAGTGGACAGGACACTATCAGCAACCCTAGTTTAATTTCTCCTTCTCCTGACACCAAATGCCAACCCTCACAGAGGGATTTCCTTCTAATGAAGACGGAAGTTCTATGGACCACAGCAACTCCCCACCCCCATCATAACCCTCCAGACTGTGCTGATTCTTAAAGGGAAGTTTTCCTTCTGCACATATGTTTTCCCTCTGCACATAACTGTTGCATTATAGGGAAGCATTGCATTGTTCTCTTTCTATACATAACTGTGGCCTTATGGGAAGTCTTGCTATGGGAAGTATTGCTTCTTTTCTCTTGCATTCTGGGAAGTCTCACTTATAATCCTCTCTCTGTTTCTGCACACACTGTATGAACTTGCTCCAAACACCAAGACATTTGCAATTGATGCTGCATTATAATATGACTTTTGACAGCTCATAATATGATCACTGATAATATGAGACAATACAATCACTTTCTGTGATATCAACACAGCTCTGCAATCCTCCTGCCAAAAAATGTAACAGAATGAATCCTAAGAAATCCTAGTTCTTCTTAGATGACATAAAACTAAGTGAAAAACAAATATATGGTCCTGTGGCTTTGAGAAGTTGGAAGTTCACTGAGCTCATAAAATTGCAGTCTAACCTTAATTCCAATTCAAGACAAGAATGGGTTGTGGGGGAAGGGTAACGAGGAACAAGCATTCTGACAACATGAACCAAATATTTATGGAAATAATTCTGATGGACTTCAGCAATTGCAGATTTTATACCAATACTATTAGCAGTAATTCCTGAAGAACCAATTTCTGCTAGCTAGGCATACCAGTTTCAGCAAACGTTTTTTAAACCTAGCAAATGCAAATTAATCTTTGCAAGAATGAACATACAAAAATACCAGACGCTTCCTAAAAGTTTTTTTAACAAAAGGTCCATCTTGTGGGCAGGCTTAAATAGACACTTTGGTGCCAAAGCATGTCAGTCAAATTATTATTGGCTCTAGATGTATCTCACACAAGCTGTTAAATTTTTTACCTGCAGCAGAGTGGCATTTGAAAAAGGTGCAAAATTCTTTTCTGACTTTGACTCCTTTTTTGGTGTGTTTTCAAAGAAAGTACCTCCAATCTCATCCTCAACACTAAGCCCACACTCCTCAGTGAGAAGAGCCAAGTCCCAGGGCCCAGAGGAAAGAGGGTTCCAAAAAAATAGAAACTGATCTACCAGAGAGCCAGAGTTAAAAGCAATTCAAGTGATTCCCAGCAGAATATTTTAAAATCCAAAGAAAATAAAAATGCAACAACACATTCCAGTATCTATCCATGAGTTTATGCTGGTCTTTCCCTCTGCACACAAAAGGCAGTTCATGGGGCACAAACACTATACTCAGCTGTTCAATACACACTGCAAGCTTAGAGCCACAATTACTTAGTCAGGGATCCCAATAATTAGTGTGGAGTTAAGCATAATGTGGCAATCCATTTAACTAGCAATTTAGAAAGATGAAAGGGTAGGGCAAGGGCAACTGAACACCAGTCTATCACAATGTTCATAGTTAACTGAAACTACTTGATAAATAAAATAAACCAATATGTACTGTGATCTGCAGGCAGTACAAAAACCACAAAAGAGAATAAAGTGCTCTTCAGATATTTTAAAGGCCAGCTGTGAGGAGCAATGATGAATACCTCAAGGGGGCCATGTGTACATGGGTCCACACTCAGAGACCTGCCAATCCTACTTGATTACCTAATCAATGAGTTGTATCAAACAGAGCAAGCCAACCATACGAGATTCTAGGTACATTCACTAACAAAATGCCCTTTGTATGAACTCCATGCTAAAAAAGTAATTAATGAAACTGCACTCAGACAAATTAAATGAGACAGCAGTAGCAGAAGGAGGGGTTTGGACACTGGGAGACATTTTGGGACAAGTCGAGCCCAACAAAAGGCACAGGCTCAACTAGAACCAGGATTAGAGCAAACTGCAGAAAAGTTTTTTGAATGGGGGGGCATTGACAAATGCTGGGGAGGGTCTAGTTCAAAACAAATCTCCCACCAGGATGAAGATGGAAGGCAAAAAAGTAGGCATATTTCAGTGAGGGGTAGAACCAGGCATTGAGAGTACAGGGGCATAGAATAGCAGTTCAGAGAGGCTAGCACCAGAGGCTAAACTGCAAGTGCAAAGAACATTTGGAGAGAGACACTGTATCTAAATGTCTATCTGCTCATGCTAGGAGACTCTGATCCACAACAAGCTCAATGGATGGTCTTAGAGGGCAACAGAGATATAGTGGGCATAATCAAACCCTCGTGGAATTGAACAAACCAGTGGGACATGGTTATCTCTGGATACAAACTCTGTAACAAGAAGAAAGACATACTGCACGCGATGATGTTACTTACAGAAGTAAGTGCCCTGCCCAAATTACAACATCAAGTGCGCTTACTTGTAAGTAAGGAAGTGATCTATATTAAAAGCAGACTAGCAGTACAAACTCAGTAGTCATATACAGTCTGCGGGTGATTGATGAGTGTGAGACCAGGAGCAAGGCCGAGTCTCATAAGTTGAACATGGGTAACAAGACTGTTCACGAGTAGCAAAATTGTTCCAACAAGTTTGCAGACCCACCTACCAAGCTTTTTAAGTCACGGTTTCCCAAACTTGTGTCTCCAGCTGTTTTTGGACTACAACTCCAATCAGAACAGAATATAGTCTATGCACTCTAAAAAACAAAGGAATAGCAACAAAGCCTGGTTCAGGGTCACTACCAAGGTTCAGTGGTCCTGATCAATAACAAAGGTTTCAAGACTGCATGGGAGTGGTGAAGTTCTTTTATTAAGTTTCCCTGCCTACCTATCAAGCTTTTAAGCAGAGGCAGAAAATGCCCAGCTACTCACAATAATCCTTGTTCCTGTGGGAATAATGGCGTGAAGATGGGCTCTGTCTAGGGAGAGGAGACTCCTCTATTCTCTTGGTGTGCACTTCTCTCTGGGAGACCTTGTCAGACTTGTCTCCTCCACAGGTAAGAGGAAGGTGGCCTCTGGGACTCCTGCCTTATCTGAAGATCCATCTGGAAGCAAAGAGGTGAAGGGGTGTTGAAAGGCCTCTACTCCATTGTCTCATCCCCACCCCCAAGTCCTCTTCCTTAAGTACTTTCTGTTCCTGGTCTGAATCAGAGTACTCAGAAGTGATTGTGCCACAACAATATATCACAGAAACATAAATACAAAAATACAAAATACAAATTGTGGAGGTAGAGCCCAGCCAGTTTGGCTAAGGTAAAGGGTAAAGGGACCCCTGACCATTAGGTCCAGTCGTGACCGACTCTGGGGTTGCAGCATGACTAAGCTGCTTCTGGCAAACCAGAGCAGCGCACAGAAACGCCATTTACCTTGCTGCCAGAGCGGTACCTATTTATCTACTTGCACTTTGAAGTGCTTTCGAACTGCTAGGTTGGCAGAGCAGGGACCGAGCAATGGGAGCTCACCCCTTCGGGGGGATTCGAACCGCCGACCTTCTGATCGGCAAGTCCTAGGCTCTGTGGTTTAACCCACAGTGCCATATAAATTGTGGAGGTAGAGCCCAGCCAGTTTGGCTAGTTGCTACCAATAAGTCTCTTTTAGAGCCATGCAGGTTGGTGGTCATTGCTGTCTCCTGTAGCAGCAAAGGCTATACAGTGGTACCTTGGGTTACAAACACTTTGGGTTACAGACTCCGCTAACCTGGAAGTAGTAGTACCTCAAGTTAAGAAGTTTACCTCAGGGTGAGAAGAGAAATCGCGCACCGGCAGCCTGGTGGCAGCGGAAGACCCCATTAGCTGAAGTGGTATCTCAAGTTAAGAATGGACCTAGAGTGTCAGCTCAGTGCCTTTTGTGCCTCTGCTGAGAAAGCTGGGATGCAGGGAGATAAGATTAGGCTGGAATGTGAAGTGGGAGAGGAGCAGCCAAGCTAAGTAGGAGCCTGATCTCAAAGAACAGGAAGGGGAGAATCCGAGGGGAAACACACAGATTGTAAATTTGAGCTCGGACTCAGACAGGAACACCAGAAATAGCCTGCCCAAAGACACATAGGCTCGAAAGAATATGCGAGAGGCAGGAAAGAGAAAGAAAGTGGGGTTTTTGTTGCTGGGGAGGGACGAGGCGGAGCTCAGACTCAGCAACAGCAAACTTGGGAGAAGATGCCGAGGACTGAGCTCCAGGGGCGTAGGAAAGGGGGGGCGGGTCTCCCCAGGTGCCATCATGGAGGGGGGATGACAAATTATCAAGGAACAATTACTGCCCTGCTAGGGTGGTTCATAAAAAAACTTTTTTTAAAAAAATGCCTGCTCCAAAGGTCTTATCTTACTACACTAGGGATTATATAGCTACATGTGAAATTTCATGCATATCAGTTAATATCTTGACCCTCCTCCACAAAAATAGCTGTTTACTTAGCTGTTTTTCTATGTTGTGAAGGCTGAAATTTCAACAAAGCATGTGCCTTTGCTAGACTCTTTTCAGGCACCTGCTAAAAGCATTCTTCTTTAGGCAAGCATACCTAGATGCTTAGGAAGTTGAAGTAATCTTTATCTTAATATTTTGGCTTTTGTATCTTTTAAAGTAGGATTATTAATTTTTCTTGATTTTACTGCTGTGGTGTTTTTTTGTTTTGGTAAACCACTTTGCAGGGTTTTTTAAAATAAATTTTATTAAATAAATAAACAATAAATATAAATAAAATAACACAAGCCAAAACACAATCCATCCTGTAGATTTAAGTATCTGTCCATAGTCACCTAGTTGTTATCAGAGGCTCAGAATCCACATTCCTTTGTAAGAAAATATGAAATAACATTAAACCATTTTTGCAGGCAAAAAAAAAAAATCAATGTGGGGGATGGGGTGACAAATTTTCTGCACTGGGTACCACCTGACCTTCCTACGCCTCTGCTGAACTCCGCAGTGATTTGCGTGTTTAAGCAATAAATCTGAGATAATTACTGCCGGAGCTGCCTCGCTTCTGTAGGAAAACCTAAGCCATTACACAGAGGTACCACTGTAGTCTAACTAGGAGCTGCATAAAGAAATACCTGCTTTTGTCTGCCCTGTATCTTCCAGCATTTGGTTTATTGCCTGTCCTTAAGTTCTAGTGCTATGAAAGAGGGAGAAAAACTTTTCTCCACCCACTCAATCCACCCAATAATTTTATACACTTCTAGACTAACCTCTCTATTGTTCAGAGAGAACAGTGGACAAGCCCTACTTCTTGTTATGGTTGAAGATGGTTCCAGGTCCTTATCTCTTTTGCCCAGTTCTAGGCACAGGCTAACGAACAATGCCAGCTGGCAAGCAGCTCCCCTAAAGTGCCTACCTACTGCCAAAACGCAGCTGTGCTTCAGCCACACTTCTGCACCATGCTTCCTGCCTCATCTCTCAGGAGCCAAGTGCTATGTGCTTTACACCAAGGAGACTGACAGCTCCTCTCTGCCAAGGGAACAAAGCCAGTAGCCAGCTGGGGCCAAGACGGGGGAGTGAACCTGGCCCAGGACCTCTGGAAAGTTGCTTTTAACAAGGGATCCAACCAATTTCCCACTGCCATATAATCTTTCATCACTCAGTTCCACACCATCTCCCACACACTGATTCTGCTGGTGTCTGAATAGCCCATCCAAACGGAGATTGAGGGGTGGCTCTAATGCTGGTCATTGATGTTGCACCCGTTTTGGGGGGGAGGGACAGAACAATAGGCTATGCTATCCAAGTGACAGAGACTTGTCCCAAGTATGTGACAGTGAGATGTACATGCACAGCATTCATATGTGATTTGAGTCACAAAGAAGGAAAACTACATTTCTTTTTACCCATAATATGCTCCTTAATTTATGGAAGTAGTTTATGGAATTCACTGTCATAAGATACTTTCCCAGGATTGAGTCTGAATGATGTTGCTTGTTTAGCAACCCAAACAAACACTGTGTGGCAATGGTATCATTAAAAGACCTAGCTAGCTTTCATTTAAATCTAAGAACTTTGATCAGTGCCAGTTGGCTCAGTTTGAAAGTACTGGTTTAAAAAGCATTTGACGCATTCTAAAAAATAAATCCTGAGTGTGTTTGTCTCCCCCCCCCCCCCCCCCCGTTTTCCCATTTGTCCTGTTAAAAAAACAGGGAGAAATCCCCAGAAAAACGCATTTGTCCTATTTATTCCAAGCCATTTCATTTAATCCCATGGAAATTAGTAGGCATACTTCCAAATAAATATGGTAAAGATCTCACTGGAAGTTTTAAGTGGTCAGGTTTGGAATATGTGGAAAAGATGTTTCATTTATATTTTGTTAAACTAATAATTCAATTATTTTATTATTAATTAAAACTGACAGCACACTAAATTTACTCTTAAAAGTAAGGTGGGAGTGGTGTTGTGTGTGTGTGTGTAAGAGTTTACACATTTAATTGTTTGGGTGTTTCATAAAATAAAAAGTTCAGATGCTGTTATGTGAACAACGTTTAACAGAGTTTTTCTATTGTGGAGATTATTTTGATTCTGTGGATCTTATTGTTTTAGGCTTAGGCATTTTTGATGGAAAGGCAGGATTTCAAATGCCTTTGTTTTGCCTATTTTGAGTTTGACATTCATTCTTGTATCAACATGAACCATGAATCATCTCTCTCATTAATAAGACATTATTTTAAATTTCTGGCTTTGAATCCTAGAGGTTCTTTTTTTTACCTCCACTTGTTCTTTGTTGTTTGCTTTCTTTCTTTCTTTCTTTCTAGCAATCACTTTGTAGGGTTTCTTTTTTTAGAAAAAAACTATACTGAGTGTCAGGATCACAGGGAGGGCTGGTTAAAGCCTTTCCTCTCCAGCTGCAGTCTCCATGAAATCTGCCACCCCACCCAGCCACCCACTGACAATTAGGGAGGAAACCCCCATTTTCACCAATGGAAGCTTTTTTCCTCATGCCCATTACTGCAAGGAGTGGATTTCACAACGATTCTGATCAGTGAAAGGAAGGCTTAAACCCCCCCCCCCCCGCCACCAAACGGAAGTCTTGCCTTTATATCATCTGCAATTAAAGTTGCATATAAAGGAAGAGTGTTTGCTATTTGCCAAAGGCAATCTTACTCTCAGTTGACATTGTGAGGGAGTAACGTTTGGATAAAAGCAATGGACTCTCCTGTTACTGTAGATTTAATCCTAACTATTTACTCTGCTGCAGAGTCATTTACATTAGTGAAAATGATTCCACAGGAAAGCAGCCCACATTCTTCCATCTTGGCTCTAGGACAAATGGAGATTGCCTTAACTGTACCAAGGGAAGTTGCCACTCCTTCCTTGCCACATTCCTCTCTTATTATGTGAAGCTAAGTGAAATGAACTCAGAGTCAAGTAGTACTGTATTTTTCGCTCCATAAGGTGCACCTGACCATAAGGTGCACCTAGTTTTTAGAGGAGGAAACAAGAAAAAAAATATTCTGAATCAAATGTTGTAGGATAGGAGTTTTAAGTGGGGAGGGAAGGAAAAACACTGAAGGAACAAGGAGCACGTGTGGGGCGTGTGGAGAAGGAGGTGGCTAATGATGCAGGAGAGGGGTTTAAGGGGAGGGAGGAAAGGAAGGCAAAAGTTCTCTTCCCCCCCCAAGCCAGCCTCCCCCTCTCTCCCCCACCTGCATGTTTTCCGGCTGCCTGCGCGTTCCTGGCACGCTTCCCTAGACGCAGCAGCAGCAGCACCGGAGCACAGAGAGGAGGCGGCGGTGGCAGCAGCTGCCAGTTGCGCTCCTAGCTGCCGGAAGCTGAGCTGTGTGGGCTGGAGCCTGCGCGCAGTGTGGCTAGGAAGGAATTAGCAGGAAGGACACAATCCTTTCCCCTCTGCTTGCTGCGAGGACAGGGGATTTCCCTGCTCTTTGTTGCATTTGTCTGCCACCAATCTCCTTGCTTAGCGTGTCTGCTTGCTGTGAGGTGACGGTGCCGCGGCTGGCGCTGAGCAATGGAAGGGGAAAGGATCATGTCCACCTGCTAATTCCTTCCTAGCCGTGTCACCTCGCAGCAAGCGGACGCGCTGAGCAAGGGGAATGGGCGTATGCGGTGGGGAGCCCAAAACAAAATAGGAGTCAGAATTGAATCCTTAGGAAGGCGCTACAATAATTAGGCAAGGGGAAGAGGGCTGATGAACAGATGGTAGCCTTGGGATGCTGTACACAAGGACACTCAAACGCCCCCTTTAACCCCACGCTCTCCAGTGCAGCAACACGACTTACACGCCTTCACACACACACCAAAATATGCCCGATACAGGAACCCCAACAGCCTCCTCTCTGCAGCCTTCCCTCCTCATGACGCACGATCCGGTTTTTGCCCCTGCACTCAGGCAATTCAGCTTCAGGGACCACACATTCACTCCATAAGACGCACAGACATTTCCCCTTACTTTGTAGGAGGAAAAAAAGGTGTCTTATGCAGCAAAAAATGCGGTAATTTTATGCTCTTTATTTCAGCTCATAGGAACAGTGATTGAATTTCCCCCCAAACCACAGGCTTTATATACATTATGTACACAATGAGTACTGCGTGACTGGTTGATTATGTGCTGGGCTAGAAGAAATGTGGCGAGGCGGTACTTCCAGTCCCCTTGCGAAGGCTAATCAGTTGTTGCATCCTAGTATCCTACCTGCCTATTGTTCTAGGTTCCAGGCTTAGTACATAACACCCCGCCCCTCTAATTCATAGTCATCAAGGTATGCCAGTCGCCTACATATGCTGGGGTGTCCCTCGGTAGGGGTTCCAGGTTCCGGCTCTTGTTCTGGGGCTGCCGGCTGTGATGGGGCCATTGGCTTGGGCGCTGCTGGTCTGCTCGGATGCGGCTCTGGTTCCTTTGGCCGCTTGGCCTCGGGGGTCACCGCTGGGCTTACTGGTTCTGCCTCCCTTGCCCGTTCCTCCTGTTTTATGGGCCTCACCTCCCAGCTGTCCCCTTGGGATTCCTCTGTCCAGCTCTCCTCCTAGTTTCCCCCCAGAATCATCACCATAGTTGATTGCAGTGGCGGCACCAGCATTGCCCCCCCCCTGTTAATACCTCGTAAGGCATGGGACATGTCGCCCTGGTGACCCATGCAGGCCCTGCCCTGAAGTTCTTTGTGTACACTGGGTCTGGGGCCCAGAAGGCCCGGGGGTCCTTGCTCCCCCCCCCCACTGCCTCGTCCTGAGCTCTGTTGGGGTGAAGGCGGTCCAGTCTTATTGTGAGGCACTGACTGGTCGTCATGCTGGGGTTGCTGTGCTGGGCTAGAAGAAATGCAGCGAGGCGGTACTCCCAGTCGTGTGGCAGAGGGTGTCCTTGGTGGTCTGCACCATGCACTCTGCCTGGCCGTTGGTGGCAGGGTGGAACGGTGCTGATCGTGCATGACGGATGCCACTGTGAAAGTCTAGAACTCCTCTGACATGAATGCTGTTCTGTTGTCCGAGATGAGGGTGTCAGGGAGCCTGTGGGTCGTGAACAGGCTCCATAATACTTGGATGGCTGCAACCATAGACGTGGACGTGGACAGTAACCAGGGCGACCTCCCGCCATTTGGTGTATAAGTCCACCACTATGAAGAAGGTTCTTCCCAAGAAGGGGCCCGCGAAGTCCACATGCAGGTGGGACCATGGTGCTCGGGCGGACTACCAGGGTTGGACTGGGCCCCTCAGGGGATCCAGGTGGGACTCCTGGCAGGTCTGGCAGTATTTAACCCAGGCCTCAATCTCCCCATCGATCCCTGGGCACCACACACAACTCCTTGCAAGGGCCTTCATTATCACTACCCTGGGGTATGTCTCGTGTAGGGCTGTGAGGACCTTTTGGTGGAGGGGCTGGGGAATGACCACCCTGCTTCTCCTTGTGGGCTGAAAGCTCGTGTTTGTGGGTTGTGTAACCTGCAAATTCCAGCCAGGGGTTGCTGTTGGGCCATCCCCGCCACACCCAGTCCAGGACCCAGGAAATGACCTTCTCCTTTGTGGAGTGGTGCGCTACTTCTGGTGCCTGAATGGGTTGGTCGGGAAGCTGTTCCAGGCTCATGGCCTCTTGTGCAGGCACTGGGTCAGGGCTGGTCTCTGGTAGTGGTAGCTTGCTGAGGGTGTCCGCATGGCCCATCATCTTCCCGGGTCGGTGGTCCAGTGTATACTGGTGTCCTGTGAGGAAAACCGACCACCTGAGGGTGCAGGATGACAGTACTTGAGGGGTCTGCTTACCTGGGGGCAAACAGGTCCATCCATAAAATAAATCGTGGAATTTCTTGACTCCCTTCACAATTGCCAGGCCCTTTTTGTCTATTTGTGTCATGGTCCGGTTTACGAGCAGTCGAAGTCCCAGCTGAGGACGTCGGGACTGGGGGCAAGAAGGTGGGGTGGTGTCTGGAAACCAAGAGTCTAAGGGGCAGGAAACCAGGGGTCAAGGATCCAAGGGTCTGAGGATCAGGAAGCCAGGTACTGTGAGTTACCAATCGGCCTCACCTGTGCGGACACGCCTTGCCTCTTCAGAACAAACTTAGGAAAGCCCCAGTCCTGTAAAGCTCTACCAGTCACAGGGCCTGGCTCCTGCACGCACTCCTGACAATTTGCGGGTAGTTCCTCTTAGTTGTGGAGAGGGTCTGGGGAAAGTATGCTACTAGCACCTCTCTCCCATCTGGGAGTTGGTGCCCCAGGACAGCGCCGACACAGTAGGGCGAGGCATCACATGTCAGCACCACCAGCAGCCTCTCATCAAAGTGTGCCAGGACTGAGTTTGAGAGGAGCAAGTCGTTGACTGCTTGGAACGCCGCCTCCTGGCACTGCCCCCACACTCATGGGGCCCACTTGTCTAACAGTCTGTGTAGGGGCTCTGTGGCGGCCTTATGAGGTAAGAAGGCATGGTAAAAGTTCAATAGTCCCAAGAAGGCCTGGAGTGCAACCGTACCCTTATGTGCCAGGGTGTCGCAAATAGCCTGCACTTTGTCCCCAGTTGGATGGACCCCATCTGCATCCACCGTAAATCCCAGAAACTCCACCTGTTGCACTCCTAGCAGACACTTTCCCCACTTTAGCTTGAGGCCGTCCATCTGGAAACAGGGCAGGACAGTGCGGAGTTGATCCCCGAACTCCCCTGGCATAGCCCCGGCGATCAACACATCATCGAAGAAGGGGGTGACACCAGGAATTCCTTTGAGGAGAGAGGCCATTAGATCTTGGAATATCTTGGAGCATATGGGAGAAAAGATTATATTACTAGGGGATCAGAATGGAGTGGTAGCCCCAGATCTGGATAGAACTAAAAAGACCCCAAAAAGAAAACAAATGAAATTACCAAAAACCTTCTTTCAGTTAACAGAAATGTTGAATATAGATGATCCTTGGAGAACTCAAAATCCATTTAAGAAAGAATTCATATACTTTTCATATCCCAATAACACAACCGGAAGAATAGCCACAATTTGGGTATCAAAAGATTTAATCCCAAAAATATTTAAGACTGAAATCCAACCTAAAACATTATCAGATCTGTAATGGTTCTAGGGGTTGCTCGTGCGTAGGTTGCCGCCACTCCTGGCCAGGTTACCTGGTTGAACCCTTTCTGTCTGGACAGCCCTTCACTTCATGGCTGTCTCAGTCGCTGGCAGAATCCGTCAGTGGGCGTTTCTTGAACTTCTTTCAGCAAAGAAGTTCTTTGACGCCAAGTCTCCTCCTACTCTACCCGCGCGGAAGTCTTCTGCGCAGGGAGGGTGTGGGCAGCGGAGCACCCGTGCTCTCTCTGCTGGTCTCCGGTGAAGAGTCCTGGAGCCTCCTCTCCGATTCCCCCATCTGCCCCCCTTCTCCACTGGTGTTACGCTGATTTCCTTCCCCAGCAGATGGGCTGCCCTCTCTGCCTGCTGGGACCCTCTCCGGCATCCCTCTGGAGCCTTCCCTCCGCCTCTGGCTCCGATGGCAGTTCCCTGACAGGATCATAATGCAGTATTTGTCTGGCTGAAGGGGGGAAAGAGTATTTAGATGGAGGTTAAATGAGAGGCTATTAAAAGATGAAAAAATATTAGACAAAGCCAAAAAGACTTTAAAAGAATTTTTCGATTTCAATTTAAATAAGGTGATTGACTTATTATTATTTTTAAAGATATTTATTGCGATTTTCAAACAATACAACAAACCTCACACTCAAAGCCAAAATAAAAAAGCACTAAAATAAAAGGAAAAACAAAAACACCATCACAATCAATCAATCAATCAATCAAAAACAGAAAAATGCAGCAAAAAACATAGAAAGCAAAAAAAAGAATAAACCTTAAAAAAATAAAAAATCATATATATCCAGTTTCCATTATTTTCATATCCTTCTTTCCTGACTTCCTCACATCTCCTTTTTCTGTGTTCCCTTTTTACACCATCATATTCAGCAATGCCTAACCTTTTTTCAGATCTTCTTCTATATTGTACCTTTCATCTATTATGTCTCCAATTTTTCCCCTTATACCCTCTTACTTAAGTTTGACATAATGATATTCTAACTTTTCAACCTTATTTCTCATAAAACATTTTTACATATTCCTTTCAACTATGTCACTAATGCCACATTGTCTTTATATCCTGCATCACTTTAACATTCAAATATTTTGCAATGTTTTTGCAGATAGTCTTTAAATTTCTTCCAATCCTCTTCCGTTTGCTCTTCTCCCATGTCTCGGATTCTGCCAGTCATTTCTGCCAATTCCATGTAGTCTATCAATTGCATCTGCCATTCTTCCAGAGTGGGCAAATCTTGTGTCTTCCAGTACTTTGTGATAAGTATTCTTGCTGCTGTTGTTGCATACATAAAGAAAGTTCTATCCTTCATTGGCACCATCTGGCCGACAATGCCCAGGAGGAAGGCCTCTGGTTTCTTAAGGAAGGTATACTTAAATACCTTTTTCAGTTCATTATAGATCATTTCCCAGAAAGCCTTGACCTTTGGGCACGTCCACCAGAGGTGAAAGAATGTTCCCTCAGTTTCCTTGCATTTCCAACATTTATTATCAGGCAAATGATATACTTTTGCAAGCTTGACTGGTGTCATGTACCACCTATATATCATTTTCATAATATTTTCTTTTAAGGCATTACATGCCGTGAATTTCACACCGGTGGTCCATAACCGTTCCCAGTCAGCAAACATAATATTATGACCAATGTCTTGTGCCCACTTAATCATAGCTGATTTGACCGTTTCATCCTGAGTATTCCACTTTAACAGCAAGTTGTACATTCTTGAAAGTACCTTAGTTTTAGGTTCTAACAATTCTGTTTCTAATTTCGATTTTTCCACCTGGAAACCTATTTTTTTATCCATATTAAAAACCTCTCTAATTTGATAATAATGTAACCAATCTCACACTTTATCTTTTAGTTTCTCAAAACTCTGCAATCTCCATGTGTCTCCATTTTGTTCTAGTATCTCCCAATATTTCGGCCATTTGGCCTCCATATTGAGTCTTTTCAGAGCCTTAGCTTCCATAGGTGACAACCACCTTGGGATCTTGTTTTCTAATAAATCTTTGTATCTTGTCCAGACATTAAATACTGCTTTCCTGACAATATAGTTCTTAAATGCTTTGTGAGCTCTAACCTTGTCGTACCACAAATATGCATGCCACCCAAACGCATTGTTGAACCCTTCCAAATCTAAAATGTCAGTGTTCTCAAGAAGTAGCCAGTTTTTCATCCAGCAGAATGCTGCTGATTCATAATATAGCTTCATGTCCGGCAGGGCAAACCCCCCTCTTTCTTTAGCATCAGTCAGTATTTTAAATTTTATTCTGGGCTTTTTGCCCTGCCAGACAAACTTAGAAATGTCTCTCTGCCACCTCTTGAAACAGTCCATCCTGTCCACAATCTGCAAAGTTTGAAACAAAAACAACATTTTTGGCAATACATTCATCTTTATAGCAGCAATTCGACCCAACAAGGAGAGCTTCAATTTTGACCAAATTTCTAAATCTTTTTTGACCTCTGACCAACATTTTTCATAATTATCTTTAAATAAATTCAGATTTTTGGCTGTCATATTTATCCCTAGGTATTTCACTTTCTTCACCACATTTAAATCTGTCTCTTCTGAAACCTTTCTCTTTCCATTAATGTCAGATTTTTCTCCAAAACCTTAGTTTTTTGCTTATTTAATTTAAATCCTGCCACCTGACCAAATTCCTGAATCAGTTCTAAAACTCTTTTCGTACTAGATTCTGGCTCCTGTAGTGTCAAAACCAGGTCATCTGCGAAGGCCTTAAGTTTATATTGTTTAGCTCCGACCTGAATTCCTTTGATCAACTGGTCCTTCCTAATCATGTTCAAGAGCACCTCCAGGACCGAGATAAATAGCAATGGAGAAATAGGGCAGCCCTGTCGTGTTCCTTTTTCAATTTTAAACTCTTCTGACACCACATTATTAACTATCAATTTTGCCTTTTGTTCCGAATAGATTGCTTCTAAACTGTTTTCAAACCCCCGTCCCACTCCCATTCCCTTAAGATTTTTCTTCATAAAATTCCAAGAAATATTATCAAAGGCCTTCTCCGCATCAATAAAAATTAGAACTGCTTTTGTATTAATGTTCATTTGCAATAACTCCAAAATGTCGATAATGTTCCTTGTGTTGTCAGATAAATGTCTGCCTGGAAGGAAGCCTGCCTGATCTTTGTGTATCACTTCATTTAACACTCTTTTTAATCTGTTAGCTAGAATATCTGCAAAAATTTTGTAATCCACATTTAAGAGGGATATGGGACGGTAGTTCTTAAGTTGTGCCTTTTCAACTTCAGATTTTGGTATAAGTGTGATGAAAGCTTCTTTCCACGACTCCGGTGCCTTCTTCCCCTCCATAATCTCGTTGCACACCTCCTTTAATGGTTGAATTAAATAGTCTTTCAAAGTCTTATAATACTTGGAGGTTAACCCGTCCGGCCCTGGAGACTTGCCCAATTGCGAAGGGAGTGGTGGAACCGACTTCAGAAGCAGATATTTCGAATTTAACATTTGGACTTAAACCACCGACAGAGGAAGAACAACTGCAGGGAGCAGTTGGAGGAGCAACCAACTAAATAACAAGATGGCTCTGCAATTTCTAAGTTGGAATTGTAATGGACTGAACCTTCCCAGAAAAAGGCGTGAGGTTTTTCATATTTTGAAAAAAGAACAATTGGACTTAATTTGCTTACAAGAAACTCACGTGACTAGGGCACATAGAAAATTACTTATAAATAAAAGATTAGGACAGGAATTTATTTCATCAGACAAAGTTAAGAAAAGAGGAGTGGTGATCTATGCAAAGGAAAAGCTGGCCCCAAAGCTGATCTTTAAAGATGAACAAGGAAGATTTTTAGCAATCGAAATACAAGTCCAAGGAGAAAAAATTTTGACAGTCGGAATTTATGCACCAAATGAAGGGAAGGCAGAATTTTTTAAGAAGTTGCATGAGATTTTAATGGACTATCTGGATTATAATGTAATCATGTTGGGAGATATGAATGGTGTGGTTTCTACAAACATGGATAAAGCACAAAGACAGGTGGTCTCTAAGGACGGGAGATTACCAAAGACTTTCTTTGAAATGACTGAAAATATGGACTTGATTGACATTTGGAGAACAAGGAACCCTCTTGAGAGAGAGGGAACCTTTTTCTCTGAAGCAAAAATGACATGGACAAGAATTGACCAAATATGGATTACTAGTGGGATGGTTCCAAAGATAAAAAAGTAGAAATCTGCCCAAAGACTTGCTCCGACCATAACGCTGTAAAGATGGAGATGAAACTAACAACAGCTGGTTCCTTCAGATGGAGAATGAATGACACCCTATTCAGAGATGAAGAGATCTACAAAAAGGCCCAAAAAACTTTGAAAGACTACTTTGAGATAAACCTGAAGACAGAGGTGGAGAAAAGAGTAATTTGGGACGCAAGCAAAGCCGTGATGCGAGGTTTCCTGATACAACAGAATTCTTTAAAGAGGAAGAAACAAAATGAAAAGATAAGATAAGATTTTGGAAAAGATAAAAGAAGGAGAAAAGAAACTGAGGTCAAAACCAAAGTCTCATGAGATTTTGAGAGAAATTAAGTTTTACCAGATGCAGTATATGGAACTGATGAATCAACAGATAGAATGGAAAATTAAGCAAATGAGACAAAGGACATTCGAATCAGCAGATAAATGTGGGAAACTTCTAGCATGGCAACTGAAGAAGAGACAAAAACTGAACACAGTTACAAGTTTGGAGGTGGACGGAAAGAACATTTATAAACCAAATGAGATTAGCAATTGTTTTCAGAGTTATTTCAGAAGATTATATGCACGAGGGCCGGAGAATGAAGGAGAAATAGATGATTTTCTTAAAAAATATGGATTACAAAACATTTCACAACAAAGTACAATGGTCTTGAATGAGAAAATAACAGAACAAGAAATAAAGGGGGCCATTCAAAGTATGCAACTGGGGAAATATCCAGGACCAGATGGACTGACTTCCAGATACTATAAAGCTTTGAAGGAATGGTTGATACAACCCTTGAAGGAGGTCTGCAATGAAATTTTAGAGGGGGAAAAGGCACCCGAATCGTGGAAAGAAGCATTCATTACACTTATACCAAAAACTGAGACTGAAAAGAATCAGATTAAGAACTACCGCCCTATATCATTACTTAGTGTGGATTATAAAATATTTGCTGACATTTTAGCAAAAAGATTGAAGAAGGTGTTGGTGGAAGAGATTCATAAGGACCAGGCGGGCTTTCTCCCAGGGAGACATTTGTCAGACAATGTGAGAAATATAATAGACATTATAGAATTGTTAGAAGTCAACATCAACACGAAGGCTGTATTAATATTTGTGGATGCGGAGAAAGCTTTTGATAATATTTCTTAGAGTTTTATGAAGAAGAATCTCCATGGGATGGAGGTAGGTCAAGGGTTTGAAAATGGAATAGGTGCAATATATTCTGAACAAAAAGCAAAGTTAATTGTAAACAATGTGGTTACTGAAGAACTTCCTATAGAAAAAGGGACACGACAGGGGTGCCCAATATCCCCACTGCTTTTTATATCTGTCTTGGAGGTTTTGTTAAATATGATTAGGGGGGACCAGCTGGTTAAAGGAATTCAGGTTGGAGCCAAACAATATAAACTGAGGGCCTTTGCAGATGACTTAGTATTAACTTTACAACAGCCAGATACTAGTACGAAAAGAGTTCTAGAACTAATTCAAGCTTTTGGTCAGGTAGCAGGATTCAAGTTGAATAAGCAAAAAACTAAAGTTCTGGAGAAAAACTTAACAAATGTTGAAAAAGAGAGGTTTCAAAGTGAAACTGGTTTAATGGTGGCAAAGAAAGTGAAATATTTGGGGATTAACATGACATCTAAGAATGTGAACTTATTTAAAGATAACTATGACAAATGTTGGACAGAGGTAAAGAAAGATCTAGAAATATGGTCAAATCTGAGACTTTCCTTGTTAGGCCGGATTGCTGTAATTAAGATGAATGTATTGCCTAGAATGCTATTTTTGTTTCAGACATTACAGATTGTGGACAGAATGAACTGTTTCAGGAAGTGGCAGAAAGACATATCTAAATTTGTCTGGCAGGGCAAAAAGCCCAGAATAAAATTTAAGATATTAACTGATGCAAAAGATAGAGGGGGGTTTGCCCTGCCGGACTTAAGATTGTACTATGAATCGGCAGCTTTCTGCTGGTTGAAAGACTGGCTACTTCTTGAAAATACAGACATTTTGGACTTGGAAGGATTTGATAACAGATTTGGTTGGCATGCATATATATGGTATGAAAAGGTAAAAACTCATAAAGGATTTAAAAACCATATTGTCAGGAAAGCATTATACAATGTTTGGATTCGATATAAGGACTTGTTGGAAAATAAAACCCCTAGGTGGCTGTCACCAATGGAAGCAAAGGGGGTGAAAAAACTTAACATGGATTCGAAATGGCCAAAATACTGTGAAATTTTAGAGCAAGAGAGTGGAACAATTAAATTGCAAAGTTATGAAAAAATGAAGTCTAAAGTACGAGATTGGCTTCATTACCATCAAATAATGGAGGTGTTTAAACAAGACAGGAAAATTGGCTTCCAGATGGAGAGATCAAAATTAGAAACAGAATCCGTGACCAAGAAAAAGAGACGGTGGAAGAAGATTGGAAGAAATTTAAAGTATATCTCAAGAACTGTTGTAAAATTAATGAGTGCTAAAATGTCAAGGGAAAGGAAAGAATATAGAATTACAGCTGTAATTGACTAAGTATGAGAAGAAGCTAAAAAAAAAGAAAATGAGCAATTAGATAATTGGAGTGAGGGGTTGTTGAAGAAATTTTAAAACAGGGATGCAGAAAAGGGGAGGTAAGGGGAAGTCTGAGAAGTAAGGTTTATGAAAAAGAGGTTTTGAAATTATACATGTTTATATGTTTTGTTTGTCTATGTATTGTGCGTTGTTTTGTTTTTTTAATTTGTGTTGGAAAATCAATAAAAAATTATTATAAAAAAAGAGAGACTTGCCCAATTGCATGTTCTGGTTGGCACCTTCAATCTCCTGTTCCGTTATCTTATAGTTCAGTATTGTCTTGTTTTCTTGAGATAGTTTTTGTAATCCATTAGTTCTTAAAAATTGGTCTATATCAGTCTCTTTCTGCGGCCCCTGAGTATAAAGTTGTTTGAAGTATCTCTGGAAGCATTTTCTAATCTCCACAGGATTCTGGATGTTTCTCCCTTCAATCTCGAGGTTGGTAACCATATTCAGCTTCTGTCTTTTTTTCAACTGCCATGCCAGCAGTTTTCCACATTTATTTGCCGATTCAAAAGTTTTTTGCCTCATTTGCTTAATTTTCCATTCGACTTCCTGATTTACCAATTTCATATATTGTACTTGATATAATTTAATTTCTCTCAGAATCTCCTGTGACTTTGGTTTCGATCTTAATTTTTTCTCTCCTTCTTTTATTTTTTCCAAAATTCTGTCTTTTTTCTCATTTTGGGTTCTCTTTTTTATTGCATTCTGCTGTATCAGAAACCCCCTCATAACCGCTTTGCTTGCGTCCCAGATTATTCTTTTTTCCACTGTAGTTTTCAAATTTACTTCAAAGTAGTCCTTCAAGTTTTTTTGGGCCTTCTTAACAATCTCTTGATCTCTTAATAAGGTGTCATTCATCTTCCATCTGAAGGAACCAGTCGAAGTTAGTCTCATTTCCATCTTTACAGCATTATGGTCGGAGCAGGTTTTTGGGCAGATTTCCACTTTTCTAGTCTTCGGTGCCAGTCCTCTAGTTATCCATATTTGGTCAATTCTTGTCCATGTCATTTTGGCTTCAGAGAAGAATGTCCCTTCTCTTCCTAATATAGAGTTTGATAAATGGAAGGCTTTATGGTGTAAAGATATGAACTTTTCAGCATGCACGACACTTAAGGAAAATATGTACAAGATGATGTACAGATGGTACATAACGCCGATAAAATTGTATAAAATTTATAGAACAGGCGACAAATTGTGTTGGAAATGTAAGAGTAAAGAGGGCGAATTTATTCACATGTGGTGGACGTGCGAGATTCTCAAAAAATTCTGGGAATCCATCTATAATGAATTAAAAAAATTCTCAAATATACGTTTGTTAAAAAACCTGAAACCTTCCTGCTGGGGATAATTGGCAAAGATATTAAAGAAGAAGATAGAACCCTTCTTCAATACGCAACAGCGGCCACTAGAACCCTCATAGCACAGTACTGGAAAACAGCAAAAACCCCAACATTAAAGGAGTGGCAATTTAAATTAATGGATTATTTAGAATTGGCAAAATTGACTCAGAAAATAAGAAATCAAAAACGTACAAAATTTAGTAATGAATGGGATAAATTTAGAATATATATGGAACTAGAGACAAGGGGAAAATCAAAATGTTAATCAGAAATATATATGTATCTAAAAAAAAAATCACAGTAGGCACGAGATAACGCTTACTACGTTATAAATTTTATTTTGGAATAGATACAGCAGAAAGATAATTAAGATAACATTATCCGAAATCGAGATAAAGGGAAGTCGATCAACGTTGTTGTAAAATTAATGTAAGTCGTGTCATTTATGTTGTATGTATTTTATGTTCTTTTTCTTTTCTTTTTTTCTTTTTATGTTTATTTCATTTACTTTTGTCTGTTGTATGTCTGTGAAATATATTTATGCAAAACTTAATAAAAATATTTAAAAAATATATCCCAAAATCAAAAATTTTTCTCCTTGTACTTGAATTTCAATTGCCAAAATTCTTCCATGTTCATCTTTGAAAAGGAATTTTGGTGATAGGCTTTCTCTTGCGTAGATAACAACTCCTCTCTTCTTCACTCTGTCAGATGAAATAAATTCTTGACCCAGTCTCTTATTAATTAAAACTTTCCTGTGAAGCCTAGTCACATGTGTTTCTTGTAGGCAAATTAAGTCTAATTGTTCCTTTTTTAATAAATGAAATATCTTCCTCCTTTTCCCCGAGGAGTTACAGACATGGATGTTCCAACTTAGTAGTTGCAGAGACATGTTGAAATAATTCTATTCTCCCTTTGGCGGTGGTATCGCTTTCTCAGGGTCCTCAGAACCCAAAGGTGTAGGTACAGAACTTAGTGGTCCAGGTCCTAAGGTTCCTAATTCACCTTCAGTCCCTTTCTGAAGGTCTTCTCCGTAGTCACTCAAAAAATTTTCCTTGTCTTCAGCTGTTTTGATTTTGACTTTCTTCCCCCGAACGTAAAAGATAGTCCCTGGGGGAACTCCCATCTAAAGATGATTCTGTTACTTCTCAGTAGTGTCACCAAATCTCCATAGTTAGATCTAAGTTCCAATAAGTATTTCGGGATGTCCTTGTAGATTTCCACTTTATAATCCTGAATTTCCAAGGTCTTTTGAAAATGTGCACTCAGTATCTTATCTCTTTCTGCCTTCGTTCTGAGGGAGATCAGGCAGTCTCTAGACTTAACCTTCCTCCCTCCTTTTCCAAGTCTGAATGCACTTACAATTTTGAAATCTTCATCTTCTTCCAAAGACCAAAATTCTGCAAATTCTTTTGTCAAATATTCAGTTAAATCTCCCTTTTCAAGTTCTGGAACTGACCTCAGTCTCAAGTTATTTTCCTTACTTTTTAGTTCTACCATAGACAGATATGCTGATGTTCACCAATCTGTTTGCGCATAGGTTTTATTTCCTGTTGCACGGCCTCTGCTTTCTGTTTGGCCTCCTCAGCAATTTTACGGTTTTCTGTAGTAACTTCCAACAGTTTCCCAATAGCTTGTGCACTTAAGCCGACTTGTTGAGTCAAATTATTTACGCTAGCTGTATTTTGGTCTAATTTAGATGATTGTTCAGTCACTTGCTTACACAGATCATCCAATTTTCCAAGAATTTTATCTAGTACTGATGTGTCTCCTCCTGTGGCCATTCCTTCGGGCCTAACTTGCTCTAAGTCTTCCTGTTGTGCCACGGAGACAATAGGAACAGATGATCTGCGCAGCTGTGAAATTATAGTAGCTTGTTGTGTTTTGGCTTTGCCTGATCTTGTCTTCCCACTCATCCCACCACTGTCTATGCGCCAAGGTCAGTCTCACGGTTAGCAATTACCATGGGAATCCACAAGTCCCTGGATGGAAAAATCCCCCAGCAGTTGCAAAGTTTCAATATTCCACTACAGGGGCACTAGCTGTATCTTAAAAGAAAGAAGGTTGCTGTTCATACAATTTGCTCCAAATTATTCAAAGTCTCTCAAGAATTAATATCAATGTCAAACAGCATCAAACTCCCAAAAACCTTCTTAGTCCTTTAGTCTTTGCAGAGCCAATCCTTAAGTACTTACAATGTCTCAAGAAGTGTGAGTTCCAATGTAACAGTTCAATGTAGCAATCCAATTAGCAGTTCGAACAACCTAGTAATTTAGTAGCTCTAATAGTCTGGCAGCCCGATTACCGGAATTTCTCAATGATTTTGTAAATCCACAAGTGAAGAGGTAAAAAGGTATCCACGAATAAAGGGTAAAATCCACAGATAACGAAATTAAGCTGAATTCAATTGATGCTCAGATTAGTGCCTTTTAAGATCGTAGTTTCCAAGGCATTAGAAAGTTAAACATCTTTGCTTTAAGTCTTTGAACAGAGCCGGGAGACGGACTTCCTGGTTGCGCCTCCCGCTTCAGTGCCAAAATTTCACAAAATTTAGTCCCAAATTCAGTGAACTTCACCTACTCACGAGTAGTTGTTTTATAGCTGAATTGTCCCAGGAAAAGGGTCAGCGCTCACCGGCAGCAGCTTTGCGGCTTCACCCCACAGAAAGAGTGATCGACTCACAGCACCGCGCCAGCCCTTTCACGCTCCGGAGCCCCTTACGAGGTCCCTTCGTCGTTTCTAGGGGCGCTGATGGTGCCCGCCGAGTCCCACGACCACAGGCTATCGCTGCCTGTGGGTTTCTAGTAAGGGTCTCCGCTTCGCTGTAGCGGACGACCCGTTTCTGCGGAGCTTCCCCTTCAAAGGTAGCAGGGGACCGCCATTGCCGTTCGCGCCGCCCCCGGCACGATCGTTTGGGATGCCAGAAAACCTGTCCTTAAGAGGATTTTTTAAACAGCAAAACTCAATCCAAAGAAAACCGAAAGAAAAGAAGAAGCAAGAAGTAGTAGAAGAGATCAGGAAAAATGAAATAGAATTATATAAGAGACCAGATATCCGGGAAATAAAGAGAAATGTTAAAATACTACAGTCACAATATTCTATGATAATAAATGAAGAAATGGCATGGAAATTAAGATTAATGAAACAGAGAAATTTTGAGTTTGCCAACAAGCCAGCCAAATTACTAGCTTGGCAGCTAAAGAAAAAAGAATGTGAAAGGATAATTAATAAAATCAAAATTGGGGACAAAATAATAAGTAACCCTAAGGAAATTGAAAAAAGATTTGCGGAATTTTATAAAGAACTCTCTAAAGAAGGAAGAGAAACAACAGAAGAGGTAAAAGAATATCTAGACCAAAACAACTTATCGAAATTAACTAATGAGCAAAGAGAAGTCCTGAACTCGCCCATTAAAGGTAAAGGTAAATGTACCCCTGCCCATACGGGCCAGTCTTGCCAGACTCTAGGGTTGTGCGCTCATCTCACTCTATAGGCCGGGAGCCACCGCTGTCCGCAGACACTTCCGGGTCATGTGGCCAGCGTGACAAGCTGCATCTGGCGAGCCAGGGCAGCACACAGAACGCCGTTTACCTTCCCGCTGGTAAGCGGTCCCTATTTATCTACTTGCACCCGGGGATGCTTTTGAACTGCTAGGTTGGCAGGTGCTGGGACCGAACGACGGAAGCGCACCCCACCGCGGGGATTAAAACCGGCGACCATACGATCGGCAAGTCCTAGGCGCTGAGGTTTTACCCACAGCGCCACCCGCGTCCCTTGAACTTGCCCATTACAGCATTTGAAATCCAAAGTGCCATTAAGGCATCTAAGTCTGGAAAGACACCAGGACCGAATGGCCTCCCAGCCATTTATTATAAAAAATTAGAGGATGTTTTCTCTGAACCTCTCAAAAATATTATGAATAACATTCTGAAAGAGGGCGAGATGCCTGAGTCATGGAAAGAAAGTTTTATTACACTAATTCCGAAACAGGGAACAGATCAGCAAGCAATAACTAACTTTAGACCCATGTCGCTCCCGAATAATGAGTATAAATTATACGCATACATTTTAGCTGAAAAAACAAAAAGAATCCTCCAAAAGATTATCCATAGTGATCAAGCAGGCTTTCTCCCCAGTAGACAGATCCAGAGTAATACAAGAAATATTATAAATCTGCTGCATATTCCACGCGGCACTTTCAGCGAAACACTAAGAGTTCCAGGTTTTTCCAGTGCAGTCTTTTTTAATGTGAGCTATATACAGGCATTTACAAAAGAAACAGTCCATACAGAGTACTTACAAACGAATACTCCCCACCGCAGCACCACCACACTACAGCACAACCACCACACCCACTGTTAAACAGGCTTTCCTTTTAAAACAGGTGATAGCCAATCACACTAATCACACTCCTGCTGAGTCACTCTGACCCAGCAGAGTATTGCATCATCCTGTTGAAGCCTGCAGACTTATCCAGTATCCTGCAAATCCCAACACTCCTCCTTAAGTCAAAGGCTTGAGACCTAATAATTCTTTTAGTCTCGAAATTTAGGAACATCCAAACATTTTGTATACAAATCTGCCACATTACATTTTGTGTTACAGTGCTGTACCTTTAACACATTTCTTTCCAAAGCATTTTTCACATTTCCCTATCTTATAGCTTGTTTACTCTTGCTTTTAAAGTTCTGTTGGTTAGCCAGCTGTTGTGCAGCCATGTTGTCACTTAGCACAGTGATTGACATTTCAGAAGGTATTCCAAGTTCTTTTGTTAGACAAGCAAACCACTCTATTTGTCAAAACAAAAAAAATTCCTTCCAGTAGCACCTTAGAGACCAACTAAGTTAGTTCTTGGTATGAGCTTTCATGTGCATGCACACTTCTTCAGATACACAAAGAAAAATGAAAAATTGCTAAAACTGATTTTACTGTTTCAGCCTTTGCTGTTGGGGCAAACACTTCATCATAATGTATCATTTTTCTTTGTGTATCTGAAGAAGTGTGCATGCACACGGAAGCTCATACCAAGAACTAACTTAGTTGGTCTTTAAGGTGCTACTGGAAGGAATTTTGTTTTGTTTTGACTATGGCAGACCAACACAGCTACCTATCTGTAACTAACACTCTGTTTGTGACACACATTCGCTTATGGCTGAGTACTCTGCTTCACAAGTACTTGTGGCAACAAATGTTTGTTTCTGGGATTTCCACTGAACCAGGGCATTTCCAATATATATGGCATAGCCAGTGGTAGACTTTCCATTTTCTCTGTCCCCCCAGCTGGCATCAGCGTATGCATACACTTGCTGATCATATCCTGTATCCAGCATCAGTTTGTAATCTTTTGTGCCTTTCAGATACCTTAGCATTCTTTTAAGTGCTACCCAATCTCTCTGAGCCGGGTCTGCACTTCTTTGGCTTAACATGTGCACTGCCAGTGTTATGTTGGGTCTTGTCCAACAACTTAAATATAACAGAGAACCCAACAGAGAATGAAATGCTGTTGCATTCTCACATTTTTGCCCTTCTGGTTCATTTTTGTACTGGGTAGTTATGGGAGTGTCAACCTCATTTGCCCTCTCCATTCCATATGTCTTTAGTAACTTTTCGATTTTTTCCTTCTGACTCAGAGAGTAGACGCCCTCTCCATTTCTCTGAAACTCTACTCCTAAGTAATTCTGAATCTCTCCCAAATACTTCAGTTTGTATTTGTTACCTAGGCTGTTTATAAACCAAGACACTTGCTTTTGTGCAGTTGTTATTAGACAGATATCGTCAACATACAAAAGTAAATAACAAACACTTCCTTGCACCATTGCTGAATATAAACAGGAATCAGCCAGGCTTTGTTTGAATCCCATCTTTTTCAAAGTTGTGTCTATGCATTCATGCCATAGACGTGCACTTTGGTGTAAACCGTATAGTGCCCTTTGCAGCTTTAACACCATGCTGTCTTTTTCCAGCTCATAACCTGGTATTTGCTGTAAATACACCTCGGTGTCAATAGGAGCATTTAAATATGCTGAGGCAACATCAAAATGATTAACTTTTAACCCTCTCAGACTTGCCATTGCTAAAACTGATTTTACTGTTTCAGCCTTTGCTGTTGGGGCAAACACTTCATCATAATGTATCATTTTTCTTTGTGTAAAGCCCCTTGCAACCAGCCTGGCTTTCCTCTGACAACTACCATCAGCCAGCTTTTTCACTTTAAAAACCCACTTACAGCTTATGGACTTTTTACCTTCAGGCAATTCTGTAGGTACAAACACATTGTTGTTTAGCAGAGAGTTATACTCTGCCTGCATTGCCTTTAACCATGCCTCTTTCTCTAGAGTAGGTAACTCTTGCACTTCTTCAAAGTTTTCTGGCTCAGTTACACAAACCTGGTTTATGGTGGCTGGGAACCCATAACGGTCTGGAGGTTGACCTTTATTACTTCTTCCAGACCTCCTTGGTTCATTAATCTCACCCCCTGGGCTACCTTCAGGACTGCTTTTGGGGTGGATTGACTCTGTAGATCCACTTCCTCCTGTCCCTGTTGCACTTTCTTCTCTCCCCTGCTCCATACTAGCAGCTGGAGAAAAATGCTCAACTTTTACCTCCTCCCTTTCAGTTTCTCTGGGAGAGCTGCCAATTCTTAGCTTTGTTTCAACTGCCTTAACAGGTACGCTCGGCAGTAAAACTTTTTCTGGCAGCAGGTTTGCATGTATCTTGGGCCAATTTCTTTGCTCATTAAAACTGGCTGATCGACTATAACTCAAAAGATTTTTATCATCTTCAAACCTGTAGGCTTTCGTGCCACTTTCATACCCAAGAAATAGCAACTGATGTGCCCTTTTCCCACCTTTTCTTCGGTTCTTTACAGGTATGTCAACCCATGCCTTTGTCCCAAAGATTCGCAAATGTTGCAAACTGGGACTTTTGTTATAGAGAATCTTATAGGGTATGTCATCTAGTACCCTTGACCACAAGCGATTCCCAATATAATTCGCGGTCTTAATACTCTCAGCCCAGTACTTAATTGGAAGATTTGCATCTGCTAACAATGCTTTCATTTGTGTCTGCAAAACACCTCCCCTACGCTCTGCTAGTCCGTTCTCCTGAGGTGTTGCTGGTAAGCCTATGTTTAATCCCTTGGGAATGCAACCAGTTTCTTAGGGAGCTTGCCATAAACTCTCCTCCCCTATCTGTCTGAATAGAGCACACCTTTTCGCCAAGTTGCCTTTCTACCCTTCTTACCCAGAACTTCAAAGTTTGGGCAACGTCAGACTTTTGCTTTAATGGATAGACCCAGCCAAATCTAGAATAGTCATCCACTAGGATCAAACAGTACTTGTTATGGGAGACACTTGGTGGAAAAGGACCAGTTACATCAGCATGAATCTGGCACTGATCTCCCACAAAGTTTACTTCAAAGCCTGCTTTTGCCAAGTCAGGAATGCTCAGGAGATTGTTTTGCAAACTAGGCACACACAACATATTCCTGAATGTGTGTCCCAGCTGTGGGAACACAACCTCCCCCTCACAAACCACATTAGCTTTCTGGCCCGTAGCAAGACTTACATGTTTTTTGTTTGAAGCCCTAGCATCAGTTAGCAATCCTTTTCTTTTACAAAAGGTTTGAGAAGCTCCACTGTCCAGAACCCACAGCTCTTCATTTTCTTGACCATCTGCAGACACCTAAGCGGTAGACTCTCTCTGCTGCCTCCTGTGCTTCTGCTGTTTTTGTTGTTTCCTTGGGCAGTCCCACAGCAGATGTCCACTGGACTTGCAACAAAAACACCTTTTTACTTTGTTGACCACCGGCTGGTCTACAGCAGCTCCTCCTGGCTGTTTCTCCGACTCCCGACACCTCTGCTCTTCCCGGCTGTTGTTCCCTCTGGGATGCTCCAACAGCTGGGCTGAGGTCATCTTTCGCTCTGCACGCCTGTCCTCCTCTGCATACAACTGTCCGGTAACGTATTCCAGAGTCAGCTTATCAGTCTCTACAGACTCGAGGGAGTTGACCAGCATATCATAGCTGTCATCAAGGGAACTCAGGACTATAAAGACTTTGTCCTCTTCCCCCACAGGCCTCCCTCTTAAGGCTAGCTCCTGGAAACAGCCTGTTAGGAATTTTAGGTGGTTTACCAGGGAGTCGCACGGTTTCTTCTGACACCGGTACAGTCTCCTGGTCAGTGTTATCAGTGAGCCAGCTGTCTCTCGCACATGGACAGCCTTGAGCGCATTCCACGCCTCACTTGCCGTCACCTTATCAACTACGTAGACTAGCTGGCTGTCGTCCACTCCAAGGATGATCGTAGCCAAAGCTTTCTCATCCCTTTCATCCTCCTCAGAGGGCTGCGGTGGATCTTCCACCACTTTCCACAGGCCCTCACGCTTGAGGAAGTGTTGCATGCGGACCGACCAGGTGCTGTAGTTTGTGGCCGTCAGCTTCTCCAGCAACACGCCAGTTCTGGACTGCTCCATCACTGCAGCTCACCTCCAGCACCCACGGCTAGATAACTGCCACCTGTACTCTTGCGCAGCGGAAGCGTGCTGGGCCCATAACCCTGTTGCATATTTCACGCGGCGCTTTCAGCGAAACACTAAGAGTTCCAGGTTTTTCCAGTGCAGTCTTTTTTAATGTGAGCTATATACAGGCATTTACAAAAGAAACAGTCCATACAGAGTACTTACAAACGAATACTCTCCACCGCAGCACCACCACACTACAGCACAACCACCACACCCACTGTTAAACAGGCTTTCCTTTTAAAACAGGTGATAGCCAATCACACTAATCACACTCCTGCTGAGTCACTCTGACCCAGCAGAGTATTGCATCATCCTGTTGAAGCCTGCAGACTTATCCAGTATCCTGCGAATCCCAACATTTAAGAATAGATAAGCCAACCGTTTTAATGGCAGTGGACGTGGAGAAAGCCTTTGACAATGTATCCTGGAAGTTTATGAAGGGTATGTTGCAATATATGGAATTTGGAGATCAATATTGTAAAGGTATTCTAGCCTTTACAAACAAAAATATATACCAAACAAAAAGATAAAATTATAAGAAATGTGAATATAACTCAGGAATGTGAAATTAACAAGGGGACGAGACAGTGCTGTCCGCTCTCTCCATTAATATTTATCTTAACAATGGAAATTAGAATCATAGAATCATAGAGTTGGAAGAGACCACAAGGGCCATCGAGTCCAACCCCCTGCCAAGCAGGAAACACCTTCAGAGCACTCCTGACATATGGTTGTCAAGCCTCTGCTTAAAGATCTCCAAAGAAGGAGACTCCACCACACTCCTTGGCAGCAAATTCCACTGTCGAACAGCTCTTACTGTCAGGAAGTTCTTCCTAATGTTTAGGTGGAATCTTCTTTCTTGTAGTTTGGATCCATTGCTCCGTGTCCGCTTCTCTGGAGCAGCAGAAAACAACCTTTCTCCCTCCTCTACTTGACATCCTTTTATATATTTGAACATGGCTATCATATCACCCCTTAACCTCCTCTTCTCCAGGCTAAACATGCCTTAGCCGTTCCTCATAAGGCATCGTTTCCAGGCCTTTGACCATTTTGGTTGCCCTCCTCTGGACACGTTCCAGTTTGTCAGTGTCCTTCTTGAACTGTGGTGCCCAGAACTGAACACAGTACTCCAGGTGAGGTCTGACCAGAGGAGAATACAGTGGCACTATTGTTGAATAATTGGCGTGGCTAATTGGAATGGACCCCAATTAGGCGCAGCTACTTGAATGGCAGCCCGGCACTCTTCCGTCTGCCGCCTCTCTGCTGGTCCTCCTCCAGCAGCCACAAGTGCAGAGAATTTCACGCAGCGTTCTGTTGCTCCCCGGTGTTAAGCAGATCAAACACACCTAGGCGTCAGTGTGTTTATAATTCATTGTTTATTCAAGCAGTTAAACAATTACGGAGCTTTCCTGGACTCAGCTCACACATTTTGCTTCCGTCTCTTTCGGACGCAGAGACAGAACAGGCAGTGAGATAAAGCCACTCCCACCTTCTGGTCACGCCTCAGGAATGGAGAGACGTCACTCAGAACTCCTTAACCCTGTGAGTTCTGAAACCAGTAACAACTATTACTTCCCTTGATCTATATGCTATACTCCTATTGATGCAGACCAGAATTGCATTGGCTTTTTTAGCTGCTGCGTCACACTGTTGGCTCATGATCAGGATGCCCTTGAGTCCATCATCCAAGTCATTGATAAAGATGTTGAATAAGACCGGGACCAAGACAGAACCCTGTGGCACCCCACTAGTCACTCTTCTCCAGGATGAAGAGGAACCATTGATGAGCACCCTTTGGGTTCGGTCAGTCAGCCAGTTACAAATCCACTGAGTGGTAGCATAAAAAGGTAAAGGTAAAGGTACCCCTGCCCGTACGGGCCAGTCTTGACAGACTCTGGGGTTGTGCGCCCATCTCACTCAAGAGGCCGGGGGCCAGCGCTGTCCGGAGACACTTCCGGGTCACGTGGCCAGTGTGACATCGCTGCTCTGGCGAGCCAGAGCTGCACACGGAAACGCCGTTTACCTTCCCGCTAGAAAGCGGTCCCTATTTATCTACTTGCACCCGGAGGTGCTTTCGAACTGCTAGGTTGGCAGGCGCTGGGACCGAGCAGCGGGAGCGCACCCCGCCGCAGGGATTCGAACCGCCGACCTTTCGATCCGCAAGCCCTAGGCGCTGAGGCTTTAACCCACAGCGCCACCTGCGTTCCCGAGTGGTAGCATAGTCAAGATTAAATAAACAAATCAGAGAGGAAAAAATGTTAAAGTGATGAAGCTGGGGAGTAGTAGTTATAAAGTGAGGGCGTTTGTGGACGATCTTATTATAACAACTGAGGATTTAGTAAGAAAGTCTTACTAAAGTGCTGGATATCATTCAGGAATATGGAAAGGTTTCTGGATTTAAACTGAATATCAATAAAACCAAATTATTAGCAAAAAATCTATCACCATTAGAAAAGGAGGAAATTGAGAAATTAACAGAATTAAAAATATATTCAAAAACCAAATATTTGGGAATTTGGCTGACATCTAAAAATATTAATCTTTATGAAGAGAATTATGTTAAGTGCTGGGCAGGAATTAAAAGAGATATGGAGAGGTGGAGTAAGTTAAAAATATCATTTTGGGGCCATATATCGGCAGTTAAAATAAACATTTCTATTTTGTTTAAATATTTTGTATATTTAAACAAAATAAAAAGATTGGATTTGATAATCAGCCCTCTAAACTCGAAACAGAATTAATAAATAATAAAATCAGGGTAATTTTGAGAATATATCGACTCCTCCTGGAATGGGAAGTTAAGGAGGAGGAGATTAAGGCAACAATGATTAGATGGGCACAGGACTGTGGACGTCCAATAATGATGGCCGAATGTGAAGAGCTTTGGAGAATAAATATGAAATTTACGGCGTGTTATAACATCAAAGAAAATATGTTAAAGATGCAGCACAGATGGTATCTCACCCCCTCAAGACTATTGAAGATGTATAAAAACTTAGTGAATACTTGCTGGAGGTGTAGTGGGAGTAATGGTGACATGTATCATATGTGGTGGACATGTAGGAAGATCAAAGTGTTCTGGGGCTCTATTTACGAGGAGTTGAAAAAAAATGTTTGGAATAACTTTTTTAAAAAGACCAGAGGCATTTCTGTTAAGCATTGTTGTCAGGGACATCCCAAAGGCCTTTAGGAAGGTATTCTTATATGCAACGGCCACAGCTCAGACTTTGGTGGCAAAGGAGTGGAAGGAACAAGAAGGCCCGACAATAACGGACTGGCAGTACAAGCTACAAGAATTTGCTGAAATGGCGCAGTTCACAAATACCCTGAGAGGCAATTCAAAACAAAAATTTATGGAAAAGTGGGGTAGATATAAAACATATGTTCAAAAATACAGTAAAGGTTCGCTATCTATGCTAGCATTTGATTGACGTTGGAGTGAGACTGAGTTGAGAAATAAGAGTAAGAGCACATATTGATATAGGAATGTATTAGATAATATGTAAAGAAATATACAATGGTAAGAGTACATTCATTTGTGGGAAAGGAGTATACAGCGGGAAAGACAGGAAGTCTAGTGTGTTGGTGTGTATATGATTGGGGGGGGGGTTGTTTTTGCTTTTTCTCTTTGTTCTTTATTTTTGTTGTTTCATTTTCTTTCCAAGTATATGGAGTTTGTGTGTAGTTTTTGTGTACATATTGGAAATTATATTGTAGTGGGTCCTGTAATGTGATATGACAACGTTTGCCGATGTAATGTGGGAGTGTTGACAAATAAATAAAATGCAAATAAAAATAAAAACCTTGGAATATGCCTGGCACCACGCTGACGCCGAATTCCAGCCGCTTGACCTGGAATGTGCCCCTGTGCATTACAATTGTCTGTGCCTCAGCAGTGGCCTCATCAACCAGCAACTGCTGGTAGGCCTGGGCCAAGTCTAGCTGGCCAAAAATCTTAGACCCTGCCAGGGTGGTGAGGACATGGCTGACCACTGGCACTGGGTATGCATGGACCATAAGGGCCTTGTTTATTGTACATTTGTAGTCTGCACAGATGCACACCGAGCGGTTGGGCCGATACAATTCCTCATCTATGTGGGGTTTCAGGGCAAATGGGACCCGGAGGGCCTTGAGCCTGATGGATCGTACCGCAGGGTCTAGTTGTAGGCTGAGGGGGGGCAATATATTGTCCCAACGCCCCATTGAAAACCTCCAGAAATTCTTTACATATGGCGTCCACGTCCACGTGGGAGCTGGTGCGGTTCACCCCGGTGATGGCAAGCCCCAGTGGCCCGAACCACGCCAATCCCAGTAAGCAGACGATCAAGTCTAAATGCCACTTTCGCCCTCAATATTGTACATTGAAGGTTCCCATCCCCATCATGGGGACCTTGCATTTCTGGAAGTCCTGGAGAGCGAATGGGGCCAGCCTGAGCTTGGGGCTGCCACTTGGGCACAACTTTCTTAATCTCCATGCTGAGATTATGGACAGAGTTGAGCCTGTGTTGAGCTCCATGCGGCACGGGGCCCCCTCTATCTGTACCTCAATGTAAATTTTTTTCGCATTGGAATGCCATGCTAATCTTCTCTGTATCGTTCCAATTTTAGTATATGTGCTGCCGAAGCGAGCACTTTTTTCGCATTGGAATGGGGCAACTGGCATACCTGAGCATCCGTGATTTCCACTGAGTTGCCTTGGTGTGTGGGGCCATGAGGCCTTGGACTCGGCCATCTGCTGCAGGGCGGTGGGTGGGTCAGGCACTGCCCACCCAGGCGATTTGTCCTGTTTTTCTGCATTGAGAAAAGAGAGACAGTGTGGTGTGGTGGTTAAGAGCGGTAGTCTCGGAATCTGGGGAACCAGGTTCGCGTCTCCACTCCTCCACCTGCAGCTGCTGGGTGACCTTGGGCTAGTCACACTGCTTTGAAGTCTCTCAGCCCCTCACCTCACAGTGTTTGTTGTGGGGGAGGAAGGGAAAGGAGAATATGAGCCGCTTTGAGACTCCTGAAGGGGAGTGAAAGGCGGGATATCAAATCCAAACTCTTATTATTATTATTGTCGGCACTCTGCACTGTGGAACCAGCAAGTCCTCCACTTGTAGCTCTCCCCACAGCTTGTGCAGTTCCCCTCTTCTGGCTGAGGCAGTTGTGGTGTGCGTGTTGCTTGTGTGCATTGCTGCACTCGGTACATGTCCTCCCTGTCTCATTTGGAGTCGTCTGTGAGGTCCTTGTGGTGGACCTTCGGATTCGGCAACGGGCTTGGCTGGAAACCTTGCGCAGACGTCTCGGTGGCTTTGGTTGCCAGGACCTTCTCCAAAGCAAACTGGAACGTTAGGTCCTTCTTGGCATAGAGGCGTTGTTGCAGCTTCTCGTCCCTCATGCCAGAGCATGTTCTCCAGGTCTGTGAAGTTGCAGAGCCAGGCAGCCTGGCAGAGAGAGGTCACATACGTTATGGTTTCTTTGGGGGCCTGCTGCTTTGCGTAGAAGGCATTGCGGCAAGCTACCACCGAGGGCCGTGGCAAGAAGTGTCCTGTAGCTGTTCCTACAGCTATCCACTACAGGGAACAGTAGCAATATTTTGGGGTGCAAGGAAATCCACTACCTGATGTGTGGATTGTGACTCTGTTCTTAGGCTGGTCATGAGCTGTGCTCTGAAAGCTAAAAAGTCCATCCGGGCCTTTTTATAAGACCTCAAAGTGGAAGGAGAAACAGAAGCCACTACTCCCTGAAGGACAATCTGTTGCCAAGGTTCCAAAGGTGATCTGGAATATTCCAGAAGCTGCTGGGCCTCCGAAGCCAAGGATCTGAAGTGCTCCATCTGAAAATGGGATATCATTATTAGAGCCAGGAATAAAATGGGCAAATCAGGATGCTTGTCTTGCAGGCTAGGAAAAAGCTTACACTTTAAGGAAATGTATCAGGGCATTGAAATGATCCAGTCACTTTGCCAGATGTCCATTATATCAGAATTGCTTCAGCTATTGCACCTGTGCTATATTTGCACTGAGACCCGCCCACCATGGGCTCCCTTGGGAATCATCTTCCCTTGGGAAGATGAGCTCAACCCCTTCTGTTCTATCAAGCCTTTGAGGCCAAAAGCCACATTCAGTGCCGGATTTACGTATAAGCTAAACAAGTTGAGGCAGTTGATTAGCTGTGGGAGGAGCTTATCAGAGCTTGCAGAGCAGCAGCTGAAGAAGGAGCAAAAAGGGTTTTCTTGTGTGTGTGTTTCTTTGTGGCTGATTAGCTGCTCTCCCTGTGCAAAGGTCAGAGGGGGCAGGGTTTCTGTTGAGGCAGGTGATTAGCTGTGGGAGGAGCTTATCAGAGCTTGCAGGGCAGTGGCGCGCACAGTTTGATCCATCTTTTAGATTTAGGGGAGCTAGTCTCAAACGTTTGTTGGGGGAGACCTAGGTTTTTATGGGCCGGAGTTATTTGTCCTGTCTTCACGCTTTTTATGATGGAGGACCGCTGTAGCCACCCCCAACGACACGTTCTCAAGATGGAGGGTGAGGGAACAGCTGCAGTCGCCTGCGGTTCCTGCGCAATGTTTGCCATCTTGCCAAAGGTTGCAGGCAGCTTTACCTGCAGCAATTGCATGTTGATTGCCCTCTTACAAGACAAAGTCCAGCAACTGGAGGAACGTGTAGCTACGCGCCAAAGAATTAGAGAGCTGGAGCTCTTCTTGGAAACAACAGAGCACACCGTCTCCGCCAAGGAGGAGACAGGGGACTCTCCTGAGAAGGAGGCTAGTTCACCAACACAGGAGCCAGATATATGGAGAAACGTGACTCAAAGAAGTAGGAGGCCCAAGGTTCGCTCTGATTGTTTAGAAATACACAATTGCTTTGAGGTCCTCTCCCCTAGCATGGAAGACGAAGAGCAGACTCCATTTGAGGATCTCTCCCTCATTACAGTCGATCAAGTATATGAAGACGAGCAGCAAAGTCAGTCCTCAGGGAATGTGCAGGCGACCTTGGAACGGACAGCTCACGGAAGAACCCCGACCAGACCTAAGAGGAGGCGTGTAGTGGTGATAGGGGATTCCCTACTGAGGGGAACAGAAACAGTGATCTGTGCTCCTGACAAGATGTCTCGGAAAGTGTGCTGTCTCCCCGGGGTTAAGATCCAAGAGGTAACTGAACGACTGCAAGGAATCATAAAACCCACTGACAAATACCCCTTCCTCTTGGTTCATGTAGGAACCAATGACACTGCAAGCAATAGCCTCCAGAAGATCAAAAGAGACTACGAGGCTATGGGCAGGAAATTGAAGCAATTAAATGCACAAATTGTCATCTCATCTGTCCTCCCAGTTGAACGACGTGGCCCAGGGAGAGAGGGAAAAATAGTGGAAGTGAACAACTGGCAAATGGTGTAAACAGGAACGGTTTGGATTCTTAGATCACGGACTGCAGTTTCTTATAGATGGACTTCTGGCAAGCGATGGGCTGCACCTCACAACGGTTGGGAGGAATGTTTTTGCCAAAAATCTCAGAAACCTCATCAGGAGGGCTTTAAACTGACTAATATGGGGGAGGGAGACAGTGCTCCTGAAGGTAGGAGTCTATCAATTGATGAAGATGATCATCCAAATGTCATACACCAAATGGAGCAAACAGCACGCAGACCTAGTGGTGGGAGGAAAAAATCCTTAAATAAGAGACACGGGGGAATGATTAATGGACTTCAATGTCTGTACACTAATGCACAAAGCATGGGAAATAAACAAGATGAGCTTGAGCTCTTGGTACAGCAAACTAAATATGACATAATAGGCATCACTGAAACCTGGTGGGATAAGTCCCACGATTGGAATGTAATAATGGAGGGATACAATCTATTTCAGAGAAACAGACCAGACAAGAAAGGAGGAGGAGTGGCGTTATATGTCAGGGATGTGTATACCTGTGAAGAGATCCAAGATTTAGAACCTCAAAGCCAAAGTGAGAGCATCTGGGTCAAAATTAAGGGAGAGAAGAATAACAGTGACCTCATTGTGGGAGTTTACTATAGATCCCCAAGCCAAACGGAGGACATAGATGATGCCTTCCTGGAACAGATGGCCAAGCATGCAAAAGGAAGGGAGATAGTAGTAATGGGGGACTTCAGTTACCCGGATATTTGTTGGATGTCAAATTCAGCCAAGAGCATAAGGTCAAACAGATTCCTCACTGGCCTTGCAGACAACTTCATTGTCCAGAAAGTGGGAGAAGCAACAAGAGGAACAGCCGTTTCAGATCTGGTCCTAGCAAATGTTGATGACCTGGTTAGTGGGGTAGAAGTGGAAGGATCATTAGGCTCTTCTGAAGTTTACTATACAGCGGAAAGGAGCAGCCAAGCATACTAGGACTCAATTTCTTGACTTTAAGAAAGCCGACTTCATAAAACTTAGGGAAGTGCTGGGTGAGATTCCATGGACAGTAATACTAAAAGGAAAGGGAGTTCATGATGGCTGGGAGTTTGTTAAGAGGGATATACTAAAAGCACAACTTCAGGCAATACCAATGAGACGGAAACATGGAAGGTGCCTAAAGAAGCCAGGGTGGCTATCTAAAGAATTTTTAACTGAGTTAAGATTAAAAAAGGATGTGTACAAAAAATGGAAAAGGGGGGAAACCACCAAAGAGGAATTCAAACAAATAGCCAGAACGTGTAGACAAAAAGTCAGAAAAGCTAAAGCACAGAATGAGCTCAGGCTTGCTAGAGAGGTTAAAAGCAACAAAAAAGACTTTTATGGGTATGTTCGTAGCAAAGGGAAGAACAAAGAAACAGTGGGGTCACTCAGAGGAGAAGATGGTGAAATGCAAACAGGGGACACAGAAAGGGCTGAACTCCTCAATGCCTTCTTTGCCTCAGTCTTCTCCGATAAAGAAAACAATGCCCAACCTGAAGAATTTGGAGCAAATGATTCAGCAGAGGAAACACAGGCCGGAATAACTAAGGAGATAGTACAATAATACTTGGCTAGTTTAGATGTATTCAAGTCTCCAGGGCCAGATGAACTGCATCCAAGAGTATTAAAAGAACTGGCAGATGTGATCTCAGAACCACTGGCAGTCATCTTTGAGAATTCCTGGAGAACAGGCGAAGTCCCGGCAGACTGGAGGAGGGCAAATGTTGTCCCTATTTTCAAAAAGGGGAAAAGAGAGGACCCAAATAATTACCGCCCAGTCAGTCTGACATCAATACCAGGGAAGATTCTGGAGCAGATCATTAAGCAAACAGTCTGTGAGTACCTAGAAAGGAATGCTGTGATCACCAATAGTCAGCATGGATTTCTGAAAAATAAGTCATGTCAGACTAACCTGATCTCGTTTTTTACAAGAATTACAAGGGAGGAAGGGGGAGGGGGAGAGGCAGCAGCCAAAATGAGAGTACTCCTAAACATTTTTAAAGGAAAAAAGCACTGGTTAAAAATATCATTGGATGCCCCCCTGCCTGCCCAAATGCAAATTCACACCTAAGGGCAAATACCGTATTTATCCACGTATTAGACCAGGTTTTTTTGACAAAAAAAATCATGTCAAAAAAGTGGGGTCGTCCAATACATGGGTAGTGGCATGGGGGGAGGGGGAGTAGCTGTGCGCGCGCCCACCAGTCAGCCAGTTGGCTGGAGCGCAAGTTCCCCTGGATGCTGCAGCAAGCGGGAAACGATCTAGGGAGTGTTTCCTTCCTGATTCCACTGCATGGGGGAAGAGGCTCAACAGCTTTGGGCCATCTCCCCTCATTTTCTTAAAACGGAGTCGCCCTCCAAAAAAGGGGGGAGGGGTCTTTTGCATGGGGGCGTCTTATAGACGGAAAAGTACAGTAAACAGATTGCTTATGTAATTGTGCTTATCTAGAGACCCAATGACTCAGAGTCTAACTAGACTGCCCATAGAAAGGTCAACAGAAGCTCTTGTCACAGCTAACTTGCATGGGCACAACTGTGTGGACAGTGATGTGGGACCATGCTTCTTTCTTTAAAAGGTCCTGACTCTTTCCTGCAACAGTTGTGCATTGTGCATAGGTGTCTGCTGATAAATCCCTACATGTGAGTGCTGGTTTCTACGTTGGAGATCTGGGCCCTCCAGACACTGTGACAGTTTCCTTGCCTCTGCGACTTCACAGATGACCATGGTCTGTGGGAGAGGAGATGGCAGCAATATATTCCACCCTCCTTCTTGACAATAAATTTCATTAAGCACACACATATAGAAAATTTGTTGCTTGCTACAATTTCCTTAAGAACCTCTGCTCCCCAAACACACATCCAACTTACAAAAGGTGTCCCTGAAATGACCTATTTCCCAAGAACTTGGCACCTGCTCACAAAGTAACATGTTCTGTGTCCCTTATTTGAGGCAAAAATAAGTACAGAGAGTTTTCAATGGGTGTAGCTAAAAGTGGATTGCCAAATGTTAGAAGGAGTGGGGGGTGGAAAATGGGGTGGGGGTGGGATGAATTCATCCTGGAAGACAGCCTGGCCGGCTGGCTGGAACCTAAGCCAGAGTGTGCCACACTGCAACATTTTGTTGTAGCCACTCCTACTTCAAGAGTCTACAACGGTACAGTTCTCGAGAACAAACTCAAAGGCATGTAGGGCATGAAGTGCAAACAGCCTCAAAAAGAACAAAATGAAGGAAGGGGAGAATAACAGCGTGCCATTGATGAATCCTATTGGTGTTCTTCAAAAGAATTGTTGGCATGACCAACATGATCCTCCAGAAGATCAATCGAGAAAATCCCTGTCTTCTCCTTTCCTTCATTTCTATGGCTTCCTTCATTTTGAGAGGTTGCCCTCCTCTAAAAACAACTTAAAACTGATCTCTAGCATTGCTTTGTCTGCAGCCAGAGTGCATGAGGGGTTTCCCTGGCATATATAAATGTCTTGTGGCATCCTGTTTATTTTTAGGAGCTCTAAATCACTTTAAAAAACCAAAAAGAAGTGGGCAGGATATTAGTTCCAATACTGTAATTTTCCAGATGACACCAGTTGCATGTATAATGCCAAGCTATACCATGGAAGGTGGGGGGGGGGAGAGCACACATTCTTGTGGGTTTTGAACCGAACATCCCGTCAGGATGCTATTTCTAGTGCTCCTTTTGCTGTGAAGCCAGGCACTACACAGGGAGCAGAGAAGCTAACCAGATAGCTTGTGACATTGAGGCGTTAAGAAAGATTCCCACCACAAATTCCAGTCCACAAGGTGCTGACTGATACCCAAAAAGCATCAGTGGAGCTGGCATCTGATCAAGAAGACAGACCTTTATGTTATTACAGCCACCTTTCTAGTTAAAAACACTTCAAAGGTTTCAGTTTGTTTGTTTCTAGTTTGCTAAGATTTATTAACAAATAGAGTGTTAGTTACAGATAGGTAGCCGTGTTGGTCTGCCATAGTCAAAACAAAAAAAATTCCTTTCAGTAGCACCTTAAAGACCAACTAAGTCAGTTCTTGGTTTGAGCTTTCGTGTATCTGAAGAAGTGTGCATGCACACAAAAGCTCATACCAAGAACTGACTTAGTTGGTCTTTAAGGTGCTACTGGAAGGAATTTTTTTTTGTTAAGATTTATTAAATTTGGCTTGTATATGAACTTAGCTTTTGAATACAGGGAGAATTTTGAATTGCATGCTCATTCAAAAAAGAAAAAAGCCTGGGAGAAGAGAGACAACCACGTGTCAAATGATAATTTAGGATTCCTTTGAACACTTACCCAGCTATGTGGCAAATGCGATGTTATCTCAAGCAGTGGCAGTATTTATGTGAATTAAGCAGCAATGCGATGTGAGCTGGGCTGATGTTGTGGTCCCTGGCCAACCAACAGAAACTCCACTCAGAAGGACACTGCTAACTGGGTAGATTTTATTCATATGCTTGGCCCCACCCAAGTAGACACCCTGGACTTCGTTTAAAGGGTGGGTAAGACCTTTAATTAATTAATAATAAACCACCAAAGAAACCACAGAGACATTTTGCCACTAGAGGCAAAACAGAGAATGTCACCCCGGCCTCCTCCTCTGCTGAGCACCTACCACTGCATGCCCACCCACTCTGCAGGCAGACCTGCAGCTCCTCCTCTGCGTGCTTGCTGGAGCCTGCCACCCTGAAGCAACTGCCTCACTTCACTTCACGGTTGTGCATGTAACCATTGACCTTACTGCCTTGCTAAGTTATTAGCTATTATTGCCCTATTATTAGCCCTATTATTGTGTTAGGCTGCGAAAGAATAACTTTAATTGCCATCAATGGAGGCTACTATGAGGCTTGGGATTGCTACCATGGAGGGGCGAGGGAGGTATGGCGGTGGGGGCAGATGTTATAGGCGAAGGGGATCGAGATATGGATATGCTCGTACCCCTTCCAATCTGCGCCTCATCCCGAGGGACGAGGGTAGGGTGAGCAAGGATTACTCACCTCTGTCACTGGTGCTGTGCAATGCCAGGTCTATAGGCAATAAAACCGCCACCCTGCGAGATTTCTTTATCGCGCAGGGGGTCGACCCGGCTTGTGTGACGGAGACCTGGGTGCGCGAAGGGGCAACAGTTACCTTACGAGAGATGGCGCCCCTGGGTTTCTCCGTCCTCCACCAGTCGCGGACTATGGGCCGGGGGGGAGGGGTGGCATTATTAATCCGGGAAGATTGTCCTTTCAGGGCTCTACCATCGCCATCGATCCCTGGCATTGAATGTGTTGGCCTAGTGTGGGGCTCCAAGGAGAGCTTGGCTGTCTGGCTGGTGTACCGGCCACCTAGCGCACCAGCAGCCACCCTGTCAGGCCTATTGGAGGCGGTGGCTGGCTGGGCCTTGGAGTTCCCTAACCTATTGGTATTAGGGGACTTCAACATCCATGCTGATGCCACTCCCTCCTCACAGGCTCTGGACCTGGTGTCTTCCATGGCGACACTAGGGCTCTCCCAGTTTGTTTCGAGCCCCACACATCAAGCAGGCCACACACTGGATTTGATCTTTGGCGTAGGTATAGATGTGATCATGTCTCCTTCGATGAAGGTGCCATGGTCTGATCACTACGCTCTGAAAGCCAGGATTGACTTTCCACCCCCACCCTGCTTAGGTGGCGAGCCAATTTGGGCTCGCCCGCAGAGGCTGATGGACCCTGATAGATTCCGCCAAGCCTTGCGGGACCTTGCTCCCCCTGGTGACTCATTAATTGAGCTTGTGGAGGGCTAGAATACCCAGCTCCTGGCAGCCATCGATGAGATCGCACCTAAGCGCCCTCTGCGACCCCGCAGAAACTGGGCTCCCTGGTTTACCGAGGAGCTCTGGAAAATGAAGCGGGACCTCAGACGGATAGAGCGAGTATGGCGGGGTGCCCGTGACGGAGCCTCAAGAACATCTTATAGGGCTTTTATGAAAACCTACAAGATGGCGGTGAAGGCTGCTAAGAAGTCTTACTTCTCGGCCTCCATTGCATCCGCTAGCTCTCGCCCAGTGCAATTATTTAGTATAATCAGGTCTTTAACATCCCTTGAGGGACAGCCAAATTTAAGTAACAATTTGACACACAGCTGTGAGGCATTTGTGAGCTTTTTTGCGGAGAAGGTCTTATTGCTCCGCCATGACCTCCCTGCCAATTTGGATACAATAAAGGAACTGGAGGCCCCTCGACTGTCCTTGGGTCCAGTATTGGACCACTTCGACCGGATATCCCCAGCCGTTGTGGACAGACTCCTCCGAGCTGGAAAGCCCACCACCTGTCCTCTCGACCCGTGCCCGTCTTGGCTGATTAGAGCGTGTCCAGATGAGGTGCGGGCCCTCCTGGGGGATATCATCAATTTGTCCCTTGGCACGGGGACATTCCCAAGGGAACTGAAGGAGGCAGTGGTGCACCTGCTCTTAAAGAAAACATCATTAGATCCTTTAGATCTATCCAATTACCGCCCGGTTTCGAATCTTCCGTTCCTGGGTAAGGTGATTGAGAGAGTGGTTGCTGAACAGCTTGGTGGGTTTCTGGATGAAACATCGGCTCTGGATCCATTCCAGTCCGGCTTCCACGCTGGTCATGGGACTGAGACGGCTCTGGTTGCCCTAACAGATGATCTTCATAGACAGCTAGATCGAGGCGGGTCGAGGCTGCTGATTCTTTTAGATCTGTCAGCAGCTTTTGACATGGTCGATCACGAACTTCTGGACCACTGCCTTGCCGACGTGGGGATCCAGGGCACAGTCCTTCAATGGCTGCGCTGGTCGGGGACAGAGGGTGGCGCTTGGGGGGAAATTGTCATCGCGCCACTCCTTGGTGTGTGGAGTACCTCAGGGTGCGATACTCTCCCCGATGCTTTTCAACATCTTTATGCGCCCCCTCGCCCAGCTTGTCCGGAGTTTTGGGCTGGGTTGCCATCAGTATGCTGATGACACCCAACTCTATCTGTTGATGGATGGCCATCCTGACTCGGCCCCTGATCCGGCACTGACCAGATGTTTGGAAGCTGTGGCTGGATGGTTACGTGGGAGCCAGTTGAAGCTAAATCCTTCGAAGACAGAGGTCCTGTGGCTGGGACGGGACGATATGGGATTGGGGGGGCAACTCCCATCTCTTGCGGGGGCGCAATTAGTGTCAGCACCGTCCGTTAAGAGTTTGGGTGTGATCTTCGACACCTCCCTTTCCATGGAGGTGCAGATTGCAGCTATAACGAAGGCGGCATTTTTCCATCTCCGCCAAGCTAAGCAGTTGGCTCCTTACCTCTCTCGCCCTGACCTAGCCACTGTGATCCACGCGACGGTCACCTCCAGACTGGATTATTGTAACTTGCTCTACATGGGGCTGCCCTTAAGACTGACCCAGAAACTCCAGCGGGTGCAGAATGCTGCAGCGAGACTCCTTACGAGGTCTTCACTGTGAGATCACATTCACCCGGTGCTATACCAGCTGCACTGGCTCCCGGTGGAGTACAGGATCAGGTTTAAAGTGCTGGTTTTAACCTTTAAAGCCCTATACGGCCTAGGACCCTCGTACCTCCGGGACCGCCTCTCCTGGTATGCCCCACAGAGAAACTTACGGTCTTCAAATAAAAACATCTTGAAGGTCCCAGGCCACAGAGAAGTTAGGCTGGCCTCAACTAGAGCCAGGGCTTTTTCGGCTGTGGCTCCGATCTGGTGGAACACTCTGTCACAAGAGACCAGGGCCCTGCGGGACTTGACATCTTTCCGCAGGGCCTGCAAGACAGAGCTGTTCCACCAGGCCTTTGGCCAGGGCACAGCCTGACTCCCTCCCTCGGCAGTCTTCGTGGAGCTCTGGCCCAATGGCTGCCAGTGGCTTGAATTAAATAATTTTATAATGAATGATTTTAGAGTGTTGTTTATGCTGTACTTTTGTACTGTTTTATTGTTGTTGGCCGCCCTGAGCCCAGCTTCGGCTGGGGAGGGCGGGATATAAATTAAATGAATTATTATTATTATTATTATTATTATTAAGTGGGAAGGACAAGTTAATCTCAGGATTGTGGGTTCGAGCTCCACATTAGGCAAATGATTGGACCCTTCCAACTCTATTATTCTATTATTTTATTATCCCATCCCTATTTCTTTTTCTTTTTATGTCATTAGTAAGTGGGTTCAGACACTTCTAATTATTTGACTGGGCAGTACAGATGACTATCTTACCAAATGCTGGCAGAAAATAGCCATGCAAAAAGCAGTGGAACCTGCAAATGTTTAGAAAACACACTCACTGCTTTCCAAACATGCTGAACACTTGATTGAGCATATGTGTTAAACAAAGCCCTTAGATTTTAGAGTGCTCTCTATGGAGCATCTTCCAGAAATCATTTCTGAAAATGATAGACTGACTAGACCAGCCAGGCACATTCCTCCTTACAATGTATGTTTATATAGTAAATCTAGAAACCACCCTGAGTTTAGGTTACAGCTATTGGGATTAGTGGGCGTCTCATGGGCCGCTATAGGTTTGTAGAGTGCAGCTAAGTTGATGTCTGAATTATGAATTAGCTTCTTTCTAGTTCCAAATGGGTAAACCTCAGAGCAATTTATATACTTAGTGCTAAGTGTTCCTAAAGCACAGAGTATTTATTTAAACCATGCAGATAAAGCGTAATACCCCAAAAGAAAGGACTGTCTGCCTAGCAGCCGAGTAACAAGCAATCTTAAGGATTATAATTGGAGGTAGGGACACAGGGACCATCTCTGGGAGGCCCTAGGGGCCTAGGCACCCACAAAATTTCTACTGTGGGTACACATCGTGTGCTTGCCACTGCTCAGTCTCCGCATGCTGCCGCTGCCTCCCACTGCCTTATCTCCGCTGGCTATCTGGCCCCATGGCAGTGGCTGGGCCGGGACCTCCACCTCTGCTGCAGGGCCTCTGTTGGGGCCTCGCAGTGGAGGCAGAGGCCCTGGCCCAGTTGCTGCAGTGGCGCCAGAGAGCAGCGGCAGTAGGTGGAGGCCGAGCAGCACTCACACATATGGGATAGCGCAACATGACCTCATGACGCACACACACACCACTGGGCACACACAGTCTGGGGCTCAAGTTGGTGCCTCTGAAAATAAAATTAAAAAGCTGGTGCCTTTGGGTATGGAAATTGAGTTGTTGCTGAAAAGGGTGACAATGATGCCGGATCTCTGCCTCTTGGCCCCCCTCCTCTCCTGCCTCTGAGTCTGGACTGCTCTTTGCTCCAGACTTTTCCTGCTCACTAAACCCTGTTACCCCTCCAGCTTCCAAGACCTCCTCTTCCCACCAGCAATCCCCGGACTCTGAGCCTTCTTCCCTTGGAGGTTCCCCAGCTGGTGCCTCCCACCATTCCTCTGTGTCCAGCCGGTCCATGATACCAGGCTTCATGGAAGTCTCACAAAATATTGTAATGCTCACCCCATTTCTCTGAATAACCAGAACTCCGAGAAGTTCTGGGGGTGCAATGTTTCAGTTTGCTTTGGAAGGAAGTTACTAGAGGCTTATTGGTATTTTTCTAATAGCTGCGTTTATTTACAAATATAAAGCTTGAGTATAGGTTGCCCATAGATTGCAGCAGGAAGCCAAAGTCCACTGTTCTCCCATCAGTTCTTCAGGAAGGCAGCTAGTGACCCAACCCAAGTCAGTCCTCTGTGTCTCCGCCAGTCTCTGCCTAACATCTCTGCCACCTCTCTGCACACACAGGCATCCTGACCTGTCATTTCCCCTTTTCAGCCCTTCAGAAAGCTTAAAGAAAGCAATCTAACAATTAATTCCTATAGGATCACCGTAATTGTTGATTCCTGGCTATAACAACATTTTTCACATTGCAGCCTCTGACTTGTTATTGTCTCGAATAGTCCTGTTCAGGGAACTCTGATCGGAAATGTAAAAGAGAATAAATTTGGACATGCTTCAAAAATACAGAAATAATGTGGTAACGTTCCGAAAGAAATGTACCCCTCCTCTACTGAAGTTGGTCACATGTGCTAGAACACTCAGTTGCAGTAAAGTAAACATGCTCTGATCTCGTGCCTCACCTAGGCAGCAGCTAATGTTGCGAAGGGCTGAAACAATATGCCAAGGGAATGCCATATAAGGGTAACAAGAAGGGAGTAGCCTATGATGATTGGATAAAAACCCACTGCAAAGAGGAGGAGAATGCTAATGATGTAAGAGTATATAAGCCTGAACCGCCCTTTTCACAGGGCTCAGCCTTTGGGAAATTATTCCGCTGTGCCTTTTTTATTTCTGAAATAAAACTTCCTTGTTTCTACTTCTGTTGCTGTGCATCTGTTGGGAAACGGGTAAGCGGAGGATCCTGGGTGCAACAATACAAGCCCTTTACTCTGTCAGAGGTGGGAAAACAGGGTGTATATTTGCAGTTCTGCTATAGAATGTCGAGCAGCGAAGTCAAAACACAGAATCAAAATACACAGTAAAAAGAAAAAAACTATGCTGAGGCAAACAGGCTTCTTCACACAAACTGTAAAACAACAATAGAAGAGAGCAAAGTAAAAGTAAAAAAGGAGCACACTGAGCCCATGTATTTATCCTGCCAGGCTCCGTGTGACTTACTGTGATTGAAATAATATTTGTATAAGGAATGAGTCTGCACTTTTCAGCATTTTCCAACACTTTACAGTGGTGCCTCGCAAGACGAAAAGAATCCATTCCGCGAGTCTCTTCGTCTTGCGGTTTTTTCGTCTTGCGAAGCAAGCCCATTAGCGGCTTAGCAGATTAGCGCTATTAGTGGCTTAGCGGATCAGCTGATAAGCGGCTTAGCGGCTTAGCAGATCAGCTGATAAGCGGCTTAGCGGATCAGCTGTTAAGTGGCTTAGTGGATCCGCTGATAAGCGGCTTAGCGGATCAGCTGTTAAGCGGCTTAGCGGCTTAGCGGCTTGGCTGGTAAGCGGCTTAGCGGCTTGGGAAAAAGGGGGGAGGAGGAAAAAAAACCCCGCAGGAACTCGCAAGACATTTTCGTCTTGCGAAGCAAGCCCATAGGAAATTCGTTTTGCGAAGCACCTCCAAAACGGAAAACCCTTTCATCTAGCGGGTTTTCCGTCTTGCGAGGCATTCGTCTTGCGGGGCACCACTGTACTGCTTCTGCTCTCAAAAGACCTTTGTCACTGTGATGGTCTGGGATTCCGATTCAGAGGATGAACCAGAGGAATCCCAGCCTGCACAGGAGTCCCCGCCTCCAGGGCCGGCTGAACTGGGGCAAGGCCTAGATGCTGAAGAGCCTGCACCTGTGGCAGAGCACCAGGAGCTGGCCCAAGGTGAAACCCTTCTGGCCCCAGAGGGGCTTGAGGACTCAGTGGCTACAGGTGAGCCTCCTCCAGGGCCCAGTAACCCTTCGGCCTCTCCTGATCTGCAGAGGCTTAGGGCAGAGAGGCGAAGGGAACTGGTTGCTCCCAGGAGGAGTGCTCGCCTTAAGGCCAGAGGAGGCGGGGCTCCTGGGGGCCGGGACCGCCCCTGGCCTTAGAAAAGGATAAAAGCCCAGTCAGCCTGGTCCCAGGTTGCGGGAGCAACGTCGTTGTTGGCTTTGGACCTTCCTGTGTTCCTGATCCCTGCTCGGCCTCCTGTTCCTGACCATCCGGTGTTCCTGTACCCTGCTCGGCCTCCTGTTTCAGCGTTCCTGTTCCCCGCCCGGCTCTCCGCCTCGGACCTCGCCCCTCTTTGTGTGGACTCAGACTATGCTCACGGTACCTTTCCCCCGGGACCAGCACAGTTTGCTCCCGCCACACCCACACTCCCCCTTCGTTGGGGTGTGTTTGGGAAGAGCCAGAGGCCATGGCTGACCAGGCGGCTGCGCTGGTGGCTTTGGCCCAGAAGAACCAGGCCTTGACTCACACCGTGCAGCAGCTCAGCGACGCGGTTACGGCACTTCAGCAGCGCTTGGAAGCCCTACCGGCTCCTGGGGCTGACGCCCCGGCTCCTGGCAAGTACCCAGTGGCTTTGCCCGAGAAATTTGATGGGGCCCCGGCCAGCTTTCCCATGTTCCTCGCCCAAGCCAAGCTGTATAATCAGGGGTGAGCCCGGAACTTCCCTGACGACCGCACCAAGGTGCACTTTTTGATTAGTTTGTTAAAGGACCAGGCGGCCAAGTGGGCGTTGCCGCTACTCAGGCAAGACTCCCCCTTGCTGGCAGACTATACGGGGTTTTGCAATCTTTTGGAGGCCGCGTTCAGCAACCCCCAGAATGGGAGTCAAGCCAACCGGGCGATTCGGCGGTTGAAACAGGGCAAGTCCACGGTGGCCGCATATACCACGGAGTTTCGGCTGTTGGCACAGGACTTGACCTGGAATGACTCGGCACTGCGGGACCAGTATCTCGAAGGGCTTTCGGACGAGATACTGGGCCAGCTGGCCACAATGGAACGCCCCACCACGCTAGACACTCTCATTCAACGGAGTCTACAGATAGACGACCGGCTGGAGGATCGTCGCCAGGCCCGGGGCCGACGACGCCTCCAGTTCTCGGCACCAGTTTCTTCCGGCAGCCCCACGGTCACAACTGAGTTATCGGAGGAGCCTATGCAGCTCGGGGCAGTGCGGCCACGCCTTTCCCCCGCAGAGAAGGTGCGGCGTCGGGAGGGGAATCTATGTCTCTACTGTGGCGGAAGTGGACACTACGCTCGGTCCTGCCCTGAGAAACACCAGCTGCAGGGAAACCGCCAACCCCCAGTAGCTGATGGCCCTAGCTACTGGGGGTCCCAAACAGCGCAGAATGGGCCCGCACCAATGGACTTGCAACATCTTATGGTTCTGGTACGTTTATACCCTCCAGGTGGGCCCTGGATTCTTACCCATGCTTTGGTGGATTCAGGAGCAACCCGTTCTTATATGGACGCTGCTTTTGCTGCCCATCATCAGGTGCCACTTCGGAACAAGCCAGAACCGGTCCAGGTGGAAGCAATTGACGGACGGCTTCTACGTTCAGGAGCCGTTACTCAGGAGACCCAGCCCCTGGTCCTGTGCCTCCAGCAGCACCGGGAGTTGCGAACTTTGGACATTGCCTCTATGCCCCGGTTCCCCCTCGTGCTCGAGATGGACTGGCTGGAAGCTCACAACGTTCAGATTGACTGGGTCAAACGGACTGTGCACTTCCCAGACCCATGTTCCCATGCTCAATCCGAGACGCTGGCGGCCGCGCCCATGGAGGAGGCAGCACCCACGCTCCCAGCCGTGTACCAGGACTACCAGGACGTGTTCGAGGAACAGGGGGCAGACCAGCTGCCGCCGCATCGGCCTTTTGACTGCGGCATAGACCTCCAGCCCGGAGCGCCCTTACCAGTGAGTCACTTATATTCTCTAACAGAGCCAGAGCGCGAGGCTTTGCAGGACTTCTTGCGCAAGAACCTGGAGCGTGGGTTCATTAGGCCTTCCACCTCGCCTACCGCGGCACCAGTGCTCTTTGTTAAGAAGAAATGTGGGGAACTCCGCCCTTGCCATGATTACCGAGCCCTGAACAAAATTACCATCCCCTTGCCCCTTATCTCGGAGTTGCTGGAGCGGGTGCAAGGGGCACAGGTGTTCACCAAGCTGGACCTCCGGGGGGCCTACAACTTGATTCGGATCCGAGCCGGGGATGAGTGGAAGACAGCGTTTGGGACCCGGTACGGGCAGTTCGAATACTTGGTTATGCCTTTTGGTTTGTGCAACGCGCCTGCTGTGTTCCAACGCTACATCAACCACGTGTTCCAGGACTTGTTAGACAAGTACGTGGTGGTGTACTTGGATGACATACTGGTTTACTCCCGTGACCCGGCTCGCCATGAGGGACATGTCCGGACCGTGCTGCAGCGCTTGCGTGAGCACCGTTTGTACGCAAAGCTCAGCAAGTGCGAGTTCCATCAGCGGACTGTGGACTTCCTTGGACACCGGCTCTCTCCAGATGGGGTGCAGATGGACCCTGGGAAGATGGCAGCGGTTCGAGAATGGGCGGCACCCCGGAACCGCAAGGACTTACAGCGTTTCCTGGGGTTCGCCAACTACTACCGGACCTTCATCGCAGATTATGCTCATCGCACCACCCCGTTGACCCGGCTACTGCGCCCAAAGACGCCGTTTTCCTGGGACAAGGAGGCAGAGGAGGCGTTTCAGGGGTTGAAGGCCTGTTTCCAGAGGGCACCAATCTTACAACATCCTGACCCCTCTCGACCCTTTGTGGTGGAGACCGACGCCTCCAGTACGGCTCTCGGTGCCGTCTTGTCCCAACAGAATGGACCTGAAGCACCACTCTTACCCTGTGCCTTCTATTCCCGCCAGTTCCTACCAGCGGAGCGTAACTATACTGTGTGGGAGCGGGAACTACTGGCCATCAAGGTGGCCTTTGAGGTCTGGCGCCACCATCTTGAGGGGGCACAACATCCGGTGGAGGTGAGAACCGACCACCGGAACATGGAGTACCTCCAGACCACCCGCAAGCTGAACCAAAGACAGATCCGGTGGGCGTTGTTCTTTTCCCGGTTCCAGTTCCGGATCCGCTACATCCCTAGCTCTCAGAACCAAAAGGCGGATGCCCTGTCCCGGAAACCTGAAGACAACGCAGACACGGTACAGCAAGCAGAACCCACCACGATCCTACCTTCAGCTGCATTCCTGGCCACCCAGGAGGCGGAGCCACTGCAGGCTCGGGTGCGGGAACAGCAGCGGGTCGACGCTTGGGCACAGGAACGACTCCGGGACCTGGCTGAAGGGTCCAGCCCACAGTATCCGGGGCTGGTCCTGCATCAGGGCCTTCTGCTGCACCACGGTCGTCTGTACATCCCGCCAGGGCCACTGCGGCTGGAGGTTCTCCGGATGGCCCATGATGCCCCAGCAGCGGGGCACTTTGGACGGTATCGGACCACCCATCTGGTCAGTCATGAGTTTTGGTGGCCCCGCCTGAAGGCTGACGTGGCTCGCTACGTTGCTGGTTGTGATGTCTGCCGGCGTGCCAAGGGCCCTACCGGGCGACCCCCCGGCCTACTTCAGCCATTGCCAGTTCCACCGCACCCTTGGCACACGGTTTCGTTGGACTTTGTAGTGGACTTACCCCCGTCTCGTGGCTGTACCTGCCTTCTAGTTTTCGCCGACCATTTCACCAAGATGGTACACTGCGCCCCCTGCCCATCTGTACCCACAGCCAAGGAAACCGCTCAGCTGTACCTTCAGCATGTCTTCCGCCTGCATGGCCTACCTGAGCGCGTGGTGTCCGACCGGGGCGTTCAGTTCACATCCCGGTTCTGGCGAGCATTACACCAGACCCTCGGGACAGAGGTCTGCCTCTCGTCAGCCTACCACCCACAGACCGATGGCCAGACGGAACGGGCGAACGCGGTGCTGGAGCAGTACCTCCGGTGTAACTGCAGCTACCAGCAGGATGACTGGGTCGACCACCTGGCATTGGCGGAGTTCGCCTACAACAACGCGGTGAATGCGTCCACCCAGCAGCCCCCGTTCCAGGCCAGTTACGGTTATCATCCACGGCTGTTTCCAGAGGTGCTGCCGGCATCCGCGGTCCCGGCGGTGACGGAGTGGCTTCAAGAGCTCCAGTCCCAGCAACAGCTTTTGGTGGAGCAACTGCACCAGGCCAAGGAAGCGCACAAAGCCCAGGCCGACCGCCACCGCCAGGTGGGGCCAGAACTTCGCGTCGGTAACCTGGTTTGGCTCTCCACTCGCCACCTCCACCCCTCTCGACCTTCGCGGAAGGTGGACGCCCGCTTCACCGGCCCGTTCCCTATCGTGGACCAAGTCTCTCCTGTGGCATTCCATCTCCGGTTACCCGCAACCCTGAAGGTTCACCCGGTCTTCCACAGGTCCCTTCTGAGTCTGGTGGCCCCACCCGACGAGTTCCACCCGAACCGTCCCCGACCGCAGCCAGTGTTGGTTCAGGGAGAGCCTGAGTACGAGGTGGAACGCATCCTGGACTCCCGATACCGCAGGGGAAAGCTGCAGTATCTCATTGACTGGAAGGGGTACAGACCGGAGGACCGTTCCTGGGAACCAGCGGCCAACGTCCACGCACCTGCCTGCCTCCGAGAGTTCCATGCGACGTACCCCGGCAAGCCGGGTCCGGACCCTCGGTTGAGGGGGGGGCCTGGGAGGGGGGATGGTGTGATGGCCTGGGATTCCGATTCAGAGGATGAACCAGAGGAATCCCAGCCTGCACAGGAGTCCCCGCCTCCAGGGCCAGCTGAACTGGGGCAAGGCCTAGATGCTGAAGAGCCTGCACCTGTGGCAGAGCACCAGGAGCTGGCCCCAGGTGAAACCCTTCTGGCCCCAGAGGGGCTTGAGGACTCAGTGGCTACAGGTGAGCCTCCTCCAGGGCCCAGTAACCCTTCGGCCTCTCCTGATCTGCAGAGGCTTAGGGCAGAGAGGCGAAGGGAACTGGTTGCTCCCAGGAGGAGTGCTCGCCTTAAGGCCAGAGGAGGCGGGGCTCCTGGGGGCCGGGACTGCCCCTGGCCTTAGAAGAGGATAAAAGCCCAGTCAGCCCGGTCCCAGGTTACGGGAGCAATGTCGTTGTTGGCTTTGGACCTTCCTGTGTTCCTGATCCCTGCTCGGCCTCCTGTTTCAGCGTTCCTGGTCCCCGCCCGGCTCTCCGCCTCGGACCTCGCCCCTCTTCGTGTGGACTCAGACTACGCTCACGGTACCTTTCCCCCGGGTCCAGCACAGTCACATGACATAGAAGTGGTTGGCCTAAAAAGGACATCTCTTTATATTTTAACATTTCAAATCTGGCCAGGGCTGGATTTAGGTTTGATGAGGCCCTCAGCTACTGAAGGAAATAGGGTCCTTTATAGGTCCAGCTGTCCTTTGTCAACAACAAATTTTCACTGTTTTTTGTGTTGAATGTATGCTATATGGTCATTTATGAACCTAATAGGTATCTCAAGCCATTTGCACATGTTGCCGTGCAACCAGTCCATGCAGAATGTAGGCACCCTATACATAAAAACGAGAAAACCAGTGATATTTGAGGGAGCAGGCCTTTACTTACATTACTTACATCATAGGAGCCTACAAAACACTGTTGCTGTACGTTTTATTTTATTGGCTTTTAATTTCATATTTTGGAAATGTACCTCCAGGTTTTTTTTCCCTTTTAAATTTGTTTGGGGCCCCCAAGAGAGTGGGGTCCTAAGCTATAGCTTAGAATCATAGAATCATAGAGTTGGAAGAGACCACAAGGGCCATCGAGTCCAACCCCCTGCCAAGCAGGAAACACCATCAGAGCACTCCTGACATATGGTTGTCAAGCCTCTGCTTAAAGACCTCCAAAGAAGGAGACTCCACCACACTTCTTGGCAGCAAATTCCACTGTCGAACAGCTCTTATAAGCCGTTCCTTATAAGGCATCGTTTCCAGGTCTTTGACCATTTTGGTTGCCCTCCTCTGGACACGTTCCAGTTTGTCAGTGTCCTTCTTGAACTGTGGTGCCCAGAACTGGACACAGTGCTCCAGGTGAGGTCTGACCAGAGCAGAATACAGTGGCACTATTACTTCCCTTGATCTGGATGCTATACTTCTATTGATGCAGCCCAGAATTGCATTGGCTTTTTTAGCTGCTGCATCACACTGTTGGCTCATGTCAAGTTTGTGGTCAACCAAGACTCCTAGATCCTTTTCACATGTACTGCTCTCAAGCCAGGTGTCACCCATCTTGTATTTGTGCCTCTCATTTTTTTGCCCAAGTGCAATACTTTACATTTCTCCCTGTTAAAATTCATCTTGTTTGTTTTGGCCCAGTTCTCTAATCTGTCAAGGTCGTTTTGAAGTGTGATCCTGTCCTCTGGGGTGTTAGCCACCCCTCCCAGTTTGGTGTCATCTACAAATTTGATCAGGATGCCCTAGAGTCCATCATCCAAGTCGTTGATAAAGATGTTGAATAAGACCGGGCCCAAGACAGAACCCTGTGGCACCCCACTAGTCACTCTTCTCCAGGATGAAGAGGAACCATTGATGAGCACCCTTTGGGTTCGGTCAGTCAGCCAGTTACAAATCCACTGAGTGGTAGCATAGTCAAGTCCGCATTTTACCAGCTTCTTTACAAGAATATCATGGGGCACCTTGTCAAATGCCTTGCTGAAATCAAGGTAGGCTACATCCACTGCATTCCCTTCATCTACTGGGGTTGTAATTCTGTCAAAAAACGAGATCAGGTTAGTCTGACATGACTTATTTTTCAAAAATCCATGCTGACTATTGGTTATCACAGCATTCCTTTCTAGGTGCTCACAGACTGTTTGCTTAATGATCTGCTCCAGAATCTTCCCTGGTATTGATGTCAGACTGACTGGGCGGTAATTATTTGGGTCCTCTCTTTTCCCCTTTTTGAAAATAGGGACAACATTTGCCCTCCTCCAGTCTGCCGGGACTTCGCCTGTTCTCCAGGAATTCTCAAAGATGACTGCCAGTGGTTCTGAGATCACATCTGCCAGTTCTTTTAATACTCTTGGATGCAGTTCATCTGGCCCTGGAGACTTGAATACATCTAAACTAGCCAAGTATTATTGTACTATCTCCTTAGTTATTCCGGCCTGTGTTTCCTCTGCTGAATCATTTGCTCCAAATTCTTCAGGTCAGGCATTGTTTTCTTTATCGGAGAAGACTGAGGCCCTTTCTGTGTCCCCTGTTTGCATTTCAACATCTTCTCCTCTGAGTGACCCCACTGTTTCTTTGTTCTTCCCTTTGCTACGAACATACCCATAAAAGCCTTTTTTGTTGCTTTTAGCCTGAGCTCATTCTGTGCTTTAGCTTTTCTGACTTTGTGTCTACACGTTCTGGCTATTTGTTTGAATTCCTCTTTGGTGGTTTCCCCCCTTTTCCATTTTTTGTACACATCCTTTTTTAATCTTAACTCAGTTAAAAATTCTTTAGATAGCCACCCTGGCTTCTTTAGGCACCTTCCATGTTTCTGTCTCATTGGTATTGCCTGAAGTTGTGCTTTTAGTATATCCCTCTTAACAAACTCCCAGCCATCATGAACTCCCTTTCCTTTTAGTATTACTGTCCATGGGATCTCACCCAGCACTTCCCTAAGTTTTATGAAGTCGGCTTTCTTAAAGTCAAGAAATTGAGTCCTAGTATGCTTGGCTGCTCCTTTCCGCTGTATAGTAAACTTCAGAAGAGCCTAATGATCCTTCTACTTCTACCCCACTAACCAGGTCATCAACATTGGTTAGGACCAGATCTAAAATGGCTGTTCCTCTTGTTGCTTCTCCCACTTTCTGGACAATGAAGTTGTCTGCAAGGCCAGTGAGGAATCTGTTTGACCTTATGCTCTTGGCTGAGTTTGACATCCAACAAATATCCGGGTAATTGAAGTCCCCCATTAATACTATCTCCCTTCCTTTTGCATGCCTGGCCATCTGTTCCAGGAAGGCATCATCTATGTCCTCCGTTTGGCTTGGGGATCTATAGTAAACTCCCACAATGAGGTCACTGTTATTCTTCTCTCCCTTAATTTTGACCCAGATGCTCTCACTTTGGCTTTGAGGTTCTAAATCTTGGATCTCTTCACAGGTATACACATCCCTGACATATAACGCCACTCCTCCTCCTTTCTTGTCTGGTCTGTTTCTCTGAAATAGATTGTATCCCTTCATTATTACATTCCAATTGTGGGACTTATCCCACCAGGTTTCAGTGATGCCTATTATGTCCTATTTAGTTTGCTGTACCAAGAGCTCAAGCTCATCTTGTTTATTTCCCATGCTTTGTGCATTAGTGTACAGACATTGAAGTCCATTAATCATTCCCCCGTGTCTCTTATTTAAGGATTTTTTCCTCCCACCACTAGGTCTGCGTGCTGTTTGCTCCATTTGGTCTATCACATTTGGATGATCATCTTCATCAATTGATAGACTCCTACCTACAGGAGCACTGTCTCCCTCCCCCACATTAGTCAGTTTAAAGCCCTCCTGATGAGGTTTCTGAGATTTTTGGCAAAAACATTCCTCTCAACCATTGTGAGGTGCAGCCCATCGCTTGCCAGAAGTCCATCTTTAAGAAACTGCAGTCCGTGATCTAAGAATCCAAACCGTTCCTGTTTACACCATTTGCGAAGCCAGTTGTTCACTTCCACTATTTTTCCCTCTCTCCCTGGGCCACGTCGTTCAACTGGGAGGACAGATGAGATGACAATTTGTGCATTTAATTGCTTCAATTTCCTGCCCAGAGCCTCGTAGTCTCTTTTGATAATCTGGAGGCTATTGCTTGCAGTGTCATTGGTTCCCACATGAACCAAGAGGAAGGGGTATTTGTCAGTGGGTTTTAAGATTCCTTGCAGTCGTTCAGTTACATCTTGGATCTTAACCCCGGGGAGACAGCACACTTTCCGAGACATCTTGTCAGGAGCACAGATCACTGCTTCTGTTCCCCTCAGTAGGGAATCCCCTATCACCACTACACGCCTCCTCTTAGGTCTGGTTGGGGTTCTTCCGTGAGCTGTCCGTTCCAAGGTCGCCTGCACATTCCCTGAGAACTGACTTTGCTGCTCGTCTTCATATACCTGATCGACTGTAATGAGGGAGAGATCCTCAAATGGAGTCTGCTCTTCGTCTTCCATGCTAGGGGAGAGGACCTCAAAGCGACCTCAAAGCGATTGTGTATTTCTAAACAATCAGAGCGAACCCTGGGCCTCATACTTCTTCGAGTCACATTTCTCCATATATCTGGCTCCTGTGTTGGTGAACTAGCCTCCTTCTCAGGGGAGTCCCCTGTCTCCTCCTTGGTGGAGACGGTGTGCTCTGTTGTTTCCAAGAAGAGCTCCAGCTCTCTAATTCTTTGGAGCGTAGCTACACGTTCCTCCAGTTGCTGGACTTTGTCTTGTAAGAGGGCAATCAACATGCAATTGCTGCAGGTAAAGCTGCCTGCAACCTTTGGCAAGATGGCAAACATTGCGCAGGAACCGCAGGCGACTGCAGCTGTTCCCTCACCCTCCATCTTGAGAATGTGTCGTTGGGGGTGACTACAGCGGTTCTCCATCATAAAAAGCATGAAGACAGGACAAGTAACTCCCCCCCCCCAAAAAAAAACCCTAGGTCTCCCCCAACAAACCTTTGAGACTAGCTCCCCTAAATCTAAAAGATGGATCAAACTGCCCTGCAAGCTCTGATAAGCTCCTCCCACAGCTAATCACCTACCTCAACAGAAACCCTGCCCCCTCTGACCTTTGCACAGGGAGAGCAGCTAATCAGCCACAAGAAACACACACAAGAAAACCCTTTTTGCTCCTTCTTCAGCTGCTGCCCTGCAGAGAGGGAGGGAGGCTGGGAGGGGGCCCCCCTGCTTGCCATAAGCAGCTCCTGCTGGCGGCAGAGGGATCCCACCGCCATCCGTATAACGCTTCAGCGGCACCGGTGGCAAACTGCTATGTACAGCACATGCGTTGTATGTAGCAGTTTACCGCAGGCGCCGCTCAAACGCCGTACAGACAGTGGCAGGATCCTCTGCTCACGGCTGCAGCCACAAATGGAGGATCCTCTGGCGGTGCGATGGCTCTGGCGGTGCGATGGCTGCTGGCGCTGCTGCGCCAGGGTGGCAGGGCAAGCACCCTGTGGGCTGCCTTCTTGTCACCCCCCTCAGACATGGAACGTGGGGCGCACCGCCCCCTGCCCCCACCTTGTGATGCCACTGGCAAGAACTCGCTGACTGGCTCCAGCCCAGCAGGAGGGGGAGGAGCAGCACCATTGCCTCCCTTGCAGCCACCCCAGACTCCCCTCCCTGGGCACTGGCAGGAGAATGACGGAGCTCCAGTCTGAGCTGCTACTGCGGAGATGGCAGGCGGTCGGTCAGGGCAGCACAAATTGTTTAGGGGTACATTTACCCCTGGGTCCCCCCAGAAAAAAGCACTGTTTTTAACTCTTTTGAGCCAGACTGTATGCAGTATGTTCTGGTGTTATCCAAGGTGTTTTGGAAGCATGGCTCCTCCGTTGGGTGTTTGGAGATGTAATGGACTTTCTTGCTTGAGCCAGGCTATCTCTCCCTCACTTTTGGTGGCCCATAATTCACCTCTGATCTGCTTCCGTGCCTCTAGGCTTTCTGCTGTTTCATCCTTGCCCATCAGTATGGGGCTCATCTACATTTTACTATCTCCCTCCTCCCCCAATTTGACTATGTCTCCCTTCCGTAATGAAAGGAATTTTCCTGGAGGAGTGAGTGGATAAAATCCTGTGATCTGGAAGCTTCCAGCTAAATTTCTAATCCTTGTTGAGCCAAATTTCTTTGCCATCTGTTTGATTGCCAGGGTGGCGTGGTTCAGCTGTTGTGATATGCTTTGGAAAGAGTTTCTGCCTGCCCTCTTTCATTGCCTACAGGACAATTAACAGCCTCCTTTTCATTCCCTTTAATGAAAATATTTTGGGGGAAAGAATGGGCAGGTTGTTTAATGTACAGGCCCAGTCACACTTTGCATTGATCAGGACTGGGAAAGAGGCTTTGGTGGGATGATAAGAGGCAAATAGGAACATGGGGAAGGTTGCTAATTTCAAACTGACATCAGGCTCTTAAGGTCTCATCTGTCTTGGGATGGCCACAAACATCTTTTTGAAGAAGGGTGTTATTTTTCTTTCTTTGCAGATCTCAGGCTGAATTTCATCCAGGCATGGTAGGACTGAAGTCAGGGCATGTGTCTTCTTGTAGTAAGGCCAGAACATGTTAAAAAGCTATGGGTAAGATAGGTTTGTCAGTGAGCAATTTGACAGTGTCTCCCCAGACTTGTCTTTTGTGACTATTTAGCTTAGACGAGATCTGGGGCAGGGGGTCCACTTGGCAACAGCCTACCCCATGTACTCAGCACTTAGGGGGCAACTTTCACAAGATGTGTGGAGCTGTGAGGAGGCAGAAGATGCTTCATGGCTCTGAGCCAGGCTGGGGTCACTCAGTGTGGGTGTAACAAGGCTGGTGAAAGTGTTGCCATTCCATAAGGATTAAGCTGCTGCTCCTGAGCTTGGTGATACATGACTAGCCTGCTGCAGATTGTTAGGTTAGTTAAGAAAGTTGCTGCAACCTCTTTTTATTTATCATCAGTGTGCCAACGGTCTTGCACTATATTTCTGCAAAGCAGCTTACCTTAAGTTTTGTTGTTTGTATTCCTTATTTTTAAACATTTTAGTAAATACTTTTTTGTAATAATAGCAATAGTTTGAGAACCTGGACTTGTCTGGAACCTTCAGTATGTAGACAGAAAGTCAAAAGTAGAATGGAGCTCCCTTCCCTTCCCTGCTCTCACCCATGACATCAAGGTCAGAAAGGGTCTCAAGGGATTTGGAAAGGTTCTCGTAAACACTGTATGTTTAAATTATGATTAAGTCATGTTTACCAGTTAATTGTGCAGTAAATAAAGCTGCGGCTTTCACCTTCCAGTCATACCATGGCAGAGTGTTAATTAGGATTTAGAAGCTGGCAGGAGGCCAGCGCTTAGGCTGCATGGGAGGTTGAGAGGTGCAGCTTGGTTATCAGTTATGTTGACATGTGCTGAGCGTTGTGGTTAGACAGCATACCCCAAACTCCTAGGTCGAGTATTCCATGTTATGAAAGGCCTGCTGTTTAAAATAGTTGGCTCGCCATCAAACTCAGAGTTAGAAGATCAAGAGCAATTTTTTTCTCTTTCCATCAGATTTTATGAGATCTTATCCACACAGGGAGGGCATGGAGAGAGAGAGAGAGAGAGAGAGAGAGAGAGAGAGAGAGAGAGAAACAGCAACATCGCTCACTATTTCACTACGAAACACACAGGCATGAAGTGCAGGATTGCAGTCTTCCACTTGTGCTCAAATCTTGTTTTTAGGAGAGTATAACTGGAGACAAAAGGTAAGAAGGATTCTTAAAGGCTCCAAAATGTAAAAATTCACAACACCTTTTTATTATTGTGTTTTTGAGTCTTTAAGAATCCTTCATATGGTTAGTCTAACTCATTTGAAGGGGCAAGAAATCAACATTTTCAGTTCTTCACATGACGCTAAAAAAAGCAAAATGCTAATCACAACTGAAACACACTCATATACAAAGAGCAGCCTAAAGATTAAATAAGTAAAGTGAAATGCTGATGTGTGGGAAAATAAATTGTATAATGCTGTACAGTGAAGATGTCATTCAAGTATTGTTTCTGTTTAACTTAAGGTAGCAGTTAAACTTGAAGTTAAGGAGACTCAGCGCAATTTAATCTGCATACTAATTAAATGAAGATTACAAATTGGAGAACTGAGTTATCAATTGTGCATAGTTGCTAATCTGTCATAAGCGAGGTAGGTGATGTCTCAGGAAAAGTCTTACAATTCTTATTTCTGTAGTTGATTAATGGAACTTGGTGAATGCTGCAAGTACTGCACATGCTTATAGTGCGAAATATGGGTTTGAGGCTTCACCAGTTTTATCTCTTTCTTGTCATTTTAGTTTTAAAATATGAGATTCCTCTTCAGGAATAGTGCCCTGAAATTTGGTTTCATATTTTGTCAAACCATGTATCTAACCTAGAAATTATTTTGTACTTCTCAAATTGAATGCTGTTTCTAAGAAAGAGCACTAGACATGCACTGGATTTCAGTAGCCCAGAAAGGAAATGATAATTAATAGGCATGGCTGTGAAATACAGTGGAACCTCGTTTTGGAACATAATCCGTTCCAGAAGACTTTCGACTTCCAAAATGTTCAAAAACCGAGGAACAATGGGCAGTTGGCAAAACCCATTAAGAAAAAAGAAAAACACGCAGTGGAAGCCGTTCAACTTCCAAGGTGTGTTCAAAAATGGAAGCAATTACGTTTTACGTTTTTGGCGTTTGGCTTCCAAAACGTTTGGCTTCCGAGATGCTCAATAACCAAGGTTCCACTGTATTTAATAAAAATAACAAATGTCTTAGATGTGGACAATAAATACTTATGAACAGAAAGTGAAGGTTTTTGGTATCCTTTATCAGCTAGATCAGTGGAACAAGTGATTAGCATACAGTGGTACCTTGGGTTAAGTACTTAATTCGTTCCTGAGGTCCGTACTTAACCTGAAACTGTTCTTAACCTGAAGCACCACTTTAGCTAATGGGGCCTCCTGCTGCTGCCGCACCGCCGGAGCCCGATTTCTGTTCTCATTCTGAAGCAAAGTTCTTAACCTGAAGCACTATTTCTGGGTTAGCAGAGTCTGTAACCTGAAGCGTCTGTAACCTGAAGCATATGTAACCTGAGGTACCACTGTAATTAATGGGCCATCACAGATCTAGTACTACAGACAGAACTTCCACATTATGACCAGCAAACTTGTAAGGCAGAACAGAAGAGCGCCCTTTTAGCCATGCCCCCTGCATGCCCACCAGGCCCACTCCCCTTGCTGGCTTTGCGTTCAGTATCCCATGCATAGAGGCTCCTCCATGCCAGTAGGAATTCTGGCTAGTCAGGATTCCTGCCTGCATGGAAAAGCCCTTGTGCCCTTGTCGTTTTGGACATGTAGAACAAGGTTGGAAGAGACCTTTGTTTGATTTTAATTTTTAAGTGGACTGAACTCATTTGCACCTCTTGGACTCAAATGTTGATTGGAATGTAATTATTCTTCTGATTTTGCATTTCTCCAGGTTTTGCAGCACAGTTCCAATCTCCAAAAGATAGCGACATTTTAAAATGCAGTTCATTTGCAATGTGTGCATTATTAATTAATTAAATTCCTATACCAACCTTCATTGGAGGATCACAGGGCAGTTTACAATACAAAAACGCAAAAATACACAATATAGTAACAAACCTCCCCCCAGTTTAAAAGGACATAGATTGTTAAGTTAGCCAAAGGCCTTGGAGAAGAGGAATGTTTTCACCTGAAGATATGCAACAAAGACACCAGGCAAACCTCTCTTGGGAGAGCCTTACACAAGTGGGGACCCATTGCAGAAAAGGCCCATTCTCATGTTGATGCCCTCTGGACCTCTTGTGGAGGGCCTCAAAGGATGATCTCAGGATCCAGGTAGGTTCATATGGGGAGAGGCAGTCCTTGACGCATTGTGGATCTCAGAGTCATAGCTAGGTGATCTTGCATCCCTGGCAGAACCGTCAGATTACACCCCCTAGCCACAAACAAATTAGCTTTTCTTTCCACCTCTCCTCCACACACACACCCTGCACCCATTCAATTCCTCACACACTTCACCTTGTAATTAATTATTTTTGTAATTTTTTGTAATGAATTCTGATTGAATTCCCCAAGATGGGGAAGGCTGACCTAGTTGATATAGGCATCTCCACTTATGCGCAGGTTATGTTCCGGGCCCCTGCCTGCATGTGAAATTGCATAGGGAGAAGGGCATGGGAGCCAAATTCTTGGGGCCAGGGTTCCTTCAACCCCCCCAAAAAAAATTGAGGAAGTCCCCCCTCCCCCCAGTTAATGGGCATTGCCATTCAAATAGTGTGTGCGCGTTCCATCTTGTGGTTGATTATACAAGGCAGTGCTTACCTGCTTTTATTCAAGTTAGCACCCATGAGGGAGGGTGTGCAAAAGGGGAGAGAGAGAGAGAGAGAGAGAGAGAGAGAGAGAGAGAGAGAGAGAAGTGACTCTGGAGTAGGCAGGGTTTTAAGTTGGTGAGCCTGAAGAGGCAGGGGCGCAGGCAGTGAGGTGGGCCAGGCACTGTCAGGAGCCGAGGCTGGTGGACCTTCCCAGCCCCGAGGCCCTGAGCAAGGTCTGGGAGAGGGCAACTGGGATGGGGTGCTGGGGCACGCACAGGATCCTCCGCCAGACTGCCCAGCCAGCCCACCTGCCAGGAGGGCCAAGAGGCGAGGGCGGCAGCCGAGAGCAGGAGCCACCCAGCACACCCTCTTCCCCGCCCTGCCTGGGCTGCGGGAAGGGAGCACTGACTGGACAGAGCGCCTGGCAGAGTGTCTCTGTAGCTGATTTTATGCCCCCCCTCGTTTGCACCCCTGCTGGGGGCCCACCTCTCCACCCCCTAGCTATGGCCCTGGTGGATCTAAGCCATTTATCACTTTATAGAATAAAGCCAACACTTTGAATTGGGCCCAGAAACTGATTGGCAGCCAGTGCAGTCGGCCCAGGATTGACACATGTTCAAATTGTCCTGCCCTAAGTGAACAACTTAGATAGTGAAAGATACAGGAAATTGAATGCAGAATTCCAAAAAATAGCAAGAAGAGACAAGAAGGCCTTCTTAAACGAGCAATACAAAGAAATAGAGGAAAACAATAGAATGGGAAAAACCAGAGATCTGTTCAAGAAAATTGGAGATATGAAAGGAACATTTCGTACAAAGATTTCCATAATAAAAGACAAAAGTGGAAAGGACCTAACAGAAGCAGAAGACATCAAGAAGAGGTGGCAAGAATACACAGAGGAGTTATACCAGAAAGAAATGGATGGCTCGTACACCCCAGGTGGTGTGGTTGCTGACCTTGAGCCAGACATCCTGGAGAGTGAAGTCAAATGGGCCTTAGAAAACACTGCTAATAACAAGGCCAGTGGAAGTGATGATATTCCAGCTGAACTATTTAAAATTTTAAACAATGATGCTGTCAAGGTGCTACACTCAATATGCCAGCAAGTTTGGAAAACTCAGCAGTGGCCAGAGGATTGGAGAAGATCAGTCTACATCCCAATCCCTAAGAAGGGCAGTGCCAAAGAATGCTCCAACTACCGCACAATTGCACTCATTTCACACGCTAGCAAGGTTATGCTTAAAATTCTACAAGGAAGGCTCAAGCAGTATGTGGACCGAGAAATCCCAGAAGTGCAAGCTGGATTTAGAAGAGGCAGAGGAACCAGAGACCAAATTGCAAACATGCACTGGATTATGGAGAAAGCTAGAGAGTTCCAGAAAGACATCTACTTCTGCTTCATTGACTATACAAAAGGCTTTGACTGTGTCGACCACGGCAAACTATGGCAAGTTCTTAAAGAAATGGGAGTGCCTGATCACCTCATCTGTCTCCTGAGAAATCTCTATGTGGGACAAGAAGCTACAGTTAGAACTGGATATGGAACAACTGATTGGTTCAAAATTGGTAAGGAATACGACAAGGCTGTATATTGTCTCCCTGCTTATTTAACTTATATGCAGAATTCATCATGCGAAAGGCTGGGCTGGATGAATCCCTAGCCGGAATTAAGATTGCCAGAAGAAATATCAACAACCTCAGATATGCAGATGACACAACCTTCATGGCAGAAAGTGAGGAAGAATTAAAGAACCTTTTAATGAGGGTGAAAGAGGAGAGCGCAAAATATGGTCTGAAGCTTCACATCAAAAAAATGAAGATCGTGGCCACTGGTCCCATCACCTCCTGGCAAATAGAAGGGGAGGAAATGGAGGCAGTGAGAGATTTTACTTTCTTGGGCTCCATGATCACTGCAGATAGTGACAGCAGTCACGAAATTAAAAGACGCCTACGTCTTGGAAGAAAAGCAATGACAAACCTAGACAGCATCTTAAAAAGCAGAGACATCACCTTGCCAACAAAGTTAAAGCTATGGTTTTCCCAGTAGTGATGTATGGAAGTGAGAGCTGGACCATCAAGAAGGCTGATCGCCGAAGAATTGATGCTTTTGAATTATGGTGCTGGAGGAGACTCTTGAGAGTCCCATGGACTGCAAGAAGATCAAACATATCCATTCTTAAGGAAATCAGCCCTGAGTGCTCACTGGAAGGACAGATCGTGAAGTCAAGGCTCCAATACTTTGGCCACCTCATGAGAAGAGAAGACTCCCTGGAAAAGACCCTGATGTTGGGAAAGATGGAGGGCACAAGGAGAAGGGGACGACAGAGGACGAGATGGTTGGACAGTGTTCTCGAAGCTACAAACATTAGCCTGACCAAACTGCGGGAGGCAGTAGAAGACAGGAGTGCCTGGCGTTCTCTGGTCCATGGGGTCACGAAGAGTCAGACACGACTAAACGACTAAACAACAACAACAAGTGAACAACCTGGCCACTTACAATGAGATAAAATATGTATCTAAATGCATATTTGGTGTTAAAATACCATATAAGTACATATTTAAATGTACTTTTGAATTGAATTTTTTGCACAGTTTTTTTAAAAAAATCACAGGTTAATATGGACATGGGACAAAATGGGCTTGTCAAATCTGTGTCAACTTCACAAGCTTATTTATATGTCCATCCCTAGGAAAGGACCTTTTCATACGTTGCTGAATGTGTCAGTGTTGGGGGACCAGAGTGAACAAAGACATGATAATATCATAGAATTGTAGAGTTGGAAGTGACCCCATGGGTGACCAATCCCCTACTGTGCAGAATCACTGCTAAGGAATCCCTGACAGATGGCCCTCCAACCTCTGTTTGGAAAGCTCCACTTTGACATTGTCAGCCAATAAACAGATTTTCATACTCTGCCTATAACCTGGGCATGAAGTAGCTGCTGGTCATAAGCAGAAGATGATAACACAGATAGCATAGAAAAGTAGAAGTGGATCTTTTTTGCTAGGAATAATGGGGACAGAAGTCCTGAAAAAGCTGATTAATTTATTTATGTCCATGACAACAGCAGCTAGAACTTTATATGCACAGGAGTGGAAAGAAGGATTACCAGCGAAGGAGGAATGGCTTATGGACTAGGCTGAAATGGCAAAATTAACTGTCAAACTAAGAGGACATAATGATGAAGTGTTTAAGGAGGAATTGAGACCACTGGTGGATTATATATAAAAGTATCACCCATACATAAATCAATCATTTATTTATTGCCATCCACCCACAAATAGATTCCAGTACATAAAATACAAAAACATACATACTACTTGGACATTGGATAAAACTAAGCTTGTTTCAGACCTTTAACTAATACAAAGTGCTCTCTGATCCTGATTGCCTCAGAAAGAAACTTGGCAACTACCAAAGATACGCTGGGAAGAGATGAGGACAGCCCAATTGAGGAAGCTTTTTGGTGTTGCGCTTGGACCAGCAACTGACAACTCATCCTGAGCTAGATGTTGGTGTAGTCCTGTGTCCAGTTTGAAAACATTGACCTTAAGCCACTATTTTAAGGCTGCCCTCCAGACCCAGGTCAGTAGAGGGCATTCCCCAGTTTCCAAGAAAATGACTGAGTTAGGCACATATCTGAGGGTCTGGAGGAGAGCCCTCAAGAATTTAGCCTGGAGATTATCCAATTCAGTTGTTAATCCTCCACTCCAGATATTAGAGGCATTGAGCATTGAATACTTTGATGGCAGGTGGAATATATTGGCCCCCTTTAGTAAAGAAGTAGCAAAGAGTGGGCGATTGACTAACTTGTGCTTTCTGGAGGGCAGCAGATCTATGGGTGGTCCATGTCATTGTGTGATGGAATGTCCGTCCCAGGTATGGGAAGCTTCTCATCTGATCCAGGGTGTGCCCATCTGGTGCAGGAATAGCAATGGGAAATATCACACATAAATGTAGTTGCGGGGAGAATTTTAAATATAAACAGCGGATTACTGATGATAGCCAAATTTAGATAAATGAATATCAGGAAATGAGCGGCGGGAAAGTCAAGGAAAAAATTATGTTTAACATTTTGTTTATAGATGATGACAAATGTTTTGGAATATATATGAGAGAAAAGTAGAAGTGGATCTACACCTATTATTTTTAAAACTGTCTAGAAATTATATTTTTCCTTATTTCCATAAAACATAACAAAAACAGAAACATTTTTTTCATCAGAAAAATACGTTAAAATTTTAAACAAAGCAAATTACACTATTTCATGAACATACTCCCTTGTAAGCTGGAACTCTAGTCCAATACATCTCAAAAGGTTTCCATTTATCCCAGAGTGTGGATTGTCTGTTTTCTCTTGAAACTAAAGTAATTTACAATACGGATAAAATCAGTCATTAATTTTGCCAGACAAGTCCTCACATAGTCACATTAGACCTCAAACTGCTGAATGAATGCCCCTCTTGATACAGCCCGAAGTTCTTCTAACTTGGCTTGGGGGAGGAGGAGTTCTAAAATCTCAAGTGCATGTACCATTATAACATGGATTTTCAGTCATTTTTAATGGGTCTCCAGGACCTTTCTTTGAAGTGATGACTCACAAAGATGATTTTGTTGAGCCAACTGCACCATAAAAATATTAAGTGTGGTTTTGAGCAGTAAACGGTTTTATTATCCTGCTCACTTCCTGTCATGAAGCATTGCATTAAATTGAACTTTTTAAAGGATTAATGACCCATTTGCTGTGCTCCATGCAGTATTAGCTGTTATAAGAATGGCTGAAAAACCAGGTTATCAACACCAACGTTAATAAGGATATGTATATATACAAGCTCAAGCTATTCTACCCAAACTTTAAATCCTATTGCATTTGTATCCATTATTTTCCTCAGATATGACTGATGACTTCCAAGTGATATTTTGAGCAGCAGTGCCACAGGGGTATTGCCACAGGTGACAGAGGGAACCATATCTGCATCCATATCTCCTCCCAATGAGAATAATTCCTTACGTTTTCAAAGAAGCATACATTAGGCAAAATTGCATACAGGAAATAAAACGGCTTTGTGGCTTGGAGTGCCAGTGTGCAATAGTACATAATAGAAAACAGGTCAATTTGAAACAAGGCAAAGCAAAAGCTACCAAGACTGACTTTGCCTAGACTATAAACCAGATATTTCATAGATCTGTGTATGGACCAAGATATTGCATTGGCACTGCATTGGACCAAGGCAAGGCATCAGATACCTCAAAAGGGTGGGAACCTTCACAGATGGGACCCCCAAGTGGTTTCTGTCCAAAAGCAGCAGTACCTCTTGACACGCAGTGTAAGTTAATAACGCAGAGTCTTCTTCAGTAAAAGAATAAAGGCTTTACTGAGTTAAAATAAACTTGTTTGCAAATAACAGCAGAGTGAACAGAAGATTAAAGTAGCTTCAGAGCATACACAGTTACTGAGTCACATAGAGTCTCCACACAGAGACTTCACAGAGCACAGGCTACACAGAGAGAGAGAGACAGACAGACAGACAGAGAGTATGCCTGCAAGCAGAAACAATGCTTATACAGAGAATGAGTCATCCTCAAGATGAGGCACAGTGATTCAGCATGCTAAATGATTCTGCAGCTTTTCAGCATTTCACAACATTTCTAGACTGCTTTATTGTTGTACTGCTTCCGCTCTCAAATACCTTTGTCACATGACACCTCTCACCCACCCACAGCTAAAAAAGCTGCCCAAGGGTGTGGGTGGGAAGGGCAGTGAATGTTGTTGTTGCTGTGGCAGCGGCAGTCAAAGAAAAAAGGTGGAGCCACATTGGAGGATAGAGTTTGTGGGTGGGGGGTGGGAGCTCATCCACGGCTCCGATGCCAAGGGCCCCCTGATTTTTGCTGTTGTCCCTGATTCCTAGAAAACATCATTTTATGGTTAAAAAATAGCCGTAGTTCTGGCTTGCGCTCCCTGCAAGAGTCCTGACTAATCCAAGCAACACACATGGCTGGGAGGCAGGAAGATGGAGGTCAAGGTGGGAGATGTAGCCAAAATTGAGAAAGAAGTCTTGCTCCTGCAGGCATCTGCAGGTTTTGGAGCAACTGTGGAAAATATAGGCTCTGTTAGGATAGGGCATTTGATGATAAAAAGGGCAGAGGGATTAAGCTATTTTTAGACTATACAATCCAATTTCCTTGCCAGAGTGACAGAGTAGTTGCAGAGAGTCTCTTGCTCATCCAGAGCATGTTCCTTGGGGTATAACTTCATCTACATTGGAAAAAATGCTGATGTGTTCCCCAGGAAATGTAAATTCCATTACTGGAGAGAGGTGCTTCCTGGCAGTTGCCTCCATTACATTGTTGTTGTTGTTTAGTCGTTTAGTCGTGTCTGACTCTTCATGACCCCCTGGACCAGAGCACGCCAGGCACTCCTGTCTTCCACTGCCTCCCGCAGTTTGGTCAGACTCATGTTTGTAGCTTCGAGAACACAGTTCAACCATCTCGTCCTCTGTCGTCCCCTTCTTCTTGTGCCCTCAGTCTTTCCCAACATCAGGGTCTTTTCCAGGGTCTTTTCTTCTCATGAGGTGGCCAAAGTATTGGAGCCTGAGCTTCATGATCTGTCCTTCCAGTGAGCACTCAGGGCTGGTTTCCTTAAGAATGGATAGATTTAATCTTCTTGCAGTCCATGGGACTCTCAAGAGTCTCCTCCAGCACCATAATTCAAAACTATCAATTCTTCAGCGATCAGCCTTCTTTATGGTCCAGCTCTCACTTCCATACATCACTACTGGGAAAACCAGAGCTTGAACTATACGGACCTTTGTTGGCAAGGTGATGTCTCTGCTTTTTAAGATGCTGTCTAGGTTTGTCATTGCTTTTCCAAGAAGCAGGCGTCTTTTAATTTCGTGACTGCTGTCACCATCTGCAGTGATCATGAAGCCCAAGAAAGTAAAATCTCTCACTGTCTCCATTTCTTCCCCTTCTATTTGCCAGGAGGTGATGGGCCCAGTGGCCATAATCTTCGTTTTTTTATGTTGAGCTTCAGACCATATTTTGCGCTCTTCTCTTTCACCCTCATTAAATGCTAAATAGGGTGTCTACTTGTATTACACATAGCAGAGGTTCTGGGGATCAGCTAGGTGTGCACTTACATGATTTATTATGACAGGGAAGTTCTCCTGCATAAGAGATATTATGGGGAATCACTGAGGCTCAGCTTGAACCCCTCTCTCTTGGGGGAATACTTAGCTTGAATTATTGCAGCTTCCTCTGATTCTTTGCAATGGTGCTGTGTTCACTGATTAGAGGAAAGCCAAAACAAACACGTAGGACTAACTATTTCATAGAATCATAGAGTTGGAAGAGACCACAAGGGCCATCGAGTCCAACCCCCTGCCAAGCAGGAAACACCATCAGAGCACTCCTGACATATTTCAGTGGGTTTACTCTGAATAGAACTTAGCTGGATAAAACCAGTGGCACAGCGTGGGAGAGGCCACAGAGGCAATTGCCCCGGGCACAAAACTGATAGGGGTACAAATTTTCAACATCCGGTGCTGTCTCAATACAGTTGTGCACTTCTGTAGCTTGGCTCCCCTGAAAACGGCTTCTCCATACAAACCGGGAAGTGACCTCTCCAGAAAATGGAAGGACTCTTCTTTTCATATCTCTGCGGCTTTGATCTCCTGGGTGACATGGATGCAGTTAGGTAGTTGAATGTGCATGCATACTCCGTCTATTTCCCTTCAACCCCCCGCATTGCCCCAGGCACAGGCAACCCATGGTACGCCACTGCTTCAAGGTGCAATTCGAACCTCATTATGCCAGGTAGGCAGAGCAGAGGCATCTCTTCTTGGCCTGCATTCTTGGCAGAGGCCAACCCGGCCAACCTCTAGGTACACCCTGCTCCTAGGTACTGACTCCCATCCTGTCAGTCACTATCTACACCAAGGGTCAGCAACCTTTTTCAGCCATGGGCTGGTCCACCGTCCCTCAGACCATGTGGTGGGCCAGACTATATTTATTGGGGGGGGGGGGTGAACGAATCCCTATGCTCCACAAATAACCCAGAGATGCATTTAAGGTTACCAGATAAATAAATAAAGAAATACACATTTGGGACGTTGATGCTGCAGCGATGGCGGTGGCAGAAGGGCGGCCACCACCATGACCTCAACCACCACGTTTCCCCTACCTCTGAGGCTCCTATCTCTTTTCTCCATGAGCCTGGGCATTTGGGAAGGGAGGCTTCCTGTTGCCTAACTGAGAGATCCCTGCCCCCTCCTGCTTGCACGCAAACTCTGATAGGCAGCGTGAAGCCTCCCTTCACAGCTGAGAGATCCCTACCCCACTCCTGCTTGCATGCAAGTAGGAGTTGGGAGGCTGCTCCGATAGGCAGCATGAAGCCTCCCTTCACAGCTTAGTTGCTGGGGTCTGGGAAGGTGGAGGATGCCCAGAAGCTGCAGCTGAGAGCCCCTGCAACACCATCATATGGGGACTTCCAAGCAGCTCCTGAAGCCAGCCAGAGCCAACTGCTCCGGGCTGCTGTGACTGCCAATTCTGCGTTTCCTAGGGACATTAGATGACATTCAGGGACATTCTGGGGATGGAATTTGTCCGGGAACTTATTCGCAAATCCTGGGACTGTCCCCGGGAAACGGGGGCATCTCGTAACCCTATTTTAAATAAAAGGACACATTCTACTCATGTAAAAACATGCTGATTCCCGGACTGACCACAGGCCAGATTTAGAGGGCGATTGGGCCAGATCTGGCCCCTGGGCCTTAGGTTGCCTACCCCTGATCTACACAGTGGCACTTGTGGCCAGTGCTATTTTTCTAGAAAAAGAAGTGCCAGAACTCACCATGAATGTCTCCCTTATTCTCTTATAATGGCCATTATAAGAGCTGAGAGATGCTGGAACTGAGTTCTGGTGAGTTCCGGCTGAAAAAAAGCCCTGCTTGTGGCACTCTGCCAGCACAGACCTCCTACTTCTGCCTGCCCAGTGTGTGTGAGAGAGGAAGGTCTGCTGGAGGGATCCCTGCTGGATCAATCCCAATGGACAGGTTGGGAAAAAGGTCTAAGAGGCCTGAACTGGCCCAGAATCCACTGGATCTTCTACTGCTCTCACAGTTGCTACCGGCTGACATGGATTTCCAATGGAGCCAGCATGGTGTAGTGGTTAAGATTGGTGGATTTGTAATCTGGTGAACTGGGTTCGCGTCTCCGCTCCTCCACATGCAGCTGCTGGGTGAGCTTGGGCTAGTCATGCTTCTCTGAAGTCTCTCAGCGCCACTCACCTCACCGAATGTTTGTTGTGGGGGAGGAAGGGAAAGGAGAATGTGAGCCGCTTTGAGACTCCTTAAGGGAAGTGAAAGGCAGGATATCAAGTCCAAACAACAACTCCTCCTCCTCCTCTTCTTCTTCTTCTTCAATGTTTACTGCCACCATATGTTTTTTAAAGCGAATAATGGTCAATGTTATCTGTTGGAAATTTTCCAATTCTCACCTCACCTTAATCTTACATATAATGCTGCTGCAGTTCTCAGTGTTCCCCTTCAAAGCCCTCTTCAGCCTGAACTGTCCCAGTCCACCAGTCTTAAAGATTAAGGAGTGCACTTTCCTCCTCTGATGAGAATCCTTCTAAAATATCTACTTTACAGCACCCACTTCCTGCAACCTGCTTGCTTCTTGGTAAAACCGGGAGGTTTTATTTTAACTATGCTGCAGGTCTGGTGGAAAGACTTCATACTTTAGCCAAAATGATGACCACCAATGCTTAATAAATGACTTTAAACTTCTTTTATAGCCAGGTTTGGCCACCATTTGCAGAAACCTTTGGTCAGAATCAAATTTTAAAAATTTAATTATAGACGCCAGTGGGAAAACATAGAAAGCCAGACTAAAACTTTCACCATTTATTAAATAAATGTAACCACAGGTCCTCCTGTTGCATACTTTCCTAGTCAGGGAGACAAACTCCAACCAGGAATAAACCTAGAAATGTGGGGTGAGTGACATCACTGCCTCAAAAAGCCAAGAGAATCATATTGAAGGCAGAAAAAATTCAATGCCAGAGATTTGGGGTATTAATTAGCATTTAAAAAAAAAAGTCACCTCTGATGGACTATGCAGAACTTGATAAACTGACTGGGAAGATTAGGTATCAACGAAATCAAAAATTCATCGAGGACTGGGGAAAATTAACAGATTACTGGGAATGTATAAGTGATAATGAAATAACGTTAGTGGCATTTAGAGAAGCTCTGTGATAAAATAAGAAATATTGTAAAAAAGTAAAATATAAGAGGGGTAGGTATAAAGGCGATATCAAAATTTGGAAATGTGTATTTAAAGAAATTAAATTTCGAATGATTGGCAGAGAAGCCGAAGGAAGTAAAAAAATCAAAAAATTTAACAGAAATTGTAATGTGGTACGATTGTATGGAAAAATTAATAAAATATAACTATTAAAAAAAAGTCACCTCAATGCTGTGCAGCAAGTGCAACGCAGTGCATATTTGTTGTTTGCTTTTTAATAGGTTTGGCCTGTGAGAACAAGCATGCAGATACTTAGCTGTCATTTTTGAAGTGTTAAAAAATATTTTATAGTTGTAAAGGCTTGCAGTTAGTTACAGTAAATAGATGTTGGTGTTTTTGGAAGACTACAGATGGCTTCCACTTGAGGCTTTAAACATTTCCCACTCCTATTTAAATATTTATTATACCATATTCCCATATTCAAGCTATACATGATAGTTTGGCAGCTATAGTTTGGCAGAAGTGGGCAGCTACATCCCCAAGGCTAAACGTTGTTGCTAATATGGAACAATATTAGCTTCAGGCTTGGGAGCAGGTGGTACTTAAGTGGAGCAGAACCACCTCTTCATCCAAAGCCCTGCAATTCACACTGCCCTGGCAGAAGGTGGGGCTGGTTTTCTTCTTAGATCCAGATCAGGCCCCTCTTTGTTTGCAGATCCTTGGCTGATCCTGTCCTCATTCCACTCCACTTGGGAACCTTCCCCAGGCTGCCCTCAGAGGGAAGGCCGCAGCAGGTGCCTGCCTAGAGTGTGTGCTCCCCTTGAAGAGAAAATATGTTGCAATCTAAAGTACAACCCTCTGCAATGCACATGAGTTCCATGTGAGATGTCCCAGGTGGTTCTCCAGCATCAAATCACCGTGTCAAGGGCTCAAGGGCAAAAGAAGTGCAAGAAGAGTCTGCTGGAAGAGGGAAGTGGCCCATCTAGTCCAACATCCTGTTCTCACGGTGACCAACCAGAAGCCTGGCTCTGAGAGGAACAGCACTCTCCTTGATCATTTTGGTTGCCTTTTTCTGATCCTTTTCCACCTCCACAACAATTTTTTTTTTTTTAGGTGAGGCAGCCAGAACTGAATGCAGTTCTCCAACCTTAGATTTATGTGACAGCATTATGCTAGTTTGAAAACCAATGTTCTAGAAGATTGCTGTGAGGGGAGTTATTCCTTATCAAGGCTTTCCTGCCTCTGTTTGTGCAGTCAATAGTCTCACCCTACAGCCAATAAAGCCCAGTGGTGACAGCACAGTGTCCTAAATACACTTTCCAGGAAACGACTGTTTTTAAAAAGCTATTATGGCCTGTTAGTTGAGCAAAGCATCCATGCATTATGCTCGGTATCGAATACATGTATCATTCTTACACTAGAGATGACTTTTTAGCTAGAAACCAGACTTTGCCCATTTCTTTATTTGTTCAGGCATTAATTTTCTGAGTGAAAGGCAAAAGAACTGAATTCTGTTTACTCAGAGCTGAGTCCTGATGGGGAGAAACCGAGTTCCTGCAATTTTGTATTGCTAATTTATGTTTATTTAGGCACTGACATTTTTATTATAGCGATGTACAGAACTTGTGGAAACATAGAAAAGGTGGAAGCAAGCAAGCGTCTTTAAGGAATATGTTTTCTTGTCTTTAATTTTCTGGGAGAGAATCTAGCATTTAAATCTTGTTTCCTCAAAGAAAATTTACAAACTGACATGGAAAATGTATATCAACTATGTTGTAATATTTTCCTGTGTCTTTGGACTCATATTAGTTGCTGGATTTGGTGCAAATATTTTGGCTCTCATTATCTCCATAAAATACAGTTCCCTGAAGAAAAATCAGCTGGATGTTCTTCTCCTGAGCATGCTTATCGCAGACTTACTTACACTTCTCCTGATGCCCTTTGTGTTGGCTTCAGTCCTCTACTACACATGGCTTTGGGGAGATGCATTTTGCAGGTTTTTCCAGTTCTGTTCAGCTTTCTCCTTGGCTGCTAGCATCTATTCCCTCTGTGCTGTCTCCATTGCTAGAGCAAGAATCATCTTGAGACCTTACAGAACTCCAAAGACCACAACAATGATCTTCATTCTCGTCTCGGTTTGGGTCCTGAGCTTTGTTGTCAGTTTGCCACTAAGGATCCATGCTACAATGGAAACAAGACTTTCTACAAATATATCCTTCTGCGTACCTACCATATACCAGCAGCAGTACCAAGTGGTCCTTAGCCAGTTCATCCTATATTATCTCATCCCAGTCTTGGTGATTGTGTCCAACTATGTCCGACTTATCATTTTCCTTTATAAAAGTCCTATGATGTCTGTGGTGAGTTCTAGAAACACACGGAAAGCCTCTGTAATGATTTTTCTTGCCACTGCAACCTTCTCAGTCTGCTGGCTTCCTGTATATATTTTAGAATTCTGCATCTATTTAAGGATCTATCATCATAGCTATATCTGGGACTCTTTATATTTTGTATGTAATATCCTTCAGTATCTTCAACCATGTGTTAATCCTGTCCTGTATGTGTTGTTATCCAAGCGATACAGAAAACAAAAGACAAAAATGTTATGTTGCCAAAAAAACAGAGTGCACCCGCAGATCCACAGTATAACTGAATGCAAAGACTGACTATATGCTGAGTAAAACTGGTATTGGATTTCAGCTAAAAAGAAATTTGAAGGGGTTTGAAAAGCTCTAATAAGGTGACACATCAGCAGAATTTAAAGCAAAATTTTAACAAATTCAGTAGGATGGAATTGGATACTGACATCTTGAGCACTGACGTGCTCAGTAAGTGTTCCCTATTTGCCATTAATTAGTGAATATTAGCTTGATTTAATAAGGATAGCATGTAGAAAAAACTAAGAATAATTGTCAAAGGTAGATATTTGCAGAATGTGGATGGGCATGTACGTTCAAATGCACAATCAATTGAAAATAATGTACTCCAGACAGGGATGCACATTTGGATATACCCAATAAGATGCATGAAGAAGTTTGTTTCCATGAATAGATCTGCTTATTTGACTCAGAGCAATAGTCTGTTTTCATGTCAGTATATGCCATTTGAGTTGTATTTAAACACAAAAATTTGATTAGAGAATCAACTTTTTCTTCTAGTTTTTTTCAAACGTGTTTGTTAAGGTGTTCTTGTATGCAATAATGTCAGATCACTGACAAGAATATAAAACTTTAAAATAAAAGCCAGCAAAGGGGAGAAAAGGCTATTTAATATCCTTCCCCTCTGTATGACATTTAATTTGTATACATACATTTCTAATTACAGTTGCTAATTTATCTTCCAGTACAAATATGTTGCTTTACAAAAAGAATTCAATGAGAATTGTACTGTAAATAGTTCACAATGATTCATGTATGCAAGCCTTAAAATAGCCTTTATAAGATGGGACATTTTATATTTTGTATGTAATATCCTTCAGTGTCTTCAACCATGTGTTAATCCTGTCCTTTATGTGTTGTTATCCAAGCGATACAGAAAACAAAAGACAAAAATGCTATGTTGCCAAAAAAACAGAGTGCACCCACAGATCCACAGTATAACTGATGGAATTGGATACTGACATAAAGATGTGGCAGCGGCCGTCCCCTCAGTTGTGGATGGGTGAGACACACACCAAACGTGGGTCACCGAAAACCGTCTGTATTCATATACGAGGTGAGATTTGAACTGGAGATGTCTTGAATCACACTGGCTACCAGGGTAGGATTCAACTAAGTTTTACCCAGAGAGGACTCACTGAAATTAATGAGCTTAACTAAGGTCTTGCCCACACTCCCACTTTCCCCGCAACTTTCCTCTGGGAAAACACGCTCTTTTCTGCTGAATCAGAGCAAATATCAATGGGTTTTCCAGGGATTGATGTTTATTCCAATTCAGCAAGAAATAGTGGGTTTTCTTCGAGAATGTGGCAGGTCAAACAGCTCAGAGCTGTGCTATCTAGGTGAAGTGTGAACGAGCCTTAAGAGCTATTCATTTCAATCGGCCTATTCTGAGTAACACCTCAATAATAATAAATGTATTATTTATACCCTGCCGATTTAGCTGGGTTTCCCCAGCCACTCTGGGCTGCTCTCAGCAGAATATCAACAGAAAAACACATCAAACATTAAAAACTTCCCTAAACAGGGCTGCCTTCAGATGTCTTCTAAAAGTCTGGTAGTTGTTGTTCTCTTTGACATCTGGTGGGAGGGCTTCCACAGGGAGGGCGCCACTACTGAGAAGGCCCTCTGCCTGGTTCCCTGTAAATTGGCTTCTCGCAGCGAGGGAACCACCAGAAGGCCCTCGGCACTGGACCTCAGTGTCCAGGCAGAACAATGGGGGTGGAGATGCTCCTTTAGGTATACTGGACCGAGGCCGTTTAGGGCTTTAAAGGTCAGTACCAACACTTTGAATTGTGCTCGGAAACATACTGGGAGCCAGTGTAGGTCTTTCAAGACAGTGCTATAAGGTCTCGGCAGCCGCTCCCAGTCACCAGTCTAGCTGCTGCATTCTGGATTAGTTGTAGTTTCCGGGTCACCATCAAAGGTAGCCCCACGTAGAGCGCATTGCAGTAATCCAAGCGGGAGATAACTAGAGCATGCACCACTCTGGTGAGACAGTCTGCGGGCAGGTAGGGTCTCATCCTGCGTGCCAGATGGACCTGATAGACAGCTGCCCTGGATACAGAATTGACCCGCACCTGCATGGACAGCTGTGAGTCCAGAATGACACTCAGGCTGCATACTTGGTCCTTCAGGGGCACAGTTACCCCTTTCAGGAACAGGGAGTCCCCCCCCCCCCAAACAGTACTTCTGTCTTGTCAGGATTCGATCTCAATCTCTTAGCAGCCATCCATCCTCCATTACCACCATCAGTATCAGGGGGATTTTTTTCTTAGTATAAACCCAAGCAGCAGCTGAGGAAGAGATGATACAATTTGGGTCAATCAGTAGTTTTAGGTTGGCTGCATTCTGCTCAGATTTTGAAGCTACACTGATGCGGCACATCGTCTTTTTTAAAGAGTCTCTTGCAACCGTGCTTCAGTTCTGGGAGTATATTTGGGGAAGGGAGGTTTGCATATATTTGCTATTTCATGTTTACTTTTTTTGGCATAAACAGCCTGTGTGGATTTGATTAACTTCACTTTAAAAGAGTGACTCCACCAGCACGCAGGTTGGGATGCCAAACATTTTGGAGTCTATGTCTCTGCTCAGCCACCCCTGGAGACAACTTTCAAATCCTGTGGCAGGAGATGCAAGGAGGCTGAAGGCGAAGGCAAATTTTGAGCAAGCAGTTTTCTGTGACTGCATTGTGGGAGAGAGAGCAAGGCAAGAGACATAACAAGCCTCTCACGGGACCTTAAACTCCCACCAAGTTCAGCACATTTTGTCAGTATTTTACAGTTTCACTGGGATATTTTGACGCAGCGATTGTGGATTTGCTGACATTGCAACCGACCTTCCTTCAGGTTGAACCAAGGTCATCTGATGTAACAAGTACATCATACTGTTAGTGCAGACGTCTTCACCTCTGGTATTAACACCACATTTAACGTTTGAAATTATTCCCTTACTGTCTCCTGCCTGTCTGAAGCCCCAAAATCATGCTTTTTGAAGGCTAGTCAGAGAGCCAGTGTGGTGTAGTGGTTAAGAGCGGTGGATTCGTAATCTGGGGAACCGGGTTCGCGTCTCCGCTCCTCCACATGCAGCTGCTGGGTGACCTTGGGCCAGTCACACTTCTCTGAAGTCTCTCAGCCCCACTCACCTCACAGAGTGTTTCTTGTGGGGGAGGAAGGGAAAGGAGAATGTGAGCCGCTTTGAGACTCCTGAAGGGGAGTGAAAGGCGGGATATCAAATCCAAACTCCTCTTCTTCTAGTCAATTTATTCACTGTTGTTGTTTAGTCGTTGAGTCGTGTCCGACTCTTCATGACCCCATGGTCCAGAGCACGCCAGGCACTCCTGTCTTCCACTGCCTTCTGCAGTTTGGTCATTTATTCACTAGATCACATTTTTTAACTGTTTTCTTTGGTCAACCAGTTTAAAACCTAGCATACAGGCCTAATTCTGTTCTGCACCATCACCTGAAAATGCCTGCTGTTTCTATTAATAGCAAATTTGGTCTAAACAGAGCTCCACTTTCTCAAGCTGCAGACTAGAAAGCCAAACCACCAACGCTGTCATGTTCCAATGAATGATGTTTGTAGGGCTTCTCCAGATGACCTATTTATTGAGCTTTCATCCTGATTTGCTTGCACAAAGCTTATGCAGAGGTTAGATTAAATTTGTTCACAGGTTATACAATAATCAGCACTCATCCTGATTTTCTCGCATCTTCCTGTTAAGCATTCAGTCATTCTAACTTCCGAATGTCTTTTTCTTTCTGAACTGCAAAAAGTCCATTTCTTTTTTAAAAGTGGATTTGTTGCACTTGGGCAACAGAGCTTTAAACAGTGCTGGTGCTTAGAAGCAGAGGCTCTTAGAAACTGGTGGTGGTGGGAATCTTATATATATAATTTATAGCAAGTGTAATTGTAATTGTCGTTTCCTTCCATGGTTCAATCTTAGAACTACTAAAACAGCAGACTCATGTAATTAAAACAAATATGCACCTTTATATTATAAATAAATATAACAACAATTTGGTATCAAGGTGTCTTGAAGTGTAAACAGAATTATTATTGTGCAGCACTTGAAAAGTCTCAATACTTAAATCACTTCTCTTTTTATATTAGCAATAAAAAGGTATGTTTTGTTGTAATCACTCTCCAGATGGGCTCCATCCATATATTCTTTTATGGAGTCACAGAGGGGCAATTCTATGATTCTTTAAAGCACAAGATGGTAGGATATAAGAGGAGAAGAAATGATATTTGAAATGCTTAACTAAGTATGTGCAAACTCTCAAATTGCAACTCCTCACATCACTATTAAAGAAGCATACACAATGAAGCTACCTTTATTTGATTTATTAAATTTATTAAATTTGTATACCACCCCTCACCCAAAGATCACAGTACAGTTCACAGCATAAAAACACAAAGTGAGAATACAAAATACGGTGTATAACATTTATGAAGGATAATGCTGTCAATGGCTGTGAATCCAGAAGACTTGGTAGGGCCTGGACTGACTCCAGCTGCAAAAGCTAAGGCTGCTGAACAGAATCTTGGGCTGGGGGATTGCTTAAGGGCTTTGGGGTGTTGTCAATATTAATTTTTGTCTCTCTATTTTAGATCTTATTCTGATTTATGTAGAAATTGTTTAATTGGTTGTGTACTTTTGATGTTTCAGTTACTGTTTATTACTTTATGTTTGTAATTATGCAATTTTTTTTCATGTTGTAAGCTGCCTTGAGCATGGTTTGAAAGGCAACAACAAAGAAATAAAATTATATATGAATATGTTGTTGGCATCTGTCCATCTTGAGAGATAGTGGAAAGTAAAACCATTGGAGTTATAGCACCTGCTGTGGTTGGAGAGGCCACAACGGGAGAGAGATGCTTTATTGCCACTGGGACAGATGAACGTGTCTGGCTTTGCTGTTGCAAGGTGCCTTGAGCATGGTTTGAGCTATGGAAAGGCAGCGTACAAATAACATTATGTATTTATCTGTATGCATCAATGGCTGCTCCTATAACAGCTATGTTCTACCTCCGCTGTCAGAGGCAGCATACAGCTGGGGAATGGCTGGGGAAGGGCTTGCAGACTTTGTGTGGGCATCTGGTTGGCCACCGTGAGAACAGAGTGCTGAACAACATGGGCTTTCTCCCTGATCAGTCTGGGCTTTTCTTATGTTCTTATGAATGCTCAATAAACAGGTCATCTGAAACCATTGAAGTTTCCTTACTGTGAGGGTTTCCTTCAGCCTCTTCCTACATTTACTGCGGGTGTTGGGAGGCACCCTTTGGCCACCGCTGAAATTGCAAGCACCATAAACTCTCCTTTTGACACAATTTGGTTCCTTATGAGCATGCTTTTATAAATGTACCTTAAGCTGGCACACCATAGCAGACTTTTAAAGAGCTGCCCTAGGGAATAGTACGGCATACACTATATGTGTATCTCACCAGGGGTGTTTGGAATGATTAATTGCTGTTTACATATATCCAAGAATGTAAAATGTGATGGGCTCTTAATTACATGCTGTGCCACACACTCTCTTGTGCTACTCCCACAATTAAAGTCTGGTTTTAAACTAAATAAGCATTTATTGATGTTCTGTCCTATCCCCACCTGAAATCCTTAAAGGTATAAAAAAAGATTTTTAAAAAATTGAACCCCCACTACTCTGTGAATTACTCACTGCCATACTGTACAATATACTGCCAACGGTGTTCAGTTAGAAAAGCAAATGTTTATCAAATCAAGCAAAATCTTAAAAAAAAATAGTTGACCAACTGATGGTCTGCAGACCATATGTGACTGGTCTCATCATTTTATCTGGTTCTCAGTGGACCTACACAAATTTTAACTTGGGTGACATTGTTTTACAAAAGACGATAATGGCATTCAAAAGTTTTAAGTGAAAATCAGACCCACCATAGTGTTTCATTTATTTTTAACTACCGTATTTTTCGCCCTATAGGACACACTTTTTCCCCTCCCAAAATGAAGGGAAAATGTGTGCGCGCCCTATGGGGCGAATGCAGGCTTTCGCTGAAGCCTGGAGAGCGAGAGGCGTCCGTGCGCACCGACCCCTCTCGCTCTCCAGGCTTCAGGAAGCTATCCGCAAGTCTTGGGAGCCCGGCAAGAGTGCCTGCCGGGCTCCCAAGTCTTGCGGGCAGCCACCTGCAGCCCGAAGCACTGGGTGCACTCCGTGCTTCGTTGTGCAACCTCGCCATTGCTCCCGGACCCGTACTGGGGTCGGGGGAAGCTCAGGCCTCCCCCGCCCCCAGCCCCGCAAGCAGGCTCCGGGAGCGATGGTGAGGTTGCGCAACCTTGCCATCGCTCCTGGACCGTTCTGGGGTCGGGGGAAGCTCAGGCTTCCCCTGCCCCCAGCCCCGCAAGCTCCGGGAGCGATGGCGAGGTTGAGTGCAACCTCGCCTTTACTCCCGGACCCCCAGCCCCGAAGCTAAAAACGAAGCCAGGACAGCTAGCGGGATCCTTCTTTGCTCTTTGGGGCTCGGGGGGGAAATAATTTTTTTTTCTTTATTCCCCCCCCCAAAAAAAAATAAGTGCGCCCTATGGGCCGGTGCACCCTATAGGGCGAAAAATACGGTATTTAATGCAATGCCCTGGCAGTGTCCCAGCCAATATACTCCATAATGACGAGATGCTTTCTGTTAGATGCTGCCAAAATTATTTGAGGGTCTGGGGATCTTGAGGAGGGCAGGGAATCAAGTTGTATGGCAAAAGAGGCTTCTGGTCTTGGACCACCATTTGCAGAACCGATAAACCCTTATGAATATTGTAATTAGCAATCACAAATCTGAAAGAGGGCCACTATGGAGTGGTCATAATTTTGTGGTAGAGCACATGCTATTCATGCAAAAGAAACCTGTAGCATCTCCTACCTGAGACTAGGGCCAGCTTAATACCTTTTGGCACCTGAGGTGAACCACAAAATGGTGGGGGGCAGCAGGGAAGGGGGGGAGAGCTACGTCAGGAAAGGGGGGGAATAAAGATCTACATGTGTTGCGTTCCCTGGAGACTGAATCTGCTACCAGTGGGGATCCTGCTGCTCAAGGCGGTCACCTCACCTTGCCTCTTGGGAAGGCCAGCCTTACCTGAGCCATCCTGCGTTTGAGTACAAGTATGCTTGCCCTTCAACACAGGACATCTTTTATTCTCTTTCCACATAGGTTTGGAACAGCTTCCATCACTCAGCAGCATTTCATCAAGTGCCCTGTCATACCTGCAAGATGATTTAATTAGTAGGGTGCCCTTACAAAAGAATAAGGTGGGAGGACTGCATAGGTGGGAGAAAGGGAAGTGGGAACAAAGATTCCCTCTATGAATTTAACAGCCATCTGAGACTACCACCCCCTTTCCTGAACATTTTCGGTATTAACATAATATAATTTGTTTCTATAGCTTTAAGTCATGCATTGCAGCCTACACAAGAGCTCCAGACTGTTCCAGCAAGCAGCAGCTGCAGTTCGGGGGGGGGGGTGAAGGTAATGCATTCTCAGCTTTACTCAGGTACCTCCATAGGGCTTTGGCACATTTGGAAGTTGTTTTAGTTGTGATGCCCTAAGTGAGATTTTTAAGTGTGATGCCCTAAGTGAGATATTAAAGGGGTTTTTGCTTTTATTCGTTGATTAGCCACCTTAACATTAAACTACATTGGTCCAAATCACTGGTCTTCAACTTGTGGTTCAGGACCCATTAGTAGGTTATGGCCTGATCCAAGGTGGGTCATAACACGAGGAGTAGAGGCAGCAAAGTGTGCTGGGTCTGTATAAAGGCAGAGTATGGTCGCAGTCCAATTCCAGAGTGCAAACAACCTCCCACCCCACCCAGGAACTCTGCATGTCTTGTAGCCTCCCCCTGCTTTTCTCCCAAGTCAAGCAAGAAGTAACATGGCTGGGTGGACGGACTGAGGAGCGAGTGTAGCCCTTTCTGCTTGCTATCAGCAAAAGGAGTTCACAAACTGGTCTCTATAACAGTGAGCATGTGATTAAACCTGTGCATGTGTCACAAATGCATAGATCTATCACAAGCACATCAGTTTGGCCCCAGACAAGCCCATAGGAGTGGCCACCCAGCAATATTTACTATTCTGTAAGATGAATGCATGCACAATATTTTTGAGGTACCCTTCTGTCTGGAGCCCAGGCTGCCATCTCGATAACATGGGACGCAAGTCGTAATTAGCTTAAAGATTTATTGCAAAACAAACAATTAGCCTCAGATGCTCTAACCGAGCATCCATGTCTCACAAAACAAAATAAAAAAAATCTTTCCAGTAGCACCTTAGAGACCAACTAAGTTTGTTATTGGTATGAGCTTTCGTGTGCATGCACACTTCTTCAGGTGACTCATGAGTCAGTTGACCCTTCTGGAGAATGTTTCCTGCGGCCACAGAATATGCAGAACCTATGACCTTTATGTTTCTTGTTTTGTTTCCTGTCTAATATCTTTCTCATTTGTCTACTCCTGGGACTCATGTGGTTAAATGACTCCTCTTCCGGTGAGTCAGGGCTCCCCCTCCTGCTTTCTCCACCTGCCTGTGCTTCTTCGGAGAGTTGGCTTCTCTCCAGCCCGCCCTTTGCTCCTCTGCATTCCATTCCTTGCTGGGAAGAGGGGGAGTTGAGTTGATATACAACTGCTTCCTGCTGTCTGCAGGGAATGCGAGCTGCTCTGATGCTGTGCTCCTATACCTTGGGCAGAAGTGTTCATGACACCTTCCCACTGAAGCATCTGCCTCCTCACATAACCTGATTTATTCCTAGTTCATTTATTTATTCCAATCTTTACATGCAACCTTTCATATCAAAGCCCTACAAAGATGGCACAGAATTTCATGAGCTTTAGCAGGCCTTTCCATATAATGTAGTAGGAGAGGGAATTTTGCAGAAGTCATTGAAATGGTACAGAAAACCTCTAGCCTGTGCATTATATAAGGATGAAAAGGTAAAGTTCAGTCATGAACGACTCTGAGGTTGTGGCACTCATTTCGCTCTACTGGTCAAGGGAGCCGACGTTTGTCCGCACAGTTTTTCTGAGTCATGTGGCAAGCAGGACTAAGCCACTTCTGACGAACCAGAGCAGGGCACAGAAACGCCGTTTACCTTCCCGCCAGAGAAGGTCTATTCTCTGACCTATTGATCTACAGTGGTGCCCCGCAAGACGAATGCCTCGCTAAACGAAAAACCCGCAAGACGAAAGGGTTTTCCGATTTTTTAGCGGCTTCGCAAGATGAATTTCCCTATGGGCTTGCTTCGCAAGACGAAAGCCCGTAGAGAAATCTCTGGGGACAGCGGGGAAGCGCAGCGCGCCTTCTCCTCTGTTCCCGGACCTGTCCTAAGGCTTGCGGTGGGAGGTCCGGGAACAGAGGGGAAGGTGTGCAGCGCTTCTCCTCTGTTCCCGGGGCTTGCGGTGGGAGGAGGGTTTTTCCTCCCCACCGCCAACATTCAGAACAGCCTTCTGCATGTTGGCGGTGGGGAGTAAGCAGCGCTTCTCCTCTGTTCCCGGACCTGTCTTGAAGACTTGCGGTGGGAGGAAGGTTTTCCTCCCCACCGCCAACATTCAGAAGGCTGTTCTGAAGGCTGGCGGTGGGGAGGAAAGCCCTTCTCCCCCGCCAGCCTTCAGAAGAGTTCCCGCCTAGGCTGCGGATAGCAGCCTGCTGCCCCGCGCAAGGGGCGCTCTTAAGCAGAGCGCCCCTCGCGTGGGGCAGCAGGCTGCTATCCGCAGCTTGGAGAGCCCTCTGGACCTCTTCTGAAGGCTGGAGGGGGGCAAAAGTCTTTGTCCCCCATGCCTGCCTTCCCGGGGGCTTTTAAATCGCCCCGGGACAGCGGAGAATTCATCCGCTGTCCCGGGGCGATTTTAAAATGCTGGCGGGCGGCAGCGAACGCTTCGCTGCTGCCCGCCAGCATTTTAAGATCGCCCCGGACAGCGGAGAAGTCCTCCGCTGTCCCGGGGTTTTTAAAATGCTGGGGGACGGCAGCGAAGGCTTCGCTGCCGCCCGCCAGCATTTTAAAATTGCCCCGGGACAGCGGAGAAGTCTCCGCTGTCCCGGGGGCTTTTAAAATGCTGGGGGACGGCAGCGAAGCGTTCGCTGCCGCCTGCCAGCATTTTAAGATCCCCCGGGGCAGTGGAGAAGTCTCCACTGTCCCGGGAAGGCAGGCGGGGGGAAACAAATACTTCCCCCCCCCCGCCAGCCTTCAGAAGAGGTCGGGGGACAGACTGTCCCCGGACCTGGTCTGAAGGCGGTTTCCATAGGAACGCATTGATTGATTTTCAATGCATTCCTATGGGAAACCGTGCTTCGCAAGACGAAAAACTCGCAAGACGAAAAGACTTGCGGAACGAATTAATTTCGTCTTGCGAGGCACCACTGTACTTGCACTTTGTGCTTTAGATCTGCTAGGTTGGCAGGAGCTGGGATTGAACAACGGGAGCTCACCCCATCATGGGGATTCGAACCGCCGACCTTCCGATCGGCAATCCCTAGGCTCAGTAGTCTGGTATCATATGTAAAACAGAGCCCCTATTTTTCATTGGTCTTGTCACACCTCTCAGTCGAAACTTCAGTTGCCAAAACCATGCCCTTCTCCCATCCCATCCTCATGACTTCTGGCTCCACCAGCTCTAAGCCACCCTGAGGTCTCCTGCCATCTTCCATTACTCTACCCTTGATTCTCCCTTGATGCTCATACTTTCCAAAGTGGGTGGTTTCTCCAGAACCCAGATAAAAAAAACCCTACAGTGCAAAAATATTTCACTTCCAAATCAACCATGAGACAGTCTTCTCAAACAGCCCAGATGGTGCAGATAAACCCCACGAAAATCAATTGGACTACTCATGAGTACAATTTTTAAATTGCATCTTTATGGTAGAAACTACCCATCAAACTTGGGACATTCAAATGTATCTTTCCAAACAATCTTTGCTGTACACAATAAATACTGCTCACCGTTATGTGGCATGTGGACATCCCTTCCAAGTGAAAGCATAATCTTGGCACACCTTATTGAGACATAGACCCAAAATGACTATAAAAAGTTGTTATTTCAGGACTGCTGATCTTGACCACAAGGAATAAATCTTGAAGGGAAAAGTGGATATAATACTCAGTTATCAGTACAAATATACATTACTCTGGATCTCATTTTGGTCTTGGATGACTGAAGTCAAGTGAGAAGTTTTATTTCCATCTGAAGAGGATAAACACAATGGCAAACACTATGTCCATCAAAAGAATGTCTAGTGATGGACTATAGTCTGTGTGGCATTGTTTTGTTGGCAAAGAGATATGAATGTCCCAAGTTTGATTAGTTTTCACCAGAAAGATGTAACTATGCCTACTTACCTTGGTGTCAGGGGTGGAGTATCTCCTCCCCTGGTAGCCTCAGAGGCAAGAAAAATAAACAGTTTGTATTTTATGGCTTTTTATTCAGTCATCTGGTTGCAAGACAAAAGATCCATGTCTCCACACATAGATTTTGGCTACCCTGAGCCTCTCTTCTTCATTCCCCAACAATATCCTGAAAATCTATGGGAAGTCCCAGGAGTCATACTCCTTTGAACACTTTGTTCTTGAATGCGTAGGTATCCACAAGCCCTTGGTGAAGAAGGATCTTCCATACTCTCCAGGGAGGTCTCTGCTGGCTGCTAACTCCCCCCACCCTCCACTGTCTCGTAGCTAGGCCACTTCTTCACGCAACTGTGAAGCAGTCCTGTCTCCTTCTCCTTCTGAAACTGCTGGAAATGCGGGGGAGGCGCAAAGCTTCCCCCCTCCTCTTCTTAGAGGAGCCAATCAGACCCAGGACTCATTTCCCATTCCTCTGTTCAGTCCAGTCCCTGACACTGGGTGAGACTATCTCTGAGCTGATTTACAAACTTCCCCAAGTCTACATCTCCTAGCTTGAATAGGCAGGTGGTATCCAGAAGTGAAACATTTTGGCCCTACCTGTTGCTAAGGCCCTGCACCATTTTGCAAATCCATCATCTCAACCCTTTAGATCCTCAGCTGAAGCAAAGATTAAAATAAATGGAACTTGTGGGGATGTTTACCCATTACCTCACCACCATTTTTGTCTTGCTCATACGTGGCACGTAATTACAACTGTAAACGTCTTGCAGCAAACATCACTTTTTTCTTCTAAAGCATTATATATACCAACAGTGGCCAATAAAATAATTTTTATAACTATTTATCGGATATAAACAACTTGTGTTCCATTTGGAAAAAATGGTAACTAGGATAAATAAATTTCTTATTCAACAATTAATGAATTTTATGCGGAAAATAAAATTGCAGTTTACATTCACATCAGATTTGGCAAATGCATAGAACAGACCAACATGTTTTGTCCAAAGGTTGGGAAGTGCCTAACAGATTCCCAACTGTCTGAAAATATATTGTACTTTAGAAAAACTCTGTGCTCCAAGCTTGTTGACAATGATACATCTCTGGTCAGTATATAGATCCCATCGTTGTGTAGTGTACAAGTCAAATTAAGTCCAGATTTTGACGTGTTTTCTTTGAGGTAGAGCCATTCTCTGGTGGCAGTGTTATAAGACTGTACTGTTAACATGTCCTCATTCTGGCTAGATTTTTTTTTTGATCCCAGTTCGTGGATGCAGCCTCCAACAATATAGATAGTTTCCTCCACTGATAGCATCTGCTGCTTGCGGATATGGATGTCACACGATTCAAAGGTTGTCCAGTTGTCAGAGCTGGGACAGTACTGCAAGATATTCAAGTTCCGGTCTGCAACAGAGAAGATATTAAATACAGAAAACTTAAATTCAACTTATTTGTACACTGGGGCCTACAACACCTGGTGGTTAAAAGGTCTGATTTCAGGTCAGTTTTCTTTTTCAAAAATGCGGAGAAAGCTTGATTACTGTCCCTTGCAAAGTAGGCTGTTGCTGCACACTTTTCCTGCTTCTCTCTCATTTTCTACTCCCTACAATATCCGTAGTTTTGTCTCCCTTTTGCCCTAGCAACCAGGATGTGTCTTTCCTGCAGTGGGTTCATCTGATATCAGGTACTCCCTAGAATTTATACTATGCAAATACACAAGCACACCACACAAGTGTGAGTGGACGTTAAAGAATTCAACCCACCCAACCAAAATTACTGTGCAAAATGTGAAAACTTTGCAAAGAGGCTTAGATGTGTCTCCTGAGACCAGATTCTCATTATGAATTCACTGTAGAGTTAATTTACAGTACAATGGGATATATGTCTACTCAGAAGTAAGTCTCTTTGTATTTAATGGGACTTTCTCCCAGGTAAGTGATAAAAGACTGCAATCTAGGCTTGTACAGGCATTGGGGGAAAGCAGGGTTCTTCTGCCTTTAACAGCTGTGTATCAGGCATAAATCCAGGTTAAAGCTTTTCTAGTATAGAAATATGATTATAGGAAATATTTCACCTGTTCACATTCTGTCTGTCAGACATTTTATTACATATGTGGCCACTGATTTATTTTGGGGCCCTCCACTGCATATGACAAAAAGCGCTTGAAGGAGCTATGTATGTTTAGCCTGGAAAAGAGGAGACTGAGAGGAGATATGATAGCCATCTTCAGACATCTAAAGGGCTGCTACATGGAAGAGGGACCATGATTGTTTTCTCCTGCTCTGCAGAGTAGAACTCAAGGCTTCAAGTTATTAGAAATGAGGTTCCTACTAAGCATTCGGAAAAAACTTTCTGACAGTAAGAGTTATTCGACAGGTAGAATGGTCTCCCTTGGGAGGTTGTGGACTCTCCTTCCTTAGAGGTTTTTAAGCAGAGGTTGGAGGGCCATCTGTCATGGATGCTTTAGCTGAGATTCCTGCATTGCACTAGATGACCCTTGGGGTTTCTTTCAACTCTATGGTTTTATGCAAATTCATGTCATCTTTTCCATGTGAGTTGAAGGGCCCAATCACATATTCAGTGTACTGGTCTCAGAAAATCCTGTTGCCACCCTTGTACCTTTCATAAGCAAGTCAAACAGTCTGAAGGCTTCAGAAGACAAGAGATCAAGTCCTTTTCAGAGACTCACTTCATAATATCAATACAATGTTTAAAGGGAAAAAAAGATCAACAGGTTTTCAACCTCACAATACACCACACGCTTAATATCAGTCAACACTAATTCTCTTGCAATTTTTCTTAAATGTCCTGTCAAAGTCACACTCAAGATGGTGAAAAGAAAGGGTTGTTGTTTTACAACCTTTCAGTGTGTGTTTATCGCTTAAGTAACAGCTGTTTGACTTATATTGTAATACTAAAATAAGGTACAATAGTACCTCGAGTTACATACGCTTCAGGTTACATACGCTTCAGGTGACAGACTCTGCTAACCCAGAAATAGTGCTTCAGGTTAAGAACTTTGCTTCAGGACGAGAACAGAAATCGTGCTCCGGCGGCACGGCAGCAGCAGGAGACCCCATTAGCTAAAGTGGTGCTTCAGGTTAAGAACAGTTTCAGGTTAAGTACGGACCTCCGCAACGAATTACTTAACCTGAGGTACCACTGTATTTAAAACCAACCACAAACATTGCTTTTTAAATGCACTGCTTATTAAATTGAATACAGTCATACCTCGGGTTGTGAACGTGATACATATTGAGAGGCACGTTTGCAACCCACAGCATTCGCAACCTGAAGTGCTGCGTCTGCGCACGTGCATGACATCATTTTGTGCTTCTACGCATGCGCTGACACCTGGAATTAACCTGTTCTGGTACTTCCCAATTTGGCGCGGTCCGCAACCCGAAGACGCGCAACCCGCAGTGTTTGTAACCCGAGGTATGACTGTATTGAACATGCCAAATAGCATACAATTGTTAAAATAACACTATTCTTTTCTAGTACTTGTCTTACCTCTTGTAGTGTAGCCTCCCATGACGTAGATCTTGCCCTGGCACTCACACGCTGAGAATTCTGCAAGAGGGGTTGGTAAGGATGCTGCAAAGTTCCACCAGTCGTGCTCTGGGCTGTAGCACTCAACATTGGAAAGGAATTGCCCACCAATGGCATACAACTTCCCACTAACAGCCAACAACTTGAAATTAGACCTACAGACAAAACAGTTGGAGAGTTAAATCATTGAATTATACTTTGAGGTGCTTTTGAACTGCTAGGTTGGCAGGAGCTGGGACCGAGCAACAGGAGCTCACCCCGTTGCGGGGATTCGAACTGCCGACCTGATCGGCAAGCCCTAGGCTCAGTGGTTTAGACCACAGCACCACCCGCATCCCTAGAGGAAATAAAACAAGCTAAAATAGGTAAAACGCCAGGGCCAGATGGACTATCAGCAAAGTAATAAAAACTTCAGGACTTTCTGGTACAAGCACTTAAAGAATTAATGAATGAGATATTAGGGACTGGGGAGGTATCCAGAGTCCTGGAAAGAGGCCTATATTACACTGATTCTGAAGCAGGATACCGACCCACTTTTAGTTTAAAATTATAGGCTATTAAACAATGATGATAAACTATTTGCCAACATACTAGCCAACCGAATGAAGGGTTTTTTTAGTCGACATCAACATCAGGCAACATCAGGCAGGTTTCTTGCCAGGCCACCAGATGGAGGATAATATAAGAAATATAACTGACATTATAGATTTGGGACATAACATCCAGATGGCAGATGGGAAATGCTATGGAAAACAGACTAGAAATTTATAGCATGCTGTACACTGAAAGAAAATTATATGAAAATGATGTACTGGTGGTATTTGACCTCTACTAAGCTGGCAAAAATGTATAAAACAAGTACAAATACCTGCTGGAAACGTAAAGAAAAAGAAGGTAACTTTTATCATTTGTAATAAAAGCTTTCTGGGAGATGATATATAATGAAATGGGAAAAAATGTTGAAAATAACCTTTGTTAAGAAACAAGAAGTTTATTAGGAATTACATTCCAAAAGAAGCAGTGTACACCTGCATAGAAATCCAAGTGGGAACCCATAGCCTTGTGGAGAGCAGCCAGGTAAAAATTACTGGTAGTGGAGATAAACTATTTTTTTTAATTATTTATTAAATTTGTATACTGCCCATACATCTCAGAACAGTTCACAACATATATTAAAAACACGACACACATTGTGATTGAAGTCTACACACCATCTCAAGGAGAAGAAGTGGGTGCTATCTTCCAGAAAGAAATGAGAGCTGTTTCAGGGAAGGAAAGATGAGCAGTCCTGGGGAACCTTTACCCTACCATCAGTTCTAAGTGTGGGATCCCTAACAGTCCTGACAACTTCCTCTTTCAGAAGGAACAAGGGGATAATGAGTTGATCTTAACCAGTAAGACAGTTCTTTAATGGGGCAGGAACTTTGGGAGGATGTGACCATATAAGGCTGGAATATATGATCTTATGGAAAGCCAAAGCATAGTCAGATGTGTACCTCACAGAGTTTAGAATTACTAGGCAGGAACCCATGGCTGGATGTGCTTATAAGGAAAAGCTGACGGGGCTGCAAAGAGGCATAGCGAGGAGCTGAAAATAAAATGGACTTCTGTAATAAATGAAAGAGGACAATTCACTGAGAGCAGGCTTGTTGGTGGGGGGACAGTATCAAAAAAGCTAAAGCTTAGAATAAGCCAAGGCAAGCAAAGGATCATGATACAAACAAACAGGGCATTTCCCCAGGAATTTCTGAAGCAAGGGGAAGAAGAAAGAAATTGTAGGCCTGGTGAAATGGGGTGAAATGTTAACAGGGCAACACCTACACTCAACTGCTGTATAGCTTCCATATTCTTCCAAAATGGGATTTTTTTTGGTAATCTCACATTAATGTGACTGGAGAAGGGTGACGATTGTCGTCCAGGGCAGGGCTGCCATTGGCAGGGAGAACAGAAAGTAGTGAAAATCAAATTCCAATGAAAAGGACCCAAAAAATCAGTTCAGTGTCACAGCATCTGTTTCAGCCTGGTTTCCTCACATACCAGAGATACCTTTGCAAGCCCAAAGTTATGTGGGAGATGCTCCAATTGCTGCTACTTCCCATGTATAGTTCATCCCTGCTGGGAACTGGAGCAGTGTTGGCCTTTGGAACCAAAAATGGTCATCTCCCCCCCCCCCACCACTCTAGTGTGTGAGGGCACGGCTGGTAAGCGATGTGAGGGGGGAGAGCACAGTTTCAGACTCTCTCCACATACTGTTAATTATCTGAGTTATCAATCACTGAAGGTGGTTCAAATGTAAGCAAGAGTTTTATAAAAAGTGACTTTCATTCCATACAGAATATTTGTTCTTTCAGCAGCAATGTGACTCTAAAAATATTTGCAGCTTGTCGGGTGGGTGGGTGTCGCATGGAGAGAAAAGGGTCAATAGTTTTGAAGCCTGACCTTGCTGACATTTGCAATTAGGTCACCCTGTACATTTCCACCCACCAATACAATTTCCCTGCTGAAAGCATCTGAGCTAGCCAAAATGTGAGCAAACAGCCATGACTTCAAATGGGCACCAGCAAACCTGCCTTGTTTTGTTTAAATTCAAGAGATTTAGACTAGAATAATATGAGGCTAATAGAAAAACCACAGTCAAAGGAGATTTTTTTAAAAAAAGAATAGTTTGCAGGTGGTAGACATGAGATGCAGATGTGCAGGAACAGCTAAGGGAGCTGGGCATGTTTAGCCTGGAGAAGAGGAGGTTAAGGGGTGATATGATAGCCAAGTTCAAATATATAAAAGGAGAAGGGAGAAAGGTTGTTTTCTGCTGCTCTGGAGACGTGGACACGGAGCAATGGATCCAAACTGCAAGAAAGAAGATTCCACCTAAACATTAGGAAGAACTTCCTGACAGTAAGAGCTGTTTGACAGTGGAATTTGCTGCCAAGGAGTGTGGTGGAGTCTCCTTCTTTGGAGGTCTTTAAGCAGAGGCTTGACAACCATATGTCAGGAGTGCTCTGATGGTGTTTCCTGCTTGGCAGGGGGTTGGACTCGATGGCCCTTGTGGTCTCTTCCAACTCTATGATTCTGTGATTCTAAAGTGAGAGGCTTATTTCTGTTGGGGAAATTAAAAATGTAGTATTTGCCGTTTTCCACCTGCCTTTCTCACCAATGGAGGTCTTCAGAGGCTACAGCTGGAGCCCGACAGTGGAGGTCCACAATCAGGGCATGATGGAAGCAGCATTCCTCTGTTCAGTAGAGTAAAACCAATGGAAGGCAAGGTGAGCCACCAGTTTCGCAAATCTTTAGGCTTAATGAATTTGTCCCTTATCAAACCACTAGAAGTGGACCAACAATAAGAATGGGTAAAAGAACCCTTCACATTGGTTGCACTCTAATATATTTGGAGCACCAAAGAGACACAGGAAACAATTCCCCTATGTGAGAGACAAATGGCACACACCCTTCCTCCAGGACAAGGGCAGCCCAAGTGCCATATTTCCACAAGGGCAACCTTCCAGAGGCTGCATGCAAGTAATGGGTGGGGCCAGAGACAAAAGTGGGCAGAGCAAAGGCTACCACAATTCAAGGATGCAGCCCAGAGAGACAAAAATCACTTGGAAAGGATGTGGGTCAGGGCTGGTCGCAAGGCTAGGCATAATCCCAAGGGCCAGACAGAGGGGCCCCAGGGTTTACCATCCTGATCTAAGGCTTGTGAGAAGCTTCCCACAGCAAGTGTGAATTTTAAGTGCAGTGAATACAAAAAGCCCTGTATGTCATGGGCCGAAATCTTGCAGGCTACTCTCATCGACCATAAACCAAAGACATACACCACCAAAGCAATACACCACTCAAGCTCTACTGCCAAGAACTCAAAGGATTCAACTGAGCAGAAATCGCCTTTCTACGGCTGTTATTCTAAATATACACAACTTAAGACTGAAAATGACAATTTAGTAATTACCGTATTTTTCCCTCTATAACACGCAGATTTTTTCTCCTAAAAAGTAAGGGGAAATGTCTGTGCGTGTTATTGAGCGAATGTGTGGTCCCTGGAGCCGTTTGTCCCAAGTGCATGGCAAAAACCAGGCAAAAATCATATTGCGCCATCACAGAGGAGAGGAGGCTGCTGCTTTCCTGCATTCTGCCTCAGGGTCTTACTGCCCACCCTGTTCTGTTTCGGTTGCTGTTTGCTCAAACGGAACAAAGAGCAGTGAAATCCCCTCCCCTCCAGGCAAGCGGAGAGGAAAGCAGAGCATCCTTCCTTCTATTCCTCTCCGTGCTCCCTCTCTGTGCTCTGGTGCTGCTGCTGCTGCTGCTGCGTCTGGGGACTCGGCAGGCAGCGGAAAACATGCAGATGAGAGAGAGAGAGAGAGAGAGAGAGAGAGGGAGGGAGGGCTGGCTTGGGTGGGTGGGTGGACTTTTGCCTTCCTCCCCCCCCCTTTAAACCCCTCTCCTGCATTCTTAGCCAGCTGCTTCTCCGGACACCCCTCTCGTGCTCCTTGTCCCTTCTATATTTTTCCTTCCCTCCCCACTTAAAACGTGGTTACAAAGCACGGATCCACATGGATCCTCAGGATCTTTGCATTGGGTCACCCCAAATTCACCATCAGATCACATAGCAATGATCTGATGCAAAAACAGGGCTGCAATGGTGCAAAAATGTGGTTACAAAGCATGGATCCACATGGATCCTCAGGATCTTTGCATTGGGTCATCTCAAATTCACCATCAGATCACATAGCATGTCCATGGCTACAGCCTGCACCAAAAAAATTACGCACCCACTGTTGCCTGGCGCTGCAATGGGGCAAAAATGTGGTTACAAAGCATGTATCCACATGGATCCTCAGGATCTTTCCATTGGGTCACCCCAAATTCACCATCAGATCACATAGCATGTCCATGGCTATAGCCTGCCCCCCAAAAATCACGTACCCACTGTTGCCTGGGGCTGCAATGGTGCGAAAACGTGGTTACAAAGCATGGATCCACAGGGATTCTCAGGATTTTGGCATTGGGTCACCCCAAATTCACCATCAGATCACATGTCTGTGGCCACAGCATGAAGCACAAAAATGATACATCCACTGTTTCATTCAGAATGTTTTTCCCCTTGTTTTCCTCCTCTAAAAACAATGTGCGTGTTATGGTCAGGTGCGTGTTATAGAGCGAAAAATACGGTATTTGCTTCACCTGGGAGAGGATCCTAATCATTTCCTCTTCCCAGCAGCTGGCTTGAGTAACATGTCTCTAATTTGCTCCTGTCCCTCCACAGTATCAGTGGCTGAAATGTGTTTTCTGAGATTAGGTTGTCCAGACACATGAGAAGTTCCAAAGGTGTCGCTGCACACAGCCTGCTGCCCCCACTAAACCGCCCAGGAAGTTGACAGTTTGAGTAGAATCTGAGCTGGATGGGATACAGGAAATCCAGAGCTAGAGCTCTAGCCTCTGCTTGAACACCCGCAGCAATGGCTTCTGTTGCACAATTGTTCCAACAGACAACCCTTCAGGTGTCTGAAGAGTGTTGTCATGTCCCCCACCCCACCTCAGTCTTTAGGTTAAACAAGCTTCCATACTAGGCCATTGTCTTTAAGGCCATCCTCTAAACCCAACCTAATGTGTCTGATTTAAAATGTGGTACCCAGCCCTGGATACTGAACTCCAGATGTGGTCCACTGCTGCAGAGTAAGTTGGAACTATTACTTCTCATTACTTGGAAACTGGTTCTATTTATGTAGCCTAAAATTGCAAGGTTTTTCTTTTTCTTTTTTTGCAACAACAAAGAACATTTCCATGTGTATCCTGCAAAGTCAGGTGTCCACCACCCTACGGATTATGTGGTTATTGTGTGTGCGCACGTGTAACATGGCATGCATCTCTGCTGAATTTGAGTTTGTTGGCCTAGGTTTCCATTCCTTTAAGATCTGCATTCCTGTCTTCTGAGGCGCTAGTTGTCTCTCCAATTTTGTGTCTTCTGCAAACCTGATCTCAAGACCACACTTAACCAAACCTGATCTCAAGACCACATTCAAACCAGCTTAGCTTTTCCACACCTCACACTGAAAAATGCTTCCATTTATTCCACTCTGAAAAAGCAAGAAGTTCCTTGGAGCATCTCGGGCGTTACCTTTTCTGGTTCATCGAGGCCACGGGGCTCCACTCGTTCAGGCAGGGGTTGTAGCAGTGCGCGGCCGAGATCTCCTGGCTGCCGAGCCGGTGGCCGCCCACCAGGAACAGGTAGTTGTCCAGCACGGCCGCGCCGTAGCCGCGCACGTTGGCCAGCTCCGGAGGCGGGCGGGCGGGCAGCGGGAGCCAGCGGCCGGCCGTCTCGTCGTACCTGCGCATGGAGCCGGGCGCGCCGCCTTCCTGGGGCCAGGCTCGGGCGAAGGGGCCCAGCGCCAGCAGGGCGGCCGCGCCTCCCGCGCGCCTTTCCCGCAGCTGCTGCCTCAGGGCGCCGGGCAGCAGGCGCCGGGCCTCGGGCCTGCGGAGCACCTGGTGGAAGCGCGCCGCCATGAAGGCCACGCAGGCGGCCTGCAGCTCCGGCAGCCCGTAGACCTGCGCCAGGTGGTGCAGCTGCAGGCAGTTGGGCAGCGCCACCTGCGCGGGCAGCCGGCGCAGCAGCGGGGTCACCTGCAGGTAGCAGGCGGCCTCCACCAGCGCCTCCAGCGCCGCCTCGCCCTCGCGCTCCAGGCCGGCCAGGCGGGACGTGCCGATGAAGTCCAGCACCAGCTCCAGGCCGCGCGCGCCCAGCCCCCCGCGCAGCTCCTGCACCTCCGCCGCCGCCTCGCGCATCCCCGAGCGGAAGAGCGCGCCGAAGTAGTCGCTCTGCTCCCGCAGCTGCCTCTTGCCCACCGGGAAGCAGCGCTCGCCCAGCCGGATCTGCACCACCGCCGCCGCCTCCTCCTCCGCCTCGCCGCCCTCCGCCATGGCCGCCCCGGGACGGGCCGCCGCGCTCCGCCCCCGTCGGCCGCGCGCCCCTCGCCGGGCTCCCCGTCCAGGCTGCAGGCCGGGCTGCCCAAGGCAGGAGCCTCCCCGTGGCGCCGGAGGAAACCAGGGAGGAAGGAAGAGCCCGCGGAGCCTGCAAGGCCGAGAAAGGCAAGGCCCCTTCAGGGCCGCCACCTCAAAGGGGAGAGCGGCGACTCCGTCCTGTGCCTCCTGACCCGGGGCAGGGAGCTCAGCAAGGGGCTGATTTGCCAGAGGGCTAGAAGAGCTTGCCTAAGCATTAAAATATCACACCAAAATATGGTATGTGCATTAACTGCACCATTTTTCATAAGATGTAGCACATTGTGAGCCTGTCACCTGAATCTTGGGAGTAAATCACATTAAACCGGGCCGGGGTCAGGAGGAAAGATGTGAACATGAAGCCTCACAGAAACTAAACTTTGCTAACTTAAATTTACTTGGCAGATTGGTTAAAAAGAAGGTAAAATTCTTCAATCATTGGGCAGCCCAATTTGACTTGCTTTGGATAGAACACAGTAAGTGCAGGTGGCGCTGTGGGTTAAACCACAGAGCCTAGAGTTTGCCGATCACAAGGTCGGTGGTTCCAATCCCCAGGACGGGGTGAGCTCCTGTTGCTTGGTCCCTGCTCCTGCCAACCTAGCAGTTTGAAAGCACGTCAGAGTGCAAGTAGATAAATGGGTACTGCTCCGGCGGGAAGGTCAACAGCGTTTCCATGCGCTGCTCTGGTTCGCCAGAGGCGGCTTGGTCATGCTGGCCACATGACCCGGAAGCTGTACGCCGGCTCCCTCGGCCAGTAAAGCGAGATGAGCGCCGCAGCCCCAGAGTCGTCTGCGACTGAGCCTAATGGACTTTACCTTTAAGAATGCCATTTGGTGCATGCCTTAGGTTTTCTACACGCGTGGCCACAATTATGCTTTTATTTGTTACACAGCACTTGACCTATCTGTGCCTTGCTCAATATTTGTCTTTCGTTACGGCCGTTCAAAAAGTTTGCAGGTCTCTTCTCAGGTATTTCCAGAGGGCAAAAGCCCAGCCAGCTTCTTTTCACAGTAGGTATTCTGCACGGATCACGGAGCTCCGCACTAACCAAGGCACAGAAAGGCAGGATGTGTTCCCAGATTGTGGCCGTGACATTCAATCTGTTTGGTGTAGCAAGTAAAAGGCTGCAGAATGGAATTTCTTTGTGCCTGCCTCAGGTGAAGAGGGCTCCCTAGCAGTCTAAAACCAGGGTCAGGTGGGTAGAAAACTTCTTCTGTATGGGCTCATTCCATTAAGGTCATGCAGTGTGAGGGCTTTTTGTTCTGTGAAGCACAGAATGGTGTCTTATTGCATATCACGGCTCTCTCTGCCCTCTCTACAATATGCTATTGCGTTGCCAAGATGGGTTGTAGTTTACAGCATAATCTTAGTTCACAATTACACTGCTTGATCAGGCCAAGTTCATCCAGTCCAACAATAAGACAGTGGCTTCTGGAAACATCTACTGTTCAGGCATAGACTGCCTTGGGACATGGAGGTTCAGTGTAGCTTGTGGTGACTAGTTTCTTAACCTAATTATGCCCTGTGTCACAAACTTCCCTTTGTCTAGAAAAACATAATGCAGTGGTGCCTCGGGTTAAGAACTTAATTCGTTCCGGAGGTTCGTTCTTAACCTGAAACTGTTCTTAACCTGAAGCACCACTTTAGGTAATGGGGCCTCCCGCTGCTGCGGCACGATTTCTGTTCTCGTCCTGAAGCAAAGTTCTTAACCCGAGGTACTATTTCTGGGTTAGCGGAGTCTGTAACCTGAAGCGTCTGTAACCTGAAGCGTATGTAACCCAAGGTACCACTGTATACAAAAATTAGATCATTTATTTTATATAGAAAACTGTATAAATCTCTTAATCAAAATATTCTCTAAGTGGTGTACATAATAAAATTATCAATGAAACACAGATAAATCAGCAAAACTTTTAAAGACAAATCTACACAATTAAATTATGTGTATACATAATAAAAAATGATGCCTAAGAAGAGCACTGCTGAATCAGACCCTGTGCCCGTCTTCTCACAGGGCCCAACCAGAAGCCTGTGGGAAGCAAACAAGCAAAATCTGGGTGTAACAGCAGAATTCTTCTGAATTCTGAAGCCCACCCCACACAACTAGACATGGACATTTGGTTGGAAGTAAATCCCTTTAAACTGAGGGGCCCCATTTCTGTATGATCAGGTCTTTGAATATCAGCATTGCCACTGCATCCTTGGTACTTGAAGCCTGAAGTCCCACGCGGATGTGGAGATGCGTGGCTGCATCTCTGTTTTTCTAATGCATGCAGGGGGCAGAGAGAATTCAGATCAGGATTGTGAATTCTCTTATTGATTATGGAAACAAAAGCCTGTGCATATACATACTTTACCTGCTGAGGGAAACAGTAGCTTTATATGTGATTTTCATCAGGGAAAATATTCCCAAAGGAAAAAGTTGAGCCCCTTCTTGCTTACCCCTCACCCCCGCTATGGCTCTGTCGGTTCTGGTTTGACCTGAAGCCAGACTGAAACAAGGTAAAGGGTTCTCTGTCTGCCAGACTTCAGGAACAAAGAACCAATACATTGGGTCAATATATGGCCTTAATTGGCCAGTATCAGGTTGACATGGTTTCCGTTGTCTTTGGCAGGAAAGGGGTTAACAGCCAGGCACTGGCTCTCAAAGGAAAGTCATTCTGCTATTGTCTGCTCAGGCAGGTAGGGAGAGTGTGCAAGACTATTCACCAGAGAGCTTGCTAACAATTTAAAATAGACTTGCTGCTTTCGAGCAGGCATTTAAAAAATAAATCCATAGCTAGCATTAAAGCAAGTTTCATATCTGTCAATGGAGAGTTATGCATGGATTTAGAAATAGCCCTTTTTGCACATAGCATAATCCTAGCTATCCTGCCTGCCAACAAATTCTGTCCTCCTGCTTTTTCCTCTTGGAGTTACAGTCACTTCTACAGAGTGCAGGTAAGAAAACCGATACAGTGTTTGCTTCTGGTAAGTTTTACTATAGCCATATTTGTGTTTTAAATTTTTCTGTCTAGGATACTAGGATATAAAATATCAAATTTCAGGCACAATATTCCTCACATGGAAGATTTGTATCAGAGCGTCTACTTAAGCTGATTGAGAATTCAAGGTCTGGAGAGGAACAGGGAGAATTATGAGAGGAATCTGGTGTCAAATCTTCTTAGAAGAGGTAATGAGATAAGCATCATCCATAGAAAGAGGCTGCAGCTGGGATATATGATGATTGACTGGGGGTTGTCTACACTGGAGCAAAATGTAGATTCACAGAATCCTCTCTCCCCATTACTGTCCATGCTACATGTTCACTTTCACAAACCTTACAATTTCCCCTTTCAAGTGAGGTTTTTCTGATCCTCAGAAAGTCTGAAAGAGCCAGGATAAAAAACAAACAAACCTGCACTTAAAAGGGGGAAAGTCTGGGACAGGGGTCAGCAAACTTTTTCAGCAGGGGGCCGGTCCACTGTCCCTCAGACTTTGTGGGGGGCCGAACTATATTGGGGGGGGGGGATGAACGAATTTCTATGTCCCACAAATAACCCAGAGACGCATTTTAAATAAAAGGGCACATTCTACTCATGTAAATACACACCAATTCCCGGACCGCCGGATGTAGAAGGTGATTGGGCTGGATCCAACCCCCGGGCCTTAGTTTGCTCCAGTATGGATGTTCCCACAGCCACACTGAACTTAATGGGACTTACTTCTGAGTAGACATTAATTTAGAATATGCACTGCTAGTCACAAAAATAACACAATGGTTTACAAGAGTATATACATTAAAAAACAATTTAAAAGATATGCCACGTAAATTTTTAAAAATCAGAAATCAGCTAACTAGAACAACAACAAAATAAGGTTCTTTGTTGCTTGTTGTGCCATGTAATAATTTATTCTGCAATAGCCAGGTTCCCAAAAGTTAAGTTCTGTTACATATCTGGAAGTCCCTTGTTCAGTGGGACTTACTTCCAAGAATAAGGGCAGATGGGAAGGTAGCCCATCTAGAAGGGAAACTTTCATCCTAAACCTCCGCTGCCTTGTGGGATATCTTCAGGAGAAGACAATACTAAGGAGTAAACCGTACACAAATGGGTATGGAGTCTCTAAGGCAACAGCTGGATGGCACCTTGTACGTCTCCTTCTGGCAACTCCTGTAGCCAAACTGGTGCTAAATGTATCGCTCTGCTTTCCTTTGGACCCCATCAGCCAGGCTGGGCAGACCAGGATCTCCATGTGCACTGCTCAGCCTTGTGCCTGGGGAGGCCACTTCAGTGCTGCAAATGCAGTGGTTTGATTTCACCCTCGGAGGCTCACTCCATTGTCTCTCAAGACAGAGGGATCCCAGCAACAACAGCTACAACAATGTAGTGTAAATTGAAATGCATGCAATCCTATAATAATTAAAAGTGAAAATCAAAACTGAATGCTGGGATCAGCCACTGTGGATAACTACCCATAATTACCTACCAGATAATAATTATTCTGATTTGGAATTTTACCTAACAAATTAATTGCAGCAGAAACAATTGTTACTAAAAATAGGGAGACTATAGATATATTTATAAAAATCATTTTGGTATTACAAGCAAACTTTTTTTTCCTTTTTAGAAGCGAGACTTACTTGTACCATTTTAACTTTTAAGTCACCGCTCAAAATTTCTACAGATATCAGAATCTACGGACTGCTTGGGGCTGTGGGGGATACACTCCCCAAACATCTCATTGAGGTTTGGGTGTGTTCAGTGGCTGCAGAATGAGACCTGACTGTTTCTTGGGAATAGAAAACTGGGCGGGAGGGGGAACAGAATGGAGTCCCATGGAGAAAGCATGGATGGCAGGCTAAACATGGAACAGCTGCTATGTTTATGGCAGGAAATGTATTTTCTTTCCACGTAAGGTTATGCACACAAATTACAATGCATAAGGAGTGTGGGAGTGTAACTGAAATGCTTCGTTTTTGTTGCCAAACCATAAGAGAGGCATCCACCACAAGGAAGTGCACTGAACCTGGAAACAAGGCAACATTATTTATATCAAACTTTAATTCTCATCATACTACCAACTCTTCACATGTTCAGTTTTTGTTTTAGATCACACAAGTTATTTTTAATTATCTGTATAACATCTGCAGTAACCAGGTGCTGTATCCCAAATAGTTTTTAAAAGGAAAAAAACTTGTGTTGTTCTGTTTAGCTACGGGGACTTGGAAGGACCTGTGCCATCCCCATCCTGAATGTTAGCCAAAGGATCTTTGAATAGCAAGCTTAGCATTAACAAAAAGGGAGTACCATCTGCCTTCTAAGAGTTTCACAATAGCTATGAGAATGGTAAGGAAAGGGCAGTCAGCTAAGGAACGTTATCTCAAGTGCAGAATGCAGCTTCCTTTGTCCTCTAAGAAACTAAACTGAGAAGCTCTAGGGGTAGCTTGGCCTGCAGGAGGCAGCTTCTGAAATTCCCTCTTGTACACACCTATGAAAGGCGCAGGAGGCCTGCCCTCTTTTCATGACTATCCTGACACCAAATCTAAGCTCTTTAGTGCTATAAAATAAAATGGGGAAAAGTTTCAGGAGAGGGGGGAAGAAAAGAAAAAAGATTCTCTTTCTCCTTCCTGGAACCTCCTCTGCTCTGTGAGCTCTGAACATGCTGCATGTTACTTGTTCCAAGTTGGTTAGCATCCTGCACAGGAAAACAACTTTTAGGAGCTAGGGTTATACTGTGGTACCTCGGTTTAAGAACAGCCCTGTTTACGAACTATTCGGTTTACGAACTCTGCAAAACTGGAGGTGGTGTTCCGGATTGCGAACTTTACCTCGGTCTAGTGGAAGGGCACTGGTGGCAGGAGGCCTCATTAGGGAAAGCACGCCTCGGTTTAAGAGTGGTTTCAGTTTAAGAACGGACTTCCAGAACGGATTAAGTTCATACACCGAGGTACCACTGTACTGCAACCTTTTGTTGTGGGTCCCCTCTTATTTTATTTTGTTGTAGTATTAGCAGCAGTAGTAAACAAAAATAATAGTTGTAATAATATCATCTACATTCTCTTTCTCTTCCATCTTAACTATGTGGGAATGTTAAGGGTAGTAGGAAAGGATATACTGAAAAAGTATTATCCTTCCTTCACTCATGCTAGTGAGTGATGTAGCAGAGCAGATTCCCCTCAATATAGCTGGAAGCTTGTTTGCAGATTCATTTGAATCTTTTAGTTAAGATTTTTTCCTGGTGCCCCCTTTAATCCCTCTTAAAAGATAAAGACACAAGAGTCTTTCTGAGTAAAGTAACAAAAGAATTACTCGCATTTCAGTTCACAATGTGATCTCTGAAAGATAGGCTTTACTTAGTGGTTACACATAGAAACTGAGTTCATCTCCTAGGGCAGGCATGGCCAAACTTGGCCCTCCAGCTGTTTTGGGACTACAACTCCCATCATGTTAGCTAGGGATGATGGGAGTTGTAGTCCCAAAACAGCTGGAGGACCAGGTTTGGCCATGCCTGTCCTAGGGAGACTGAGCTCACTGAATACATTAAGATAACAAAATGGCTGCAGGAGAGCAGCATGGCAGCAAAAGAGAGAACAAGACAACACTGGAACAAAACTGAGAAAATGGCTGCATGACTCTGCTCTTTTGTCCATCTCCCAGGTCACATGCAGGAGGAGGACGCTCCAGACCAGTGGAAGAGGACATTACCCTGACTGGATGTCCCCCTGCCTGTGCCCACTCTAGGGAAATAAGGAATGTTGCATTTGACTGCACCAATGGATTACATCCCACAAACTATTGGATATTTGAAAAATGACTAATGGAATTAAAGGGACATTTATTTATCACTTAAAAATATATATCCTGAGGTTGCAATCCTGTATTCCTATGCCAACACACATGTTAGGCACACACTGAAATCCCATAGGATTTAGTGAAAAGTGCAGCCTGATCCTGTGCATATTTACTTGGAAGTAAATGCCATTGTGTTTGATGGGACTTAACATTTGATAAGTGCTAGGGGTTGCAGTCCCAGGTTCACACAGCTAAGTGCGGCCAGAGTAATGTCGAGCAGCAGGGTTTGGTTAATAAATTACTAGCTTCTTGTTATGGAGGTTCAAAGTAAATACAAATGCAGTGATCAGTTCATTGTAAGAGAGAAAAGTAACATTCTTTTCTAGCACAGCAGTAACAAAGACTGAATTTTTCATTACACTACCCATTGTTCTACCAGGCCTAAACACACTAAGCACAATCAAATGAAGATCACGGGGCACAGTTTTAAGAGCTCAACCACAGTGTGAACGGTGGGAAGAGATAAATCTGGCCAGCTTCAGAGTGTCTTTCTTTGCTCCACAAACTGCAGCCCAGAAATGATGAAAAAACCCACTCTATATGCTTCAAAATGGCTTTGTCATGACAGCATAGTTTTACTCTGGAAGACCATGACCATAATCTGTGAGAAGATTGTTTAGCCCAGCAGCATTGACACATCACAATAGGTTCTCTGGTGGACAATGTTTCTACTTTGGAGAAAAACCTTTTACTGAGATGTTTCTGCTGATGACTGTGTCGGAAGTCTTTCTGCTTTTGGGCTGGGCATGGAGATCAGACTGCATTTGCTCACCCACCACTTCTTATAAGAATTGTTGGATTCGACGATTCCCGGGCCTTACAGTTGATCTGGAGCGTTCACAGAGAAGAGGGGCCTACATTCTCAAAGTCTACACAGAAGCTACAGCCCAACAATGCAGCCGGACCTGCTGCCTCCTAAAGAATGGTAAGAATTCATTTTCTTCCTTTGTAAAAGATCAAAGCAGTCCATGTTAAAAACAAAACATTAACTGTTCAGCTGATGAAGGCGTATGATTTGTAACTATGCATGCATAAAGGCAAAGGTAAAGGGACCCCTGACTGTTCGGTCCAGTCGCAAACAACTCTGAGGTTGGGGTGCTCATCTTGCTTTCCTAGCTGAGGGAACCAGTGTACAGCTTCTGGGTCATGTGGCCAGCAGGACTAAGCCACTTTTGGGGAACCAGAACAGCGGAAATGCTTTCCCGCCGGAGGAGTACCGATTTATCTACTTGCACTTAAGAATCATAGAATCATAGAGTTGGAAGAGACCACAAGGGCCATCGAGCCCAACCCCCTGCCAAGCAGGAAACACCATCAGAGCACTACTGACATATGGTTGTCAAGCCTCTGCTTAAAGACCTCCAAAGAAGGAGACTCCACCACACTCCTTGGCAGCAAATTTGATGTGCTTTTGAACTGATGTGCTTTTGAACTATGTTGGCAGGAGCAGGGACTGAGCAATGGGAGCTCACCCCATCGTGGGGATTCAAAACACGGACCTTCTGATTGGCAAGCCCCAGGCTCTGTGGTTTAGACCACAGCACCACCCGCGTCCCTATGCATGCATACATGCAAGTATAAAAGCATTCTGTCACCCCCAAGACAACAGTGACAAAGAAACAGAATGCAGAATGAGGCTACGCAGAGGAAAGATGTAAATAGGAGCTTAATAGAGGCCACTTGAATTGTGTCCTTGGGTTTCCCCTTTGCTTTCTCTGACATAAATGAGTGGTTGCTTGTTGTTGTTTAGTCGTTTAGTCATGTCCGACTCTTCGTGACCCCATAGACCAGAGCACGCCAGGCACTCCTGTCTTCCACTGCCTCCCGCAGTTGGGTCAAATTCATGTTCGTAGCTTTGAGAACACTGTCCAACCATCTCGTCCTCCGTCGTCCCCTTCTCCTTGTGCCATCCATCTTTCCCAGCATCATGGTCTTTTCCAGGGAGTCTTCTGTTCTCATGAGGTGGCCAAAGTATTGGAGCCTCAGCTTCAGGATCTGTCCTTCCAGTGAGCACTCAGAGCTGATTTCCTTCAGAATGGATAGGTTTAATCTTCTTGCAGTCCATGGGACTCTCAAGAGTCTCCTCCAGCACCATAATTCAAAAGCATCAATTCTTTGGCGATCAGCCTTCTTGATGGTCCAGCTCTCACTTCCATACATCACTACTGGGAAAACCATAGCTTTAACTTTGTTGGCAAGGTGATGTCTCTGCTTTTTAAGATGCTGTCTAGGTTTGTCATTGCTTTTCTTCCAAGACGTAGGCGTCTTTTAATTTCGTGACTGCTGTCACTATCTGCAGTGATCATGGAGCCCAAGAAAGTAAAATCTCTCACTGCCTCCATTTCCTCCCCTTCTATTTGCCAGGAGGTGATGGGACCAGTGGCCACGATCTTCATTTTTTTGATGTGAAGCTTCAGACCATATTTTGCGCTCTCCTCTTTCACCCTCATTAAAAGGTTCTTTAATTCTTCCTCACTTTCTGCCATGAAGGTTGTGTCATCTGCATATCTGAGGTTGTTGATATTTCTTCTGGCAATCTTAATTCCGGCTAGGGATTCATCCAGCCCAGCCTTTCGCATGATGAATTCTGCATATAAGTTAAATAAGCAGGGAGACAATATACAGCCTTGTCGTACTCCTTTCCCAATTTTGAACCAATCAGTTGTTCTGTATCCAGTTCTAACTGTAGCTTCTTGTCCCACATAGAGATTTCTCAGGAGACAGATGAGGTGATCAGGCACTCCCATTTCTTTAAGAACTTGCCATAGTTTGCTTTTGCATAGTCAATGAAGCAGAAGTAGATGTCTTTCTGGAACTCTCTAGCTTTCTCCATAATCCAGTGCATGTTTGCAATTTGGTCTCTGGTTCCTCTGCCCCTTTGAAATCCAGCTTGCACTTCTGGAAGTTCTCAGTCCACATACTGCTTAAGCCTGCCTTGTAGCTTTTTTAAGCATAACCTTGCTAGCGTGTGAAATGAGTGCAATTGTGCAGTAGTTGGAGCATTCTTTGGCACTGCCCTTCTTTGGCATTGGGATGTAGACTGATCTTCTCCAATCCTCTGGCCACTGCTGAGTTTTCCAAACTTGCTGGCATATTTAGTGTAGCACCTTAACAGAATCATCTTTAAAAAATTTAAATAGTTCAGCTGGAATACCATCACTTCCACTGGCCCTGTTATTTGCAGTGCATTCTAAGGCCTATTTGATTTCACTCTTCAGGATGTCTGGCTCAAGGTCAGCAACCACACTACCTGGGGTGTACGAGCCATCCATATCTTTCTGGTATAATTCTTCTGTGTATTCTTGCCACCTCTTCTTGATGTCTTCTGCTTCTGTTAGGTCCTTACCACTTTTGTCCTTTATTATGGTAATCTTTGTACGAAATGTTCCTTTCATATCTCCAATTTTCTCGAACAGATCTCTGGTTCTTCCCATTCTGTTGTTTTCCTCTATTTCTTTGTATTGCTCGTTTAAGAAGGCCTTCTTGTCTCTCCCTGCTATTTTTTGGAAATCTGCATTCAATTTCCTGTATCTTTCACTATCTCCCTCGCATTTTGCTTGCCTTCTCTCCCCCGCTATTTGTAAGACCTCGTTGGACAGCCACTTTGCTTTCTTGCATTTCCTTTTCATTGGGATGGTTTTCGTTGCTGCCTCCTGTATAATGTTATGAGCCTCTATCCATAGTTCTTCAGGCACTCTGTCCACCAAATCTAAATCCTTAAACCTGTTCCTCAATTCCACTGTGTATTCATAAGGGATTTGATTTAAATTGTATCTTACCGGCCCAGTGGTTTTTCCTACTTTCTTCAGTTTAAGCATGAATTTTGCTATAAGAAACTGATGATCTGAGCCACAGTCAGCTCCAGGTCTTGTTTTTGCTGACTGTATAGAGCTTCTCCATCTTTGGCTGCAGAGAATATAATCAATCTGATTTTGATGCTGCCCATCTGGTGATGCCCATGTGTAGAGTCCTCTCTTGTGTTGTTGGAAAAGAGTGTTTGTGATGACTAGCTTGTTCTCTTGGCAGAACTCTATTAGCTATCCTTTGCCCTGCTTCGTTTTGAACTCCAAGGCCAAACTTGCCAGTTGTTCCTTTTATCTCTCGACTCCCTACTTTAGCATTCCAATCCCCTATAATGAGAAGAACATCCTTCTTTGGTGTCATTTCTATAAGATGTTGTAAGTCTTCATAGAACTGGTCAATTTCAGTTTCTTCAGCACCAGTAGTTGGTGCATAAACTTGGATTACTCTGATGTTAAACGGTCTGCCTTGAATTCGTATCGAGATCATTCTATCATTTTTGAGATTGCATCCCAGTACAGCTCTTGCCACTCTTTTGTTGACTTTGAGGGCCACTCCATTTATTTTGCGGGATTTTTGCCCACAGTAGTAGATATGATGGTCTTCCGAACTGAATTTGCCCCTTCCCGCCCATTTTAGTTCACTGATGCCCAGGATGTCAATATTCTTGCCATCTCATTTTTGACCACATCCAGCTTACTAGGGTTCATGGTTCTTACATTCCAGGTTCCTATGCAATATTTTTCTTTACAGCGTTGGACTTTCCTTTTGCTTCCAGGCATATCCGCAACTGAGCGACCTTTTGGCTTTGGCCCAGCCGCTTCATCAGCTCTGAATCTACTTGTACTTGTCCTCTGCTCTACCTCAGTAGCATGTTGGACGCCTTCCGACCTGAGGGGCTCATCTTCCAGCGTCATAACTTTTATATGCCTGTTTCCTTTGTCCATGGAGTTTTCTTGGCAGGGATACTGGAGTGGCTTGCCGGTTCCTGCTCCAGGTGGATCATGTTTGGTCAAAACTCTCTACTATGACCTGTCCATCTTGGGTGCCCTGCTCGGCATAGTTCATAGCTTCTCTGAGTTATTCAAGCCCCTTCGCCATGGCAAGGCAATGATCCATGAAGGGTTGCTATTTCCTACTAAAAAGAAATGGGAAGTGCAGCACTTACGGCCTTCTTGTCATGAGAGCCTGGCTCTAAGTGATAGGAGATCCATAGAAGGTTACAATGAGTCTCTGCGTGCCAAGTGTATTGTTCTCCTTGCAAGATGCCCACTGACCCATGTTGCCCCCTTTCATATTGAAGAAATACTAAAATATTAGGGCCAAAATTCACCCTGTTGTCTGTGAGCTGTCAAATTATCATCCTCTTCCTATAAATAATGGATCTAAAACTTGGAATTAATACATTTCATTTGAAAGTAAAGAAGAATACAACTAATCTAGTGCCATTCTTTGTTCTTTCACTGGAGCTATGAACCATAGCTTTAGTGCTAATGGCAATAAATAATACAAATATAAGAAGATTCTGTCAAGACCCAAGGCAAACACAGTTGAGATTTACCAGCACAAAACATGCAACAAAGCAAAGCATGAAAATATAGGCTGTAAAATGTGCCCTTCAGTTTCCTAGTTCTGCTGGACCTCTCAGCGGCCTTTGATACCATCAACCACTACATCCTTCTAGACTGTTTAGAGGGGCTGGGGGCACGGTTATACAGTGGTTCCAAGTGGTGGTGGGGGGATGAGTATTCAGGCCCCTGGGCTTTCACTTGTGGGGTGCCTCAGGGTTCTGTCCTCCCCCCCCCCATGCTTTTTAACATCTACATGCAGCCACTGGGAGAGATCAGCAGGGGGTTTGGGTTGGGTGTTCATCAATATGCGGATGATACCTAGCTCTACCTCTCTTTCAAATCAGAACCACTGAAGGGGGTGAAGGTCCTGTGTGAGTGTCTGGAGGTGGTTGGAGGGTGGATGGCGGCTAACCGATTGAGGTTGAATCCTGAAAAGACAGAAGTACTGTTTTGGGGGGACAGGAGGCGGGCCGGTGCGGAGGGCTCCCTGGTTCTGAATGGGGTAACTGTGCCCCTGAAGAACCAGGTGCTCAGCCTAGGAGTCATTTTGGACTCACAGCTGTCCATGGAGGCACAGGTCAAATCCGTGTCCAGGGCAGCTGTGTACCAGCTCCATCTGGTATGCAGGCTGAGACCCTATCTGCCTGCAGACTGTCTCGCCAGAGTGGTACATGCTCTGGTTATCTCCCACTTGGACTACTGCAATGCACTCTACGTGGAGCTACCTTTGAAGGTGACCCGGAAACTATAACTAATCCAGAATGCAGCAGCCAGACTGGTGACTGGGAGCGGCCGCCGAGACCATATAACACCGGTCTTGAAAGACCTACATTGGCTCCCAGTACATTTCCGAGCACAATTCAAAGTCCGTATTTTTCGCTCTATAACACGCACATCGTTTTTAGAGGAGGAAAACAAGGGAAAAAACATTCTGAACGAAACAGTGGATGTATCATTTTTGTGCTTCATGCTGTGGCCACAGACATGTGATCTGATGGTGAATTTGGGGTGACCCAATGCAAAAATCCTGAGAATCCCTGTGGATCCATGCTTTGTAACCACATTTTTGCACCATTGCAGCCCCAGGCAACAGTGGGTGTGTGATTTTGGGGGGGGGGGCAGGCTGTAGCCATGGACATGCTATGTGATCTGATGGTGAATTTGGGCTGACCCAATGCAAAGATCCTGAGGATCCATGTGGATCCATGTTTTGTAACCACGTTTTTGCACCATTGCAGCCCCAGGCAACAGTGGGTGCGTGATTTTGGGGGGGCAGGCTGTAGCCATGGACATGCTATGTGATCTGATGGTGAATTTGGGATGACCCAATGCAAAGATCCTGAGGATCCATGTAGATCCATGCTTTGTAACCACATTTTTGCACCATTGCAGCCCCAGGCAACAGTGGGTACGTGATTTTTGGGGGACAGGCTGTAGCCATGGACATGCTGTGTGATCTGATGGTGAATTTGGGCTGACCCAATGCAAAGATCCTGAGGATCCATGTGGATCCATGTTTTGTAACAACATTTTAAGTGGGGAGGGAAGGAAAAACACAGAAGGGACAAGGAGCAGGAGAGGGGTGTGCAGAGAAGCAGCTGGCTAAGAATGCAGGAGAGGGGTATAACGGGAGGGAGAAAAGGAAGGAAAAGTTTTCCCTCACCTACCCACCCAAGCCAGCCAGCTCTCTCTCTCTCTCTCTCTCTCTCTCTCTCTCTCTCTCTCTCCCTCCTGCATGTTTTCAGCAGCACCGGAGCACAGAGACGACACTCTGCTTTCCCCTCTGCTTGCCTGGAGGGGAGGGGCTTTCCCTGCTCTTTGTTCCGTTTGAGCAAACACAGCAAGGAAACAGAGGAGGGTGGGCAGTAAGACCCTGAGGCAGAATGCCGGAAAGCAGCCGCTTCCTCTTTTCAGGTTTCCCTTCTCCGAGACGCGCAATTTGATTTTTACCTGATTTTTTTTGCCTCCCCTCGCGCCATTTGGCTCCAGGGACCACACATTCGCTCAATAACACGCACAGACATTTCCCCTTCCTTTTTAGGAGAAAAAATCTGTGTGTTATAAAGGGAAAAATACGGTACATTGACTCCCAGTACATTTCCGAGCACAATTCAAAGTGTTGGTGCTGACCTTTAAAGCCCTAAATGGCCTTGGCCCAGTATATCTGAAGGAGCGTCTCCACCCCCATCGTTCTACCCAGACACGGAGGTCCAGCTCCGAGGGCCTTCTGGCGGTTCCCTCCCTGTGAGAAGCCAAGTTACAGGGAACCAGGCAGAGGGCCTTCTCAGTAGTGGCGCCCTCCCTGTGGAACGCCCTCCCACCAGATGTCAAAGAGAACAACAACTACCAGACTTTTAGAAAACATCTGAAGGCAGCCCTGTTTAGGGAAGCTTTTAATGTTTGATGTATCACAGTATTTTGATATTCTTTTGGAAGCCGCCCAGAGTGGCTGGGGAAGCCCAGCCTGACGTATGGGGTATAAATAATAAATTATTATTATTATTATTATTATTATTATTATTATTATTATTGGGTTAAGCTATAGAGTAAGCTATGTTGCCATGTTGGAATATGTCACCACTTCCCACCTTGGGTCAACAATGATTTGAATGTGCTATAAACATGCAATACCAGATGGCGCCAGAGAGCAGAAAAGTTTTATACACTTTTTCATAGAATCATAGAACTGTAGAGTTGGAAGGGACCCTGAGGATCATCTAGTCCAACCCCCTGCAATGCAGGAATACGCAGCTGGTCCATACAGGGATCGAACCTGCAACCTTGGTGTTATCAGCACCATGGTCTAACCAACTGAGCTATCCAGGCTCCATAGGGTTTAATTTTTTTTCTTATACCACTCTAATTTCTGACTTCTTTATAGTGTCCCCCCTCCCCGTGTGTAGATCCACACCCGGTCTTCGTTCTCTTTTTCACTCTCCATGTGGACTTCAGTATGTAAGGAGCTCTGTGCTGGTTGCTCCAGCACATGGCTTTAACCAGCCTTTTTCGTTTCAGACCAGAATAGAGTCTGCAACTAGCATTTTTTCCCTAAACCAATAGTTTATAAACTTTTTCCTTTTGTAGCTAACCAGTGTTTTGACTGCCTATGCATCTTTTCTGACTGCTGTATGGAGAAGTACATGACTCTGACCTCTGAAGAGTTTATGCTATGGAAATGGGATAGCTTGGAAAGCCCATATAAAAAGGGATATTTTGGGACACACTGATAATTATTATTATTATTATTATTGATGATGATGATAATTTATTTATTATTTATACCCTGTCCATCTGGCTGGGTTTCCCAAACCACTCTGGGTGGCTCCCAATCAAATATTAAAAACACAACACAGCATTAAACATTAAAAATATCCCTAAACAGGACTGCCTTCAGATGTCTTTTAAAAGTAGGATAGTTCCTTGACATCTGATGGGAGGGTATTCCACAGGATAGTTGCCACTCCTGAGAAGGCCCTCTGCCTGGTTCCCTGTAACTTGGCTTCTCACACAGCAAGGGAACCGCCAGAAGGCCCTCGGTGCTGGACCTCAGTGTCCGGGTAGAACAATGGGGGTGAAGACGCTCCTTCAGATATACTGGACCGAGGCCGTTTAGGGCTTTAAAGGTCAGCACCAAGACTTTGAATTGTGCTCGGAAATGTACTGGGAGCCAATGTAGGTCTTTCAAGACCGGTGTTATATGGTCTCGGCGGCCGCTCCCAGTCACCAGTCTGGCTGCTGCATTCTGGATTAGTTATAGTTTCCGGGTCACCTTCAAAGGTAGCTCCACGTAGAGTGCATTGCAGTAGTCCAAGTGGGAGATAACCAGAGCATGTACCACTCTGGCGAGACAGTCTGCAGGCAGATAGGGTCTCAGCCTGCATACCAGATGGAGCTGGTACACAGCTGCCCTGGACACGGATTTGACCTGTGCCTCCATGGACAGCTGTGAGTCCAAAATGACTCCCAGGCTGCGCACCTGGTCCTTCAGGGGCACAGTTACCCCATTCAGGACCAGGGAATCCTCCACACCTGCCCGCCTCCTGTCCCCCCAAAACAGTACTTCTGTCTTGTCAGGATTCAGTCTCAATCGGTTAGCCGCCATCCATCCTCCAACTGCCTCCAGACACTCACACAGGACTGTCACCGCCTTCACTGGTTCTGATTTGAAAGAGAGGTAGAGCTGGGTATCATCCGCATACTGATGAACACCCAGCCCAAAATCCCTGCTGATCTCTCCCAGCGGCTGCATGTAGATGTTGAAAAGCATGGGGGAGAGGACAGAACCCTGAGGCACCCCACAAGTGCTTTCACTTGGGTTTGAACACTCATCCCCCCCCCCACTTTCTGGACACGGCCCAGGAGGAATGAGTGGAACCACTGTATGACATTGCCCCCAGCTCCCAGCCCCTCCAGACGGTCCAGAAGGATGTTGTGGTTGATGGTATCAAACGCCACTGAGAGATCCAGCAGAACTAGGAAACAGCTCTCACCTTTGTCACTAGCCCGCCGGAGATCATCAACCAGTGCGACCAAGGCAGTTTCAGTCCCATGATGAGGCCTGAATCCCGACTGGAAGGGATCCAAATGGTCCGCTTCTTCCAGGCGTGCCTGGAGTTTTTCAGCAACCACTCGCTCAATCACCTTGCCCAAGAATGGAAGATTTGAGACTGGGCGATAGTTGGCCATCGTAGCCGCATCTAAAGATGGTTTTTTAAGAAGCGGTTTAATAACCGCCTTTTTCAGCGGGTCTGGGAAGGCTCCCTCGAGGGAAGCATTCACCACCCCACGAAGCCCATTTCCCAGTCCTTCCTGGCTAGCTTTTATAAGACAGGATGGGCAAGGATCCAGGAGACAAGTGGTTGGTTTCAGTCGTCCAAGCAGCCTGTCCACATCCTCGGGGGTAACAGATTGGAATTGATCCCACACAACTTGACTAGACAGGACTCTAGCACTCTCCCGGCCCGGCCCTGCTCCCATGGTGGAGTCTACCTCTTCTCGAAACTGAGCGACTTTATCTGCAAAAAACTTTGCAAAATCATTGCAGGAGATCATGTGGCCCATACTGGGCCCTGATGTAGCAGGTGGTTCCGCTAAATTGCGAACCACCTGAAAAAGTCTCCTGCTGCTGTTTTCTGCAGATGCAATAGAGGCGGTGAAGAAAGTCTTCTTTGCCGTTGCTACCGCCACTTGGTAGGCTCGACATTGAGCTCTAACCCGTGTCCAGTCAGATTCAGAATGGGTTATCCGCCACCGGTGCTCTAGCCGTCTCAACGATTGTTTCATTGCCCTCAGATCCGTGGAAAACCACGGGGCTGTCCAGGCTGCATGCAATCGGAGAGGGCGCTTCGGAGCCAAACAGTCAATAGCCCTGGTTAACTCCACATTCCAGCGGGCCACCAGGGAATCAGCTGAAAGGCCATCAACATGGGATAAAGCATCCCCTACCACTCTCTGGAAACCATTTGGATCCATTAAGTGGAGGGGGGCGGACCATCCGAATCGGTCCCACCTCCCTGCAGAGGGGATGGGTCGCGGAGAAGTCAAGTTGCACCAGGAAGTGATTTGACCATGGCACTTGTTTAGTTTCGCTTTTGCTTAGTGTCAGATCACCAACATCCATAGAGGTAAACACCAGGTCCAAGGCATGTTCGCGACTATGGGTTTGGCCAGACTTATTATCATGCACTAATTAGATTCATGCACTAATTAGATGCAAACATTGTAGTTATATGACGCTGGAACCCTAAAGATTCTTGTTTGGATAATTAACTGTGAAAATTTTGTTAATAACTAGCACTACTGATTACAAATGATTAGAATTTATAAACATTTACAACAGGAGCTGACATATACCACATTTTCTGTGATAACCAACAAGGAGAATCAGCAGATAGCTATGCTACAATATCACTTTTCCTGTATTTTATTACTTCAAGTTATGAGAAGGGGACTAGACACAAACCTGCCCTTTTCTCTGGCAATCCTGTGTTTGGGTTAATTTACTTCCACCCTGAAAGTTCATGGCCACATCATTCCTCCTGAGACATGCTTACATTTCTAATTGAAACTGAATTTTCAATAGGTTGAGGCATGCAACAGACAAAGCAAGGAGGTGTAATCATAATGTAAATCACATTTCCCAGTGCACAGCTCCACCCCTCACTGCTGCTCAAGAACTGGAGTGCTGGAAGATGATGCAGTGTTGTGTCTATTTAACTGTTGAACAATTTTGCCTGATAAATGGCATTTGAAATGCATTGTGAAATACTCATAAAATTATCCTCATTGCACCTAGCTGGCTTTGCCTGTTGCTTTTTTCCTTTTGGTGTACCCCCTTTATAAAAGATTGAGACAGCTGTCTTGTCATTACCTAACTTAGCAATGTGGCTACAATTTGTAACCGTCTTCCAAGCTCACCCTTGCCTTTCTCCAGCCGTGGATTGTTAGGCTTCGGAACTGAGCTTTCTAACAGAGAGCAGTACTGCGTCACACAGCTGGAGAAAGTTGTGAGCTGGGAAGATAAAGGAGCTGATTGAAATCAGATCTAATGGAGTGAGCTCATCCATTACCCAAGTACTGAACTCGCACAACAAAACTCACATTTAAAGATGTTTAGATATCCTGATAAGTAACTCTTCCAGCATACCAAATTCTGCCTTGCATACTTGGACATTTTAGATTTGGCTATGGATGTACTGATGCTTCTGGGTCAGAGAAGAACAAATACATCTACATAGGGCTGCCAATTAACTAGAAAAATAGCCTCACTCACTTTTTGATATCCAAGCTAGCTGTCAACAGTTTCTGTGTCGGTTGCCCAATTTATTTATTTTCAACTCTGTCAGGTCACAGATTTTTTGAAATAGAAATGGTCAGCTATAGATTCTGTTTCAAGACTCAGCCTGTGTGATAGGAGTAGCTGGTGTGCTGGACTTAGACTGGTTATGTCCAGTGCTTTTTCCTACACCAAAAGGTTCTGGAACACACCTCCCTCAGAAGATTGACCCCAGAGCCCAAAGAGGGTATCTTTGGGCTGGGGGGAGGCGTCTTCTCTTGAGCCAGAGGCAGCCTCTGTGAGACTCGGTTTGTCCTGCCTCAGCCACCTTCGTGGTGCGTGTGTGTGTGTTCTCTTCCTCCTGGGAGAACAAGGCGGCCAGCCTGTCCACCAGTGCAAAGGCGGCTGAGCAACAGGTGGGCGACTTCTTTAAACTGCTCTGCTAAGAGGCCCATGGCTGCTTGCCCCTCAGCAGAGCAACTTAACAAGCCCCTGCCCCACATCTCTCCGGCTTCCGTGCGCCAGAGTTGCATGGGGGCTTGCTTGGCTGAGGCACAGCTTTCCCACATGTCAGTTGTTACCTGGGAGATTGTAGAGCCTCAGCAAAACCCCACTGTGCCCCTGGCTTGCCTGCACCTCTTCAGAGCCTGTAGAGGATATCCCCTTTGAGCTCCAGGAAGGGTCTCCTCATGAGCTGGAGGTACAGTGAGGCTTTGCTGAGTCTGGTTAGGTCTCTCCCTCCACTTCCAGGGCCCAGCTGAGAGGTGCCATAACACAGTCCCAGTGAGCTCTGGCAGAAGAAAAGCCTGGTTATTTCACCCACAGGCGAGTCTAAAGGAGATGTATTCATGTATAGCAGGGATAGTCAACCTTTTTATACCTACTGCCCACTAAAGCATCTTTCTGGATGGTAAAATTTCCTTACTGCCCCCCGGTGCTCCATGGAAGGAGGATTCAGCTTATGCTGTAGAACCCCCTACCGCCCATCTAGAATCCTGAAATGGCCACTAGTGGGCGGTAGGGACCAGGTTGACAACCCCTGATGTACAGGCATGATATGTATCCTTAACTTTATTCTGAAATCAATGCAAAGCTTTTCTTCCTTCTGTTGCTGTTTTTAGTTTCCTGTAACTTGGCAGTTTTCTATGGTGAAACCAATAATCAGAGTCTTAACTGCCTGCATGTTTATTGCCCAGCGTTGGAGAGCTGCATACTGAGGCCTTGGATCAATGTTGTGTTGTACAACATCACACCAGGTAAGGCATCATTATGCACACACAAAGAAGAAAGGGTTGCACGCCACTTGCAAATGTGTGTAACACATTAAAGAAATAATAAAAAAAAACATATTTGGGAGAAGGAAATTTAGAGTAGAAAAGTGATGGGAAGTTCTTAACCATTTCCCTGCCAGGGATGGAATAACAATGCTAAGTGCAAAACTGGAGACAATTCCCGTCCTCACATAGATTTGGCAGTCTGCAGTGTCTATGATGAGGAGAGATGCTTCTTCCCTCGTAACAACTTCTAATGGGATTTCGAGTGAGGTTGGGGTTGGCAGCATACCAAATCTATCCTACCTGAACTTTGGGGACACTTTGCAGAGGGGTGTGAAAATATGTCCAGTGACTTTTCTTTACCTTCAGTAACTTCAGCTAGCACAGTAATATTGCAAAGCATTGCACTGAAGCAATGTTGTGAAGGTGGAACGGTGGTTAGCAGATGTTTCAGTCATTTTGTTTTGAACCTATAGCTTTGTATCTTCATGGGCACTTTTGCCCACCTGATTTCTGCAGTTTAGTGAAATATAAAGCGGAGACAGACTGCACACAGATAGGTTCAGCTGGCAGGTGTCCTGGCTGCTGCTCAAAACACCCTCTTTGAAGAGATCTTTATTGAGGCAGACTAACAGTATGGACTGGGTGGCAGGAATTAGTAGGAATAGGCAGCTTGAAGCAGCAGTCAAAGTTTAAGGAGTCCAGGTTTAGGGCAAGAAGTCCAGAACTGCACAGAAGCCACACCCACCAGTCAAGCTTTTTAGTAAGGCAGGATAAATTTACTGGCAAGGCTCCTGTGCCTTGGAGGAATGTCAAGCTTTGGCAGGGTGGGTCTGTTTCCACCTGCATAGCTCCAAATCCCCTAATGACTGCTCCCAGTGGCTTTGTATAGATGTTAAAAATCAACCCCTCCCCCAGTAAAGCCAGAGCCCAACAGAATACTCATACACTATGCTCTTCATGGGCATGTTATCATGTGCAACTAGGAAGGCTTCCATAGTTAGGAAACACAGGTGAATTTAGGTGACACAGACATTAAAGCCTTTACTTGTGCTTGGATTCTGCTTTGACAGGGGTTGATCCGGATCTTCTTGTGTTTGAGAAACTCTCTTTCAAAGATATGAATACCAGGTCCTCTCTTAATAAATGGGAAGTGCATGGAAGTGCAAGGGTTGCCAATTTAGAAAAATGCCAGAATTCAACAACCAGTTCAAGGTACCTTCTTCCTGAATCCTTATCTTCTACAGTGGTCCAAGAGCTGGTAAGTAACAGCAGCAACACAAGTACTGCACCTGCCCCAGGTCACAGGTCTCCATCCAGCACATATTTAGGACCTGCAGATGCACCACTGAAGGACTATTTTACTAAAGTGGCAAACATCTCAGAAAAGAATGGTTCAACAGCCATGTCTGACAATGCAACTGCACTTCCTAGCACTGCCGTTACATCTATCAAGATATTATCACACATGCCCAGCCCAGCCCATCTGAACAGCAGCAAATACTTTAACGAAACCAAGGTATACAGTGGCAGGAATTACACATCAGACAATGAAGACCAGAAATCAGCTTGGGAGGAAGTAGAAAGGGGGAGCTGGCTGCTTCCGGTGGCACTCTGTTTTTCCTTGACTGTGATTTGCTGTTGCACTATTATTCTTGCAACTGGGTGCCATCGAAAGAGGAATGGTCGGTATAAACCAAGACGGAGAGGTGAATCCAGACGGTTCATTAGATACACTATGGTTAAAAAAAGCTTTTAATGGTAAATATTCCAAATCTAGAGACAAAGTGAAGGCTAGATGATGAATATGTAAGAGAAGAAAAGGGAACTCTGCAATCCTATACATCTCCACTCAGAAGACTCATTGATATGTGTTTGGGACTGATTATAGGTATTTTGAGTACTTTGCCAATTTTAGTATATGTGCTGCAATCCCAATATGGGGGTCCTTTGTTAATCTAACCCAATTGGAGGTAATCCAAAACCAGCTGCTTAGAAGGTTGCTAAAATTACCCAGGTGTGTAGGCAATACTGCTATACGACTTGAACTAAGTGTTACATCTCTAGAAACCACATTATGGAAATGCATCCTCTGTTACTCGTTGGCATTATGGCATAAACTTCCAAATCTCCACTTGATACAGTGTCTCTGGAGAGACGACTTCCCTAGCCCTTGGGCGAAAATAATACATGGGAAACTTGTGTCCTTAGGACTGTCTCCATCTGAACTACTAAAATTGGATTTAATTTCTGCCAAGAGAATTATAACTCACAAATTAGAGATGGATTTACAATTTAATATTTAATATTGCGACAGGTGGTGGCACCTGTTCGCCGATAAACCTTGGCTTAACACCACCAACGAAACTTCCATCTTATTTAACTACCTTATCTGTGGTGATGCACAGGTATGCCTTTATAAAGGCTAGATTCAATGTTTTCCCATCAAATGTGTTGGGTAACAGACTCTCCAACGGACAGATCTCACTCCTCTGTGACTGTAAAAGTGGATCTATAGAATCGTTATATCATATAATCTTCTGTTGTCCTTTACATTCGGCTTCACGGTCCAAGTTTCTGGCCCCATATTTATCGAGAATTGCTGACAGACCTCAGGAAGCCCAAATAATATACTTATTAAACGACGAAGACTCAAGTAGATCCCTTGCAGTCGCTAGATACCTGATTAATGTCTTATTTCATAAGAGGAGAAATGGATCACTCTGACAGCTTAGCCAAACTTAAGAACCATCAATAAGTGCCAGAACTAAGACGCATATCCCCCAAAATCTGAGGGATTTGAATTGCGGTTGACATAGAGAGAGCTTATTGTGTATAGTGTTTACTTAATTGAAGTAAAATTGGTTTTATATGGGTGTTTTAACTTGGAACTGTTTAAATTGTATTGTTTATGGATAAATTTTGATGTATTGTTTTAGATATGGGCCAATGGCCGTAATAAATCAAACTATCAACTAACTATCAACTAAGTACTTTGCCATTAAACTAGATCGGAGATACAGTGGTACCCCGCAAGATGAACGCCTCGGAAGACGAAAAACTCGCTAGACGAAGCAATTCTCCCCGCTGCCCCTTCCCTTGCTTTAAAACAGGTCCGGGGACAGAGGGGAAGGCGCGCGGCGCTTCCCCTCTGTCCACGGACGGCCTCCATAGGAACGCATTGATTGATTTTCAATGCATTCCTATGGGAAACCGTGCTTTGCAAGATGAAAAACTCACAAGAAGAAAAAACTTGCGGAACGAATTAATTTCGTCTTGCGAGGCACCACTGTACATCTACTTTTCTTGATTATAATGCTTCAATTCTAACAGGGTTTAAATACACCTTTCATTAAGAGTCCTTTCTCCATACAAAACCACATAGACTGGTCGGGAAACTTTTCCAGTATGCAAGCTGTCTCCTTTCTCCACCAACCCTTACAAGCCATTAGGGCCACCAGCTGTCAATTACTTGATGACATTAGGTGATAACTTCAAAGTGAGTGGTAGCCCCCTTGAAGTCTGTTTGCTGATGGTTTGGATTCAAACTATTCTGCAAATGGAAGTTTCCCCTCTTAGACTTAAAGAAAAAAATGTCCATTTTCCAGGCAAGGTTCGATTCTATACCATGCCTGGCTGCAAACAGGCAAAGGGGGTGTCTCTCACCACCCATCAGATGATTGATGCCGAGAACAAACTCCTTTGAAGAAGAGCTCAGTGCAACTCAGCCAATCTCAGCCATGTATTTACCTGCCCCACACCTGGTCTTACATATAGCACCAAGTGTTAGGCAGGCAGGTGAATGCAATTTGGAGAAAATGCATCAGCCAGATTAGTTGCATGGGCCGGAGGTTCCTCATTGCAGTACGGACTCATTGTTAAAACCGTGTTTATGGAAGACAATCTTACTCGGCTACGAGTGATCGCCAAAGAAAGAAGATACCAAGACTCAATATGAACACTAATATCAAGTAATTCTTAGAATTTATATGTCACTTTGGGCACGTTCACCAATCTTTTGCACACTTATCACCATGTTGCAATTGTAAGAGACTGTGGTGTTGTATTTTATCTGTGTGTGACAAACCCCAGCACCACACTCACCCACCCCACCTGGGAATCGGACACGTCTCCAGGCTACAACTCCTTTTCAGCCCCTACTCTCACACTCTCATGTTTGCAAGCAGACGAGGAACTGTGATACTCAAGGCCGGAAGTACTTGCCTCTTGCAGCCCAAGGAGCAACTTACTCTCTATTTCTTCTCTGCTTCGCTACCTTTTCCATAGTGCACATGCAATGTCTACCAGAACTAGTATGCAGCCAGCTTTTTAATATCCTGCAGCTTTATCAAAGCATAAAATCCCCAAGTAATTTTACATCTGCATTATAATTCTGAAAATGTCCCCGTTCAAGCCAATGGCAGTCTATTATGTGGAATGGTGGTAGGAAAAACGCAGCGTACAAGGCAACTTGTTCTTCATGCGATTGGAAGTGGTGGTAGGGAAGGGTAATGCAGGATATAATTGCCATTTCAAAAGCAGTCCCACATTTAGGTTGTAGTATTTTCTCCATGTGAAAATGGCCCTTGTCCATGCAAAATCTTTTAAAAAGTTTGAAGCAACCAGAGCTGGAATTTTGCTTATTTAAGGGTAGTTTGCATTCTCAGTACACTATCTTCGAAGGGCGTCAAATCCAAAGACAAGACATACATACAAGTCCTGCTCTCAGATATGTGTGTTTGGTTAATTTTATTATCAAGAGGTAAGGACGAAAGGGAAGGGCCATTGCTCAGTGCTAGCAGCCATGCAGATGCTCACTGCTTCAATTCCCGCATCTCCAGGCAGCACTACAAAGCCCCACCTACAATGCTGGAGAGCCACTGCTGGTCAGTGTAGGAAATAAAGCATACAAGCTGAAAGCGTATGCAGATGATATTGTAACAACAGTGGGAGATCCAAACATTTCCGAAAGTATTATAAAAAATACAGGATTTTGGACTGGTGGCAGGTTTAAAACTAAATAAAAATAAAACTAAACTTAGTGAAAAATGTCTCAGAGCAAGACAAGAAAAAGATTCAACAGAAGTTAGAAATAGAGGTTCACAAAAAAGTTAAATATTTGGGAATATGGTTGACAGCTTAGAATATTAATATATTTAAAGTTAATTATAATAATGCGGCATTAGTGACAAAGTTGAAAGGAATGTGCAAAGATGTTTTATAAGTAACAAGTAAAGAAATACAGCAAAATTAATCAATGATGGGGGAGAAGATAAGTGGATAGCAGCGGTAGTGGTTAATTTAAAAGAAATTAAGCAATATTAAAATCAGTTAAAATAGAGGAAGAATTTGCTGAAACTAAATTGGAAATTGGAATACAGAAAAGGGAGGTGTGAGGAAGTTGGGAAAGTAAGTTACATGAAATTAAGAGTTGAACTTATATATTTTTGTTTGATTTTTGTGTTTCATATTGTTTATTGTTTGTTATTGTGTTGTTTTGTTTTGTTTGTTATGATAAAATTTGTTGAAACCTTAATAAAAATCTTTTAAAAATAAAGTTAATTATGAAAGAGTTTGGAAAGAAATAAAAAGGAACTTAGAGATCTAGGGAAGGATGAATTTATCACTTTTAGGAAGAATTTCAGTAATTAAAAAGAACGTATTGCCAAAAATGTTACTCTTATTTCAGTCAATCCCAGAGATAAGCAATGTGAGCTGCTTCAAAGAATGGCAAAAGCATATTCCAAGATTTATCTGGAAAGCGAAGAAACCGAGAATAAAATACAAACTTCTTACTGACATTAAAGACAGAGGTTTCTCTCTACCAGATTTAAAATTATACTTTGAGGCAACCTGCATTTTCTGGATTCGGGATTGGATTAAATTAGAGAATACAGACCTGTTAGACTTAGAAGGGCATGATAATAGATTTGGTTGGCATGCATATATACAGTATCAGAAAGCAAAAATCCACAAAGGATTTCATAATCATATAATAAAAGATGTGATTTTTAAGGTATGGGAGAGATATAAAGATTTAATAGAACAAAAAACACCAGGATGGATATCCCCAGTAGAAGAAGTATCTTTAAAAAAGGTAAATATGAGGACTAAATGGCCAACATTTAGAGAGCTGGTAACAGAAGTGGATAACCAATTACAGTTAAATGAATTTGAGGGAATTAGAGAGAAGGTAACAGATTGATTACAGTATTTTCAAATAAATGAAAAATTTAAAAATGATAAAAAGAAAGGTTTTAGCTACACAGTATCAATAGTTCAAAGAGAAATGTAGAATACAAAATTACTGTCGAAAATGTGTAATTTGCTGTTGGAATGGGAAACCAAAGAGGAAGAGGTTAAGTGTGTAATGATAAAATGGGCAAAGGATGTGAGACATAATATACAAATGAGTGATTGGGAAAGGCGTTGGAGGACAGACTTGAAAATTACTGCATGTTTCTCACTTAAAGGGAACTACCGTATTTTTCGCCCTATAGGACGCACCGGCCCATAGGACGCACCTAGATGGGGGGGGGTAAAGGGGGGGAAATATCCCCCCCCAGGCCCAAGCTTCCCCCTCCCCCAGCCCCCAGAACGGGATCCAGAGCGATGCCGAAGCTGCGTGCAGCTTCGGCATCGCTCTGGGAGCTTGCGGGGCTGGAGGAGGGGGAAGCCCTCAGCCAGCCTTCTAACCAAGTTGGGGGACAGCGGGAAAGGCGCACTGCACCTCTCCCGCTGTCCCCCAAGTTTGCGGGGCTGGCGACGGGGAGGAGCAGGCTTCTCCCCCCCGCCAGCCTTCTAACCAAGTCGGGGGACAGCGGGAAAGGCACGCTGCGCCTCCCGCTGTCCCCCGAGTTTGCGGGGCTGGCGGTGGGGCTCTCCTGAAGCCTGCATTCGCCCCATAGGACGCACACACATTTCCCCTTCATTTTTGGAGGGGAAAAAGTGTGTCCTATAGGGCGAAAAATACGGTATATGAAAATGATGTACTAATGGTACTTAACTCTGGTAAAACTTGCTAAAATGTATAGAACAAGTTCCAATAAGTGTTGGAAATGCAGAGAAAAGGAGGGTACGTTCTATCATATGTGGTGGGAATGTAAGGTTATTAAAAGCTTCTGGGTAATGATCTATAATGAGCTGCAGAAAATGTTTAAAATAACTTTTGTTAAAAAACCAGAAGCTTTCTTATTAGGATCGATAGGAACTGAACTACCTAAAGAACAGAAGAAAATTTTTATGTGTGCTACAACAGCCACCCGAATATTGTTAGCCCAGAGATGGAAGGAAGAAAAGACACCGACAAAAGAAGAATGGCAGATCAAGCTAATGGACTATGCAGAAATGGCAAAATTAACGGTAAAGCTCAAAGACTACAATAACAAGAAATTTTAAAAAAAGTGGGAATCGTTTGTTGTTTCTGTGCAAAAATACTGTAAACAAGTTGATACATTGGCAGGGTTTTAAGTAAATGTTTGCAACCAGTAGAAAATTAGGCTTAAGGGAAATAATAATGGAAAAAGTTTAAGAATGGATATGCAGAAGAAATTGGTTAATATAAGGAACCAGAAGGGGGTATGGAGGGAAGTCCAGAGATTTAAAGAATCTCAAAGAGAAGGTTTGTTTTTATTTGTAAAAATGTAACTGTGAAAAACTATTTATTAGTGATTTAGAGAGTTGCAGGTGCCATTTTTCCAAAGCCATTGGCAACCCTGTCCTGGTAGTTTCAGCCCCTAAAATTGATCTTTGTCACTGGGGAGATGGTGGCTTTCTGCTGCTTAACTTAAACGCAGAAAGCAGCAGCTTGTTTCAAAAGATAAAAATGCAGTCCTTGGGACATAATCCGCCACAACATGCTCTCAAGACAAAGACCTGAGAATACAGCAGCCACATTTTACCTGCAAAAAATGTCTGTGCCAGTTTAACACTGCCTTTCCCTCTGCTTCGAGAAAAACACTTCTGCAATTCTTGCCAGATACGGCAACTGAAACCTCCCCCAAATTGTCTCTCTGTGTGTGGTTTTAAAGGCTTTCCAGGAAAGACAGCTATTGTGCTTTTATTTTCTGACAGGATCCAGTGTAACACTGATCACTAAATCAGTCACTGGGGGCATTGAAATTCCCACTCCACCTTCCACCACCCTGGGCTTTAGGCTTTTGCACAGGTTTTCATTTGGAGTGTGGTGCTGATAATGCCAAGGTTGCAGGTTCCATCCACATAAGGAACAGCTGCATATTCCTGCATTGGACTAGATGATCCTCAGGTTCCCTTCCAGCTCTCTGATTCTATGTTCTATATGCAATTATAGACATGTACGGCTGAAATAAGGCTTCCATGAAAGCTACACAACTGCAGATTATTTGCAGGGTGAATGCAATCCTGCTGATCCCTTGAACATCTAACTACTGTAGAAGAGAAGACAGAGTAACTGTGGTCAAGCTGGTCAGTGCTCTGGGATAGTGTCTTTTTATTTGGAGGGAATGCAGGCTGAAAGTATGAAGGTTTAAATTAGATCCACTGAACTTTATGATGTACATCTTCATAGGCCTGTGATGCCTGAAAGAGTTCTCTTTACTGCATCTCACTCATGTTTAGTAGTCTCCTGACAGAGTTTTTATACTCAGAAAGGTTCTTATCTGTTTCTCCTTCATTTTTCAATTCAACCACCGACTTTCTGTAGGCCAGAATTTTTTGTGAGGCAAGAAGCTCCTGCCTACTGACTTCTTCAGTTTTGTCACCTCCTCGTATTCGAACCAGTGTCTCCAAAGCATTCTTCTCAGAGGCGCTGTTCTCCCAGATGTATTCCTCCATGTCAGCCTCCGTCTTTTCTTTTTCCCACTCTTCTGTTTTCTGAAAGGAAAAATAAGTTTTTAGTGGAAAGGGTGAAGGACTAAGTTTAATACCACAATCATAGTACTCAGTGGCCTAGAGCAGTAACTCTAGGAATAGCGTTTCAGGTAACCTGGTGTTCCTTGGAAGCTTTTTAGAAGTTTCTCACTTAGAAGGGCATTAATGGTAGACAAGCTCTCTTGTGTGATCATTAATCATGATGTGCAGCCAAAAGGATGCACAGTCCATTCGTGCAGAGGTGTAAAAGTCCTGGTCAAGGCTCTGTGGAAATGTGTGCACTCTAGAATCCTTTGCAAAATGCAGGGATTCTATGACAACCAAACAGGGGTTTCTCACAGAAAAAGACAAAGGGGATGCACTCCCTGAAAGTGAGATAAAATCCACTGGTCTTTTTCAAAAAGGAAGTGTTTGTATACTCAGTTGTTACTGCATCCTGCCTCCACACCATTGCACACACTTATATTTAGTTAGGACTTCTATAAAAGGTTTTCCTTCTGAAAAATCAGATGCATTAAACATATCACAACTATCTATAGCTATCTCAATAGAGCATACTTATTAGCTGAAAAATTAACTGATCAGTTATCTTGGAAACAGCCAATTGACCAAAATTGCATTAACTGACTGAATTTTTTGTTGTTTTAAATTTAGATCCCACCCTGTTCCAAAGGGTTGGTAACAAAAACAGCTCACAGCAGAAAATTGCTAAAATTTCCTCACCCGTTCTCAACTTAATATTGAGTTGAGCCCAGCTCAAGATAGATGTATATCTTACAATTATAAAAGATTAGGCTGTTGGTAGGGCCTTCAGTGGGGAGTTCTAAAACATAGCTGAGAATAACTTTCAGCCATTGCTTCTGACCTGCAGGAACATGCCAGAACCAAAATCATCACAAAACTAGGTATGACCTTAATGCCCCTAGCCCCCGAACTAATGCCTTAGTAGATTACCAATTAAAGATTGAAAAACTATGTTCAAGTCAAAAGCTTTCCATGGAGCCATTATGACCACTATGTGTGGGCCACACCCTTGAACTGTGCTTGCACATAGTTACTTCCTACACGAGTATGCAACTTTATAGGAAGAGCTAAGACAATGACCTGGTAGCTATCTGAGAATATCTCTGCTATTCTGCACCCATTCACTGTACATTAAGAACATGCGGCATATTTAGTAATCTCTGCAAATGGGAAATGTTTGTTTTGCCACTGGGTGGCAGCAAACCATCAACACTTTAAGTTTTGGCATATGGAGAAATTCAGTGCCACAGCACGAATCCAACAAGAACTCTCCAGGGAATTAGTACATGGCAGAAAAGAAAAAAAACAAAAGCCACACGGAAGCTCTGCAGGAACCCTTATCACTGCCCAACGTGGTTTCTCGACAGGATGCTGATGTGAGGTGCAGCAGCTGGGAGCCACGGGTCACCTTAAGTCAAATTCCTATTCAGCCATAGGACAAATGGGTGACCTCAAACAAATCACCTTCCCAGCCTGGTTTAATCTCACAGGTTTGTTGGGATGTTAAATTGGAAGCAGCCATACACAAGGAACTTCTTGCAGGATGAGTGGAATAAAAACGTGACAAAATAACAGAAGAGCAGCCTGTATATCAGCACTGCTGACGGGCATCCAATACTCAAGTGGGGCCATTGTGAAAACAGGAGGCTGGACTAGATGAGCCTCTGTTCTGATCCTGCAGGGTTGCCCCAGTCACACAGCATGGCTTCCAACACATATAAAAACATAAGAAAACATCAGACATAAAAGATTTCCCATACAGGGCTGCCTTCAGATGTCTTCTACAAGTCAGATAGTGTCATACCTTGGGTTACAGACGCTTTGGGTTGCGCGATTTCGGGTTGTGCACTGTGCCGAACCCGGAGTACCGGAACAGGTTACTTCCGGGTTTCGGCGCTTGCGCAAAGCTCTAAATCGTGCTTTGAGCATAAGTGCTGAATCACAACCTGTGCCTGCCCAGACACGGCGCTGCAGGTTGCGAACGTGCTTCCTGCATGGATCACGTTCGCAACCTGAGCGTCCACTGTAGCTGTTTATTTCCCTGACATCTGATGGGTGTTCCACAGGGTGGGTGCCACTACTGAGAAGGCCCTCTGCCTGATTCCCTGTAACCTCACATCTCGCAGTGAGGGAACCGCCAGAAGGACGTTGGAGCTGGACCTCAGTGTCTGGGCAGAACGATGGGGGTGGAGATGCTCCTTCAGGTATACAGGACCGAGACTGTTTAGGGCTTTCAAGGTCAGAACCAACACTTTGGATTGTGCTCAGAAACATACTGGGAGCCAGTGTCGATCCTTTAAGACCAGTGTTATATGATCTCAGCAGCCACTCCCAGTCACCAGTCTAGCTGCCACATTCTGGATTAGCTGTAGTTTCCAAGTTACCTTCAAAGGTAGCCCCACGTGACAAGGAAAGCTCGCACCTGCCCTAGCTATTAACTTCTTGAAATCCGGAAGTATCTAACACTGTCCTAGAGTGGTTCCAGCTGCTCCTCTGTAAGTCTCTCATACAGGCAAGTCTGTTGTCCTGTTTTTGACAGCTTCAAGTTTCCCTGCTGTTGGAACTGGAGCCATTGTTTTCTAGTGACTTCATTTTTATCTAGCAAGCAGCTTTGGGAGGGTTGTTTGATACTCCATGCCACAGTTGCTGTAAGTTTTCACAGTTTCATCTTTTCCCCAACATTGTTTAACATCACTTTTCCCCAACCAGGTGCCCACCAGACATTTTGGACTACAACTCCCATTAGCTCTGCCTAGCAGGGCCAATGGTTAAGGATGCTGCGATCAGTAGTCCAAAGCCGGTGGAGGATATCAGCTCGGGGAAGGCAGATCTACTTGAGACTGCTAGCAAGGTCATTTGGAGGTTTGGAGGGAGGTCTCATTAGTATGCCAATGACATCCAATTCTCTTTCTTTTCCATCTAACCCAGATAAGGCAGGGGATAATACTGGCGCCTGGAATCTCTAACAGTCTGGCTGGCGACCAGTGAACTGAAGCTCAAACCAGACAAGGTAGTCATACTATTATTAGGTTATGTGGAATTTGCTTTCAGTCTACTATGGATGAAGTTGCACGTATTCGAAAAGATCAGGTATGCAGCTTGAGGGGAGGGAGTTCTTTCAGATCTGGACTTATTGTGGGTTGCTGAGCAGCAGCATACATGGCCTGATTTATCTTTTCCAGCTGTACTATTGCTGTCCCAGAGAAAACTTGATCCTTTCAAAGTTTTCCATGCTTTGATCATGATCAGGTCATACTATGTTTTATTCAGTGATGCATCTGCATATTGCTCAGAACCTTCAGCAGGTTCAAAATGTCTCTGCCTGTTAATTTTGTAAAGTCAATCATATTTGTCCAGCATCTAAAAATCTTCCCTAGCAGCCAGATTATCTCCGAACATAGGTCAAAATGCTGGTTTTTGCTTTCTAAAGCCCCAAATAGCCTGAAATTTAGGGCATTTTAGAAGGAATACCAACTTCCATAAGATCTTATCTGTATATGAAGAATGTGGTGAGGCATCCCCCCTTAGAAGTAAAAGGGATGCTAAGTCAAGACAAGGTCATTTTTATTGCAGCTCCCAGACTCTCTGGAATTCCATTCCCTCTATGACCGATGGTGCCTATATTTCAATGCAAATTTAAGACTCCTATGTTCTCCTAAGCCTTTGGTGCACCATGATTAAGATGTGAAGTGTAGAGTTTTGTGCCACAGGCATTGGCAGCATTTCTGGTTTTACATTTTAATAGCTTCCATGTTGCTTTGCTAAAGTTCTGAGTTTTTATTTTGGATTATTTTATTTTTAGGTTGTACATCACTTTAGAGATTGTGACAGAGCTGAAAGGTGATATATATGGTTAAGGTAGCACCTTAACACGTATTTTTTCAGATTCATTATTAAACTGCAGCCCTCTTCAGGTATTTAAACCGAGTAAGGTTAAAAGGAAACAAGCCCCACCTCTTCACCATCCCTCAGCACACCACCTCCTTTCAAAACTTTGTGTTGAACATGCAAGTCTGAAGGGGGCTTCTATATGTGTCCCACCTATGGGACTGCAAATCCTGTTTCTAATTATGTAATTAATTAATAATATAACAATAATTTATTATTTATACCCCACCCATCTGGCTGGGTTTCCCCAGCCACTCTGGGCGGCTTCCAACTGAATATTAAAAACAGTACAGCATCAAATATTAAAAACTTCCCTAAAGAGGGCTGCCTTCAGTTGTATTTTAAAAGTAAAATAGTTGTTTATTGCTTTGACATCTGGTGGGAGGGCATTCCACAGGGCAGGCGCCACTACCGAGAAGGCCCTCTGCCTGGTTCCCTGTAACCTTACTTCTCGCAATGAGGGAACCACCAGAAGGCCCTCGGCGCTGGATCTCAGGATGGGGCTGAATGATGGGGGTGGAGACGCTCCTTCAGGACACTGACAAACTGGAACGTGTCCAGAGGAGGGCAACCAAAATGGTCAAAGGCCTGGAAACGATGCCTTATGAGGAACGGCTAAGGGAGCTGGGCATGTTTAGCCTGGAGAAGAGGAGGTTAAGGGGTGATATGATAGCCATGTTCAAATATATAAAAGGATGTCACATAGAGAAGGGAGAAAGGTTGTTTTCTGCTGCTCTGGAGACGTGGACACGGAGCAACGGATCCAAACTGCAAGAAAGAAGATTCCACCTAAACATTAGGAAGAACTTCCTGACAGTAAGAGCTGTTTGACAGTGGAATTTGCTGCCAAGGAGTGTGGTGGAGTCTCCTTCTTTGGAGGTCTTTAAGCAGAGGCTTGACAACCATATGTCAGGAGTGCTCTGATGGTGTTTCCTGCTTGGCAGGGGGTTGGACTCGATGGCCCTTGTGGTCTCTTCCAACTCTATGATTCTATGATTCTAACAGCAATGGGAGAGGAACAAGTTGGAAAGGCTCTATCCATTGCATGATGTTGTCTTTGATACTACACCTACATATTCTTAAATCTATTCTTACCAGACCTATGTCTGAATTGAAACTGTTCTGTTTTCTTTCTCAGTAAGATTAGATACCATCTTGTGTTTGTATCCACGCCTTTCTCTTTTGCACTACACTGGCTCAGAAACCAAGATGTGAATCGGGAAGTGACTCCTCTATTCAGATATTGCTCTAGCCATGAACTCTCTGGTTGGCCTTAGAAGAATCTGCTGCCAGCCTCAGTCCAACATTTTCAACATGGGATAATTTGGAGTCTCCAAGAGGGTTGCTGGAAGGATTACGTAAATAGTTTATGTGTGAGAAATTATTATTTGTCCAAAGAGCTCAGGTTGGCCTAGATGGAGATCTTGTTTTATCCTCACAACCACATGGGATGCATCACTTCAGACTACAGCTCAGATGACTGAGCAACTCCACAGATGATTCCCTTCAGACAGAAAAATAGCAAGGGAGAAGGACAGCTAGAGCACATCTCCCTCACGTGCTGATTTTCTATGGTAGCCTATATGCTTTCCACCCTTGGATAGATAGCAGCTTTGGGTGTGAAAGGAGATTTTAGATCAGAAAAATAGCACAGGGGAAAAGAGTTAACTCTGCTCTCTGTTTGATCTGATTTGGGCACCCAAAATAGATTTCAACCTTTAAGAAAACCCATAGGAGATCTGATCACAAATATCCTACAGTCTTGACTAGTTTGGCCCCAATTTACCCCAAGATCACAAAGTAGGTTTCATAGCTACGTAAATCAAGGATTTAACTATGCTCCTATCCAACATACTTGCTTTCAGATTATTCCGTTTAAATCCTATTTTGTTGACAAACTGAGAGTACTAATGTTCTTACTAAGGGATGAGTTCCCCCTGCCATTTTAAAATTTCAGAGATTAAGAATTAAGATTAAGAAACACTTGTATGAAGTTGCGAAAAATGCTACTGAACACGCTTCCTTCTGAGGGATCAACCGTTCATGGAAAAAAAAATCCAATGTGTTGCAGCAGGCCATGCATTTTTCATTGAAATCAAAGACAATTACAACTGACGAGGTTATTAAGTATTTATGTGGAAGTTGAAAGGTAATAAAAGGGTATGGGACTTGTGTGTATTCAATACACACCAAGCACTCACACAAGCAATATCATATGGCTAAGTCTTCCATCACTGAGTAATGCTAGAGTCAAGGACAGATGTGTTCATCTGGAATTAATAACCCCTTTGAGCTTCCAGCATATTTAGAATCAGTGTCTGAATGGCTACAGACACCTATGAATTGGGAACAGTCCACCTTCACCCAACCTTATAGGTTTTCAAAATACTAAAGCATTAGTGTTTATGTTTCTAAAAATTCCTCAGCTGAAGGAAGTACGGTTAAACAGTTAACATCAGTTAACATCGTTTCCCAGGACTTCTCAATACTGAGCACTTTAGTGAGAAGATCAACAATTAAAACGCTGGCACTGAAAGACAGCCTATTTTCTCCTTCAATGTTCTGCAGGGTGGGCCATTGCTGAGGAGATTTACCTGGGCAAGAAACAGAATCAAGAGTCTTCCTACCTCAGCTTTTCCATAGTGCCCTAAACAGATTAAAATGTATTTAGTGACTGTGTAGCACTGAGGACATCATAGTACAGATGTCCCGCCACTAATTTTCATGAATGCTATAGACCTGTTCAGTCATCAATGCTAATTTTGTTTGTCAACATGGAAGCAGGGAGTGGGGATCCACCAAGAGCTCCACTTCACCTTTGCACAAAGAGCACATCTGCCTGTTAGGATGGAAACTGTGTGTGTGCAGCTGTGCATGCCAAGGTTCCCACACAACCCATGACTCAGCATAATTGGGGTTTCCCGGATGCGAGGAAACCTTTGAAGGCTCCATATGACAGATGGTCCCATTCTTTGCACAAAGACTAAGGGTGGGGCTGATGGGGATGTGCCCACTCCCAAGTTGACAAACACAGGAACATAAATGTCCCTAATAGCCATCATTTCATCTGACAAACTAGGTAAGCAAATTGTCTGTTGAAACAGCCATAATTTTTCTTCTTAGTGCTCTAAGCACTCCACACTGATTTCCGTAGTAATCCCGTAGACCACCAAGGCAGGTACTATACTTAGAGAGAGAGGCCCAAGACGTTGGCTCACTCATGGTCCGTGTACAACACTAAGCTAGAGCTACTGCTTTACCACTTACCTCAGATCTGTGCATATCAGACAGAAATAAGCACAACAAATCCTGATTGGCAGACATTGGCTGCTTTCAATTGACAGGAAGCCCCACTGCAGGGGTGATTAGTCTGCTACCCTCCAGATATTGCTGGACTCACCAGCCCCAGCCAGTGTAGCCAATGGCCAGGAATGATGAAAGCTGATTCAGCTGAGGGCCACAGATTGGCCACTCAAAGGAAATTGCCGTATACTGAGACAGTCCATTTGTCAATCGGCCTTGGCATTGTCTATATTGACTGGCAGAGGCTCCAGGATTTCAGGCAAGAGTCTTCCCCAGCCCAGCCTGGAGATACTGGGGACTGAACCTGGGATTTCCTGCATGAAAAGCAAACACTCTACAACTGAGCAGCTACCCTTTCTTGCCCCTGTTTCAGTTCTGGTGCATTCAACATGTACTGATCTGTGCACATAAAAAAGAGGACCTGTAAGATGGAACTTTGCTCAATGTTTGAAAAAGATATAAAGTACCATCTGTGGAAAACAATAGCTTTGACCCAACACACAAGCACATCAATATACCGTATTTTTCGCTCTATAACACGCACCTGACCATAACACGCACATTGTTTTTAGAGGAGGAAAACAAGGGAAAAAACATTCTGAATGAAACAGTGGATGTATCATTTTTGGGCTTCATGCTGTGGCCACAGACATGTGATCTGATGGTGAATTTGGGGTGACCCAATGCCAAAATCCTGAGAATTCCTGTGGATCCATGCTTTGTAACCACGTTTTTGCACAACTGCAGCCCCAGGCAACAGTGGGTGCGTGATTTTTTTGGTGCAGGCTGTAGCCATGGACATGCTATGTGATCTGATGGTGAATTTGGGGTGACCCAATGCAAAGATCCTGAGAATCCCTGTGGATCCATGCTTTTTAACCACGTTTTTGCACCATTGCAGCCCCAGGCAACAGTGGGTGCGTTATTTTTTTGGTGCAGGCTGTAGCCATGGACATGCTATGTGATCTGATGGTGAATTTGGGGTGACCCAATGCCAAAATCCTGAGAATCCCTGTGGATCCATGCTTTGTAACCACATTTTTGCACCATTGCAGCCCCAGGCAACAGTGGGTGCGTTATTTTTTTGGTGCAGGCTGTAGCCATGGACATGCTATGTGATCTGATGGTGAATTTGGGGTGACCCAATGCAAAGATCCTGAGGATCCATGTGGATCCATGCTTTTTAACCACGTTTTTGCACCATTGCAGCCCCAGGCAACAGTGGGTGCGTGATTTTGGGGGGGCAGGCTGTAGCCATGGACATGCTATGTGATCTGATGGTGAATTTGGGGTGACCCAAATCTATGCTTTGTAACCACATTTTAAGTGGGGAGCGAAGGAAAAACAAAGAAGGGACATTAGAGGGGTGTGCAGAGAAGCAGCTGGCTAAGAATGCAGGAGAGGGATTTAACGGGTTGGAGAAAAGAAAGGCAAAAGCTTTCCCCCACCCAAGCCAGCCAGCCATCTCTCTCTCTCTCTCCCCCCCTCCCCCCTCTCTCTCTCCCTTCCCCCCTCTCTCTCCCTCTCCCCCAGCAGCAACGGAGCTTGCCTGGAGGGGAGGGGCTTTCCCTGCTCTTTGTTCCGTTTCAGCAAACACAGCAACGAAACAAGGAGGGTGGGCAGTAAGACCCTGAAGCAGAATGCAAGAAAGCAGCCGCTTCCTCTTTTCAGTTTGCCCTTCTCCGTGAAGCGCTGTGATTTGATTTTTGCCTGGCGATTTGATATTTGCCTGATTTTTCGGCTCCAGGGACCACACATTCGCTCTATAACACGCACAGACATTTCCCCTTCCTTTTTAGGAGAAAAAATCTGCGTGTTATAGAGGGAAAAATACGGTAGGTGTTCAAATACCGTATTTTTCGTCCCATAGGACGCTCCGTCCCATAGGACGCACCTACTTTTTTGGGGGGGAAATAAAGGAAAATCCCCCCCAAAAAAACCAGGTCGGGAAACAGTGGGATGGCGGTGCTGTGCCTCCCCACTGTCCCTCGAGCTTGTGGGGCTGGCCGATGTCTGCCCGGCGCGAGGGGCGCTCTGCTTCAGGGCGCCCCGCGCGTCGGGCAGCAGGCTGCTATCCGCAGCATGGGAAGCCCTGCGGGAACTCCCGCAGGGCTCCCCACGCTGCGGATGTCTGCCCGGCGCCATGGGCGCTCTGCTTCAGGGCGCCCCACGCGCCCCCCGGTGCGCAAGGCTTGCCGACACCTGCGCGAAGCACGGGGCGTCCTCCGGAGGGCGCCCCGTGCTGCCGGCTGCAAGCCTTGCCCGCCCAGGGGAACTCCCCCCCAGGCGTGCAAGGCTTGCGGATAGCTTCCTGGAGCCTGGAGAGCGAGAGGTGTCGGTGCGCAATGACGCCTCTCGCTCTCCAGGCTTCAGCGAAAGCCTGCATTCGCCCCATAGGACACACACACATTTCCCCTTCACTTTTGGAGGGGAAAAAGTGCATCCTATAGGGCGAAATATACGGTAATTCCTCTCTACCATCAATGTAAATAAGTCATATTATTTGTGAACAACATCTAATCAAACAAATGTTACACATTTTAAGTCAAGCTTGGCTGTCACAAATGTCATGCATCAATTCTTACCCATGATTCATGGAATAAAACTGTCAGAAGGTACACTCCATAGTCATAATTTTGTCTTCTTAAAGGACACCTGAAATATATGAAAAACTAAGTCTTTGGTATAATCTCTCCAATATTTAACTCTACATTTTTTTGAATATAAATTGAAACTATAGAATGAATAGTTTGAAGAACTATTCATTAATTGCTTCCAATGAATAAGAGATTTAACAATAAAAACACATATTAAAACAATGTAATATAGAAAAACAATGTCAAATCTAAAACAGATACAGTGTCTTGCTTCTTATGTTACTCCTCCAGTCCCTGTGCTATTCAGGGGAGGGCCTCCTGTGGATATGTTCTCATTAGGAGGTCTGTTCTGCTTGCAGTAAGAGAGGGACCTTTAGCGTGGCAGCAGCTCCCCTTTGGAACTTCCTCCCATTACACATGAGATAGGCACCACCTCTGTTGTCTTTTGGGCACCTACTGGAGATCTCTTTTCAAAGTGAATATTTTCAGTGAAGATTATCCTATCCTATACGGTGATGGGGGAAAGTATTTGATTCTCCTGCTAAATTTGCCCGTTTGCGCTCTGACGAAGAAATGACCAGTCCATAATTTTAATGGTAGGTTTATTGTAGCTGTGAGAGACAGAAAAACAATAGGAAAAAACCCAGAAACCCAGAAGACAAAAGTTTGAGATTGATGTGCATTATAATGAGTGAAATAAGTATTTGATCCCTTTGCAAAAGATGACTTAGCACTTGGTGGCAAAACCCTTGTTGGCAATTACAGAGATCAAATGTTTCTTGTAGGTGGCCACCAGGTTTGCACACATCTCAGGAGGTATTTTGTCCCACTCCTCTTTGTAGATCCTCTCCAAGTCAGTAAGATTTCGAGGACCTTCAGCTCCCTCCACAGATTTTCGATGGGATTTAGGTCTGGAGACTGGCTAGGCCACTCCAGGACCTTAATGTGATTCTTCTTGAGCCACTCCTTTGTTGCCTTGGCTGTGTGTTTTGGGTCACTGTCATGCTGGAATACCCATCCTTGACCCATTTTCAATGCCCTGGCTGAGGGAAGGAGGTGCTCACCCAAGATTTGATGATACATGGTCCTGTCCATCGTCCCTTTGATGCAGTGAAGGTGCCCTGTCCCCTTAGCAGAAAAACACCCCAAAGCATAATATGTCCCCTTCCATGTTTGATGGAGTTCTCTCCATGTTTGATGATGCTGTTCTTGGGGTCGGAGGCAGCATTCCTCCTCCTCCAAACACGGAGAGTTGAGTTGATGACAAAGAGCTCGATTTTGGTCTCATCTGACCACAATACTTTCACCCAGTTCTCCTCTGGGTCGTTCAGATGTGCATTGGCAAACTGCAGATAAGTCTGTACATGTGCTGTCTTAAGCAAGGGGACAGCTGTTTTGAAAATGAAAACAGCTGTTTTCATGGTGAATATGGTCCCAGCTACAAAGAATCAAAATTTCAGACAGAAATATTGAATAATGACTATAAGAATTTAGCAAAAATGTATAAGATATTACTGGAATGTTGTACGAAGGATGAGGAGGTAAAATCAGTTATGATTGACTGAGCCAAAGATATAGGGCATAATATACAAATGGAGGATTGGGAAAGACTTTGGAAAGAAGGTTTAAGATTCACTGCATGCACAGCTATAAAAGAAAATGTTATGAAAATGATGTACCGATGGTATGTAACACCTGTGAAGTTAGCAAAAATGTATAAGTAACAATGTAAAGAAAAAGAAGGTACCTTTTTCATATGTGGTGGGAATGTAAGAAGGTAAAATGCTTTTGGGAAATGATTTATAATGAATTGAAGAAAATGTTGAAATATACATTTGTTAAGAAACCAGAAGCATTTTTACTAGGCATTACAGGTAATGAGCTAAATAAGAAAGAAAAGAAGTTATTTTTATATGCAGTGACAGCAGCAAGAATATTGATGGCCCAGAAATGGAAACAGGAGGAATTACCTACGATAGAAGAATGGAGAACTAAAATGATGGATTATGCAGAACTGGACAGAATGACAGGAAGGATCCGGAATCGACGAGATCAAAGATTTACAGAAGATTGGGAAAAGTTTACCCAATATATGCAAAAACGTTTGTAAGCTTTAAGGAAGCTTTACGGAAGCTCTGTAAGGGGAAAGGGTTAAAAGGGCAGAAATGTGTAAAAAGTAACAATAGGAAGGAATGGCAGACAAATTGAGGGAAGTCAAAAAAGAGAAGTAAGATGTAATTAAGATGTATGGAATGTATAAATTTGTTTTTGTATTTGAAAACTAATAAAAATATAATAATAATGATGATGATGATGATAATAATAATAATAATAATAATAAAAAAAAAATATGGTCCCAGCTGCCCTGAGATCATTGACAAGTTCCCTCCATGTAGTTCCGGGCTGCTTCATCACCGTTCTCCTGATCATTGCAACTCCACGAGATGAGATCTTGCACGGAGCCCAAGAGGTTGACAGTTATTTTGTGTTTCTTCCATTTGCAAATTATTGCACCAACTGTTGTCACCTTCTCACCAAGCTGCTTGGCAATGGTCTTGTAGCCGAGTCCAGCCTTGTGCAGGTCTACAATCTTGTCCCTGATATCCTTGGATAGCTCTTTGGTCTTGGTCATTGTGGCTACTTTGGAATTTGCTGGATTGATTGCTTCTGTTGACAGGTGTCTTTTGTACAGGTACTGCAAGGAGCTGGGATTACAGGTAAAACCTCTCCCTAGAAGCAGGTGCTTCTAATCTCAGCTCGTTACATACAGTGGAGATATCAGGTAGCCTGACATCTGGCTGGTTGATAGGGGATCAAATACTTATTTCACTCATTATAATGCACATCAATCTCAGACTTTTGTCTTCTGGGTTTTTTCCTATTGTTATCCTGTCTCTCACAGCTACAATAAACCTACCATTAAAATTATGGACTGGTCATTTCTTCGTCAGAGGGCAAACGGGCAAATTTAGCAGGAGAATCAAATACTTTCCCCCATCACTGTATAGGATAGGATAATCTTCACTGAAAATATTCACTTTGAAAAGAGATCTCCAGTAGGTGCCCAAAAGACAACAGAGGTGGTGCCTATCTCATGTGTAATGGGAGGAAGTTCCAAAGGGGAGCTGCTGCCATGCTAAAGGTCCCTCTCTTACTGCAAGCAGAACAGACCTCCTAATGAGAACATATCCACAGGAGGCCCTCCCCTGAATAGCACAGGGACTGGAGGAGTAACATAAGAAGCAAGACAAACAACTGCACTTTAGTTCACTCACAAACAAGCTTCCAAAATGTGTTGACCTTTGGACACAAACCTATTTCAATCATATTAATTTATTTGCATTTTGAAGCAAGAAATGGGAGAAATGAGGTCTAAGAAAGATAGCCAAAGCCTTTGCCAGATTAGAGTAGAAGAGTCATTATAACCAAGGATCTTTGTAATATGGCACAATATTTTTTGAGTCCTTGTAGTAGTTACCCGGTAAGTAGGACAGAAATGGATATTAGCAGCTAGGGTCTTGACTATCTTACATATGACCCACATTAGACAATTTTCTCATGTTACGATACCTGTCTGTTGTAATGGTAAGGGTATCTGTGCCCTTGCAGTACCTCTCTCCTACAAGTTTAATGAGCTTCTTCTTTGCATGATCATCCAAGTTGAGGCTTGAAAGTTTAACCTGGAGAGAAATCAGTCTCTTAGCAAGTTGATAGTAAGTTCAATTCCCAGGGTAGAAAAGAAAGGTCAATGAGTTATTGCACATAAAACATGATGTTGCTGCATTCAGTTTTGCAGGTCGCAAATACGAGGGCCTAATATTAGCCCCAGGCTCAAACAGGTGACTTCATGCAAACCACACACACACAAAAATAGATCACAGGTGTCTTTTAGATTGAAGTCCTCAAAAGTTGAGCACAGAACCAGGAGACTGGCATCTGTTTAATTTCATCATTTATTCTGATTTTGCTAGTCCTGGCACTATGCACAAGGCTAAGCACAGCAGTAACACCTTGACCCAGGTCACTGGAAACCTTATTCAGGCATCTCCATATATTTTACAGCACACTATTACAGCCATTGCTTTCCTTTTTGAAAATGAGAGTTGAGACTATGCTGACATGCAGTACCCAGCATGAGGCACTACACAATCCTTAGAAATAAGCTACGGGAAAATCTGGATCTCATTCTACTATTTCTCAATCAGCAGAAACAAGGCCAGTAAAGAATCTTAATGGAAAACGCAAATATTATATTTAAGGGTTGAAAAACCAAGGGATGAAAGTCTCAGAAAGAGCACTGAGGCTTTTAAAAAGCCAAGTGCTAGGAAGAAAATCCTAACTGTCTCTCACAAAGAGAACAAATTAAATTTTGTGACTCAAAACAGACTTGAGCTGCTCAGTGTAAGAACTATCTTCAAGCAAAGGATTAAGAACATGTTAAACTAACAAAAGCTCAAAGTAGTGCTCAGGTGCAATTTTAGTTTGCTATATTGTGTTAAGACTAAAGAAACTTGCTACACAGAAGAATTCAGAACTCTACCACTTCAAAGAGAAAGTATGAGCTGGGGAAAATAATATTTTTGAATGCTTCCCTAGAGCATAAATATTTAAATAAATCCATTTTCTGAACATGTGAACGTTACAGATTCTGTCATGGCAATTTTGCAACACACTAGATGTACACAGATCCTCCCAGGTCACCAAGGTCTCACTGGAGTGGCAAACACATGGCTGGGAAACTGAGCCCTATCACTTGAGCAGGGTGGGGGCACACATAATGGGACGCTTCTCCATTCTAAACACACTCTGCCATAAAAGACAAGCATATCAGAGGGAAGGCTAGACTAGATACTTTGTTCCATACAAGCTTTTTTTAAATGTACAGGGAGGGGTTTGTTTTTGTATGGAGCATTCCATCATGCAAATCCCACATGCAATTTGAAATGGTATAGCCGACACAGCTTCATCAGTCCAGCGAGAACTGTGCTGTAGCCCCCATTCAAAACAGTCTCAATACCATCTGCTTTTCACCTTCAAACCTCTCCCTGTCCCATTCCTCCCGGCAGATTATGTTGACAAAGGATTAACAGGACACCACCAGAAGACAGGACAATCACGTCTCATTTGATCATAAGTGCTAGGAAAAGCCATATGGCAGGTTGCTGCATGTTTAATAATCAACATTATATGCAGCCTGTTTCAAAATATACCTCCTAAAAAAAGTACATGGTTTTTATACAGTCTGTTATCTGCATAAAGTAAAACATTGGCTTGGATTGTAGGACATGATTTTAGCAGCATCTTGTCATACAAATACTGCCATCTACCTTACAAAGTGATTTTAGAGATGACTGAAAATGCACATGAAATGGCTTTTTTTTACAAAAGCAAAATGTGCTCCAAGCTTCTCAAATCCTAGCCTCCACCAACCCTCATTTTCTCTGCTTTAGGTTTTAAGTGGGGAAGGGCCAGCGTGGTGGCAGTGTGTCTTCCTTGCAAGCTAAAGGTCCCACGTTCAGTATTCATCTCCAGGCTGCGAAGGCATCCTGTTGAACCTGGAGAACGGCTGGCAGTCAGTGTGGACAAACTAAGCTAGATGGTGCAGTCGTTTGACTCTGGAACACAGGAAGATGACTTATATTAAGTGGCTTGGGCAAAGTCATTTCTGCTTCTGCAGTATCTTGAATACTGATGGGACAATATTAAATGAATGACCTCACACACAAAAATGGCTGGAAAAAATATGGCCTTATAGATTCATTATCTCTCTCTCCTAATGCTTTGTTCTATATTCAAAATAGGCATCTAACCTGACCATTAGCTTACAGCACTTAAATCAAATACCATTGTGCCAAGAAATGAAGCAATTTCTAATGGGTGGTTCTTCATTTCTTAAGTTAATTGCTTCATCAGTGCAAACAGTTCTTGTACATTGTCTTGCAGTAACAGCAAGTTTAATTTCTGCCTGCTTTGTAATCAAACCAAATGAACTTGTTTTAAGAGCCCTATGTTAAAAATGAAGTTACTTCTATAGTTTACTTACTGTTAGGGTCACCACTCTTGCTTTAGGATTGCGAACAGATGGGCCTGCTGAAATGTAATCTACTGTGTCAACTTCAATAGGAAAGTGCTGCATACACTTCTCATCATTATCAACATCAGCTGGCCACTCTGTGCAGAAGTCTGAAAAGTGAGCAGTGGGAGCAAGATCACAGCAATCAATCTGGCAATAGCTACTTTGAGAAAAATGTATTAAGAACTTCATCCCTTTCCAAGTAATTAAAGTGGAATATGATGTGAATATGCCAAACAGAGGCATAGCTGTTTACAAATTCCCGACCCTCACCTTTTTTTTTTAATAAAAGTCAAGTGCTGAGAACAAAGAATAGCCTGCTAGCATAGCTATTTTTTAATCAATGAAAGAGATCTGAAACTTACCTTTAAGAGCAGCACAGTGCTTCCTGATGGCAACTGGTGTCAGATGCAAAAAATTGGGGATCTGAAACAAGATGTAACTCATAGTCTAAATCTAATACATAATGTAAAACATCTAAATGAGGACAAAGGATTCATTCAGTATCACTAAGCAGTAAGTAAAATACTTAAGTAAAGTATTTAATTCGTTCCAGAGGTCCGTACTTAACCTGAAACTGTTATTAACCTGAAGCACCACTTTAGCTAATGGGGACTCCTGCTGCTGCCGCGCTGCCGGAGCACGATTTCTGTTCTCATCCTGAAGCAAAGTTCTTAACCTGAAGCACTATTTCTGGGTTAGTGGAGTCTGTAACCTGAAGCATATGTAACCTGAAGCGTATGTAACCCGAGGTACCACTGTACAACAGTTAATTTATATGTAAAAGCACAGTTAACACAACTTGCTTTTTTCCCCAAGGACTGTGCATTGGTCAGAAGGTATAAAAGTCCAATACGGATATGAAAAAAACCAGAATTTTCCCTTGAAAATAGAATAGGTTCAGCTGTTTTGAACAGATGGAATGGTTCAACTATAGAAATCTGAGGGCATAGCAGTCCAAGACAGAGTATGTATTTGTGGGGTGGCATTGCAGTACCCCCCTTGACATTATTGAATAACAGCTTTATACCAATATTAAAGTAAACTATTTAGAGTCCTTTTGAAAGAAGATTAAGAATAGGAAAGCAAAGGAAATGAGCAAAGCTTTCTGTTACAAGGCACTTAACATTATGCAACTGGGGCAGGAAATAATCTCTCTTGTTGTAAAGGCTCGTAGCCTCAGGAAAAGATATATGGAGTCCATTTCAGTTAAATGCTGTGGAGGTTGCGCGCTTCAATGGTACAGGGACAGGGGGAAAGTGACTTACTTCTGCTCGATCTGTCAGTAGCTTTTGATATCACTGATCATGGCATCCTCCTGATCCAATTTAGTGAGATGGGTTCTGAATGCTTTTGTATTTTCAGGGGTGTGTTCAGAGAGTAGCACTGGGTAAGTGCTCCTCAAACCCTAGCAATTGTGCTATGGGATTCCACAGGGTACTATCCTTTCTATAATACAATTGTCATCTATATTGTGTGGTCATTAAGAATTTTAGAGCAAGGTGTCAGCAGTATGCTCTACTTCTCCATAACATATGAACCACGAGAGACTGTGAAAGCTCAGAATTGGGTGTCTGAAAATAGTTTGACCACTAAACTGGGCAAAAATCCTTGGAAAATGGAGGCTCTTTGGGTGCGTTGTTCCTACGTTTGGGAGACAGGCAGGACAGTTACCTGTTCGGCCTGTTCTGGATGGAGTTGCACTTCCTCTGAAGGAGCAAGTGCATAGCTTGGAGGTATTCCTGGAAACATCTGTCAATAGAGACCCAAGTATCCTCTGTGACTAGGAGTGCCTTTTACCAATTTCATCTGGTCCCCCAGGTATAGCTTGACCACTGGTTACCATGCATTGGTAACCTCAAGGCTGGATTACTGCAATGCGCTCTATGTGAGATTGTCCTTGGGCTTGGGTCGAGAAGCTCCAGCTGGTGCTGAATGTTGTGGTCAGTTTGCTGATGGGGGCATCTGGTTAAGAAAATTGTTGAAGCATCTGCACTTTCTACCCATCAACTACCGAGACAGGTTCAGGGTCCTTGCACCAATTTGCAAGTCTTAAACAACTAAGGTCCAGGGTATCTCAATTACTGACATCATCTGCAGGAACACTGTTGGTCATTCCCCAAGCTGGCAAGACTCATTTGACGACAAGAAACAGACTTTAGTGTCATCAGTCAAGTACTATGGTAGGTGCCTTCTGTTTCAACTTTAAAACACCTGTTGAAAACTTTTCTACTCCATCAGGCTTGTGCAGACAATTAAGAGTACACCCTTCCACAGTAATTAGTTAACTTCTGATTTTAACTTTTTAATAACTTTCATGGCACGGTTTTACATACAATTGTTGGGAACTGTTCTGATTTGTTTTTTATTAGCAGTATATTAAAAAAATTATATATAAATAACTTGTGATGAAAGGGCAAGACTACTACACTGTATATCTGTTTCCTTCAACTACATTCTACACTGAAAAAAACAGTGTCTTTGAAATAGCAGGATACAACTGTACCTTTAAGAGTTCCAAGTTCCCTTCTTTTACTGGAGGTATACCCCTTTTCACTGGGTAGCCCATTCGAAGAGGAAGGGGCACACAGGAAGGTTTAAAAGCAGCTGCAACAGGGTACACACTAGTCCAGTCCTGATCAACCTCCATCTTCTCAGTTCTGGGAGTTGCAGTCTAATGCAAATTTCAAACAAAAATAAAGTTTAAAATGTGAGACAATTCTATTTTTTATGACAAGATATGCTTTAACATCGATCAGTTTTTCGAGACAGATGTTCTCGCACCCCCCTTATATGAGTCTTATAATATGACACGAGTTTTAGACTCCAACTGGATTAATCCTGGCTCAAATCCCTGTTGAGCCATAAAGGTCAAAGCATGGACTAGCTCTCAACCTAACTTATTAGCAAGGACAAAGCAATTCACATAGCCAAAAATTCATTTATAGTATTTATTTGGCTGTAGCTGAATAAGAACTGATATAAACTGTTTTCTGGAGGGCCTTTTCTGAATTACTTAATGACTTAAATTTGTAATTTTGGTATATCACATGTAACTAACACTTAAAAGTGCTTGCTTAGTAGGTGGAAGCCTACAATAAACACAACACTACATAGTTAAACCTGCGCTTGTGAGAATCCTAGTTCTTTCATAGAGTTTTAATTTCAGGGTTACAAATTTGGCAGAAATGACAGTTGTCAGTACAGTGGTGCCTCGCAAGACGAAATTAATCCGTTCCGCGATTTTCTTTGTCTAGCGGTTTTTTCGTCTTGCGAAGCAAGCCCATTGACAGCTTAGCGGATTAGCGCTATTAGCGGTCTAGCGGCTTTTAGCGATCAGCTGAGAAGCGGCTTATCAGCGGAACAGCTGATAAGCGGCTTAGCGCTTAGGGAAAGGGCGGAAAAAAGCAGAAAAAAATGCGGGAACTCGCAAGATTTTTTCGTCTTGCGAAGCAACCCCATAGAGAAATTCGTTTAGCGAAGCGCCTCCAAAAACGGAAAACCCTTTCGTCTAGCGGGTTTTTCGTCTTGCGAGGCATTTGTCTTGCGGGGCACCACTGTATGTTGAAACAGAGTAAGATCCAATAGGCTTAAAATATAATCCACATGCATCCTGAGTTTCTTACCTCTCTCCGGTATTTATCATTTTGTGAGGTCCTTCCTCTTTGTACCAATGCACCTATAATGGAAAATATTTCAGAAAAATATATTATTTTATTTAATATTACTGCATATGTGCAAATTCTATTATTCAAATAACAGGCTGGAAGAGAGAATCTTATGGTTTAGTTACCGTATTTTTCGCTCCATAAGGCGCACGGACCATAAGGCGCACCTAGTTTTTAGAGGGAGAAATTAAAAAAAAACTTATTTCCCCCACCCCCACCCCTCCCAGAGCTTCTGGGGCTGATGGGGGAAGCCCTGGGGTCCCGTCCCCCCCGCAGCCCCAAAGAGCAAAGAAGCCAAGACAGCGAGCGGGATCCATCCATCCTGGCCGGCAATACCCCCGCAAAAGCCCACAGGAGCCGCACACCTTTTAAGGGCTTTTCTACGAGGAGGGAGAAAAGCCCGCAAGAGCCGCATGGAGCTTGTGTGCAGCTCTTGGGGGCTTTTCCTGCATGCCTCCCCCCTGCATTTGCTCCCTAAGACGCACACACATTTCCCCTTACTTTTTAGGAGTGAAAAGGTGCGTCTTATGTAGCGAAAAATACGGTAATACTTAAACCATCAGCATAAAAAACCCTTCATAGCAGATAGGGAGGCACAGATTTAATTTTGTTAAGTCTACTATAATAGCTTTACCATGGTGACTAATTGAAACCTTCATTTCAAGGCAGTATTCTCTGAGTAGTAGATTTCTGAAAGTTGAAACAGGATGCAGGATTTGGAAGGCTCTTATGCCCTTTCACAGGCTTGCCATTTCTTAGTTCTGGTTTTCCTTATGCAACTGCTTGTTCCTATGCTTCTAGCCTTTTTCTAGATCTTATACTTCAGCCCTTTCTGCTTGGAATTCTCTCCCACTAGATTCCAGCTAGTCTCCTTTAAAGGTATTTTTAAAAACCTATTCACTATTGCTGACCCTTCAAGAACCCACATTCCTACTCAGTAAGTCTCAATTCCCCTTAGTTCTGAAATAAATCACATCAATTTCAGTGACACTTATTACCTTTTAACGGTGGACAAGTTTTGCTAGTGAAATTTATCTGTTTGTTTATTAAATTTCTATACCGCCCTTCATCAGAGGATGACAGAGCAGTTTACAGAATAAAAACACCCAAGTCTAAGGCATGACAACAACAAAAACAATACCCCCCCCCCCCCAGTTTCAAAGGGCACAAATTGTTTAATGAGCCCAGGGCCTGCTGAAAAAGGAACGTTTTTGCCTGGCGCCTCAAGGTGTATAATGAAGGCGAACTTCCCTGGCGAGAGCTTCCCACAGACGGGGAGCCACTGCAGAGAAGGCCCCGTCCTCGTGTTGCCACCCTCTGGTCCCCTCAAGGAGGGGGTACGATCTGAGGGTGGGTTCATGAGGGGAGAGGCGGCCTTGAGGTTTTGCGGCCGTTGTTCTTTGCTTCTGCTGCTGCTTCAAGAGGGCAGCAAGCGTCTTCCTCTCGCAGCCCCCGCGCACCACTTCCAGGGAAACAAAGCCCTCCTGAAACGCGCCGGATTTGCGCCGCTCCCTTGCAAGCGCTCCGGCTGAACGGGAGTGCCCCGTCGCAGCGCCCCCGCGGAGATGCCCCTCGCTTCCCAGCCCCTCGGGGCTTTCCGCCAGGGAGGGAGGGACTGGCAGCCCCGGCAGTACCTTTGCCGCGGCCGCCGGCCGCCGTCCGAGCGGCCGAATAGCCAGCGGAGTAGTTCCGGCTCGTCCGGAGGAGGCGGCCTCGCAGCAGCAGCAGCAGCGCGCCCAACGCTGAAGCGCCTCCGCAGGCGGCCGCCATTTTCGCACCGGAGTCGTGACGTCGATTTCCGGCGCTGGCGCTTCTCCTTCCTCTTCCGGCGGCTCGGGGCTGGAGCGGCGCATGCGCGTTTGTGGCGTCTGGGCCGTTTTCCCTCCTCCTCGGAGGGGCGCTTCTCTGAGGCGCCTGTCGCCGCGCTTAGGATTGTAGGTTTTTCATAGGAAAATAGCTTTAATGCGTTGAAGGATGGGGGATTTCCCCTCTCATATATTTCTAATGGGCGGGGTAGGAATAAAATAGAGAATAATTTTATTGATGAATTGATTTGATGTGTAGAAACCCCTTCATCCGGAGATCGGGGGGCGGGGCGGGTCACAACATAAAAATACATAGCCAAAGAAAACCCCAAACGCCAAGGGAAGCCTTGGCAGGAGGCCTGTGGGCGGCGGGGCTGCTCCAGGGCTGCCCGTGGGACTCCAGGCCCCACCAGGCCTTGCCTCAGGACATCCCGGGAGGGAGCTCCAAGGGCTGCTCGGGAGGAAGAAGAAGAAGGTGGCCTGGCGCTTCCACCCGAGAGGTTCCAAATAAAAAGTGAACAGTAAGCAGAGAGAAGGGTTGGGCTTGGAAATACATCGTGCACCATCATGCACAGCTGTGAGGCGGCTTTTTTTAACCCCCCTGCCCAGCTGTTTTTCCCTAGCCCTGTTCAGAAACCAGGCTTTGAGGGATGGTGGGCTGTGTCTGTGTGGATAGCAAGGGGAGGAAGAATTCCACACTGCCATACACTTGCCATTTCTCTGTTGCAAATCCCTCAGCTTTGTACCAAATATGGGATCAAAAAACCTCATTTCTCACTGGATGTCTAATTCTGGCTTCAGCTTGTGCACATATTTGTGTTTAAACCAGGCTCACTGATGCACTGAAAAGACCATACAGCATGCTTGTAATGCCTCCTGAAAATACAAGAGAGAACCAGAAATCCCTTCTAAAGTTAAGAAATTTTAGTTCACTGGACTTGTACTAGTACTTATTCATTAAGAAAACCCGACTGGCAAATATTTGCAGACTACAAGCTGCAGTTTCATAGTTTTGCAGAGTAGGCTTATATCTGTACCTACTGTAACGTGTTAACTTTCTGAGGAGATGAAAAGCTAGGTGTCACCAATCTGTCACCCTTGGAGACCAAATCCTATTCCCACTGGTGCAAGCATGTTTAGGAACCAGGTGCTCTAATTCCATTTGTTGGGTAGGATGTGAGAAAGGACAGTTGTACACATGTAGAATCTGTACTTGTAATTAGGAATGCTGATGCAACCAGGATTCTTGAACACATGTACAATTCCAGCATGTATACATGCTTTGTACAGTGAATGGCGGTTAGGGCCAGCATATGCAATCCCACTCCCCTCTGTGCACTAACTGACCTGCAAAGAAGTTTGTAAAGAAGAAAGCTGCTATGCTTGCTTCCTGATTAATACTATTCTTCCTAACTCGCACAGGAACAGCTGAAATATAGGACTGGTTGCTGGCATTTTCAAGAGTCCTCTCTTGTTCTTTGGGGTTTATCCACACTGAAATTTAGTGTGGATTAGAATCTGATTGTGTCCCAATTTATATAATGTCATCCACACAATGTCACTCAAATCTCAGTGTTTCCTACCAGTAAATTGTTTTTTTCTGGATTTGAAGATAATCCACAAGGGAGGGGGATGCATGTTCAATAAATTGGCAGTGGACACTTAGCATCATTTCCACCCCTCTGGGTGGAACTGGCTTGTTACCAACTCCACACCCTCTATTTGTGTTTTCTTTCTCATTCGTTTTCTGGCAGCTGTGTATCACTCTGGCAGTGAAGTAACCCTCACCCCCACAGTTAAACCCTTAGATTTGTGGATAAGCTGAAATCTGATCATACAAACTGCACCACTACAGTCTTTCCCCAAACTTATGCACACTGCTTGTTTCCTCATTTATGTCATATTGTGTATACTTCCTGAAATGGAGCAGCAGTGAGTACTTTTTTTTAATAGTTAAACCCTCAGATTTGTGCATAAGTAGAAAGCTGAGGCATGACAGAAACACATATTCAATAAATCACACATCCTGGGCAGGACTTTTTTTTAAAGGGGTGTGCTCACAGGCTTTATGTTACCTGTGCACATGCCCAGTTTGCCTTAGAATGGAAAGAATGATTGGGGTGTGGCAGTGGAATTTAGAAACAACTAGATGTGATATTGCTGGTAGACTGGACACACGGGTGAGGGGAGGACATAAGTCTGAATTTGAACTGAAGGATTCAACTTCAAATGCACACAGATGAGGATTGCCAAGATCAAATTTGAACTGAAAAGCTGCACATTTCAGTTTCAACCAAGCCCTTTGTTTCATTGCTAATGAAAATACAATTAAAATAAAATTTAACTAGAAATTATAGTTTTAATTTTGCCACTATCAGTATGCCATCAATGCTAAATACATTTTAAGAAAACATGCAAGTAACATGTTAGTGTTTCAGCAACAGTTATATTGTCAGTCATGTCACTGAAAGGGTTTCTGTATAAACTGAAAAGATAAGACTGAGTTGTCAAACCTGAACTTTGGAGGTCCTACCCTGTTTTCTCTTAATAGCGTTTTACTGCATACACACCAGACATTAAAAACACATTTCTGCTCCTCCAAAAAGGTCCCCAGAACTCGCTTTTAAGGGTTGCTGGAACTGCACCTCTGTAAGGGGTACAGTTCCCAGCATTCTTTGGGGCGGGGGTGCTTTAAATGTATGGTGTGTATTTTCAAAGCATTTTAATAAAAGCTCACACTTAACGCTTGTGTGGTGTAGTGCAGGGGTCACCCATATGCTGCCCACCAGATACTGGGACTCCCATCAGCCCTAGCCATCGTGGCTAATGGTCAGGTGTTGGAGTCCCACCAACACCTGGAAGGCTACTCTGCACGTACTGGTTAGAATTTCAGACTATGGCTAGGGAGTCCTAGGTTCAAATCTACATTCACTGAACCATGGAATTTACAGTGACTTTGAGACCATCACTCTAGCCCAGTGCACATACGCACTGCATGAACAGACAGCAGGCACAGAATGGGCAGGCACACCTGTGGCTGCATAGCATGAATGGCTGCCCACCTAAGGTCCACACATGGGGTGTGAATATCGATGAAGAAAAGCCTGCAGGTATAGACCTCCAGTAGCATAGGCTTTTCCTGTGCTCAGTAACTGTAAAATCAGTGTTGAAGAACACATGGAACATTTTTATTTTTTGCATTTATGCCCTACCTTTTCCTCTAAGGAGCTCAAGGAAGCACACATGGTTCTCCCTCTCTTCCTTTAATCCCCACAACAACCCAGGTTAGGCTGAGAGGCAGCAACTGGCCCAAGGTCACCCAGTATAGTATAGTATAGTCGTACCTTGGTTCTTGAACGCCTTGGTACTTGTATGTTTTGGCTCCCGAATGCCACGAACCTGGAAATAAGTGTTCCGGTTTGCAAATGTTTTTTGGAAGCTGAAGATCCGATGCAGCTTCTGTGGCTTCCAATTGAGTGCTGGAAGCTCCTGCAGCCAATTGGAAGCTGTGCCTTGGTTTTCGAACGATTCCGGGAGTCAAATGGACTCCCAGAATGGATTAAGTTTGACAACCAAGGTACGACCATAGTATAGTATAGCATAGCATAGTATAGTTTAGTAATTATATATGATTCTAGAAGGTAGTGGCTCAGTAGCAGAGCACAGCATGCAAAAGGTCTGAGGCTTAATCCCTGGCATCTTTAGGGATAGTTAGGAGACTCCGTCTGAAATCCTGGAGAGCCATTGCTAATGTAGAAAATGCTAAACTGGGTGGACCAACGGTCTGACAGGATAAGGCAGGTTTTTATGTTCCAAACTGTTTAACTGGACAATAGCCTCTCAATGTGAGGTAAACACCCAATTTGGCCCTTAAATTGGTTTTTGAAGCAGATGTGACTTCCTTTCGAACTCTTCCGAATAGCAGACATTTCTTATACAGTAAGTCTACTGAAGCAATGATTTCCCTTTGATCAGCCACTGAAAATGTGCTTATAGTTGTACAACTTTTGACAATATTTTGTTACCTCCACATTATCAGTGGGGTGGATCCTCTTCCAGTGCACTACTAATGATTGAAGCAAACCTAATAATACAATGCTAGGACACTTAATATAATTGAAGCAAGGAGTCAAGTAACAGTTGAAGCTCAGTGTACAAGAATTTATATTGTCTCATTATTTGAAAGCTTTCTGCTGCTGCTATTTGATACCTCTTCAATAAGAATAGGCCTAATATTGCAAGCAGTAATTCTTGCCGCCTTTTGTGTAGCTCAATGGAGAACGCTGAGTATTACAAGTGTACAGTGTCTTCAATACACCAACCTATTCATTATTTCCAGTCATTTATATTGATAGAATGTTGAAATATGGATTTTGTAACTTACTGCATTGGAGTTATTTTAAAACTCGCTTTAGTCATTTCTTAGTATTGAATTACCAACCTGTCCCATTCTGAGAATATGTAGGTGAATAAACTTTAAAACTGGGAGACAATAAGATGGTGTGAGCACATCATATAAGCTTAAAACCTACCGGTAGTTACTATAAAGTGAGGCCATTGGATTTGGGTTCCTGAGAGAAGACATGAGAGACCTTAAAAGTTATATTCCACTGACTACACTTTTGAGTTAATTAAAAGTGGGTGGGGGACATGCCTTAAAATATGACAGCTGCAAATACTTCATGCCTATTCTTCCTCCACTGAATATAGGGTATTGGCTAAATAAATAACTCGTTCATCAGCTTCTGGCAGCAATTTCCAGAATGATTTTCATGTAAGTCTATCGCAGAAAAATCAAAGAGTCTTGTGGCATCTTTGTGACTCACTGTAGATTTCCCTTGGATTACGCCCCCTTGCAGAGAACACAGAGTGCACATGCACTGTGCAAAAAGGATGCGGAAATGGCTGTAAACCAAACATGGAGGTAAACTATCTTGTGGTGAACACTGTAGGCATTCAACTCTTAACAGTTGCTGCTGGTCAAGCACTCAGTAACCATGACTCCTTTCAGGAAGAGAGCTTGACTTGCATGAGAAAAACTGTAAATGCTGCACAGAGGCTTCCACAACAACCAACAGAGGGTTAGCAAATACTGCTTCATTGACTACAATCCCTTCTCCAAAAGGAAGATCCCTAATGCAGACAGCAAAAGGATAATCTGTGGGAGAGGGAGGCTGATGCACTGATGCACCGAAGTGATGTCTGTTTGTCTCTCATTCATTCACCAGCACCTTCTGAAGTCCTTTGCAGCTGCAGAGACTGGGATCTACTTGCTCCCCCATTCACATAAAGGGCATGTGGGCACCAGGCCTGCTAGGAGGTCATGGAGGTGTGGCCAAGTTCTGTTTTTATCCCTCCTGGGCTCCTCATGTTGAGGGCATCTCCTCTCTGACAGTTCACCTTACAACTGCCATCCTGAGCCAGCCAGGACTGCAGAAGCCATGACACCCCTTCCTGTGTAATCACACCCCTTTTGACAGTCCCGGGTCTCTCTGGGTCAAACATGGAGGATTCTGGAGCTATCTCAACCAGATCCAGCGAAATCCCAGATGGACTTGAATCAAGGTGATTCAGTTCAGAATCCAGGATTTGTCCATGTCTGATACACAACCTTAATAAGCACACCCACACCCACACACCCCTTTCCAAACTTCTCAGATAGGTTATTTCTGCTTCAAACCTTTAGCCTTTGAGTTCCCTCACAATCAGCTGTAGTTGCTCCAAACAACTTGCATAAGTGGGATTAACCCTTGTTAGTCCCCTCCTCCCAAATCAAAACAGAAAGTCTCTTTATGCCTAGTATAGAAAGTACATATCAGGGGTGAGAGTGCCAAGAAAAACACAATTCCCATCATGTATCTGTGTCAACAAGCTTCCAGGTTCATAACATCCATTGCTATATTAAAAAATATATTACATGTCCTAGAATAGAGGTGCCCAAACTTATTTGGCCTACTGCCCCCTTTTCAGAAAAAAAACCTACTCAGCACCCACTTTAAGTGAACAAACAGAAAGATACAGTGACAAATTTGCATTCTTTTATGCACCTATATTTCTACCTACATCTTGTATCATTCTAAAGAAAGATGTTATAAATAGGACACCTTGAAGCTTGAACTCTGTGTTACATTGGTAAGTGTCATTACACAACAGATGAAACAGGTACAAACGGTTTTTCAAAAAAAAAAAATTCTTTATGTTTCCACTGCCCACTTATTTTTATTCAATGTCCCCCCATTGCACCTGAGGCTCCTATGCCACCCCAGATCCTTCCATCACCCCAGGGTGATGGAAACTTTGGGAAACACTGGCCTAGAATATATTTGAAGAAGGCCTCCCACTCCTCTCAGTGTACGAAGCTTTTTAATTTCATCAGCTTAGAAACACATTCAAATAATGATGATTATTTAAATTCTCCCAATTCCCCCATGCCTTGTCCATAAAAGAAAAGAAAAAATGCTAAAATAAAAACGACAGGAGTAAAGTACTTCTGGGAAATGATATATAATGAGATGGAAAAGATGTTGAAATATACATTCTTAAAAAAACCAGAAGCATTTTTACTTGGTATTATAGGCCAAGCCATTAATAGACAAGATGCTAAACTGTTCTTATATGCAACAACAGCGGTAAGAGTATTGTTAGCCCAGAAATGGAAGCAAGAAGAAATTCTGACGAAAGAAGAATGGCAGACAAAATTAATGAAATTAACGAAATTATTGCAGAATTGGACAAAATGACAGGAAGGATTCAAAACCTGCGGGACCAGAGATTTACAGAAGACTGGAAGAAGTATATGAATTATGTGAAGAGCAACTGTAATAAACAAATTACGCTAGTAGGACTACAAGAAGTTTTGTAAGGCGAAATATACAAAGTGTTACAAAGTAGAAAAAGATAGAGACATTGGTTATGAGTTTGAAATGTAATAGGGAAAATAAGAAATGCATACTAAGAGATTAGATTGGAAAATTTTCAGACATGACTGATGGAAGTCAAAAAAATTGAATAAGATGTAAAAGTATGTTTAATTACTGTTAAAATGGTATGATAAAAAACATATATATATATAAACACGACAGGAGACTCACAGGGTGTCCATTGGTACTTGCTCACACAAAAGGCAAATCATGAAAGAAAAGGCAGGCAAGCAGAATGTATGTATGTATCTGAGAGCAGGACTTGTATGTATGTCTTGTCTTTGGATTTGAGGCCCTTCGAAGATAGTGTACTGAGAATGCAAACTACCCTTAAATAAGCAAAATTCCAGCTCTGGTTGTTTCAAACTTTTTAAAAGATTTTGCATGGACAAGGGCCATTTTCACATGGAGAAAATACTACAACCTAAATGTGGGACTGCTTTTGAAATGGCAATTATATCCTGCATTACCCTTCCCTACCACCACTTCCAATCGCATGAAGAACAAGTTGCCTTGTACGCTGCGTTTTTCCTACCACCATTCCACATAATAGACTGCCATTGGCTTGAACGGGGACATTTTCAGAATTATAATGCAGATGTAAAATTACTTGGGGATTTTATGCTTTGATAAAGCTGCAGGATATTAAAAAGCTGGCTGCATACTAGTTCTGGTAGACATTGCATGTGCACTATGGAAAAGGTAGCGAAGCAGAGAAGAAATAGAGAGTAAGTTGCTCCTTGGGCTGCAAGAGGCAAGTACTTCCGGCCTTGAGTATCACAGTTCCTCGTCTGCTTGCAAACATGAGAGTGTGAGAGTAGGGGCTGAAAAGGAGTTGTAGCCTGGAGACGTGTCCGATTCCCAGGTGGGGTGGGTGAGTGTGGTGCTGGGGTTTGTCACACACAGATAAAATACAACACCACAGTCTCTTACAATTGCAACATGGTGATAAGTGTGCAAAAGATTGGTGAACGTGCCCAAAGTGACATATAAATTCTAAGAATTACTTGATATTAGTGTTCATATTGAGTCTTGGTATCTTCTTTCTTTGGCGATCACTCGTAGCCGAGTAAGATTGTCTTCCATAAACACGGTTTTAACAATGAGTCCGTACTGCAATGAGGAACCTCCGGCCCATGCAACTAATCTGGCTGATGCATTTTCTCCAAATTGCATTCACCTGCCTGCCTAACACTTGGTGCTATATGTAAGACCAGGTGTGGGGCAGGTAAATACGTGGCTGAGATTGGCTGAGTTGCACTGAGCTCTTCTTCAAAGGAGTTTGTTCTCGGCATCAATCATCTGATGGGTGGTGAGAGACACCCCCTTTGCCTGTTTGCAGCCAGGCATGGTATAGAATCGAACCTTGCCTGGAAAATGGACATTTTTTTCTTTAAGTCTAAGAGGGGAAACTTCCATTTGCAGAATAGTTTGAATCCAAACCATCAGCAAACAGACTTCAAGGGGGCTACCACTCACTTTGAAGTTATCACCTAATGTCATCAAGTAATTGACAGCTGGTGGCCCTAATGGCTTGTAAGGGTTGGTGGAGAAAGGAGACAGCTTGCATACTGGAAAAGTTTCCCGACCAGTCTATGTGGTTTTGTATGGAGAAAGGACTCTTAATGAAAGGTGTATTTAAACCCTGTTAGAATTGAAGCATTATAATCAAGAAAAGTAGATGTACAGTGGTGCCTCGCAAGACGAAATTAATTCGTTCCGCAAGTTTTTTCTTCTTGTGAGTTTTTCATCTTGCAAAGCACGGTTTCCCATAGGAATGCATTGAAAATCAATCAATGCGTTCCTATGGAGGCCGTCCGTGGACAGAGGGGAAGCGCCGCGCGCCTTCCCCTCTGTCCCCGGACCTGTTTTAAAGCAAGGGAAGGGGCAGCGGGGAGAATTGCTTCGTCTAGCGAGTTTTTCGTCTTCCGAGGCGTTCATCTTGCGGGGTACCACTGTATCTCCGATCTAGTTTAATGGCAAAGTACTTAGTTGATAGTTAGTTGATAGTTTGATTTATTACGGCCATTGGCCCATATCTAAAACAATACATCAAAATTTATCCATAAACAATACAATTTAAACAGTTCCAAGTTAAAACACCCATATAAAACCAATTTTACTTCAATTAAGTAAACACTATACACAATAAGCTCTCTCTATGTCAACCGCAATTCAAATCCCTCAGATTTTGGGGGATATGCGTCTTAGTTCTGGCACTTATTGATGGTTCTTAAGTTTGGCTAAGCTGTCAGAGTCATACAGTGATCCATTTCTCCTCTTATGAAATAAGACATTAATCAGGTATCTAGCGACTGCAAGGGATCTACTTGAGTCTTCGTCGTTTAATAAGTATATTATTTGGGCTTCCTGAGGTCTGTCAGCAATTCTCGATAAATATGGGGCCAGAAACTTGGACCGTGAAGCCGAATGTAAAGGACAACAGAAGATTATATGATATAACGATTCTATAGATCTACTTTTACAGTCACAGAGGAGTGAGATCTGTCCGTTGGAGAGTCTGTTACCCAACACATTTGATGGGAAAACATTGAATCTAGCCTTTATAAAGGCATACCTGTGCATCACCACAGATAAGGTAGTTAAATAAGATGGAAGTTTCGTTGGTGGTGTTAAGCCAAGGTTTATCGGCGAACAGGTGCCACCACCTGTCACAATATTAAATTGTAAATCCATCTCTAATTTGTGAGTTATAATTCTCTTGGCAGAAATTAAATCCAATTTTAGTAGTTCAGATGTAGACAGTCCTAAGGACACAAGTTTCCCATGTATTATTTTCGCCCAAGGGCTAGGGAAGTCGTCTCTCCAGAGACACTGTATCAAGTGGAGATTTGGAAGTTTATGCCATAATGCCAACCAGTAACAGAGGATGCATTTCCATAATGTGGTTTCTAGAGATGTAACACTTAGTTCAAGTCGTATAGCAGTATTGCCTACACACCTGGGTAATTTTAGCAACCTTCTAAGCAGCTGGTTTTGGATTACCTCCAATTGGGTTAGATTAACAAAGGACCCCCATATTGGGATTGCAGCACATATACTAAAATTGGCAAAGTACTCAAAATACCTATAATCAGTCCCAAACACATATCAATGAGTCTTCTGAGTGGAGATGTATAGGATTGCAGAGTTCCCTTTTCTTCTCTTACATATTCATCATCTAGCCTTCACTTTGTCTCTAGATTTGGAATATTTACCATTAAAAGCTTTTTTTAACCATAGTGTATCTAATGAACCGTCTGGATTATTAATTATTAATAATAATATTTATAGTATAATTATAAATTATAACCTAATGCAGGCATGTGGAAAGGAATGAGATCCAACTTGGGGAACTGGTAGCATTTTTCATTTGCAGGAAACAGCAGCCTCCAAGGCCCGTTATTATGGACGAGGTACAAATCTTAATCAGGTGGTCAACTAGTTGAATTATTTCAATTTAAAAATGCAGTGGCAAATTACCTATACCTGGAAACTCAGCCATTCACCATTTGGGTTCATTAAAAGATAACAAGAGCCGCAGATGACAGATTGGTCAGCTTCATGGGCATGGCTGTTATTACAGATATTTCATTCAGCTAACATTTATTCACCGTAGACCTTGAGTAATTAATTAATTAATAATTGCTCTGAGGAAAAGTTAGCTGAGTGCAACTCATAGCCAGAATTTGTTCACTCAGATCCACAGGAACAGCTGAGATTTAAGAAATGGGCAAAGATCAGTGTTTTTGTTTTGTGCCATTTCACCTCAAAATATGCAACTGCTTTCTGCATTGTTCATTATGGGGCATTTGTAGTTTTCTCAGTGGCCATAGATTTCACATAAGTTAGCCATACAGTTAAAAATGTTTCATTCAGTATGACAGATACCTTATTAAAGCCCCCTGTAATGGGAATTTTGTTGCCCATTCTGAGCTCTTATGTGATCATAAAAATTAGGTGTTGGTAACTAGACAGTTATTTCAATACCCAGTGCCTGAAATTTCCCAAACATATGCTTTTATAACGCTGTGAAAATGTGGTGGGTGATACTAGAAGGAATGTTAGATGACAGGTGACTTGAAAATATCAGATACAGTACCTTATGTTGAGGCAGCAAGGATAGAAGACATGCAAATGCTGAGGAAGTCCTACAGCCGTGGTGAACTCTCCTTTTGGAGGTTTTTAAGCAGAGGTTGGATGGCCATCTGCCACGGATGATCTAGTTAATATTCCTGCATTGCAGGGGGTTGATGAATCACAGAGTTGGCAGGGACCCCAAAGGTCACCCAGTACAACCCCCTGCAATCGCAGCTAAAGCATCCACGACAGATGGCCATCCAACCTCTGCTTAAAAACCTCCAAGAAAGGAGAGTCCACCATCTCTCCTTGGAGTCTGCTCCACTACTGAACAGCTCTTACTGTCAGAAAGTTTTTCCAAATGTTTAGTTGGAATTTCCTTTCTTGCAACTTGAAGCCCTTGGTTCAAGTCCTACCATCCAGAGCCGGAGAAAACAAGCATGCTCCCTCTTCCATGTGGCAGCCCTTAAGATGACCCTCAAGGTCACTTCCAACTCTACAGTTCCATGATTCTAACATCCAGTTTTCAGCTTTGTTTACTCCTAAAGCGTGATACACTTTCAGTATTAAAAATAGGCTTGCACATTCTTTCCTTTGACAAAAACTTTCATGCAACTGCTTTTAAAGAACTTCCCTTCTTGGTGTTAGATATACAAAACAGCTATACGTTAACTTTTTTATAAATTTGCAGCCAGAAAGCAATGGAGAAATAATATATTTTATATTATACCTTCTCTCCCTACTCCAGAAAGAGAGATATATTTATTTTTTACAATAGACATACTGCAATATCTGACTTTGAAAACTTTTGCTATGTTCTTTTGAACCAAGACAGCAGCTGCCCAGAAGATGAAGAAGTTAATTTGCTCAAGCAATTGCTGTATCTTGTCAAGAAAACCACTTCATAGAGAAATGGTTATAATTTTAATTTCTAAATTACATATAGGACTGGCTGAATAGTTAAAATACACGCATTCACTATTTGTTATGAGGAATTTTGTACTGTACAGTAGATAGGATCCAATAAGCCTTTTTACTGCATATACGTTTTGTTATGATTGTATTGAAACCAAGTCATGATTGTATTGAAACCTGATTTCAGGAGAATCTGAATCTTGTTCCCAAAACCAACGTATATAGATCTTGAAGAAATCTGGATTAGAGTCCTTTAAGGTGGTTGAAACCTGTTTTTGTATGCCTACATTGCAGAAAACCTCCCAACTTGCAAGAAATTGGGTTTCAGCAGTGGCATAGCGTGGGGGGTGCAGGGGGGGCCAGCCGCACCGGGCGCAACATCTGGGGGTTAGGGTTAGGGGTACAAATCCACGGGTTAGGAGGTGCAAATCCATGGGTTAGGCGGCACAAATTACTTGCCTTGCCCCGGGTGCTGACAACCCACGCTACGCCACTGGGTTTCAGTGTCCCCATAGCAAATTTCACACCTTTCTGCAGATAGAACTAAATTGAATGGGGCAATCTGCACATTTACTCAGAAAGAATTCCAGGTGTGTTAAATGGGACTTATTCCCTAGTAAATGTGCATAGGATCACAACCTTACTAGTATAAAGTCTAGTCTATACTTTCATGCAACACTTCATGGCTGTGCTCTGCTGTTCGGATGCAGTTTTAGGAACAGGCCCCCCACCCCCATCTTTAAAGATGTATATCTTAGAAGTCTGTGACAAAGATGAAAAGAGTTGCTGTAGGTGTGTCTGAGAGTTTGGACATGCCCAATTTCAATTTTACTGTTTCTTTAAATAGTAGGTCCGTGGCTCAAACAAGCCAAAATCCCCACCTTGGACAATGTGAAGTCGGGGATTGTGGTTTCTTGCTGTTGAAAGTGGGACGTCTCTGTCTGTTCACAGTAAACCATGAATAGTGGCTTATTGTGATGTGTGAATGCAGCCAGTGTGTTCTGAGAAAGTTTGAGGGGTTTTTTAAAGCCTTAAAAGTGTGCTTTGTTAAAAACAGGGGGGAAATGCAGAAGGGTTGTACTTACCCCTGCCAGCATGGAGACATTTCCAGTTAGCAATGTAACTGGCTAGACTTGCTCTTCAATATTCTGAAGGCTTTTCCCAGTGAGCAAGATAGTTAGTTCCAAGATAGGAGCAGTGTGATGATGTTCAGTTGGTGCATGATGCTGAAATTGTCTTGCATGGGTTTCATCAAATCTTCATAGGCATTTTTAACACCCAAGGCTTCCGCAGATCCTGTCCATTAAGCTTTGTCTGAAATTAAGCCAAGTCTGAATTCAGAGGAGATAAGAAAACTATGCTTAATCCATTTGTTCTGGATTTGAAGGGAGGGTAGAGAGGGAAATCTGCCTGGCCACCCCTCCCCACATGCTGATAAAAGCACAGGAAAGGAAAAAGCCACATCTGTCAGTCACAAAATGATCAGCACCATCAAAATGATGCCCTACAGGTTTTCTGCCAAAGGAAAACTAACAAGACATGGGGAGGTCCTCTGAATGGGTTAGGGTGGGACTTTATCAGCCAGGGGGCAGAGCCAGACGACTCTCTCGCTGTTCCTGTCCTTGGATTATGCCATATGGAGCAGAGGGAAGCGCCAAGGGAGAGAAAAAACACCCTGCAACAGGAGAGGGTATGTGCTGCCTTCCAGAAGGTTTCAGGTTTTGTCTTTTCTGTCTCACGCATCAAATCAGGAGCAGCCGCCTTGCCATACCAAGATCTGCTGCACGCTATCAGACATAGGACTCAGTATTCCAGCTAATTTTATTTGCTTTAAGGATTTGAGCAAGCAAAATTTCTCTTTGCTGGCTTATAAATTCATTCTGAAATGTTAAACGTGAGGGTAGAAAAGTTAAATGCAATTACTAGGAAACTGAGGAAATACTGATGCAACAGCGTTGCTGGAAATATCTAATGTGTTTGCCGTATTCAAAGTTTGTACAAAGAGAGCTATTCAGAAGTTTAGAACCTCTCAAAATAGCGAAATCTGGGAATGGGCATGTTTTGAAAAGGAATTTAAGCCTTAAAACCCTGCATTCAAATGCGGGAAGGATAGACATGGTATAGATACAGTTATGAAATTGCTCAGTGTTGAAGCGGCAGTTATGAAGACTGACTTGATGACAATATAATGACAATGCTTTCTTATGCTTTCTTATGGTATTTTATGTGAATTGTCCAAGTCTTCCACACACACACACACACCATTTCTTTTTGGTAATACAGTATGTCTAAAGACTAACTTGCTCCGAGTCTGTAAAGCAAAATAATTTCCGGAAGGAACAAAATACAGTTCTCAGTGGTTGTTTTTTTTTTGGGGGGGGGGGGGTTAACTGGTTATCCAGACCAAACATTGAAGCAGTGAGTGCATTAACATTTGCCATGTGCCTAATCTTGTATTAAGCTGTTGTAAAAGATTAAAAAGTTCTATTTGCACTAGGTTTGCAGGAGTTTCCTACCTATGGAACTAAGGCTTAAAATCTGACTGAAAAAATGTAAAGGATACAGACTGCAAGAAACCCAAAGAATAATCTCTAAGGTTTCTCTCCACCCCATCCCCATAATTAAGTGTACCATCAGTTCACACAGATAAGAGAAATAATTAATTACAAAATGCCTAAAGTTATATATGCAGTTTAAAGTTAAACTTTTCAATAATTCATAGATGGAGGCCTTGCCCTTTCAAAGCGTTAGCTTGTCTGCTGTATTGCAGTCTCAGTACTGGGTTTTACAAATACAACCGGGTATACTCTGGATGCCAGACATATTAGCAAAAAATGCTAATATAAAATTTAGAATGACTGGTGCCAACTTTGCAACTATTTGGTTCCAGGTCAAAACTTGCCTTTTTGACCAAGCATTTTAAAGTTAATAGTTTAGTCTATTTTGATTGTTTGTCTTTTCGTTTATTGTATTGTATTTGTGTGGGGGGGGGGGGGTTGAAATAAAAGAAAAAGGCAGCTGAGCAGTTCTGACTTGTCCTTTAACACTGGGTCCATTTCATACAAATCCAGGTTTGCCACAGAATGTACATTCAACAGGGAGCTGCAACTAATTCCATTTCTCCTGCATGTTTTTGATCCATTCACTTTTCAATGTGCACTTAAGCGCCTTAGGTGAACTCTCTTACGGACAAAACTTTTAAGTGAATTTTGAAATAAATAATGTGGTTGTCACAAATGATTCCTGGAACTTCCTTATGGGCCACTGTCAGCATTTCCAAACCTTAAGCAATGTGTCAGTTTGTTAAAAATGGTGCCATGTACTAGTCTATAAATAACACTCAAGTTATGCTCCTGACTTGCTTTGCTGCATAGTGACTCTTTAATTGCTTTCCTCCTTCAGAGCCTTTATCTATTACTTGAGACTTCCATTATCTAAACATCTTCTTGTGATTTAATTTCAGAATCCTGGTAACAGGTGACAGACTGGCTGCACACGGCGGTGTTGTTCCACAATAATGTTTGACTTCTTACTGGGTGGCTGGAGAATGCCAAAGGCAGAGAAGATATACAATACCTTTTATAATTTTAAATATTGATCAAGTTGAGCAATACACCTACTTCATTACAGAATGTCTTACGGTAATGGTGAAACTGGTGGGCACCCAATGTATAACCTTTGCAGTAGAGTTCAGCATTCTGACTCCCAAGTGGGGAACCTGAATGGACACAGGAAGTCTGCAACCTTTTTGGAAGTGCGAGCAAACTTAAACAATATGCAGTACTCTTCTGTGGCACTTGATCCCGATTCTTTGGTGACTAATGGATCAAAAATTTATTCAAACTCTGAAGAAGAAAATCCACATGATCCTGCTTTCCAGATAAACACCGAATCCATGACAGGAAGTGAGGTACACCGGGCCTACCCTACAAAATGCTTTTATGGCCCATACTTAACCAAAACTAGTATGCAGGGAGATGTGTACAACTTTCTGGAACGGCCGAGTGGATGGAAGTGTTTCATTTATCACTTTGCAGTGTAAGTACCTTTTTTCCTCTCCATATGACTATTTCCTTGTTGTGAACTTGCACTTTTTTATTTCACAGAAAGTGAACTATTGAGCTTAATATGCAAATACATTTCCTGGGAGTGTGGATCAAATAAAATGCTAGCACCAGAACAAACCAGGAGTATGTTAATCCATCCATCCACCCATCTGATTCCGCCGCCCCCCCCATAACATTACCTAACTTTTGACTTCCCTCAGAATTCCTTAAATGTTTTGCCAGATGACTCCTCAAAATCAAATGGAATTTCTTTTATGCAACATTTTGATAGGCCATTCCAGAACACTTTAACTTAAAGATGTATTCGGTGGGAGCTTGTGCAATGGTTAAGAATACAACAGACTGAAAGACTCTGAAAGACAAATCTTACTTCAGCCATGAACTTACCAGTTGGTCTTAGTTAAGCTGATGCTTTTTCAGTCTTAGCAGACATACATACATACGCTCCATCTACAATGTCAGGATAATGGTGATGAAACAGACGGTTGTAAGGATTACTGGGAAAATGGGCATATGGAACACTCTCATGCGCAGAAAGCACCCAAGCAGCAGCAATGGCTAATCTATCTTTTCTTTAGATATGACTGACCCTTACTTTATCAAGGCTTGCTAATATTATGGTTTTATTTGTTTATTTTGCCCTTCATATTTTTTATAATTATGGGAATCAGCTAGCATTAATTTTAATAGGAACTGATTCCATGTAATTGTAGGGTCAGCTCTCTACATAGGTGCCTTTACACAGCTACTTGCAAATGCTATGTGGATGACTGATGTGGTTCAGAAGGTCCTAGGCTGCGCACACACTACAGTTTAGTGTGCATTCAGTGCATACCGTGTGCTTGGCTTTTAAAAATTATTATTGTACATGAGACTTCAACCCCAATGCAGACACATCCTGTTTTTTCTGATGACTTGATGTGTTTTCCCCCACAAACCAGGTTTGATGTGCAAATAGATTTAAGCCTAAATAAATTCACATTTCAGCCCATGTGTGTACAAAAGAAAGAGCATGTGAACAGTACACTTGTTGCTGTGGCTCCCCTCATGGTGATGTTGCAGTGGGTGTGTAGCGCTGCAGAGAATTGCACTTCCTTTATGCTTCTCAGGACACACTTAGCTTCTAATTGTTCATTCACTTCCACATTTACCTTAGTTTATGCTTTATCAGTGGGTTACTGCTGGGCTGGGGGACACGCTTTATTTTGGCGAAAGTCTGGTGTATCAGGAAACTTGTTTCTGAAAAAAATTAGAAACTGCTTGGCTGCACACAAGCAAACAAATTCCTGCCTGCAATGGACCTCATCTCTCCTGAACTCAGAGAGAGTAGGCTACTGCTGGGGCTGAAAGGGACACATTTTTTTTAAGGGTTAAAAATTAATCTGCTGTTCGTTGACAGTCTGGTATACCATACTGGAAAACGTGTACAACAACAACAACAACTGTGCACACAAGGTAAATAAATACCTGCACACATGCCTACAGTGGGGCGTGGAAACACAGGGGGAGGAGTTGAGAACGCAGGTGTGGGGGTTAGTGTTAATTATATGTTTCTGTGTTTTTATATTGCAAACCACCCTGTTATCCTTGGATGAAAGGCTGTAATTAAATTTAATTGATGATGGTGGTGGTGATGATGATATGGCTGCTGCTTCAGCTATCAGTGTAATGCACAGGTATGGACAAACTATACAGATGTGCACAGAAAAGAGTGCTCTGTGCATTTCAAACACTTAGTGTGCACACAGCCCTACTTTCAATCCCAGCGTGATGCAGTCAAAGGGATCCAGGTGCTTCGGTGTCCTGCTTCACAGAGACATCTCTCTGTCTTGAAGAGCTACCAGGCTGTCTGGCCCAGCGTGATTTCTAATGTTGCTTATGTGAGATTTGGGGTGGGTACTCTTTCATGGCTTAAGAGTCCAGGAGCTAAAATTAGGTTAGCTTCTGTTCTTTGTGTTTTTCCTTAGCAATGTGGCCTAAGAAATCAGACAGTGTGTTTATGAGGCTAAGAAGACAACACTAATGTTGATTCTACAAAGGAGCTGGCATGCCACAAGGCAGGCAGAAATTGCCTCACCCAGGGCAGCTTAATGGAGATAGTAGAGAGGAAATTGTGTTTGGTGGCCTGGAAGGGTCAGTACTGCTCCACAGTTGTCATAATTTCTCCCTCTGTGAGAATTCTCTCAAATCTTCAGTGGCAGCTTCCAGCTCAGCAAACTTACTTAATAGCAAAAAAATGGTCTGAGGAATTGTACCCTAAAGCACCTTCTGCAGAAGTCACTTTCATGTGGTACTTGTTTTTAGTGTTAGACCATTTGAGTAAATTAACGTTCATAGAATCATAGAATTGGAAGATACCCCAGGGTCATCTAGTCCAGCCCCCTGCAATGCAGGAATCTCAGCTAAAGCATCCATGACAGATGACCAATCTCTGCTTAAAAACCTCCAAGGAAGAAGAATCCACCACCTCCCAAGGGAGACTGTTCCTGTTAAGTTGTGGGTGAACATATCAGATGACACAGTGATTCTTCAAACAGCTCTAGTTTATTCACAGGCCAGAACAGAACTGATCTGAAGGGTTCAGCCAGCCTGCTTATATAGTGCTCAAATACAAGGCAACAGTAACAATTTTCTGTAACTATCCAATCACTGAATGTCACTTTCATTTTCTTATTTGCATATGTGGACCTGAGGGAAAACTATCTACAGTATCCCCCTGCTGGCCCAGAGTGAGAACTTCAGTACATAACACCCCTCCCCACTGAGATAAGATGTTAGTTACAATCGTAATGGTTTCCTTATATACAGCACTACTTGTAATCTTTCAATTAGGCACAAAAGCATATCGGTTACATTTCACATATTTTCATTAGACTGACAGTGTTACACGTCCAACAATATAGTCCTTTAAATAAGTTGGGCACTTCCGGGGGCGGCGCGAACGGCAATGGCAGTCCCCTGCTATTTGTGAGGGGGAAGCTCCGCAGAAACGGGTCGTCCACTACGGCGAAGCGGAGACCCTGACTGGAAACCCACAGGCAGTGATAGCCGGTGGTCGTGGGACTCGGCGGGCACCATCAGCGCCCCTTGAAACATCGAAGGGACCTCGTAAGGGGCTCTGGAGCGTGAAAGGGCTGGCGCGGTGCTGTGAGTCGATTGCTCTTTCTGTGGTGTGAAGCCACAAAGCTGCTGCCGGTGAGCGCTGACCCTTTTCCTGGGACAATTCGGCTAAAAATAAACTACTCGTGAGTAGGTGAAGTTTACTGAATTTGGGACTAAATTTTATTAACTTTTGGCACTGAAGCGGGAGGCGCAACCAGGAAGTTTGTCTCCCGGCTCTGTTCAAAGACTTAAAGCAAAGACGTTCAACTTTCTAATGCCTTGGAAATTGTGATTCTAAATCAGAACATTCTAAATAATCACATTGATACCTAAATCAGAGACTGAAAAGACCCAACTTAAGAACTACCGCCCCATTTCACTCCTAAATGTGGATTATAAAATTTTTGCAGATATTTTGGCAAATAGACTTTAAAAAGTACTAAATGAAGTGATTCACAAGGACCAGGCTGGCTTTCTCCCTGGTAGGCATTTGTTTGATAACACAAGAAACATTATTGACATTTTGGAACTTCTACAAACAAATCTGAATACCAGAGCGGTTTTGATTTTTGTTGATGCAGAGAAGGCCTTTGATAATATTTCTTGGATGTTTATGAAGAAAAATTTGGAAGGGATGGGAGTGGGGCGGGGGTTCGAAAATGGTATAGAAGCAATCTACACAGAACAAAAAGCTAAATTGATAGTAAACAATGTGGTGACAGAGGAGTTTAAAATTGAAAAAGGGACACGTCAGGGGTGCCCTCTATCCCCCCTATTGTTTATTTCAGTCCTGGAGGTGTTGCTAAATATGATTAGAAAGGACCGGTTGGTCCAGGGAATTGAGGTCGGAGTGAAACAATATAAATTGAAAGCATTTGCAGATGACTTGGTATTAACACTTCAGGAACCAGTCTCCAGCACTAAAAGAGTGTTAGAATTAATTTCTGATTTTGGTCGGGTGGCGGGGTTTAAGTTAAATAAGCAAAAAACCAAGGTTTTAGCAAAAAATTTGACAGTTACAGAAACAGATGAGTTCTCCAAAGAAACGGAGTTGAATGTGGTTAAAAAAGTAAAATACCTAGGGGTGTACTTGACCTCCAAAAATTTGAATTTGTTTAAAGATAATTATGAGAAATGCTGGTCAGAAATCAAAAGAGACTTGGATATATGGTCAAGACTGAAACTTTCCTTGTTAGGCCGAATAGCTGCTGTAAAGATGAATGTATTGCCGAAAATGTTATTTTTGTTTCAGGCCCTACAGATCGTGGACAAGGTGGAATGTTTTGGAAAGTGGCAGAAGGATATTTCTAAGTTTGTTTGGCAGGGCAAAAAGCCCCGAATAAAGTTTAAAATATTAACTGATGCGAAAGAAAGAGGGGGATTTGCCCTGCCAGACTTGAGGCTATATTATGAATCTGCAGCCTTCTGCTGGTTGAAAGATTGGATTTTATTGGAGAACACTGATGTCCTGGATCTGGAAGGGTTTGACAATGCGTTTGGGTGGCATGCATATTTGTGGTATGACAAGGCCAAAGTGCACAAATTGTTTAAAAACCATATTGTCAGAAGAGCAATTTGGAGGGTCTGGATAAAATACAAAGACTTATTGGAGAGTAAAACTCCGAGATGGCTCTCACCGGTGGAGGCCAAGGCACGTAAGAGACCCAACATGGAGGCCCACTGGCCTAAATATTGGGAAATAATTGAAAAAACTGGAGACAATTGGAGGTTGCTAAGTTTGGAGAAATTGAAAACTAAGGTACGAGATTGGTTGCACTATGCGCAAATTCAAGAGGTATTTAAAATAGATAAAAAAGTTGGATTCCAGGTGGAAAAATCGAAACTAGAGACTGAATTGTTAGAGCCAAAAAGTAAACTACTTTCGAGAATGTATAACTTGCTGCTTAAGTGGAATACACAGGATGAGACAGTCAAATCCGCTATGATAAAATGGGCTCAGGATGTGGGGCATAACATTATGTTTGTAGACTGGGAAAGGTTATGGAACACCGGTTTGAAATTCACGGCATGTACTGCCTTGAAGGAAAATATTATGAAAATGGTATACCGGTGGTACATGACCCCAGTCAAGTTAGCCAAGATATATCATCTGTCTGACAACAAATGTTGGAAATGTGGAGAGGCGGAAGGGACATTCTTTCATCTCTGGTGGACCTGCCCGAAAGTGAAGGCCTTCTGGGAAATGATCCATAATGAACTAAAAAAGGTATTGAGATTTACCTTACCTAAAAAACCAGAGGCCTTCCTTCTGGGCATGGTGGACCAGAGAGTGCTTAAGAAGGACAGAACCTTTTTTATGTATGCTACCACAGCAGCAAGGATCTTGATTGCAAAATACTGGAAGACACAAGATTTACCCACGCTGGAGGAATGGCAATCGCAGTTGATGGACTATATGGAACTGGCTGAAATGACTGGCAGAATCCGAGACGTGGGAGAAGAAACAACTGAGGAGGATTGGGAAAAGTTTAAGGACTATTTGAAAAAACATTATAAGTTGTATGAATGTTAAAAAAAAAAAAAATGCACCTTTCAGGAAATTCTAGCTTCAGCAAATGTAAGTTATTGGAATGAAAATTAAGACACAAGAATTCAGAGGTAAAATAATGAAATAACTTTATTGTGTTTAATATAAAACATACAAGAATTGAGCGATAGTAAAATTGAAAATAGGGAACATGATAAAATGGAAGTTACAATAAGTTTTGAAATAAGTTAACAAATTGCTGATGCTTTATAAGACAGAGAACGCAGGGTTCGGAGGATGTGGGGAAGTCCTATAGGTTAGATGGAAAAAGAATATGGAAATTTGTTATTTATATCTCTCTTTCTTATAACCACTCTTTATTCTTTTTTCTGTATTTCTGTACTTTTAAAAAAAAGCAATAAAAAATGTTTTTTAAAAAAACAAAAAGTAAACTACTTTCGAGAATGTATAACTTGCTGCTCAAGTGGAATACACAGGATGAGACAGTCAAATCCGCTATGATAAAATGGGCTCAGGATGTGGGGCATAACATTATGTTTGCAGACTGGGAAAGGTTATGGAACACCGGTTTGAAATTCACGGCATGTACTGCCTTGAAGGAAAATATTATGAAAATGGTATACCGGTGGTACATGACCCCAGTCAAGTTAGCTAAGATATATCATCTGTCTGACAACAAATGTTGGAAATGTGGAGAGGCGGAAGGGACATTCTTTCATCTCTGGTGGACCTGCCCGAAAGTGAAGGCCTTCTGGGAAATGATCCATAATGAACTAAAAAAGGTATTGAGATTTACCTTACCTAAAAAACCAGAGGCCTTCCTTCTGGGCATGGTGGACCAGAGAGTGCTTAAGAAGGACAGAACCTTTTTCATGTATGCTACCACAGCAGCAAGGATCCTGATTGCAAAATACTGGAAGACACAAGATTTACCCACGCTGGAGGAATGGCAATCGCAGTTGATGGACTATATGGAACTGGCTGAAATGACTGGCAGAATCCGAGACGTGGGAGAAGAAACAACTGAGGAGGACTGGGAAAAGTTTAAGGACTATTTGAAAAAACACTATAATCTGTATGAATGTTAAAAAAAATGCACCTTTCAGGAAATTCTAGCTTCAGCAAATGTAAGTTAATGAAATGAAAATTAAGACACAAGAATTCAGAGGTAAAATAATGAAATAACTTTATTGTGTTTAATATAAAACATATAAGAATTGAGCGATAGTAAAATTGAAAATAGGGAACATGATAAAATGGAAGTTACAATAAGTTTTGAAATAAGTTAACAAATTGCTGATGCTTTATAAGACAGAGAACGCAGGGTTCGGAGGATGTGGGGAAGTCCTATAGGTTAGATGGAAAAAGAATATGGAAATTTGTTATTTATATCTTTTTTTCTTATAACCACTCTTTATTCTTTTTTCTGTATTTCTGTATTTTTAAAAAGCAATAAAAAAATGTTTTTTTTAAAAAAAGGAAATTGTGATTCTAAAAGGAACCAATCTGAGCATCAACTGAATTCAATTTAATTTCGTTATCTGTGGATTTTACCCTTTATTCGTGGACACCTTTTTACCTCTTCACTTGTGGATTTACAAAAACACTGAGAAACCCCGGTAATCGGGCTACCAAACTACTAGAGCTACTAGATTACTAGAACTGTTAGGCTGTCTGAACTGCTACATTGGATTGTTACATTGAACTGTTACATTGAAACTCACACTTCTTAGAGACATTGTAATTACTTAAGGATTGGCTCTGCAAAGACTAAAGGATTAAGAAGGTTTTTGGGAGTTTGATGCTGTTTGACATTGGTACTAACTTTTGAGAGACTTTGAATAACTTGGAGCAAATTGCATGAACAGTAACTTTCTTTCTTTCAAGATATATCTAGTGTCCCTCTAGTGGAACACTGAAACTTTGCAACTCTGGGGGATTTTTCCATCTAGGGACTTGTGGATTCCCATGGGAATTGCTAACCGTGAGACTGACCTTGACGCATAGACAGTGGTGGGATGAGTGGGAAGACAAGATCAGCCAAAGCCAAAACACAACAATCTACTATAATTTCACAGCTGTGCAGATCATCTGTTCCTATTGTTTCTGTGGCACAAGAGGAAGACTTAGAGCAAGTTAGGCCTGAAGGAATGGCCACAGGAGGAGATACCTCAGTACAGGATAAAATCCTTGGAAAATTGGATGATCTGTGTAAGCAAGTGACTGAACAATCATCTAAATTAGACCAAAATACAGCTAGTGTAAACAACTTGACTCAACAAGTTGGTTTAAATGCACAAGCTATTGGGAAACTGTTGGAAGTTACTACAGAAAACCGTAAAATTGCTGAGGAGGCCAAACAGAAAGCAGAAGCCGTGCAACAGGAAATAAAACCTATGCGCAAACAGATTGGTGAACATCAGCATATCTGTCTATGGTAGAACTAAAAAGTAAGGAAAATAACTTGAGACTGAGGTCAGTTCCAGAACTTGAAAAGGGAGATTTAACTGAATACTTGACAAAAGAATTTGCAGAATTTTGGTCTTTGGAAGAAGATGAAGATTTTAAAATTGTAAGTGCATTCAGACTTGGAAAAGGAGGGAGGAAGGTTAAGTCTAGAGACTTCCTGATCTCCCTCAGAACGAAGGCAGAAAGAGATAAGATACTGAGTGCACATTTTCAAAAGACCTTGGAAATTCAGGATTATAAAGTGGAAATCTACAAGGACATTCCGAAATACTTATTGGAACTTAGATCTAACTATGGAGATTTGGTGACATTACTGAGAAGCAACAGAATAGTCTTTAGATGGGAGTTCCCCCAGGGACTATCTTTCACGTTTAGGGGGAAGAAAGTCAAAATCAAAAGAGCTGAAGACAAGGAAAAATTTTTGAGTGACTATGGAGAAGACCTTCAGAAAGGGACTGAAGGTGATGAGAAAATAACAGAACAAGAAATAGAGGGTGCCATTCAAAATATGCAATTAGGGAAATCTCCAGGACCAGATGGGTTGACCTCCAGATATTACAAGGCTTTGAAGGAATGGTTAGTACAACCGCTGAAGGAGGTCTGCAATGAAATTTTAGAGGGGAAAAAGGCACCGGAATCGTGGAAAGAAGCATTTATTACACTTATACCAAAAACTGAGACTGAAAAGAACCAGATAAAGAACTACCGCCCTATATCATTACTTAATGTGGATTACAAAATATTTGCTGACATTTTGGCAAAAAGATTGAAGAAGGTGTTGGTGGAAGAGATTCACAAGGACCAGGCTGGCTTTCTCCCAGGGAGACATTTGTCAGACAATGTGAGAAATATAATTGACATTATGGAATTGCTAGAAGTCAACATTAACACGAAGTCGGTATTGATATTGGTGGATGCGGAGAAAGCTTTTGATAACATTTCCTGGAATTTTATGAAGAAGAATCTCCATGGGATGGGGGTAGGCCAAAGATTTGAAAATGGTATAGGTGCAATATACTCTGAACAAAAAGCGAAATTAATTGTGAACAATGTGGTTACTGAAGAACTTCCAATAGAAAAAGGGACACGACAGGGGTGCCCAATATCCCCACTGCTTTTTATATCTGTCTTGGAGGTTTTGTTAAATATGATTAGGGGGGACCAGCTGGTTAAAGGAATTCAGGTCGGAGCCAAACAATATAAACTGAGGGCCTTTGCAGATGACCTAGTTTTAACTTTACAACAGCCAGACACTAGTACGAAAAGAGTTTTAGAACTAATTCAAGCTTTTGGTCATGTAGCAGGATTTAAGTTAAATAAGCAAAAAACTAAAGTTTTGGAGAAAAACTTAACAAATGCTGAAAAAGAGAGATTTCAAAGTGAAACTGGATTAATGGTGGCAAAGAAAGTGAAATATTTGGGGATTAACATGACATTTAAGAATGTGAACCTATTTAAAGATAACTATGATAAATGTTGGACAGAGATAAAGAAAGATCTAGAAATATGGTCAAGTTTAAGACTTTCCTTGTTAGGCCGAATTGCTGTAATTAAGATGAATGTATTGCCTAGAATGTTATTCTTGTTCCAAACATTACAGATTGTTGATAGAATGGACTGTTTCAAGAAGTGGCAGAAAGATATATCTAAATTTGTCTGGCAGGGCAAAAAGCCCAGAATAAAATTTAAGATATTAACTGATGCAAAAGATAGATGGGGATTTGCCCTGCCGGACTTAAAACTGTATTATGAATCGGCAGCTTTCTGCTGGTTGAAAGACTGGCTATTTCTTGAGAATACAGACATTTTGGATTTGGAAGGGTTTGATAGTAGATTTGGTTGGCATGCATATATATGGTATGACAAGGTAAAAACTTATAAAGGATTTAAAAACTATATCGTCAGGAAAGCACTATATAATGTTTGGATTCGATATAAAGATTTGCTGGAAAATAAAACCCCTAGGTGGTTGTCACCAATGGAAGCCAAGGAGATAAAAAAACTTAATATGGAATCGAAATGGCCAAAATATTGTGAAATATTGGAGCAAGAGAGTGGAAAAATCAAATTACAGAATTTTGAGAAAATGAAGTCTAAGGTACGAGATTGGCTTCATTACTATCAAATAATGGAAGTGTTCAAACAAGACAGGAAAATACGCTTCCAGGTGGAGAGATCAAAATTAGAAACAGAACTGTTAGAACCCAATACTAAGAATTTGTCAAGAATGTATAACCTGCTGTTGAAATGGAATACACTAGATGAGACAGTTAAATCAGCTATGATTAAGTGGGCACAAGACATTGGTCATGACATTATGTTTGCTGACTGGGAACAGTTATGGACCACCGGCATAAAATTTACGGCATGTAATGCCTTAAGAGAAAATATTATGAAAATGATTTACAGGTGGTACATGACCCCAGTCAAGCTTGCAAAAATTTATCATTTGCCCAATAATAAATGTTGGAAATGTAATGAGACTGAAGGTACTTTCTACCACCTTTGGTGGACTTGCCCGAGGATTAAGGCCTTCTGGGAAATGATTTATAATGAAATTAAGAAGGTACTTAAATGTACTTTTCATAAGAAACCAGAGGCATTTCTCCTGGGCATGGTCGGCCAACTGGTGTCTAAGAAGGACAGGACGTTTTTTATGTATGCTACTACAGCAGCAAGGATTCTTTTAGCAAAGTATTGGAAGACACAAGAACTACCCACATTGGAAGAATGGCAGACGAAGGTGATTGACTATATGGGACTTGCGGACATGACCGGCAGAATCCGTGACCAGGAAAAAGAGACGGTGGAAGAAGACTGGAAGAAATTTAAAGTATATCTTAAGAATTGTTGTAAAATTGAAGAGTGCTAAAATGTCAAGGGAAAAGAAAATATTGAATTATAGCTGTAATTGATTAAGTATGAGAAGAAGCTAAAAAAGAAAATAAGTAATTAGACAATTGGTGTGAGGAGTTGTTGAAAAAATCTTAAAACAGGGATGCAGAAAAGGGGAGGTAAGGGGAAGTCTGAGAAGTAAGGTTTATGAAAAAGATGTTTGAAATTATACATGTTTATATGTTTTGTTTGTTTGTTTATGTATTGTGTGTTGTTTTGTTTTTAAATCTGTGTTGAAAAAAACCAATAAAAAATTATATATATAAAAAAACCAGAAAGGGACTGAAGGTGAATTAGGAGCCTTAGGACCTGGACCACTAAGTTCTGTACCTACACCTTTGGGTTCTGAGGAGCATGAGAAAGTGATACCACCGCCAAAGGGAGAATAGAATTATCTCAACATGTCTCTGCAACTACTAAGCTGGAACATTCATGGTTGTAACTCCCCGGAGAAAAGGAGGAAGATATTTCATTTATTAAAAAAGGAACAATTAGACTTAATTTGCCTACAAGAAACACATGTGACTAGGCTTCATAGGAAAGTTTTAATTAATAAGAGACTGGGTCAAGAATTTATTTCATCTGACAGAGTGAAGAAGAGAGGAGTTGTTATCTACGCAAAAGAAAGCCTATCACCAAAATTCCTTTTTAAAGATGAACATGGAAGAATTTTGGCAATTGAAATTCAAGTACAAGGAGAAAAATTTTTGATTTTGGGAATTTACGCACCAAATGAGGGGAAGTCGGAATTCTTCAAGAAGTTGCATGAGACAATGCTGGATCATATGGACTATAATAACATTATTATGATGGGGGACATGAATGGGGTGGTATCTACAAACATGGATAAAGCGCAAAGTCAAAGTATAACAAAAGAGGGCAGGCTACCAAAAACTTTTTTTGAACTAACTGACAATATGGATCTGATTGACATCTGGAGAACAAAAAATCCCCTAGGAAGAGAAGGGACATTCTTCTCTGAAGCCAAAATGACATGGACAAGAATTGACCAAATATGGATAACTAGAGGACTGGCACTGAAGACTAGAAAGGTGGAAATCTGCCCAAAAACCTGCTCCGACCATAATGCTGTAAAGATGGAAATGAGATTAACCTCAACTGGTTCCTTCAGATGGAAGATGAATGACACCTTATTAAGAGATCAAGAGATTGTTAAGAAGTCCCAAAAAAACCTGAAGGACTACTTTGAAGTAAATTTGAAAACCACAGTGGAAAAAAGAATAATCTGGGACGCAAGTAAAGCGGTTATGAGGGGGTTTCTGATACAGCAGAATGCAATAAAAAAGAGAACCCAAAATGAGAAAAAAGACAGAATTTTGGAAAAAATAAAAGAAGGAGAGAAAAAATTAAGATTGAAACCAAAGTCACAGGAGATTCTGAGAGAAATTAAATTATATCAAGTACAATATATGAAATTGGTAAATCAGGAAGTCGAATGGAAAATTAAACAAATGAGGCAAAAAACTTTTGAATCGGCAAATAAATGTGGAAAACTGCTGGCATGGCAGTTGAAAAAAAGACAGAAGTTGAATACGGTTACCAATCTTGAGATTGAAGGGAGAAATAACCAGAATCCTGTGGAGATTAGAAAATGCTTCCAGAGATACTTCAAACAACTGTATACTCAGGGGCCGCAGAAAGAGACTGATATAGACCAATTTTTAAGAACTAATGGATTACAAAAACTATCTCAAGAAAACAAGACAATATTGAACCATAAGATAACGGAACAGGAGATTGAAGGTGCCATCCAGAACATGCAATTGGGCAAGTCTCCAGGGCCGGACGGGTTAACCTCCAAGTATTATAAGACTTTGAAAGACTATTTAATTCAACCATTAAAGGAGGTGTGCAACGAGATTATGGAGGGGAAGAAGGCACCGGAGTCATGGAAAGAAGCTTTCATCACACTTATACCAAAATCTGAAGTTGAAAAGACACAACTTAAGAACTACCATCCCATATCCCTTTTAAATGTGGATTACAAAATTTTTGCAGATTAAAAAGAGTGTTAAATGAAGTGATACACAAAGATCAGGCAGGCTTTCTTCCAGGCAGACATTTGTCTGACAACACAAGGAACATTATCGACATTTTGGAGTTATTGCAAATGAACACTAATACAAGAGCAGTTCTAATTTTTATTGATGCGGAGAAGGCCTTTGATAATATTTCTTGGAATTTTATGAAGAAAAATCTTAAGGGAATGGGAGTGGGACGGGGATTTGAAAATAGCATAGAAGCAATCTATTCAGAACAAAAGGCAAAACTGATAGTTAACAATGTGGTGTCAGAAGAGTTTAAAATTGAAAAAGGAACACGACAGGGCTGCCCTATTTCTCCATTGCTATTTATCTCGGTCCTGGAGGTGCTCTTGAACATGATTAGGAAGGACCAGTTGATCAAAGGAATTCAGGTCGGAGCTAAACAATATAAACTTAAGGCTTTTGCAGATGACCTGGTTTTGACACTACAGGAGCCAGAATCTAGTATGAAAAGAGTTTTAGAACTGATTCAGGAATTTGGTCAGGTGGCAGGATTTAAATTAAATAAGCAAAAAACTAAGGTTTTGGAGAAAAATTTGACAATAACGGAAAAAAAAGGTTTCAGAAGGAGACAGATTTAAATGTGGTGAAGAAAGTGAAATACCTAGGGATAAATATGACAGCCAAAAAACTGAATTTATTTAAAGATAATTATGAAAAATGTTGGTCAGAGGTTAAAAAAGATTTAGAAATCTGGTCAAAATTGAGGTTCTCCTTGTTGGGTCGAATTGCTGCTATAAAGATGAATGTATTGCCAAAAATGTTGTTTTTGTTTCAAACTTTGCAGATTGTGGACAGGATGGACTGTTTCAAGAGGTGGCAGAGAGACATTTCTAAGTTTGTCTGGCAGGGCAAAAAGCCCAGAATAAAATTTAAAATATTGACTGATGCTAAAGAAAGAGGGGGGTTTGCCCTGCTGGACATGAAGCTATATTATGAATCAGCAGCATTCTGCTGGATGAAAGACTGGCTACTTCTTGAGAACACTGATATTTTAGATCTGGAAGGGTTTAACAATGCGTTTGGGTGGCATGCATATTTGTGGTACGACAAGGTTAGAGCTCACAAAGCATTCAAGAACCATATTGTCAGGAAAGCAGTATTTAATGTCTGGACAAGATACAAAGATTTATTAGAAAACAAGACCCCAAGGTGGTTGTCACCTATGGAAGCTAAGGCTCTGAAAAGACTCAATATGGAGGCCAAGTGGCCGAAATATTGGGAGATATTAGAACAAAATGGAGACACATGGAAATTGCAGAGTTTTGATAAACTAAAAGATAAAGTGCGAGATTGGCTATATTATTATCAAATTAGAGAGGTTTTTAATATGGATAAAAAAATAGGTTTCCAGGTGGAAAAATCGAAATTAGAAACAGAATTGTTAGAACCTAAAACTAAGGTACTTTCAAGAATGTACAACCTGCTGTTAAAATGGAACACTCAGGATGAAACGGTCAAATCAGCTATGATTAAGTGGGCACAAGACATTGGTCATAATATTATGTTTGCTGACTGGGAATGGTTATGGACCACCGGTGTGAAATTCACGGCATGTAATGCCTTAAAAGAAAATATTATGAAAATGATATATAGGTGGTACATGACACCAGTCAAGCTTGCAAAAGTATATCATTTGCCTGATAATAAATGTTGGAAATGTAAGGAAACTGAGGGAACATTCTTTCACCTCTGGTGGAAGTGCTCAAAGGTCAAGGTTTTCTGGGAAATGATCTATAATGAACTGAAAAAGGTATTTAAGTATACCTTCCTTAAGAAACCAGAGGCCTTCCTCCTGGGCATTGTCGGCCAGATGGTGCCAAAGAAGGATAGAATTTTCTTTATGTACGCAACAACAGCAGCAAGAATACTTATCGCAAAGTACTGGAAGACACAAGATTTGCCCACTCTGGAATGCAACTGATGCATTCCCACTCAGATTTGCCCACTCAGATGCAACTGATAGACTACATGGAATTGGCAGAAATGACTGGCAGAATCCGAGACATGGGAGAAGAGCAAACGGAAGAGGACTGGAAGAAATTTAAAGACTACCTGCAAAAACATTGCAAAATATTTGAATGTTAAAATGATGTAGGATATAAAGACAATATGGCATTAGTGACATAGCTGAAAGGAATATGTAAAAATGTTTTATGAGAAATAAGGATGAAAAGTTAGAATAACATTATGTCAAACTTAAACAAAAGGTTATAAGGGGAAAAATTGGAGACATAATAGTTGAAAGGTATAATACAGAATAAGATCTGAAAAAAGGTTAGGCATTGCTGAATATGATTGTGTAAAAAGGGAACACAGAAAAGGGAGATGTGAGGAAGTCAGGAAAGAAGGATATGAAAATAATGGGTAAGAAATTGGATATATATGTTTCTTTTTAGGTCTATTTTTTGTTTTTCTGTTTTTTATGTTTCGTGCTGTATTTCTCTGTTTTTGCTTGATTGATTGATTGTGATGGTGTTTTTTTCTATTCTTTTTTTATTTTGGTTTTGAATGTGAGGTTTGTTGTATTGTCTGAAAACTGCAATAAATATCTTAAAAAAAAAAAAGTTGGGCACTTGGAAACTGCTGGACCGCCGAGCACCGGTACCCAGGGCCAGGGGCCCCGCCCTATTCTTGCTGAGGCTGTGGTGCAACCCTAGGTGGCGTTGAACGCAAGTCCCCTGGATCCGCTTCTGTGGGTGGAAACTCTGAGTGGAGTTGGCGGAATGTCAAGCATGGCAGTGGTCTGAGTCTGTGGGAAGTCTGGCAGACCCTCTGAAGCGGTTTGGTTCGGCTCCACGCCTGCAGTTTGCGAGAGAGGTGTAGGTGGAGCCTTGCCATCTGTAAGTGTCTGTTCCGGAGCCGCAAGCGCACTTGGGGGCACCGCGGTAGTGTCCAAATCCCCAACTCTGTGCCTAAGCTGGTCTATGTGCCGGCACCACAAACGTCTATTTTCGAGTGCCACCTGGTATGAGCGAGGTCCAGTGACTCCCACTACTGTGGCTGGCACCCAAGGAATGCCCCCCACAAAATTCCGGGCAAAGACCTGGTTTCCTGGAACAAATGACCGTGGCGTGTTAGCACAGCCCGGGGGTTCAGCCATGGCAAAGTCTGGGTGCAGCCAGTCAAGAGGAGATCTGAGGCGGTGGCCCATAAGCGGAGACGAGGACATCAGGACACCCATGCATTGCAAAGAGGCCTCGCAGCACCCGGATGACGGCCTTGGTAATGGGGGGCGTCAGGACCACCTCCAGCCATTTGGAATAGGCGTCCACCACTACCATAAAGGTCCAGCCATGAAAGGGGATGGCAAGATC